>NC_134179.1:35497979-36731586 GCF_964188355.1 Buteo buteo
CTGGGGAGCAGAGACACAGGCATTGAGTAAGCCCCATTCAAAGCAAATGCTGCACAGGAGCAAGGGAACCAAGATATGCTCCAATTTGCATTTCAGTGTAAAGTGTTAGTATCACATTTACATTTGTCATACAGACATTATCAAAGAGAGCCAATAAACTATGTTGAAGTTCTGAAATGTTTCTTGGGCTGCTTTGCTTTCAAAGACAGGATTTCTGGTCTTTGTTTTGGAATTGGTACTTCTATTGATACACAACCTGCAAACAAAACTTCAGGTGTTTGTGCTCATGTGACAAATGAATGAGCAATCTCCAGGGATTCACCAAGTCAGGTGGCAGCTTAAGAATCTGCTCTGATAAAAATACAAGTCAGTTACAGATGATTGTTCAGGTTTGAGCACTGGTTGGAGCAATATTCCCCAGCATCAACCGCCTGGTATTCAGAAGCACTCCTAAGGGAATCCTGGATGAGCCTAAAAACCACAAATGCTCCCATCCAGCTGACCAGACTGAGAGCACCCCTCTGCCACCCAGGCTGAATAAAATCATCCAGAAGAGGAGCAACTCTGACATAACTCCCCTTCTGACCCCGAGAAACTCTCTTCACAGCTGGAGACCTCCTCAGCTTTTGCTTCTGCTATGGAGGTAACACTTTCCCTGCTGAGCAACAAGGGAACACATGGAATAAAAAATGATTGGTGGGTGGTCTAAATATAGAGTTCTTCTCTGTTTCTCCCATACTTTTACCTCTAACCTCCCCCAAACACTAACACCCTCACACCTCCTGCTCCAGCAGAAAAGAATCTCTCCTAAACATTTGACAAGGCAGACCCACACAAACCCGCAGCTTTGCTTTCTTCCTGGGAATAAGATAATAAAGAGAGAAAAAGAAAGAATCGTCTACGAGTAATTTCAAGGAGTGGTATAGTTCTCTCGGGTGGTGTCACAGTCACTACAAGTGCAGGTTTAAGTAGTTTCCATGTATTTAAAAGTCAGTCACAAGAGTGCTGCTTTTTCAGTTTGGAAACCCTCTAGTTACAGTAGCAAGGAAGTAAAGTCAACACAGTGACTAGCATCGTCAGCTCTGAGGAATGACATGATGAAGAAAAACCTCATGCTATGCCTGAGGGAGAGCAGTACTTTCAGCAACTAAAAATCAACATAGTCACTATGTACACATAGCTGAAAATATTCTAAAAAACTTAAGAGAAACCTTAATTTAGAAGCACTATCCCAAGTCAAAACCTGTAACAAAACAATCAGATTTTTCAATCATCAGCCCTAGAATCTACCACTGTTATATGCTGTTCTCACAAGACTCTTCCATACAGTTTTGCTTTCCAATTCGACCTTGAAATAAGGTACACCAAGAAAGCAAAAGTTGAAGGCAAACAGCGACATCAACACACTGACATCCTATCAGATCTCTGCCTTGTTATTTCCCTATGAAGGCTTTCATCACTCTTGCGCAAGTTAGAAAAGTGAACTGCAGTCAAAGAACAGGGCAAAATACATGAACTCGGAAATGCTACACTCGTTTCACTGGCGACTGAGATTTGAGAGGTTAATTTACTTCTCTCATATTTGCTCCAGTATTCTCTTCCCTGCCCATCTTCTACTTGTAGCTCAGTGATGTGGCTCTGCAGCATTGCATGTACCAGCAGAGTAACACAAACACTGCAAACATTATTGCTGCCCAGTGGGATGCACACGCCGTATCTACGCAGAAGTGAAAAGATGAGTAGGTATTCAGAAGAGCCGGTATTCCCACTTTTTTGAGCATTCACTGCACAATCACTGTCTCTGTATTACTGCCTTGGAACTCACAGCTGGCCAGGGTAAAGAGCTTGAAGGTCCTTTTTTTAGCCATCAATTTCTCCCAAATTATGATCAACCCCAGGAAAGGCCAAGCAACTGAATTGTTCTTGCTAGAACTCCACAGCTGCTAAGTTATTATCTTATAAGCATGTTTTCATCTTTCTCTCATGTTAACTTATTTGTGAGTAGGGCTCATAATAGCCCGAGTTTGACAGCTCTTGCCTTAAACTGCTTGTGTGGTGGGGCCAGTCTCTGCAAGCCCCACATTGAACTGCTTGGTTCCTCTGATTCAAGCTCTGCCTGTGGGCTTTCACAGAGCTCATTTACCTGTTTGACTCAACTGTTTAGCAGGTTGGTGGTAGGATAAGTGGAGATGAAAACTAAATCTCACATTTTCCCCTCTATCTCAATCTTTCAAACTCCTGTACCTGAATTCCAGGCTCAACTCATTTTTCTGGCCTTTGGAAAATTCATATGAAGGCTTAACATTGTTCTGTTCTATTAAAAGAACACTTTCCTTTAATCAACAAGCAAGCAGTTGCAATTAAAAGCTCTAGAAATTCTTCTCTACCTAATTCATTTTAATGTGGAATTTTATTCACGTTAATAAATGTGGTAGTACCTACTGCCAAAACGACATCACAAAGATTTTAACAGTGACTACACTTGGACAGTCAGTGAGCTTGGCACTGGTAGGGTCAAAAAATTGTAAAATGTATTCCTTGATTAATATGTGTTTTAAAACATTTCCTAATTGAATAGCAGCAATAAAAAAAAATTTTACTACCAATATGGATTAAGACATTTAAGATGCAAGTTCTATCAAATTATTCATTTCAGTGGTAAAAACAAAAACAACAACAAATCCCTTATTTCTCCTCACAGTAACAGTAGACTCACAGAATTACTTCATTGACATTGCTATCTATTTACAATAAGGAAAGATTCAACATACTTTCTGGAAAATTTAGTAGAGATTGGCAAGTCACAACTGTGCAGCTCTGGAGAGAGAAGACCAAGTAGTTAAGCCTGCATGATGAGCAAGTACACCAAGTTTTTACATTTGTGCTCAGGGGTCCTCTACAGAAACAAATAGAGATTTCACTTCAAGGCTGTGGTCATATTTCTCAGGCCTTTTAGAAGACAGCAGCTATGCCCCATTCATGTCTTGACATTTTCATTAATTACCTGATGTTAGCTGACTTTGCCTTCAGGTCATTCCAGCGATGGTTCATGTCATCAAGCCGGTGCTGGAGCAGGGCAGCTTCCTCAGAATTTCCCAAGGCTTTCACCATCTTCTGTCTGTTTCCATCAATGCTTTTAAAGATGTCATTGTGGGCATCGATCTCGGCCTGGATGTCCTGAAATATCAGCAAGAAAAGTCCAAACATCTTAGTTCTCTAAATAAAGGAAGGGAGAGCTTATTCTCATTAGTACTCCTAAGCACTAGGACAGAGCACATCGTCCGACTTTCTTAAATGACTCTGAAAAGAGATATAGAGGGGAAAACCTGCAACCCTATTAATATCATTATAAAAGGTCTAACTTTCTTAAGTGTGAGAAAAGGAGTTTGAAAGTCATCCTTGACTGTGAAACAGAACTTAGAACTATAAAAACTAAGTTCTCTGCACACTTTTGTAGCACTGAAGGTAACTAGTTGTCTACTGTGCTACCACAAATTTCACACAGTGCAGCATTTGCAAATGCAGTAGAAATAGTTTCCTGCTCACAAATTACATAGATTCAGCCTTAGTTATGTTTTCTCCTTTCTTTCTGAAATAAAACATTGCAGAAGCCTTACACAGCCTAGCGAAATTCGAACTCTATGTAGTGCTTTAGGTCATATGCAATGAAAGCTTTTAACTAAAACCTATGTCCTTAAACTGCAGCTAAATGACTACAGCTACCACAAGACCATTTTTACAATTCAACTGCTGTACACCATTGCCTGCGATATATGGAGAGGTAGACATAAAACAGCAGGATGTATTATAATCTGAATTTCATAGTAAATACTGAAAAGAAAAAGCAGTGCTTGTGATTTCAATTCAGCTTACTCATTTCTCCTCCCCTTAGAAATTAAACATATTTTATTCTCTGATCTACCATCTGCCTCAAGAAACACATTACAGATGTTTTCTTCATCTAACTGAGCACAGTATTATTTTTAAAACATATTATAAGAGCAAACAAAACTTCCTGCATCGCCACCGCTGCTTTCTAGCATCCATACATCTATGTATACCCTAGTAGAGCAATGTAAATATGTGGAGAGCCAGGAGGTATACTGGCTGTCTCAATAGGATTAATCAGTGGAGATTGTGACAGGAACTTGATGCAGATGTAAATAAACTTCTTTTGCAAAGGAAGACATTCAGGAACTGAAATCCTTTAGAGGTTTTTATTCTTCCAGACAACTCCTCTGTAATCTCCATCTGTTCACAGGAGGAGGAAAGGAGGGGGCTCTCGTACCTCCCCACCCTTAAGATGCAGCCCTATGTCTTAGAATGGCAGCTTGCACATCTACCAATGATAGTTGGAAACAGTGGAAAAGTAGCTATGAATCTGAGACAGCATGAAAGCTTTCTTCAGTTAGGGAAGAAAGCAAAAAGAAGGATATAGCTGGAGAAGTGGGGGGAGGAGAGACAGAGAGGGAAAGCGGGGAGGGGGGGGAAGGTGAGAGAGAGGGAGGGAAGCATCAGCGAAGCTCTGGCTCTTCAGCTGAGCTACTATGTGACTTTGGACAACTACCTATTCTTTGCCCTGAGTTTCACTACTTTAAAACAGGTTAAAAGACACTTTTGCTGTCTTTAACAATCTTGATAAAAATCACCATTCTGAAAATAGATACAAGCAACAGCATTTAAAATGAAAAAACGCAATGGCAATCTCTGATGATCAACAAACCCATATAAGACAGCATAGTCATCAGATAAAAAATCAGATGCTTATCTGAAAACATTTGCAGCTCCTATCCCTACGTCTCCAACTTGCAAGTAGATTCAGTGAAACCCAGCTCAAGTCCACACAGCAGGAGGTACAAACATGTACAGCAGCTACAATTTTAATTTCACACTAATCTGTGCTACAAAAGCCTGGTCATGTCAAATCCATTTCTATGCCTCTTTAAAGTTACAAAACAAAACTTCATTGAAAACAAAATGATCTCTCATCTTCCATTCTACAATCACAATATTAATTCTAAAGCTATTGAGAACCTTCATAAAACATTCTAACTCTGATTACATTTGAGAGGACATTTAAGCGTGCACACTTAAAAATGTTTCATTCAAAATGGGTTTCATTCTTGCAGTTGCCAATCATCATGTTACATTGATTAAGGAGCAGTAAATCTGCTGTTAGCATTCTTTAGTCCCATCTGTGATGGCCACATTGTGACAGCTCAGTTCAAAGAATCAACTTTGCCAATTAACTTCTTTTTCTCTTTTCCGATTTCCATTTTCCACGAAAAAAAAGCACTGCCAGCTCATGAATAAACCAGCAGGACTGATATTAAAGTTAATGAATGAGAAAGCATCACAGCCCTCAGGAAAAAAAAAAAAAAAAAAAAAGGGGAGAGAAATCCAAATAACATGTCCCACACCAACGTGCACATGGAAGAAGTGCAGTAGGAAGGTGGGATGTGAAAGATGGCTAATGGCAACAGATGGACACACTAAGTTAGTTATTCCCCAATAATGATATAAAAGATCCTGAAGATTTTTATTCAGGTATTGTCCTCTGTTGGAAGGCTAACAAGGATGATGGGCTCCCATCTTGTCCTAGGATTGCTGTAATTGGTAGCAATTGGTAGTAATCTCCTTTACTCACTGTGTTATCATAATCTTTCAATTCTTATGAGATTTGTAAAGATGTTGTGGTTGCCCTCCCTTAGAATTTCTTATTTCAAAGTGGGAAGAACTCCTCTATCCATTCTGTACACATTCCAATTCATGCTCATCCTGATCTATTATTTCTCTTTCTTGGTCATTGATTCTCCATATTCTTCTCCATTGTCCTCTATGTGGTCAAAAATTTGATAATCCCTGCTCAGATCCCAACTAGGATTAACTCTCAGAGTTAATCCAATTTCAATTTTTCAATACTTTAAAATCAATTATAAACACTTCCGTATTATCACATGGAAGCTCCCATATCCAGAGTCACAGGGGCAGCACACTGGAGGATGCAGGAGAAGAGGGAGAAAAAAAATTCTGCTGCTTTTGTCACATAAAGAGGGGGATGCAACCATGACACACCGTTGTTCTTAGCCCAAGGCAAAGGGGATCTGGGCCAGAATGCTCTCTCCTAGTGCATACAAAACAAAGTAAAGAAAAAAAAGGAGAAAAAAAAAAAAGAGAGAAAAGAAACCTAAAGAAATACAGTGCAAACAGAGAAGGACTCCTTGCCAGAAGAAATTCATAGTTCTTAAACTGTAGTTAATTACATAGCTTTATCAACTTAGTTTTTGGAGGTATTACTATAGAGATGCCATATTTCGCTAAGTTTGCAAATATTTATGTGCACATATCTGTTAAACTGGATTGATAATTTACTGGTATGAGGTCAACAGATTTGTTTACATGCCCAAGTGGCTGCAGGACTAAGGCCTTAAATTGAAAGAAAGCTCTTTGAGGAAAGAATTCAACCTATATATAAATCAAGGTGCAAGTTTCAAAGTTTGGAAGATAGAAAGGAGAAGAAATAACTAGGTTGATATCTACATATCTACTTTGACTTAGCCAGGCTACTAGAAGATTGCCACTTTCCTTAAATTCCTTTTCAGAATTAAGATCAAACTGCTGCCTGTCTTTTCCACTTTAGTCTGGTGATTTCAAAATCGGCTTATTTTCATTCTGAAACTTAGACTTCTTTGCTTCTCTCCCTCTTTACCCCTCTCAAGGTGCAAGATTTACCTGCTGGATTCAATCCTTCATTTTATGCTTGGATCTGATTTTAAAGCCTACTTCTTACTTTAATTTCAATCAAATAAAATACTAAATTATCATATAATGACAACTGAAGAGCATGTGTCTTTAAAGAATGTATAAATATGGTATGTGACACTCAATAATGCTACAGATGGCAATTCCAAAAAGGACCCAAAGACTTAGCTCACTCCAGTTGCCCAACTGGAGTTGGGCAACTGCAACTGTGCAAAGGCAAACTAGAGTGACTTGCCCAGGGTGAAAGAAAATATAGAGCAGATTTGAACAGAACCAAACTTTGTGACTCCAACTCCAAGGTCAACCAGCTATTGAACTTTTTTTCATTTTTTCCTCCTTACAGACTGCAAGGATATTTTAAGCAATGACAATAGCAGACATAATTGTCCTTTGGAAACTATTAATCCTTTATAAAGGCAAAGAAAAAATCCTTTAAAAAGACCAAAAAAAAAAAGCCAAACCAACAGCACTCCCATGACAATGGGCACTCTAGTGCCTTTTTTCTGAATGATGAGTTCAGAGGGTGTCTAACTCACTCTGTAACCCCCTAAGCTGTTAGCATATTCACTTCCACTCATGTTTTTTTCATCTTTTGTTTATATGGTCTTCACTGGTATGCTGCCATTAACACAGGCAAAATATTTTCCTCTTTAAAGGACCTGAACCCTTCTGTTGAAGGTAAAACACAACTGGTGGAAGAAAACTCCACATTTCCACACCAAAATTAAAGTGGAAGAAATGATGCATTTTACAGCATGCAGAATGTTACTCCATTCCATTCTCACCATTAAGAATCCTAGAAGACTTGAGCTTTATGATACAAAGATCTAAACCAGGGAAGTTATTTTATTCTGTAAGGTAAACAAACAGATGTTCCTATAACATTACAGATTCTATTATCAAGATCCCTTAATCAGATTTTTACTGCATATGATATGACACAAAACTCAACTTAGCCTTTTACAAAAAAGGTCAATAGCATTCTATACCAAATGATAACTTCACATGGTTTTTTAAAACAGTTACATGTAACACTTATCAACATTGTACTCCAATTTTGTTCAAACCCACTATACAGCGCAAAATTCTGTATCACACCCCAATTTTTAACTATTTTTATGTTGATTAGGAAACAGAATTCCACTGAATTTTCATAAACATCCGACCACAGAGCAGGGATGGCAAGTTAGGGCTCACAAACTACATGTGGCCTGCAAGAAATGCACATACAGGTCCAATGCTGATGCTGTGCCACAAGACGAGCAGTGTTTTGTGTTGTCACACAGACTGCTATGTAATTTTAACCCCCAGGTACAAGCCAAAGAACAGGCAAACTGTTGTGGCTTTTGAACCACATGAAGAGCTTAAGAGGAGTTAGTAGGGTTGAGGTTGACTCCTCATGAATGAAAAATAGCTTGGGAAACTGCAACAACCCAGCAAAAGTTACCCCTGGGCTATTTTGCCAAGACAGCTTTGTACTTCTTCCACCCAATACAAATCATGTCCATGACTGGAACAGGACAGGAGACTTGGTGCAGATGCAGGGAATTGCAAGTCTCAGAAAAATGACTGCCCATTGCTTTCACTGACAATGTTCAGAAATGCTACACTTGCCTCTTTTAGAGGTCAAGAATAAAGGGGATGACTGCTCACCAAAGTATCTGCAGAAAACTCTTCCAGCTGGAACAGCTGGAACAAAAACATCAGTGCCAACTGAAGGACATAACTGTATGCCACAGACATCAGCCAGGACATCTTTCTTTGAGATCTCACAGCAGGTAGCAATGGAATGGATTTTTAAATTTTTTTTTTTTTTTTTTTAAATAGCAGATTGTTTAGTCTATATTCAACCAGATACATTTTACCTGCTGCTGCCAACTGTCTCTGGGAACACTGCTGTGTCAGATGTTCCCTACAGCTTCTGCTTCACTCAGAGCTTTTCACTTTTTGATTACTCTTAAGGAGGGAGTAAGAATTAGGGCATGATAAAGGCATATGAAAGCGGCCATTGTGAAAGGGAAACAGGACTTTTATTGCTCTCTTCCTTACAAATGCTGGGGGTAGCAAGGAGAGAGGGATGCTGTTGTAAAAAGAGATGGTTAAAAAAGGAAAAGTCTCTGAAGAATCCAGGTACTTATCTCATCCAGGGATTCTCTCCTCTGGTATCAGAGGACAGTCATAACTTTAGAAAAGCTCATCCCATCTCCTGTTTCAGAGGCCTGCAGTGGCCGTTGCTGTTAAGCAATCAGTTTATAATGAATTCACATTCAGAAGAGCAGTACACATGCAAAACCCTTGGGCAGAATTGCCATTATCATAAATCCACCAGTGGCAGAAGTATGTATAAAGACAGACATTAAACCTCTCTAAACTGTCATACATAGACCACACTCGGTATCACTACAGCCACCATGACTACAGTATAAGATCAAAGCAATTCACAAAAGCAATTGGCTTTAGATATGACAGAAATTTAATTATTACTTAAGCTCTCAGATATTTCAGGAAGAAAAAAAAAACTTTTTTGGGGAAAAACCACTTTAGGATATTTTTCACATCTAGTTTTCTAATGTTTGTACTACCAAAAGCCTTGCACCGACACTTCAAGTTTCCAAAAAGCTGTCTAACTTGCACTTAAACCTAATGGATAGTACCTTAACAGGTGACATATGGTGTGGGTAAGGATTCGTTTCATCACAAGAATGATGATGCACTTAGGAAGGCTGAGAACGCCAGCCTGCCTTCAACAACCTCTCTGGCTCCATCGCATGGCATTGACTCATCATCTGAGGGGCATCATAAATCCATTAATACTAATTCCAGCAGTCACATAATTGCGACTGAACAAAGCTAAAGCGGCCCTGCCCACTCCAGTGTAACGCAATTCTGCTTTTGCATAGGAAGGGAGTGCCGTGCAAGCTTCTGCAAATGCCATCTGGCTTCTGCATTACAACCACAGTAACAGCACTCGTAATTCTCTCCTTACAACATATATTAATGAATCCAGAAAGCTAAAAGTAGCTTGCAAGCCAGGATCACTGTCACAATGCTGTTTCTCCTGGCAGCAAACTCCCCAGTTGGGAAGAACAGGATGGGTGTGGGGGGAATCTTAAGAGAGATGAAGCTGGGGATGAGGAGGGGAACTTCCTCAAAAAAAGAAAAAGAAAACTTGGTAAATAAGCACAGATTAGAATTTGTGGTCAAAGTTCACCAACTAAAATGTTAATTTTCTTCTCCAGCAACAAAGCATCATCCTACCTCCTACATCACGTTACAAATTTCAGCAAGCAGACAACAAAGTAACACAGTAAGCTTCAAGCTAAAAAGAGCTGTGAGACCTGTTAAGTTTTGTTTTTGTTGAGAATTGCTACAATCAATTCCTTCAAGATGAAATAAGGCACTGGAATATTCGTAATCACAGGGGAGAGCCTGAAATTTGCAAATGCCAGGGCTTATATCGTTCAAAAAAACATTAGAAACATCAGTTTCAAAACTTCTGTCTCAACTGTGTCATGAAGCACCTCAAAGAGTCCAGCATGTGTCCTAATCTTTACAGGCTACCAGCAGCAATTACAAGAGAAGAGAGAAGCCCAGCTGACAGACGGGGAGCAGGAGAGGAGCAAGTGATCTACATGTCAAGAAATCATGTCACAAATGCTTTCGCTGTTACTATTAACTACTTTTGGAAGAGTCATGCTGGTGCGATACTGAACAGTTATCTGTCTCATTAGCTCCAAAGTTTGCTACTGTAGGAAAGTAAAAACACAAGAGTTTCAAAAACCCAACAAAGCCAAATCAGCTTACAATAGTCTTCTGAGGACCCTGGCTTATTTTGATTTTGAAATTAACCAAAAACATTATACAAACCCATATTAAAAAAAGTAGCTTAATTTTATTTTCTGAGACTTTTAGGTTCATTTAGTAATACCCATTATACTACTGTTCTGGTGACCAGTGTTGGTTTGTATTTAAAAAAAAAAACAACAAAAAAACCCAACAAAACAAAACAAAAAAACCCCACCAACAAAAAAAAAGTTTATAGCTATAGGATAGAAAACCACAGAATCGGGCTTTACAATCTGCTCTCCTGCTTCATGACCACAGTATATATGGGTTTTATCTTAATGTGTAAATAAACTACTATATATTTTGTTACAGACTCTGATCTTGCAGGGTACAGCAAGTTTGTATGGAGAAATGATGTTAAAAAAACCAAAAGACAATATAGTATGCAAAGCCAAGCTAACGATGGTTACAAACATACAACACAGGTTTCACTGGAAGTGCCGACAATTAGATGAAAACAATCTGGTTTTGAACAGTCTCATGTCTCTCGCTAATCAGCGCAATCACTGCAAAGCCAAGCTTCCTGTCTCTCAGCATTACTGGTACCAAATGTCCTGGTAGGAGAAAGAATAACTAGCTTGAATAAAAGAACAGATGAAACGATGGGAAAAGTGGCACATTCATATTGGAAGTAATCCCACTTATAAAAGCCATCATGAGATCTTCCAATTTGACTAAGACAACATTCAACTAAATTTAACAGCAAACTGCAGAGCGCTTCCTTTATGTCAATAGTGAAACAAGGTCACAGGCATCCTGGGAAGTCTCCTTACGCCCTTGACTTAGCAAAGTCCAAACTTTTCTATCATTTCCTTCAGAAAAGAAGGAAAAAGAAAAAAAGAGAAGATGACCACAATCAGAGCACATGCTCTAAAACTAATCTTGTAGGACCTGAAATGGAGAAGAGAAGCAGCATTAGACTTCCATATTTGAGAGCAAACGAGGGTCACATGAGGACCTTACCAGCAACATAGAAAGCCTGTTTAACATCAACCTGCCCTTTTTATTGCGTAGTTTTCAAAGGCACAATAATATGAAACAAAGCTTATCATACCTTTTCAAATGTTGTCAGCAACTCACGTAAGCTGAAATTCAGGCCAATCATCATTAAGCGTCCCCCAAAGCCTACATTTTTCTGGTACGTCCTCCAAGCCGGGCCTATAGCCTTCAGAAGGTTTCTCTCTTTTTCCACCTACACTGTCCCAAAACTCTCCGCGAGCTCCCTCGCGTGCCCCTCTCCCGGGCCGTGCTCCCCCGGGGGCAGTTCAGGCAGCACCATGGTCCCAGCCTCCCTGGCCCCGCTCCCTGCCGCAGGCCGGGTGCCTGAGGGTGAGCCGCTGACGCCGGGTGATGCTCCTTGCAGGGTTAACCCGGCCCCATGGCGCTGGGAGGATCTCCTCGTCTCCGCACCCGGCCAGGACTGCCTCCAGCTCACCTCGGCAATGGCCTGCAGGCTCCAAGCTCTTCGGGCAGGCCAAGAGCTCAACGGTTGGTCTCAATGACCCCGAGCAAGAGAAGCTATACTCCGCTGGCACACGATGGATGCAGAGAGTGGGAAGGGGGAGCAAGTCCTTCCGTGTTGCTCCATTCGAGGGAAAAAAAATCCAAAGACAAAAAAAGAACCAAAAAAATCCCCAGAGAAACTTCTGTTGAAAGCAAGCACCAAAAGCCAGCCTTTCAGAGAAGCCAAGGGGGACGAGGCACACTTCAGCCTAGGAAGCGCGACCGGACAGGAGCCACCTTTCCTCTCCCTGCCTTCCTCATCGCCGGCCACCAGCGGGCTGCTGTTGCAGTAACCAAGCCACCTCCAGCCCGCTTCGCTTTGCCCAGGGGATGCTGCACCGCAGACCAGCCAAGGCCCATTAAAAGAAATTTAAAAAGTCACTTCCTTTGTTTAGGGGAAAGAAAAAAAAAAAAAAAGTCTCCAGCAAAGGATCCTGCTGCAACCTCCAAAGCCTTCGCTGGGGATCTCCTCCTTTGGTCCTCTCTGTTCTGACAGCCGTGCAGTCATCTATCCCCGGCATTTGTTTATTATTGTAATCAGCATCCTCCCTTCCAGCAGCCGTGGTGCCGCTCCGACGCCAAGCACACTCCCCCTTCCTGGAGGCCTCCCCGCTGGAAAACCACCGCCACCCCTAAAGGCTGCAGAAACCCCGGACCAAAACCCCTCGCTCGCCCCTCTTCCTTCCCCTCCAAAGGAAAGGCAGCTATTTAGTCACTGAACAGGTTTTGGAGCCGTAAAAGCAAGGGGTGCTCCGCAAAGCCTACAGGCGCCCGCTGCCGCTGGCTCTCCAGGGCAGACAGATTGTTTTCATATGAGCCTTCGCCCGCCCGCAGGAAACCCGACACCCCAAGGGTGGCTACTAGGAAATCGCTCCATTGCAAACCATTCCCACTGGGAAGCCTGCGTGCATGCGAAGGCCTATTTAAACTCCTATTAATGCTTTCCGTACAACCACGCATTACTCAACCGGCAAAAAGAGCTTTGGTAATAGTTGCCAGCAAGTCAGAAAAAGTATAATTAAAACCAAACCGACAACCCATCGCTCGCAAACCCCTTTATAACTAGTACTCCTATGACCGTGTTGGGAGTCACGTGCTGCTTTTACTTCTTTTTAATTCACCCGACTGCCATTTGAAGTACCAATAAAGTCATCAATGACAAAACGGTCTTAAAAATTATTCTCAGCTAGTGGGTTATACCGATAAAGCCAGTACGGGTCGGGATTTTAAGAATAAACTCTGGAGAAAAATAAATAAATAAATATTGGGAGTAACAGGATTTTTGCTTATTTTATTTGTACTTTGCCACATGTCTGTAGGTTTTATGTGGGCATATTACACAAACTGCTGAAGTGCTTGCAAAATAAACTGAGAAAAGTTTTCCAAATAAAGATGACGGAACTAGACCAGCCTTACTGCATAACTGACAGGTAAGCACAAACTGTCTGAATTTATTCCACTGCTTATGGAAGCAAAAAGCCCAATTATTAATGCAACAGTATCTAAAATCATGTTCAAATACTGCCCCTTTCTAAATTAACCACTTACAGAAGGAAAACAACACATTAGAGTGTGAAAGTAAAACCATCCTGTAAGAGGTTTAACTACAATGTCTATTTGAGAATCTCTCTTTTCTTCTCCTGCAAGACAGACACAAAGTTTGGATCCTGATTCCCATATACACTAAGGCTTCTTTCTGCTGCTCTTGCAGAAAAAACCCTTGCAAAACAGGAAGAAAACAGCATTTAAATCCACTTCAGAGGTGCTAGTGCATACAAAATGAAAATGGGTGTCAGGCTGGATTATAATGAGGCTTCACAACTCCAGGACTGTATCCAAATAGACAACATTAATTTTATGTTTATTCTCAGTCTTCATACTTAGATAACTTGTTTCCCGATTTTCTGCTGTCATCAAAAAAGCATACATTCTAGATCTTTCAATACTATTCGATGCAAATGTAAATGCCCTCTGAGGCGGATAATTACCATTTTGCAGAATTCTGTAAAAGGTAATAAAATATATACATATACACACAGTGTTGTACTAATGTTCCCAGTAAAACGGCTTTGAAAATTGTAGTGAATTACAACTTTTTCAGTGGCCCTTTCACATGAAAGCACACTGCAGTATTTGAGAAATTCTGCATTTGTAGAAGAAAAATAAAATACAGTGACTGAAATAAGCTCTACGTTGACATGTATTTAATATAGCCTGTACATGTAAACACAGTAGTTCTGTAGACATGACAACGTTGGATCATAAGTTCCAGAAATACAACATAACAGTAAGACAGCTTTATATTACTTATTACTACTAAAATTTTCCTGATCAGTTTTGTCATAATTTTCCATAAAAATGACATACATCCATTGTTGGCAACGAAAATGGAATTTTATAATGAAAACTACAGGTCACACAGAGATTAAATATTTGAATGCTAGAGTCCAAAGAAATTCACATTCTGACAGCCTAAGCCCTCATGCGAATACATGATCTTCAGCTTAAAACGAGCAGAACACCAACAGTCCTGTAACAAAGCCTCCTTCCAAAATACTCTTGCAGATACTGAGCTCCACAAATGGGAATTTAAGATACTGGAGAGCCATGTATTGCTGATGCATTTAAGGCACTGCTGCAGAGGATTGTGTGCAATGGAGCTTCTTGTTACATTTTGATATTAGAGAAGTTCAGTGCATTTTCTCACACGTCTAAATAAAATAAAACTGGAAAAAAAAAAAATATAACCAGCTAACAGCACTTTATAGCCATTGGTAACGTTACTAGTGGCAGCCTCCAAACTGCAAGGACCATCAACGGAAAAGCACTTTTATCACATTTAGAAAAAGGAAGGTCAGCACAGCAGCCTGTGACACAGAGAACTACAAACACATTTGCTAGCAACTGTTTTTAGGAGTTGGGTTCTGAACAGCACACCCTGCAAATACAGGCTTAAAGGCCTCATCATTTAGCAAGACACTTAATGTAGGGATTATAAAACTAATGGAATTGTACATCTAAAAACTTAGTACTGTAAAGTATCAATTAAAAAAACCCTACTTTTTATCAAGTATAAATCCAGAAGTAACTGAACATTAGGCTACTGCAAACAAGTGAACCAGCAGAATCAATGAAACCAAAACTAGGTAAGGAAAAAGAAAAAAAAAAAAGTTATTCCATTGCCTCTGGAAGGAAAATTACCTGATCAGCTTGGAGGTGATATTACACACACCTCTAAAGTTCAATTTCAGAAAAGATAAAAGTCTTTCAGACTTTAATCTGCAAAACAAGATTAAGTATGTGTAAAGAAACTATTAAGCATTTGCTTCATACTTGAGATGATGTGAAAAAAATTCAAGAACACTGTCATACTAAGCACAATTTGACTTTGGAATACAAACTAAAGAAAGGTCAAAAGTTTTTTTCTAGAAGACAAATGGAAAAATAAACAGCAGCAAGAACCTTAAGAGTAAATGAACCAGTTTGTTTATACACAGAGCATACATATATCTTGTGTGACTCACAACAACAACGGGTAACAACAACAAAAAGATAAAAAGAATAGTGTTCCTTTGTGCAACTCAGATGTAAAGGACGCAGAGGTCAATAGGTGGTTACAGCAAATCAATACATCCCCGTTTCACTCAAGACATGCAGCTTCAGGCAGGAACACAAAAAATTCACTTGTTCAAAAGCATTGTGGTATTTTCTCCTGCCTTGCAAAACACCTGGTGTCAATCTGATCAGACCAGGAGGGAGAGCTGCCCTCTCTCCCTTCTACAGTGGGTCAGCATTTACAAGACAGAGTTAACACCCGGCTCCAGCAAGGTTGGTCCTACACTGAGGCTCACTATCAATTGAACCCAGCACCAGGGTTTCACTAAGCAGAGCTCTTCCAGCCCAGCCTCACTGATAACCTCTGCCAGAAGCCAAATCACTCAAGCGACACAGTACCCCAAGGACCAAGAATTCATTGAGGCAGATACGACACATCAAGCTTTTACAATAAAGCAGAAAAAACGGCACGATAAGACAGAAGTCATGTAAATATGATTGCCCAAATTACCAGTTAGGTATCTGTTCCAGTGGCAATTGCAATGCAGATTATGAATGACATGAAAGGGTTTGCAGAGTTCCTAGAGCTTAGAGCCAAGGCACTGCACTGGTTTGAATTTTTCTTTATTTCTTTCTTTAAGACTAAAGGGTATCAGTTTGCCTTGGGAAGGTATTTTTACATGGATTAACCGGTCACATTCAGTAGTCTGCCCTGTGCAGTATCTGCCACATTCAATGACAGAGTTCTGCATTAGGTAAGCACAGATAGACTGTGGCCTTCCTCAGAAAATGGGGTATGAGACAAGACTTTAAATCTCAAGAATAAAATTTGTTAGGATTCCAGATGAGAGAAAGTAGTCTTGGTGACAGGCAATGGTTGCACTGCCATAAAAGGTTAGTAAAGGACTGGGTGGTATGGTGGTGGGTTTCCCCCGCCTCCTTGTATTTTTAACTTGTTTGGACAACACATGGCTTTCAGCTTTATGAATCTATTGTGATTTTCTAATGTTTTGGACCTGAATATAAGTTGTGTGTTTTAATTTCTTTGATCTTCCCAGAAGCACCCAACCCTAAAAGCAGAACATTTCAAGTGTACTCAGAACACAAAACCCCAAAGAATTATCTCATACTTGGAGTATATCTAAAAGAGCTTAGACCTCAAAGGGCAGCATGCAGGGAAGTACCACCATGGCATCCATTTCAGGCATGGAGCCATTAAGAAACTTTCTGTACAAGAGGCAGACTTAAATTCCATTTATGGGACTGGCCAGAACATGAACGTTTCAATCCTGGCTCTAATTGACAGAATGAGGGAGGCAGCAGGGAGCATGGATGAAATCTGTCTTTTATGCCAGGCAGGAATTTCATCATCAGGTTATTACTTCCTAGTTATTACTGGTGACTAAATGAAATGTTCCTATTGATTGACAGTCTATAAAGAGTTCACTGGGAAGCCTCCTTCTAAGACTGTTAGCTGCCTTTCCTCCTGGTTTTCCCCCTTCAGGTATGAGATACCGGCACTTGCTTGCAATAATCATACTGGAAATCAGCAAGCCAGGAGGCACCTCATGGTCTTTCTGTCTTTAATAGCATCTTTAACTCTGCTCTCTTTGTACAGAAACAAAACAAACAAGTTGTCTTAGGTGTACTTATTAACATTTTTATTAAAAAGGGTGCAACTGAAAACAGAGTGACAGTCTAGTGGTGATATAACATGACAGACTGCCAAAGCAGCCCACCCAAGGACAAGATTCTAGAGGCTGCATTAACCCGCACCCAGAATAAGCATCCAGTTTCCCAAGTTAAAAGCATGGGACTTTCAATATTTCAGCCCAACCTGAAAATTGAGTTTTCCTTAAGATTTTCTTGACTGTGTTTCTTCTAGCACCCTGACAGCTTAGTCCAAGAAGTGCCTCATTAAAACCATGGACAATACACGGGACGATTAAATACACATCTTTAAAATAATTTGCTAAAAGAAGGGCTTATTTATACATCTATTACTTGGTAAAGGATACCCATCTCTCAAGATACTAAAACTGACCAACAAAAAGCTGATTAATTTAGTAGTTTTTAGACAAGTACTCGATCCACTCAATAGTGAAAAGACCATGGAAATCGTATTTTAATTTCAGAGTTTATCATAATTGACAGAGCATCTTGAATTCTACAGCACTAACTCAAGTATCTGTGGATTAAAATCTCATTCAAATAACATATTGCAGTCTCTTCCTACTTTACTTCTAAGCAATGGCATTAGACTCAAGTACCTAACAAGGTTATAGTGCCATTACAGTTATACTGCATAATTTATCATTTTGCCACACTCCAAAGTTAAGTACCCAAGCACCACCTTTTGACTCAGTCCACCTGTATATTATTTTATGCTCTTTTCTGTTATACCTTGTCTTATATTCTTAGCTAAGTAAGTGGCCTTATCTTGCAGAAAGGAGAGGTATTACCTGGATCTAGTTGGTTTTGGTTTTTTGCGGGGTTTTTTTTTGAAAGCCACTGGGAATTGGACTCTCCCCATCCAATGCAAATTTTGACCTCAGCCTTAAAAGTTTGCTTCAGCCGTGAGCTTTTAAGCCATGAACTTTTAATTCTGTTTTTTAATACTGGCTAGGCATTTGCTATATAAAAACAAATGCATTTTGGATTTCTAGCATAACCATTAGAAAGATGATCCTCTATATTTAAAAAGAGCATAAAGTATGTAATTTGTATTATTTGAAGTAACTTTTTGTCTATGAAATCAGAATCTTTGTAACATTTATAAGAAATGTGCTTTTATATCAACTTTAATGTGCCATAGTAGAACAGCCATAAGAAAATTACTCTTGTGAATATATCAAATGGACAGGTACTAAATTGTTCTATCAAACCACAGGAGGTCAATCTCCTAATCTGGCAAGAAATACCAAAGTATACCATTGTAATTTATCAAAAAGGTGGAGAGGTTTTTTTGTTTTCAAAGTTCACTAAAAAAAGATCAATGACCTTGGACTACAGGGATGTTTCATTAATATTTAATTTAAATCTTTTCATGCTGTGGCTACTGCATCCAAGCGGTAGCCCACAATGCCTCACCAACATAACTGAACTATACTTTTTACTGTGAGTAGATAAAGAAAAGAGAGCTTACTTTGAAAGCCTTATGACTGATACCATAGGACAACCATGTCTTCATCTAAATTAATTTTCAAACCATGGGATTAAATCTTAAAAACACATCATAAGATTAAGGTTTAAATGTTGTAGCTCAGAAAGAGTATTCATTCTTTTCACTGTGTAGTGATCCCCTAAGCCAATTGTGTCGTTATGTAATTTAAAAAATGAATTATATTCCTTTTTACCACACCTAGTGTGTAATAGCACTGAAGCTGCCAGGTACACCTAATCATTGCTTAGCAACACCTCAAGGGAGAACGGAAGCAACTCAAAGTTTCAGAAAGTAACCCTCTAAAATGTAGTTGTGGCTTTTCTGAAGTGAGGTGCTTCAAGAAAGCTGTGTAAAAAGCTTGTAAGAATGGAAGAACGTACCACAAAGACTGGAGAAGAGGGACAAGAGTGCAGAGAATTGAATTTCCACAACTCCTGCATGCAAGTCACACAGTGCTGTAGGTGCTGCTGAAAGCCCTCACTGTTCATACCAAGCACTTCTAAATAGGGAATGAAAGGATAAGAAAACACGTTCCTCCCATGCACAGGAGAAGTAAGGGAGAAGATATACTGTGTCTTTTAAAATTTACAGGAAATCCTTTCCTCTGCTCAGCTGCCCGTCCACCACTACCTGGCAGGCGTTATGATTTTCAAGTTTAAAATTGCCTGCAGGCACCTGTGCTCCACCGCATACTACTTCCCTACACCTACGACAGCTCTGCTACAGGAGAGGGATAATTGAGCCCAATATGCTCATATCTGCTATTTTTCTCCTTTTTGAACTTTATCCTATTAAGTATATTTGGCACATCTTTTCCCTGGAGTAAGCTCTCAGTGAGTGCTCTGGCAGTTGACACCCATCATCTCTACTCTGTCCTGGAAAGAATTTGGACGCAGTAATAAGTTTGCATAGCTATCAAAGATTACAGAGAAATAGTTACAAAACTAATGAGAGAGAATTGAAATCTCGAGCATTACCAGCCAACTAACTTGACTGTATTCCATTTAGTTTCCCAGCATGTATCTATGTCTGTCTACTTTTTGATCTACATTGTGTCCATTATACAGCTAAATGAATGCTCTCAATCATATTTATTTCAGAAGAATCCTCTTTCAAGATCAAGCCCTACAAAGAGGAAGCAACTCATCTGGGTATTACCAAATTCAATAAATGCTTCACTGATAAGGAAAATAGTTAAGTTAAATTCCATTAATCTGGTTGCTACCAAGTGATTAGGACATACAAGTCCTGCATCATCATGGGCTAGAAAATTAAACCACAGCAGACCTGTAATTAGTCAGAAAAGAGCTTTGCATCTCCTTGGGAACTTTGTTTCATTCTTTCTGCAAAAAGCTCTTTTGTAACAACAAAACCACCTCATGCCCTAGCTTCAAAGGGCTGCTGAAGTTAGACTTGATACTATAAATACAGTGCACAAAGCAGAAACATTTGGCTGTAGAGACACAATGCACAAAATCACTATAGCACTTCAAATACTCTGTCCGAATTTAAAAGACTGTTCAAGAAATACACATTTTACAATTTCTAGGAAAATCGCATTTGATCTTTGGTCACAAAAGCTCATACACATCACCTCATAAACCTGAAGGTGATCTTATAGCCTAAGCATGCTCATAACAAATACGCTTAGACTTTGTAACTGCGAGACATGTTCTGGTTCATTTCTTATCTCTTGATTTTTTACTTGTCACCTTCCCCAGCATCAGAATCTCAGAAGCAGGGTAGAAAGGTAAAGGGAATAGAAGACAACCCTAGTAATAACCTACATTAATAAAGAATTGGAAGATTCATGAAATGGATAGGTTTATTAGCTTTAAAGTAAATAATCATAAATATGCATTATGGGGCCGACTCTTGACAATAGCTGATGACTAAGTGAATGCATCCTGGTATTACTTGTTTGGCAGCACAAACAGCCTTTTAATTTTTTTTAAATGTCACTAACATGCAAATAAATATGACATTTTTTGTGTGTCCAAAGGCTTTCAAGCAGAACTTCAACTATTTTGTGCATCAGCAGAAGGAAAATTAGAGGCTTTAGGGTTCACTGGGTTTCCGTTTCTGAACTTTTAAAATAATTGGATTTTTCTTATTTAGCTTCTCTGTTTTACGTCACACCTAATTTCTTTACCTCTATCTCCACTGAACACATAAAGAGAACAATTTTATTTTTTTTTAAACTGAAGTTACATAAGTACTTAATAAATCATTGTTACAGGTAATGTAAAAAGCCTTAAAAAAAAAAAAATCTAAGTTCTGATCAAAGACTGCAAATGCTCAATACTGTTAAGAGATGAAATTATTCTCTTTTGTAGCTGACACAAAAATGGGAAGCATCATTCTCATGTTCATTACCTAGAACTCAAACACATTGAAGGAACATGAGAGAGATCTCCATGTACAGGAGTGACAGTTCTGCTATTCATATCTTTTTATATGCACATGTAATCAGAAATGAATTAATCCTACTTTTATCAGTGAGGCAAAAATGAGAAAATGTAATGCAACACCTCAGGTTAAAGAATAAAGGTAAGGTCCAAATTGCACAGATCCTCTTAAAAATGCCTTTGTTTCTAACTGAAAATAAGCTTCCAAGGCACTTATAAAACACTACAGAAATCAGAGACAAGCCTCATCCAAAGACCTTAAAATTTAATAACAGTAATTAAGAGACTTTACTTTTCAGAAGACATCAAGGCAACCAGTCCCTGTATGTCGTCTTGTTACTGGATTTTAAATCCTATCCCCACACTGAAGCTTCCAACAACAACCATTATCTAAGGGCTTCCAAGGGACTACCACATGCTCTTAAGTAATGGGACGGTTGAGAGCAGTCTTTCACGTCACGCTGCTGACCATTCTGGCATCTCCCACATCAAGAAGTGTTCTTCGTTCCAATGCCTGAATGGCTGGCCTATCGTCTTTGCTTTAGATAGGTCATTTTGCTCTCCACTCCCCCCTTTTGTTTCTTTAAATTATTCAAGAATTCAGTCTCTGAAAATGATTCCCAGCATTTACCAGAGTGATAAATGAATGTAAAGTCTCAGTAAGAAGCACCCGTTTAGATGCACCTTCCAAAACCATAACATACAGCTCCCATCTAGTTTAAGGTTGCTATATATGATTGCTAGTAGCAATTTGTGTTTGCTTATTTAAGTGTCAAATGAGCAAAAAATGCTTTTTTCATTACTTTTCATTCATTTCTTTTTACTTTTCAGTATACCGTGCAGCCCTTCAGTCTAATTTTTTTTCAGTGGCACACGAAGGTGTTTGGCCAAACTCCACCCTTATTGTCATAGGATCACCCCAAAAAAACGAAAAAACCAGTCTGGCTTAATGCCTGGTTTATAGCCATGCTTTCTATCTGATAACTTATTACAATAACCACAGTCAGTTTACCAGACTAATTTTCTGGCTAAAGGCTACCCAGTACAAAACCGAGAAAAACAGATGCCAAAGATGAAGTCTGTGACATCTGTAGACTTAACCTTTGGCATCTGTAGCACTTCTGAAGTCAGTCCTCCCACCCTGCAAATTAAAAAAAAAAAAAAAAAAAAAAAAAAATCAAGTCTCCCCTAGGTGTGTTGCTAGGACCACGTGTGTTCCAGGAATCCCAATTCCAGGAATCCCAAACCTCTTGCGAAATGAAGAAGGAGAACTAGAACGAATAATCTCAATACGTTATCCAACTCAACATGCTGTTGGCAGTAATTAATGTTTCAACAGATACACCCACAGAAGGCTTAAAAACCAGAGCAAATCTGTTTAATTCAGGAGAAGAGAGAAGGAGCAGAGGGAACAGGAAAGCCTTAGTCATCCTCTTGTATATGCTCGAAACCAAAGCAAAGGCAACGGCCAAACCAGGCTGTGCCTACCATCTCCGCTGGCCCCAATGCCAGCCTCGTGCGACACGTCGATGCGTGTAACAAATGCTGCTGCCTTGCTCTCAGGTGGCACTGTCACCCCTTAGTCTGAAGTAAGCCAAGCCCAGGAAACGAGGTGCTCAGGGCAATGGACACGCGTGCAAGACGGGAGGCTGCTGAGGGCTATTAGCATGCTCGCGCAGAGGGACTCTGAACTCACCACTGGATTTCTCAGTGCGGCTGCTGCAAGCACGCTTTTCTTCTGAAATACCCCATCTGACTCAAGTTATTAAGCACTGAACCAGATTTCCTCACAGAAGGTTTATTATCCTTCTGCATGCTGTGCCATTTTGACAACTAAGAGGCTCACATAGAGATCTTATCAGTGGCCTGTTGACAAAAGTAAAGAGCATTTACAATTGAAATTATGATAATATAATCTTTACTCTTGAAACAAAACGTAAGCTGCATTATCCATAACTGCAGCTTTAGCTCTGGCTTGAACAAGAAGCTTATTTAAATACAATGTGCCTAAGGCTTCTCTAGCCCCATTTCATTACTTGTTACTTTACAAGAAACAAAGAGGTTTTCCAAATTTATTCAGGCAGAGCTTTCATTGTTTAACATTGGACAGAAGCTCCATTTCCACTGAATTACTGTATGCTTTTATTCTCATTTAACTCTCATTTAAAGTCAAGGACTCCACCCACTTTTCAGAAGGAAGCTGAAGATTTGCACATAAAAGCATAGAATGAAGGTTAGAGGCAGCTTCACAAGAACACAAGAGCACTAGGTCACCTTACAGTATTTGCAGCTCAACCTACCTTGGCTTTTAATCAGGTAGTACTTCTTGAAGATAGTTTTGTTTTTTGGAGCATCACTAAAAATTGGCTGGCACTGAAAAATTTCAGTCAGCATACAGGAAAATTTGAGAAAAAGAGAATTTTAAAAATATTCACTGCTTTACATTCATTCATACTGTGTTTTTTAAAAAGCTGGAACTCTGAAAACTTAGAGAAAGATCAGCACTTACTGAAGATTCAGAGAACTGTTTAACTGTAGGTATGAGTAAGAAAAAATACACTTGGCAGTCATGCTGCTAAAGAAGAAATATACCAGTCCATTATTCGTGCAGTAGCGTTTGGTCCACATAGGATCAAATCCTGTTGGCCTTTCTGCGTGTTTAAAGTCCCAATGAGGGGAGAAGGGGGAGAGGAAGTACACACAACAAAAACGTAACGGAACGTCTATTAAGTTGTAGGGGTGAGAGAACCCACTGCATATTCATCTCCGTGTAGGATAAGTACTAAAATGGACCTTCTACAAAAGACCGACACTGAAGAGCAAGAGTGAGCACACCAGTAAGGCATGGCAAGTAGCACCCATGGTGAGCACACATTTCAAACGCACTGATCCAAAGAGCTGTGAAGGGCAGAGGCACTTGCCCCTTGCATTTCCCCCACCTGTGGCACGCAGTTGGATGAAGGCTAAGAACTGAATGGTCCAGAGCTATACATATTCCCAGAAGAGGTCTTTTCTGGTGCTAGAGATTCCACTTGAGAATTTGTGCCTGATCAGCCATTCAGCGATAACGTGAAAAAGCTCCAACATGGCAAAAGGTAATTCACTGTAAAACATGCAAAATGAAGAAACACCAAGAAGGAGACAAATGCAAAAAAACCAAAGCCTATTCAGCTGAAGAAAAGCCCTGTGTCTTTGGTATACTTAGTAAAATCAAGTGATAAAAATTTCAGGTCAGAAAGAATGAGGCAAATGTGCAAGCTGCATTTCTCTCTAAAACCCTTTTTCATCGCATTTTGCTTGTCCTGCAATCACCTATAAAAATACCCTTTATAACGGAAGTGACTTGTCCAACATATCAGGCTATATTACTGTTCTCTAGTTACTTTAAGAAAAACAACAGCAAAAACCCCATATTGACTGTATGCTTACTAATGCAAGATGAAAATTATGACTTTTCACACTTAGCCATCGTTTCCTTGAAAAGCAAGCGAGGGATATTCAGACATACCAGCCTTGAATAGGTTCTTCAGGTCACTGGCACTTCCCATAGGTGCTAACTGTCGCCACAGAACAACTCCGAACTGCTCTCTGACACTCCTCACTACCTACCAAGGAATAAATATCCATGTTTGTGCATACATGGTTTCTCTTCCCTCTGTGCTTCCCACCCATACATAAAAAGAGTGCATGCAAAGAGCAAACAGATTTGTAAAGGAGCAGATTTGTCAAAAAACAACCTTGGATCATCTGTCAAGGGTGCCGAGTACTTGCAGCTGCCCTTGAGACCATGGACCTTAAAGGCAATAAGCATCTCAGCAATGCCTAGTGTTTATATAACTAAAGCAAACATGAGTGAAAGCCCACCTGCAAGGATACAGAGCACATCAAAGAATGATATTCTATAGCTCCAAAAAGTCACTGTAAATGACAAATGCTTCTTTCTATTGTGTCAGACACTTCCAAAACCAAAGAAGCCTTCACTGTGATTACTGCAACCTAACATGTGCTAAAGGAATCTCTCCCCTGTAACAGGTTGTGCATTTCCTCCGGTACTTGTTAAAAGCCGTATTTTCTGATCTCACAGCTTCCTTGGGGAGTGAGCACTGTGGTGGCTCTGGCTGTCGCAGATTGAAGAACACATGAATTTGAAGCTGCATGAAGAAGTTCTGAGCTCGTATCGGGGTCCTACTGAAATTATGACAACATTGGGTAGTTCAAACCCTACTACATAGAAAAAATAACTAGCACCAAGGTCAGTCATTTTTAAATATAAATAATTTGAAGTAGTACATAGGCCACACCGCCAGATATGCTCACAAACACTCTGTCGTTCAGAGGTACATTCTATGCTGAAAAACTGCAGTACTTCCACACAACATTCACCGAACAAAATATAAAAAAAGCTTCCTTCGGAACAGCAAAATAACTTTAAGATAGACCTTTTGTCTATCATGCTTAACATGTACAGCAGACTTCTACAGAGTAGCAGGAAAAAAGATTGATGACAGAAAACCAAAATCCACTCATTTCTCAGAAGGGGGATTCAGGAGGGACAATGAAGTTAAAATACTCAACTTTAAAACCCATACACTTGTGTGGAGATGGAGCTACCTTACAGAGGACTGGACAGTAACAAGACATCATTCATGAGTAGTACATTTTTAAAGTTAGTTTTCTTTATATGACTGTTTTCTGTCTGTCTAGGACAGTAGAGAGGAGAGCAGCGTTAGCAATTTTGGTCGAAGGTCTTCAGGGAAAGAGGCTCTGCCCTACATTAACAATAGCAGTTGCTGAGGCAAATTAGGTCTCTGACAGGGATAAAATGAAGTTCCACTGTTAGCACAAAAGAGCTCCCATTGATTTTGGCCTCTTTCAGCTGATGTAAATAATCAAGTAACCATAAATTTGACACCGAATAATTGCTGCCTTGCCCATTACACAGTGTACTCAAAAAGGCATTTGAAATCACCTTGAGCAGAGGGAAAAGGAGAAAGGAAAGCCAAGCTCGGACAGTTCTTCTCCTTCATTAAACTCTATTCTACAATGTCACCTGCAACCACACAATCATCTTTCAGTGTAAGGGGAAAAATAGTTTGGTGGTCTAAGCAGTAGGTTTGAAATTCCATGCTCTGACAGGGTCAATGGGCTCTTAATTCTGCTAAAAAAGGAATTTATGAAGTTTCATTTAATCTGCAGACGAGCTTATTTGAAGCAAAGGTGATCTGCAAGCAGTGGACCTGGTGATGCGTGGCTCCCGATAAATTTCTCTTAAGTTAAGCTTCCACATGGCTTCCCTGAGCCCTGATGGGAGTTCAGCTCATGTTCTTTCAGCCTTTGTTAGTGACACAAGACTGAGTTTTCTTTAACGTCGTGTCCTGTATGCACATCTCTATTTCAGCCTGGACTGCCAGTACTCCAGTTATACTAAAGCAGCCCAGCAGGACTCTTTATCAAGACACACTTATTACACACTAAGACAGAAAACACCTTTCTCCTAAGTGATATGCCACAGGCACCCCCCCCAAAACCAAAGTACTCATGACTAAACTTGAGCTAAGATCCATGCCTGAGCATTGTAGCAACTAAATAAATCTTCTCCGGACAGAGACTCTCACTACCCTCACTCAGAAATTATTTTGACTTCAGAACATGCAGATGATCTCTTGCTTGGCTATGAAATTCTTTCAGCTTCTGGAAAGTTGACAAAGTGGTTTTGCACAAAATGAGGGTGTTACCTTCCTAATTCATGCCAACAAGCATCAGGAAAGCATACCCCAAATAAAGGGAGTACAACAATTACCTTTGTTACTTCAAGCACCTACAGACTTCCAGCCACCTTTTCTTCAAACAAATCTGGTATCTCAAGTTTTGTACAATGAAAAACTAGTCTTTAAATTTAGATAAAATAGAGTATAAAACAGTTGCTGCAAAAAAAGTTGGAAATTAACACTTGCATTTCCTACAGCTGAGTCTAAGCTAGAGGATTCTTAGCAAACCTACAAAGATCAGTCTCCCATAAAGGGGCTACATTCATTAAATAAAAATCACTACACACACATACACTTTTTTTTTTTTTAAAGTAACGGCTTTGGTGATCTCAGTGAAAGTTCAAAACTTTTTTTCTCATTAAGTACATAATTTTGCTAGTGAAGAAAATGGCAAGTCAAGTACTCGCAATTCTAAAACCAGTTTGGATTTGTTGTTACTTAAAATAACAGTAGTGGTGGAAGTGCTAAAGAGAACGAAGGGAGAATCAGAATTGTTTTTAAGAAAAAAAAGAGGACCATCATTATTTTATAAAGCGCATTTAGGGATGTTTTGTGATTTCAGAGGATTTAATACCCATTTTAGCTGTTGCCTCTTAATATCTCTTAAAAGAACAAAAAAGTGGAGAAAAGCTGTACTGACCTTAGATGAGTTCAAGTAGTAACAATAAAAAAAGCACTTCCAGTTGTCAGGAAAAGAAAAACAGTGTTTATACCAGCTTTTCTGCTAGAAAGCAATAATGTCTGAAAAACATGCAATTATGGAACATTTTCGTCTACAATTACAAATGAAATCTAAAGGTTGGTGAGGATAAGGGTACCAGGATAAAAGTCCACCAGACAAGCTCATCTGACAATTTACATCTCTATCTCAAAAAAATCCCCAACAACAAAAACAAAAAAAAACCCCAAAACCACCCCCAAAAAACCCAACCAAACCCACCCACCCCACCCCCCCCAAAAACCAAAACACACACACACAAAAGAACCCAAACAACACAGAGCCACACCAGTTTGGCAGAGTTAAGCCAGGCACTAGGTGAAGATATGCAGAAAAGAAACAAAGGAGAGAGAAGACAGAAGTAGGAATGACACCACCTCCTTTTTCAGTGCTTGACATTATTTTGTTGTGAGATCTTGTGATATCTCAGGACAGTCCCTGATCCTCAAGACTTAGCTTATCAAACAAGGACAATTTGGCTACTGCAGTTAATTACAACGTGCAAACTACTTTGACGTCTGTGGATGGAAGAATCACTACTATTCCTACTTTTATTGAATAAGATGAGAGAATAAGATGCTCATGAAGGCTCAGGTACCAAATTTAGGTTTGTTACATTTTCGGTATGTCTGAAGAAGCTGCTGTTATGGTAGAAGACTTATAAAAGAAATCAAAATTGGTCCAAAAGATTTTCTAATATTAAGAACAAAGGACTCCAAGGGAAGAAACCAGCAAAACCTACCAAACAAGAATGTTATTTATTAAGATTTATACCTTTCAACAATGACATTCTGAAAAAAAAACATGAAACCCAAACGCTTAGTACCCTGACACTTAGAAAACAGGAATTTTTGTAGTTTTTTGCAATTTCCTCTTGCATTTCATCTACATTTTTGATACTTTTGCAAGTATTGCATGACATTGTAATGACATTTCATCTACATTTCATCTACATTTTTGATACTTTTGCAAGTACTGCATGACATTGTAATGACTGTTAATTTGCTAAAAGTCAATACCCACTGAACACACACAATCCTTTTGACTGTTGCTTTCTTTTTTTCAGGACAGGAAGGATGGTTATACTGATATACAGCTGTCCTGCCACAATGAAAATAAACCATCCAAACATTACACCCGTGCTGCATAAATGTAAGTCAATGAACACCGTGTTCCCCATATCACCATCTGCTGATGTTCTGGATGCCTAGATAAGCCTCTGGCCTTGTCTAAACCACCAAAGATTATTTTTTATTATTATTTTTATTTTTTTAATGGCTCTCAAAATATCCACTTGCAAAAATCCGTGGGAACATCACCACCAACACCAAAAAAATAATCCTTCAAAAATGCACAAAAAATGCAAAATTGGGACTGCTTTCTAAATGAAAGCCAATGTGTACCAAGGTATGAGCATGCTTAGAAAACACCAAAAATCAGCCTAAGCTATTCTTCACCTTTAACAGATTCACCTAAACCACAGTCCACAGTATGGCAGGTTTAATAAAAATAGGGATCCTGTGTAGGAAAAGCTGCTGAAACACCTGCAACAAGGAACTGCTCATTTACCACTGCATTACAGGAACCAAGATATTGCAAATTAATGACTAAAAAGTAGGTACACTGAACCCTCCTGAAAAACGCAACCCAGTGTTTTTAAGGTGTCAAAGGTAAGTACACAACACAAGGACTGGAAAAGCAGATGAGATCCATCAACAGTTAGATATTAAAGCAATAAAACTCAGCTGACAGACCTTCAACCTACAAACAAAATCATTGTATTGATAGCATCTATGCTACTCTTTATAACAGAAGTAACCATACAACCTCTTTTGGGAATCATCTGTCGGCTGACTTGACTGACTGACTTTCAGTATGTCAAACTGAAAAGCTAATTCTTGTTGAAAAGTACATCAACCTAGCAAATATCTGCAATGAATCAAAGGCAGAAACCAACCACAATATTATTTGACATGGGACTAGGAAAAGTTGTGAGGATTCATTTCCATGCAATATACTTGAATATGCAAAATATCAAGTAATTATTGTTATTTTAAAATAAGAAACACATGTTTTCAATCTGTTGTAACTCCTACAGATTCTGAAGAGGATTAAAGGGATAGTTTTTACAAAGTCCTTTATCCATTTTAGATGCCACATCCCAAAAACTTATTTAATTACCTCCTTGTTTATGCAAAATCCTTTCAATCATTCCCAAGACTTTGCCATTATTCCTTTCATTATTCATGTCTCTGCTTAAAAGTATCTTATTTTAGCTGAAGTTAATCCTGCTGATAATTAACAGCCTAACCAGATTAAGCCGGGTTTAACTATTTTTAAAATTTTTTACCCATTACGCCTCATTCAATTAAACTTACTTAAAAATTACAAGTGGAAACAGGGCAATTTTCCAGACAGATAATGGAAAAAATGATAAAAGCATTTTGCTGCAGGAGCTAAGAGTTGAACTTCTAACCGTTAAAACTACTGTGTCCCTATCAAGTACTTTTGCTCATTTGGGGGGAAAAAAAAAAATCCTCTTTAGCATTTGAAATGGAATAATTGAATATATGATGCAGAAACTGCCTGCAATCAGCTGTACCATAACTGTACTCTACTACTCTGAAAAGAAAAAATATTCTTTAAGGCACACTAGCAATCAATGGGAAGTAGCATATACTGACACAGAGTAGCATCAGTAGCTGATATAAGTGGTCACTGAAATGTACACTTGTCATCATAAGAATTTATTAGTATATCTCTCTGAACAATTCCAGATTATTTTCTTCTATTTAAAAATACTAATAATCATTAACGCATTTGTGCATGTTTTAGTAGTCATAACAGATTTGTATTGGTCCCATTGAACATTAATTACACTTGCAGCAAAGACGCATTGTGAATAGACAATTCTTCATTGCTGTAAATTACTTGGTATTTTAATTTATAAACCTCAAATATAGAGGACACTCCTAATCTAAGAAGGTTGCACAATTGTGCAATCCAAAACGTAGAAACTGTATTTAAGTCAATCATGCCAAACATTCATTTTTTTTAAACTACATGATCTTGATGCCATTTTCATCATTTGGTCCTTGTATAGAATCATTACTGACTTGAGTTATGCTCTTATACCAGTACAGAAGCATGAACCTCCAGAACTGCTCTTAAAATCACAGTTCAAATGAGTAAGGGTGAGGTGCATTTGGTTTTTTTCCATATGTTTAAATTGGGAAAGGAGTCTTCCCTTCTCCTCTGCAGCATCTTTTATTTAACAACTGTTTTTCAATTTTTGGCAAGTGTAGCACACTTGCATCTGCATATACTAAGGTTTCATAATAAATGAAAGAAAAAAATGAAAGAATACCAATTGTGCCTTCTAAATGACTTGCAGCAGGCTTCACTATGTTCATAGCTCTCTCCCCATATCACTGGTTAATGAGACTATTTTCAGTAACAGACAGAATTTTAGTAAGTCACATAGGGATATCTGCAGCTATTAGGCTAATGCCAGTAACACGCTGAATACTGGAAGACTGTAGCTTTAGGTTGTCTTATTAACAGAAGCTCCCCATTTGATCTTTCCTTTAGTAAAGTTATCAAGAAAAACCTACTTGAAAATCCATATAATTTAAAGTATACACCAGGGATGCTAACACCAGCTTAAATTAAGCATTGCACACAGAGAAAGTATATCACACAACATCAAGAATACTTCTTTATTAATGGCTGTAGACTGAACTTAAAATTTTTATTAATCACCTTCTTCCCCAAGAGTGTCATGGCACTTTCTTAGATACCCTTATCTGTGACTTTGGATCAAACCAACCTGTTTTGGATCAAGTTTTAATCATACCTTATAACATGTTTAAATTTTCTCATTCTGAGATATGCAAAATTTCCCTTCAGCACTTAAATTGCCAAAACTTACTCAATCAAATTCCATTCCATTAATCAGACAGAAATGTACTGCCCGAAGCAGTCATCAGTTCCCATTGTTTCTAACCACAGACATGGAGGGACGAAGGCTGACTCATGCTATCAGAAAGCACAGATGATGGGTTAATCCCATGAGAGATGGAAAAAAAATGCTTTTCTTACAGTGATCACTTTGAGCAGCCTCCAGCAAGTGCCCCCCTCTGAGAAAACATAAGGTGCCAGACATACTGGAAAAGGGAAGTTCTTACTGGAAATCTCTGTAGAAATTCTCTAGAGTGAAGAGTGACTGAAAGAGTATGAGAAATATTAAACTTAATTAAAAAAAAATCTTTCCAATTACAGCTGTGTTTACTATATTTAAGTAACTGTATTAGTCTATCAAAATTATTTGGAACAAAAAAAAAAAAGCCATGCCAGATGCCATATTTGACTTGCTTTTCAAATATTTACTTCCCAACTTGAAGTATTAACTGAACACATGGATGTTTCAAAACTCTAAAACAACAACAGCTACAAGAAAAGGTGCGTTTTAGGGAGAAGTTTTATAACCATCTTAAGAAAAAGTTCGATTTGAGATCCACTCTGGTATACAAACAGTATCATTATTGCAAATGTACTTCTTAGAAGTGGCTTTGTTTTATGTTTTTTAAAGGTAATGTAGTATTTTCTGCACTTTCACTTACCAGTCTTACTTTTGGGAAATGAAAATTGTAAAATATTAATCTCTAAAATATAATAAATTACAACTGAAAAAATAAGGAAATATTTGAAGCAAAGGAAAACATGTTATTTAACATCCACAAGCTTAAAAATATTTTCAAATTTCTTCCAGCAGTGGGCAAATTTTTGGTCTTATTAGCATGGCGAGAATACTGTAGGCCATGCAGCACATCAAATCTGAGCTAAATTTGAGAATTCAGCAAGTGAGAGAAAGTTCAGGAAGCATGGTCCCCGACAATAGAATGGGTATTGACAGAAGGACACAGAGATGATCAAGTGGCACATAAAAATTAGTTCACTTAAGCTCTGAATTACCAATGAAATGAGAAACGTCTGCCTCTTTTACCAGCTTCTGTTTAAGCCTTTATTTTTTTAAAGTCTCAGTTGCCCCAACATAATTGTTATGTGCAATGTCCACTGAGCAGAGTTTTCTTGGCTGTCTTTTTCCTTGTTTAGCCACAGTGACTGATGACACTGGAAGAGAGACCTTGCAGAATTTGGGGAATGTTATTGACCTCAGGCTAGAATACCAATGCCTCTTTCCAAACTAATGAAGCAAGTCATGTTTGGATTGAAACTGGGAAGACTGCACCAAACACACCTGTGGTGATTCCTTGCAATGCCATCTGGCAAGTGTGGGCTAAAAGAGTGGCTAAAAGCTTCACCACTTAGAGCTGCTGGAAGCAAGACACAATGGAGATGAAGTAAGATCAATTAATAGGAAGAAAAGATGCAACTGAATGCAAGCCAAGGGCCCAGTATCCCTAAAAGCGAGACTATTTCTGGAGAATATTGTTTCACTTATCAGAAAAAGAAAAGTGATCTGATATTTAAAGAAGAGTTATAATGGGGAAAGAAAAGTACAAAATGGCAGGAGCCCAAGGCATTAGCAAGCCATCAGCCAGTGACTCCAGTTGGAAATTAAGGAAAGAAATCCTGCAGCACTGAAACGAGGAGAAGGAATTACTCATGTAATGAAGTAACCAACTTTTCAAAGGAGTTTTAGAAAGACAGGTTACCCCTCCAATTGCAATGCAATGAAGGTATTTTGCACTCTTGATTACCGCAGATTTAAGAGATATAGCAGTCTTAGGCATAGGAATCTGTTTCTCACTGATGGGAGCAGTATAGTTTCAGAACACACCAAGGCAAAGAGGATAATGATAATGTAAGTTAATTCAGAAGAAAGCATTTCTACACAATAGTTCTCAGCTGTACAATAACACACTCTGTTCAGTCGGACCACTACACCAGTACAGTGACTTACTAACAATTTATTCTTTAATACAAATTCCAGATCTATATTTTCCACTGAAAAAAGCAAAAAACTGCAGTCTGTCTCCACACTCTGCAAGTTATTACAGTACTACATTCATTCACAATACTGTGAGAACCCCTGGGAATTTTCTTATCAGTCCTGCAGTACTGCATGATCTTGTGATGCAAATCCCCTTCAGAAAAATTTCTCTTTGAAACTGATTGCAGAGAAAAGCAACAGCAGCAACTTCGAAGTTCTCCAATTAAACAAGGACCGCAGAAAATATAGTTGTCTGCTTTTACAGATGAGCCTCCTTGTCTAACTGATGCTTGTCATGAAGGCATCAGTAAATATAGCAATTCAAAGGAGAACTACCTGTGATGTTTAATATCTTTATTAAAAAAAAAATATTTTGTAAAGCTGTTTGCAACTAAAAGACCTAAAGTGCAAGTTTTAAATGAGAGAAGGAGATTACACAGATAGTGCCAGTTCAGGTTCTTCAGTCTTAACCATCTGGTCTAAGCATCTTTTTTTATACATATATGTACACGTTTCTAAAAAGTCTATTTATTGTAGCGTATTACTCAAACCCAATTCAAAAGTCATCCATACTTGTTTGTTTTGAAACAAATTAGGTTCATTATTTAGTGTACTACATGCTACAACCGAACTACTGACATGAAAACTGGGCTACATAGGGCACTGTCATCTCAAGGACCTTCTATGTGTAAGAGAAGTACAGAGGAAAGCATCTTCTTCATATACTGATAAGCCATTTTCTGAAGTACTAATAGTGCGCCGTAACAATTAAAAAACAGAGATGAGCAAAATGGAAATAATACAAAAGATACTTAAAACAAAGCAGTAGAAATGGCTAGCACACTGATTTGCAGATTAAAGACAAAGGGCAAAGAAGGAAGAAATCCAAAAGAGAAAAGGAAAGACAAGCAGTAGTAGAGGAGTTTTGTTTGTTTGTTTGTTTTTTTAAAATATTTTCTATTTGGTTAAGATTTAAAAAAAATGCAAGCTTTTACAAAATGCTACACTGCATACTGTTATAAAACAAGTTATTGCGTTGGGGGAGGTTATAAAAATGAGTTATAGAAATGACTGAAAACACAAAGAAAAAAATATGTTCCTTCTCTAGTGGATTTTTTTATCACACTTATTACTGGAAAATTTTGCTATATAGCCTGGTTAGAAGCAGTGAATTTACCAATGCCATAAGCCCACTGCCAAATCAACTGATCATGTATCAGCATTTGTAAGAAATGTATGAATTTACAACAGATCTACAAAGGTGGTTCACTGCAGCAAGACAAAATCAGGTAGCAATTTCTATACTCTGCACACATTAGCTGCTTGCTGAAATAAGCAGTTTCAACAAAAGTCAAAACTACACAATGCACAATCACACAAAACCAGCTGTGACTTTTGTGGGGGGAAGAGGGATGCTAATAACAGGAGCTTAAAAAACCCCAAAGCCTCCCTCTTTATTTACCTTGAACATGATCAAACTTAATATAACCAGAGCTGACCTCTGTTTTGGCCCCTTCCTTGCCCCACCAGCACTTGGGTACTTTTGCACCAGGGTATGGGGCACTGCTGGCCCAGGAACACCCCTGCCCCACTCCAGACACCCTCTCCCGCCCTCCCTCTGCCTTCAGTACAGGCTGGCAGAGGGTAGGAAAGTTAACAACAGTTGTGAGGAGGAGTTGAACGATCCCACTGAGTGATGTCTATAGCGAAAAAGTTGCCCACTATCAAAGCACAACTAAAGTTAAGAGTATTTTGCACTCCTATATATCACTAATTGAGGGGAATGCCATGTGGAGTTACAATTACTTTGTCAATGAAGAAAGAAAAACATTACTGCTAATGCAAGATGTAGAGTGGAGGCAATGAGCATCTGCAAAGGCAGCCCCAGACAGTCATACCAGGGATCAAGCAAAGTCAAGAGCCAGAGCAGGAACACAACACTTGTGAAAACAAAGTTAGCATTGCAGATGAGAAGGAAAAAAAAAGAACATTTCGAATGCTCCTAATGCATTTAATATAAATCTGGAAATAGTGAATAGAAACAATTGTTCCTTGTCACTGTGGAAACTCCATGCATGAACTTATGAATAATATTAAAAAGAAAAGACCTCTTTTAGAACATAAAATAGCCTCCACCACCAGTGATACAAAAAATACTTTCTGCTTTAGAAGATTATTCCACAGAATAAGCATTGTCTGAAATGTGATCATATCTTCTGAAGCTCATAAGCTACTTACAATGTACCATCCCCAAAATTCACCTTCCACAGATGTGAGCGTGCAGCTAAATGAACACAGTATTTGAATTGTTCAGTTTTTTGTCCATTTATAAAATAAATGCTTTATGTATTAAACATAAGGATTCGTATTTTTGCTGCTTCTGCTCCCACTTTTTCTATGAAAACAAATGATTTCTACCATTTTAGATCATCACATATATTCCAATGAGAGGCTGACATCAGTATATTATTACAGGCACATATTTTGATTATGAAATATTCTTAATCCATAGATTTCCCAAAATGCCAATATGAGGCTTCTGAATTTGAAACATTGTCCTCAATGCATCATGTGTCTGATGTTTCCTGATTAATGCAGTATTTATTTATTGGTTGTCTACTTCATGGGAAAGTATTAATGCTATTTAGCACCGCAACATTCTCTGTTCAGTGGGTTTCTTCCTTCTTCTCAACCTTTAGTTCTGGCTCCCCATTCTCTCCATTAGGTTGTTTCCCACAATAAACTCCATGCACATGCACCCCATCGTAGAGTCCAGCAATCCAGCAGAGTCCTGAACACCCTGTACAACAGCCTAGAGGGAAAGTCTTCCCATCTTCTAGGCCCATTTGTTCAATTCTACAGGCTCAGGCAGTATGCCTAGTTTTCTCTTTCATTAGTGCCATCAGTGCCAGACAGGTATTTTTCCTGGTATTTTGCATGCTTTAAAAATGTTAGATCAACAGCCCCGTACAAGCAGGGCAGAGGCAGAAAAAGCATGGCTGCAAATTCTAATAAAGCTAGGAAGACCACTTTTGGGGACAGACTCACTTTTAAATTTACATCCACAGACAGTAAGCCAGAGCCTCAACTCTGATCATGTTACAACTCTAAAAATATACTTATGAGCAAAATCTGCTTGTGCACTCTTATTATTCTTGCTGATGTTTTCTTTGACTTATTTTGAATACCTTTAAGTTGACATTTGATCTGAAGACTTTCAGTTGACCATGACTGACTTATCTTCAAGAAACTTCAATCATTGCCAAGCAGTATTTATTTATTTAAAATATATCTACTAGACTGCATGCACTGTTTGCAAACAAGCAATATCAAAATACAAACAAAAATCAGTCTTCAAGTGGGAGACTAGGAAAAAAAGTTCTCAAGTGTTGGGAGTAGAGTCAAACCAGTGCACTACTCCAGTCTATTTTGTGGCAAGCAGTGGACTACTGGGATGACTGACATACCCTAGAAACTAAGCAAGACCAGCTTTACTTTTATTGCAACTATACAAAAAACTTGAGTTCAGATGGGGACTCATATGATGGGCAGAGGATTATGACCAAAAATCACCCTTTCTCATCACAAATAGCTATGTTTTCCTTCCATTTAGCAAGAAGAACGTTTCAGAAAAACTCAACCTTGTGCATTTTTCCATTAACGGGCATCAAGACACAGTTATTCCCATATTTCATTCAGCTTTTTGACTAGAAATAAAAGGTTAAAATGTCAACTTGTCCAAGTTATTATTTTAAAATAGTAGCAGTATCCACAGTATCCATTTTGAAGCTTACCTTTCTCTCTACAGCAGAATTTAAAAACCTTCATTCGTAAGGTTGCCTATATATGTCTAAAGAGACAAAGTGACAGTATCATGTACACTGGGAGTGGATGAAGTAGTTAAAAAAAACCCCAAAAACCCAATTTTATAACTGTGATACTTAAAATCACTGGTGGTGAACCACCACAATGATTCGTAGCAGACCACGCTTCAATTTTTTGAAACATTTCTGAAGGTGTTCTTGAAAAAGTGTGGATAAACATTTGGAAATAACACTTTCTACAAGAAGAATGTTAATGGTAAAAATGGCAGTAGTGAACACAGACTTAAAATCATCACGCAAGCAACTTTATGCTGTATCTTTATTTTGATGCAAAAAACCCCAAGCTCCTTTTTGTCTTCATGTACACTGTTTTTAAGTTTCTTCATTCCTCCTGCCATATTGGGTTTACAGCATCTGCCTTGCTAGGATGCAGAATTGCATGAAAGTTATACTAAGAGGACCAGGTATCCTCTTTGCCCAAGCTAGCACACTGTTAAAGCAAAACCCCACGCATAACACACAGATAACTTCTGCCTTCCACATAAATTTCTCCTGAAGAATTCAGTTAACCAGTGCTAAAACCTAGCTAAAGACCATTACTATTCACTTACTAATCAGTTTGATAGAGTTTAGTCAAGCAGTTTCATTAGTAGAGTTACAGTAGGGACAGCACTTGCAGTGCTTGGGAGAAGTGAACATAAATTCAGCTTTCATAGAAAGGCACAACCCTTTAGGGTAGAAGGGAGCTCTGCAGCTCAAGGCAGGGCTGACTTCAAAGCTAGGTTACACTGCTCAAATCATTGTGCAGTCTAGTTTTTTCTCTCTATGCTCCACTTCCGATTTACAGCTTATAATGACTCAAAGTAAGAGTTTTCCCACCTCATTTTGTATTCTGCGTTTTATGCAAAGACTTGTACCAGTGCACATTAAATATACCATACACTGAAAATAACTTACATTAAAAAAAAATCAAGGCAGCAGTGTTTTCAATGACTTTTGCTGTCGTCTTCCCTTCCTTGCAATACATTCACATGAACTACTGTAGAAATGTTTATTACTTTAAAGATTATGAGTATGCACACGGAAGCAATTAACAAATGAAATGCTGTGGAAAATGCCATTTGAAAGATATGATCTTTTGCAAAGCAGCATCCGATAAGGCAATTAAGAAGAACATTACCAAAATCTTGGCAAATCTGCACTAAGACCGTCATTCTTTTGATGATGAAGACATGAAGAGAAATATTTCATTTGTGAAATCAGTGTGTTGCATATGAATGTGTGAAATTTCAAGCTATATAAAATCATCTTTACAAAAACAGAGTAACAGCTTATTTGACTGTAAATTAGTTGCCTTGCCACTTCTACCATTCATTTTGCAAACAACTTATTTGCGACAATCCAGCATTACCAATGAATTAAGAACCAGTTCACTATACAAAAACATAATTACAGTTTAATTTTGGACAGAATAATTCACCAACTCTAAATTAAGTGGAATTTCTCATTTCTACAGAACAATACAGTATGTAGACATAGGATTTGGGCACTTAAAACATACTTTCAGTGAACATGAATAGGAACTATTTTACATGATGTTCCTTTCAAAATTAGCTGGTAAGACAATGCCAGTAGAAATCAAAACTAGCAGCAAACAAGATACCTATATTGTGCATAAAACTAAGAAACTCATACTGTTTGAAAAATATTATAAATTAAAGCTTCATTGGTTCTTTGAGAAACAGAATCAAGGGAAAGCAGCCAAATACTCAGGTATAAAATGGTTAACTTTTTTTCCCCCAGAATATTTGTCTAAAGTACAAGTTTTTAAATAGAAATTTATTCTTATGAAATTATCTAATTTAGTCTGCAAGAAAATAAGACCGTGATCTGGTTCTATATCATGCTAAGAACTGGAAGCCTTAGAATGAGAGCCTTCAGCATATCAAAATCTCTTCAGGTATAAATATAGTAAGTAATTTACATGTGGCATCACAAATATAGTACCAGAAATTAGTTCCTGAATAAATTATAAGCTAAAGATTACACACAAGACTAGAAGAAGGAATCAACTGAAGGCAACATGAATGAGCCGAATAACGTGCTCTCTCTCTTTACTAGCTCCCTTCCTTTCACAGAGGATTTCTGGCCTATTTCACTGCTGTGCAAGCACTTGATTCTCTCAAAAAACAGGGGCATGTGGAAGACAAGACAGATGCTTAAAGTTTCTTCCTAAAAATACAAATCCATCCCCTTCTTTTAAAACAGCAATGAAGGAGACTGTCAGCTTCCAGCATTGTTCAAGTTAAGGCCACAGCTGGTTCACTGCTAGGAAACAAGCAGAAGGGAAGGCAGCTTGCTTCACCTACTCACCACCTATGTCTACTCGAGCATCTCAGGCAGTCCAGCAGTAGTTTCCACCCGCTAAAAACTCCAGTAATTGCAAGAATATTACAAGAAAATTACAAATATTAAATTAAAATATCAACTCAGCTGATGAGACAAGATTCCATCCAATTGCTTATATTCTTTCTGTTCATATAGAAGGGATATACACTTAAGAGGGCAAAATGATTTAGCTTCATGTTCTTTGCCAGTTATTAATTTTGTATTTCAGATAAAGTGAAGACATTTTAATTAAAAAAAAAAAATATATGGGCAGTAAGAATTTCCAAGAAAATAAGTCTGATAAGTCTGCTTTAATGAATTAATAGATATATTGTCCGTTATACCAGCAGACATCTTTATTTTCCTCTAGTTTCCTTCAGACATTAAAGAAAAATTCTAAACTAAATATCAGAACTAGCTTAGTTAAAAAGAAGGTTCACAGAGACACGAACTCACTCCTGTCACGTCAGGAGTTTTACTTCCCTTAATTAGGCTTAGCGATGTTGCCCCCAAAAATCAGTTTTCAGAAGATGTAAAATACTCTACAACACGGAAAATTCCTGTCCTTACACATTATTTTTCTAAAAATGTACATTTGTTGCTTCCCCACATGAGATTTACAACAGTGTTTCACAATGCTGACACACACATACAATCAGCTTCCTAATGAAAATCAAAACAAACGAGACCAAGATCCAAACTAGCCCTCGGAGAGTTTCGATTAATACACCATCCATTAGGCACCTGTTTCATTACATGATGCAGACCTCTAGATTATAGCAGCATTAATAACTGTCCACAGACTGAGACATTTACATGAGTTTCTATAATGAAACCACTATGCACAGTGCAGCCCTCAGTGATTCATTTGGCCTTTACCATCACATAAAAGTAAATTCAATTTGGCAAAGGATTTAGATTTGAATAAACATCCCAATCTATCACTGATGACTTAAAATCCTTGGCACTTCCTACTCAGTATTATGTCAGTTTAGATGCATTGAAAGTAATGCAGGAGTGGGTATTTCTTTAAAATTCCTTTTACCAACACCAACACACAGGCAGCTAATGCTTTCTTTACTTTCATTGGGAAATCAATGTGGTTTTTATAAAAAAAGTAAAAATTTGGGGTATTACAAGGTAGTCAAAAGGTCTTATTCAGTCAAGAGAGTACTTGAGCACTTCTGGTTCATCAAGACTTGTTGATCAGGTTAGCTCCAGCTGGAGTGTGCTTGTGTTCATAAACCGCTCGCTCTAGAAGAGGACAGCGCCCTAAGAAAGCGGCGCAGGTCACAGGAGAAGGCTCAGCACAGAACAGAACAACAGAGCATCTTTCTGTCAGCAAACATGCCATGCCTGCCGCTTTCCTCTCCAGCCCATGCCAGGTTGGATGGGGAACATCAGTGACCAATGGAGGGTTCGCTCCTGGTCCCCAACTTCCCCACGAAGCTCACAAATGTGACAAGAGACCAAGCAATCTGGCCTGGAAGGGGCATAAAGGGAGCTTACTCCCCAGGAGTCATCTCATTACTACTGAGCCCAACTACTCCCTGATAAGAAGGCTCATTCTCAAAGAAATTCCTTGGTGGAAATACACTCAAACAGCTGTCATGGCTTCAGACAAATGCAAGCACTGTCTTCCTTGAAAGACGGTTGAGCAGGCAACTACCACAGCAAAGAACCGGAGTTAACAGAACTTCACCTGCATTACCTGCATCTGTATTTATTCACTTCTTAGTAGTCTTTTGAGTCAAAGTCCACTTTTTGTGATCTTGGGAAGCTCAGCCATAGTTTTGCTAGAGAAAAATGGGAAGTATAACAAAAACCTCTTTAACTGGTAAAAGTATATCTCTTGTTCAAAGAACAACTGCATATTTGGTTTTCACTATTAACTTGCTGTTTCAGTAACTTATCACAAAGATGTGCATACCCTCGTTTGCAGTCAATAACTGATTTTCTATAGTCTATGGTTTCATACTAGAAAAAAATATCCAGGCCAAGATTTATCAAAATCATTATTAGTAATAAGTGAAAATTCATTCTATTTATCAAATGTTTCAAAGATCTCCTTAAACATGGAAGAACTCAATCAATACTAAGGAAGCAGACCAGAAGACGGTAGCCAAAGTATTTCCATGGAATAAGTCTTCCATAAATACGGCAATAAGGGTTGATAGATGATGGGTTCCATAACATATGAGGCAGCAGAGGGGGAAAAATAGGAATAAAAATTCATGATCTTACAAGATTTTCTTTACTTTTAAACCCAGTCAGCCAACCAGACCATCCTTTTATATATACCAACCCCTGACATACTTTCACAATAGCTTTACATTAAAGGAAGCTTTCTAGAAAAGCCCACTTTTTTTTCAAGATACCTAAACCAATCCCAACAGAGTTTGCCTTTAGTGAAATCACACAAGAGCATTACCAACATGGAGAGACATATTGTTGTGACTCAATTTTTTGTGAGCACTCAGTTTACATATCAGGATTTGAAACTAAAAACATTTCAAAATACTTTTCAAAATAACAATTGAGAGAAAGAAATATATATACGTTCCATCCAGATGTATAATACTTGCAAAGTATTCAAGCCAATGTGTAAAAACTAAGGTTTTGTTACTCCCCCTGAAGCAGATAGCCTTTTTCTCACTGGTCCCGTACATAGTCAGCAATGAAATTAGAGAAAACCCCTAGAAGGACCAAGACTCTACTTATAATGATTGTCACAGTCTAGCAGGAATGATTAATGTCAGCTGAAGTAATTTAATAATTTGGGAGTCTTTAGTGCACCATATGCAATTTCTTACAGCAGTAATTAAGCATTCAGCTCCTTTTTTCTTGTGTCTATGCGACTCCCTTGCACAGTATGAAGGACAAATCTTCATTTCACTGCCAACCAGAAGTACTATTATCACTGTACCTAGACTTGTAATATTAATATTCTTCTTGCTAAACTCAGCAAATTAACTGTGTGCTGGAGTTGTAGGTGTTTAATTCCTCCAGTGGTATCTTTTCTGGACTATGAGTCCCACCAGTATTAAGTACCTACTGCATTAGAGGAATCTGGGGAAGTTGATATCAAATTAGACTAGGGCAGTAAGTACTCCAGAAAAACACTATTTACTACATTTCTGGTAATTTTGTAATAGGGGTATTTGTAGTTTATAAAATCCACTCTTTTTAAGAAAGAAAAGAGATAGAATATGGTAATGTGTATAATTAAAAGCTGCATACACATGTTTCAAAGTAAATAGGAAATCAAGCTATTCATAAATTCCCATATTTAATTTGATTACACAACCTTTTTTATGTTGCTTATACACATATTGACAAACTCTGGCTACTCCATTAACCTTAAATTAGAACATCTCATGTTATCACATAATACATTTCACACATTCATATTGCAGCAAAAGATGAAGCATACCAGGGTTTCTCTGAGGTTAATGCAACAGAATTTTCTGTTTTCTTAATTGGTTTCACATCACCACAGAACCTAGACTTAAAAAACATCAAATGATGTACTGCTTTCTTAGAAGAGGTTGTCTAAAGCAACAACATTTCACCTTGTTGAAACACTTATTTAGTCTAAAACTAATTTGCAGAATATTTACAAATTAATAGAAATCTTATTGGTACACAATCTCTTTTCTGTTGATAGTTCAACACCTTGACATCCTTTCCCATAACAATTCTCCCACCACTTCTTCTGAGAAAGCTGGTAGCAAAAAAAGGATGAGATTCTACTATAAGTAACTAAGCAAATATAATCATGTCTCTTTGAAGGAGTCCATGCTCACATTCAACATTAGATCAGATCTTCAACAGGTGAAATAAGAGCACACATGGTATCAGTCTCCACCCTTCACCAGAAACATCCATTAGAACTTCAGCTTCACACACGTCACTTTGGTTAGTCTTAGATTTCAAGCTCTTGAGGCAGACTGATCATCCTTATTCAGTAAGGGCAAATTTTTGTTAGGTTACGCACAAACAACTTGCTCACATTAGTATTGCTAACATTTTATGTTAACTTTGTCCTGTTTACAACATTGCATATTAGCAGGGGCTTGTAAGGCAAGTTGTCTTTTCTTCCACTCGCTTAGTAACTCTTCTCTGCATTACTACTAGTATGACTTTTTCTTGAACATTGAAGATCAAAATTATCTATAGAACAACACAGTAAGTCACACCAGCGCCTAGCATAGCAACATTAAAACATTCCTATTTATAACTCATTGATTCACCTCAGAAGTGCAGTCATCTTTGCTGCATCACATAGGTGGCATACTGCTACATGATCAGTCAAATCATCTTGATCACCTTCACCTGAGATGTCCAGTTCAACCACCCAGTTTATAGCTTAAGTTACTATTGGTCCTCCAGTACACAAAACTTGCCCTATGTGTAATTAAATGCCAATGCACTGCTCCAGTTTTCAACTCATCTACTTTTTCATGGATAATTTTCCAATTCTTTGTATTCATAATACCTCTTAGCATGGTCTTATCAACAAATTTAATCAGTAGACACCTTTTCAGGCCGTGTTCTGAATTAAAATATTTCCTCATGCCGTCCCAGCACTGTCCCCCGGATGACTCTCCCAGATTGCCATCAATAACCCAGAAAATTTCCTCTTTGGCAGAACTCCTCATCATTAACTTCCAATTCATACCTTACTACCTTAAGGTATTTTATTAATCTAAAACAATGAATGGGTGTTAGCAGTGTCTTACAAAAATATTTTCACTGCTGTATTTAAGTCTCTGTGGATTAAAAACTATCACATTTCTCAAGTTTAAATCCTGCCACTTTTTTTCCTTTTATTTTCTTTCTTAAAAAAAAAAAAATTCCTGAAGAAACCATGCTCTGCTTTCTGTAATTCTAAAAAATGGCCATGAATATGTTTGGGCTAGAACAAAAGGATTTACACTGAAAACCTAAAACAACAGCCTATTTATTTAATCAATAGAAACACAAATAATCATTCAAAGGGCAACCCAAAACAATTAAGTTAGGGTCCTAAATACTGAATATGAATTATCCTCTCCTAGTGTTTGCTCCTTTCCATTAACTACATAGGTGAGACTAGGATTTATAGATCATTCAGGTTTCTAAACATCAGAGGAATGAGATTCAAGCATATTCTTCTGACAGGAGTGGTAGGAACAAACAACTGAGCAAACTGTGTTAAAAAAAAAGTGATACTATTTCACTAAGAAGCTATTCAAGCAAGCCAAAAAAAATCCTTTACTACACAGGATATGTCAGTATACTGTTTACTTTCTTAGTAGCTCATATACACAAATCTCAACAAAATATTCATATTTAAAGAAAATATCAGAACCGCAGAAACTTTTCTTTTGTGATGCAGAATCTCTGACTTCAGTCAACAGTTGAGGAGACATTAAAACAGTTGTTGTGTTTCATCATAAAGCCAAAACAAAATTGACTTTGTTTTCATTTACATGCTAGCACTTGCCAAGGTAAAATTTCCGTTTAGATTATCTACTTAATTTGCATTATTCTTTTCCTATGCAGTATCTTAGCCAAATTGTAAACTGCTATCATTTAGAAAAATGAGTTTAAAAATCCACGTTCTCCGTGCACTGAACTCTAATGGGAGGATTATCAGAAGAATTTTTGTTCTTTAAAAATGAGTTCCTGGGTCTGAACTACTGAGACAAAACGATAGTTAGAAAATTCCCACGCCAGTAATCATTGCTTTGCCTTTCTCAGAGGAGTCCGTAGATATCTTACTGAAAACATGGAAGATAAGGAATACAATCCATATAAGGCTAAATTATGCCTAAGAGAGCACTAGCATATCCAGAACTCGGTCTTAAATATCCCTTTTACCAGCAACAATTTCAGTTTTGATTTCCAGCAATTCAATGAAAGAGGTTATTCTATTGGGTTGCAAATGTCAAGTACTGCTAAAGATTCAAAACCCATGAGTCAAACATAAAAGCTTAACAGTCTTCTGTTTTGAGGGCTTTTAGGATGCACTTTGTTCCCTTTATAATCTTTTTCCTTAACACTTTTTAAATAAAAAAACCCTGCGATTATCACCTAATAACATGATCCCAGAGGAAAAGTCCCAATGTTCTGAAACTCATGATGGTGCTGGCAGTACTGAGCTCAGCAGCAACCCAATTAGGAAGGGATTAACTGAAAATATCTGTACTTGCATGCATCCACATTCTCCCTCCCCTCTGTGCCAAATAGTCCTCTGAGATCTACAGACACTGGGCTGACTTCCACTGAGCAATTGAGAGCTCAGAAATTTCTTTGCTTGATATGCTGTAGAGGGTATAGAAAAAGATACAAACAACACCCCAGCTAAAGCAAACAAGTGAGCAAGTTTAAACAAGTTTTGCTTTCTTTAAGAGTATAAGTCAGCGTGTTAGGAACAACAAATAGGGCAGCTCTAGCAAGCGAAAAATTCATTATTTATCTGCATGTGCCTGTGCAACCATTGGCTACATCTATGCTGTAAATGCATTTCTAGATCTTTGCAAATCCTTTTTCTCCTTCCCTTCTGTCTCACAAACTGTTTTTCAGGTGGTTAGCTCAGAGATGTCAATCAAAACACCTTTTAGCTTCAGAGGACAAAAATAGCTTCCTAGCCTAAAGCATGGCAAACCCCCTGAAATCTAAAAGGCTTCAATTTGATCAATTACTATTTCAAGGCAGAATATAGTTTTGAGCAGAAACCATAGCTTGCATTTTGAGAGGACCAAAATAGGACATTCTGACAATAGTGCTATACTAACAATTAAAAGTAATTAGAACAAACAACAGGAAACCTGAAAAGGTTGACCAAATACTTTAAAAAGTAAGTATTCAGCCTCCCTGCTGGGAAGGAAACTACTTTTTACTTCTGCTTCTAAATAAAGGCAGAACTGGTGAATGGATGCTTCTGTCTTTTGGTTCAAGACAAAGAACAGGATACACAGCTAAGAAAGAAACTTTAGACCCACTGCAAGAGGTCAAGCTAAAGAGTGCAAGGCAGTATGCAATAGCAGGAATCCTTCCTTTGATACACTCTCTCCAACTATCACTGAGCCAGGAGGCTTCATAGATCAGACACTACCCAAACATTATGTTTAATAACCCTGATGGACTACTTTTCTTGCCACAATTTTGTCCAAACACTTTAAGTTCATTTTTACATTTGGCCACTATATCGTCTTGCAGAAACCAGTTCTACAATCTAATTATCTGTCATATGACAAGGTACTTCCTTTTATTTAATAACTTGCTGCCTCATTAGATACTTCCTCATTCTCACGTTAGGAGACATAAGGAACAAATCATTCCCTCTTCATCTTCTCCCTGATATTCAAAGAGTCTACAGAATTCAGTGAGATGAGTAAGGGCACATGGTTTTCTACACTGAGAATCATAATTCATTTACTTTCATCCCATTCAAAAGCCATCCAGGACATCTGATTGCTCTGCTTGTCTTTCTCAGTATCTTTCGTAGTTGAACTATAGCCTTCTGAGGATAAGGTGGAAAGAAAAAAAAAAATCATCACACAGTATCCAATAATAAGGTTTACCAAGGGCATGCAGTAACGTGATAATGCTTTTCATTTTGTTCTCTCTTCTTTTATTAGAAACTATCAGTTACTTTTAATTCCTGAAATTGTCTTTGTTTTGGGTTTTTTTTTTTCTTGTTTAGACAACTCGGTATCTGAATCAACAGTAAACTTAAACCCAGAGTTACCCTGAAGATTTTTTTTCAAGTGTAGTCAATTAAGAACCAATTACTGTTCATGTATATTAGGACTGTTTCTTCTGACACAGTCTTTCATATGCCATTTTAATAACCTTAGAAAGCATAACAACTCTTCACAGTCCATTTTAGTTTTGCTGTCTTTAATATGTGTCAGCAGTACACTTCAACATCCCACTATTCATCCTCTTTTCACAAGTCATTTCCTAATAGATTGAACTGTAAAAGTTCATCTAGAAATCTAATCCAAAAGACAATTTCTCCTTATTCCATGACAGCTTGAGGTGATTTGTTGTCATTTTTCAAAAAATAAAAAACATCAACCACAGTGTCTTCCTCTCCCCTTTACCCCCTTTTCTTTTTTTAATATAGGGACCCATCAATAGTTTTTGGCAATATAAACATACAGTGTCGACTGAATCACTCTATATAGTGGCCTTCTGACTCTTTAAAGAATTCTGATAGATTTTTGTGGTATGGCATCTCTTCAAAAGCTTATGACTGTTTCTCAGTATATAATAGTTATTTAATATCTACTAATTCTGTTTCTTTCTATGGTTTTCAGCAGTATCATTGGTAGGAAAATTTGCTGGTCTGTAATTTCCAGGACACTGGAGTCATTTTTTTAAAAGCTATCATAACATTTGCCACCTCTCCATAGCTGGATAAGCAGACCAGTGAAGGACAAAAGTACAACATAAACACCAGTTCAGCATGCTCTGTAATATTTACATGAAAATACCTTATTATAGTAGTCTGGTTACTATACCTTCTGATGTGTAGTACCTACTAACTAAAACTGTTTCTACTCAGATTTCAATTTGAGACTCTCCCTCAGGCTTGCTCAGAATGAAGAAAAATTTTACTGGTTAATTTTTATTTACCAATATCAAATTTGGGGGGAGAGAAGGGCCACCAGAAATTAAACAAAAACAGTCCATGAGACACCACTGCACCTACAAAATAAAAGTCAGACTGAATTCATTTCAAAGGAAGAAGCATTTCCAACATAGCAGATACACTCGTCTCTTTCTGCTCGTCCATCTTAACTTGTTTATTCTGGAATACCACTACCAGCAGCTGCAAGACGACTGTGCTGCAGGTAGCAATGCTGCTCCCCAGCCTCCCGAACCAGCTGCATTCTTGGATGCCTTCCCAGCCAGCAGCCTTGCTCTCAGTCAGAAATACCTGAATTAATCTCTTAATTAGTGACTTATAATACGGTCAGGCTGAATGCAAATAGGTTTGTATTTCTGAAATATGGACCATCAGGTATAAGGGCAGGGTTGATTTCAAAGTGTCTGTGTCAAGAGTTGGGTATTCACTTCTTTTTTTCCTCTTGTGCTGGCACAAGGAATGAATGCCTCCAAAAAAATAAAATCTTTTCTATATCTTTTCCAAATTCCTCTCACAGGGTATTTCCTCAGAACAGGATCAAGATGCTTCTAGCTGACTTTGCAGACAGTCCAGGCCAGATTATTTTCCTGCATTTGTGTCTATTCCAGGCTCAGACCTCTTGTACCGAGTCCCATTAATGACTTCCTCCTACTTTCACTAACACTTCAGCCATATGAGGAAATACAGTATTAACTGTGTACAAAGGTTTACCTACCTCCCCATTTATTCAAGTGTAACAAAACAAAAATCATATTTTAAGACAGATAGAAGTTCTTAAGCATAGGGGTGTGTGTGTGTGTGTGTGTGTGTGTGTGTGTGTATATATATATATATATATAAAATGACCTGCTTCTCTGGTTCTCATTAACAATACAACATCCTTGAGTACAATTAATGCTCAACTGTAAAGCATCACAACTTTTAAGTCTCATCAGTGACATAACGTATACATGGTCATGCACACCTGTCATCCTCCACACATAAAATTTACCAACTCCCAAAATAAAATTCAAACACTAAAATAGATTGGCTTCTTGGTTTTGTGTTGTTCTGAGGTCTTATTTTTGCTTAATTTACTTATGAAATACTTAATGATTCAAAAAAATTTCTTCCCCAAATCTGCCATTACAGCAAAAGTGCACAAGGGCAGGATCCATTTTCCTTCAAACTTTGTACCCTAGGGTCTTAGTCTATGCCTGGGTCTCCTACATACTAAGGGGTAAATAATAAGCTACAGGAGGGAAAAAAACCCTAGGATCTAGCAGGGCAAAGCCACACATTCTGCTCTTGGATTTCCTCGTTGAAGTGGTTATAACAGTTAATTGCCACTAGAGTGCGCTATATGAATTATTGCTATGCAAATGAAACTTGGTTGGATGAAAGAAGAGCTAAACTGAAGGCCAATAATGTCTGTATGCCTATGAGTTAAACAAAAAAAAAAAACCACCATTTGCTTTACTTTATAAAATTTAACAAAAACCTTGCAGCAAAATAATAAAACCACTCATTAGGATGCTTTATTATGTCACAGTGTAAACACATTTCTCCTTGCAAACTTTTTTTTTGATCTCCAGTATTGAGCTACGCCAGAACCAGGTTATGGGATCTTTGGTGTGGGTGAATTCTGCAGTGAAAACTGCAGGTTTGAGATGCCAAAAAATAACAAATTACCCCCCTTCCCCAAGCTGCCCCCAGCATTCTTTTCAAAGGACAGATGGGCAAACTTCCTTTACAAAGAATGGTAATTATTCAACAGAAACATTATCAGGTGTGCAGAAATTACATTTCTAAAAAGGTACCTAGAACAATTGCTGCAAGTTTTATCTAGCAAGAGCAGGACAAGACGAATTATGTTTGCACCAGGACCATAAGACTATGGAAAGGCTTCATGCTTCAACAGAAATAAAAACTAAAACTCAATAATCAAGATTAATATTGAGAACCTTAGTAACAAGAGTGTCAGTATATTACCCACACAAAAGGGAGTGATTGTGATGGACAAAATTTAACAAGCATTTTCTTTAAGCTTTATTTAAACTGTGATTCTGTGTTGGTAATCAGACAATTCCCTCAAGTATCTCACATTATATAGTGACAAATGTATTTGTTATTTTAACAGAAGTGTTACAGTATGTCATCATCTTCAAGCTCTTATCTCCCTTCTAGAAAACGCCCACTTAAAAAGCACTCAGAAATAGCACAGTATAATCTGCAATAAAGAAAAAATACTTTCATAGGGGAGTATTTGATATATAACGTCTTCATAATATAGTTCATCTTTCCAATGGTTTAGTCATTTACCTTCACATAGCTACATGCAAATAAAAGCTAATATCCATCAGACCAAATAAATTGACAAAGTAGAAAGCAATACTAAACAGCAGGGAAGTAATATGGCCTGCCAAATGACATTCTAGTATTGGAAAAGTTTATTTTAAAGAACAACAGTATTTTACAGAGCTGTAATAGCTCTGCTATTTCACCATAAAGTATGCATGTACAAAGAAAACATCAGAGAAACTGTATACACAGATTAAAATTGTAGCATACAAAAATAATGTAAAATAGAAAATATTAGTGAAATAACTATATCTTCCCCTCCTTAAAACTACACGTTTTCCTCTCATATAATTTTTGGAACAAAGCCCCCAGCTCTGGAAGCCTGACACAGTGCAGCTGATTCCAGATTTGCATCAAGTTATGCTATCTGAGGAGTTATCCAACAATATTTTATTGTAAGAGAGGTGGCCATAAAACCAGCACAGTCCTTAACATTACCTACAGTAACTATTAACAATCTACTTTTGCTAACAACCTACTTTTGCTCATCATTTCACCAAACTTTCAACATTCAAGATTAAATTATCCATTTTTATAGTTCTTTTTCCCCTCCTTCTAATGAAGAAACAAGGAAAAAAAAGTGTTTTCACCCCATTTAAAAAATAGTTCTTAAAATAACTATAGCAGCATGCTTCAGAAGCAGGGGTTGACTCCTCCATCCATTTTGACACCACAAAATAACAATCAAGATACACCAAAATTTGATTGTTCCTCTGAGTATTTAAATAAATGTATATATAAATAAATAAGTAAAAGACAGTTTCTCCCTGGCCAGCAGAAACTAAAGCTTTAGCAGCCTAAATTTCCCCAAATGTATTTCCATTCTGTATGTTTCCAGCCTGGGCACAGGCTTTCCACATGGAATTGCACTAAGGTGAGAGTCAGGAGAGCATGAAAACAAACACTGATGGTTGGCAAACAAGGAATAAAAAACTGAAGGGGAGGTGCAGCATGCAGAATAAAGGCTGGACTATGCTGTGGAAACAACTGCAATAGGAAAAAAAAAAAAAAGAGCAGGTGGGGAGAATGGAAACCGGATGAGGAACCCGGAGAGAAACCAGGACCTAAACCCAGGGGATAAGGGGAAACAGAGGGAGAAGAAAAGCGCAACTGGAAGAGAAATAGACTGAATTAGGAATCCCCAGCAGCAAGATTTGAACATGCTGAGGAAGATGACTGGGATGGGAACCAACCAGCATGAAGGGAAGACAGAAGCAGGAAGGAATTGGGATTGGGAGGGTTATGGTTGGAAGAATCAACATTGGCAGAAGCGGATGAACAAGAGATGCTGTGCAAAGCCTGCAACAAAAGACCAGTACTGGCACCCATCTCTCGCTCCCTTTCTTGTCAGCAAAGAAAGGAGGATTATTCAAAACAACTGGACTGGACCCTAAATAATAATATTCCTTATGGTTAAACCACGACATATACCTAGTTTCACCTCTGTCACAAAAATCCTGCAAGATGTTTGTCAAAACCATCTTACACCAATTTTTTTTCAAATGAAGTAAAACCATGTTACTCATGTTTAGATGACAGACTTCGGTTGCCAGGCACCAGTCTGCAGACTGCCAAGAGCTTGCTGTTGCAGATGAAGTCAATGAAAGTTATTCACAAAAGTTGTTCCGTGAACAAACAAAATACTTAGCAAGTGCAAGTACTTACAACAAAACTAAGCAAGAAAAAGCATCTCGAACACTTCAAGTATCCAGAAATTGTTGGATAGTTCCTCTACTTTATTTCTCTGTTTCTAATTGCAAAATTGAGGTAAGACCACGCCACTCAGCTTAGTAGACAAATTCATTAGTATACATAAAACACTTGGGTACTATAGTGCCATATAAAAAGTTCTATAGCATGGTAAAAAAAGTGTAACAAAAATACTGCCCACAAAACAGAGTTCGAATAGAGTGATCTAAAAACGAATGGGGCCACATGTTGAACAACAAGGAAGAAAAAACACTGAGCAGGTGTTCATTAAGCAAGTACCAACTTTCACACACTACATGAAGCAAGAGGAAAGAGCAGAAAGATAGCAGAAACATTTAATTAAGGACTGAATCATAACGCATCCACACAAGGGAGGCAAACTGAGGTTACATAAGTGACCTTAACTGTAGCATCTCCTAACTTTAATACTTAACATGACAATATTAATAATGTTTTCCTAATACTTTGTGTGCAATGAAAGTTCACAATCAGTAAGAAAAAAATGGAGTCAGTCCTCTGACCTCTACAGTCTCTCCCTTTCAACCACAAAGCCAAAAGAATTGAAGCTGATGCTCAGACTTACCCTAACAAACTTACGCTGTTTCATCAGCACAAAGCTGGAATAAAGCAGCACAAGACAGGGAGAGAAGTCAGGTCAGGGAGCGTCAGTATTTCTGCACTGAATATGCTCTCAGCTGACTTGAGTTTCTGAAGTTCCCCCAAGTGATCAAGAAGAATGCCTCATATTCAAATCTGTGAATCTGAAAGAAACAGATCTGTGCCACTGTGGTACTATGGAAAGTGACATTCTTCTATTTTATGACATCATTAAATGATTATCTATCTATTTATCTACTTGACAAAGAGGAAGGTTGCTCTGTCTCCTACCACTCTGAATACACACATAGGTCTACCCATATCCACCTGTCTCCTACTTTGCCCTTTAGATTAGCCAAAGCAAGGAACATATTTTTATTCTGTCTGCACATCACCTGCCTCAGTAAGACTCCAGGATTCTGGGAGGCTATCCTGATGAAAGTGCCGTAACAGCAATGCTTCCCCTCTCTGACCCTCATGGTTTCAAAACTACTGCTGAAACAGTGGTTCTAGTACTCTTCTTCTTACACATTAACGTAGCTGACAGACTGGAGTGCGATATAGACCACGTCTGCATCAGGAAGCACATAAGTGCAACAGGAACAGACCTGTGGAATGCAAACATTTGAGCTGAGGGCCACGTGTCCTCTTTCAGTGCTCAGGGTTTCAGGCTAGCTCCCAACTGGCCCTCCAGACTGCATGCCTACCAGGGCCTGGAGCACACAGGTATGCCTTGGGACTGCATCTTCTAGTTCAGTTTCATCCAGAACAGCAACCCATTTCTGCACTCCAAGTTCACCAGATGATATGAACCAAAAATCAGGGACAAGCCTGCTTTGAGAGGTTTTTCCTCAAGAGACCAGTTCTGATTTGAACGGAATTGCTGATATAGATGGCCACGTCCCACTGTCACTGACCAGCAGCTACCAGCTCCAGCCCTCTGCCTCACTCCAACTTCCCACATTTTTCAGGATCATTCCCCTCCTTAGTGGAACTTTGCAAAGGGTCTGCTGCTCTGCTGATAGAGCAGGTAAAGTACAAAGTCCTTTGTACAGAAGATGAAAAACTCACTAAACTTTTGTTGCTGAATTTAAATGTTGTACAATCACCTACAGATAAAAACCCCACATGCATCAGAACAGTTATTCTTTGCATACGCAGCAATTATATACAACTCATTAATTTTCATGTGGGTTTTGCAGTACTTGTCAAATTAGCCGTTTGAATGCCAGAGTCATATTTATATGGGGAAAAACATATTGAGTTAATAATGAAAAAAATGGCAGTAACAATAGTTCTTGCTATCTTTATAACTGCCTACATCCCAAATTTCTTCATGGATGTTAATATGCAATCCTCAATTTTTTTGCCAACTGAACAGATGGTGCTTTATTACAAAAAAAGGGGAAACAAAAACAGAGATAATGTTGAAAGAGTTGTGGGGTTACTCACAGAAACAGACAGGAGCTAAAACAAAAAAACCCCAAACTATTTTGGTGCAACAAAAATGGAGACATTAACTTCATATGTATATTTTAAAGGCAAAGGTTTTACTTCTATAGCAATTATTCTATCCTAAATTTTAAGAAGTTGTTTACTCCCAGAGTGTCTCTGAATTCAATATTTAGCTGACCAGGGCTGGAAGTAATTACTTCTAGAGGCTTTGAGGGAGATAAATAAAATGCATTCATTTATAGCACAGCATAATTCCTTTGTACATGCAGCATTTGGAACTATTTGGATAACGGATAATAGCCTGTAATTTACTGAGAAAATATTCTTCACGTAAAATGAGTGAAAAGTAGCAGTGCACATGAGGCTGCAAGATACAGGATACTCGCAGTGGGATTAAGAAAGCCAGGTACCACTCCTAGGTTGAATTTCTGTTCTCAAGCACAAAAGGCTTGAGAACTGTATTCCGTAACAAACAGTATTTGATAAGACTCGTACTGATTCTCTTAACAAGCAGTATAGTTTAAATTGTTCTTTTGTATTTTCTAGTTACCACAGGGGTGAAAGCCGTGGCTAAAAGCTGTTTCAGTAACATCATGCAAACTGACCACCTATTTCCACCCAGCAGCTCCATAAACAATGATCTCATCTTCTCAGTTATCTGTGACTACACCATGACTTGTTTTAAATCAATATTGTTCCATCCCTCTGGGCTATTTATGAAGCGTATATATTCCTCATCAGCTGCTAGAAAACAATCCTACATCATGCTTCTTTCTTGTCTTAGCTGCAATACCTCTTCCTTTCTGGCCATCCTATTTCAACTCAATCTAATCAATATGCCTGGCAGAAAACAGTTTCTTTCTTCCAGTGGTCAAACCAACATGACTATCAAATGTCTCAATTTTACTTTCAAAGCACTTTCACATACTGTTTAGAGACTCTCTTCAATCTCCAATTTATGCATTACACCCACCTGGCTCATGGATACCTGGATAAGATTCCTCTTCCAGTACACTAAGCTTTCCCACTTACAACTTGTTGCTTTTTACTACTACTAGCATCACCTATTTTTTGATAATAAAAAAATCTCCCAACAATGCATTTGCAACCTAGTGAACAACACTGCTTGTTTAAAACCCATTCTCTCTCATCATATTTTACTACATTTATCACTTCCTTTGATTAAGACTGCAAGTTCTTCAGGTTTTAATTTCTACTTCTGTAAAGTGCTATGCTTATCGTGCACTATAAATGCTACATAATGATAATTAAAACCATTAATCTAGTGCCAACAGAAAACTGCAACTGGATTAAAGTAGATTAATTTGTTCTAAACATCACAGTCTGTTGATTTGCTGGAAAATAACATTTAGGATGCCTGCTGTATTTCTAGATTGGTTTGGTTTGTTTTCTCCTTATCCCACTGATAATCTCCTACAGTTTAGTACTTTGTTCTTTTCTGTAAAGACTCAACATTTACAAGAACTCAAATTTATGATAAATTAGCTTTTCCAACAGTTAACCATTATACCTTCAGCAACAGTGAACTATTTGTGCCACTTTCCACAGGTGCATGGTGGTATAAGCCAAAATACACAAGGATCTTTTGGTACAGCTGCTCAGCATTAACACATTCCCATGCACATATTATTCACAAGCGTCTGCAAATACAACAATGCCATTAACATTCTTGAACAGATAAATATTTTTGCAAGTGCATGTTTCAAAAGCCTCATTAAAACACTGATGAAACAACAAAAAATAAACCTCTAACCTGATTTTAAATCATGTCTTGTTGAGGTTCAAAAAGGAAAGCAAGCCTCAGCCCACACTGGTGTCATTGTGGAAGGCACCAAAGCACACCATAGGGCTTCTGCTAAATCTCAAGAAAAAGTAGTCAGCAGTAAAATCCACAAGCCAAAGACAGCCCACAAACTCATGTGTAGTTCCAGCTGCCAGCTTATTACACCTCTTATGGCAAACTTCAAGACAGCCTGCAGTCTTCTCCAGTCATTTTTTGTACAGAACACTTTCAAGCTATTCACTGACAAGCTATTAAAGACTAATTAGGCAGAAAAATATTTTAATAACCAGCTGGACAGCTTGAGTACTGAATTTTCTGGTTCTCAGGTGTGCTTGAGACACCTCGCCCTTGTTGCTTATCTTTGTTCCAACACATACCCTAGGTTTACCACCTTGTCTTACAAAGACATGCACACAACTGTACACACAGAACTGTATTCTAATTGTATATTTAATTCAACTCATCACCAAGGCTTAAAAGAACAGGTTTGCCAGAAAATAAGCCCATCACACTCTGTAATATTTAACAGTGATGAAAAAAAATTATGCCGCTTACAGTCATTAAAGAGCTCACCATTATCAGACCTCCCAACCTCTGGAATCTTAGTGCAGAAGACTTCCCGAATCAGGTCACACCACAGACACCTGGCTGGGATGTCACAAAATGTGACCCCCCCAGGAACATTAAAACTAAATGCAAGAACCTGTAGCACTTGCTCACTGCCAGGCAGCATACTGCTAAATGGAAGCTTCTTTAGCATTATTACCACCTAACTGGCCAGGCACAGCTGCTTTGCAGAACACACGTCGGGACAAACAACTTCCTGAGGCTATGGCACAGCAAACTTTTGAGGTGGTGTTAAATCAATGAGAGAGGTTGATATCAAGACAGTGGGCTGAAGCAGGTGAGACTGCCTGCCTCATGCAAGGCCAACATTCCTGCACAGTTAAAATAAATATATGCCCACAAACACATCTGAATTAAAAGTTGTTTTATGTTTAGGTAAACATAATTATTTCAAACAGTCATTTTATTTTTGTAAGCCTATTCATGTTTTCTGGATGAGTGTCATGGCTCCTGTATATCTACTGCCTGGAGAGATCAGGACTCTCTGAAGAGCATCCTATAGCAAGTCTGTGGCACTTGAATTTACTGCAGAAACTTTTAAGTATTGTGGTTCGTAACAGTTCTCAAGATAAAAAGGTCACCGACAATCCTTGATTTGTCAGCTAATCTGTAATAACATGGCAAGAAACTCAAGCAGCCAGCACTGGAACCACACAGAAAGGGAAAACTGCAAGAAAGAGGGTGTCTACAACCACTTCATGATCCAGGTCACTGGGACGGTGTGAAAGACAGACAGGATTCTTGTACCAGTCTCATCCTCCAAAGCAAGCTGAAGTAGCAGCAGTAGTTGTGGGGTGGCCCAGCAGAGTAAAGAATCAAGAAACACAATAACAAAAGGACTTAATAAATTGAGGTGCTAACACTAGGTAAGAAGAAAAACCACACAATTCAGGAATAAGCTTTTCTAATACATTAATAAAAGATGTAGAAAAATCCACCGGAATGCTAACAGCTCCTTACCTTCAACAACTCTTAGGAGAAGCAATTTGGCAGTTAAAATAGCTGTTATCCATACACAGAATCAATGGGTGCAATTTAACAACCGGGCAGTAGAGAATAGGAGAAACAGATTTGGCAACACCTCCCTTTTAAAAATGTAATACCACTGCACCTGTCCTGGTTTCAGCCGGGATGGAGTTAACTGTCTTCCTAGTAGCTGGTACAGTGCTATGTTTTGAGTTCAGTATGTGAAGAATGTTGATAACACTGATGTTTTCAGTTGTTGCTCAGTAGTGTTTAGACTATAGTCAAGGATTTTCAGCTTCTCATGCCCAGCCAGGGCACCTGACCCAAACTGGCCAACGGTGTATTCCATACCATGTGACGTCCCATCTAGTTTAGGAACTGGGAAGGGGGGGGAGGCAGTTTTTTTTGGCCGCTCGGGGACTGGCTGGGTGTCGGTCGGCGGGTGGTGAGCAATTGCCCTGTGCATCATTTGTACATTTCAATCCTTTTATTACTTACTGTTGTCATTTTATTAGTGTTATCATTATCATTATTAGTTTCTTCTTTTCTGTTCTATTAAACCGTTCTTATCTCAACCCAGGAGTTTTACTTCTTTTCCTGATTTTCTCCCCCATCCCACTGGATGGGGGGGGGAGTGAGTGAGCGGCTGCGTGGTGCTTAGTTGCTGGCTGGGGTTAAACCACGACAGTCCTTTTAGCAAACAGGATTTTGAAGACATCTCTGCTACTGAAAACTTCTAGAAACAGAGAAGCCACAAAAGCTTATGGAGGTTCTAACAAAAACAAATTCATTGGCTGAGAGCACCAATAATTTTATTTTATGTTTTTTTAAACACTGACATGTAACAGACAAAGTATAAACATGAAAGACCAAAAGTTATTCTTACTTCCCTGGAATAGACCAGGACACGTAAACTGTTACCTGCTCTGCAACACCACAGTCTACCACTGCCTCTCAGATGGAAGTGCTGAATCTAGTGGTGTACATTTTGGGCACCATCACAATGCACATTATGTCATTTAGATATAGTTCTCACCTTTAATTACTCTCTCTGTGCTTAACTGTCTTAGAACAGACAGCACTTAATTTTGCATGCGGTTTTCAAGTGCCAACAATGCTATGCAAAAAAGGGCCAAAGATCTAACTTGCTTATCTGACAGCAGGCTATAAACTTTCAATCAGAAGTGAGGGTAATCACCAAGATCTGACATTTCTGTCAAGAAAGACACAGTGATGACAAATCAGATGAACTACTGTTTTACTTGGGTCACTGCAACAAAAATATTTCCTGCACAACAGCTCTATATAAAAATAAAAATATTGTTTCCTGATGCAATTCTAGGAGATTATTTTAAACTTAAAGACAATATTTAAAACTTGTATGTTGTTCACCCTTAGAAACAGGCAAAGAAATCAAATCTTACTATTTAGTTAGTGATCAAACTTATGATAAAACAAAGGAGCAATAAAGCTTCAACTGAAAGCTGGCAGATTCTCAATCAATGTTTCATTAACCCATACTGACAGAGAGGACATTTCCTCCATTCATTTCCTGAAAGTAAATGCTGTGATTCAAATGATTATTGAACTGGTTTATAAATTTGATTTTTAACAGGGAGGCTGGGGGGGGGGGGGGGGGGGAATCAATTATTTTTGTTTCCAAAGACGACATTCACTTAATAAAGACCTCTAGGCAGAAACTGTCGCCTTACTCACATAAAGCTACTAGGACACATTTGCTAAAGGCTAAGTATTTACCTGAACAAATACATATGTGAACTATAAACATGTATTTAAAGTCTTACATGCATCTTCCTTTCCTTTAGAGGAGTCTGTGTTTCACAAGGGAACTCTTAACTCCACCAGAATTAACATGCTTTTAAAAGTTGCTGTATTAACAAATTATCTTTTATCACAAGAAATAAAAATCATCTGAATACAAGGGATGAAGGAAGCTACCATGTCTCTCCCTTCCCAAGCCCTGAGAGCATCACAGATCCCAGTGCCTGACTCCAGCCTCACTGCAGGAGCAGCACCAAGCAGCTCTAGGGATCGGGATTTGCTGACGCTACTTAACTTTCCTGCTTGGTAGGCTGAGTCAGAACACCTACAATAGTCTGTTTTTTCCCTGAGCCTTGTAACGGCCTATTTTTAATTCTGATAGGGTTCATAGCTTATGACAAACATAAATAAGTACTACTCATTAAAGCCATGACAAGATACTATTGCAGATAACTCATCAGAAAACTAAAATCATTCAATAACAAGCAAGAACAAAATTATTTCCCAGTCTAGCCAGACAGAGGTGATAGTGGCAAATTTCACATTATGCTTTTACAAACTAAATACAAGAAGGCAGAGGTCTGAAAAACCACTCTCTCCATTACTTATCAAATGGAAACATTTCCTCCCATCCTTCTTCATCATGCAGTGGCACAAACACAACCTTGAGTCTGCAGCAATACATTTAAAAATGCTACACCATTAGGATATAAAGTACAAGCAGAGAGGAAAAGAATAAAAATTTCCTCTTTTCAGTGCATAACACAAACTGAAACTAAATTAAAATGTAGGACAAAATTATTGCATATTTAATGCCCATGACAAGCAAGGGAATACTTGCTTCAGGAGCCCTTTGACTGTTCCGATCCTAAAATGATCTAAAGAGATTCTGAATCAAGATGACTTCCAGGCATTAACCTGGTCATCATTAATAAGCATCTGTCTCTTCTTCTGCCTACTTGCCTCTATCCACACCCAGACTTCTTGTACAATACACTTTCACATCTGATCTTTCTCATTTCAGTCCCTCACCCACAGATTTTTCCTGCATTCAAATGCCCTGAAGAAGCAAGCAGACCATGAGATGAAAGGCAACGTTGATCAAGACAAACTGGTATTTATATAATATTTTCTTTTTTCCCTTTTTTTAATTTAATATTGCAGAGGCTTTTGCTTTCAAATGTCATGAGTGTAGCAAAAAAAAGAGTATTTAAATACCAAAAGCAGAGTTCAGTAACTCTTCAGAATTGTTTAATCACCTTGTACAGTTACACCTTGAACAATATAGAATAGTAGGGGCTTTATAATAGAGTTAGGCATCGGATCACCTTTCTTTTGTTCTTTACTGTTATATCTTACTAAACTAAGCTTTGTATATTAAGATACATGCTGTGCACCTACAGATTTATTTTAAATAAATTGACCTAAACTTTCATTTTACGGAAATTTTAGGGAAAAGAATTTCTATCAAAAGTCTTTCAGTTTAGCATCTACTTTCATCCAACACCACTGTCACTATTTTATGATTATGAGGAAATTCCTAGAAATCCCTGGACTTAAAGTCTTTTAAGTGACTCTGTCATCAACTCTATGGGGATTAGTAGGTCACCCATTATGAAATAACCACTACCTAACTCCTGCTGTTTTGCAGGTGACCCATCATATATGAAACTCATACAATAGCCCAAGTAGTGAGTTTTCCCATTTTGACAAGTCTGATGATGCTGAATGCCTACAAGAAAGGTCTTAAGAAAGGAGAAACCTGCTTACACAAGCCAGGAGCAGTGGGCCAGAGAAAAGCATGGAAAATTGAGAATCCAGAAGTGCATGTATTGGAAATTCATATCCTTTAAAATCACATGTGAGTATTTATGTCACACATTAATAGAAATTGTAGAGCTATAGCTAAATGAGAAAACAGTTATTTTCATATTTAAAGTATGAAAAGTTTTCAATATTTCAATATTATCAATACCTTGGGGGGATAGTTTTGTTTTGGTGAGTTTTTTTTTGACAAACAAGTTAATTCACAGCAGTATCACAGCTCTACTCAGGTATTAAATCACCATGTTTCATGGTACAGTAGGAAGGAGAACCCTAACATGTGTAGACATGACAGACAACATTTGGCAACCACTAGCCCACTCCATCTTAGTAAAAAGCCCTACTTCATTATGGCTAAAATTTATAGAAGGGGAGGGAAAGGAGGCAAAGTTAGTTTAGATAAATTGACCTGTTTATTTGTTTTGGAAAAGCTTTTTATTTACGGAACAACTCAACGCTAACTTCTGAAAGACTTGAATAATTTATTCTTTATTGAAGCTATAAAAAAATAAATCCCTATGCCAAGGGAAACAGAATGATTATAAAAAAGGTAAGTTTTATTCATCAGATGCTAAACGGTGACCTCCAGTGACACCTCAAACAGAAGTAACCCACATCTATTTAGATGGTAAACACCCCAGGCATTATCATAGAGCTGATTTAAGATACACATGCTTAAGACTTGTTTTTCTTCTTTATTATTTTTATTTTCAAAAAGTTCAGACATAATTACTAACTACAAATACTGTTATTTGAAACCAACAAAACAATAAAGTTAACTCTTAGTGCATAAACTGAGGAACTTAAATTGAGAAGAGAGCTAAATAGTTTTCAAGCCTTTCATATTGGATTATTGCTGCTGCATGCTAAGCTTTTTAATCATGAGTTCACAGACCAAAATTTTAAATCAACAGGAGATGCCAAAAATTCAACAAGGCAAATTACTAAGGTAGGCAGAAAATGACCACCTAAAGTTGGAAAAAAAAAATGGTCTTTGTCTCAAGTCTGGTAAATCTCATCTCCCATTGAGAATACAGGAAACACAAATGAGTGTGCTATAAATGGATACATGAGTATGTGGGAGGGAAAGCATAGAAAATAAAAGCACAAAACCACTGCCTTAAACCTGGCCAGACACTAAGCATCCACCCACCATGTTAAAAAAAAAAGAAAAATAAAAAAAGAGACTACAGACATACATGAGAAAGGAATGCCAACAGAAGAGCTTTGAGAGGTTTTTGCTGCTGGTACCACTCCATGGTTTAAGCCTAAGACTTCAGCAAAGCATGATCAGCTTTCTATGATTAATCACTTGTGTTACTCTCACACCCAGGAGCTCTGTAGACACGAACATCAACAAGCTGAATACTGCACAAGCACAGACCAAAGCGAGCATGGAGGCTGAAGGCAGGCTATAGCCCAAACAGAAAGTAAAGCATGGCTACAGACAACTGGGAGAGTAAGAGAGACCATCAATATGAGCCAGCATGAGAGGTGGCAGTAACTACCAGGAGCCATGTTTTAGCAGAATAAGCTTTACCAAGGTATTATAGTCCTTTATAAAACTGATACCTGTTGGGAAAAAAAAAAAGGCAAAAAAAAAAGCCAAAAAAAAAGCCAAAAAAAAAGCCAAAAAAAAAGCCAAAAAAAAAGCCAAAAAAAAAGCCAAAAAAAAAGCCAAAAAAAAAGCCAAAAAAAAAGCCAAAAAAAAAGCCAAAAAAAAAGCCAAAGACGAACCTCCTCTGAGATGCACCGAAAATTATCTTCCAGCTTGTGAAGCAGACAACACATGAAAGCAGAAAACACCCGACAGGAAGGTGTAAGAACAGCAAAGCATTTTTATAGGGTATTTGCAGGGTCAGGTTAATGACTTAAATCTTCTGGGTCTTTTTGCTGTTTATTTCTGGTAAATATATTTTCCTGTAATTTTCCCTTAGTTTCACTGCTGTACTGAATTTAAAAAAAAAGGTTCCATTACACATATGTTACAAATCAAAGATAGATTGCCTACCCCAGAAGAAGTGGGTATTCTCTGCACATCTGCAAGTATATTTCTGGTTTAGATGATTATTAAACCAGTCTTCAATTTTTTTCATTATTATTAGGTTTCTATATTGAAGTAGCATTTGCCTTAGTTTTTCTTTTTATAATTTCTTAAGTAGTTGTGCATATCAAATTTGTATTATGTATTCCAGAAAAACCCAGTTTGTGAAACTACCATGTAGCTTTTTATTTTAAATTTCTTTAAACAGACCTAAAGGAAGACACAGAGCCTTCAAACATTTATCATCTGCTTAAACAATTTGCTACTTACTACTAAGCCTTTCACAGTCTTTAAAGGTAAATATGTACAATTTCATAATCCCTTTTAATTCTCTCCAATTTTCCATGCTTAAAATGATCAGAACAGAGTTTTTGTTGTGTTTTTTTTTTCTTTATGCTTATTTTCCATATACCATTCACTGTCAACATATATGTTCTGTGATGTGCTCTGTTTCTGATTAGCAAAAAATGTTCAAAAAGTTCCATCTTTCCCATTGTGGATGGAATTGAGACACAACCCCTGCCTTCTTTTCACAGTGCCAAATGGATGCTGCATTCTAATTTCAGCAAGGTCTACACAGACACTCTTATATCACTGATCTTTCTTGGAAGAGCAATAGGTAGGTCTCATTGCTACTAGACATCATTCATTTCCACATTTATCTTTAAGTACAAAGACATTGCCAAATCCTTGACCTAAGATATAGGTGGACTTTGTTCCAAATAGGTCTCTGCTTTCCAGCATCATAAAATCAGCTCTTTTTAATGTGGATATTTCAAAAACTGATAAAGGTGTCTAACATACACACTAACTCCATTACACTAAGTAAAGGAAAGTCTGAGTATGTTAGAACAGGATAGCAGGGACATGTACTGCCTAGCAACTAAATCAAATCAAGTTATTTGGGGGTTTACACAGTTAAATTAAAAATACACTGAAGAAAATAAACATATAGGGCACATATAAATTTAAACCAAGCAACGTTCTTAAAAATCAAATTATAATCACAAAGTTACCCAAAGAGAGGACTATCCTGCTCCCAATTTTTATTCCCATGCTCATCCACTTTCCATTTTTCTTCCTTCCACAGAGAAATAGAGAAGCAGACTGAATGTGCTTTAAAAACTATCACCACCACATATTTCTGTTCCTTCCTAGCAGTAAAATGCTACCTGGATATTTTCTGACCTCTAAATATAAAAATTTTAGTACACTTCTCATGCAAGTGCTGCTGTCATTGAGCAATTACTGCAGGTCCTCAGTATGCTGAATTAGAAGAAGTTTGCTGAGCCCAGTCATGCAGCTGAGTGGGACAGAAAAGCCTATGCAAACTACTGCAGTGATTGTACTGAGGTCTCCATTTGAATATGACAAACCAAACAAGATCTTTTCCTAGAATACATAAAGTGGGTGTGTCTAGATTAGAAAAGCATTACACCAAGAAGCAAAACACAACATTCACTCTTTTTGGTCTCGGAAAAAACCCAAAACAAAACACCAAAAAAACAACCAAACAAAACCCACACCACACCAAAACAGCGGGGGGGGGGGGGGGGGGGGGGGGGGGACGACACGGGACAGACACACACAGTTCTAAAGTACCCATATCTGCTAGGCACAGTGTACATACAAAAAAGTAATGCATTTTAAAAGCTAAATCCAGGTTCTAAATCTACAGTACTTTACAAGAACAGATAGAAGAAAGAAGTAACAGCAACTTTGAAATAGTTGTCCTGCTTGCTTGTTTTTTTTCAGAAGGTAAAATTGCACCTCATACCTTTCACAAACAATGAGAAATTCGAACATTCAAAATATTGTGTAATAATACACAATTCATGTTTAAGGCTCAGATCAGACCGTTTACATGGTTATTTCTAGACTGAGTTCCATACTGTTCTGCCAAAGTTTGCTTCACTGTCTGCAGATGCACCTTCTTAACAATACAAAGATGAGCTGTTATTTTCATCACCAAAAAAAAAGTTTTATTACATCATTTTTTAAACTAAACATCCTACTAAGGAAATGGTTAACTTTCTCTATAGAGACAAAGCAAATAAATGATATCTTAAGTCCTGTATTTGTCTGTGAAGTTACTTTTTGAAAACAGTAATTTAGCATTCAAACCAGTAACAAGACTGGAAAGGGAAGCTATTAAAAAATTATGCTGAGAAGGAAGGAATGTTCAACACTTTCCTTTGCTTCCAGTCTCACTAATGAGGAATACTGTGGTTCAGATAATTATTTAACCACAAAGATGAAGTAGCAAAAACCTGAGCTTCAACTGGCAAGAAGAGGCCAAAGAGTAATTAGGTAAGTTTGACTTTTTCAAATTGGGTGGATCTTACGGAATTTGCCAAAGAATACTTAAATTATAGGTTGTAAGTGTCTAAGAGCTATTAGCAGTTATCTCTGAGCACTGACAGAAGATGGCAGAAAAATGAAAATATAATTATTCTCTTTAAATTAGGGATTAAAGGAGGAGCTAAGGAATTCACTGTACATAAGCTTTACTTCAATTCCTGTGCAAAAAACAATAAGCATATCATAAGCACTTTAAACATAGCATGAAAATTAGCAACAGCCAACATGATTTGTCAAAAATCAATCATGTCAGACTAACTTAATTTCCTTCAGTGACAGGATAACAAGCCTTGGGAATACGGGAGTGGTAGTAAGTGTCATTTATCTTGACTTCACTAATTGTCAAAAGACTGTCCCAGATGCAAGCATACGTAGCTGAAAAACTATAGTAGTAAACATTTCACTACCAAGGTTCACATAAAGCGAGACCGCACATGGACTTGTCTTGACTCCAGTACTTTCGAATATTTTCATTAACAACAGGATAACAGAAAAAAGTCAACTTACTGATTTTTACAAAGAAGACTAAGTTGGGAGCACCTACTAAGATGCTGAGAAAAAGAATTAGAAATAATCTTGGCAATTTTGAGAACTACTCTAGGAAAAAAAGACAGAAGGCACACCTCTAAGACAAATGTCCTATGCTGTAACTGAGTAACACCAATCAACACAGCAAATGCAATGTGAAAAGTGATGACCAAGAGGGTGGCATTGCAAAGAAAGATCTGGGTGCTGCACCATTGGGTCCCACACTGAATGTGGGCCAACAAGGCTAATCAGAAACACGTGGAAGAGCAACACCACCTTTCATTCTGCTAAGCTCTAGCAAGGTCTGAGTGGATGAACTGCATCAAGTTTTGGGCATGAAGTTTCATGAAAAATTTAAACAAACAGCAAGTTATCCAGGGAAGAGCAGAGCAAATGATAATTTGTCTAAAAAGCAATGAGAAGGGAGAAATCACAACAGTCCAATATACACATCAACTACCATGGGAATACCTGAATTTACAGTTGTACAGTCTATGTGGTGAATTGAAGGACCCTACAGTACACTTCTCTCAATTATAAAGAAGAAAATTTCATTTACACAACAAAATTAAATACCAACAACAAAATGTTTTAATAGTAAATACTTGAAAAAGCTGAATCAATTTGTCTTAACTGAAACTGTAAAAACTGTCTTTAACAGACCTGACAATTATTCTTAAGTGGCATAGCTATAGATGATCTCAGTATTGGACTAGGACTAGGTGACAAGGTAGTTTCTTTGTGCTCTTTTATCTGCACTGTTTCTTACCACTCACATTATTTCTTTGTGTGTGAGAAACATGAAGATGCAACATCACCTCAAATGTCTACTTGATCTTTCTCTAGTGAACTCATATGTACAATTATGCATTCCCCAAATACAGGGAAAATACCTTCCAGAGGCACTCACTCATTTTAAACCTAAATTTGTGCATCTCCAATGCTATTTATAACATCACAGGACCCTTATATACCTACATAGCTCATTTATCTTTCCATAGCCAAGCCAGAAAACTGGGGGTTCTAGCTCAACAAAAAATATCTTTTGACACATTAAAAAGTCAAAAGGAAATGCTGAGGCAGAATCAGAAGCACACAACTTATTATACCTTTTTCTGAACTCCAGTAGCAAATTTTGCCTATCATCAGGAGCAGATGTTCTTAGGAAGGTTTCTTGCTAAATTCTATTTGCAATTTTGCAGGCCTTTTCGGGTGTGGTCATATCATATACCTCCATAGCATTGCCTCTCATTTTAAATCAAATCCATTTTTGCACTCAGGCTGAAATATGTAGCTTACCTCATTCACACACCTACAAAAATACCATAACAGACAAGACTGGAGAAGGAAGCAGCTTTGCTTTCTATGCACAGCTTCATTGTGATCACGTAGGCATGGTGCAATTTAATACTTCATATACAGTCTAGCCCTAAAAGAACTTATGTATCCATGCCACAGGAAAACCTTTTGCAATATTCACTTTGCAGGGTCTCAAAATAATTATTAGTGAAACCAGATGACAGTAGCAAATATAACGGTGGACAAGATACAGGAACCCACTACTTTGAAGCCATGGTACTTTCTTCATTAGAAAAATCAGGAATAGGTATCTCCAAAATACACAGTGACAAAATGTTTCATTCTACTTTATGTTTACAATTACATCTCCACTCACATTGCCTCAGCTGGGAGTGGTGATAAGAGAAGAGGGCTTCCTCCTCTCCCAAAAAGTGAACCCCAAGTATTTGCGCTGCCTCTTAGGGAGTAATCAGTAGTTGGCATTTCAATGCATTTACTGTTAACTGTCAGGTGACCATTTTGTAGATATTCATGGCTGCAGACATTGCAGTTCAAGATATTATACTGAAAATAATAAAATAAGTGTTGATAGCAATACAACCTAACTACTAAGACATCCATCTTAGTAGGCACAGCAGGTTTTCTTTAAAACAGTTTGTCAACCTATCTAGGACAGATTTTAAGCATTTCATTTCTATACAGCAGTGGAAAAGCTGAAGGAAAGATTTGGCAAGTGACCCAAATTTTAGAGACATTTGTATTGCAACACAGGCATCACTAGTTCCTGTGGGGAAAGGAACTTTTTGTTTCTTTTTCAGAGGGAGGATAAGGAATGGTGTGGAGCTGGAAGTTACAAAGAACATTTCAGCAGTCTTGAGGAATAATTTCCAAAAGTTTATTCACTGACAACTTCATCTTTTACATGAGAGAAACAAATAGATGAGATAACCACAGAGACCAACAGTAAGTGTCCATTTAGAACACTGCCCCAGAGTATGAAGTCTACTCCTGTCATTGAGAAGGGCTAATGACAGATTATGGAACAGCACTTCCCAATATATCATGCAACCTTAGCCAGGGAGCATTTGAAAGCTGATCTTAAATTTGAAAGTAAACTTCTTCCTTCATGTGAAAGAAGATTTATCACTCTGGTGACTAACCAGAAGGAGATCTGGGGATCACAAAGAAAGACTACAGCTAAAGGCACAGGGGAAGGAACAGTAACCATTGACGCCAAAGATACCAGTTTAAGATACCAAATCTCTTCTCCATGTGTTATGTGAAATAACTAGTGTTCTTGCCTTTTTCTTTCTCTGCTCACCAGGGCAGAACAAGTAATTTAGGTACAGTGATGTCTTTACAGAAACAATCAGACTATCTGCCTGCCTACTACCACTACAATTTTTTACTTTTGGCTTTCTCTTTATAGCAAAAAACTCTGGCTCCACATTACATGAAGAAATTTGGCATAAACGCAACTTACAGCCAGTTATTACAAGCAGCTTAACAGTCCAGGATTTTACTTGAACTGACACTGTTTCATCTCATGTAGCATCCCTTCTCTTCTGCATGTTAAGTGTGGCATATTTTTAACTGAATCCATGGAGCTCTTCTCCAGCGAGAGGCCCAAGAGACCAAAGCAGTCAGTAGATGCTGGTTCAGACAAGCACACGAGAAAGCAGGTGGGCACTGTGAAAACTGCAACTGAGCTTTGCAGCAACAGGAGTTAAAAGACTAGTCTGCCATTGAATTACACATTTAACATTTTCTCTTCATGAAGGCAGCAGAAAAAAATACTTTTTAATTTGCTTTTTAATTCTCTCTCAGGCAAAAGCTCATGGATAAACTCAGAATTTTTCCTGCAGGTTTGACTGCTTCTAGGTATAGATCTTTACTTTGGAATTACATCTACCACCACCTCATCTTGCTGCTGCCATGTAGAGGCCCTTCATCATTTCAACAGCTGTGAGCAGAGCAACAGAGCTCTGTGCAGGTAACAACGCTCCTCCCAAAAATGGGAGCCTCCTGGAAGCACTACGGCATCACTTCAGCTTTTTTTTTTTTCCCCCATATGCCAAATATCATACCATAGGTGGTCCTTGAAAGGCTGTCACTGCAGCCACTGAACTTGATTTGCCACTCTCCTTCCTTTCTACACTGAGAAATAAAGAAAATCTGTAAAATCAATGAAGCCAGTACCACAAGGCCTAAAAGCAAGGGCTAGCAGACCTGGAACTGGCACACTTGGCAGGCAGGCAATTACAAAGTTGACAGGGGAAGGAAAAGGTGAGAAAAGAGAACAGTCAGTTGCCATTTTCCCTTGGAGCATGTATGAAAATTAATTTCAAACAATATCACAAAGGAAGTTGCCAGGAACCAGTTACAGTAACAAGGGAAATCAGCATTCATAATTCCTATGGCTGTGATCAAATTATAAAGAATAAAGTTAGCCAGAGAATATCAAATGGAATGGCAATTTATTTACTTTCCTTTGTTCTGCTTTCTTCCACTGAGAGAAATTAAAGTATACGTTCTTTTACAAAAAAAGCCATAGGCAGTGATGGCCTGTGTATCTGCAGAGATTTACAGCACAAGAGCGAACAAAAAGGAGGTGTAGCATCTTTTATCTCTTAGTGCTTTGTGCAAACCCTGACAGCCTTGCTGCTTGAAACAGCCAAATCACAGAAATTTTAAAAAAAAAAAAAAAAGCGCCTGAAAAGGGGCTGTATCAGAAACAAGAAGTAGTGTTCATTTTCTGTTAGTGGAACTTTTAGGGGTCTGGGGAAGGAAGGTTAAAAAAAAAATCAACACAAACATCAACCTTTGATTAGGGATCATAACTCATTTGCTCTCTGAACTGAGAAATTCTCCAGAGCAGTTACTTCATGCAGCCCAGTCTCTCACTCTTCTCCCGCAGTGACACTAATGTATTTCTATAGTAAAGAGCAATTCTATTCTTTGCAGTTTTGTTCAGAAGAAAAGCAAACTATTGTTTTTCACCTTAGAGCATCTACTAAAACATTGCATCACAAGAACAAAACAGTGCTACAGCAACTGGGCAGATGAGCATTTTCTGTAGCTTAGTGCCTAGTCATGCTATTTTATACATTTTTGTCTTTCCAACAGGTTCATTTACTCTGGCCACCTTGTCTGTAAAAGTTCCAGACTCTCTTATGGGCTGAAGCCTCAATTCTCGAAGTACAGTAATGATTGAATGCCAGCTCTCAATTTAACAGTGTGTTGACTCTAACTTCAAAAACCATCCCAGGAAATCACCATTAGATGAAACAACAAAACCATGAAATTCATGCCATCATTATAAACTGTAAGCCAGCTGTTTTTCTTTCTGAAGTGTCTTTAATTTCGTTTTATTTTTCCCTAAGTCACTAGACAAATGTCATTGCCAAAGACTTATCTCTTGCGAAGATGCTGGGACAGTACCAAACCAGTCATAAAATCTAAACATACTTTATAATCAAATTAAACAATGCTAAACAAGACAAGTGATTATACTTAGCTTTACGCCCTGGTCTTCCTAAGATGATCTAAATCACAGTTTCCTTTCACATGTCCTATACAATTGGTCTGAAGCCTGAAAAAGATACAGTTTAGAGCCTTTCTATACCTTCCCCAATTTCTGTTTAAAAATCTCTTGTATTCTGTTCTAGATCTGCCATTCAAAGAGTATCATAACAACTACCAACTAAGTTTCATTTCCCTTGATTTCATGCAAGAAAAAAATAGATATATTCTATGCATACATGGTCTTCCTTCGTCCTTGTTACAAAAAAGTTTGAACAAAATCATATATATGATACATGTGTCATGATGCATGTATCACTTGTGTAGAAATCCCTTTTTGGTAGTTTTATTTTGGGCTGTGGCTTGTTTGTTTCCATTTTTTTGTGATCATGTCTCCCCTTCTTTTGCAACCTAAAACTTTTGTAATATTCAAGCACTTTTATTTTCAAACTGGCCCTTAATTATCACCTCAGAGAACATCTGTACGTTATTTACATATAGACTGGCATAATTTCTAGCAGCTCTTACCTGGCACAAGAGACTTACAGCGAGCATGCTGACAGCCAAGTTTATTAAATATGCAAAAGTAACACAGTTAGAGGGCTTCATTTCTTCTGGTTTGCAGCTGTTAATTTTTTGCTCAGCATATAATTCCTCTCTTTTTCTAGAATAATATTCATTAAGCTTCAGCACAACCAACTGGAACCTCCAGGGAACATACACCTTCTCAACAATTTACTGGACCTCAATAACATTAAAGCCTGCATTTGCTCACTAACAAAATCTTCATTGCCTCCTCAAATTTTGATTAGGAACCTTGAATATTAAAGATTAACATACTTAACCCAGTGCATCATACAGTCATAGACTGAAGCATAACCTTGGCTTATTCCTAAATTCAACTCCCTTAAAGATATTAACCCCACATTAGCCAAAGCTATCTTTCATTTGGTTATCACATTTTTCGTTGTTTACTTGTTGCATGGAATCTCCACGCAACTGTTCCTTCACGCCTCTTCTAGTATGAACAGATTGCCTGTTAACCTAAAACCAGAGGTTCACTGTAAACGCATGGAAAAAATTAGTTGCTCTTCAGCCACACGACAAGATCATTCCACTGCAATGCACTACGGATCGCTGCTACCGTCTGCAGATCAGCATGTATACTAACAACTACTCATGTTCCCAAATGAATATTGTCTTTTATGCCACAGGAACAGGTTAGTAGCCATAGACAAGATCAATTAGCTGTCGTATTACACAAGCAGACTACAGTTCTACCCTCCTATTGCAGTCACCTACCAGCAATGTCAAAATAAAACCACGCTCTAAGTTTTAGCAACGCTGTTCCCTCTGACACTTTTCCTTTACTGAACCAACCCTAATCCATAACTGAAAATAACTTTTAGCTGGTACCTTCAATTTATGAGGCTGCTTCAGACAAGGAAAAGCACTCCTGAAGTATAGAAAGCTAGTCTATATTTTAGACTTTTCCACTCAAACATATTACTGAAAGATAGTTTAAATAGGAGTTTTTTTCACAGGATAGAAAGCCTGCTAGTCCTCAGAACCTGATCACAACTCCCAAAGATTTCTCCACAGTCACAAAATCCATGGGTTGGTTTGGGGTTTTTTTGCACTCTTTTCCAATTAAAACACCTGCTGGCACCATAATTCAAAGGGGGCCCATATTTTTAATGCTGTTTGCTAAGAATATCCCTCCCCTCCACCCCTCATTTCAGTCACACAGCCATGAGAAACACTTGCAAAATATGTATTCAGGTTTTGCTGGAAACAGATCATTACCACACCTCTGCAACAGAAAAAAGGAGAGGAAATACACTTGCTTTCCTCTAAAACAACACAGCTGTGCTCTCCTCCTCATCCCATAGCACCTGAGAGGCCTGAAATCTTGAAGTTTATCATTCCAACAGTTAGACAGAACTCAGTCATGTAGCAAAGAGGGAGTTTAGGCAAAATGAACATTTAAAAAAAATTTCTAACCTAGTCCAAAAGTCATAGAATCCACTTGTTTTCCAACTCTAAAGAATTGCAACTAAGCCTATGTAAGGGCCTTATCACACCAGCTTGAAGAGAGCTCATTGAAGGTCATGTCCAGGTCCAAATTCTTCAACAAAAACCTCTCAGTTGCCTTCCTTATTTCCATTTAGAAGTACCCTTATATAGAGGAAACAATGTTTTGTTTCTCTATTATAAGGGATGAGAGTCTTACACAATCTGGCCATTTGGCTAAATTATCTGCTTACACATAACAGCTGAATTGTTTAAGACTATATTCTTCTCATTGATGGCTATTGGAAGAAATTCCAGAGCTAGTTTATCACTGCACTATTGGGCTATATGAAGTGACAGATAATGGCCTGCAAATAGATATATAGCTATTTCAGTGAAAATAACTGAGGGACTGCTGTTAGCTCCTAATGCAAACACATAGCAAAGAAGTGAAATTCCATTGAGAGGGTTTTCTTTTTTCTTTCTCGCCTCATTTTTCCCCTCTTCCAAAAGAGGAAAGTGTTGTGCTTGCTAATAAAGAAATACTAAACGGGGGCCAGGGCCGGGTGGGGGGTGGGATGTATTTTGTGTAATCTGTAATTTTTATTCCTTTATTATGCCTCCATCCTAATCTCAGAGGAACCCAAACATTAAGAAGGGGGTAACTTTCATTTAAAATCTGAAGTTTAAAATTTGCTTTCAGTAACAGAAAGAGGAGAAAGACATTGTTTCAACTAGTTTGCACTAGTTTGCAGTGTTGGAACTTGCAGAAAATGAATACTTCTCTTTGTAGCAAACAATAAGAGACAATATTAACCAAAAGAGTTACAGTATTTGATATGGAACATTCAAAATTAAACATGAAGGGTGACTGATTAGTTCAGGGTTAATAATGCTTTCTTCCTTAAAAGGAGGAAAAAAAAAAAAAAAGAAAAGAAAAAAGCATAGTTCAAACCGAGTCCAAAGATGGCAGGTGACAGAAAGCAGTGACCTCATATGACTGTTCTAGGACCACATCCCGAAACCCAGCACAATTAGCACTAATTGGTCAGCAGTCTCAGCCTAAATGCCAAGAATTGAGCAAGCACTGAAAACCAGAGTCTCCGCCTCTCCCCAGGAAGGATGCTCTCTTCAGGTCAGAACTTTGAAACACCAGTGCAGAGAAGGCAGCACTTCCCCTGTTAGCACAACACCGGGCCCGTAGATACAGAGCTTCTCAGCAACTGAGGAGCATCTTACAGCATCAGCAGCATTTCCATTTGTTACTTCACTTACGGCACATACCATATTTACCATACACCAGAAACCACCAGTCAATACAGTTTCACTATGACTATGAAGAATTGCTTTCTGTAGCACAACACAGGACATCAATTATCAGGAACACCATTGACATCTTCCACCCACATCCAATTTCCCAGCTATGCAGGACTGCCTAAGTTACTTCTGCTCGGAAGTAAAACGCTTTGCAACAAAGTATATCAAAAGAGTGCCCGGCATGAAAACATCACAGGGCAGCCAGAGAGCCACACAGGTCTGCAAGCAGTGGATATGAAATAGGAAGCTTGCAGGGCAACTTTGGAACATGAAGTCTCATAACAGTTTGTCTTGGTTAAAAACAGAGAGGAAGGCAAAAGGGAGGGCAGAACTATTCCAGAGTCCCTGATGACTAGCAGCAACAGGACAGCTTCAAACAGCACTATTTTCCCAGCTACATAGTGAGTGCAGGTTTCTTAAAAATAAGCTCGAACGATCTGCATGAGGCAGAAGACGAGAAAGACAGTCAGTTCTTTAGATGGGAACTGGTGAAGTACTATGCTGTTTTAGGCACCTGTTTTACTGCTTCAGGACTTCATGAATTTGGGCAGGGTAATTGAGCCCTAAGGGAAAGAAGGAAAAAAAAATTGCTCTCTGAAAAATGGCAGCAATCAAAAAGCACTGTGGTAAAATATTACAGTAAGATGGTCTCATACATCAAATATTGATCCAGCTCCTGTAAACACGTGAAGTTCATGGAAGTCAATTTTCCCATTAATCCTACATTCATGCCTTAATAGAACTACCCCATATTTTATATTCATTTTCATTCTCGCTGCAATAGCAAAATATTTGCAGCTAAAAAAAAAATCAGACTTGCCTTTAAATGTAAGAGGATTCTAAAAGCATGTCCTGAAATATTTCACTCATCTCTCTCTCCTCCTTTCCAAAATACTGCTGAAATGCTATTTAAAAAAAAAGTTGTATCTTAGAACCCATCTTCTCTCCTGTTAAGCTGCATTCTGCTTGCAAACGGGAATGATTTGTGCAGCAGTTAAAAATACTGGATTTATGAAGCTTTATGTCCTCTCCCATTTTGTTTCTCCTTGTCCTCTCACCTTAGAGAAACCATTTTATTTCTAGAGAAGCCTGATACATACACAGAGCACTAGAGAGCACAGTCTTCTGTAAAAAGAGGTTTACAATAAAGTACCCATTTATTATACAGTTTCATTTGGCACTGATAATTAGACAAATGGTTACATTTAGGTCAGCCTCATTACTCAAAATGTGCACAACCTTTCTCTGAAAGGGGCTAGTGGCATGTTCTTCTTTTTGAGTTTTGAAAACATCATCTGAAAATGCAGAAGTGGGGGAGGGCCAGGTTAGATGACAGGAAGTTTTACACTATATTAAAGTGCCTTCTCATCACAGCCACGAAACTCAGATATGCACCAAATGCCTGACTGTACCATATTTTTACCATTGAATTTACACTACAGCAAAAGGATTCGCAAATGAACACGTGCTATGGCTGTACAGCAGACTCATAGCAGGCCCAGACTGAGACCAAAATTCAGCAGAGTACTAAGAATTTTTCACATGGGGTAAAAACATGAAGTTCCTTTTGATAGGAAGTAGGTGACAGTCACAGCTGAAAACTGTTGCATTATAGTTTTGCCTATTTCAGTCTTCACTGGTAAGCTAATAGGGCACTAGCACAGAGTATCCCAGAAAATCGCAAGTTGGAAGACCTCTGGAGGTCACACACTCAAACCCCCTGCCAATTTCAGGAGCCAATTTCAAAGCTAGGTCTGGCTGCTAAGGACCTTATCCACCACAGTTTTTAATACCTCTAGAGATGGGAATACAACAGCCTCTTTGGGCAGCCCACTCCAGTGCTCAGCTACACTTGCTGTGCAGAATAGTTGCCCCCACACCCAATTCCCCTGCTGCAGCTTGTTCCCACCGCCTCTTTTCCTTTCACAGGGCACCTTTGAGAAGAACCTGGCTCCATCTCCATCTTCTGTAACAACCACGCACAAGGTAGGCAGTGACAGCGTTTGGAAACCCCTGGTACCGATCATGGTATTCTAAACACGACCTCATGAGTGCTAAGTAGACGGGAATAATCACTTCTTCCTACCCAATAGCTACGATCTTGCTCACACAGCCTGTACCAATGCATCGAGTTACTCCTTCTCACACGCAAGAATTCGCTTTGGGATCTTTTTGTTGTTTTTTTAAAAACTTTATGAGATTCCTGTCAGCCAATCCCTCCCTCTTGAGGCCCCAGTGAATGGGAACATACTGACTATGCCTCCACAATCTGATATCATTCACAAACATGCTGAAGGTGCACGCTGTCGCACTGTTCGCGTTATGCTAAACAGTACCAGTCTCAGTCCCAACCCTTGAGGAACACCAACGGTCCAGCCAGTTTTCTTGCCACCTTTTGGCTCTTCTGTCCTGTCCATATACCCCCAATTTGACTATCAGAGACTGTGCCAAATGTCTTTCTAAAGTCAAGAACAGAGAATACTACTGCTTTCCCTCCATCCAAAGACACAGCAGCAACTTTCTTGCAGAAAGCAATCAGGTTGGGCACTGACTCTTCACAATTGCCTTGTTCTTTTATGCTTGGAAACGGCTTAAACTAAACCATTGCTTGGGGACTTACTAAAACATTTTCTTTAAGGACTGAGAACACATGGGTTCTTGGGAAAAAAGATTTAGCAAGCTCCTAAATCTGACTATCAAGAGAATACTCTACCTATAAGTTTCTCCCTGAAATTCTGCCCATTCTTCTCGGCTCCATCTCCAGTCATAACCAGATTCTGCATCTCTGGCAATTACTTGTCTTCATGAACCAACTTATCCTATCCTCAAAAAGAAGAGGGGAGTTCTCAGAATCTCGTGTCTCTCTGGTTCATCAAAAAATATCCCTCTGATATCCCACTGCTTCTTTTTTTTTTTTTTACCAGATCCCTCCAAAATTGCAAAGAGAATTAATCCAAAACATGCTAACAGTTAACAAATGACATCTTGCCTACAGACCAAAGCCCCTAGCCGTCTTTGTCTGTCACTGATAAATTGCATACGAAGGTGCAATCTGAAACCAATGGAGAATTAAATTCCATTATAGCTATTATATTTCCAACTTGAATTTCATTTGTTGTCCATATTTCTAGTTTTCATGTCTTTTGACTTACTGGATAGCCATTTCCAGGCTTCAACTACCTTATTTTTTTTAAAAGCCATTAAAAACTTTCTCCCTTCAGCCTTCCATAGCTTCTGTAGTTACTGTGATTATTCTATAATAAATGCCAGTAACAAATCAATTTTAATCTCTCAAGACTTCCAGATGTCTATCATTTCAAGTATTCTCCCACAAGTTTTCAGCTTTCCAACTTTTAATCCATATCCAAAATGAAATGATGTCCATCTCATTCATTTTAAATGATCATTGACTTATGTGCATTCTTAGCCTATTCACATTTCTCTAAATGATAAGGTTTTCTTGTCCCTTCAGTCACTAAACACCATGTTGCACTTTAAGCTCTCTAAGTCTTCATTAGCTGTATGTTAAGCATGTTCTGCTTACCATACACCCAAGTCATGTTTCATCCCATTCCTGCACATACATTATCTCATGAAATCACAACAGATGCCAGTTGTTCTACAGTCATTTTCAACACAAACAAGGTGTGGATGTTTGGAGGTGGAGTGGTTACAATTTACACTTCTCAGTTGTTTTCTAAAGCAGTAAACCCTAAACTCAAGAGATGCTGATCATTAGATATTATTTACTAAATCTACTGTTTCAAAATAGGCTTTTTTTTTCACCAGTGCACTTTTAGCCTCCTTGTATTTCAGTAGATAACAGTCATTATATCCAAAGTTCTCTTTAATTCTTGCTTCCTCCCTTCTATAAGGGTTTATGGTAGATCTAGATCTATTTAGAATGTCCCTTATACAACTAGAACAATATCAAGCACTCCAGACTTAACTTTCTCATCTAAAAAAATAGAAGCTGTCTGCATAATTTAGCAATGCTTTTGACAACAAAGGCACTGCTTCATTTTCCAACCAACAACTAGCTCAATATAGTAGCCTACTTCAGGACATGCTTCGAAAATTAACTTTTGTTCTCACTTCTACTGCCCAATATATACGTCGCTGCTGTAATGCCTCCTCTTCATCCACAATTGATTACCCTGTATTTCATACCTGAAAGTGATCAAGTGCCAATGATTTATTTTATAAATCAACTTCAAGTCATGTAGACATTAGAAAACTTACCTTTGTTGAATTCACTGGAACCAGGATTAACCTACTCATTTCTCAACACAGCCTTTCACACTTTTTTGCCCCACCACCCCATGACCTTCACATTTTTATCAAAACGTCATAGGAACAGAGCCTTTGCTTCTGGTCTCAAAATTCAACATAATGTAAACGTCCTCTGGAATGTGATCACCAGTATCACAGCAAAAGAGTATTTTGGCTGACCCAAGCATTCACTGTGCTTTTAACTCCCTGTGGTTTTATAAATTTAACACTAGCCATAAAAAAATGTAACAGCAGAAAATGAGAGAATTGCATTTTAAGTTATGTATTCATAAAAAAGGACCAGAAGATACATGTTTCTGATGCATCATTTCTCTTCACAGCTGAGGAAGTCAGGAACTCACCTAAATTACCATGTATCACTTCAAGAGTGAAGACTCATGTTGGATTCGGTTTGAGATTTAAAGTATTTTATATGAAGGGGGTTGATTATTTATTTTTAAAGAGGGTTCTTCTCAAGAAGTCATCACAAAAGAAATAAGAAAATACTCTCAGCTACTAGCTATTTTCCTCAGTCTGTTCTCCACTGCATGAATGCCCCAGTCCCTGAATGCTAGCAATGTATTTAAAAAATACCCCAGTCAAGTTCCACAAGCAGGATACATATTTCAAGGTAATCATTTACCCCTCTGACAGAGATGCACTATCCTTTCACTTCTGTCAGGGAAGTTAGAGATTTTCTACTTCATTTTCATAAGTAATATTATAGTTCTGGTCTCTCAGAAGAGATCTATCGATTTGTACCTTACCATGATTTTTTCTGTTCCCAATGGAATTCTAAATTCATTCTTGTCTGAGCTAGTTGGATATACCTAATAGAAGACATTCTTTAAGGAACAATCCCATATTAGCAAGAACACAGAGCAGATGACAGCCCCTATGAAACATTTTACTGGTTGTTCACTTTGAGTGTCAAAAAGCTGCTAACAAAAAAGCAAGACTTATTACACGTTGTCCTGACAACATAATGCTAAGTGTACATATTTTGCCCCAGTATGCCACTAATTTCAGTGTAAAAGAATCAAATAGCAATACTAGTGAAAAGTTACATCTGGTAAAATTCACCTTGGTATGAAGAAATCAGCGAAAGAAAAAGCAGCAAAAGAAGAAACACCTTAAACCTTGGATTTCCTATTTTTCAGCAATGCAGTAATATGTCCAAGTGTTTATTTTTGTTTCTGCTTTTAAGAAATTTGCAAAATGAAGACTACAACTGAGTACTTCTATTACACAAAACTGCTAATAAGAGGAACAATTATGACTTTCCCCAGTACAGTTCAATAATAAAGCCTTGTATATTCTTTTCTAAACACTGCAGTTTAAAACAAATACTAACTTCAAGAATTTCATTGGCACTTTTTTTCATGTTTATTTCATTCACACTCTGTTATGCTTCAGAGGACACTTCACATGAAACATTTAGATGCTAGTTCATAAAGCAACTACCATGTACACAATACAGAAATTCATATACTGTATAGTAAGTAGCTTCTCTTTGGCAGAACTGAACTATATTAGTGTATCAGCAGAGTTCACAAGACATGTACGAACTTGTGAAATTCCGAAGACAGAAGTATACAGAGCACTACAAGAAATCCCTCCTGACATGCTGTCATAGTTGCTTTTAATTTGTAATTTCCATACCATTTTCTCATCAAAGTATTAACATTTCCATCACCAGACTCCCATATATCATTGCCTTACATTGACACCTGCTGGAAGTGACTGGGATTGTAAATGATTCCTTTTTCCTCAGTAAGTGTCGGCTTTAACTCTACAGGCAGACCAACAATTCTACTTTCAGTAAACTAAGCACAGACATCTGAAAAAGCTAAGCTGCATGACTTTTTAACAAACAGAAAAACATACAATGTGTAATTTTAAGCTACGCAAAAATTCCCAAGGCTATCACTGCATGGTTTCTCAATCAGAAAATATATTTTAGTAACAGCCTTTGAGAAGATTTTTATGACCCCTTGGGTAGACTTAAACTCAACAAATTAAGTATCCAACCATTTACTAGGCTCCCAGCCTAATTAACAAATAATTATTACCACAAGAATCACTAAATAGTTCTTGTGTGACAAACGTTGTTACAAACAAGCTTCTACAAAAAAATGTGACTAAATAGGTTTTAAAGCACTTTTAATTTCCTAGTGCTTGTGAAAAGACAATTAAAAAACATGCCTTTACACTAATGAAAAAAAATTGCCTTATTCACAAAAGCTAACAGGCCAGTTTAATGATAGAATTGATAAAGACAAGAATAACTGAGGCATGCTCGTTAAAATAGCTTGTATGCATACAAACTACTGTCTATCATTATTCATAATGAAGTTACATGTCTTAGCACAGCTTTGTAAACAGTAGCACACTGAAACACCCATTTGAAAACAATGTGATTTTCCCCATATGCCAGAACTTCCTCTACAAGCTTCACCATTATGAACCAAATACCGCATTATACCCTTTTCTTACTTCCAAACTCTACTATAGAGGTGGGATCTCTTTTACTTGATGTCATTTTTCTATTTCTTACAATAGAAAACACATTTCAGATTGAAGCAAGTATGGTGAGTGACAGTGGCTTTGCTTTACTGTCGAAACAAGACGTGGTCATGCACTTTGGTTTTCACACACCTTGTAAGCAAAACTCGAGTGTAGTTTCACCAAAACACACAAACAGTTTTAAAGTATCACAAGCAGCAAGACTAAAAAAAACAAGTTCAAAGGCAGCCAAATAGAATTTCTATAAGGTTATGTCAGTATACAGCTGAAGACCTCTCCAATTTTATATTTTTTCCAAAGTTACTAAGTAGGATCCTTATATTAAAGTCCAATAACACAGCACAGTATGACCGTTCCACACAAGCACCAACACCGCAGCAGTATCAACTTGTGGACTTTACAGACCAGTTTGAATTTCTTTTATTTATTTATTTTAATCTGTTGAGTGATCAACCTACATAAAAAAAATGATTTTTACTAGGTAGCTTAGATAATTACCACAGTATTAAAGTTCTGAACTGCAGAACCTGTGCAAAAAAAAAAAGTAAACACTGTCTTGGTGGAAGCAGAAATAGTCAGCCACCAAAACAGGTAACAGCAAAAACACCAATATGAGTGGTAGCCTATGTCAACATGCTTTTCCTCCAACTTTTCCTTATTTTTTATTTCTGAAAGAACTCTATAAATGCAGGCAGGTGAAGTAAAAAATTTCATGGCTGCGTATTAATCTGCTGAACTCATTCCTAATTAAAAGTTCCAAAAAGCTCAAAAGCAAAAACACTGGGCATAGAAGAATGCAGTTATTCTACATAATGGGTACCCAGGAGTTAAAGTACTGCATTTACCACAAATTAACCAACTCCTTTGGAAAAGGAGATGTGGTAGTATTTTACAAAAGATCATTCAACGTTAACAGTTTCCTTCCGGACACTTAAATGGCAGGCAAGAGAGCACTTTTTTTTAAGGAATGTATCCCTCTGACAAGCACAGGGGTTTTTTGTATTGCATTCTTTAAAAAAACACACACAAGAGCATGGCAGGCTTTAAAAACACACTAGATACTGCCAAAAAATATCTAGGCTCATCCCATTCTTACTTTCTTTTCTTTTTATCTCAGAAAGACAACACAGTTAGCATTAGACACTCTCAAGATTTAGGGCTTATGTTTCTTACCTTACAAAGCTTCTGGTAACGGGGAGAAGAAACTGCCATCCTCTGTAAACGATGCAACAACACCACAACTTTCTGCAGAGATGTTCTCACGACAGCCATCATTTTAAGTTTGCCACACTTCTGAAGACACCTCAGAATTTGCATTATAAATGAAGAACAACTATCATTTCCTCCCGGTCACTGGACAATGATTTGCCAGCTTTCTGAGCATGCTCTCTTCCAGGACTGCTTTTGCGAGCCACAGGCTTTATACGTTTCAAAGGCAAAGGAGGTTGATACAGCATAAGTTTCTCTCCCAAAATAACCTTGCGAAACAAATGCAAAAAAAAAAAAAAAAAAAACCAGCCTTCACAGATCCCTCTAACCAGTACTGCTCAGGTCTGCTTGTGCAGAGGGTAAATGAAGTTGTTGAGCAGCCGAGCGTCTGCCACCGTTCAGGAGTGCACTAAATAGCCAGGAAGGGTTATTAATTTAAGCCTGAAAGCTGCAGGAACAAAAAAGGAATTCCTTCAGGAAGACGGCTCCAATGTATCACAACAGTTGTTCTCCCCTAGTAGCTGCTTTCTATCGGCAGACCAAGCATTTGCTCCCTCACTCTGGGAAAGGATGCTCTCGCTCTCAGACTGAACGCAGCTCTGGCAGAGCTATGGAGAGTGAGTGAATAACAGACTCTGTTATAAATCTTGAGAGAGGAGCAGAGGAATACCTGCCCTAATTATATCAGCTATATGTTAAAGGCTAATAAATCATACAGGAGCTTCTCAAAACTAGATTACCCAATACAAAAGGAAAAACTGCAGGGGGTAAACCCCTCTGCTATGAAAACTCTCTTAAAGCTAATTTAGTCAAAGGGACCTCAAAGGTTTTCACTTGCACCAGAAAGTAGGGATGTTTTTCGGGAGCTGTTTTCAATTAAAACCTTTTCCTGAATGACTTATTAGGACAAGAAAGAATAGGGTTTTGACAAATTAAAAGCATACGGTTGCACCATCACCCCTTTTCCTAGCCATCCTTGAATCCAAAGAGCTAATACCATTTTGATGCTTTTCCCATGACAAAGCAGAATTATTTAAGCCATCTACGGATGGCAGTAGGACATTCAAGAGCGTGGAAGTGTTTTGCTACCAGCAAGGCACTCCCAATGCAATACAGCCAACATACCCCTAGGTGTGGCGATACTGCAGTGTAACAAGAGACAGCTGTTTCTTATTACTTCCAAAGGTACTATGATGAATCTACTTAAATCTGTATTAGAGAGGCTGTTGTAGCAAAGGTTCAGGGAGGCCATTATCAACACAGTATGTGGTAGACACCATTACAAGTAATTGTATTATTTAATGTGCATATTGCCACATGAACAGGTACATACACTTTTCAAGCACATCAATCAGCACAGTATGGAGGCACCAACTATGGGTAGCACAGCAAGTTCATATGATCCTAGATAATGCATCGCTTAGATGCCAGTGCATTATACGCTGCTTTGCCTCTTCTCAGGCACCTTCCATCTGAGGGGATGAATGCCAGGTGCAGGCTCTTCATAGAGCAGATGTAAAAACTTTTCCCATCCAATTCTGCTAACAAAACCTTTTCATCCTCATTTTTAGAACTGAATCAATGTAAACACCTTTTACCTGTACTCTGTTTTGTTCCTGATCTGTCCAGCACCAACAACAACATCATTCTGAGGAAACAGAGCCTTCATTCCACTCTGTATACAGAAATCTTACCACCTGTACTCTCCACCTTGCCAGACACCTTCTTTCCTCACCTTCACCACTTATCTGAACCACCCCCCTGTACTCCATTGCTCCTGACTTGTATCAACTCTACTCTCCCACCACAAGCTTGCTCCTTTAACCTACCAGCTCTAGCCTACCCTCTATTAGCTGACATGCAGTTACCAAACATCTTTTGAAGAAGCCTTCGAAGCAGCACAAGTCCAAAAACACCAAGGCATTCAGAAATCACTGTGCAAGAGCTCAAACCTCTTCTGTGTAAGACAGAACCCATAGTCCACACCTGCCTTCTTTCAGGTCTGCTTTTTTCCCTCCCAGCTAGTAGAGAAGTTTGAATCACGCAGTGAGACAAACAAACAGCCCACCACTGGTCATGTTGATTTTAATTTACAGTAAAACAAAACTTTCAAGTTATTTTGAACACCTTGACATCTGCAGGCACAAGACTTCACATACATTGACCCAGCATTACTTCTTACTATTTCCTAGCTCATTTTCTGCATCTTGCTCCAAATTAGGTTTTAACCTCTTCCAGGTGGCTGCTAAATATTTTGCAACAGACTGAAATGTTTCAGCTAACCTGAAAGAAAAGTCATCTGCAACATTTAGATACTGAGAGAATGAATTAGAAAGAGTGATGATATAATCGTGAATTTCCTCCTTTTCAAAAAGAAATTATTACCACACTCAAAGTTTGCATTATTTACATAGTACTGCTGCTGGCCTCAGATGTCACAATGGAAGGCAAAGAAAAGGCTTCAACAGTGCCCAGATCGCTGATTCCACTGTAGAGTGGCTTGAGCTGCAGCCAAACAAGTTAGCCCCAAAATGTAATGGAGGATAGTCCTCCCATGCACACACACAGGTGTCAGTTTAACAGATGATCCTATTTTGAAAAATACATGACATGTAACAACAACAAAAATTTATCATGTTTTGTCTATGTTCAGCACATATTTCACCAAGAATTTATCACACCTTAAACTCATAGTAAAGTTTTACTCAATGCAGAGGCCTTGGGGGCAGAGGCATCTTCACATAGAGCAGAGAAAGTCACAAGCCCTGCATTCCTCTTAAAACCATTTAGGAGAAATACTTCTTCACATATTCAAAGCACAAAGAGAAGAACATTGCTATTTTATACCACTCAGCAGGGGAAGAACAGGAAATGATCTTTGTTTAATCAGATATTAAGCTTAAGAACTTGCAAGGGAGTGGGCTGGATTTTTTTTAAGGTACAGCAAGACATTAGAGCTTCATTTTGTTTTCAAAAGTTTATCTCAACAAATATTTGAAAACAGAAACATTGATTTTTTGAGTGTTTGCCAGTGTCATGATACGAATGTCTTCAGTTATATTTAAAGCGCGATTGAAAGACAGTAGGGAACAAAGTTCATTTCAGAAGCCGTTATGCTATGATAGTCTTTGACATGCTGTACTTCCTTTGGTAGTTGAAAAAAGCTCTCAATATTATGTAAAGTCATGGGTGAGTTAAGTGATTATGCTTCATGCACACAGCGTGTAGAAGCATACAGTCACAGAAAAAGATGGACAGTATCAGGTAACGGGATGCTGAACAAGGGGAGGCCATGCCCAAGCACCTACATCTGCCTTCTCAATGGTTACAAGCCAGGACAATGGGCATGGTCAAGAGATGGCTGACCATAGACCATAGACCTTCTCCACACAGCAGGCAGTCTTGCCCAGCAGTTCTCCCCTCACACAGCACAACTCTGGCAATTTTAACCAGGCTGCAGTACAATGAAGAAGGGCGAACAATCTTCCATGATCAAGGTGCTTCACAGCTGCATAGAGCCAACAAGCAAATTGTGAAATAACAGCTTTATCTTGGTGTGATTGACTACGCAGAAGGCAAAGTAATGCAGAAATAAGTCTATGCACAGCACTGCCTCATGTTGTTAGCCTACTGTGGTCCCATTCTAGCTCTTCCACCTCCACTACACTACTTGTTTGGAGTTTTTTGCCAATAGAAAAGTATATATTAACTTCTAGGTGTTGCCATTACAGACTAGTCTAAGCATGAGTTACCTGACTGACCAGAATCACATAAACATTGGTTAGTGACATGTCATCTTCAACAGACACAAGCTTCCACAATATATTGTTCTTTTCCTTATGATTACAGTGAGTAGCTTGCTATCAGATACTTTAAACTGTCTTGTTTCATTTAAATTCATATAGATATGTTCAGATTAACAGCACTACTGAAAACTTTTTTTCATTATAAGCTGCTCAAACCCCATGAACTTAGACCACAGGCAACATTATTCCAAACCCAGAGTGCAGGATTTAGTAACTGATATAGCCACCCAGTTCTGTGCATAGCAAAATAACTGTGCTAAATGAGGCAATCTAATTGAAAGAAAAAAAATATTAAAACATTCAGGAGAAAGATGACACATGAAAAGCGTTCACATCAGGTAAACAGGACAAAGGAAATTCATATATCTTAGAAATAGGAAATCCTTTTAGCCAGTGATGCTCAACCTTTTGCTGCCACAGACTCAAAGATAGTAATTTTTAGAAGAGCTGTCAGGTCTCCACACCCTTTCCTCCTGTTTTCCCTCAATACACTGTACCCTTAATGCAGACTGAACTCAGCTCCTCTCTCTCCCTCCTACCTCCCCAAAGGAGATGTATGGGATATGCAAAGGCAGGAACAGCCCAACAATGTGGTACTCAGCTAGTCCGTGCTTCTTAGACAGGGAGAAGGGATCTCATTTCTAGATTTTAGACAAGCTAGGGTGTCCATATATTAAAAAGGACTGTAAGTGGAGTCAGTTAGTCTCCTCAGTTATTTCTCAGGTTTCCAGTCTGTGCCCTGCACGAGAAGGAAGGCCAGCTGGGGAGCTGCTGGGCAGCAGGAGAGGGAGAAGAGATGATCCAAGCATGACAACTTCTTGAATTGCTGTAAAAGCAGGAGGAAGGCAGCAGGCAGGGATAGGAGACAGTGCAGCCCAGGAGGGCTTTACTTGGAGGGAAGTAGATTTAAATTGTTTAGTTGGACAATCACACAACATGACTTGGTTTAATCAAGTATACGTTCCTGAATACAGTCACCCTCCAAGGACATTTAAAGAGCCCTGAGTGCCACAGATGTCCACTAAATATGTGTTTCAAACCTTAGGAAGAAAAATCTGCTTCCTTTACACACCTGACTTCTAAAATACTGGTTTTTAAACACCTTCCAATAGGCTGCAGGTTTCCCCACTCTAGTAGATAGCTTTCCTTTATAACATTTGCCATTGAGAAAAAGCAAGAATAACAGCAGTATATTTTGTTTCTCACCTGCATCTGCTTTCTGAGTTCTCTTATGCAGGCACTGTCCTGAGCAGTGTTCTCACGCTGGGATGCATCTGCTAGAACATTAACTGTCGTCTCTGCCTCTTGAAGCCACTTTAAGAAGCTCTCCAGATCCTTGTGTGAGGCCTGTACTGTCTTCAGCTCTGTCTCCAAGAAATTCTGCCTATCGACAGCTCTGAAAACAAGACAAGTGTCAGATTATTTCCCCATAACATACAGCATTACATACATCATAATGAAACTACTAAAAGGAAATCTGAAAGTTATCTCTATTAAGAAACTATACATCTGTCACAGCTTGTTTTATCATTATTTATATCACTGTTTCTCTGGTTATTATATCTATAGCTATCCACAGATGTTCTAAACTGGTTATATATGTCACAGCCCTTTTTAAAAAGGCATGTGGAAAAAACAAAGTTATTAATTAAAAACCTAGCTTTTCGAGTATTACCATCATGGACTTATGCTACCCCAAATGGTAGAAGTGTTATTCCCATGTGTGAAAAGTGTGAATGCTTTTCCTCATCAACAAAAATCATACAGAATAGAAGTGCTGAGGGTTTGAGGGATTTTTTTCTTCCTCTTTTACACTGGGCAGAAATATTTCCCTAAATTTCTAAGAGTTAAAGTGCTGAGGGATGAAAAGTCAAATACCTGTTTCTCTCTGCTAATAGGCAAGATTTTTGACACTTTCACTTAGACAGAATAATACACTGCCATCGTAACAGCCAAGCCATGCTCAACATGCTTAAATCTAAAAAAAGACTGGCAGAATGTAGTCCAAATTTTCAATCAATCCAAAAGATCTCTGGTTGGTACAAACACAAAAGTTTTTGTTTGTAAGAGGATTTTTTAAGACGTAAGGAACTCATTTAAAACCTTTGGATTATATTGTTGACAAGCAACTTCAAAAGATTTCCTAGAAAAAGATCATGTTGTATTTCTGCATAACAGAACTGTTTCCTTGTCACTGAAATGAAACTCAGATGAGAAACTGTTACAGTCACCTCTGATTAACAATATTAATTAAAGCATGACAGACTAAATATCATCCATTTGAGGCAGTTATTCTGCAGTATCCCTTTTCCCAAAATCAGGACAAAAGAAAGAAACAAGCTGTCCCACACAGCACACTGTACAGAAGGGGTACCATCTAGAATGCTGCTGCTAAATAAGTAGCAAGTTCAATTTTATTTTCACATCAAGCACTAATCATATTGTAAGATTTCAGGGGTAAAGTGATATTTAATTTCAAGTACGACAAGGCCAAAACACTCAGCATTTGATATTTTCACATGAGTTGAACATGTTTCTCCAGACAGGAGCAAACTTATGTGTCTTCTGCTTCCTCCTAGTCTACTTCGGCTTTCTTTCCTCCTTGCCATGCTGTGGCAACAGTACTGCTCAGCAGCATTTCGGAATCACTGTGTTTAGAGTCACAAGTTCAAAAGTAGCTAAAATATTCTTTTTTGAAAAGAAGCTATAGATGTTCATTACCATTCAGGATGGTATTTCAAAGCAGGTATTCTGGTTTGCTAGCACATCAGGAAAGACAGATGCAAGGAAAAGCTGTTTTCCTTCAAGGGCAGTAAGAAAATCTCATGCACTTCCAATTCTGCCATGCCTACATTCCTAAGTATTAGCATAACCAACTGAATTTTCTAGAGACCACTTGCAAAAAGATAGTGTTGCAACCCCCACTTTAGCAGCTTAGGTTTTATGTCACTTGTTAATAATTGCTTTATCCAAAATGAGATTGTGTGAATCACTCCTGACTTCACGCTCACCCAAGTTTTGGCTACTGGTAAACGATTAGCAGGGCAAGAAACATTCATTCTTGCCTCTCACTTGAAGCCCTGGAATGCTTCACCCACTCTTGAGAAAAAATAATAAATAGCATGCTAGAGATTACAAATGGTTTGATAGATATTGCCTAGAAAAGATAACAAGCACCAGCTCAAAATTAGAGCACACCAAGAAACTGCAAGAAAAATGTAAAGTAAAAGCAGTTATGAGCTCTGACTTCAAAACCCTTTTCCTCTGCAGGGATTTTCTTCCCTAGCAGGGGGTTAAGGCCAAAGGTGGAAGAACAGGAGTGACAACAGGAAGAACAGACTGGTAATAAAGGTGACCTTCAAAGAAAAAGAAAAGCCCCAAAGGATGAAACACTCTAAGTGACCCAGATCTCCAAGCCTAAGTACTGATGTACTAGATGGGACTTGAGACAACCTGAACTTTGTAGCTAATAACATTCATTGAAGAATGACATCTTCAGCCTGAAGTTTTAATTTCTCAAACTTTGCTTGGTTGAAATTAAAGGAAAGAATGAAATCCTATTACAGTCCCACTGCTGTCATGATATTTGAATTAAAGCTGAAAATCATCCCTTTCACTAAACACATACTCCAGCAGCCTAAATTAGCAGATTTACAACTAATGTTCTAAGATTACATGGGTGCTTTTAAAGAGGACCTGTATAGCAGTAGCAAGCAATACTTTTACAGAGCAGACACAAATACTTTCATTTCCTTCCAGTAAAGGCTAGAATGTAAATGTAAAACAGAAAATGATGGAGAGTTCTGTACTGCAGATTAACGACTACCCCTTGCTATAAAAAGATAACTCACATTTTCAAAGAATTCTAATACAATTAGAACAGTCTCAAAAGACAGAGGGGTCCTTCCAGGATGTAAAACTTACATTTAAGGAGAACCTGGAGAATCCTTTACAAATGTGGCTAACTTCATTTAACACAGTGATAGTGAAGAAGGTCTAAGCAGATTCTATTAGCAAAGACACATCCAAGAAAATGAAAATTGTAACTCTATTATTTAAATTGTCATGGCACTGTTTCAGATTTTTCTTCTACCCAATTATTTTTTCAGATTTAAACTAAAAACCTGCAATGCATACAAGCGTGTGATAAAAGAAAGCCAGAAAATAACATCTGAGACTGTACAGACATCAACTATAATCCATTACGGAGGCAGCAGAAACACAAAGAATTACTACAGTTTCACCCTAAAGTATAAAAACAGAACATAAATAGCCACTGGGCAGAGTATCCATTTTACACAATGTCAAGCTGTGGAGCTTCAATCTCTTAATGCCAACAGTTTTAAAATAAGCTCCTTCAACTTTACATGCCATGGCTATAGTCTCCCTGGTGGTGTTCTTGTGCTATTTGGGACTGTAATTCTCCAAAGTGATGTTACTAAGGCCCCATTCCAAAACCTCCAAGCATGGGAACAAATTGGTATTTTAAAGCATTATGCTATCAATGCAGATCTGCCCTCATAAGAATCTGTAGGGCCACATGTGTGCTCCATATAGAACCCTTGCATGTCCTGACATCTGCCACATGAAGTAAACCTTGTCACTCAAGGCTCACTAGTATTTCTATTTATTGCATTTAAAGCAAGTATAAAAACCTTCATTCCCTTGAAAAAGTGCTTTCACTGCACATTCTCCCCTTTTGATTCTACTCTGCTGCTCTGTGGAGTTACGCTGAGTAGGTCCATGCTCTGGCTACCCACTGGCTTTCGGAGTTCTCCTTTACATTCTATCCCTAGTTAAAAAACAAAGCAGATACTCCAACTTCCTAAGGCTGGAGACTGCAGAACAGTAGCCCTAGTGATAATTGAGGAGCTTCAGTTATACACAACAGAATGCAATTGCTTATTATTCCAGACTTTAAGCAGATTCAAAAATAATTAGAGGCTTCCAGGCAGGAGTTCTTCTTTCTGGTCACCTGCTCTGAGTGGTGGGCAGTTTTATGCCAGTTCTAGCCAAAACACTGCAAAGTCTGAATGTAAATGAGACTACTACAGAGCTGTAGTCTACTGTTACTGCTAATCCAACAAGGAGCTGTTTCCCCTCACGGTCTAATTGCATCTTCATCCCCAGATGTCATCATGACATTCAGATGAAGTTAATGGCATTTTTGGAAAAATTATTAGTTTACTGTGAGGAAAGAAAAGATAATCTGATGGTGAAAATGCTGCAGCCCCTAATCTTAATGCAAATGAATGATCAGGAAGGGCTGTTTCAGAAGATGACCTCATCACTACAACCTAGTTCAGAAAAAGTAAAAAGCCAAGGAAGTTTTGTCACATGCCAAAGCCTTTCCCACACTCTACTGGAAGCTGTCTGAAGAACCATGAAAAGAAGTCATCCGCATCACACATAATAATTATTAAATGTTTCACTCACTTAACAAATCCTATCTTACATCTCAAAACATTTAGAGATTAACAAATTTTTATTCTCTCTCAGATGATAACATGGAATGAGCCATACAAAGTTTTGCCCATTTTGTACCTCATCTCTCAGTGGACATAACCAGGAAACCAGCTGCCACATCAAAAGCACAAAATGACCATTTTCCTCCAAAGAAGGATAGGATGACGTTCTACTCTGCTTCTTTCCTTACCTACTTCTTGCCACTGCAAAGTTCTCCTCTCACTCCCCAGGATATAACATCAACTTCAGAGGCATAATTACCTAGGATTTTTATTCCCTTAACTGACATCTCATTACAAAAGCAGTTTCCCCTTTTACATGCACTTATATGCACACATACACACAGACTTAGGTTGTCATCTCCCCCACTCCCATACACAGAGGAACAATTTTCTCTTCTGTCCTTCTAACCACAAAGTGTATCATCTTTTAAGCTGCAGACACTATTCTAAATGTTAATTGTCTATCAAATACTAAAAAGAATTTCTGCAGAGATTAGATTACACTGCAGGAAAAAACATTATGCATAGGGAAACACCATATTTTCATTAAGACATATTTGCAAATATGTCTTAGTACAGGATGAATAGAAAGAAGTAAGGTTCAAGTATGTCTCCATTCCTATAAGCTTAAGTATTTTCTAGATGGGAGTGCTAGAAGCATCGCACTCAGGAACCCAAAGCACAACCCCATTCAGGGGGAGTTTCCATTAGATGAAAGGCCATAATGAATTAATGCATTGGAAGACCAAGCTGAATACTTACAGCCTTATGAAAAGAAAGCACAGCAACAAACTACAAAGACGTAAAGCATACTAGCATCAAGGAACAGGAGTGGAACTGTTCAAAGACACTTAGAGAATAATAGCCACAAGCACACCTGAGACCAAACATGAGACAAGTACTTTTTTTTTCTACTTAAAAAAAACACCACATGAATGGGAAGCCATATCGAAGCCTTCCATGGTGAACTGTAATAATTTCAATCATTAAAACTCAAAACAGCTTCACTGTAATTGACTAATTACCCACAGTAGCCCTAAATGCCACAGTAAAGTGGACAAAAGAGACTGCAATACACATGTATACATAGGATACAAGTTTAAGACACAAACAGCTACATATACAGTGAAACCATGTAATTACCTTTGGTTCAGATTAACCCAACAAGTGTTCATTTGGTCAGTGGTTTCCTTCACCCTCCTGGTGTCATCATCACGATACTCTCGAAGTAGTTTATTAGAAAGATCATTGAATGCAGCTACCGTGATGTCACCTCTATGTAAATCCTGTACTAACAGCTAAAAAGCAATGAGACAGAGTAAAATAAAAATCAGACTATTTGTCATGTTATGCATTTTACCATTAAACCCTCCTTTTTGCTTTTTTTATAGAACAAAAAAGTGCCTATTTTTCATCTAGAAGAAAAAATCTTAAGAAGAAAATCTACAGATACTAAGTGTCCTGACAATGAACCAATCAAAACAAATAGGTGACGAAAAATTATATTTGCCAGACCGCCAAAGGCTAGAAAAATCCTCTTCTGTGTTTCACTGGCAACACTTCCATATTTTTAGTAGCATGAATAAATTTAAATTATGATAATAGTGATATAAGCGGGAGCTAGAAGTGGCATAAATGGAAGTGCGCAGCATGAGAATTTGATTTCATTGTTCTGTGGGGGTTTTTTGTTTTTTTAAATGAAGAAAATACTTTAGACGTGTTTGCTTATTGTGGCAGGGTATTCAAAAGGTGCCTTGACTTTACAGAATCCTGACCTCAAGTTTATTTCTAAATTAAAAAAATATATTTGCATATATATATACATATGTCCAGTTGTATCTTACGATCTCTGTACTACATGTTTGGGCACAGGCCTACTTTCACTTAAGAAAGCAAAGCAGACCTAACAGTCCATTGCCAATCCCCTGCTCATGTAGAGAAAGACGATGAAAAGCATGCAATTTTACTGTTTACTGAAATAGCTATGGATCAGTGAGGAATTCTCAAGGTCATGCTCTCTGCTTCTTTCCATACCGAGCTGCACCCCTATATTGTCTCTTCATGAATATATATATACGCGCACACACACACTTTTAAAACTTTATTATAGCCCTGTTCTAAATACTGCACTGATAAAAGCCCCTCCTCACTGATTTGTCTGTTTAGTTCTCATCCTGTGCTACCTACAGCCTGCCCTTTTTCTGACAGCCACCAGGAGAAAGGACATCAGACTTACTGATTTATCACAGCAGGTTTGCTGTGATACGAAAAAGCAGCAAAAACTGCACGGGCTTGGGGGGGGGGGGGGGGGGGGGCGGGCATAAAAAAAAAAAATTAAGTGTTGAATATGCCTGGCACCTATCAGAAGTGAAATTCAGAATAATTTTAAATAGCTTGGTCCATTTCCTGGATTTACTAAACTACTGTTAATAGGTTTCTGTGAAGTAACACATCCCACATTCTGTGGCTGTACAATTAAAATGTTATTGGTCTGACGTTCAAGCTTTTTGCATAATATCATTTATTTGATGCTACACTATACTCATTTCAACTACACTTACAAAAAGACATTCTCGCCACCTGTTTCCCTCCCAGAAAGCGATTCTCAGGAAGTCTTATATATATATAAAAAATAGACACAATTTAGAATATATCATGCCCAAAAAGAGACAGAATTGCCAAATCAGTCCTACAACTAAAGTGTATATTTGCGTATCAATTGAATCCAGTAGCTTTAGGTAGACTGAGGAGTCTGGTATGGAAAATAAAAAAGCGTAGATGGTCTTACTTTGTTGTCTGAAATCTGTTTGGCAAGCATCTCTTTTGAGGCCTGCAGGAGCATACGCAGACGGATCTCGCACTGCTCCATGAGGTGCCCCATTTCTTGCCTCTGTTCATCCCACTGTATGCTGTCTGTCAGCATGTACTTCAGCTGCTGCTGCCGCACCTCCACACCATGCTGGGTGTTGTCCCACTGGTTCTTCACCTTCTCCACTGTGGAGGACAACACAGAATAAGAAAAACCTGAGGCAAACAAACAAGTAGCCATAATAACTACCACTTAATTCTCAGAACAAGAGACAGTAATATAATTCATTCTCAAATACAGTAGTTTACATATTCAGTATTTTAGTTCCCCGTGTAGTTTATACTTTCAAGCTAGCAAGTGAAAAATGCAGGTGTTTGGTTACCTCTTGTTTAAGCAGTTCAGCATACAAGTAACAACTATTATTTCTGGAATATTTCAAAGGCCTTATTTTACTTTTTAAGTACACGCATGTGGGAGGCAAATCTGCCACAGCTGCACTGCAGAGCTATGCCAGTAGCAGGGCTCCAAGGAGCACAATTTTAGGATGGTGGCCGTACCAGCAAGTCATCTTTGTGTATCTGCAACTTAAACCAGTACAAATAAATAAATAAATATTGTTTAGATTTGGATACCTTATACAAAGTGAACTAAGCTTTCCAGATCACTGTGTGTTGAAGGCAGTCTAGTGGCATCTGTACTACAATTTTGGCCAAAGTAGAAACACTCTAGTAACAGCCTACTTTGGTACTTTCATTCCACCACAGGTTTCTACAGGCTTATGTAGATTACACAGCAGAACAGAGAAGTTATTGATCACATCCTGTTTCCTTTAAGTATCCCATTCCTCTCTCAATAGAGTTATATTAGATTATTGATAAACAGGCTTTAACCTTTAACAAACAAAGGGTGAAAAAGACAACATGACAAGTTCCTAGGACAAAAAAATAGCATGTCAGGGAAAGCAGTAGGTCTGGCCTCAGATAGAAATAAATAGCATTGTACCTTTTTCTTAGTACTTACAGACCATAAAAAAAAAAAGTATTACTTGAAAGTCTATAGAGGTGAAAACAGCTTCCCTACTACCTGTCATGACAGTTATTAGGAACACACCACTAGAACTAAAGAGTAAAAAAAGCAAACAAAACGCCTAAGCTGGATTTCTTGAGTATATCTGTACTCTGAGCAGCAACAGGTAGGCAGTAACGCATCCAATATATTTATCTTACATATGCAATTTTATTAGAAAAACTAACTTGATACTCAGGTCACGTCAATCTTCCATGAAGTAAAAATGCCAAAGGCTATGCTTAAGCTAAAACCCCTTACAGTAACTGTACCCTTTGCTTTTTTTTTTTTTTTTTACCCTTTTACAGTTATACAAAGGATTTGACAATATTTTGTTTAGTTTCACAAAGATCTCAAAGACTGTGGCAGTGAAGCCAACTTGTCAGAGTAACTGTATTACTGGCAGACAAATCCAATGATCTGTGCAATATAAATGCATCAATTTCAACCCATACGCAACTTTTGGATTAATTTTTAGGCACGACTTGGGTCATGCTGAATGAGAACTTAGAACAAAGCTTCAGTAACCCAACAGCAAATAGTAATATAGGTTATTAAAAAAAAAAAGTTACCATATTTGACAAAAACTATGTTCAAGGTAAACCAGCAGCTGCTGTGAGAGATCAGTGGTTTCACCAAAACAGCAAAAGCAAAAACAGCAGGAGTGAAAAAAGGCTATAACCCTGTGTGCTGGCTAATGAACTGCTGAGAAAAACCTCCTAAGTGTTTAGGCTCTCCCCACTAAGCTGGAAGGAAAAAATATCCCTGAGAAACAGCTGCCTACAATAGCAACTTGATTGAAATGGATAGATATTTGATGTTTACATGGTATCATTATTGTTGTTGTTGTTATTATAGAAAGAATATTTCTTGATATATTTTTCCCTATTAATGGCCAGGTTAACCTTACTCTCTGCACTGTTGACATATTTCCCCTCTCTTCAGTCTCCACCAAAACAGGACAAAAAAATAATTAAATTCTTGGTAGCGTTCAGAGGGTTCAATAGATAGGTTCCCAGAAAAAGTTGTCAGGGGCACCATTCTGGTATCAAAGGCAGAAAGATTGGAAAGAATTCCTGACGAGACTGTGCTTTTAATTCCCAATGTCCATGCAGTAATTGGGAGAGAAGTTCCAGAGAAGGAAGCTTTTCTCTCTTTCTGTGGTCCTAGCTATTTGAGTAATTAGGCTTCATCCAACAACATTCACAGGAGTTTGTAGGACATCAGTATATTCCCCTAAGTGTTTAAACATCGAGGTGCATAAAGCAGTCCTGAGCTTCACTTTTCTTCAAAGAACAACCTTTTCTTTACCAATGTCAGTAGCAACAAAACCTTTGAGTTTTTTCATGTTTCATGACAGGTAGCAAAATCTTCACACACACCTATAGGGTATCTGCTGGAAGCTTCATCCATGGCAGCATACACAGCTTCTCTGTTCCCACCTTGGATGGGCAAGACTATAGGAGAACTCAAATTTTCAACATACAGTTCCTTTATTCCTTGTTCACCTTTTCTGAAGAATCAAGAATGTTTTGTGACTGACCAGATCTCCCCTTGTTGACTGACTGACATGGACTAAATAGTTACTACCCTCTCCAAGTTTCCACCTCACCCCTAGTTCCGAGTGGCTGCAAAACTCAGGCCCTACAAGTTTCTTTAGCTTCTTTGGATCTTAATCCCCTACCAATCCATAGTTCCTGTGAATCTTAGGAAGCAGTTAGCATCTCATCAGACCCTTTAACGTGTCTGTGGGCTTTTTGTCTGACCCCGTTATTATCTCCAGCAAGTCTTATGGACACCAAAGAAATTCATGTAGAAGTAGTAAAGGAAAACTACATTGCAGAGGAGAACATAAGGAAATATATCTTTCCATTTTTACTTCTAACTGTGATATCTCCTGCTGCATGGATTTTCTAATCTTAGCAACCAAAGCTTAAGAGTTCAAAGAATACATTGTCCCTTAGTTTTTAATCGTCAGTTGTATGCTTTCTTTCCTTAAGTACCAGTAAAAGAAATCTGCAAATGGGGTGGGGACCTTTAAACTGGAAACTCATTTTCGAGCACGTATCAGTGACTTAAAAACTCTACCAACTCTCAGTCAACAATTTCAAAACTATGTACACAAAGTTATTGTCCTAAGTCAATACATTCATGCTTTTCACTAACTGTCCAATGTATCACAGCTCAACAAAAATAAAGATACATGATTAGTTCCTTTCATCAATAAATAAAAAATCCTCATCCCTGGGTCTGTGGCTGTCAAGTAACTTAAATTCTTCATAAGATATTTTGAAATCCCAGCAAAAATATTTACCTTTGTACTTGAAAAAAATGGCCAGTCAAGAAAACAAGTGGCATTTCTTGTTCTAGGAATTTTCATTAGACTGTTAAGAGTGAAAGCCACTTAACTGCTAAGTTTTCAGTTTGTTCAAGGAAGGCAACTTCAGCTAGGCTCAAAATCACGAGTTTAAGAAAAAGACATGAAGATTTTTTTACTGCCATGGAAACACTGTATTTGCAAACACAATGGAGGAACTTACATTTTTCTGTGATCACTGTCCTAATGTCTGAACTCGAAGTTTTATTCTTCAAATTCTGAGCCAATGTAAAAACCGAATCAAGCTGAGGATGCCGCTGGTCCAAATCTGCCTTTGTTATCTGTTGAGAATTAGGATAAGATTTTTGAGTCCAAAAAGCAGAATTTAGTTAGCATCATCTGTATTATTTGTAGATAAAACATGTATGTGCTGCCACAAGTAGATAGCTGTTCCCATCGTTACTGTAACCCTTGAATTGCCAGAGTATTATTACACTGCTTTAAAAAGCAAAAATATTCTGAATTAGTTACTTAAAATCCAGAGGTGAAAGTTAACCTGTACAAACCACAGTTACCGCATCCATTGCACAATATTTTCCAGTATCTATTTTTTCACTCTCCCATAACTTATTTTCCTCTTGCCAAGCTCTGATCATTTATATAATGCAGGGAGGCAGAGGGAGTTGAAGAAGGAAGAGAACAGGAAGGAACACTCAGACTATATATTGTATAAAAACAACGTAGTTATTTCACTATGGCAATGAACCAGAAGCTCATATTACAAGTATTATACAGTTAAAAGAAAGTGTTTTCAAAGTTACACTACATCACATTATTCTTTCAATTCCAGATTTTGTTAGACACCCACAGAAAGAGTTTAGCACTTGTTTAGCCTGCAGCTTTTACTCTACAGTTACTCATGTTAATTGATATCAAGTCAAAGAAAATGAACCTTAATGGTAGCATACATCTCACAAGTAATACCCTTAGTCATGGCTCAGCATACTATGAGCTATCAACAGAAACAAACATTTACATCAGAAGCATTAATGTTACAACTCTTAATCATTTTAGCATGTCTCTGGAAATCAGTTTAGTCTAACTACAACACAACAAAACTCATTAGAAACCACTAAAGAGTGAATCATAAATGTCACCCTCCAAGTAAATATGAAGCTGCTCCAAAGTCTTCAGCATAAGCTATCTACACATTCACAAAAAGATGTCATTTTCAGGAAGTATCCTCTATATGCTTTGTTTAAAAAATAGCAGCGCCTAGCTCACATAGGGACACAGGAATTAACAGGAAATGGTAGAGGGGAGAGGAGTGTAGTAACAACAGTATTTAAAGAGTAATTTTCAAGTTATGCACTTCCCGCAGTCAGTTTCTTTTTTCTTAAAACACATGTAATTTCTTTACTGAATGTACAAGCTATTAAAGCATGAGCCAATTTTCCAATCCACTAGCCTTCACAAAAACACATACTTTCATTCGTGCAATAGTCCGATTGATCTCTTCAGTATTTCCCACGGTGACTATGTTTGACTTGAGCATTTGGTCAATCAATACCAACCAGTCAGCCAGCTCAGTTATAGTTTTATCCAGATCAGCAGGTGCAGAAAGTTCCGAAGCGTGCTGAGTCTGAACAGGAATTTCCAATGAAGAAGATACTAGCACCACCTTTTGGACATCTGAAACAGAGTTTGGGGGTTTTGTTACAGAAAAAAAGTCATGGCCACACATGCAATTGTGGGAATTACAGGTTTTTTTTGTAATTCCTATAAAAATGCAACAGCATCTATAGAGAAAACACAGCAAAATTTGTATTTGAGGCATTTTAACCACCAGAAACTAATTAATCAGAAATTCCTTTTGCCTTTTTTTTTTTAAAGGCTATTAATTATTTCATTGCATGCCAAAGACTCACCCAAATGATTCAGCCTACATACAAAAAAACCAAGAAGAAAAGTTGCAAAGGCAAAATGACATTAAATCTAATGTAGTGAAGCTAAACGCTCTTATACGAAAGGCAATTGACCCTTACTCATTTAAGAGAATACAAAAGTGAGGAAGACAATTTTAGACATTTATGTGGCTGAAAGTTTTTCCCCACTCCTGGCTCAAAATTCACTTAAGCACAAGTCGAGCTACTGCAATAGATGCTTCATGGACTTGGCAATACACAACTGTCCTAAGAAGGGACAGATGCCCACTAGTTCAACCCCATGCTTTCTAAATTTTTAACCTGACACTGCAAAGAAGCAAGGAATGAGCTGAACAGTAAGATTCGCTCCAGAAGCTGTGTTTGGTTGTGTTCTAGTTCCAAGAAAACACTAAGTTAAATCAAGCTGGAGCATGAATATTACACACTTGCCTCAAGCAATGAAATACAGGAGCTTTACTTAACACCCTGTATGAAAGGAAAACAAGTTGGTTTCTTTAAATTTTGTTTACTGCTGCTGAAAAAAAAAGTTAATTTACTGAAGTTCAAGCTGCAAATTCTTTCAGGCAAGGGCTGTCTTTTTTACCTAGTTTTCTAAAAAGGAGACCTGAACACCTTGTTTAGAGACTCTGTATCTGCTGATCTGTCTCCAACTTGAAAAGACGGCCAGTGTCAGTATCTGGTACAAAAACATTTCATATTTAGACAGCTTCCCCTACAAGATTCAGGAATGTAAGTATCTAGCAGATGAGAAAGACCTATCTGTGTCCCTACTGAGCTGAAAGATGCAGAATGGCCTTTATTTATAGGACTGCAGAGAATCTGCATGCAGGAGATACTTTACAAATAATTAGCTGTATGGAAAGCTTCTAGTGGATCTGAACTAGTAAAAGGCATGACCACAAGGTACAAATCCACAGGAAACCAGGCTGTCACAAACATAGCTATTTTGGTTTTCATTCTGTACCTAATACACCAGCTCCTGATGAGGAGGCCTAAGCTTTACTAAAACATTCCTCCATTTCAACAATCTTGGGGGAACCCTGAAGGACTCCACCAGTCCTGAACTGCCAAGTGACTTTTTCCCTAACCAAACATTCCCTCTCTCCCACAGTAACATGAAGGCAGCCCCAAGCACAGCAATGGACAACTTTTCTTATTTCCACTTGTCTAAGTTCATAGGGAAGGTTTTCCTTTTTGGATTCTTTTTGACCACAAACAGGATTAAACTCAATAAAATTAAGCACAACAGAAGGACCAATCACTCACCAGAAGGCTTTGTCTGTGTAACAAGACGAGACTGCCCAACAAATGCCTCCAGTTCTCTCACTCTGTCAGGCACTTCTCTGAACACCTACAGCCCAGCAGAGAGGAATAAAAACAGTAAGACAACCTATATTAACAGCAAAAAAGTAATCACTTATTAGAAGAGACAAAATACTGTACACCATGCTTGCTACAATGGCACGCCTCAGATATTTCAATTAATTTTTTCAAGGTATTATTTAAAAACAATAAAAACGCCAAGAGGTACTCAGAGTGTTATTTCAATACATTCCAGTGTCTTACCTAAATCTTGGACAGGAATAAATGAACTGCTGTAGACTGATTGTTTACATGGTTTTTACTGTGTAAGCATCAGAGCTATGACTCATTATTTGAGTGCACAGGCATCAGTGACAGGAAAGTAGACAAATAGGGAATTAATTTAAAAAGAAAAAAATGTTACCACTAAACTCTATTGTAGTGAAGACAAATTTGCCTCCTTTACTTTTTAAAAGTTTTTCAAAGGCAGTGATGGAAATGTAATATACCGGGGGGGGGCGGCGGAAATCCCCATTTTCATGGCTGAGTAGGTAAAAACAGTTCTTTCTTTCCCTGAACTATCAAAAGCCCCTTTCCGCAATAAATTCTTACATCCCTGATCCATAATATAATGCCAAATATTTCTATTCCTTTTTCACTTGGATGTCCAGGCTCTGCTTGAAAAAAAATCTGGTTTTACTGCAACCAGTGAGTACTTTTCTTATATACTTGCCAATGAGAATGAACAGTAGAGCTTCTAATTTACAGCAGTTGTACTCAAGAATTCCCGACACACTTGATAAGATTTTCTCACTAAGCTTTACCATAGCTTCGTTTGTTTTTGTCTTAACTGCTGCAAACATTCAACTTTCTTATACAGCAAAGATTTATTGTGACTTTCTCAACTTCAAATTAATACATTACTGTTTGCCTGCAAGTGAAATATTTTTGATCCAGCTGTTTAAAAGAAAGCCAATACAAAAGAAAAACAAAAAACCCTTAAGCTAACTAACTCATTCTGATGGAAAAATGTCCACCAGTGTTTTTACGTAGACATGGATTGGGGCACATTTCCTGAGCATGCCTGCACGGCTTCCAAGACAGTTTATGTACATCACAGATACACGGAAAGAAAAACAACCATTTTAAGTACACCACTATATTTTCAGCTTCAGCTACTCAATGCTGAAGAAATGCACACCTTATTCCACCTCACGTTGAGGGACTGCAGGCAATCAGAAAGTTTGTCTTTTTCCTGAAGATCAACATTTTTATCCAAAAGCACTTCAGGTTCAGTTCTGTTCAGCCATTCCAGTTTGTCTCCCTGTACTTCCATCTCCTCACTTAAGACCTAAAATGGACAGAAGAGTTTTAGACTGAAGCAAAACGCATACTTGCTTAAGTAAGGGGGGGGAAAGGAAGCTTTCCTTAAACTCCAATATTTAGAAATTTCCCTGGAAACATGTAACAGAAAAGCTTCTATTTTGGTCTTTATGCTGTATCTAGAAACTATTAAAACATTTATTCAAATACCAACATTTATTGCTAACTGGAAAAAAAACCACAAAACTGCAAACAGCCAAGGTACCTATACAGCTTTACATCATGCACACTGATTCTCATCTTACAAGATGCTCCTGTTTGATCAGCTCTGGAGGTACCATGTGTATCCAAAAGGCAACACATTGTCAATCAAAATTGTTGACTGCATTCATTTTTTTAAAAAATTAAAAACTAAGGGCCCACTCCTGACATGCATTATACAAGTACATGGTAGATCACTACAAGGTACTTTACTCTTAAGGAAATGTACTCTGAAGTTATTTAAAAACTAAACATAACATTACAACTTCATTTTGATCAACCTCCCACAGCCTTCTTTCTCTTTAAACATGAAAGTGCAGGTCAGATCGTGCAAAAAAAAAAAAAAAAAAAAAAAGCTCATGCTTGGATTCCCACTGACTTTAAATCAACTGTGCTATCATTTACCTATAGACCACAAGCACTGTGGAACAGGAGTCACAAATTTTGTCTTTAAAGCACTAGAATAAAAAAATTACAATAGCAAGTACGCATCATATTTATCCATCCCAGTATTTATATTATTCTCTGTTGCACAAGTATTATGGAGGTATGCATAGTAAAGTGACAGGAACACAGGCCTGGAAGGGAGATCACTGAACAGAGAACCCTGCTACAATAAGCAGTATACCAAGTAGTGCCTTTCCTAAATTTTCAAGGGTCTACACCTTTAAAAAAAAAAAAAAAAAAAAACACACACAAAATTTTTAAACATGTTATATCTTTTTTAATTGGAGGCTGCTCCAGAAGCTCTATTTAGAAATCTCCTTCTCATTCCCAGATCGTATTACTCCTGACAGACCAGTTAACATCTGTTATTCCTACTTACCTAATATCAGCCTTTAATAATAGCTCATCTTCCCTACACTTCCTCATTCTCATCATCATATCCCTTCTCATTGTTATTTGACTAAACAAAACATGGAAAGCTCCAGGTTTCTTTGCAGATGAGTTCTTCACCCTCCTGAACAGCCCAGCAATCTTACTCAGTACCTGTTCTATTGCAAACTCACTTTTCTTTAATATCCATAACCAAAATTGCACACACATTCCTGCTTTCACAGGGACAAATTGGTACTTAATAATTCCCTACCAGTGTTTCTCTAGCAAATTCTGCTCTTTCCCCCCTTATTCCAGTTCTACCTTTAACTTCAGGTATCTATATTAAGGTAGAAGACATGAAAAATTAAACTGTCATGATAGTCAGACAGCAAATACTCAACTGACAGGAGTCAATTTGTTTAGGCAAACGTAACTGCAACTACTTTACATTGTTTATACATATTTGTTGGAACTTCAAGCCTTTCCACCTGATTTGGTCTAACAGAGGTTTTCTGCTTGTTGGTTTTTTTAATTACTAATTTTTAAGAAATGAGTAAGCAGGTTTGTTGGATTGACTACTCCTTCCATTCCTCTAGGATTCCAGAAACATTCTCTTTCACATATCTACAAACCAAAGATATTTTGTTGTCAGAGCCAGACACAAAATAAACAGGAAAAATACACACATACATATGCACCCAACTTACTTGAAATGACAAAAACCCTTGTAGTTTCAAAAGCAGCTTAAACAGAATCTTCCACACGTAACAAAGTATTAAAGCTGCCCACTAAATGGGACAATGGTGCTTATTTACTATTTTAAGCTTATTGGCTTTTTGCTAAAGTTTTGACAATTATAAAGTTGTCTTGGGGACATCATCTCCAGTGAAATTCCACTTACTGAGTTTTATCAGTAGTACATCTATTTCTGACTTTCTGATACATAGCCACCATGTTCTGGCTAGATAACCCAACTTCATTACAAAATGCATCTTGCCTGTGTAAGTAATCTCACAAAACTGTCTCACACAACCATAATTCTTCTTCGGCTATTTACAATGTGAAAATTCCCCTCCCCAAAAGCCATGTCCTGTTGCCTTGCACAAGACATACATGTGCATACACATATAAACGCTAATTAATCTTGCCTGTAATTCTTTCAAGTTTTCTTCATGGTCAAATGTAAATCTTGCATCCAGAGCATTTTCTACATTTTCCAACCAGCAACGCAGCTCATCAAGCTTCTTTCTGTACTCTATCAGCTGCTGATTCTCTCCTTTTAGCCTTAAAAAGGAAAACAAAAAACCCACATGCATTTCCGCAGTGAACACAGCACGTCAGTCCTATATTACTCCTGATGCAACACAGTCACGTGTTTTTCAGTGGTTGAGCATTTTAAAGGATTCATTTTGGTATTCAAAAGATTCTATCCTCACCATTAAAATGCAAGATACTTGCAAGTTCATACTACCACCTTAAAAATAGATAAATTTCAGTTCCAAAGTCACAAAATAGACTTTTAAAAGTCTGCAGAAAACATTAAACATAAGCGACAGTAATGACACCACCTTCAGGCCTAATCATTGTAAGCCACTACAAGGCCACTGCTAGTAAAAGTATTAGAAATGTCCCTAAACCCTCCAAGGGAAAAATTCCCTAAATCACAAAAAGCTTTAAAGGAACTTCTCAAACTAAATAATTAAGAAAAAACTTATTACATTCCTAAATGTATCGGGTGATGTTAAAAACACATAATTATATAAGTAGCCTCCAAAAATAGCTATTCATTCCAGGATTTATCCTTCTACATTTTTTAGCAGTAAGAACAGAGAAGGGCCTTAATATTCCCAGCTACACTGAAAATTGGTATCTTTATCTCAGACAACCTTGCTCTTTGTTGTTTTGAAGTAAATTTAAGGCTAATTTAAAATGGATTTTCATTTTGTTCAGAAAATACCTAGTCAGATGGATTGTATCATTGCAAACACAGACCTGAAGATCTTCTTTTATAGTATTGTGGAAATTCAAGAACAATACAAGTGTTTCAATTAGTGTCTTTGACAATGCAAAAATAGAAATCAAGGTAATGTACTTACAGTTCAGCCTCAGCCAGAGAAAAGTAGCTGAGTACTCCTTCCTAAAAAAGTCTGGCTTAGCAATGAAATGATTTAATAACAAAGGAAAATCGTAAGAAAAGAAGTTTTGTGGTTGTCATTTGATGGGTTGTATTAAACACAGATTCACTAAGCAGTCAGTTGCAGGTGCATTTATGAGAAATTGGTTCTAGAAGACAGTTCAGAACACAGAGGTCTGAATGTCACGAAAATTCAGATTAATGACAGTGTGCAATAGAATGCACTCTCTCTCCCAGAGCCTTCTAAATGAGATTCTCCTCATCAGATCTGGTCAGACATCCAAATTTCTGATTAACTTATTACCTCTGTTGTCTATCCATGACCTCCGCGGTGATTGCTTTCCAGCGTCTATTCAATCCTGCCAGCTTCTCCTGTAGGAAGCTCCCGTCTGTAGCAGACAGTTTCTGTATGATCCCTTCCCCAGTTCTGTTCAATGCTGAAACACTAGTCTGATGGCTGCTGACTCCCTCTTCAAGTTCCTGTCAGAAACATAAAAGCCACACAGAATTTTATTACTGACCTAAAGTGACTTTGATCTGTGGCTCATAATATGCAGGATGAATCCTGGGTGCATATTATTTTACTAAAACAGGCACTTAAAGCCATCTTACTTAAAATTGCATGCTGTTGATTTAAGTTATTAAGAGTCTGTTGTTGAATCTAGTTCAATTTTCTAATGAGTGTCATAAAAAGATAATGACACAGAATAGGCTGCCGGATACTACTTAGGATCACAAGAATTCATTTAAACCATCAGTGCTAGAATCCACACTCATGTTCAATTCCTTTCCCCTTAATGTACAGCACTTTCTAGTACAGCTAACAGATGGTATGACTTTTTTTAACCAGTTCTTTTCATAACCTATGCCCCTGACTATTTCTGTAACTTAACAGTATTTTAGCTAGGACAATTATGGCTGTGCTGCCATGGTCCCCCCAGACATCACAGAAAATCCATGAAACTAAAGGAATCAGAAGATGTCAGGATCAAACCTTCAAATATCCCTAACCACTACAAAACTTTACATTGTTAGTAAAAATTTCTTTGCAACTAGATGAGGAATAAGATGATTCAAGAAAGAGAAGGGAAATGCCCTAGAAAACTCAAAGCACCAAGGATAAAATACAAACTGTATGTTAGGTAAAATACGCATTGCTTTTGCAACACATACCTAACTCTTGGATAACCGTTATTCAAAAAAAAAAAAAAAACAAAACAACAAACTGATCCTTAAACTTATGGTTTTTTCTCCTTATTTAAAAGGAAGTAAAGTAGTTTAGCTAAACAGACAAGTCTGTTCTTCCATAATGATGAGCTAGAAAGACATCAGGGAATTAAATTCCAGAACTGAAGTCTGAAACAATCAAATCTAAGACTTTTACAATTGGAATATTCTCTTTTTCTAGATTGCTTATACAAGGCAGGATCTTGCAAAGTCATTAGTTTAAAACAATAATTTGCTAAGTTATAATTGACCATTATTGGGGTCCATTTTTTTAATTGTGAGTAGAAAGAAAGTGAAATAATATACTGGATTTCTTAACTTATAAACATATTTTTAAATATGTAACAAAACTTACAAATCAACAAAAATCATGCCCACATTTGAATTATCAAATTATCTCAAACCCATCCATACTAAGAGTCAACATAAAACCCCATTCTATAAGCAGGAGTTGAGCTCTTCCCCACGAATCATTTTAAACTGCAAGTGAAAAAAATTTTTAAGAGTTACCACTTTTTAAAGTGTAATTACACAGCCTCATTTCAAATCTATATGTCTATATAGAAAACTAGAATTTTAGATGAAAAAATCTAGACTTTTTCCAGCTTGCTCATTTTCTGCACAAATCATACATACCTGCTGATGCAGCCCAGCTGTCTGCAGCTCCAGGCTGCCATCTGGACCACGGGCATCGGCCAGTAACACTTCAGCTTCCGTTATCCAGTGGGAGAGATCATTGAGATCACAGTGGAACTGCCTCCATGCCTCAATGGCTCTATCAAAACAACTGTGTGAAAACAAAGCATTGAACAATTATCCAAACCGTTTTGGTGAAAAGGCTACAATACCTACTCCACTGAGTAGAAACTTGCCTTGTGAAACAGAAAGGCTAGCATACAGCCTGGTTAACCAAGTCCCAGTACTGAAGGCTTCCTGAAATAGTAGCAGCTGGTAAAAGCCAACAGCACAGACTGTCATTAACTTCCAGCTGAAGGAAAAAAAGGGCAGTCCTAAGCAAACTTTTGTTTCTATCACTTAAAAAATAAAGATTGATTAGCTGCATCAAATTGGTCTGCAGAACCCTTTTTTTCTTTATTATAAAATGGTTCAGATATCAGAGACTGTGGAACATGAAATATGATTAATGGCTCGGATTTATGAATTAAAAAAAAAAAAACAATCATGGGGTGCTGATACCTGGAATTTAATAAGTGAGGGTGATTTTGATTATATAGAATTGGCTGTATTGCCAGTAGGCCTGCATAAGTAGGTCTTATAGAATTTAATCACACAATAATTTACCAGGCATTTAATTATTATCATCATCTTTGCAGCCTAAAATTAATGTGTAGCTTAACTTGAAGGGCAACCTTTTCTAGCATGGAACAGGCTGAATTGTCACAGTCAGAAAATTGTTTTTAACCAAAATGAGAATTCTACTATGTTAACAAACTAACAAAACTAGCCCATGAATGTTAAATAAGAAAGCCATGTCAGAAAAGCATGGAGAGAGTGGCTTGCTTTCTATTTGTTGATTGCGAACTCTATGTTAGCATTATAAAGCAAATAGGACAGATGTCTCAAAGGACACAGGACTTGAGACAAACATGATATCTACCATCAAGGCCAACAGACTAGAGAGTATACCATTCCAATCTAACAGGAGGCCAGGTCTCCTGCTAATCAGAGGACTGTAGTGTAACAGAAGAAAGTTCTCATCTGCAGCCCATTATTTTTGTCTTAAAAAATGCCAACAGCAAAGAATCCAGGGTTACTGTGTATATACAGATGCAATCTGAAATTAGCACCATAACATCAAAGATATCCAAAACCAAAATTTCAAAAGCTACCATTGCATCTATTTTCTTCACCAATAAAATTCAACAGCCCCAGAGTTCCTAGTGAGATTATTTTCATCAAAATTATATCTCATTTTTATCAAGACATGCATATTTCTTGGCACATACAGGGCTTTTTTGTTATTATTCTTCTTCATGTGGGCCAATTCCAATAAAGAAGAAAGCCTTAAAAATCTCTACTTAAATTTTTCTGACCTTACCTCCTAGTTCTACCATGTCAGTTTCCTGCACATATCTCAATTCGATACACTAGATCAACCTGTAGACTGACCCCAAATCTCAATCTCCTTTTATTTCTCAGGTACATTTTAGTCTAACTGAACATACTGTCTCACAATAGTATCTCATTCCACATTTAATGAGAAGAGATATTCTAAGCACTACAAATAGTTTAGAAGTATAATTTATTAACTTCCTTTAAAATTAAAGTTTTGGGGGGAAGTTTTGAACACATGACTTTTTCAGAATGCAGAATTCTAAAACTTTAGAGAACACTTTGAGATACAAAGCTTTAAATCCTGCCATTTCTGTTGTTAGCCTACAGTTCCATCAGTATTTTAAGCAACAAGATGAAGTTTCACCCTGGTTTTGAGCCAGATGCACATGCTGCTGTTTCACAGGCTGCCTCAGCTGAAAGATAAAAGTACCAAAGTCCTGTCACTACAGTACCAAGACCTGGCTACTCCTTGCCTCCTCTGCAGGAACCCACTTGCTTCCAAACCACATCTCATTCCCAAGTCAGCAACACTTTTAGCACTGCGTGAAAGTCCACGGCAGAAGGAGCAGAACTACCAAACCAGCAGTGTTACAAACAGCTCAACAAAGCATTAAGCCCACACATACACACACATTTTACTTTACATATATGTTCAAGTCAAACTGAAGTCAAGTGGATTTAGCTGGACACTTAGAAGCTTTGCTAAGTACACTTTAATTCAACTTGTGCTTGGCTACATCAGAGCTTTTATCAAAGGTTTAACTACTTAGCTGGCACTTAATCACAAAATCATTACTACCTCTGAAAACTAAATCAATCTTTTGCCACAGACTTCAGATGCTGTTTCTCCTAATTCTGTCAAAATCTCCAGCCACTCCAGAAATAGAAAAAAGCCAAATACTATTAAGGAGATAGACTCTTTTAGCCTTCTTGCTTATACTTCGGGTAACACTAGGAAAAGCAAGAATAAACCTGGTTAAACGTTCTTCTTAGTAACAGAAAGGGTATAAAAATACTAATGCCAAAATACAGCATTTTAATATTGATACTAATATTGTCTTCATTAATCAAAGCATAACCTTCTATTAAAATTGCAGCACTTAGTATATTCAGGACTCTACATACCATTTAGTGCAAATTGCTAGTCCAGTAGTCCCTTTTGTACGAAAATCATGCCCAATATTGTTGTCATTAAGATGCAGAGCTTTACAAACTTCATGAAGTTCAAGATTAATTTGTATTCAGTGAACCAACTGAGGAGGTAATCCATTGCATTTTGCCAGCTAATCGTAAACATTGAACTTGCACTTTGATACACTTATCTTTTTCAATGGGAAAACTAAGTTTCTGGTTAACCCTGGCTACCCAATGAAATCAAATTTAAGTAGCAAATGAAATTGTACTCATACTTACAAAATGATATATTAGTTAAAGCTTTTCAATTAAGTTACAGGGGGGGAAGAGGCATAACAAACTTAGTGTGCGTCATACCTATGATGACAACAAAATAGCTGCAGGGATATAAATACAGATGGGCACCAGATTCTGGAGCGGTTGTCTCCAAATACGGCAAGTGACCACCAGCAAGAGCACAAGAAGTGGTACCTAGCTGGCACCGCCATTTGTTTTCAAATTAAAAACCAGTGAAACAACAGTGCCTGCTGAGTTACTAGAAATCTTGATGCTTCACTGATCCAGTGGCCTAGAATTTCTGGAAGTCTCTGCTTAGACAATACCACCAACTGATTTTTATATTCCTACACATACACCAGCGCTCTGAGGAAGAGCTGAAAATATCAGCTTATATAATACACTCTCTTCCTAAAAACATCTCTTCAAAAACACTACCAAATGTGTTTGATATCAGATGATTTCTGGTGCTACAAAGCAAGTGAACATGCCTAGACATTACTTTATGCTCTACAGAACTTCTGCATTAACCATTACCTTCTATCACCATTGAAAAGTAAATACTGTAAAGGCCAATTAACTACAGTATGAGCCTTTGCATTTAATTTCAAGTTTCATAAAATCATTTTCAGTCATTAAGGTTTTTTTGCTCAGCAGCAATCTCAATGTCGGCTGCTGTTTGTAGTGCAAGTACCTTCAGGTCAGTGGTAACTTCCTGAACACGTACTTTCATACTTTTACAAACTCCAACGCAAAATGCTGTTCTGACACACTTTTCCAACTTTGACTAAGTGGTATTGAGTTTGTTTATAAACATTTAAAGTTGATTCAGATAATAAGGCATTTTCAGCTTAGAGTATCTTCTGTAAGGGGTGGGGAGAAATCAAAGCTTAGTTTAACTCCCCCCCCCCCCCCCCTTACTTTTTTGGCATAAGTGAAATTTCAGCTGTTTTATATTTGTGGAAAGGAAATAGGAAATACATTTTTCTTAAGCACTGATTTCAATATTCTCTTGTTCTCTCAACCACAAAATTTTCAAATATGGTCATCTTTCATCTTCAATTAGTTACAACAAACATTATTGGCAACTATCATACGTGCTGTATTTTAAAGACCCCCATCCTTTCAAACTCCTTCCCTCCTTTAAAAGCAGCCTTGAATTCTCTGTTAAAAGATGTTTTACTCAACATTTTTCTTCCTGAGCTTTGCAATACCTTTTCAAAACAAAAATTTTATGTTTTATAAACAAAATATTCTGGTTTATAAACTAAAACCAATCAACTTCATAAAAGCACCCAAACTACAATTTGCACGTTAACTGTTTCAACATTCAATAATTCTGGCAATTATTGTGTAATACTAACGTATTAAAGCTGATCACTGCCAAACTGTTTATCTTCAATCATTAGGGTATATTTGTAAAACACTTATCTTCAAGTATGTAAAATATTTATCACGTAGTCACAGAAACCAAACATCCTTGACTTACCACTTACGATCATTGTACATTCTATTAATTCTGTCCCATTCCGCATTCAGCTGGGTTAGTGCATCTCCTATTATTATCGCCTCGGGTCCAGACGCTTCTAATATAACATCAGGCTGTTTCTCATGTATGACTGCAATTTGATCCCCAAGTTTATCCAAAATATCTTTTATGTTCTGCAAACACAGTAGTGACACAAGCCATTAGTAAAGTCAACAACAGTAGAAAATAAAACTAAAGACCAAAAAGTAATCTCTTCAAAATACCGTTCCAAAAAAATCAGTATCTACAAGAAGACCATGACCATCAGCAGTTTACAGATTAAATAAATTTTAGCGACTGAATAGTCCATCACACCTTCTTAAGCATGTGTCCTCCTCAGCTTTTTATGAGGATGAAATATTTTACATATCCAATCTGTTCCTGAGGTAAAGGGGCACACCATGCTTCTCAAAACAGCAGTACCTTCATTATTAAACAAATGTGCCCCTTTGTCTTGAAGACACTGTACATATTCCTTCCTCATATAAAAAAAGAGCCACAAAACATGACTTTATTATGTTTCATGTAACCTCCATTTGCACAGAACTGCAAAAGCATAAGCTACGTAAGTTTTAGATTTAAGTGACAAAGTTAAAGCAATCTGTTTCAAATACCACTGAACTATGATGTGAAAGTACCTTTAAACTACATGCTGTTGTAAGACTGCCTTGGTATTCAGAGGACAGTCCATGCAAACAGTGGAATTTACTTATCTTTTTGAATTTAAAACAGTAACACTTCTAAAAATTCTATGCTCTGCTATTTTTCTGAAAATATCCTTGGAATGTACCACAATTTCAAAATCAGACAAGAGACCTGCACCAAAATGAAGCATTTTAAACTCATCTTAACATAAACACTCCTAATTTTACTTAAGGGAGCACAGAAGCACAGTAAACAGGGACAAGACAACCTCACCAAAACAGAAGTCACCCACTTTGTCAAAAGTTGGCATCATTCCCCTATTTGCTTTTGAAAACTATGCCAAAAAATGAAAGCATGTACACAGCACAAAGAAAAGCAGGTCAGGGAAGTGGACTGAAATTCTGAAAAGCTTTTAAAGGACCTGTATAACAGCTGCAGAAACAGCTGATCTAGCTCTTGGCAAGAGGCAAAGCCTGACTACCTCAAATATAAGGACACACAGACCCCACTATGCTTCCCAACCTACAGAGGTACATCTACACTGCACCACACCATGTGCAATTCTGAACTCCATGGATATTTTCTGTGGGAATCTCTGTATCGTGCTCCTTTGCATGCACAAAATTAACCAGGACTCGGACTTCTACAAACTTAACTCACATTTGACAGCAGGATTCAATATTTTCAAACATGCTTTCTTCATCCCTTTTTGAAGAAGGACAAATCCTTAACTACTTTCTCATCATCAGTTACACAGGTAAATCCACTGGCTGACAATGAGGAGAAGTGGGAGCTTAAAGTTGAGCTCATATTGATGCTTTGCTAATCAGAACAGGTACCACTGTCTTGTGGCCTCATATATAGTTTCATACAAGAGTCAAGAATCTGCCTATCTCCCTCTTCCCATGTGAGCGATTGATTTCACATGACACAGAGAACAGCAGCTCTTTTAAGGAGACCAAGCGGGAACACAAGGAGAGTGGCTTTAGCATTTCTCTACATATTACGTAGACTACTTAATGAAAAACACAACAGTTTCTTCAACAAAAGAAGTTAAACCCTTCTCCTCCAACCTCCCACCCAGCTTCCACACTGCTCCACTTTGTATCCAGATTCTGCGTAGAAGGAAAAATTAGCCACAAAACTGTCTCATTATTAAATTCTCAGTGCATATTGATCCAGTATATACTGAGCAAAAATACAAATACAGCTATACAGTCGCTAAGGTGGTCTTTTATCTTGTGTATTCCCTTCTCCCCTTCTTCCCTCTGAATATATTGCTTAGACATGCAGTACCTTCAGTGCATCCTCCTGAGTTGAAAAATCGTCATAGACACCAGTATTTAGCTCCGGTGCATTCAGCAGCAGTTCAACATCAGCCATGGCCAGCAAGACTTTGTTGATTTCAACCAAGTATTCAGCCGAAAAAGGCAAGGTCCTAACCCCTGCGGCAAAGTGGCCTTTTAACTTCTGCTGGACAGGGATTGCCTAAAAACATGAGAGTTCATTTCTTGTTTCAAAGAACAAGCAATTTTATGAAAAAATCCTAGATCAGTAGACTATATTCAGAATAAGTACTATTCTACATTAAAAGACAGAACAAAGGCCTTTCTACAAAAGTTACACAAATTCAGAAAGCTGCAAGTCCTGCAGAGAGCTATTTCTGTATTTATTTTAAAAAGTCAGAAAACAGATATCATGCTTCACAATGACCCCGTATTATTCTTTGTTAAAACCCTGGGGAGTGGGGAAGGGCGCTGCTGTTTCTCTCACCCTAATCCTTACCGTTTCCAGAAATTACACTTCTTGATCAAGCCTGTATCTAGTTGTGATTACAACCCAGTGTCTGCTTCCTTCATAATTCACTGAAGTAGACTTTTTTTCCCCCATTCCACATTCTTTTCAATAAGCTTCCCTACCCACATTTCCCAACCATTTTTTAAATAAATTAGTGCTCCACCAGTACCACAATAGGCTTTTTGCAGCAATAAGACATACTGACTCCTCAACAGCTTAGCAATTATCATCTGCTCTGGCTGTAAGACCAGGCTATCTAGCCAAGTACCATGTTAGCAGATAAGAAAGCAAGAACAGTAATGGAATGCAGCTTTTTCTTGGATCACATATGATAGCCTGGATCCGAAGCATTAGGAAGCCAACTACAAGAAGCTATATTCTGCCTGGCAAAGGTAGCAGAGGCAGGTAAAGCAGATACTCCGAAGACTGAAAGCAGGTTTTTGCTGAAAATGTTTCTTGTCCAACAGGATTTGTTACCATCTCTGAAAACAGGCCAGTTCTTTAAAATCAGCAATAAAAAAAGTAAACCCACCTCCAAATATTGGAGAACTCGACGAACTTCTAAGCCATCATCCTGTACTCAGTGAATTTGAGTCAAGCAGGATAGAGGCACTCAACTGTATGATTTACTAACAGCTGAAAATACACTTAAGAGTGTGAAGAATAAATGTATGTTCACAGCCATTTCAGCCAGTGAATTTTACTTTGCAATTAGTCTGGGCTGGGTGCACACATGCAAATCACAAGTACAGCTGACAACCAGTAAAAAATTAAGCCCCACTAACAAAGTTGTTTGCAAACACCTGTCTGTATCTTCCTCCTCCACATGTTTCTGAGCATTTCAAATATGTCACTCAAATTAACTGGAAGCTAACATATGCAGCATGTGTAGAGAAAAAGAAAAAAAGGACTGCCACAGAAAAGGTATGTTCACATATTCACCATTCAAGATTTCTTCTTGTGCACTGAATGCTCCTAAGGATTTTATTTGTTACGTATTAGTTTGGGGTTTTTTCTTTTGTTTTCTAAAGTAGACAGTCATCCCTGTTTTGAATCTGAGGGACACAGTTGTACTTCCACAAGACCTTTACCACCAACCATGGTATACTTTCTGTCATTCATTGCACACCAAAGAAATAGGATGTACAGGCACGTAAGCATAAACTGAGTCTACTGAAAACAAGTATTACAAACAAGCATCATAAAATACTCCACATTGCTTTTGATTCAGTAACAGTACTGCCCAAGAAATTGACATAAAATTACATAATTTACTTTGCATGTTTAACTACATAAACATTTTAACCAAAAGTGTTTACCCAGTCTAATCTCAGATCACCACACATTATTTACATCTCTGTCAATAAATACCCTTTTGATTAGAAGTGATCACTTTTTAACCATTCCTTGCCCCTTCTCTCTCACACTCAATATATTTCATAGCCAGTTTTCTAGGAAAAGGTTTTCCAAAGCTAAAATCTCATGTCCATTTTATTTATTCTTCTGGGTTAATTAATGCAGTCAGTAAGAAACATATTTGTGAGCAATGTAGCTAATGGTTCATATTTAAGTAACCCAGAACCTTCTCCATAAAAAGCACAATAGGCAAACAAACATGTTTTCTTTATTGCAGGAATAATACTTCAAAGAGCTTTCAAGATGGTGTCCATGTTTCAGTTTATAGGAAAAACTGCACTGTGCCTACAACAGCAAATTCATTTACCATCTGCAAAATTATCATTTTCACTTCAAAACAGTTTTCTAAAACCTGGAAAAAATCTCTCAGGAATTTTAGTCAACTAATTACCTCTGCAATTTAAGATTTAATTTTTCCTTTCCCTCATTCCAAGCCAAGTCAGATTAGAGCAATTTAAATAAATACTAAAGCAAGGTTAGAAAAGAAGGAAATCAAGGAGATACAAACTTCTGATGCAGACACTTCTAGCTAACAGATTTGTGGCAAAACAAGGGTTATTCAGAAGTACATGCTATGCAGAAGGGTTACCAATATTTCAGAGACACTTAACTCCATAATCCCTAGAAGCATACACGATGAGGAATATTTATGATCTAGCCACTTCCAGCAAATCAATATATAGATATATATAACCTTCAAGCACTATAAGTAAGTCCTCTCTTCCACACTCATTTACAAAAACATAAATAATGTATTACATAAAACCTTAATTGGAGTCTACTACCCAGTTTGGCAGCTGATATCTTTCTTTCCCTCCCTGTTTGTTCATTTCAAATACTAGTTTCTCTTCCTCTGCTCACTGCACCTTCCTTATATTAGGGTGAGGGCTTGAGCCAGCTGCACACCAGTGGGTCAAGAATTCATTTAGTTCTTCTCAGTCCTGAGCCGAGATGAGCAAAAAGCACTGCAATTTGCTATTTAGTAGTCTGGGGGCCCTATGGATACATCCAGGGTTTCCCTTTCCCCACCTGCATCAGATATCCCTACTGACTAAAGAAGGGGGAGGGAGAGTGTTCACACACTGAATAGATGGTAAAAATTGGGGAGGGGCAGTTTCTGTTGAAGAATTTTAGCATTAGGGTCCCCCCTGGTGCTGAGGGTAAGTCAAGTCTGGTGGCTCCAAGAAAATTCTAGAGCAACTGTGTTCACCTAAAATGATGATATTTGGGAACACTATTTCTCCCTTTAGAAATGGTATGGTCCCATATCATTTTTGGTGTTCAAGCTCAATTAGTAAAGCAGGTGAAAGAACAAGCCATAAAAGTAAAGTAAGGTCACTTGAGACAGTCTGACTTACCACTCAAATATCAGAAAGCTAGAAGCACAGGCACATGAAGCAAAAGCAGCAGTTTCCGAGTTTCACAGCAGTAACGAAAACTGCTGTGGTTCCTTTCTGAAAGCCTAGCTGACTCAGCCAGGCTAGAAATTACATCTGGAAGTATAAGGATGTTTTTACACAACTTAACTAATTCTGAGCAAAGATAACATTTCTCCATCAACAGTCTATTCTAACTGCTATGGTAATCTACATTTATATGATATTCTGCAGCACGCAGATACCAAGATGCAGTTATCCAGGAATGGATCCAGTAGTGCCAGGGATTAGCTGCAGTATATCCCTAAAGAAAAGGGCTTTATAGGAGGCAAAGGATCTTAGAGAAGATCAGTCAACCTGCAGCAAGACCAACAGTGACAAGGAAGACTAGTCTGTAGCACAACTGGACTGCTCCCGTCAGCAAAGAACCATCCAGGTGCACCTTTTTCCCTTTGCAATCTGGTAATTGATTCACTCAAAGCAGCTGATGGTCAAACAGAAAAACTGAATGTTGTTTTACTTTAAATGTGTTTGGATCCCCATTTCCTTCAAACAAATTCCCTGGCATCAGTCAGGTCCCAAGGAGCTCGTGCAAGTATGACAGTACACCAGGAGTGACCACTGGGGACCCAACAGAGTGATCAAATGTCAGACAGTTAAACAGATCCTGGGACCATCTTTGCTGCCCAGCTCTGCATGGGAGGCTTATAGTTTGAAAAAGTCTCTCTAAAGAGAAGCAGATTTAAAAGATTTACTTTCCTAGCAGATACTGAATAGCCTGCATGACCAAGGAGAGCAGACCGTCTGTCATAGGCCTACAGCTATCATAGGCAAGTGAAGCCACATTGCACTGCAGCTGTGAATGAAGAGTACCACATTACGATTTTGTGGTGTGAGTCTCACAGGGAACCAGAGCATTTTACCCCCGCCTCCAAGTTAATTGGTGCTGGGTTAAAAAGTTACAAAGCAGTCAAAAAGAGACTGATTGGTTTTAATTATGAAGCTTCATACACAGAAACTGAAAAGTACTTGACAGATTGCCTAGCCCCCAAGCTTGTCCAAGAAATTACTTACTGCTTCACAAGGTTCTTCACTGTTATTGCCTAAAATATTAATGTAATTACTGTGCAGCCAAAGTGTTTTGAAGGATGAAAAGGAGACATAAAATTTAAAAAACAACAACAACAAAAAAACTGAACCACACACATGCAAAACCACCAAACCACAACAAAAAAACCAACCCACTGAAAGTATCTGTACCCTCAACAATTAAGACATACAGCTTTCTGGGCAGCAAGTTCTATCAGACCCTGACATCCTATTAAATCAGTTGTGAAACTGTCAAGACACACACACGCACGCATTATCATACATAACTCTTCTCATCAGAAATACTTCAACCTTTGTTATTTTTTTTAATCTTCGTTGTGCACAGTAATATCAATCACATGAGGGTAATTATCACTGCCTAAACACTTGAGACAGTAAAAGGCAGCATCAGAGTAGTTACAATATCCCGACTACAGGATGCAGAGGCACTAAGTTTAAGCCTCAAATGAGGCTTCTATCATACCTGCATCAACCAGACATTGAATCATGCTGTTTGAGTCAGGGTATCAGAAAGAGCCAAGCATAATCCCCATGAGCAAGACTGGCAAGAGAAACTGTCCTGATTCAACCACACGGGTCAGATCACCGTCTAAGACTTGGGCCTGATGGCTGGCATATTTTGGACCTATGATGACAATGTAGAAGTGCCAAACTAGTATATGCAGATAATTTCCTAAAGAAAAATGAATGCTGTCATTTTGAAAACACTTCTTTCCAAGCAGGTATCAAAAGAACAGCCATAAAAAACTAATATATTAATCTCTAAAGCTCATACATAGCATTCACTCTGTTTGCTCTAAGGAAAAAAAAAGAGAGTGAGTCTCATTTACCTGTAGTTTTTGTTCATCTTCCACACCTTGCAGCCCTGACAGACGGTGCTCAGCCTCATCCAGCCACCTCATTAGACTGTCATGTTCCTTCTTATACTGGGAAAACACTGGAGAGAGTTCCACCACCTGCCTCCTTTGAAATGACCTGCACTCCTACAATCCAGTGTATTAGGAAAATATGGTGTAAGAGGGAGGTAGTGAACAGAATAGGTCTTATTTATTTGAAAAGCAAAAATACTTGAGGGATACATTTGAAGAAGCAAATTTCAAAATATGCAACAGTAGCCATTTATTTTTTTCAAAATAGCTATATCCTATTTATCTGCACAGACATGTAATCAAAGCCAGCCTGAGGGTCTTACCCTGCCTTTGAGCTACACCTCACCTTACCATCTCTAATATGATTCAAACAAGTGAGCTAAAAGGAGTATAAGAATACAGATCCCCTTTGTTCTACACAAAAACATTTTTAATATGGCATGTGTATGAAAGCACCGCAACATACTAGTCTACAACTGCTGATAACACCCTCTATAGGAAGCAAGAGGAATTCAGGAGCAGACTCATTCACACAAAGCTCTTCAGCTGAAAACTCAATGAATATGGTTGTGTACATGTGTCTATGTAGTCACTCTTCACACAGCGTGGTGGTGGAGACAAACCTCTGCTGGAGGGCCAGCAAAGACAAGTGAAGCAAATGCCCAACTATCCACACCCATCTGTGTAAATACATACAAGGTGACCCTCTGTGAAGCTGTCAAAAGGACATTAAAAATCAAAACCACTCCCCCAAAACTTTGGAATGACAAAATTAGTCATCAGACTGTGTGTACACACATTTAACTCTTCCCCAGAGAACCTTATACACTAAAAAAAACAGGTTGTAAGTGGGATACCAAAGGGAAGACTGCATAAATGAACTTTAACTATAGTAACTATCATAATCATACCTGCACACTTTTGTACTTTTTCTGCAGAAGCAACAGCTGTATGCGGATCTTCTCTCTCTTATGGTCCTCCATAGGCTGCTGTAACAACTGCCCTCCTCTCTGTAAAACTTCCTCAATCTGAGCTCTTTCTTGATCCAGCTAAAATTACACAAGTCTGTATTACCTACTGAAAGCTCAGCTATGGTTTCCAAAATGAATTTATTACCTGCTCAGATATTAACAGTAATGGTACCAAGCTGTTGTTTTATTATCCAAATGCAAGCCAAACAAATTCAAGCAGAGATTCTCCTCCACAGCTACCAAATCCTAAAATCCAAGTTAGTCATTCCATAAACTTCATAAAGAGATGCCCTGCAGGAAGCTCACTCAATGAGCCAGCAGTAGGCAGCCACAGCAAGCGGGTGCTATGACTTCAGCTGCATTTCTACTCTAAACAGTCCTTGACAATAATAAGGAAGCTCAGAGCAGAATGGCAAGAAAATGAAAACGTAATAAATATAAAAAGAGCACAAAAGGAATCATATGTTCTATAACAACAGGTCTTTCCATAGAGGCCTTTTAAAAATTGTTTTCTCTAGTATACATGCCATTTTGCATGGACTTATATTCAGCTTTCCAGCTCAGTTTATAATATTTCATGCGCTTAAAAGGAAGGCAGATAGGGTGGCCTAGCAGGACTTCACCCAATTTTATAGCCAACAAGGCTATTGTGAACAAGATGCAAACAAAAGTATGACAGTTTTATACAGGTGAATAGCAGAGCCTAGATAAGAATCTAGAAAAGGATAAATTTTGTTCCAAGTTCTTATTGGGACGTGCTATGAGCCATATTACAACACTCATTTGCACCTCATCTCACAAGCATCCACTGACCTGGCCTATGCACTGTGATTCAATATATACTGCCAGTTTAAAGTGAAAAAAATCTCCCCAATGCAACAGAGGCCCAAAATTGCCAAAAACATAGTAAGAGCCTCAGCTGCATTAAGTAAACATTTCGACATAAGTTCATATGAACATAACTTCAGTTAGATAAGGAAGAAAAAAAAACTTTTGCACCCTGTTACTTTTACAGGAAGGATTCCTTATAAACAGCTACCTTGAGTAGAAGAGAGAAGATAAATGAAAATCAAAGTTCACTGCCTAAATTATATAAAACCATGATGAAAATACAGACTGATGTATGACTAGTTACTCTTGATGCACCAGCCAAGAGGCAGCAGCTATAGGAAAAATATGGGAAACTCATGCAGTGTTTCCAACAACCTAGTAATTCCCTTCATTTTCTACTCCTGTCTTAAAAAGATTTTCTCAGAAGAATTCCACCTCGAAGTCTGGAGGAATGTAACACGTGGACAAAATAGAAACAGAGTTAGTCAGTTATTTAATTCTTCCATCGCCCACAAACCTTTTCATCTTCCCCACTCATCTCCAGATGCTTTTCCACAACTTTTAACATATTCTGTATGTCACACTCAAACTTTTCCAGGTCTGGAAAAGCTACTCCAACTTCACGGGGCTCTGACACGACAGGAAGTCGTTCTTGTCCAACAAGCATCTGCAAAGCAAAATAAAACATTGTTCAAGCTGAAAATTTAGTCTGAACTGTCACACACAGTTTAACGATTTAAACCAATTCTCCATGAACAGGCATACCAGTTTGTAGGACCATCAGATATCAGCAGAAAAAAAATTGCAGGAGTTGTTTGATCTAACACTGAGAATTAGCTTGGACACAGTGTTGATAGGTAGTACCAAGCTTCAACCTTCAAACTTCAATCTGAGCATTTTGGTCTCAAAACAAACAAAAAACCTCCAGTCACATTAGCTTATGATGTTGTTCTGTGGTTCACATAAATATGTACTACAATTACTATGTTTTTCTGAATCTTTATAACACAGAATTTTGTCAATTTTCCTTTGCAACTTAAATCATCACCTGCTACTCAGATAAAAAAGCAGTTGGTCTAAAAATCAAGTCTGTCCATTTTTCACATATAAATATCTACACATAAATGAGAATCAAAAGCAGCAAAGTAGTGTTCTAACACATAAAGATCTATCCCCTAAAGCTATTTGCCATCATTTTGGCACAGACCCCCTAAGCATGTTTTGGGGCTTGGTCATCCTCACCTTGGCACTTTTGATGTGCTGAGAGACCTTCTCAAAGTTCCGGTTCAGTTCTGCCAGTTTGGGTTCAACAAGTTCACGGCATGACACCCCCCGACCATTCATTAGGATGATAGCCTGATCACGCACATTATCTACCCGAAGACTAACATCATCTAATTCAGATGTTAAGCGCTAAAAAATAAAAGAAAATGAAATAGTTACCCTAGAAAAGGAAAAAACATTACCAAAAAAAAACCAAAAAAAACCCCCAAAATAGGCAGCAAACCTGACTTGACTTCATTTAGAATCCAGAAGTGGTTACTTGACAGCAACATTTCCTACCTTCACAGTTTCCTCCTTTTTGCTTGCTGACTTTTTCTCAATCTCATCCAGCAAGGCTTCAGCCTGATACAACCAAGTACTTATATGGGCAACATTTTCATCAAAAATTTCCAGCTGGCTCTGATGATTCTGGAAAAAGATGGGGGAAAAAAAAAAAGAATCAATGTGAGAAACTTAAAGAAAATCCACAAAAAAACCCAACACAAAAACCAAACACACCCCCACAAAAAAAACACGCACCAAAAACACCAAACCCTGCCAAAACCACCATTATGAGTAAAAAGGAAATCAATGGAATAAAGTGTTATGGATACACCTTGGAAAGGAACACTAAAAATTAGATTGTACCTTTCACCTTCAGTTAGTATTTACAAGAATTCAATTTTCATTCTAGACCCTTCAATACTATTGTTTCTAATTCATACAAAGGGAAACAGAAATAGCTGAGGTGGTTCATCCAACTAAATAAAGACAATGTATTACAACATTACAGCCAGACCACAACATCTCAGTCGACCAAAAAACCCACAATTTTTTCAGTTATCACTAGCAGATTAAACAGTATGCATTATGTGTGGTTGTTGTTGGGATTTTTTTTAATTGAGATTACATCAAAACCTACAAATTATAATAGTCAAGTTTTTGTATTTTACTGATTACATTAAAATATTTCTTCCTCTTAAGAAAAGTCACCACATTGTAGACATGTTAATTAGATCTGCTTTCATATGTAACATTAGCTGCCACAGACAGAAACAACAGTGTGACAAAACAAAGCTATGGGATTCAGAGAAGTACCATCCTGCTTAAGCACAGAGCTTCTTACCCAAAAAAAAAGGGTAGCTAAGCTTTGATCTTTTAAACTAACATAACAAAGGGAAGGGAAGAAAGAGAGAGAAGGCCTATGATTGCTCTCTATATCAACATCAAGAAACTTTTATCTTCACCTAGCAAAAGAACAATTTAACCTAACAAAGTCAGCAGAAGGACAATATTCACCACCAGACATGAACATTTGAAGGTTTTTAGTTGTGGATCATCCTTACAGCATTTATAAATAAGGGTAAACTACCTGACTACTCCTAACATGGATATCATTGGATTATGAAACAACAGTACAACCTGCAACAGGCACTGGAGAGGATGCACAGGGCTCACCATCTAGGTATACACCAAAGTTTCCACAATTTCAGCTCGTATCAGGGGCTTCTGAAGGTGGATTGTCATAACTAGCTGAACAGCACACAAATACCTTAGCTATCTGGAAACATCAGATAGTGCCATCAGCTGTAGACTGTTTCATGTCCATTTAGCAAAACTTGCAGCTTTAGACTGTTTAATATGCTTAGTCTTCCATTTACTCAGCCAAACAGACACCATTGGCCTCAACTCTGAGTTGGCATACTCTTAAACACTTGCAGTTATGGGCTGTCCAAGAGAGCAATAGGCTGACAGAAAGTCCCAAGTGCTTTGCTGTGCACCACTAGGAAGTTATCAATTGTCCATTAAACAGCCATCATCTGGGTCTCGAGGAAATCTATCAACACAAAAATGCTCTGTTCATGCTGGAGCTGGCACAGAGGTTTCTTTCAGGCTGAATAAAGAGCAGTACACACAGCAGCCTCATGGAAACCAATCCTTTTGGGCTAGTTCCTTTTATTTTCTACTTAGCTTTCCATTAGCTTATAGAAAGTTACATAGAAAACACAAGATCCAGCTTCTGGGCTGTAATTAACCTGTTATGAAACAAACAACACTTCCATAAACTGGTGAGGTTTTTTTCCTCTCATTTTAATCTGGCAGAACCAGCTGCCAATTAATGAGTAAACCCACTAGCGGTTTTATGAATACTTGTATGCCCCATAACCCACTCAGTCTATGTGCGATGGTAGATACCCCCTTTGAGGATAGTTTGGAAAGTTACTTCTATACACTAGGGTCAAGAATTGTATTAAGAGCTAAATAACAAGTGGACACAAAAGGCTAGCACTGTTGGTGTAGCAAAAGAGAAAGTGATAAAACATTAACAGAGAAGAGGTATAAGGAGATAAATTTTTAAATAAGGACAAAAGATTAAAAATGTAATGTGATGGCATATAGAAGGGCGGGAGAAAGGAAAGATAAAGAGATTAAAACAACAGATGTGTGATGTTCACTAAGTGTGTGCTAGATTTTCTATAGAAGAGAGGATCTACACCACAAAGTCTAGGCAGAATAAGAACCCAGAAAAGAGTCCTAGCACTGAAGTCAGGAGAAAGATAAAGGCAAAAGAAAAAATGTTAAACCTAGTTTTATTCTCTACAACTAAGCAGGTTATTCCCACGAGGTCAAGTTAACTGTCTGCCTGGGATATTTACATAGTTTCCTCACTCTCACATCCAGATTCTGCATTTTGATCTCCTACCCGCTAAGCAATAGCCACTACTACAAAGCACGTGGCATCAATGCCTGTCAGCACACCTAAAACACTTGTCCACCTTCCTCGTTGCATATAACCTCATGACTCGCCTCTCCATCTGCAGAGTAACCAGATAGCCATTCTCCATTTCTTTAAGTCCATGAGGCACCGTTGAAGCTTCACATCACAAGTGAAAACTGCAACTGCTCCAAGGGGTGTGGAGGGAGAACCACCCTGAATATTTCTAACAGTGCAACTTACCAACAAAGTGTCACACCAGTCCTCGGTCCAGGTCCGAACTCTGCTCCAGCCAGCATTAAGGACACACAGTTTCTCCTCCAGGGAAGTCTCACTCCCTTCCACCAGAGCCTGGAGCGCGGTGCAGCTTTCCGTGATGCTCTTCAAGTCAGCTTTCCTCCTCTCCAGTTCTCTCAGCACACTCTGAAACAAGAGGAGCCATTAACACTGCACACTGCTCCCAATCACAAGGACAAGGGAGCAATTTTCACCTCCACAGGAATCAAATAGTATCATAGATGATCTTCACTTGAGAAAAAAACAAACCAAGTAGAGTCACCTCCTGTTTATACTCACCCTCTGTAGATAGTGATCTCTTTTTTGAGAGAGAGGCAGAGAGCACAATGCATGTAAGTGTCCTGAATAACTTAGCTTGAGACCTTTTTGTTTTGTTGTTTTATAATGTAATCACAATTCCTGTTCATTATGTAGGTAAAGCAAATGCATCACATCACATTTTAGGTCCAATTTTAAAAGGTTCTTTTCTGCATTGTCAAGCACCACAGAGAACGCAATTTTCAAGAGAGTTTGGATTTCTCTGTATCTTTTCCTATTAAAGTACTTTTACACTTGGCAACAATAAGAAAAGTGGTAGGCCAAGGCCGTATGTTTTTTTGAGAATGACCAACAGTAAGTACTGCATACGTTCAATTCAGTTGCTACATGCTACAGAAGCCCTACTGTTATATTACCTATACATACGTATGTAAATATATGTATCTTTAGCTCTAATATTTTTTCCAAGTAATTTCTGCTTTTAAATAGGTTTTTTTAATAAAAAAAAAAAATTCACCTTCTTTGAAAGAATGCATACTGACATAAAATTAAGTAATGTTATCTCTTGAATATCAGTATATGGTTTCCATGTGGAAAATAGTATCTCTTGCCATACAAGATCACCAATTATTACTGATAACATCTGGCTATTCAGGAAGTTCTTTCAAGTCAGTGTACAGTGTGTGGAAGAATGCAGTTAATCACAACTAGTGTCTGGAGCTCCTTGAACATCTTATCTGTGAAGTAAATAATTTATTATCATAACTTATTATCTTAGGGACAGAAACAAATACTCAAGTTACTACATTTTAAAATTGCCTCTAGAAAACTTCAAGACAGGAAGGACAACTTTGCATGCAACATAAAGCACTTGTCCTGGTAGTGCAGCATGAGTCCATGAAGTATTTGCATTGTCTGGAAAGACATCTTAGGGATACTGCCACAGCATAAGTGTAGTGCTAATAATTGCTAATCCTGAGTGAAATGGGTGAGAACAGGTTATAATTATATGTTTTTGCAATTCTGTAAGCTTTCAAGTTTTAAGATTGTACACAGACCTATTCCAAAAGTAAAAGGTGACAGAAAACGACTGGAAAGATCAGTATTGCTGAACTGTATCAACTGACACTCATGAGCTCCAACTACTACATATACAAGTTTCTACAGTGTGAGAAAATACGTACTGTGCTTCAGAAATAATTATAACACATTCACAAGCTTTCATGAAAAGTTCCCATTTACAGATAAAAGAAAATAAGGAATTACAGGAACTTTTTGTTTTGCAAAGTCAGAATTCTGAAGACAAAGCCATTTCAATGAAAATTACAAACTCAATTTTTCATTAAAAATGACAATTAACTTTCAGTTTGCTCTACTGGTAAAATATTTGACCCAGCCCAAAATTGTATTTGCTGATAATTAAGTATATTATATTTATGACTGTGTTAGAGATAGAGCAAGTCACTTAAACACCTATTAATACGAAATATGTAGTAATATCTTTAATATTTGACTGGCCATTTAAGTTTGAGGCAAGACGCCCGAGATGAAACAGGTAAGACTCAGTAAGGTACTGAATATGATCTACTGAATCTACTAAAACTTCCATGATGTAAGAGATTTTGGAAGAAGTTACAGGGATTTAAATTCACAGCCACTTGTACATAGTATTGCCATAATGTTAAAAATTTATCCTACGGATATTTAGAGCATGCTTACTTTGGCCCAGGCAATTTCTGAATCTAGATCAGAAAGCAAGCTCTCTGAAGCAGACTTCTGCACAAGCTCAGCCTCAGTGGTAGCTAGCCACTCTGACAAAGAGGCAGCCTCTTTCCTCATTTTGCGTGCCAGCTGGGATGCTCTTTCGAGGTCTTGTTTTCCTTCCGTCACCTACAAAAAAAAAAAGGAAAAAAAGAAAATAAAACTAGATTTTAAAAGACAGAAAAAATGAAAGTGCTAGCCAGCTAAAATATCCATGCAAATATATAAAATCCTTGCATCTTAAGACTGTCTTGCATTAGGGAAGGATCCTGAAAAGAAAAATCTTTTATAAACATCTGCATCTTACTATACAAAGCAGAATATATAAAACTAGAATAATTTTAAATAAAGATACACTTAAAGGAGACAAAGAAGCCTGCACACCAACTTATTTATAGGTAGTAATCAACAAATTGATGTTCAAACTTTTTTTATTATGATCATTTAACTGAAACTCAAGGGGACATAGAATCAGTCAGTCACTCACACAAGTAAAATTCAGTTCCTTTTTGTATTTTGATAGACCTGCTAGCAGAAAGCTGTAAAGAAAAATTTCACTGAAAAATCTAGTCCACCCTCGAAAACATCTCAGTAAAGCGAATATGAAATTTGATGTTTGCTGCAGTATAATCAATCCTATTTCACATTGACTACACAGTTAGTCTGGTCAAACTTAACACAGACTTGAGAATAAATCCAACCATAGCAGTCAGAATCAATTGACATTTCAAAAAATTACCCTCTGTCTCAGCTTAGTGTTTACATGTATTTATTAAAAATAATGCACTCTTTGAAGATCTCAAAAAATAAATTCAGACACAAACAAAATCATGACATTATACTGCAAGTAATTCTACCTTTCCATCCTTTCCCAGTTTCTTGTCTACAGGCTTTTGGAGTTATAGATCTACAGATTCCACTAGAATCTACACCTTCATGAATGTTCTCCACTTTACAACAATAAAATATTTCCTAGGGCCCATTTCAAGACATTCCAACAATGTAATCTGGCCACTTACCCACAGCTTCATTCACAGAGCTCTGAACAGGCATGAGTCTGCTTGGACTGCTCTCTTAAATTAGGTAGGAAAAGAATCCCCTATTTGCCCCCTGACCCCTAAGAGTTCAAAAATTTTTAAATACTTCACTTGGATAAATAACTATTCAATTACTAAGAAAATTACTCAAATCAATATTTAATGCAGTTCATGGGAAATACAGGTTTGCCTGCATTTTCTATTTCGTACTGAGAGCAACCCTTTAAATGGATTACAGTTAGAAACCATCATGACACGTCTCAAAAAAATTTACAATGATTCAAACTTACATGACAATCTGATAGTGAATTATCTTGCAGGCTGGTTTACAGACAAGAGAAGGTACAACAGTGCTCAAAGACTTTAAAGAATAGCAGGTCAGCTGTGCCAGAATGATGAAAGCTCTGTGAACCTTCCTTTCTTCAAGGCTACCTCCCCTTCAGGAATACTCTGTGAGCACAGGGGTCTGGCACAACTACAGGATTTTATGTGTAATCTTTAATCTCTCAACTGAGTGCTCCTGGATGCAGCAACTAGCCTATACAGTATCAGCTTCAGAATCAAACTTAAAACAGCATCTGACATCAAAACAACAAAGAATGGAATTTATATGCAGACAAATGTTCATACATACTTTTGTTTTTCTTACCTGTGCCCCCAAGTCATTGTAAAGAAATTTCAATGCCGTCAGCTGTTCATCCATCCCTTTGGGATTATCTGTCTGTTGTTTCTGTACAATTTGCCTTCCTGTCTTGATGACAGTTTCAACCTCCAATTTCACCTCACTGAGGGTCTTATAGAGTTTCTAAAAACACAAATATGTATATTGGTGATCAGTTTGTAGTGCAGATTTTCAGACTTTGCTTCATTTGAGGACTTGACCATCAGATTGTGCTTAAACTCTGAGCTATGGATTAAAAGCAATGTCTGCCAAGAAGATTTCAAACACCTGATGTTCCATATTTTATTCTAGTTTTCACCCCCCAAAAAAGAATTATCCTAAAAATTTAGCAGTGTTTATTCCATAACATCACCACATGTGGCAAGGCTAACATTGTGATCTGTACTTGATCTTATGTATAGTATTTGAACAAAATAAATACTAAGAACCAAGCAAACTTGGCCCTGGAGTGATGTTTCTCCGTAATGTGAGCATGAGCCAGAGAAGGGAGTTTATAAAAACTCAACTGTTCCACCACATCTGTGATCAACAATCCACTACTTTTATGTCCACATCCTCACCAGAGGTTTTTAGTTTTCAATTGTTCTGTTGTTATAACAGTTCCATCAGTACTTTAAGCAAAATTTCCTCAGGAGAGAGTTTAGGCAAGAATCACACAAGGAAGAAACACCCCCAAGCATGAGTTAAGAACATTGCATACATACCATGCACCTGTCCAGATGAGCTTGGATTACATCTGGGTCAGTATCCTTCACATCCAAGACATGAAGTTCTACTTTTACACCATCCAACACTCTCTTGCAATCCAACATGCGCTGCTCAAAATTGGCTGGTTTCTGGAAAAGCTGATACTTTGTAGATACTTCACGGAGTTTTCTCTGTTTTAACAAATATTATGTTAAAAAATTGTTTTAAATTAATATCTGTACTTCAAAAAATAACATTTAAAGCATCTCCCCCCCAGATTCTAACTCACCTCTCATGCCACCGCAACTCAGTATACATGGCAATGCTATTTGCCAAGCCAAATTCCATCACCTATTCCTAATCTACACCTGAGGTGCAAGAGAGCTACAATTCTGTATCATACACTTTCAAAATATCCATTCTGCTAAAATACATAGACCTTCTGACTTTCAGCATTTATCCCATGATACTTATGTAATATAAACTTCCTTACTCAATTCATCTAGTGCTGCTTGTTTCCTAATGAAAGCATGTAAAAGCATATACTATTAACTTCTGAGGTTCAGTTGACTGCACCAAGCAATTTACAGGCTGACAACAGCACTGTGTAACTGAAAACCAGAAGCTCTTCACATTTAAATTCTTAGTGCAACCCTCACATTTTTACCTGCAAAGCATCCAGCTGAGTTCCACCACGGGGAGACCTGCATTCAGGAGAAGCAGGAGGGAAAGAGCGAGCACTTTTCTTGAGCTCCTCTAAGGTAGATTCATGAGCTGCAATCTCAGCTTGAATTTTCTGCCATGTCATAAGAACAGGAAAAAAACATGTTACAAAATTGCCTGCAGAGAGGGGAAGAGGAACTTGCTTACCACCTACTATCCACCAGAAGTCAATCTACTCTTACAGAGTTTAACACTACCAGGTTTATTTTAAATATCCTGGCTCTGGTGACAGCTTGCTAAACTGAAAGCCGTCAAGACTGTTATTGAATACAACCTTCTTAAAACAGGAAAACAATCCAGATTACAAAAGAGAAGGTGGTGCTAGTTACAAAAGATAATGTGATGCACCTAGCGCACCAGCACAGGACTGAAATGAAGCCTTCATGAATTACTAAGTCTAGGCCAAGCACTGTCATGAGGTATTTTCAAATGTTTTGTAGTGAAAAGCTATACTGGAATACCTGGGCCTCCTGGGGCATCTGAAAGGCATCTATCCTATCAGTCAGGTAAGACGTCAGCTGTCTATCCAGCTCTGCTAAGTTTTCCTGCAAGACCTGCAACATGTGGTCAGTTTCTCGCATGGTCTGAAGCTGCTGTTCCAAGGCGATCTGCCGGCTCACCGCCTGAGTGGGGCAGAAAGGTAAGACAAGATGGAGCAATAATTCAGTATGAATTATATTAAACTTTCTCAAAACAATGTAGGGGAGACAAAAAATCCTATGCCAGGAGGACTGCCTAGAAGGAGCAAAAGTGAGCCCTAGAAGGCAGCAATTTGTGAAGCCTGCTGTGATCCATACCGGCAGCTGACAAACAGTGGCATAGGAGGAGAGTTCTGCTGCTGGATATAAAGGACACTGAACACAGGTCTCTCCTATCACCTCAGGAAGAAAGTATACTGTTAAAAACATACCAGTTTCAAAAACTAGCTATTCAGTGGAAATCAAGGACTTTGTAATACACTACAGATCAATATTGTTTGATGTGTAAACTTGCACATTTTCTTTCAAAACAAACTCTTTCTGTTACAGTGTGAAAACAAAGGATCACAGTTCCTTCCCTCCATTGCCTCTCCCTTCAACAGCAAAACTTCTAAGTTCATCCAAAATGTCACTACTTGCATGGGAACACAAACTCCCACACATGCACAGACCAGTGGGTGCGTACATACACGCACAAGGATAGGGAAAGTTGTCAACAGCCCAGTGTGTCAGTGCTGCAGATGCCAAAGCAGGTAGTTTTTATATGTCGATAAAGTACTGTTGTAACAGGAAAAACAATAGTGAATGCTAACTTAAATGACAGAGGATGAACTGAAATTCCCTCTATGACTACAATTTGGCAATGACAGAAAAAAAACTCCCATCCTACAATTTGGCAGGGACCTGTATTACCAGGATACAGAACACAAGTTACAAATTTATGCAACCTGAAATACAGCTAACCTTCGTCTAGTTATTAAATCTAGAAAAGATTAGACTAACGTATGAGAAGAGGAAGGGGACAACATAATAGATTGAGAACAAGAAGAATGTTTTCCTTCTGTTCCTTACTTCAGTGCGACTTCTTCCTAGCTATTTCAAAGAGTGAAAACGTCACTTATGTTCCTCGTTTTTTACAGTTAGTGAGCAGCTCACCAGTATTTATGGCAGTAGGAAGGGAATATTAACCTCATTTATTGAACTGTCCCCCTTGAGACTGGAATTGCCTTTTTTGTCAAAATTACCTGGAAAAATACCAGGGGGTCCCCACAGTGCAAGGGTATGCAAGTGTGCAAAACAAAACCTGACTCAAGTTGGGGGGAGGAGGGGCAAAGCATCTTGCTCTTAGGCCATTACTCCAAATTGAAAACAGCTGACAACATTGTGAAAGTCTTCCCCTCTTTTCCTGCTATTGCAGTCCTGCATCTAGGAATTCAGCTATCTAACAAGAATCATTTCAGACCACTGAGCTGAAAAACCCAGTCTACTTCAACCCCATCCCCAAATTCTTACCAAGTGACTCAACTCCTCATAGCGGGCATTGAAAGCCTCCAATTTTTCACTGATGATATCATCAAGAATCCCTCCATCAATCAGTGTCTGCCCAAGTTCCCGAATCTGGGTTCGATTATCAGCTGGATGACGCAGGACTGATTCCAGGGACTAATTAGCAGAGAAAGTTTTAAACGTCAAGACACTGAATATTACTGCATTTTCAGATGTGGAAATCTGGCTGCATGCACAGAAGTTTTACACTTCAAATGTCTTGAGAGTGTTCTAAAAGCATGAATTAACTATGGCTTAATCCATGATGGCACAAGGCAAATACAGTGGTCATTTTGCTTTAGATAATTAAACTTCACAGCATTTCTAACTTATATCATTTCATACTACAGTGCTGGAAGGAATTAATCAATTACACAGCAGAGAGTATACAATTTTATCATGGTACCAAGTACAGCATAATCATCTCTAGCAAAATTCAGCTTTTGGTGAGGGATCTTACAAATATCCATTCCAGATTCAGAGTAATATGTTCATTTAACCTGAAGAATCAGCATATTCAACACATATTTCAGTATTCTATTGAAGTGTCGAATTTATGGTTTTTTTAAATGTAGCTATCTGAAAAGGTACCAATCCGATAGAATGACTGCAATACCTCAAGAGCATCATTGACAGCATCCAGCTTATCAGGCAGATTTTCTGTCATTTGCACCCTTTCTTCCAGATTGTTTAGCCAAGCTGTTTCTAAATCAAGATACTGAAGCAGCTCAATCCAACAGGACCACACCTCCTGAGTGAGCAATAGAAAAAAAACATAAATTAGCCTCAAATGCCAGGCATAGCTCATATACCCTATGAACAGTTTAAAGAAATTATGTTTCTGAGACATTCATCTAAAACAGGCAGATGGAAAAAATTCTAAAAACATGCCACAGCACAGTAAGTTCTAGACAGAAGGACCTGCAACTATAGCCACAAAATAAAAAGAAATAAGCAAAATACACATAGAAGTCTCTAAACTCATGCTAAAATTATCACTGACATCCAGATTCTTACAACGATTTAAGTAAGTAACAAAATGCATCCACTCCTCTTGAAAGATAGGACACACACAACCTACCCCAAACTATAATCAACATGTTCTAATTATCATTGTATTTCAACCTTTCATCTCTGAGAATTTTCTTTTTGTCATTTTGAAAGACACGTGGACGGATAACAGAGCTGTAAGACAAGGTTACTTATTTGGACAAGTGCTGATTACAAAAGCAAAGTTAAATGGTGCCTCATGGATTCCAAGGATGTCATCTCAAGGGAAAGTAATCTTGGAAAGGAGCCACAGCAAAATGCGTTTATGCTAAAGCTACTGGATTCAGTGACAAAATCGGACATTTTCAGTGTCCTTCTCCATTCTTCTTGTGCCACCTGCCTCTGTTTTACTAAGCTGAGAGCTATCATTCTCACCTCCAAAGTGTGGCATTTCCCCCGGATCCGATTGCACAGTAGCTGGTAGTTCTCCAGCACAATGTTCAGCTCAGTCGCCAGGTCCTGACCGCTGGACGGCACTTTGGCAGCCAACATCTTGATGTTGTCTTTGAGAATCTTCACCCGCACCTCTTTCTGCAACACATCCTCCTTTGCTCTCTGCCCAAAGAAACATATTACACGATCAGCCCTCAATTGCCACATGGTCAGCTATTCACCACTAAACCAAAGATCAGCAGTTTAACCTTGGAAGTGTTGCTGCCAAAGTATTCTTGGGTCTGAGCACAACAAAATACGGCACTAACTTGCATGGAATTCAGATTGCGTTAGTAAGTGTTGAAAAATCCTATTTTATTAAACATACAGACATATTTACTATTTATGGTTTGTTCATTAAAAATCCATGACTCAAAGCAAAAAAGATCAGGTTCAGTGTTATTTGTACACTAGCATACAGATAAGAAAAAGAAATTTAAAAAAAAAAAGGGAGGGGTTGCTAAAAAAAGCATATCAGGGAGAAAAAGGTAGGGTGAATTTACAGAAGTTATGAGTCTCAGAGCTCAGTAACTATCTCCCAAAGTTATCCAGAAAAGACAATGTCGTTACCCGGGACATGTGCAACTACACAGCTGGGACCTCGCCCACAGCTGTTGGGTGCGCTAGAGAAACATGCAAAAAGGACAACTAGAGGAATTCCTTCAACCCATCTGCACTCAGAGGAGCTTGGTAGCAAATATACAGGATAAACACAGTACAACTCCCAAAACACCTGGAGAAATCATATTATCAGTTGTCAAATTTTGCCCTAACCAGTATTCAGGAAGCAGGATAGCTGGAAGACAGATCAAGCAGACCAGTCCGAGCCTGTCCTGTTGGGACAACTAGAAGGCTCTAGAAATAGAGATTGTCCCATATATCGTTCTTTTCAGGTTTCGTGACAGTTTTATGAAGTTGAAGTACCTCTGATATATAAGGCACTGCACTTTATGATAGAATTTAGTACATGACAGCATTATTGTTGCACATATTGTTCAAGATATCTTCTAAATGTAAGGCAATCAAAAAAAAATGCCAGTTAATGGAAGGGCAAAGAATGGAAAATCTGGGGAACATATTATTTTACAGCAGGATTATAAAAAAACACCTAGCCTCATCTTAAACCTACTCCTTCAAATGTCAGCAGGAGTTCCACTCTTTGTTCAGATGAGAGCAGAATTGGGCAAGCTCAAAAGTTTTTCAAAACCTTATGCAAAAATACTCCAGGTCAAATATACAGAGAGTGTTCTTTCCCAGTCCTAAAAGTAGTCCCAGCATAACATTCTTACTGCAAGTGAAAGAAGATATGCAAGTGTTACAGTAAGCTTACTGGCTCACTGACATATCTGCGAAATTTAAAAGTACAGAATATAATCTGGATTTGACAAAGGTAAATGTGCTCAAAGTCTCTCAGATTTGCCAGTGAAAAGATGATTCTTTCTTTTCTTGGCTTGCGTTCAGCAGGCTGTCAGACTATGTGATCTCAAATGGCTTCAAAGGACATGAATACATTAAAACACTTGTTAAAGACTGCTTCAGAAAGCCCCTTCAAAAAGAACAATGCAAAACTTCAAATAGATTTGTCAAAGCACTTGTAAGGGAGAAAAATTCTTTATTTTATGTTCCGTTGAGTAACAGTGTAGTGGATACTCATTTAAATAACATGCATACAAGTCAAAACATGCGCCTGAACTCAAAGATTTAAAAGCGGAGAGAAATAGTTTACTCTGTACATACATCCAAGAAAATTATCTGTTCAACTGGTAATTTATAATGAGACAAAAATACCTCCTTCCTCTCCATTTTTTTTGGCCACCAGTCCCCAAAGTAGAGAAGCAGGGACCAGCATCACTGTTTGCGACAGATGAGGAACACAAGATAACCTTAAAACAGAACTGTTTTAACCTGCTTTTCTAAATGGGAACCTACTATATCTAGGGGACAAGAAACTGAAGCCCAACAGCTAGAAGCAGAAGAATACGTTTTCACAACCGCTAATTTAGACAGGTATAATATCACCTTTTCTTTCTTTCTCAAGTTTCATCTCCTGCAGTAACTTTCCATATTCTTAGTGTTTAATATGCTATACATAGCAAGCCTGGCTCAACAGCTGGGCAAGCTGCTATTCATTATGAAATTCCTACCCCTCGTGGCCAAATAGAACATCTGCTTTTACAGTTTGTGCTTTAAAACAAAAATTCCACAAAGCAAACCTGAAAAATACCACTAATCTTGTCATGACCTGAGCTCCTTTCCACATAGAAAATAATTCCACAAAAGGTCAACCCCCAAAGCCATTAAGTTTTGTGTCTCTTTAATCAGGTCTCTGCAATGACCTGGTATTCCTGACCTTCATTTCCTCCACCGCATTCTCTAGCTCTTCAGGGGACTTGTATTCAAAATCTTTCTCCAAATACTCTTCTTCAGCTTGGGTCATCCATTCTTGCATCTCTGCCAAATCCTTCTTCAGATTTACAGCTTTTTCCTGACTTTCAGACAGCCGATTTTTCTGACTAACGATCTAGAATCCAAGGTGGAGAAAGAAATAGCAGTTTTGTTACTTAAATGTCCTTATATATGTGAAAAACCACAAATCTGTGCTAAAACATTTTACTACCAAAACATTTTCAGGCCTTTTTGATTAACAAAAGACTTTTACTTTTACACACACACACGAACTCATGATCCCTTTTTAGCAGATCAACAAAATCTCGAGGTGAGGGAAGGAGGAAAATGACCTTTTTTTCCTCATTGCATGTAAACTGGTAACAATCCTTGGAAAAAGTCAGACAGAAAAAAAACCTCTTCTGATGACAAGTATCATATAGTTAGATATATCTTTATATAGAGCACTAAAACACCCTTCAGGCCTCGCTTCTTTCCACAGCCCAGGCAATCTCAATTCTGTATCAACAGCAAGATTCTCCAACACAGATCCTCTCCAGGCATTGCAACTAAAGGAGTATGTTTCTACAGACAGCAGAAAGCTTCCACCCAAAAGAAACAACCAAATACACCAGGCTGAAGTGGTAGTCTATTTATAGCCATTTATTTTTTAAAGCTGCTTAGCTGCTTTTAAAGCTGCAGGGTAATATTCCAGATTTCAGGAACAACAGAACAAAAAGGTCAGACTTCCCTCCAACCCACCCCAGAAAGAGCAGCAGGAGGCAAAGTGAACAAATTAATTTTTAGTTAAAAACAACTGAAGAGTTTATTGTGCTCCTTCCAGCTAGGCGCTGAGAAGTGCACATATTCAAACAAAACTACTGTTGCACAGGTACCCCCTAACATATTGGATTTCAGCCACTTTGACAGTGGAACAAGAACAACATACTCGTCTCACTGTTTCACTGCTTCACCTCTTCACCATCCTACCAATGCCATACAACCGAACAAACAGCTGCAGTAACAAGCAAGCACTAGCAACATACGGAGAACTCACCTGTTTGCTCAGTTTCTCCCACTGAGTCTGGCAGTCTACTAGCCTACACTTTGCCCAAGTATTTATGCTTGCAATAGGCTGAGCTCTTAAAGCAGACTCTACTTCTTTCATCTCTTTCAGTGATGGTTCAATTGTCTCCATTTCATTGACAAACATCTGAGCACACAGAGAAAATGAATGTTGTTGTTTAGCAAGACATCACAAATTTATAGGATACCAATAAGTTTGTAATTTTTAATTATTTCAGAAAAACTTTAATATTAAAGCAGATTGATGCTGTGTTCAATACTGACTGTTTAAAAAATCCTTCAGTAGCCCAAAACATCAGAACTATCCAACTGAAAAACAAAACACAGCTTGCCGTACATGGTGCAAACATTCTCACATGCCAAATGTCAACACTGGAACAACAGAAGTTTAAAGATTATGTGCACTAAATACCCTGATGCTTCTGGCATACCTTAGACTTGTATTCTTCTCCCAGAAACAAACATTTGTAGGTACACTGTAATTACTATAAGAAGAAATTCCACCTATTTGTGATCTTTACGTGCCACTAGCTAGGAAGGAATCTTACTTGTAAAGCACATACAATTCCTAAACCGTAGGACTTTCATCAGAGTTATTTGCTTGTTATTTTTATTGCCCTTGAGAGTTTAATGCAGAAAGAACTATTCACTCAGATTCAATTCCCTAATCACAAAATTGGGAAAAATATGTAAACATTTTCAGAGGAATTAATGTCAACTTGTAGATGAGTGTAAATACGGTGAAGACCTTTAAAAAGTACAAAGTGTTATGGCTACACACAAGGAACCAATTAAAATGTGCCCTGAAGAAAGATAAGACAATTTTTCTGGTAGGCTTTATGGAATATGCCATGCACAATATTTAATAATACAAGCAAAATAATAAAGAAGAGATGCTAGTCATTATTTATTTCAAAAGATTCCTTAAAAGATCAAAACTCACTGTGCACTGGTCAAGTTGTCTTTGAAGTCCTTCAGTATCTGCTTGAACAGCCTTTTCTGTCATTAAGTAGTCTTTCACACCATCCATCCACTTCTGAACAACTTTTGAATCAGCCTAAATCAAATATAGTAATGAAGAGTTGATACAACGCCGTGATGAAGAATGTATAGCTGTTGCATTTCACCTTCTAGCAGTGTCTAAAGAATATTCTAGAAGCTGCTAGCCTTGCTGGTTTTGAATCAGACCACCTTTGAGTCAATTTTTAGTTTTGGTTGGTTGTTTTTTTTTTTTCTCCCCAATTTCTCTGTTCTCAAATTTATATGAAAATTAAATTCACAATAATGATATTCTCCCATCCATGCTACAGCATGGCTTGATTGACACTGCACTGCTCCAGGCTGTCACACAGAAACATGGGATCAAGCAAGGAGGCAAGCATGTCTTCAAGAAGTATGTGGTTACCCTTCACATGAAGGACCTGGCTGAATGCTGGGAATAGCATTTTCCTGATGACAGAAATGTATGACTGCTTCCACCACACTGATTCAAAAGACATACCGCACTCCAAGGAAAAGAGAGGGCCCTATAGAAATAGATGTGGGGAGAAGAGGAGGGCGTAACGCTAAATATACTTGACAAGTAGAAGCTATGCTGGTAAAGCCATTTGCCTTACAAAGAAACACAGGCATAAAAGGAAAATACCACAGAAGATTAGACTAATCACTAAAAAAAAAAAAATAATCTAGCTGTTTGAGGCCAATAGCAGCTACTGTAGTCACTACAGCAATGCACAGGGGGAAAAAAAAGTAAACACATACACAGTTTCAGAGTTATCTGACCTAACATTTGGCAGTTGCCTTACACCCTGCAATGATGTCGGTGGGGAGGGACACAGGAGGGTTGTCGTCTCCTTCCTGTGCAATTGTGGATGTTCCCAATCACCCTTACAAACAAAACCACCACAAAACTTAGAGCAGGGAGAAAGTTCTTCCTTGTCCTGGTTCAACTGAGTTATGTGATTGTCATTTTTTAGTAATACAGTTGGACTTTTTTTAATCAACATTTTTGGACTAATAGATGGCATCTTTTTATTCTGACACAATCATCACCACAGAGCCCTGTTACTGAGAAGCTGAGTCAAAGGCTCATCAGCTTCACCTTCTGCTCTGCATGTCACCAAGGAGGAAAGCACACACTTTGTTTCCTTAAAAACTCTGCAATAATAGTTCTTTCAAGATCAATACGTTACACACTGCTTTCTCAAAAAAATGTCTGCACTAATGAAAACCCATTAGACAAGGTCATGTTTATTTTTAGGCCAATGCTACCATTAGAGGTCAAAGTCATGACATTTTCTTCATTCCTTTTCCATTTTGGGGAAATTTCCTGCAGCTGATTAGCCTGAAAATAATTTTCCAAAAAACAGACCCCAGGAGGCTTAACAGTGAACCATGGCTTAATGTAAAAAAATACATATTTATAAAGGCTGCCATTTGACAAGGCATTTTAGCATACACCTAATTTAGCTTGCTTACAGTAAGCTACTTATATAAGTAGCTGAAGTGAATTAAACGGGATTACTCAGAAAGTTAGGCACACATTTAAGTAACTTGCTGAATCACAAGCCAAGTCTACAGAAGTTTAATGAAGTAAATGCTCCTGCACTGCGCAGGTAAGTAATTACCAATGATCAATACCCAGTGTAGATTGCTGATGTACAAGAGCTCACAATTTTTAGACATGAACTAAAACACTGAATTAGTTTCTAAAATTTATTCTAGGCAGGAACAAAGATCAAGTGTGCTGAATTTTAACTTGTTCACTCCTAGAAAAACCACATGATGTACAGCCATGCAGTAGATTTAAAAGAACTGAAGGTGACACATAATCAGACACAGCAAGCCACGCATTATTAGAGGTATGATAACAGAGCATATAAGATACAGAATTTTTCTTCTAGAAAATACAAGATGCAACACTGATAAAATGAGTCTTGTCTACTTTTCCCTTCACATGACTATTACCGACAGTCTCACACTAAAACACAGATGTCACTAATGCACATGTTGTCAGCTTGGGGGAGCCTCTGTCATATCACAAATCACAGAAGCGCCACCTGAGCAGCAGGACCCACAGGCAGATCTGCCACTGACTTGGTCATCAGACTAGCAAGGACATTTTAAGCACTGTTCACCTGTCTGCTCACTGTTAAAATGAGAATGCTTACATTCAGTTTCTTTTCGAAAACCTAAATGTGAGGAGTGCCATTTTGGGAAATGCCAGTTTTTAAAGGTGAATTAGGAAAAAAAGAAACATTAAAAATAAACCAACACTTCTGTGTAGTTGCACATGACCATATGTTCTCTGAGGGTTGCCATTCACTTACTCTTTTTTTTTTTCTTCCCCACTTTTAATTTTTTTTTTCCTTTAATAGCCAGACTTACTCCTCTTTTTTTTTTTTCCCCACTTTAATTTATTTTCCTTTAATAGCCAGATGCTTCATCTCCTCTCTTAACCAAGAAGATACTGCCCAGCCATTCTTCAAACTAATCTTGTGTCTCTAGTATCACATCTCCAGTACTGACCCACTTGGTGTCTGCACCAGGACCATATACCCAGTCTCCCATATCAATCCTTCTTGCAGTACAGGTTCCATCCTGATCTGTCCAATGCTGTCCGCAACATTTTTATTCAGCTTGCTCCACATTCTAATTTTTATTCATACAGTGCTAGACTACAAAAAGCTCTTTATAGATTAGTACCACTCATTCAAAAGGAAAATTCAGAGAATATAAATACACGACTGTCCATCCACTGACAGCTTTATGAAACATTTAGAAAACACAGGAACTGTGTACTTAAAAATTCAGTTCATGAGAAAACACCCCCACTGTAAGCCCCATATTTCTACAGATAGCACCACTACATATTTCTTCCATTTTCAATTATTTAGTAATTACTTCCATTGTTTCTTCTGCTTTAATTACTTTTTCAGCTTCTGTACTTCTTTCTAAAGTAACAGGAAAGTTTTTAACATCTCAGGACAAAGTTCTGTTCTCAGATCTATACAACAGCATGCAGCTTCAATACTCTGCTCTCTACAGCTCTTCAAAACTCCCATGGGCATGAAAAGCCACATCTTTCATCAGTGAGTGATTCATATACGTGATGGTACCAACATCACTTTGAACAGCTGTGGAGAACAGGGCACTTCACCTTTGGGTGAAAAAACTGAATAATTGATTACTAAAAAACCTGCCATGCTAACACCGCACATGTGTACCCTACTCTCAGTTAAAAACAAAAGATTATTTCAGTTTTCAGGAGCCATTCTTCATCCAGTTAAAGTTGTGGTTTAGGAAAGTAGGTGCATGTACAGACCACTCAACTGAACATGATTCAAGTGCAGAAAAAGAAGAGTTCTGTACTTTAAAGAAATTAAAGGAGAAAAAAAGTGCTGCTAAAACTGATGAGGTAAGTAGGTCTTGCTCAGCATAGCTACAGATAATCAAGGCAACTGGAAAGCTGCAATCATTTGAAGAACAAGACTGCTAGAAAGTTGTTGCACAAAGAACATTGAGGCAGGCTTACATGCAGATTATTTATTCTGTCGTGCTAAATAGCTAATAAGCATAACCAGAAAGAGAGGGAAGGAAAGAGAATGAGACAGTGAGATATTGTACATTTAGGTCAAAGTCAGCAGAAAAATTAATCAGGAGGTCATTGCTGGATAATAAACACCAAGGGCTTGGCTAAGCCTTAGAAGTTACTTTCTTTCAGGGTTCTGTACAAGCCAGCTCACTTTGGGCAGTCAGCTGCCGCTGACCAGCACCATCAGCTCCTCCAGAGCTCCACATCATCCCACAGGCTGCTGCAAGTAGCTACAGAAGGATAGGTTTGAAGGAACAAGACTAAAAGCAGAAACTCTTTCAAACATAGGTGCACAAATACACATATTCCAGAACATGGGGTGGTTTGTTTTGGTTTTTGTTTTTTGGGTTGGTTTTTGGGGGGTTGTTTTTTTTGGGGGGGGCGGGGGGGTGGAGGCAGGAACAGCTTTTATCTTTATGCTTCAGGTAATGCAGCCTAACAATATTACACAAAAGTGTTATATAAAGAAATACACATTTTTCCTCTGAAAACCTGCAATTCTTCTTCCAATTCATAGGTTGGTTTGTGGCTTCCATTTACAAGTTCACTAGCCTAGACTGGACTACCATATGCTATTCATACACATGTATCCCACACACACACTGCTAGGAGCAGCTCAAGTCCCAAAACAAATAACTAGTGAATAGCACTTTACAAGCAGAAGCAAGTTTTTCCCTCCAGCCTTTTTCCCCCAAGTAAAACTTTTCATGGGAGCATAGGTGTGGACTCTGCTCTTAATTGTCATTTAGTTACCCCTACTATGACTTCTCCCAGGTTTGCATTTTTAAAACAAACAAAAAAAAAAAACCCAAACAAGAAAAAAAAAAGACTTGAGGCTTTTACTGCTTCCAACTCATAATCAGCAACAGCTTGTCCAACTTTCACTGCAACATCAGGCAAGCCAATTACCTGGTCTTACCAATATAAATTTCAGTTTAAATACATGTGTCTATTTCAGTAGTCATTAAAGATCCTGTCTGGCTTAAAATAAATTTTAAAAAAACCAAAACACTTAGTTTAAAGTTTGAATCCAATATCAAATAAACAAACAGTTTTCTGCTTCAGAGGGAGGGGAGAGCAAGACTGAAGGAAACTTTGAGGAAAGGTGGTGGTGTGCATGCATGACACCAATGTTCTGAAGAAGGTGTACGCAGCAAGCTGCTTATGTTTATAAATTGCATAATTCATACTCTGTTAAATGGAAAAGAACGTAAATAATTCCACACATTAAAATGTTTAATGCATGTGAAAATACAGATTTCTGTGTAGCTAATCCACCTGTGCCTTCATCCCGAGACAGAGAATCTCTAGAAGCACCTTCTTGCTTTTTGAAGTTTAAAATAATATGAAAATGAAAATACTGTGAAGCTTACTTAAAGTCTAGTTACACATTACCCTAGAAAAAAAAAAACAACACAGCACTGAATTTGGGCTTTTATACTGCTCTGATCACTTACACTTTCAAGCTGATACTGAAGAATGGTTAATGCCCATTTAACTTTTGGGTCACAATAATATTGCCATGGGCTAAATCATGATATATTTAGTTTTCATTATTTTTTCCTCTCCCCAGAGGAATATAAATACTCTAGAGAAGGGACTTCAAGCAAACACAAAGAAACCCCTCTAACCAGTAAATACTGAGTCAACCTCAGCTAAATTACTTAAGCACTTATCTGTCCCCTCTTTATCAATGCATTAAACATCTAAATACCCTTTAAATACTATTGGTTTTAATCCCTTCATTTTTAAAGCATTGGGATTTTCTGTCATGCAGGATTTCATACATATATATATGTGTGTGTGTCTATATATATATATATATATATATATATAAAATAAATATCAGTGCTGATTAATCTAAATTCTTTAACTCTCCTTCCTGACACTTCAGAGGCCATCTGTTGGAACTGGAAAACTCACTATACCTAAGCATTTTCTTTACTTCCTTTTTTAACAAGCTGTAGTAATTCTTTATTACTGTTGACAGAAACCCCACTTGAAGGAGTGGGTTTTCTGTAGCCAGTATGAAATTTCAATTTTAGATGTCAAACTAGTAAGGCATTGGGCATCTGACACCAACCACAATAAAGGGCACTCAGCCCCTGGTGGGATCAAGCCTTCAACAGCATAACTGACATACCTTTGACTTTAGTGTAACCTTTGCTTCTGGTATTGAAAGAAGAGGAATGCTAATTTTAAGTGAAAAGTAATTATATCGGAAGATAAAATAATATCCTTGGAACGTTAAAAGTCCTCTGCTACCCTACCACAAATGCACTATATATGCTTCCAGCCTCTGCCAGACTAGTGCCCATTAACATTTCACTTCTCAGTCAGTATCATCTGGACTCCTCCAGGAACACAGAGAAAGAAAGGGCTCTCAAACAACTGAGTTACATAAGAAAAAAGAATCCTTTCATTTTACCTCAAATATTCTCAACTTGGATGTAATTTCCTCCAGTAGCTTAACATCTTTGGAAATCTTGAGCTTTAACTTGTCCCAGTGTCCCTGCACATGCTTGAACTCTTGCATGTAGACCTTTTTTATATCAGAAGCAGCATGTTTCTCCAAAGCCTTTGTTTCTTCAGCAAGTTTATCTACACTGGGCTTCTGGGCTTCCAGTGTCTCACAAACTGCCTACAAGGGAAAAAAAAAGAAAAAAAAAAGAACAAAATATGTCTGCTTTCAGTATCAGCCTTACGACAGGTATACACTTACATACAAGTGCAAGTACATCAAAGGTTTTGTTGTGCAGGGAACAGATTCAGTGAAGAGTCATATTCCAGTTACTGCAGTTATTGCAGCTGAGATGTCCAAGCAATGTTTTAAGTAGCAAAACCTTCAGCTGCTCTACTGGTGCAGTACCAGAGATTACAGAATGGGCTGTAAAGCTTGGCCACGTAGCTAAACATACCCAGGCACCTACGCCCCTCCTGTGCTGTGTGGTACTGGCACTCGTTAGCAAAGCAATGGCTACACTACACTGCACTCACAAAAGAAGCTGCAACGTAGACATACCAGGACCTCAGTTTTTTCATTCCCTCCACAGATATGGTTTGGGGTTTTTTTAAAAAGAAAGCAAACAATAAAGCCCACACAAACAGGCTGAGTGTGTCCTTCTGAGTTTTGTAAAGTAAAAAAAAAAATATTATAATATCTAGCTGCAATGAAAGCTCTGGATGCTTGAGTTTTGAAAGCTGTTCTTCCAGCTGGAATACGGGGAGGATACAGTCTGAATATATTCACTATGGCATTGCTGATATGAAGAGTCACTTGAGCTGAAACAGCTAATTTCCTAATATTAAGGAAAAATAACAAATGAAGGTATAAGCCAAGACATGAAAAATGCTGCCACTTCATTGAACTGGTCATTTTGGTTATCCTGCTTAAAAATTGCTTGAGAGAGAAATTTGGAATGAACACATGAAACCATTATTAATTTAACTTTTTTAGTATATACATTTAACATGTACATGTGGGATATGTGTGCATATATTTTACTGAGGAAGAATCTTCTTTTCAACATGTTTATGTTCTTAGTTTTACTTTGCATTTACAGGAAAGAAGCAGGATAAAGTGTACCATTTCCTCTAAAAAGATAGATAGTGATGTAGCAATGAGACTGAGAAGAGGGATGTATTCTTCTGCAAAAAAGAGCTTTCTCTACAGGTGACCACAGACTGAGTCAATCCCTGGCTTGCGTCTATGCCTGAAGCACTTATCACTGCCTGCTACAGTGCAAAAGGAGCTGGACAATCCCAGGTCACAAGCAGCTCATCATCTACAGTTTGTTCCGATCTCCCATCACACTCTTTAAAGCTCCCACACTGGTGTAGTATGTCCTTTCTGGTTAATTAGTCTCTGAAGGGGGAGAAGGGATTCAGGCAGAAGTAGGAAAAGACAAACCTCCAAAGACTAAATGGCATTGCAATTCATGCAGGGTATGGACCAGAAAATCTCTGCCAACTTTAAACAACACAGAAGCAACATTAAAAGAGAAAAACCAAAGAACTCGGAACTGGTTTTAATCTGCTGGTTCAAAAAACAAAGAACTAACACCCCTGTTTACTGGGCTTTTAAAAACACCCATTTGATCACTCTCTGCTGAATAGAGAAGGATATCAAGACAGACACAGCCTCTCCCTACCCAGCAACTAAAGTTCAAGAGCTCCTCCTGAGTCACATGCAGCCCTCTTATGCCACCACACAGGGAAAAATATCTGCTTCTGAATTAAGCATGATTCCACAAAAGCAGTGGGGACAGTGGAGGGGGCAGGAAAGTATTTGTCTATGTTTTTGGGTTGTGGGGTTTTTTTGCTTTAAAAAAGTGTGCTGGAAATGCATGATTCTCTTCCCCTCACTCTAGTCCTGCCCCCGTAACTGGTATTTACAAAGCAACTATCATTGATAGATTTTCCCCTACTTTATAGGCCCATAATAGGAAAGAAAATACAATTTCTGCTGGACAGAATTTGTGCATCAATTACATTTATGGCTTGCAAGCACTGTTTCCCTTTGAAAGGCAAACTGGAGGCCAGGGAAGTGCAGTTACTCTCACCCAATAGCTGAGCAGGATGAAACAGGATGGATTTGTTAATCAGCTGAACCTCAGAGACAGTTTAAGCAGGCAGGCACCCCACGTCTGTGTAGGCTATACCCAGCGCTTGGAGGAGAGGATCCCACACTGCCGCAGGTGAGGGACATGGCCTCCCCAGGACAGCAAGCCCGAGCAGGCCAGGCATGGGCATGGCTGTGGTGCAGCTCAGGCAGGGAGAGCTGAAAGGCAGCTCCCAAGGAAGGGAAGGGCAGGCCCCGGCTCCCGGCTTTCCTCACAACCACGCTGTCGCAGCAAAGGAGCAGACCTTGGATCGGGTGACCAACCTGACCCAACCAAGCTCCCAGGAGGGGGATGCTCTCGGGGCCCTGACATCCATTTTGGGGCTCCTCAGCACAAGAGAGAGATGGGCACACCGGAGAGAGCCTGGGGAGGCCACCAAGCTGGTCAGAGGTGCTGCAGCACTTCAGAGAAGATCCCTCAGAGCCTCCTCTTCCCCTGGCCGAACAGTTCCAGCTCTCTCGCTGCCCGTGCCAAGAGACGAAGCTAAGACAAGCTATGAGGCCTGCAGGCTCGGAGATACCCAACCCTGGCCCGGACACGTCCCTCAGCAGCCTGTGGTGACCCAGCTTTCAGCAAGCAGCCCCCAGAGACCGCTTCCACACACCACTCCCTGGCCGACTTCCCTCCGAGTAACGTTTTCGCTACCCCACCGGAAACTAGGCAGGAGAAAGGAGGATGACAGGAGCCGGAAAAGCAACTTCCTCGCTGCAGCGCGCAGGTTAAGAGTTACCTTTGCCTGCTGCAGGGCCTTCTCCACCTTACTGGGTTCGCTGAGTCCACCGGCGATGGACTGCTGCTTGCACTCCAGCTCGCTCAGCGTGTCCTTCAGCCGCTGCAGGGAGTCCACATACTCCTGGCTCGGCTGACTTTCTGTCTCTGGTACCATCAGAAAGAATAATGGAACAAAACAGGAGGTAAGGAAATAGACGCGAGACCCCAGTTATAAGAGATGTGAACATAGTCAAAGTTATCAGGATCATTTAGAAACAAGAAATCATGTGAGATATACTTGTACACTGAATCCCGCCGAGACCTTCCAAGAGCTAAAAAACTCTTCTGCTGATGGCAATATTTTTTCCTTTAAAAAAATATTAAAAAATATATAATATATAAATATGTATTATATAATATATAAATATGTATTATATAGAATATAATAATAAATATACAACGACAGCCACACCGCTCAAAAAAAACCACCACCACCAACAAAAGAGATTTAAAAACCCAATCCCATTTTTAGAATTTTCTTATACTCCTAAGCACCTAAATCTCTTGGGGTGGGCAGGGTGATGGAATCAATAGTACTTGGGCTTTTGCAAGCCTAAATCCCCACAATTTAGTATTTTTCATTGTCAAAAGTTTTAGACATATCTACTATTTATATGCAAACACACAGAGAGGTATCTACTATATAGAGAATATAAAGTATAGCATATATAATAGCCATATGTTACATATAAAGTTAAATATACATACTACATACAGTAACTATATAAGCTAGTATTTTTTTATATATATAAACACAAATACAGAAAATATTTATTAGTATAGTAGTAGGGTTTGGGTTTGGTTTGGTTTTGGGGGGTTTTTTGTGTTTGGGGTTTGGTTTGGGTTTTTGTTTTTTTTCACTTTTTATACACACACAAATAAAAATAGCAGCTTTCAGCCTTTTTCCAGAACACAGACACTATCTGGGAAGACTGAAAAGAGAATTAAAGTTTGGATGGAGTATCTGCTTGCAATCTTTGACTGAATCTCAGATTTTGCTCGAGCCAGCCCTCTGTGGAATCCCAAGCAGGAGGCAGCACCTCACTCTGGAATTTCAGAATGAAAACGGTCAGATTTAGAAAACTGCAGTCAACAGGATTTTGACTGTAAGAGTTGTACTGTGGTATGCACATTCTCTGGCCTTGAATTCCTAAGCAATTTCGTTACTGCCACAAGTGAAAATTAATCTAAGCCTTGTTCTGACTCACCAGGTAGCTTTTCAACAGCTTACTGTCAGAACTGTCATACCATTTATAACTAAGGAATGAGTCAACCTTGCTAGAGAGAATCAGTTATCTAGCTTCCTCTTCTCAAAACATCAGGATCGGGGCGGGGGGGCAGAATTCAGTAAAAAGCAAATAGGTGCACTGTCATTAAACTACAGCAAATCCTGAAGGAGAACAATAGTTAAAGCAGCCTCCCATTGACAAAAAAAAAAAGTCACAATTCCCATTAAAAAAACGTTTGTAGAGATGGGACAGAGCAGCACTCCACGAGGGAATTTTCAGAGCCTCAAAGAAGAGCCGTGAAAGGAGCTGGAGTTCTGTCAGTCAAAGCCTGCCAAGTTTACAAATGCTAAAGTGCCACCACCAGCTGTTTCTCCCAGTTACATGGTTCTAGAAATTCTTTTAACTTATGGCAATTCAAATTATGCTGTAAATAAACAAGTGAAACCCTGAACTGAAATTTCCCTCTGTTCTTTAGCAATACACAATCTGCAGAGAAATTATCATTCAAAAAAATACACAAGTACAAATTTAACGTATTACAGTTTGTAAGGTGTTTTTTACCGAGTAATAGCTGGTTCAAATATACTAATAACTCCTCAAGTCATGTGTGGCATGAAAAAATGAGTATTTTTATCACATCATTTAATAATTACCAAAATGCACAATACCAATAAAATTATTCGAGAGTACATGAACTCAGAACAGTCATAAAATAATCACTCCTCACAGTAAGAATGGAAGCAAACTCTGTAATTTGGGTGTGGCAGACATACATTATTCATAGAGTTTTCTGCATGGGTATAATCCAAGCATGCAGGCCTGGTGCAACACATTATATAGATGGCCTAAGAGTTTAGTAATTGAGCCTATTTTTATTACACACAAAATAAAGTGTTAATGCTCTTCCATTTGGGACCATTAGCGAAACGCTTCCTTGAATTCCTCAGAAACAAAATGAAAACTAAGGAAAAAAATATCCTTAGAGGTCTGTGCTTTTACTATTCAGTGGTAAAATATTAACAGAGCTACATATTTTGTGCACAACATCTAAAAATCCTTTCAAAGCCAGCATGACTGGTTTGAATGCTTGTAATGAAATTTTTAATACAACAAAAAACCACGTAAAAAGTGCCTGAAAAGCAAGCCAGATTCCAAATCACTTCAAAGATGAAATTTCCAAAAGGAATTATGTATGACTAATGTGCTCAACAAAGCTATGAAAAAGAATAAATTCCACATGCGCACTTCAATTTTACGAGGTTCTCCTAATCTTCCATTTTTCATTTCTAGTATTATTATTTATTTCTGTAAGTGCCAGAGACACACAGCTTTTCAAACTATATTATTCACCTTAAATATGTTTTGCTAATTCCTTAAATGTAGTTTTAGGAATGTTGCATCCTTGCATAATCACTTTTAACACCATGGAACAAAATTTTTTGTAGTGTGCACAGATGAGGTCATACAAATATGCTTTCAGGTGTATAAAAAGATTTTGTCAGCCTGACTCAAATCCTCGTAGAATCAGTAGGAAAACTCTATCAGAATTCACTGAGTTTTCAATCAGCTCAAAACAACAACAAAAAAATCAGAACACAAGTATTAGGAGAACTTATGTTAATAAAAAAAACCAGCACATATAAATATATTTACCTTTCTTCAGCTGCTGGTGACGTTCCTCTAGTTTCTGACAAGTCAACCTGAAGCGATCCAGAAAACCATTCAAGCTCTCCTGAATGAAGTTTGGAGACATGGGCTGAGAGGTGAGTTCCCCGCAGGTGGCTTTCAGGTGTTCCAACCGAGGACTCAAGCTTACAAGATGAGTTAACTCCTGCTGTGAAAGATTAAAAACAAAACCAAATCTCACACTTGCCTTGTTAACACAAAGACATTAGTAAGCTACTGCAGCACAGCTCCTCTGCATTACTAGGGCAACAATGTTAAAGTACTCCTGTGACACAGGTACCAAAATCTTCCCGTCAGATCAGGTGCCCTGGATGCCTCGGAAATTTTGAGTTACCTTACTGACACTGACTAGGCTAAGCTCCTCTAGGGTATTCTGTGCTCCAAACAGCTTCCAATCAAAATTAAGAAGTTTTGCCAGACTTACCTGACATAAGTCTTTCAGGACTGCTGAGGGCTGGGATGCTGAAGAAGCGTTACTTTTAAGCCAGCCATCCTTCTCAATTACAGTGTTCTCAAGCTCACTCATTTCCTTAAAATAAGCATTTATATCTTCTTGGTACTTTATCTTTCTGGCCACTTCTTCCAGATCTTGAACCACCTCTTTCCACCCTGACAATATTTTCTCCATCACAGTTTTTATATCCACTGTAGAAAGTCCTTCTAAAAGATTATAAAAATTATTGTTATATTAACTGCAACATATTTTGGTTAACAAGCATTTAACCTTTCCTCTCTTCAGATACAGGTGCACATTCACATCAACATGCAAAATGCTTTGATTCCAAATCCACTATCCATAAAACTATACTTACTACTAACAGGGTTTCAGCTTTTTATTTTCACATCAATAGTGAAATGAAGAGTGAGATATTCCACTTCCATTCTTTCCCTTTGATAACTTTTGAATTTATAACCATGAGCTAACTCTTGACCATCATGACTCTCTTCATCATGATTTGTGTCTAAATGTTGATATGTAGATTTAAGTAAAATAAGCTTTATTTAAGTAAGCTTCCAATGAATTGGTTTGGGTTTTTTTAATGATTCTAGACTCCACAAACAAAAAGGTAAGCAGCAAGTTGGAAGGCAGCAATAAATTCATTGAAAAGGTAGATGGAAATCCTGTCGGCCTGGGAGAGAGAGGGAGCAATGGCTAACAATGTCACATTGCATGCAGACATGATTAATAACTAGGTAGTATGAATAGGTACAAAAGCACCATGACAAAACACGAGGTTATTTCCCGCTGCCAGTGACTACATGAAGCACTTGCTACACCATCTTTTTGACAAATCAATGCATTACTTAAGGATGCAGCAACAGAATTGAAGAGACCTCCCACCCATTCCTTGTTTTTTTTATTTCACATGCCAGAAGTAACTGATGATTTTGCTATATATGAAGAAATTTCAGTGCAACGTGCATTCAACAGTACATTCTTGCCATTGCAAGTTTCTGATACAGATTCTCTTTCAAGGTACCACCTTCCTTATATAAGGCATATTTGGGTCATTTGAACTTAACAGTTCTGTCATTTAGATTGGAGTATAAGGAGGAGAGTCACATGGAGGGGTTTTTTTGCTGCGCTGCTTTAGCATAAGTGGAGCCCAGTGCTCTGGTCAGGGCAGCCAGCCAACTTCTACAAGGGCACTTGAAGGCTCTTCTCCATAGATCCTCCCTGTGCTTCACACACCAGCCGTACACTTGGCCCATCTGCAGTACAGAAGCACAGCAGCCGCAGCCAGCCACATCAGAGGAACGTGCATGCAACAATCAGTCACCGCCATTACGGCACAGCCTGTACATGCCCCAAGATAGAAGTGGATATATACACATGCATGACAGTGCTGTACGTTATGCCACAAAGGTATACCTAGGCCTGGTTTTGCAGATAAAAGCTACCATTCTGAGCTGGACAAAACATACTGGCAGACCCTGACAAAGGCAGGGGCTCTAGATAGGTTATTTTCTATATATCCTAAAGTTTAAGATGGCAAACAATTAGGAAGCAATTCCTGCATCTTATTTTTTGCTGATACAAAGCAGTTTAACTATGCATTTCTCATTATGATCAACAGATACTAGTTTCATAGCCATGACCTATCACAGCTAGAGGGGTTTATAAAAGAGAGAGAGGGAAGGAGGGAGGATTTCTGTCCAGGTTTGAAGACAAGAAACTGCTACAAATTTTTATAACCCAAACTCCAGGTCAAATCAGTGGCTTCCAGCCATCAGCTTCAGGGCAATGGCACCCACTGTAAAAAGCTTCAACTGTAGTAGGCAAGGAGGGGAAGAATGGAGATGCTTAGCAGATTGGGGCATCCAGGTAAAGGGGCGGGCTGGAAAAAAATGTGACAGTTGGGAAATCCAATGGAAATCAGTATTTTCCAAAAGGGATGCTGGTCAGTATGCAGGACTGTGATACCATCCCTTCACCTTCAACTTCACCAGAAGCCAAGTGCATAGCAGACCTAAAAGACTGACTCTGGATGATATGAACAGCTCTTTTATGCAGAAAGTCACATTTCACTGATGAAGTTTTGTCACATTATGAAACAAGATTTTGGCAAAGCTTAAAGATTCAACTTTCACTGATGTTAATTATAAGTTTCCAGGGATAAGTGTTTTAATTGACAATCAGTCATTTTCTCAAGCATGTAGGCTTCTCTCTTGCCTTTGAGCCATAAATTGTGACTGTATCATCAAAACATACTGACAGTTTTTACAAAAAATAGAGAAAACTATGAATAAAAAGAGATATACACATATTTATCAAGCTTAAATTTGGTTTCAAAATTTCCACTTCTTTAAGGGAGTTATATTTTAAAAACTTATACTTAAAATCTCCACACAATTTAAAATTAAACCAAGTCCTTTCCCCAAAAGCATGTTACTGCCATTTTAAGAAATTATTTCTATTTCAATAAAAATAACCCTTAAAAGGTTGCAAATGAAAACAAACATTAAACAAAGAATATTAATATTGCCTTTCTATAAGCTTAAATAAAAAAAAAAAACCACATATAACTAGTAACAGTAAAAATGACCAGTGTCTCTGAAGGAAAGAAAATGGAGGGAGGGAGAGGGGAGGAATATATTGTAATGCTTAACTGGAGATAGCTTATTTCAGTATTATTTCCCAGCAACTCATCTGATTAAATCACAAAACAGAAAAACCTTCAAGTTGCCTACCCTTTCCCATTTGATCCAAAAGAGTATGTCCACTTCGTTTCAGTTCATCTAGCTTTTGGCTTTTTTCAACTCTTTCTTTTTCAATCACCTACAAAGCGAACCCCAAAAGAATACAGTTTCAGAGAGGCTAATTTTTCTTGACTTCCCCCAGTAACATGTATTTTCCCACTACTACCCAAAACACGCTCCAATTTTCTTGGATACAGCACCTTCTAAGATGCACATTGGTTCTGTTTGTTTGGAAAACAAATGCAAAAGGAGTTAGCTGTCACAAGTACCAGGCAAGCAAGAGCCTAGTACAAAAAACACCAGGAGTAAAATATTATTAAAAAGGTTGATGATCCTGCTATGTGAAATCAGATATTTGGACATCAGCTAAAACAAGTCACTTGTTATAAGTTGTAATTGCTTAATGTGAAGCAGCGAAGAAAAGACCTTTTTTAAATAGTGCCTTCATCTCTACAGTCTCTACTGAGATTTCCAGTAGAAGGGAACAACCACCTGTTCCCTATAAGTCCAAACAGCAAGAACTATAGCACACTAGTAATGCACTCTCATAAGCTCTAGTGGTTCACTCTCCTTCGTAAAGAAATGGTGAGAGAAATCCTATGTGACTACCAAGATTTTTACAGGAACAAGTTCCTCCCTCAAGTCATACATATTGGTGAATGATCCTGTGTGAGCCAATAGGTAGAATACATCCACAGAGGAAAGATGAGTTCATTGGCCTCAAGGTCAGAACTTCATTATCCTCTGTGATTACAACAAAGTATCTCCAAATGAAAATATTTTTGAAACTAATGTCCAAGGTAATTATTCTGGTTTAGACTTGCTACAGTAAATTCAGAAGAAGCATGCATTTATTTGCAGTTGGGAAGAACACACACTGTCCTACCCATTTAGAGCCCAATCACTTAAAAACAGTACTGTTCATGGGAACCTAGTATCCATCTTGGAGCCTGTTTTATAAAGGGCTACAAACATTCATAAAGATCTATAAATAAGCTATTGGGAGGGTTGTTTTGGGTTTTATTTCCAACAGTACTGCCATTCCAAACATTCCTACTGGCACCATTTTGCACTACAGCACTAAAAAGAAGTCTCGTTATAGATTTTTTAAGTATCGTCTTTGATTTCAAAAGGAGGTTCAGGTCCTGCTAAAGCTCCAATAAGCCTTCATTAACAAAGCATGCTCAAGGACCAAAAAGAGCAAGAATACATTCCTGAAACAGAGGGAATAGAAAATGAAATGGCTATTTCATGGCTCCTACAGAATCCTGTAAATATTCTGTCCTGCAGGTCAGTAATACTGTACTCGAGTTGTAACTATCAGGCTTTCTCCAAAATTAATAGAGCAAACAACAACGTGTCCAAACATTGTAACAATGGACCGCTTTGGACCCTGGGTGGTACAGTGTGTGCAGAGTGTCATGGCATGATTCAGGGGGTCTCTGAGCAGCCCACTGGCCCATCTCTGCCAAAATTATAAAAGTGGTGTCAATCAAGTCCATCTCCAACTGTGAAACATGAAGCCAAAATACGCTGCTTAGTGGAAAAGATACTAATCCTGAAGACAGACATTTATCAGAACTCCAAAGGAGACATCAGCAATGTATGTTTTTAAAATTTCCTGTGGATTACGCAACCCAACACCAGCAAAAATTTGTGTTCAGCTGGTAAGATATTTCCATGCATGTCCAGTTCTGAAACCATTTAACTAAAGGACTTAATCCCCACAAAGCATGTAGATCAGCCCACACCTCCATCCAACAGCCAGCTTAGAGACAAAAGATACTGTTCACTGGAACTCTCTCCATCTCTCCATTTTACCTTCAACTTTTCTTTCATGTTTGAAGTCTCTCTCATCTTCTTGTACTCTTTGATGTCTGTGGCCTGAATGGCAGATTTTGATTTTGAAATCCAGTTCAAGAGCTCAGCACTTTCAGCATCAAACCTGGTTTAAAAGGTCAGACAATTTTTTTGTCATTTTTCCCTATTCAGGCACTCTGTCTTAAAAATCAGAGTTCAGTACTTTACTCAATCCCAAAACAGCAAGTCTGCACACAAAATTCATGTTTCTCATATTACTACTCACAGGAGGTAGGACAGAGACAGACTTTCAAAAATCTGCCATAGTAAAAATTATGTCCATGGTATTAGCCTTTGGGAGCAAATTAAGAATGCATGGTGCAATTTTTTTGTTTTGGTTTGGTTTTTAATACATATCTTCATGCAAACTATTACTGTTCCTTTTAATATGTCACAAAAGATCTCTCTCAATGCTGAGTATTTTGGAAGTAATAAACTAAACCTCAGGAATACGATAAATAAGAACTACAGTTCTAGATTTCGTAGAAGTCTGCAACACTATTTACTCCAAACAAAAAACTAGCAGCTTAAGCACTCATGGCAGTGACAGTGGACAATTCTTTTTGAATGCTTAGCTGACTAAAGACTAGCTTATAGCTTAATATTTTTGGCTACAGTGGACATATCTATACTAACATAATTTTCTTATGCCTAAAACCTCTAAGCTACCAACCCACCACCACCAAAAAAAACCAAAAATAAACAAACAAAAAACCCAACTCCCAAATTAAGCAATACTGTACAGAACTTGAGAGAAGGACAGATATACCATACAGACCACAAGTCAGGCCATATTACAATTATACTGCTTAACACAGTATAAATCCTAACATGGAGTAACAGCCTACCAGCAAATGCAGAAGTCACTGTTGGTCACTCAAAGTTTTCATGGGAAAACCTGCAAAATTCTAGTTACTGGTCATTTGGTGGTTTCAACATAAGTAACTGGGATGAGGCAAAAGTATCAATAAGTTTAATCTATTTTAGCTGACCCTGTCCTTAATACAGTTTGAACTTTAAGAAAAAAAGATAACAGATCAAAATACCTTTGCTTTCAAAGTCTAAAATAGTTTCTACAACTCATGAGACACACAGAGAGAAGGGACAGATGGGTTGCTGACTGCTTTACTGCCCTGGGACACCCACGTGCACACACCAACCCCACCAGAGCTCAGAGGGTCTGACCAGGGTTCTCAAGAGGGTCTGGGCAGGTTCCTCACCCCTTCAAACCTCCATTCCTCCTCCAGAAAAATGAAGAGAACAACTCTTCTTCACTGTGCAAACACACATCACCCAGCACAGTGACTCCCTGCTCTTGACACAGCCCTCTATCCTCTCCCTAAACAACCTGCCAAAGGTTTAAACTAGCGACACCTCAATGAAATGCTCGTTTTCTCAGGCAAGTACAAAAAGCAAAACGATGAGTATATACAGCATTTACCTTCTTAATTTATCTTGAAGCAATTCCTTTAGTTTTAGGTATGCTATTTAATAAAGGCAATGCAACACATGCTACTAAGTATTGGTTAGCCTAGAGAAGAGAAGACTCTGGGGAGACCTCACAGCAGCCTTTCAGTACTTAAAGGGGGCCTACAGGAAAGATGGGGAGGGACTCTTTATCAGGGAGTGTAGTGATAGGATGAGGGGTAATGGTTTTACACTTGAAAGAGGGTAGATTTAGATTAGATGTGAGGAGGAAGTTCTTCACTGTGAGGGCGGTGAGGCACTGGAACAGGTTGCCCAGAGAGACTGTGGCTGCCCCGTCCCTGGCAGTGTTCAAGGCCAGGTTGGATGGGGCTTTGAGCAACCTGGTCTAGTGGAAGGTGTCCCTGTCCATGGCAGGGGGGTTGGAATGAGATGATCTTTAAGGTCTCTTCCAACCCAAACCATTCTATGATTCTATACATGCAAATCAGTCAGCCACTACAGATGTACTTGTGAAAGGAGACATGACTGTAATATTGTTCCTATTACTAAATATCAGGTAGATGAATAGGTTTCTGAGCCCTTTTTGTGCAGTTTCTCCCATTTCTCCCATATATTTTATGGAGATTAGAAATAAATAATACATAAATCAAAATACTTGGCACTTTCACAACACTTTTTAACCAAAGATGACAAGATCTTTTTCCAAAAGAAAGTAAATATAATTAATTCTATCTTTCAGTAAAGGAGCTGAGGTACAAAGGACTGAAGACTGCTTTTTCGAGAAACAAAACACCCCCATTTCCCTTTGAAATTAATGGAAGCTGCAGGCTTTCTGTTGCTCTGAAAACAAGGCTATACATAACATTCCCTTCCTGTTCCCAAAACCCAACCTCACAACCGCAACTTAAGTATTCCTCACTTGCATAAAAGAAGAATCAAAAGCCAAGACCAAGAGACACGAGTCTATATATGTAGTGTCTAGTAAGCAAGGGAAAATGGCAGTGACATATACTTACTTTTTCTTTGCTTCACTGTCCCCTGGGATTTGCCTTTTCTTTGGGGGCGGCGGTGGGGGTAACTCCTGTCTGGATTGCTTAACCGCTACCTGTTCCTTCAATGGCATTGTTTCTGCAGCAGTCTTCTGTGAAACCTGCGACATCCCTACACTTCCTACAGCTTGAGTTACCTATACAAAATAATTTAGCAAAAGGGTTAAATGCCATTTTTAATACAAACTGAATTGCTTTCGCTTAGTTCCTTTTATTCATCAATCATAAAAGCCCATTCATTCACTGCTACAGATGACCACATCTAGCTGTCATGAAGCACCTTTATCATAGATGCACTCCAGAGAAAAACATTATTCTCATTTTACAGATGGTAACTAAGCATCAAAATTCTCAGTTTGACTAGAATTTCATGCCAGTCCAAGTGAACTAAAATCACCAAAATAAGCATTAAATCTATTTTCTTTCATGATTGCTTGTTTCCTAGAGAGAACCATGGTCATTTGGGTTTATTAACACACAATTCTGTATTTTATACTCATACCCCATAAAACCAAACCTAGATCTCAGAAGGAGCTAATACACAGCAGGTTTGACCTAAAAACTCACTCAAGTCAATAGAAACCTTCCACTCTTTAACGGGTTATAAAGTAAGTCCCATGGGAATAAACCTGTAAGTTCTAAGTATGTGCTTGATATTTAGGGGGAGTGAAAGGACGAAGACAGAATTTGGCACTCTCCAGTGCTTTGACTCAAATGCAAGAACAAATTAAAGCCACATGGCTGAAATGGACCCCTACTCAGACTGCACAACTCATCATTAAATGGATCATGAATCAGTGCAACAGCCTTCACCATAACAACATTTTAATATCAAAAAAAAAAGACATATGAGTCATAAAACTGTCAAACAAAATTCTCACGGAAGCCAATGGGAGTTGTGTCTAAACAAAAACACTACCAAGCACTCAAAATACTAAAATAAACATTTAACAATCCAGCTTGGCTCTCATCATTACATATCAAACAAACAACTACTCTATTTTCAACAGATGAGAAATCATACTCACAGAGCATAAAAGCTTATATGACTCCCATTTATTTATCTATTCTGGGTTTTGGGTTTTGTCTTTGTTTTCTTTTAGTATCAGATTTAATCCAGTCCCAGCACTCTTATAATGTTTAAAGGCATTTGCATTGATTGATAATACATGGCAAGCCTGCTTTACTCATCAGAAAAATGAAGCTTAATCTGTGTGAGAAAGGAGTAATAGTACTAGTCAGGTTAACAACTTGGGGTTTTGAAGACCAGAAAACGCAGACAGCTTTGTCAGCAGATAAAGTCAGCCCCACATGAAAGAGCACTCAACTACCTCTCTAGACTGATACCAAGAACTTGCCTGGGCAATTTTGCTGACAGTATCAATGAGGTTTGCATACACACAGACATCTAAACAGCTAAGAAGTAATAAAGCCTTGTTAAGTACCTGGTTAGAATAATCCTCTAGCTTCTGAACCAAACTGTCCCACCTCTGCGTTAGTTCTTCTTGATCCTGATCGATTTTACTGGATGCTCTGCCATTCCCAAGGATTTGGGCCACATCCTGACCTAGCTCATTCAGCTGGTCTAGCGTTTGCCGTTTCATACCCATGTCCTCTTTCAAAATCTTAAGTTAAAAGAAAACATAAAAAGACAATATCAAGTATTTTGCTGCCTCTCAGCTTTTAATTCTGGGTGGGGGGATGTACTACCTGAGCCAGATGCATCATAGGTTTCAAAATAGTTCTCTTGTGTAACAAAGAACTAACAGACACTCTTAAAAAGAGCACATCCCTGAAACAGCTCCTAGAGCCATCAGCAGTATCTCTTGAGTAACAGTTACAAATTATTAGTTCAGGTACAAGCTGCACCAATGTATTAACAAAAAAAAAAAAAAAAAAACACACCACAACAACAACAACAACAACAACAACAACAAAAACACCAAAAAAACCAAACCAAAACCAAAAAACACAAACCACAAACACACACTTTGGAAGACACAGCTGACTGGTGGCCTACAATAAACTCCAAACCCTGTCAAAAGACCCGGGCAGCTGTTCCAAAGTTTGGCACACCAACCTGGAACGGCCATGGAGTAAGTTGTATGCATTTTTTTAAATTCAAGTGAAAGAATCTGGCAAGGAAAGAATATTGGCCTGGCTTCCAAAGTATCATGCATTCACAGCTCCTACTGGGGTCAAACTGGTAGTTTGCCATTCATTTAGTTTATGAGATTTGACAGGATAGAGCAGGATAGCAATACTCACTGCTAGTTTTCGAACATTCACACTCAGGTCTGCTTGATCTTTAAAGTTGCTTGTCTGGACCTTACTCAAAGCCTCCTCTTTCTCAGTTAACCAAGCTTTCAATAAGCACTGCAGATCATAAGAAAAATAGCACAAGAAAATACCAAGTTTGTCAAACAGCTATTGACAATTCCTTCTTTAAGATCTTTGCATTCAAAGCACAGTTCTGCAGTCTTTATATGCAGGAATTTCATCTGGCATTAACAAAAATAGTACATAAAGGGGACAAAAAATATCACATCAGAGAACTCATACTTTCCAGTCAAACAGTTTCAGCAAAACCATTTCTCAATATATCAGAGCACATCCCCTGCCCCCACAAGTTATTTATAATGACCAGATATCCAGAATAAAGCTGATGTAGGACTTAAAAATTATATTAGAATTAAATATATCAAAATGGTATGTACACTTTCTTTTGTTCTCCACCCTTCTTCCTCTGTGATTCAAAACCACCCATCACAAACATTTTCTCACAGAAGCTACACCACTGATAATTCAGAGCTCTTTTAGTCCACGCAGTCAGTCAAAGACTCAGATATTAGTCACCTCCCTGTTTACTGTACCTACTTCCAATTGCAAAATAACTTCAGCAAATACTGTCACAATAACTACTGAAGGCTGGAGTGGTCTGCTCTGGATAGTACCAACTCCGGGATCTTGAGCTTTTTCTACTTTTTTCTAGGAAACCTGGCCTACGTCTCACTTCCTTTCAGTAACACAGCACTCCTATGGAAACTCCAGCAATAACTGGCATCAGGTATCAGGAAGGATTTTATACATTTTATATTATGTTGCAACATATTGCTGGTGCTGCACGGCCATCTCCATAGACTAGAATACCAAGCTCTCTATCAAACTCAGTTGCATAGCCACTGGCACACTACTACTCCTCTGTGTTTAAAAAAAAAAAAAAATTAAAAAAATAAAATGATACAGCAAGGCAGACCTTTTTGTTCTTTGAACAACACACTTTACAACAGCCACTAGGCTCCTCAGTAGCTGTATATTTTTGGCATTGTCCCAGAACTGACTACAGCAACTTTTGGGCCAAAGGGTTAAGGCAGTTTACATTGCCAATGTAAACCAATACGCAAAATGTACAGACAGCAAATACAAGGGTGATGGAAATGCCATAAGGCTGTGAGAAACAAAATTGTAACACCACATACTCTGGAAAAATCATGCTGGCATCCCAGCCAACATATTTTATGCATAAGAGGAGCTTAAAAACCCTTCAATGTATTCAATTAATTTCTGCTAAATCAGCAGTCAAAGATAACTCTCCCTAGAAAACTGAAACATAATTATCACAGTGCTAAGAAATATCTGGCACTGATTGAGGAATGCGTTTCCTGAGTGGTAAGAATTGTGTTGACTTGGCAATGTGGTTTCCAAAAGTTTTCTAGGCAGCCACAAAAAGGCTGATGCATCACTATTGCTCATCTCTCCAATCTGGTTGGGTGAAATAGAAAATGATAGTACCTAAATGTTTTAGTTACTTTTGTTTTAACAAAGTGTTTGTATTAAAGTTTTTAAATAGTTTCAACTTGTAATTTTTGTAGGTCACTTGATAATTCTTGAGGACAGAGAACTGTAATTCAAACCTGTTAGTAATAAATGCATTGTTCAGAGTTAAACAACAAATGCAAACCTGGGCTGATCTACACCACCTAAAATAAACTTCTATTTCCTCACTAATTGCTATCTGACATTCTACATTAAATAAACACCAATTAATTTTTTTCACTTTTACAGAGCAACATAATTACATATAAACTAAAAAAAGCTGAACACAAAGCAACTGCAACAGAAGATGACACTCCTAACAGTCCTGTAACAGTCAGTGAGTGGTCACTTTTCCCCAGACAAAAATAAGGGTGGAAGAGGACAGAAACATGTTCGCATAACGTCATAAAAACTGAGAGCACTTGAAGTCCATACCTTGACATAGAGTGAGGATTTTTGAGGAATCCTTATTTCTCAACTCAGAGATTTATCTTGCCCAAGAGTTGCCAGAAAATGTTAGCACACAATTTTCTGTATGTATGTACAACATATGACAACGCAATCTTTTAAAGAAATATATGTAAATTGGCATTGGATAAACCAGAATCTGAACCTTGGGTCCAGATTAACAACAAGGTCACATGAGCTGCAAATTCAGTTTATCAATATACTGCAAATAGATATGGGAGGGGTCAGGGAGAAACACATATGCAACCCCCAAAAATGCAGACAAAACATCCCTGTCAAAGAAACCAGGCTGTAACTGATAGCAACAGCTATATCAGCACTGTTCTACTGTTTCCAAATGTCTAAACAATCTGTATGTACTGCAATTTAAACAATAGCTTACAGTGATAAATAGCATCATTTAAGAAAACAAAACAATTTAAGTAAAACCTTCAAAGGAAAAAACCATCAAATATTTTAAGCTGAGACACAAAACATGCTCTAGTACTAGGCATGCAAACCTAACACATGTAGTTCTGTGACCATATTTTTTATGCCATCAGTTAATTTGCGTTTGAGCAGTATATTTAATATATACGTAAAATGCACGATATCAAAGCAAGAAAAAAACTCACAGTTCTTCTCAATTGAACTGTTTGCCTGAACTCAGCAAAATGAGATGAGCTGCATGCTTTGCAATATTGACCAAATGTTTTATTTTACTGATTTTGAAAACAATATCTATTGATTAGTTGATTGCACAGTTGTGTACATGTATCCATGTTGGAAGCACATATACCTTAATTAGGAAAATCTCTAATTACCAAACCACCAAACACTTTGTGATTCATTGTCATTTTGCTATCATGGATATTCTAACTTCTTGGCCATCTTGCAAGCTACCTTGGAAATTATTTATAAGAAGTTATGAACTCTCTTTCTTAAACTTCAGAAAATACTTCTCTTGCACCACACAGCTACTCTGCTCCTCAAGAAATGCTGGGAACCCAAACAGTAACACAAAATCTAGTTTTTTAAGGCTTTTTTCTGAGAGCTGTTAAACCCTACGGTGTTTGGGGTTTTTTTGTTTGGTTATTTTTTCCCCTCCACAAATCAACCAGTCACTCTGGGTAACTGAAGAGCTACTAACCTGCTCTTCCAGCAGCTCCTGCCATAAAAGCTGAATTTCTTGCAACTTGACCTGTCGTTCCTCAGTCCAACGACAAACTGCTGTCCAGCGCTCACCAAGCCTCTACAAAAGCAGGAAACACTCAGGAACATTCAGGAGCCTCACAAGGAAACTCAAAAATCAGATATTCAACAGCATAACTTCTACTTCACAGTAACCTCTTTCTACATTATAGCTATCTCCATGCCAGTAATCACCATTGTTGTATTGCACAAAGCCAGAAGTTAAAACTTTCAAAAGTATTCACCTATGGCCTTATCTCTGCTCTTGCTGAAGTCAGTGAGCTATTTGATTGACATCAAAAGGAGAGAACAAAGTTGCATGAATTCCATTTCAATAAATTGTGTTTCACACTCTTTATACTTCAGGTTACAGTCTCACTTCTGATAAAAATGGGAAAATACTTCACACGATATTTCCTAGATAAATTGTGATCACATTTAAACATATTTCCCATCAGATTTTAACTTCCTAATGAAAATTACTTATGTGAAATAAGAGTTTTACTCTGCATCTTCCCATTTTAATGAAACTCCTGAAAGGGTATGCTACATAAGTGCCTAAGTCAGTGGGAATGCAAACAGCTTGACTCACCAGAAATTGAGCTTTAAAGACACCAAAGCACTTTTGCAGATTTTACCCTAAGCAAATTTAAAAATTCTTTATGTTAATATCACTTCTAAAAAAAAAAATATTACTTTAAATTACTTCCTAGGATAAATTGCCTTTAAACAATGTTTAAACAATGTCAATTAACAGTTATAAGCAAAGGTTTTAAGTGCCTGCTACTACCATTAGAAAAAGAGGGCTCTAACATTTTACCTGCAATTGTTCCTCCAGAATAGCTGTTGCACTTTCCCCACTGCTTTCATCAACAATGACCACCATGTGCGTTAGGGAGTTTACTTTCACCTGTTCTGTCTCTAGGTCACTCTGCAGGCACTAGAAGAACAAATCAGAGGTTACCAACTTTGAATACATTTGCTAATCTGCTATTTTGGGCACAGTGACTAACACAACTGCTGTGGCAAAGTACTTCAGATTCAACACTTAAGCACAGATTTTACCACTGGGAATCACTGCACAGTTTAAATAAATGTAAGCAAAAGACTGCTAGAAATGAACCCAAAACCATTCTGTTAAAATGCTGGAAAACATGAAGGAGTGTTTTAAGCTGTATGCACCATACTCAACCAGGAGAATCATATGACGACCGCATTAAGTTCCTATATGTCTACTGTTACAGGTAAAAGAGCTTAAGTGTTTCTAGAAAAAGCTAATATTGTTAATAAGCAAGTATCATAGGGCATGCCAAACAGGGAAAAATCACTTAAAACACTCATCTTTTAATAGTTGACAACGTGATGCTCATAAGTATCAACAGTGCTATAATTGATCATAACATTCAAAGACAATAGTTGAAAACTGCAGAAAGCATACAGTTCTGATTAGTTTGAAATAATCTGTATATTTAAATATTCATACAGCTTCTGGAAGAACAGATTCCATGGTTAAAGCCTACCTCCGAAATATCTCTGCAAGATCAATATGCCTTTAAGGTACTCTAAATATCACTTTTCATCCCAGAATATCCTAAGCTACTCCATGAACAATGCGCCTCAAACCCCCCATACTTTGAAGACAGAGGAAAGAATGTAAGTGTGGGACAGGAAATTACACAGACTAAAAATACTCCGCAGTTCTTGCCCTGTGAGGTATGTCGCATGCTGGGGAGAAGGTCAAACCTCAGCACTGAGTACAAAAACCAAAGCTGCAACCACGACAAGTATCAAAAGGCCGTCTTTCTCCTTCAGAAAAACACTACAGGCCAGAAAGGCTGGACTCCCATCCAGAAACTAAACTAAGACACAAACCACTTCCAAAACATTGTGCACATCAGAGAGCAGTGTCTATGCATCCCCTTAGGATGCGATCCCTGTAAAAGCAGAGACTGGAATCAGTGACTTGGGAAGGCCTTCCTGATAGTTTTAGCTCCTGCATTATTTTAATCTGCAAGTCTCAAGCATGCTTTAGCAAAGCCTGCCAAGTCATTGAAGGCAAGTTTGTCCACAGTATATTTCATACTGTCCCTCACACCAATAATTTACCTGGAAAGGCCTCATTTCCTACATGAAGTGAGGGTAACACAATTTCCCCTACAGGTTTTGCTTCCTGCATGAAGCAAAGATAACAGTTTCTGCTATAGTCATCAGTGCTCAACTGTTCGGTTAAGAAAGCACTTCCAGTAACTTCCAATTCCTTTCTGCCCCATCATCATCCTTTTCCAAACAGCAAATGCAGCAATGCAGCCCCTCAGCATCCAGCCATATATGACTTCTGACACAATCAAGTTTCTCAGCTAAGGAACCCAACCAACATACACATCTTTCAAATACTTCTCCTATAAGTATTACATAACAGACAAAAAGGTTTACTTTATGTTCTTCCAGCTGTTTTTGAAGGGACTCCAAATCTTCTGCTAAGAGCTGAGATTCCATCTTCTGAATGCGCTCCTCTGTGACCGTCAGCCAGTCAGACAGCTGCTGCAACTGCTGCTTCTGGAGCTCCATCAGCATGTCATGCAGGCTGCAGGGGGAAGCACAGGCAGAGTTATTTCTGAAACAGTTTTCCCAAGGAAAGAGACTAACTTCTAGTTCCTGTAGGAAAGAAGCAGGGCCATTCACAAACCAGCTAGCTATCATCAAATAAAATGTTCACCATTAATCTAAGGAACACAGTTAAGTACCCTTGTTTCTTTCTCACAAAAAAGAAAAAGTTAGTGAACTATGAAATTTGTATCAGGGATTGTTTCTTACAACAGGGATTTGCTGCTAATAGAGCCTCTGCTGAGAGTTGCAACAAAATGCACTTTCTCCCTTGATGTGCAGCTCTTAGCCTGATAACCCACAGGTGGGAAAACATTCTTCTAAGTGCTTTTTAGTTATGTAAACACACACATAGCTATCCACATCTACTGTATGCTTTATTGAGGAACTTAAACTACTGAAACAATATTAAAAACAGTTATGTAACTACTGCATGTAGATACCAATATATTTAGTCTGGCACACTTACATAACAGTCACAAAAACACTTTTATATAAGAATCCAAAAAAAATCAGTTATATTAATTTCTTTTGTTTTACCTTGGAAAGTATGAAGAAGGTGAATTACATGTTACAAACTGAAGAGGTAATTCTGAAAAAAAAATCTTACAAATGGATGCAAACCAACTCCTCCAAGATGCAGTAAGCACCAAAGGTTGGTCCTGCAGCTCTAGGAGAGGTTGTGTGCCATGACTCACCGGGACTGCCTGTCCATGCTCTCCACTCTGAGCTCCTCCCAGCGGGAGTTCAGCAGCAGCATTTGCTCCTGGATCTCAAACTCCTCTTCGGGTGAGAGGTTTCCCTGGGCCACCAGTTGGTTTCCAGCCTGCAGAACGCTACCCACACTGCTCTGGTGTGCAGTCAGTTCCATCATAAAAGCCTGGAAATGGTACAACCAGCCATGTCACTGTGATCTGTAAGCTCCTACAAGAGTCTATGAATTTGTAAATGTCCTAATAAATTGTCATGTTTGAAACAGTGCTGCAGAATCAGCTGGCACCATCAAACACACAAGCATGGCAGACCTATTCCTCTCTATGATAGAAGATTCTCCATGAGCTACAAAAATTCTGAAGCCAGTAAAATAGAGTTAATTGAGGAAAAAAAAAAAAACTAACCACCTCAGAGAAAAAGCTGTTTGTAAGAAGACAGCCTTTGAATGAATGTACCAAGAAAATAAAACAGAAACTTACCTATGGCCAACAGAACATAAAACAAGATCTAAAATGTATCACAGAAAAGCAAATAGAACCCTATGAGTTAATAACATTAAAAATTCACATACTTAATATAAATCCAGAACACCTCTTCCTTTGGCTCACGGCTTTAAAACTGTAGCACAAGAAAAAAAAATTCTTCATATTGATCAGCATTCAGATTTTAAATTCAATTGTATGTAGTAAGCTGACACAGGAGAAAACTAAAACATCTAACATGACACTTGAAACTTTTAGCAATGTTAGAACATTTGTTCAGACTTGAACATGAACCAAAATGAAATAATTTGGAAACAATAATTTGGAAACAACAATACATGTTTCTGAAATAAACTATACTAATCATGACAGGGAGACCACTGAATTAAACTGACATGATTATCAATTTCAGCATTGCCCTCATTTAACAGCAAGTGACGTATGGCTGACCAGGCTTTTTAGTAGTTGGCAGCAGAGAAGCATGAATTAGCCTGGATCAGACTGTCTTTGTATTATAGACACCAATGAGACACCGAAAGTTGATTAAAAAAATACATTAAAGTTTCAAAGCATGTTCCACTGTAAGTTCTCCTAAAAAGATTTATTTCACCTTCAAGAAGCTATTATTTGTCAACAAAAACAGACAAACAAACAATCACCGAACAGCATCACACTCAGTTATATCAATTTCTTTTGTTTAGAGGTGTTTTTAATTTAGAAAAAGCAGGACAAGAGAAATAGAATGGCAGGTTTTGGATAAGGACTTAGGGAAGTCCTGCAGCTACACACACACACACACAAAAAAAAAACCAAACAAAAGAAAACCACGACAAATGAATTTAAGAGAAGCTTACTTCATGGGTGGAAAATTGCTCTTTGACTTCCTCAACATCACCAGATATTTCCTCCTGTTCCCGAAATGCATCCTCAGCTGACAGCAACCATGTAAGAACTTCTTCCAGAGCAACTTGGTAGCTATCCAAGTCCATATCTACCTCTGTCACTGTGCTGGGAGTCTCTGCTCTAGAACTGCCCTGCTCCTCTTCAAGCACTGCAGCCTAGGCAGCCAAGAGAAAAGCGATGTCTTAAATGGGCACAGAAGATGCCTTCTCAAATGATACTAAAAACAGAACAACTAAGATGCCTTTTTATCCTTCATAAAATGTTAAAAGTTATCATTGGGTATGTTATAATGAGAAGGGCCACAGTCACCACTAATGAACTTTCATTTTAAAATAACCTGGATAGAAAAGACAACTTTAATCTTGCTCATTTAACAGTGGATCTCACACCCAAACAAAAACCCATCACTACCACCACCACCACAAGTCCTGTGGCAAACTCAGTTAAAGATTTTGGACCACCCTCTCCAGCTTGTCAAGACAAATGAGAAAGAAAAGCAGAAGAAGGAAGTATAACTCAGATGGAGCTTTATACCTCAACACGCAGGATTTTGTAGATGAATCAGAAAAGAAGAAAAAGGAAGACAGAACGACTGAAGTCAATCACAAAGAAGATGCCATGATTTTTCATATTTTCCCAATTGTGTTGCCCAAGATAGAAGGCATGCTCCAGAGATAACTGACAAGCCTGAAGATCAGCTAAAATTACAACTCAAGAAAAGCCAGGCAGACTTTGATGACAAACACACCTGCTGCATGTTGAACTCTCCATCCTCACATTCCTGCTTGTATCTCCTTGGAAGGGTCTCCACCTCCCGTATGTCTTCCATAGTAACTTGCTTAGGAAGGACCTCAAACAAAGAGGTTAAATACATAATAATAGACTTTTTGTCTGGAAGCTGTACAGCAACATCTGTATCAAAAAAGATAAAATATGAGGGAAAATAAATGAAGCTGCTGCTTTTCTAAACCATTACTTAGAGTACAGTTCAGACTGTACATATAGTGTAAATCACAGGTTCTCCTGTTAAGTAGCCTTTAGTAAGCTTTAAGTTAAAAGGCCAGGTTTGACATATGTTGAAAGCAGTATGAAGGAGGAAAATTTTTTAAAATAATATTCTACATTTGAAAGTGAATTCACATTAAAAGGCATGATCTTTCTGAAGTAAGAGCCCAAACCTGAAGTTACTAAGGAATAAAAATTGTTTGGGGAAAATTATTCTGGAGCATTTCCCAAGCAGAAATGCAGTTCAGGGACAGTATCCTGCATAAACAAACATTTTCACTTAAGTTCTATCCCCACTCCCAGCACTGGTCAGTTTATTTTCTTACTTTTCATATAGAAAAGAGTTTTACCAACTCAGGTTCACTTATCTCTCAGTTTATGAGTGCTACCCATTCAGTTAACACTTTTTAAGAAGGTGGTGCTTGAATCTATTAAGTTTCAGAGCTTGTCTTACAGAATGAATCTTTGAAGACTCACTTCAAAGCAGAGCGACAGCTCAGGATTTTAAAAAGAAGCCATAAAAGCTTCCTGGTACATGGTAAGTGCGCACAGCGCTGGCAGCTACTGCTACTCAGTGTATGTATAAAGAACGAAAGATCATGAGCTCTTAAGCTATCCCATTCTAAATAATGCTCTACTTCATCTGAAAAGCACAGACCCTTGCAGTAGAACTCCTACCTAAAACAAAACAAAGCCAGAGTACCAACTTCACCTTCTGTATACTGTCTCTAAATGGTAAGTCAATCTGAACCTTAATATTCAAGAAGCCAAAGCATATGCACGCACAGACACATCTTACCCTACAAATTACATTCTTTTAAATTCAAATTTAAGGGCTTGAAACAAAATATCACTGCACAAAAACGCTGGAATTTGTATTCATAGTAGATGTCAACAGAAAAAATTTCTTTCAAGAGAGATCAAAAAACTTCTAGTCACATAAAATAACTATATCCCACCTTCAGGATCCAACAGTTTCTCAATTCCCAAGTGGTTCTTGGCTATGCTGAAAGCATGTTCCAGTCTCTCAGCTGGGGACATCTTTATAACTTTATCCCAGCTGAAAAGCTCAGGTCTAAAAGTAAAGACAAAACAGGAAAGAAAGCAACAAACTTTATCTGAAGAAAAAATTCCATACCATGCAGAATATGAAGTTATGGATATGAAAGTAGCTACCTAAGTAATATAAACATACACATACATAGAAAATAGAAACATAAGTGCAGATACAGAAACACATAAATACAAATACGTGATTTCTTTTTATTAGTGAGAATCTGGCAATCACAAATGAATTAACTGACTGCATGTCCACAGGAACATGTACCTTTCATTCTATGTATTCTATATATATACTCATTGACTGCAACAGGAGATAAAATACTGTAACAAGAAAATACATAAACTCTGTGTTTATAATTTATTCCAGAACAAGTTTTCTTCAGCTGTGTCTTTCACAGCATAACTGTTACTACGTGCTTTCTGTGTCAGGCTCTGCTGAGTAATCAAGAATTACTCTGTTCCAGGAGAGCTTCATTCCAAACTTGTGATGTGGCTCAGTGACCACTCCAGACCATCACAGCCAGCAGCAGCAGTGGTATCCACCCCTGCTCACTCACCCTGCCCCATGGCCTTTTTCCCCTCATTTAAAACAAACAAATAAACAAGAAAACCCACCTACAAAAAAAACCCCACTCCACCACAAATGCTCATAAGAGTCACAATATGAATCAGACCAAAGAGCTGATCAATTTACAGTGCCAGCAGCCTTCATCTCACTTCAGCGTTAACCAAACCAACTCTCCAGTCCAGCTGTGCACCCAAAACATACCAGCAGGTCTCAAGGGGCAAGAGTGGAGCAGGAAGCGGGGTCAGCAAACAGGGCCCCCTCCCAGTGGCACCCACACCGACAGGGCACGACCAGCCTAGTGCTGCAGCAGCACAGCCACAAGACTACAGAGCCACTGAAATTCTTCCCATTCCCCTGTAATAGTGGCTTCTCCTTAAAACACTGCTATTGATTCTGTGCTTTATAGAACTTGGGGAGGAAGAGACAGGCTCATCTTTAATTGTTTTAATACTTAATTCAGTTGTAAATTGACCTGAGAGTATCCTTTTAGCATCTGTCGAGTCACTACACTTTGTGAAACAGGAAGGCTATAAGCCAGCAGGCTCAGAGAAGCAAAAAGCCAGAGGAAGGTGGGGTAAGCAAGGAACAGATCTATGCGGAGATCCTGATATAAGCTAGCAGAATACTGCACCTCCATGCAAGAAGCAACAGGATAACCACATAGATTCACATAAAGCTTTAGCAGAGACTCTTACTTTGAAAAAAACATTGCAATAAGTAGATTGTATATGTACTATCTGCACACTGCCATGATAACACAGAATTTAATAAAATGCAATCTAGGTATTTACCTATGAGCAAGGAAATTGTAACAAAGAGCAGAATTCAATTCAAAGAGGAGCTAAGCTAATATTAGGAAACGAAAGTGAACAGCACAGTAAAATGTTAAATGTCCTATTACCTCATATAATTTTATTAACTACTGTAAGTGTTACAAAGTTACTAGATATTATAGCCAAGAGGTAGCACTGCTAACAATTGTTGATAGATACATAAAGAGAAAAGCAAGCTACTAAACCTCTTAATAGTATAGGAGGATTTTGGTGGATCCTAAGTGTCATATTAATCTGAATTAAAAAAGCAATATTATAAATGCCCCTTAGGCAGGGAAGCTCCACTGTCTGGGCAAGCTAAATAGCTTTGTTGTCCTACCACTTCTGCAACCTGCCCCAATCCACTTGCTCCTTGCAAGTACCTTTTAAAGCCTCTCTTTCAAAGTTAACCTAAATTTAAACCCAGCTCAAGATTTCTCAATAGTGTGGGGAAAACAGTACTTCCCTGGCTTAAAGGGCTCATGCCCTGGGACAGCAAAGCTGAATTCTGATGTGCTGACAACAGCCAAGCTCCCAGGAAGAGGGAATAAAAGGCTCAGAGATCAGCAGAGCCAGGTAACAGAAATTTTAGTAAGCCAGAGGAAAGCACAGTTACTCAGTTCAAGTTTCCAGCAGGTGCTTTTGCTGTTTAACAGTGCTCTGAAAAGGGCAGACCTCACCAACTTCAGATCCTGCAAAGCCCAGGCACATAGTCACAATGTGTAAGGACAACAAACAGCCTGAAGACAATTTTGCTACCTCTCTCCTTCTGCTTCCCTCAGGTCAACAAGGTCTCACTTGCATCTAAAGCTGACACTCTCTCCATCACAAAGCTTCACATGTTCAGCAGCAGAGCTACGCCACTACAGGCAATTACACTGGTATGAAAACCACCAGTACAGCTAACAGTATTCAGAGAAGGGGCTTGGTAATACTCCTGATAAACTCCAGACAGACCTTTGCTAGTATTGCTCTGCGTTTGCAGAACAGTCCTTCCAAACTTTCAGGAGCCCTCAGTGTGGTGCAGGCGCTCCCCATGCATCCGTGCAGGCTGAACACAAGCCAGCACTGGTCTACAAGGCCATAGGTGCGTCAGGGGAGACCCGTCCTGAAGCCAGCGAGCCTGTGACAAGAGTCTGTTATTTCAGTCAGCACAGGCCAAACGGGCACTTAAGAGCAGAGAACAGCAGGCTCAAAGTGAACGCATGCTCTTGCGAACACTTTTTATCTGCTGGGTATAAATATTCTGGGTATTTGTAAAGCACTTGCCATGTCAGATACCTGGTCACCAGGAGGTCTGGTTAAATTTTAGATATTATCATACTATTACCATGTTAAAATGGTTATTTATGATTAAGAACAGTCAGCCCTCACAAAGCAAGGAGCTGACGTCATTTAAAGTATGCTGGATTAGAATGGCTTGCCCAGAAGCAGATCTCAAAGTAAATTAAAAAAAAAAAAAAACAAAAGCAAAACAAAAAACAAACAAACAAACAAAAAAAGAACTGGTATGTAAGTTTCATAGGATTCTGTAATGATGATTTCTTTAGACTACCAAAGAGTTCTCCAAAAATCAGAAAGAACATAAAAGGTCTGTGCAAAGAAGCTTTAACAGCATTCCTTGTAAAGTATAATGAACAGTGTAATGAATATGTCACAGGTACCCGAAGTACTCTATTACCCTTTGATTCTTCTGCTCAACAGTTCTCCTGAAAGAACTGCATACATTGTCTTTCAAACAATATACACTCAAAAAACTAAGAAAAGCTACAGAGCCTGTCTTTCTTACTCCTTCGTTTTGAAGCTTCTGTGTTTTGATACCAAAGTGATATGGCAAACTTGAATTGAAGAAATGTTTCCCTTTGCAGGGGAGGTAGACAGGACAAAGGAAGTACAGGGGAAGGTGGTCAACCTCCCCTGCAGAGGCCCATTCAGCATATTCGCTGTACAACACACACTAAGCGGGATGTAAATCCAATTGAGTTAGCAAGTCTGCGTGCATGTGCAGGAACTGAGAGTTACACTGCTGCTTTGGCTCCATCCTTCGCAAGGCTCTAGCAATATCCCTCCACTGTTATCGTTACCACAACAAAAAAAACTAAAACAAACAATGAATCACCAAAACAGGCTAGTCAAATGCTCAAGCATGAAGACATGGGGAAAAAAAGCTGCTTACTTCATTAGGTCTAAGATAAGCTAACATTTGCTACTTACTTGTGTCTGTGGATGACAGCATTAAAGGCGAGTCCATCTGCCCAGCTTGTGGTGAAGTTCAGAACATTGACCTGACTGTATGGTCTCGTGGACTGCCGAACCCAGCTAAGCAGGATCTTCTCACTGTTGGTCTGCTGCAAATCTGACATGATGTTCTTCATGACATCCTTCACCTGCAAGACAGCAGCAACTACACCTTAGACATGTTCTCCACTTTTCCTGCTTAGAAAACCTTTGAACCAAACTATTTCACAAATTGGGAAAGGGCCTTTCCCATGAAAAGCTATGAGTCAAGCTCTATAACTCCTTGCATGAAATTTGTGAATAGGAGTCTTCAAGGCCATCTTTGCACTCTACTAATTATGAGAACCAGTAATGCTCCATGTCACTTATTAGTGACACATTACTCTTATGTTACAATCCTCCTCCCTCTCAGTCCCGCCTACACTAAGCATGGGTTATAAAGTTTCTCACTGTCTTGTGCTGGGGTTCCGCCAGTAAGCACACGCCAAAAATACAGCTTGCAGAGGTTTTCTGCAAGAAGAAGATATCTGCTCAGCCAACACAAGTAGTTTGTTGTTTGGGTACTATGCGTAAGCATCCACCAAAGTCCCTCTAAGCAAATTCAGTGATACTCTCAGGTAGCTGGCTAAACCAGGAGCAATTCAATCTATGAGACTGAGAAACAAACTTACACAGCAGCATATAGATGCAAGCCCAAAACAGAGATTGAGTTAGTAAAAAACTACCTGCAAAGAGAAGTGCGTAGAAGTCTTGCGGAAGGAACATAAATGCAGTGCTTCAGGCTGAAAAACCTCTCTGCAATTAACAGCACCAGGAACCGAACTAAGAGGCTGAGTACAACTGAGCACACACAAGAATATGTGTCATGGGAGGCAGCCAATAGACAGAGGTCAAAAGCCAAACACTGGCCTGCCTTTGTTTACCAGCCCCAAATAGAAGCAGTATTTTCTGCCACCAAAACCCCAGGAAGGTTTGTGAGAATCCCAGCAGATTGATGCACACAATTCCTGGAAAGAAAGAGATCTCACAGCACCCTCTCACCTGCCAGTGCAAGATAATGCTCCACAGCAGCCCCAGTGTCAGCTTGTGATTTCCATCAACAATGTCAGTTCCTCCAATATTCACCAACTCCACCTAGAGAGGTCAGATCAACTCTATATTAAACACTGTTATCAGAGCTTCAAGTTGCAACCCCACCCCATATTCCTGACTGTCCAGTCACATATTATCAAGTGCTCTGAAATAAAAAGTAGTTCAAATGAGAGAACTGGAGATGACAGATTGCTGTCTATCTGAATTTGTCATGACAACTGCTTAAACATGACAAAAAATGGCACCAATGAAGATACTCCACTGGGAGAGTTTTATCCTATCCTCTAATATATAGATGCATACCAGCAGTCAAAACTGACCAATAGAAATGCGAACATGAAGGATCTGATATTAAAAAAAAAACCAAACTTAAGTAATTAAGAATAGGTTTGTCCTTCACATGAACTAGCATCCAAATGGGACAAGTTTATACAAGACCACCGAAAGCTCAAGGGAAAAATAAAATTTTCAAGTTTCCTATATGCCTAGGAGCCCAGATAGACTCGGTGACACTCTAATTGAGATCATTAGAAAGACAGAAACATGGAAAGACAGAGGGGGAGATTACTTGAGAAGCGAGAGGGCAGGAGACGTTACCCTCTCCTGCATCAAGTATTCAGCCCTTGGGAGAAGTGAAGCTTAGAGCACTCTATCAGATACTCACTCAGTGCTAAACTGAATTGGGGCATCAAGTCTCCACTCAGTCAACGTAGAGAAAGCAGCACTAATTGGGATCCCTCCAAAAGGTGGTTCAAACAGCAGCACACTGCATTAGTCACCACCACGCCTATGGAAAGTGGGTGAGGAACAGCTGCCTATGGCAGGTGAGGCAGATGCCTCCCTGGGTGTATGTACACGAAGCAGACAATGCAACACACTCCCACACAGGGCAGATGGTGGGGCTTCATTCTTCTAAATAACCTGAGCCAGGAGCATCCTCCAGCCCCAGGGGCGTGTGGCAAAGTGCATTTCACCTCAACAGTGAAGCTTTTTCCTCCCTTTCTCACACCTGCTCCAAAACAAAGTAGTGTTGTCCACAGTGCTTACCAGAAACACCTCCCAGCTTACACTAACCCCAAGAACTGTATCTGGGCATTGCTTGTGATCACAACTGGTCATAGAGACAAAACCTGCACCAAGGAGCTGACTAGCGATTAAACAATATGGACAATCACAGGACAGTAACTGAGCCCATGCTCTGGCTCTCAGTGGATGTAACAATGACAGAATAGACAAGAACAAATAAAGTTTCATTTTCTTTTAGAGGATATTGCTGAAATGTAAGAATATCATGGTATTCCAGGAATATTTTCCCTCTTAACACACAATCACGAATAGCTTCAGTCCTGCAAAATTTACTTGCAACCTCATTGCTTTCAGATACCATCTTGACAATTTTCGATTCCCCATAGGTCTCTTAGGAGAATCAAATCAAAACGGTGTTGCAAGATTAACATGGAACCACAAATTACACTTCAAAGTACTAAGGAAGCTTGTGGATTTGTGGATTGTCCTCTCCCAGTTTTTACAGCAGCTGGAACAGAATCTTACTGCAATACTCTTTGCGAATACCAGGCATATACTTTAAGATAACTGTAAATTAAACAGGCAAAAACAGGCCAAAAGAATCACCGGTGTGGATCATTAAACAGCTCAGTGGAAAGCACGCTAGAACACAAGGAGCAAAAAGCAAGACTAAAGGTCAAGGGCACAAAAATAAAACAATTACATTGCAAGAGATTTTTTCACCTATAATAGAAGAGAAGCACTCCTGAGAATGAGTAACAAAAAAACACTTCACATTTTTTAATCGCGAGTCTATAAGAACAATAATAATTAATAATAGTAATAATAATGCATTCCTCTTGCTATCTACACCATACATAAAAGAAAATACTCCATATGCTCATTTTTGTATTTTAATGATTCTGAACTAAACCAATGTTTTGCAGGATGCCGCCAGCAATCCACTAGGATGTTGAGTGGACTACTAAGACTAAAGCAAAGATAATCAATAAAAGAAAGCTGACAGTAGACAGCCAGTACTCCTGACGGTAGACTGATACTGGCTATATGGAATGATTTCCAGAGGATTATTTTTTTAATTATTTTTAAAAACTTGGTCCACAAATCAAAAAAGTTGAAATTCATTACACAATCATACTGCTCATCAGATGGACGAGGTTCACAGGATCACTTGAAGATCTACACCTTAGGCTTGTCTGATCCTTACAGTACATATTTAAATGCTTTTATAAATTATTTCAAAAGTTATGAATATTGTATAGCCCACAAACTCTCAGCAACAGAACACAACTGCTTCTCAGTGGATGCCTTCTCCCTTCATCTTAACACACACACACTTTCTAATGAAGTTAATCAGTAGGTATAAATCATGTACATGACCTTAACAACCTTCAGCTAACTAACACCACCTGTTTACTTCTAGAAACCCAGATCCTGCCAGCTTAATGAAGAACTAATTAATTATTGTAATTCAATATCATTCATTTATTATCTTCATAAAATAAATAAATTTCAAGCTGGAAAGAGTCATTACTTATCCTTAGGAAAAAATTAATCAATTTTACAGTACCTCACAGAAGAAAAAAAACCCAAACAACTCACCACTAACTTTGGCTACTTCCTAGAAATATGACACTAGTCCACTAACAGAGGGGAACTTGCAGTATTATACAGCATGTTTGTATCACTCTTCAATCAGCAGTTTACATAAATATGTCAGTGCCTTTTTCCATTAGATGTATTTTATTACCAGAACATTCTTAAGTTTAGTGCCCTGACACTCACAAATAGAAATTCTAACTATAGAGAGTACTCTTATCAGGAATTATTCTTCAGGGGGAAAATAAAATCACTTTACTACAGCACTACTGGCTTCCAGGCAGTAAAAAATAAAAACAATAATTATTCTCATTTTTCTTAAAGAAGGATTGGAGTTTGTTTGTTTGTTCTTCTGATGAGTTACCAGAGCTCCAAATTAGGAACAGTCAGTACATATCTGACAGAACTGACAGATGTCAACAGAAAGATCCTCCTGGATTTTGAGAGCAGGACATGAAAAAACAGACACACAAAACCTGTTATACCCTTACCAATTTTTGCGTAAGTTACACATCTTCACTGGAAATTAGTTCTTTGTCCTGCCAGGTTCATGAGCTATGCATAGCAGAGTTTCAAATCAGCTTTATTTTTGGAGCTGAACACTTCTCAGCAAAACACAGTTTAGTTAATACCATTATTAAGTTAGCATTTTAAGATTTCACAAAATTGCCAGACACTGAAATTCTACATCAGATATGGAAAACTGAGAACAGTTTACCCATCTCGCTAAATTCTCATTTTGGGTACCAAAAATCTTTATTCTCTGCGTTTTGAACTCATTTACACACAGGAATAAATTAAAGAGTTATCAAAAAGTTGTGGAAAAACATGCTTACGTTGTTCTGATGCAAGACCTGCAGTACTCGGTTGACATTATTTAAGGCATGTACTCGTGTGGAACCTCGTTCTTTAGGCTGAAAAGAAAAAGTTACAATCTGTTCGCACCAGAAGTAACTTGACAGATCAAACAAAATAAATGATAGAGCAAACAACAGAAAGTGTCTTAATTTTCTCCATTTTTTTTTTTTTAAATAGAAACAAAAAACAAACCAGCTCATCCACAACAATTTAAAAATACATCAAAATGAAAACTGGTCAGAATAGTATTCCTGAATTTGAAGCACATGACAAGCCTTGGATTCAACATACATTTCAGTTCATCTTCAGCAAGTCCAGAATTTTTATTCCCAGCATCTGCAGAATTATAAACTGGCAACATCAACAGCAAAGTGGGAGTTCCCGGGGAAAATCTGAGGGTTTTGAACGTTTGCCAGAGTAGTTGAAATTTTTTGGCTCCCAAGAGGGAACAAGCAGCAATTTGTTTTTCTGGCACCGAAAGCCTGCTAAGTCTTCGCATACTGGGAAGAAGTTACGCTTCCTGACTTTCCCTTCCTTTTAATATTGGAGGAAGGGAAGGGGAAAAAAAAAAAAAAAAAAAAAAGGAAAAAACCCACTGCAACTCTTTACAATACCTGCCAGTCCATTTGCTTTTAATCTCTGTAATTTAACTCCTGCAGCAGAACATGATCATACTGCAAGAGCATGGAGCTGAACTTGGAACACAGTAATCAACAAAATTAGAGACCAAAAAAAAAAAAACTTATATTGTCTTCAATATACTTCAAATCAGACCACAGCTCATTAGAAGTACTAGTGAAATGCATCTGTTTAAAAAACAAAGCAAGCTTGCAAGGTGAAATAACAAATGGCTGAAGGGTCCCCAGAAGGTAAATAAACAACTCTGAGATTTATTATAAATAGTGAAATCAAGAATTTAATCCCCAGGGATAGCACAGGTTTCACCATGCCTCAGGCATCTTTTTGAAGAGGCATTGATGTTAGCAGGGGAAGAATTTTCAGCTCCACACACGCTCTTCCAAACAAGACTTGAGTAGTTTTTAGCCCTCTCCTATTAGTAGGTCATAAAGAATTTTTCAATGGAGATGCAGATTTTTGTATTGCCTACTAGCTGTTATCATTTTTCTCCCGACTTTTTTTTCTTTTTTAAAGGATCTTTCATAAGCTTATTTGAAAATTTCCACAGGTATCCAGCTAAAGGCTGTTCTTCCAGATCATCCAGAAGCAGACCTTTAAAAGATCTCTATTAACAATATACATTATGCAAGTAACATCCCTGGCTTCACATACTTTGCTAAACAATGTGTTTAATCCTCAAGAAAAGGTTACACAGCTAACTTCAGCCTGACCCTATATCCCATGAGTAGAGTTCATGGGAATTTCACTGGAACTGTAGAGAACAAGTATGTATTACAAGCAAAATAGATTTTTAAATAAACTAAAATAAAAGAATCACATGCCACAGTTTGGGTTTTGTGCGTTTTGTTTACTTGGGTTTTTTTTTAATAAATGGCAATATGACTTACACACATTTCTCTTACCAGAGGTTTCCCTGTCAGACCCTCCAAAAGGTCCAAAAGCTTCCTTCCATCTTTCAGATCCGTGAACATGTCCTTAACTGGGGGCTTCCCACTCTGCAGAAAAAGCGAAGCAGTAATAGTGTTTAAGTAAAACCTCCCTGAAAAAGGCACTTTTTATCTTTCACTTGATTCTTATTTAGTACTAAACATAGTAAACAGAAGCTAGGGCACTGTGACAGCTATCAGGAAGGTAACCTTCCCTTCTTCAGCATTTTCCTTCTCCCCACCTCTATGACTCTGTGCATCAGCAGCCTAGTACCGAGAAACTGAATAAGCACATCCTGGTTCACGTTAGGGTAGTTGTGTTAACATGCAAAGATGGCAAAGAACAAAACTTGGCAAATTTGAGGAGTCATTTCAGAAAGAATGCTTTGGTCCAGCTGCATCTAAAGGAAGAAGAAACTGGGGCTTTTCAGAAAGAAGCTATTGAGTCAAATTCTCTCAGATTTAAAAAAAAGAAAAACCCAAAAAGGACTTGGAATTGAGCCCTGTATAAGGGGCTGCCACTCTTCTAGACAGGTAGTGGATCAAAAGGTGCAACATATATTGAAACAAATTAATCATTTTCTCTACCCTGGAAAAAGAAGCAAAATGTGAAATTAAGAGCTACTCTAAATCATACATTTCTAATATTCATTTCCTTTGGGGGTGGAGGGACTCTGTACAAGAACGGTGGTACATGACAGAAGAACGATGTAAACTTTCACACTCCCTTTTACTCTTATTTCTTCTCCGACCCAAAGAAAGTTAACATGGGAAAGTGTTCCAGGGCAGGGGGAGAAGACACTGGCAGCCAGCAGCTAAGTAACTGCATTTGCTTGGTAATATTCATCTGCTGACTGCCAGGAGATCAATTAAGCTACTGCTTTCAGTGTCTCTTTGAAGTGCCAATTTGAGAAGAAAAGTATTTTCTAAAAAGTACATAAAACTCTAATACCGCCTTTTTCTATCACCTTGACTTTATAACATTGCTCTTCAGAAAGAAGGCTGTCAAAGGCCCATCTTACATGATATGAATTAGCTGACATAGATCTCCTCTACCTTCACTTACCTCCTCCTGCCCTGACAGCTGTTTGTAATTGCCAAATACTGGCTCACAAATCAGAGAGCAAGCTGAACTGCCCACTGAACCCCATTTTCTGGCAAATATCTGTTGCTCCCCAAAATTCATAAGGGCTTTTCTTAAATGTCCACTTTAATTAGATTTGATACTACTAAAACTATTCACAAGAAATCAGAGCTGAATAGCTGCAGAACCATATTTTAATCTCCTGTACAGAAACATACCTAAATGTAACTCATAGTATCAACCAGCTAAACTAACAGTGGCAAGAATGATCATGTAACTAAGGTCGCTTCTTAAACTACACGAATGCTAGCCCCAGTGTCCGATATGAATTAGTTTTGCAATGAATTTTTGTGACAAATTTATTCTCCAATTACTTTCACAAGTCATGCTTAAAAATGTGTATATACACACGTTGACACATACTTAGGTAAAGGGTGTAGAAAGGTACAGAGCTGTCAGACCAATACCAGATAGGAGTATTTGTGAAATACCAGCATTTGATAACTTTCTGCCGTTACATAGTGCCACTTCCCGAGCTCAGCTACACCCTTTCCAGCACAGCAAGGGACAAGACTTTACTCCTAGTGCATGCACTTATCACAGGTGATTCAGATGCTTCGCTGCTGTGTAGCAAGTTAACCAAACCTTTAAAGCATACTGGAGCAGGAGAAGAGGAATACCTAAGAACAGATGCAGGGAAGCTTCTTGTACAGTTTATGGTGTATAATGGGAGGAGATGATCCACAGTGCAATTACCCCAGATGCCAGAAAAATTTGGTTTAAATTTGGTTTGCATCACCACACAGAAGATACTAAAAGTAGGTTGGTAAGGGCACAAGAAAATTGTCCGTGTGTCCAGAAGAACAGACAGAAGGAACTAACAGAGGTCTCACTGGATGCAATACAACTCAAACACTCATCATGAAAGCAAATAGCTGTTAGCCATTGAAGTGTGGGGTCTCAAGAGCGGAGTAGAGTGGGAGAATCACCTCCCTTGACCTGCTGGCCATGATTCTTTTTCTGCAGCCCAGGGTACGGTTGGCTTTCTGGGCTGTGAGCGCACGTTGTTGGCTCATGTCCAATTTTTCATCCACCAGTACCCCCAAGTTGTTCTCGGCAGGGCTGCTCTCAATCCCTTCATCCCCCAGTCTGTACTGATATTGGGGGTTGCGCTGACGCGGGTGCAGGACCTTGCACTTGGCCTTGCTGAACTTCATGAGGTTCACATGGGCCCACTCCTCAAGCCTGTCAAGGTCTTTCTGGATGGCATCCCTTCCCTCTTGCAAATCAACTGCACCGCTCAGCACGGTGTCATCTGCAAACTTGCCGAGGGTGCACTCAAAGCCACTGCATGTCATTGATGAAGATACTGAACGCTACAGGTCACCATACGGACACTGGAGGGACACCACTTGTTATTGATCTCATTTGGACATTGAGCAGTCGACTGCAACTCTCTGGATCCAGCCATCCAGCCGATTCCTTATCCATCTAACAGCCCATTCATGAACTCGTATCTCTCCAATTTAGTGACAAGGATGTTGTGGGAGAGAGTGTCAAAAGCCTTACAGAAGTAAGGCCTTTATAATTATATAATTAATTATAATTACATAATTAAAACAATGCAGGAAGGAGCAGCAGAGACAACATGTGACGAACTGACCCCAACCCCCATTCTCCATCCCCCTGTGCTGCTGGGGAAGGAGGTAGAGAAAACCAGGAGAAGAGTTGAGCTGGGAAAGAGGGAGGGGTGGGGGGGAAGGTGCTTTTAAGATTTGGGTTTATTTCTCATTATCCTGTTTTGATTTGACTGGTCACAAATTAAATTGATTTTGTTTTTTCCCCAAGTTGAGTCTGGTTTTTTGCCTGTAACCATAATTGATAGGTGATCCCTCCCTGCCTTTGTCTCAACTCACGAGCTTTTAGTTGTATTTTCTCCTCCTCATCCCACTGGGGCAGGGGGTAGGAGTAAACAAGCAGCCTTGTGGTGCTTTGTTGCCGGTTGGGCTCTAACCACGACAAGAGCATACAGCCTTCTTTCTTCTTTTCCCATCCCCTCACATGCACGAAAACAAGCTGAATGACTTCCTGCTTTCAGTCATTCATTTCGACAGGTCATGGTACGTTCCAGCCCTACACAATACACCCTGCTGTGATGGTGGAAATAATTCAGATTTGCTTTCTCAGGAGAACGTTTTTTCCATTTCACTGGCCATCAGAGAACCACGTCCTGCTGTCAGTTTAAAGAGTCAGCAGAAGAGTATTAAATTATTTCTGCAATCTAAGCTACTCCTTCCCGGCTTATTAAAGTATCCACTATCCTCAAAACAGAGACACAGAAACATGCAAAGCCTCTGCATTTAGCAAAGTCTAACAAAATGCTCTCTATGGGAAGGAAGTCAGTTCACAGGAAGGCTTCTACAAGTGCAGGGTGACTGAAGTTGGCTAAGAAAGGGCTGCAGCACCCACCCTGCCAAGCCCATCACCACCTCCACCGCAGCACACCCATCAGGAAGGCTGGAAACCTGCTCCTCCAGCTTCCCACGCCCACCCAAGGGACATGCAGACACCCGGTGGCAGCGGCCACCCAGGCAGCCCCAGTTACCCCATCAGGGCACAGAGCCAGCCCACAGCACTGCTGTTGCAATGGGAGCTGAGACTGTGCGTGTGCTGCACTCTCCTCTGCTCACACTGCCTCTTCCCACCCACACGTTTTCCTCATACCTGGACACATGTTTCCATGAGGGATCTGCTATCTGAGCCACATGGTCTGCAAGCAAGAATGTCACTGCTCTGTCCTCCTGTGCACAGTGCAGCTGGATGCTGCCCAGCTTTCCTGGGATGCAGTTAGATAGCAACCCGCTGTGCTTCAAGAAGCCTTCTGCTTTCCTTTTCCAGGCAGAACAGCTACATATCCCAGCTTCTGACAGCTGTATGACTAAAAGTTTATTAAGCTTAGAAAGGAGCTGGAAAAGAATTTTATACAATGGCAGCCCAAGGGATGGTCCCATACCTCCATTTCCCAAGGCAAGGAAAAGCTCTGGGGCAATGCTGGCAGAACAGTTACGCATGCCCTCCTGCACCAGGCACGGGCCAGCTCAGAGCCCGGCCAGGCTGCTGCCATCACCACCACCTCCTCGTGAGAAAAGAGATATAGAGCCCCATCTCTTTGCCTGTAGGACCCACCACTGAGCCTACCGGGGGAGGCTGCTGCGGCAGCGCAGAGGCAATCTGGGAACCACGATTCGTGACCACTAAGGCTGGGCCTGTGCTTCTAGTCAGGGAGCCTAATCCAAACCAAGCTCCAGCGGGGCCAGGAGCGCTCCAAGCCCCGACTCCGACCCACCATCGGGCACCTAATGGGCCCACGGAGCCAGCAGCGCCCTGAGCCGCAGCAGGCTGGAGCAGGCAGCCCTGGGACCAGCTCTGCGCTGGGGCAGACTGGCACGCTGCAGCGAGAGCCAGGGCTCTGGGGAAGGGCAGAAGTCCTCTCCCACCCTCAGGGTAAAGGCATGAGGTGCTGCAGATTGCTTTCCCTGCCATCCCTGCCCACACACATACTGCTCACTCCTAACCTCCAGAGAGCAATCTGGCCTTCTGTAAAAAAGAGTCTGTACCCACAGATATACACACACACAAATAAATATATGTATCGGCAGTATATAAAAAGCATACGTCTGTCTGTGTCTCTGTAGAGTCCTGCCTGGGACACAGTATGCTAAGCCAATCTAAATTTCTCCTTTTTGGAACCGACAACATTTTACTCACTTTCTACACACTTAAAGACTAAAGAAGTAGAAAGCAGTTCAGCTGACGCCAGCATCCCATAAGGAGAAGCAGTCCATCACTGGACATAATGGATCAAGAAACTTAAGTATTTGCCTTGTAAGAGTGACAGTGACAAGCCATACTGAGCCCTTCAGCAAGGGCAAATGGCTAGTCACAGTTGTGTTGGTAAGTACTTAAGGAGCAGCCTACGTTGTGCTAAGCACTGTACAAATACAAGGCAGATAATGGGTCCTTTCTCAAAGACAAAATAGGGTCCAGTTTATACTACAAAGATAGTATAAAGGACAGGCAGGGACACACCATGTACCAGGAGAACTGTGCCGGTTCAGGGTGTGAAACATTCACATCCCCCTCACTGAACACTTTTATCAGTTAACAGAAGGTAGTTTTTCTCTGCTTTGCCTATGTTTGCTGTGACAAAAAAAGAAAAAAGAAATAAAAAAAAGCGCACTGGTAAAAATCTCTTTCCCTCAGCCTGTCCAAGAGGGCTTTGCCAGCAGAGCTGCACACACAGAGTTGCTGTAGCAGAGACAAGGGCTTGATAAGACAGACAAAAGAACATAATTAACAGACTTAACTTAGAAAGAGGCCATGTTGGTTCCCCAATGCTTTAAACTGGCACTGACAGCAGGAAAGGAGCTAAAGGAGCTGATTCACTTCAACAGGGGTGGGCATAAGGGAAAGACGAAGGGGGAAGAGAAAGGGAAGGGAAGGCAGAGGAAGAGAAAGGAAAGTAGAGAAATAAAAGCTGGAGACAGTACGTCAGCTGGGGCTAGGCCTGCTTGTGCTCCTATAAACTTGGCATGGTGACACAATTGTTATCTACCACGGGGCTCATGCACAAGGATCAGAACCAGATCCAATCCATCACATTACATTTATTCCAACAGACATTTTGGTGCCAGCCTTTGCGCTAACACGAGTAGGGGAGGGAAGAGACAAAGAAGAACTTTCGCTAGTTATCCACAGCAGAAAACACTCTCATGGGGCAGCAGCAGCGGTTTCTGAATGATCTTTGAGCTGGAGACCAGAGGCTAGCCGTACATGGTAAGACCAGTTACTACAGGCATTGGCTTTGCATGCTCCAGCGAGACACCGGCACCATTTGGGAAGGAGAGCCCACTCGCAGTGATCTCCTCCTGGCAGCGGCAGCAGCACCCTTCTCACATGCCCACTGGCCATCGTCCAGCCCTTCTACCTGGATCAGGTTTAAGAGGGTGACTTGCACTTCCTTGTGTGCATCTAGGATTACTTGCGGAGAAGGGTCATCCAATATGACTGGGCAGAAATCATTCCTTCTCTTTGCCAGAAAGCGTTCCCAGGAAATAGAGGAAGCTATAAACAAAATCCAGACCAGATTTTTTAAGAGTCATCCAATGCTACCAACAGTAGAAAGACCAGCCATCAACATTTACAGTTTGTTCTACTGAAGCCACACACAGTTACAAGGCAGCAAACTTCCTTGAATATATTTTACAGTAGAACATTCTTAACTGTCCCTTTATTACTAATAGGGAACTGTATCAAATTGAGCCAAGTTACAGAGAATTAAAGGGAGTCACAAATTCTTGGTAAGACAAAGCTTTTTTTTTTTTTGAACACAAGCTATTATTTGTCATTTTATCACAGCTATTTATGCCCTTTGTGTATTGTTTGTGAACATGAAATTATATGCAAAGTTAACCATTAAAGAAGTTTTAATGTCTATCTAGTTTAACTAGAAACATGCAGTTTTTCCCTTATGTCATCATAGTTACTGGCAGCAGAGAATTTACATGTTCTTTAAATCAATAATTATTGAAGGTACATTATTAGACCTAACTCTTTTCCAATAAATGAATGCCAGAGATATTCGAGAGTAAGAGATAAGCCACCTCTACTTCACATCCTCCTCAGTGATACCGATTCAGACCTCCTAGTGACGACATTAAAACCAGGATGAAAGGTCCTCTCAGTTTCACAGTAACATACACTGGCTGTCACCAGGGAAGTAACACATATTGTAAAAGCATACATATGACCTTCGCCACCCACCAAGGGAACGCAGCAGACAAGTTCTGGCCACTCAGAGCAGTGCTGGGAAAAGCCCTAGTTGCCATTTAGATCATCTGCCACCTCAGAAACACCAGAACACCCTGAAAGTATAATAGATAGGAAGCAGTACATCTTGATTTTTCCATCAGATTCTTCTAATCTTTCAGTGTCACTTATATGAAGGTCAAAGTTGTCTTTGTTAATTATTTTTAACCAACAGATGACTACTTTTAACATCTAGTAAGATGCTCAGCAAATAGGTCAAAACAGCAGTAGAGATGCAAAGAGCCCTTTCTCCTTTTTCTTGAGAAAGGGGAAATATTGAACAGGTTGGGCACTTTAACCAGAACATGAACCATTCATAATGTTCAAGTACATTCCTAGGGAACTCATGGTAACTACCTACTTAGTTTAAACTCGATTACAAACACAAGGAGTAAGAACTACACTTTATCATGACCAATACAGAGTAAGAAACACGTCAAGTGCTGCTACATCATGAGGCCAGTACATGGGAACTCGATGTGGGAAACAATTCAGAAAGCAAAAAGGTCATTGCAAAAAGTAAACAACTGTGTCAACCAATAATCTTGCCAATATCTAATTTAAGACCATAGTAATTGTTTACAGAAGTATTTTTATTAAAATGTGATACTTTTTTTCCATTCTCTTCCCAATGACATGTGGGAGTTATACAACAACATGCATAAATACTAGCTAAACTGTGACAGATATATTTTAGTTGAGTATACTCTACTCTATGCTGAATGTCAGAGTACTTGTGGCATCTCTACACAACACTAGTACCAAAACTATGAATTCAAATACCAAGTAAAAAAATAAGTAAATAAAAAGTTACAATCCCAGGAGGAAAATACCTTATAGGCCAAACTGAGTATCGCTACTGGAGCTTAAAAATAATTACAAGCAACTAAATAGCTATTTAAAACTCCAGACTAACAGGGAAAAAAAGTGAGACTCATCAGTGAGATATGCTGGAAAGTTTGTTTCTACTAGATGACTGACATGAGTTTAAGGAGCAGCAAAGCTGAAAAGCTAAAGATAGCTCAATCCACAGAACACCTGAAATACTTGACTGACAACATGATAGAATGAGGGGAAACATATAAAAGCAAATACTAGACATAGCAAGGCAGCAAAACAAACACAAGGCATCAGCAACTCTCTGTGGGTCTTTTTTTCTCCCCAGTACATCTATTAATGCATTTACATAAGCTTACGTTATTATAATACGTTTAATGTAACAGTACTAACTTCAGCTTGCGATTAAGCCTCATTATGTATCATTACCAGCAGGGGCAGTTGGGACCATATTTCTTATCACTGTCAGTTATTTCTCCTGTAAGACTGGAAGGTTATCTTTTTTTTTTTTTTTTTAGCCAACTAACTTCAGATTGTAACTTGATTCCTTAAAAAAAAATAAATTCCTGCTGACCAGGTTGACTATTGTTCTCATTAGCGATTAACAGGTAAAGGGACAGATTTGCTTCAGTGGCTCTACCAGGTTCAGCTCTAGTGCCTGAGAAGGTCACACAAACACAAATACTCAAACACTCCAACAACTGGGATGGTAACTGAGACCGTGATCAGAGTCAAACTCTATCCCAAAGCCCAGAGCATTAACCAAAATCAGCAGTAATTACAGTTTGTATTACTATACCAAGCTTTGAAGCCCAGTAAGGGAAATGCTGCCCTCACCCTGTTCTTAGACCAGAAAGCTTTAGCACTTGAGAGGAAGGCAGAAAACTGGCAATTCTCATGCTGTAGCTAAATCTGGGAGAGATCATGAACTGCTATGTATTATTGCTTTGATGCTGTAAATTAGTCATCCTTACCATATCTCATAACCTATTAGAGAAGAAAAGATTTATTTTCCTGCACCTTGATTAATTCACATCCCATTTGACCTCTTCTCAGAAGGAGGGACTAAGTAATCCAGTTAAGGAAAAAAAAGTAGACTAAAAATTGAATTTTTAAGGCCAGTTCATACAAACACTAATTCTTTTCCATGCAGGTTGTTCCTCAGGTTAAGGTCAAATTTTTCATAAGCTTTGACTATCTTTGAGTGAAGTTACATTTTACAGTTTAATTCAGTGGTAGAATACAGCAGGAACAAATAGACTGGAGAATATTTTACCAGCAGTCAAGTATTTCCTTGCTTGCGCCACAAAAACTGAACTGGAAAAAGGAGTACAGACCATCTTAGGTGATGTCTCCTTGGACAGATAAAATTGCCTAATCAATCTTTTTGAACTCTCTTCTTGCATGACTAATACATTAAACTCCATAAATCTCCTTCCCCCAAAAAATCCCTTCTGAAATGTCTTTGGCCTCAGGTATCTCAGGTCATGTAAAATGAATTATCTTGAGTAGGTATGCTTTTGTCTTTAAAAAGATTTATCACGTTTGCTAAGAGTCAGAAGTAGAGCAGCAAAATGTCTTCAGGAGTATGGGGTCTGACATTTACTATTATGGTAAAACAACCCTTAGAGGAAAGGAGAAAATTAAGGAGCAAAAATGGTGGAAAAGATCTATGCAGCATACCACCCAGAAAGTTAGATAAGACTTTGCAGTTAGCAAAGAAATTAATGCCTGGTATGATGAGGGAGGACCATTTTCATTTTAAGATGCATATAAAGCCATCACATAGCAAAGCACTCCATGTACAGCGCACCAGTTTGCCTACTGCCCCGTCTTCTCTTCATCTTTACTTTATTTGGTGTCCTTCCAGGGGAGGGGACCTGGCAGAGCCCAGAAGAGGAAAGGCACAGGAGCCCCAGCACCGAGCATTCGCCTTCTCGCAGGCTAACCTAGAGCTCGGCCCTGGAGGATGCAGTCCGCTCCCAAGCTGCGCCTCAGCCTCTTCTTTGCTTTTTAACCCTAAACTGAAACGCATTTTGGAAGACCACATAGCAGGGGAAAACTTAAGATGCTGTAAAAGCATGGGAGGTCTGGGTTTACTCACGCCGGCAGGTCCTAGCTCCAAACCCTGCCAGTGCTGCAGCTGCTGGCCAACGCGGATGTCAGGGCACCAGCACAGGACCTGGAGGATCAGCATCGTGGAAATACATGCAACAAGAACACTGCAAATGCAGAAGTAAGACTGTACAAGGCTTCTGCATGTAAGAAGAATGAAATTGAGAGCTTGGAAAGAAATGGCAGTACATGACAAAAAGGGAAGGGAGGCACAGCTCTCAGGCATGTACAGGCTTTGAATGCAATTCCTGATGCCTTGGAACAATGTCCCCACCTGGCTCTGTTCAACAGCTTTCCATACCCAAGTCTTATGACTGGGGGAGCAGGGAAATCCAGTGTCATTTTCACCAAATACCATGAACATCTCTGGGGTTTTATGTTCTTTTAGCAGAGCACAACCTTCCTAGCAATAAAGTGGTTTTGCCATCCCTGTGGGAAAACTTCCCAAATGTAATGAGGACACCATTCACTGGGGGGAAGAGCGAGCCTTAGTTTGCCCATGCTGGATCTATGAACTTCCTCTAGAGTGACAGCACTAAGCTCCGACAGGCTGTGACAGATCTGACTCCATGGGTCTAAATTAAGAGTTAGGGCATCATGTTTCTTGCACTGACTCTGGGTCCTACCTGCCAAGTTCAGGAATAGCAGAAGAGGAGAGTAAGCAATCTGAAAGCAAAATTGGAAAAGTACCACCTTGGAAAATGGGAACACGAAAGCCAGCAAAGACTGAGTCATGCAAGGAGATAAAGAGAAGGCAAGGCTAGGACTGCTTAGAGATGCAAAAATAGGACCAACCCCACAAGCATCAAATCCTGTAAGGGCTGGGAAAGTGAAGAGATGTAGAGTGGGAGAAGGGGAAAGGAAGGACAGACAGAGCAGATCTGAGGCTTTAACAAGAAAAACTGGGTCTTGCTGGATAAGCAACTAAGTGACAAAGACAGAACTGGGGAAGAAATAGACAGGGCGATCAAAACTCCAGATTTGCCGGGATTTGCCAGGCAGGCATGCTTTCTAACATAACAGGGTGTAACAGTAAGGGAGGGGGGAGGGGGGTGAACAGGGGCAGAAAGTAGGAGCAAAGAAAGTAAAGAAAACAGGGCAGAAAAAACTGTACTTGCAGGGTCTAAAGTGGGACACAGACTCCTGAATCCCTCAATATGCCTATCAAGTTTTCTAGAAAGCTTCTAGAGTTGCGAGTACGAGTATCCAGCCACTATGCTATGTAATTATCAGCTGAAGTGTCAGAGGTCTGTATGAAAGACCTAAAAGTTCCATGTAAATTGATACAGATTGAAACTACTTAAAATTTGGAAAAGTCAAAACTAGGGTTGATTGCAAAATCTTTGTTCACTCCCCTTTTACCTATGTGTAACAAATAACGTATGGTTAATGGAGCAGTAAGTTATCCTGTGGGCCTGAATTCAAACTATACTTTTAGTCAAGAGTTCCCCTGTAATTAATCAGAATCATTTAAAGCACAATTTTACAGGTAATCACTGTGTGCCAGATTAAGAGACTTCCTTAGATCATTAAGCCCAGTCCTTGCTCACACAGGCATCATCTTCTTGAAGTCCCTTCTCTATGCTGATCAAGCTCCATCTGAAAACTAAGTAGATATTTTACACGGTTTGCTCGAGTTTGCAGGAGAGATGAGCCCTCTGAGCTCTGTCATAAGACTCAACAAGACGTCTGGTTTATAAGAAGATATTACAGAGAAGTCAAAACCTCTGGTTAATCTAACCAAAATCTCAGATTGGGCATTCAAAATTAGTAGCTACTTCTGATATTTACCATTATTTGCAGTGGTTGTAAACACAGAAGATAGTACTCTTGCATTGCAGAAAGGTGTTCTGAAAATATATCCATTAATACCTACGAACTGGTAAGTGTTAATGAAAAAAGGATAGAAAATGCAATTTTATAGAGTTTGAAGAGCATACATTATCTATCCATACAACTAGATGCATTAATTGGTGGGCTACACAGCTAAATTGACTCCTGAAATTAGACTGGACAGAACAATGGAAAAAAACATACAATAAGTAAAAACATCACATGGCTTAATATAAAAATACACTGAACTGCTCTGTATCAATATTTGTTTGAATGCAAACTTCTCTATTGGTTAAAGCTTGGTAAAATAGACTACTTATCTAACAAGTTTTATACTCTTTAATTTTAACAAAATATCTTTACTACACAACCATCATAAGCTTGTGAGTTGTAGTGCAAATGGCTCTGCTAAGGCAAAGATTTCTACAGTGAGCACTGAGGCTTGGCTGAGGACATTTATTGACCTTAAGACTCAATCCACTTTAAATGTGCTTGTGCCTTCATTTCAAAAAATACGTGCAAATAAAATGCATTTTGTTATAGCACAGTTCAAATGAAGAGCACAAACACAAGTTAGCATACTGTGAACTAGAGCAAGAACTTCTATCTCACTGAACAGGTGCCCGAAGCAGATACAGGTACCTCACAGTGGACTTGAGATACTTACTGTGTTTTGCTCATCTACCTATTCTCTGATGAGGGAAGGGAAAGACATTGCTCTCTTTCTAGATCCTTTGTAAAACCCTATTGAATTGATTTAAATCAAGTTCAGCAATGTTGAGTACATTATGCAATTGCAATTTTAGGATATTCGTGTACCAAACTAGTTTATAGAGGCTCAGCTGCTTACTTTTTATTTATGCATTTACATAAAGGGCAACTACAATATAAATAACGTGCAAGGACAAGTAAAATTCTTGGAGTGAACTCTGCAATTCCATACAAAATTCCTCAGTTACCATTTTGTTTTCTGCAATGTAAGTCAGATTACATTTACCCAGCCTCTAAACCCTCTCTATCCTACTAAGCAGCTGAATCAATCTAGTTCACAGAAAAGGAATTTTAAACAACCCAAATGACTTGGTAAATGCAAAAATGTCAGTAAGACTGGAATCAGTCTCTTTACATTTTCAAGGCACAGCTGAAACTAGACTTTCTTACATGAGGTGATTTCTACTTAACACCAGCAATTTCCTTGCTATCTGAACATGCCAGTCTTCATAAATCTGCATCTTGTCATGGCAAAATAGCCATGCTCAAGTTTGAATTGGACATGCAATAGTCGGGAGTATGTCCTTTTAAATGAGCCTCTTTAATCATTAATACGGCTTTCATAGCTTCAGGTGGTTTAATGGGCCATGAAGTTACAGAGTTACTTCAAATCCAACCAGTATCTGAACATACCCTGTGGCAGGGAAATCCAGGAGCTACACAGGATCTGTCAGAATACATAGTATAAAAGGATAAGCCACTTTATAAAATATATCCGTGGGTGTACGAGTATAAAGACTGAAAACAATTTTACCTATTTCAATACAACGTCCACAACACATACAAACAAGTCACATAGCACATTCGCAGTATCATTGTCATTTCCGTGTTCATGCCATCTTTATGCCAGGGTAAGTCTCTACAAACAGGCCTTCCTTTCTCACCACATTTTCACTCCTTACACAATCCTGCCCTGCCTAACTCTCCTCCTGCAAGAACGTCTTTCCTCTTGGCAGCAGTCAAAAGTGAGCATAGAGCAACTAGTTACAGGTACACACTCCTCCCCTAAAGAGCAAACTCGCCAAGTTTGCATTGGACGAAGAGTGCAAGATATCAGCTTTCAACCCAAACAAACCTAAGCCAGAGTGAATCAACCAAGGCCACAAGCCTTGCATTGCCCAGTGTCCTGTTGCATAGGAAGGGAAGTAAAAATTTCTTACATTGCTGATCAAGAACTTCAGAAGGGCAGCACTCCAGAGGCAGCCATTCATTGCTATAGCACTGTCATTGCTTTACTTAAAAAGAAAAACAAACCAGCCGCCCTCCCGCCCCCTTTCTTCTATATTTATATCTACTTTCAGGATTTCACATGCATGCCCCCTTCCATTAACAGGGAGCAAACTAGTAGTTATCCCACTTGCAGCACCATGCTGGCTCGAAAAAAAGCATGAGTTTCCCCTGATAATAGCCCACATTCTTTCACACATTCAAACTATAAAGTAGGGAAACTTCCCATAGCCACCACGCTCCTAAGCAAAGTGTTGTTTTTCACTATCAGCAGAACAGCATAAAAAGCAGGCTTTAAATAGCATCCTAAAGCAACCACCACTTCATTTCTCATCCCAAACACAAAACAAGATCCTCAGTAACTTTCAAGTCAGTAAAGAGAATTAAAACAAGAAACAAAGCATGAGAGCCAAGGAAAATTCAAAATGAGCAAGTAGTCATACAAAATTTCAGTCGGGACTCATGTAGCAACACCAGGTGGCTTCAGCTGGAGGTTTGCAAAGTATTTTGGATGAGTAAAGCTGACTCAGCAGCACTGACAGTAAACACAGCAACTAAGATTAAAAATCTGCTGTAATACACTAAGAAAACTGCATCTTGAAATAAACAGTATAAGGCAAGAGGACCAAAACCCAAACAAACACCATCATGCAAATAACTGTATTTTAATATATTAACAAATAGCATCTTTCATTTTTTCTTAAACAAGACAATAATATCAAATGTTTAAGCGCATGGGGCAACAGAGAGTGAACAAACATTACAGTATTTTATCTGTTTTCATTACACTTTTTGACACATTTTACTAGGAGTATTCTACAAGAGTAAGAGCAAAGTATATTTAACCAATATTGTTCTAAACAATGAATCAAACAAAATAAAGTAGTACTTTCAACCCACTGTTACCTTGGAAAACCGAGCATTTATCCATTTCGTAAAGGTCTTTTTCTGTACATCATTATGTTCATCTGGAGAGAGAAAATAAGAAGAAAACAATGAGTGAAAATGCACTCTTCTTAATCCCAGATTGCTCAAAATGGGTCATATTAAACCCTATCCTGACTCAGTGGGAGAATTTTTTGCCTAACCTGTCAATAAAGCTGTTCAAACCCCTACAAGACTTTGGTACTTGCGGAGTCACACAAATGTTTCAACTTTGCTAGCAACCACAGGGCTCCTCTGCATTAAAACCAGCCTCGCAGCACCTCCTGAGCAGGATACTGATGCATTAAATTCACAGGCTTCCCATCTGGTGAAAAGCAATCAATGAAACCACGGACCTTCAATCAGCAGACTTTGTCAACACCTTTTTGCCTGGGTGCGTTACTCCAAAAGCTGCCGAGGTCCTTATTCGAGCTTCTGATGCAGATAACAGCCTCCCTCAGTACACAGCACAGCAACAAAGCTGCTGAACAACCCTTGAAGCGCCTGCGTCCTTACCCACCCTCAGCCTGGCTTCCCACCCGGGTTAGGAACCATGTTAGTGATCGGTCACGGTAAGTTCGGCTATACTGTGGGAAGGGCTCCGCAGCCCTTCCCTTTCGGATGCCCCTACTGGTGTGACACCACAGTACGGCCACCTCGGGTCCAGGAGACAGCCAGAAGGACCCCGCAGGACAAGGAGGAAGGGTGGGCAAGCACCTGCAGGTCAAAGCAGAGGGAGGAGCGTGGCCTCCAGCTGCGCAGAGAGAAGATGGCTTCCGAGGTTGTTTCAGGAAGCCATTTGGGAGTCACCTACGAATTTACAGAGTCTGTCCCACTAATCCAGGCTGAGTCACCTCCAGCACAGCTCTGCCCATACCACAGGGCACCTCGTGGGTAAATTGCACTGACCAGTGCTAAGGGCGAGACTATGCCTCATCACCTGCAGTTAAATGACAGCGAACTACCTGCTGACAACAGACCAGGCAAAGGAAGTTGGCCCACCATGGATTTTCAGGCCTGCTTGCTGCAGCCCAGCAGAAGAGACACACGTGCAGCCTGTAAAAGGCTTCACCCTCCACATCCACGCAGCAGACCACAGCCAAGGTAGGCAGTGGCTTCCACCAGCAAACTCAGTCTGACAGCTGCAGCCCAGACCATCATCTCCAAGAGGCCTTCAAGACTCCAAGAGCTTCCTCACAGACCAGCCTCAAGATCGGCTTCAGGCACTCGCAGCACGCTGCTGCCCGGGATGCTCTCTTGCAGAACTCTCTTCGTAGCAGCTGGCACCAATTTTTCCAAGCCCCCTACCACAACAAAGCATACACACCACCATGCCATTCAGACCACCTGGTCCTGCACTAGGAGGAAGCCATAGAAAAAAAATGGATTGAAACTCAAACATACCACTTTGTGAAATCAGGAAAAGGAAAAAAAATTATTATATATAAAAAGATATCAGATTATGAGTAAAAGGCACCACTTAAAGGATCATATGCCTCAGCAGCAATTGAGACTGTTGTACAGTGAAGTTTTACCTACAAAACCCAGATGTTTATTAAAAATCTAAAAAAAAAAAGAAAAAAAAAATCACAGAATGCTACCAGAAGATTCCTTAGGTAGATGACCTCAAAACTTCTTGTTTCTGGCCCAACATGCATCTGAAACTGATGCCATTCATGTCTAATTTATCTAGCCATAAATCTGTTACATACAGGCTACTAGAGCAGTGGAACAAATGACCAGGTGTTTTTTACCTAACAGACATGAACAAGGAGTAGCAGCTATGGCTCGGTCCAAGCAAGATAAGAAGTCACATTGGTGAGAAATGAGATGTCATGAGAGTTAAAAGACTTAATAAGCTACATGAAAATGTTCATATCAATTTAAAATGAAACCTCAGTTCTGGGGTCCTTTTAGGCTACAGCTGAAAAACCTACTTAGGGCATGCCAAAGAGTGCACATTTGCTGCAATGTGGCAGCCAGCAGCCATTCTTTCACCCTTCTGTGCCTCTCCGCCATCTAAAGCTGATCCAACACAGCCTGCTCCTCAGTCACACTTCAAGGTCAACCAGAAATCAAAGATAGCCCAACGCAGAAAAAGATTTTTCTGAAAGACATTCAAGATACCTACCATACGTGCACAGCAGGCCATGCTTAAAACAGGTCCTTGAAATTCAAGGTGTTGTTCTGGGGGAATACAGTTACCTGAACAATCTCATTAACCCTGCTCTCTTTCCTCAGTGAAACAGAGCACCTTGCCATCAAAGACAGAAAGGATCTACCAGCAGGATACTCGGTGCCAAGCACCCGTCTCACAGGAGACTGAGAGGGTCAAGATTTAAACTTCAAATATACTGAATACATTTACCCATTTTTTCCCTCCAGGGTTTTTTTTGTTTGGTTGGTTTTTTTGTTTTTTTTTATTAGGAGACAGGAACGGACTAGATTATTAACTGCCACTGTTGGACCAAAAAGCTAGCATTGTACAAAACTCAATCCCTGACTCTGTCCGACTCCTGATAATGTTTTCCATTTACATTAGTTGCAAATACTATTTGTATTGAATGTATTGAGATTTAAACATCCTTCTCTCTCTTTAAATATAATTCAGTAACCTCTGTCCCTTTTCTGCCAACGACCCCAAGTACGTACCTATGTACCAGGATGCTTTCCTAAGGCTCGGTCTGCCTTTTTCCTTCCTTAAGCTTCTGTGAGAATCAAGAGTAACCCCAAAGTTCAAGGTCTCACGTTCTTTTAACATACTACCTTCTTAAGACGATAAAGGCAAAGCACAAAGAGAGGCCAAAAATAGCTGTACTGACTGTGTAAAAGGATAACAACAGTTACGAAAAGGGTCGTGGATTTATAAATCCTGTGCGCCAGGAGCTCTACCTGCCCCACTCCTGGGGGGCTCAGCCCCTTCACGGGCACACCAGCGCAGGAGATGACAGCTCATCTCAGCACTACACCAGACTCCATCAGCAGGCCTTGCTCCTACAGCTGCTCCCCCCAGACCTCAGGTCCAGCTTGTGTAAGTGCTCCTGCTATGTGTACTGCAGTAGCATACGTAACATTCAGTAAAAATCCACAGCCTCTTTTCAAAAAGAGGGTTTGCGGGGGTGGACAAAAAAACCACAAAAACCCAACTAACAAACCAAAACACACATGACTTCGATAAACACAAACTACTTAGTTTTTAATGCTAAAAGAAAGAATATGAATGTATATACCCCTACTATCCCTTCAGTATCAGAGCATCCTTTCTACTTCAGTTAAGCAAGGAATCAGAATCCCCCCCAACTCCCATCTTCCCAAAACATCCTGCTCAGTTATAAAACCCACAGATGACACTTGCCCAGTCAGGCTCTGCTTTCATGTTTGCTTCATAAAAGCCTCTGAAACTAGGATTTTTCTAATTGGCCATTATAACTAGGGTTGTGTCAAGCTTTCTGCTATAAATTCCTGGAACTAAATTTGTAATTGAAAAGCTGGTGCTTTGTTAACAACAGTGACAAGTTATTCTATCCCTCAAATTAATTTTCTTTAGGTTCCTATGAGTCTGAAAAGCTAACCCCCGGAGGCTGATGTTATGATTTGGATAACAAATTAGCCACATTCAGTAAAAAAAAAAAAAAACAAAAAAAAAACCCAACCAAACCAATATTACCATTCAGCAAAGCACGCGGTACTCCAGCCAGTCAACTCCTCACACAAAACATTAAAAATGTCAGCAAGTCACAGCCCACTGCGAAAAATTCACCAAGTTGCTAAAACATTTGTGTTTCCTTTCACACTGCCACAGCCTGACGATAAAAGCCAAGGACTGACTCAGGGCCAAATTCTGCCCTGAAAACTGTTTTCTCTGACCAACATGGCTCTGTCTGCCCTCCAGTCACTTAATGGACTTGTAGTGGCCAATGTCAGAACAGTTTGTTCCTTTAAGAAGATATAAAAAGAAACCTAAACGCACACAGAAAATTAAACTCTTGTGATGACAACAGAGAGAAGAAAAGCTTCCTATCCTGAATACTTGTTTGATGAAGCCTGTTTCTCTTACACAACATGATGTACATCCATGCAACTGGAGTACGCTCAAAACAACCGGCTCTTGTCATCAGATGCCCAGCCTGTGTCCTGGCACTCAGTCACCCCCAACAGCCTTACGTACCTCCTCCATCCTCAACACTGTTCCTACATTTTATTGGGGCACCTTGAAACTGCAGTTCAAGTCCAATCTATTACCTTGTGAATATCATGTTCAGGAGCAAAAAGGAATCTAAATGATCTAAAAATAGAGGTAAAAACAAAAGCTTCACTGGATTGCAGTTTGTCCTTTACTCAACCTCTGCTTCATACTGAGAGCCAGCTTTTTTATTTCCCCAAAACACATTAAAAGCTTACATGACAGAACTGTGTTATTTAGTTTTTGAAAGACAGAAGTTATCACACCCAAAACAGCTGGCAGAGCAGCACTATAATGAAAGTGCCCTGGAGAAGCATACAGACTAGATTGGCAAAAAAAGCATAGAAATTGCCCAACCATTCCAGCACAAGTTACCAAGGGTCATCTGACATTTTAAGACTCAAATTTGCCTTCCCCACCTCATTACTTAAGTTCTCAGCAAAGGAATTTAGAAATAAAAAGAAGGAATTAGCCTGTGGGTTTCAATTAAGACACTTGGAATGTAACAGTTCGAAACATCCCTTTTCCTAAGCCTCCAGGCAAGCAAGAGTATCTATCATAGATACATCCCCACCCAGGACTAGCATGCATCTGAAACCCTGACAACATTAACAAAAAGAGAGGAAAGTTTTGTAATCTTGAGTGCTGGATTTTCTGGACAGAAAAAGCATTTTGAAAGTAACTGTCTTCTTGTCAAACTCACTCAGACTAATTCACATATAAAAAGACACAAAATAAGCATCTAAAATTTGAGGATGGAAACCAGAGTGGTTTTATCCCCGCTAGCAAGAGGCAAAAAGCCAAGCAAGCCACAGAGCACCAGAGTTCGTGACCACCAAGCTCACAGAAGAACCTCTGATGCTCATCAGGACTACTGGGCCCTGTCTTCATTAACACAGGGTAATTTTTATCAGCAGCTCTGAGGTTTTGGGTTGGGCTTTTTTAGGGGGCAGGGTGTTTGGCTTTAAAGAAACAGAAAGCAAAAGTTAAGATTGTTCTGCAGATCCCCTCTTCTCTTGCAACACCATAGTAGAACAAATGGCTCCAGCAGCTAGTAATTCACTTGTAAGCTTTCACCTTCACACCGCAGTTTTAATTTCTGCAATCAGTGGCAACCATGAAGTTTTCCTTCATTCCTTCTCCTTCCCTCTCCATCAAACTTCAGCAGTTGGGCAAAACCAAAGAGTCTCTCTAACAAAAAGAGTAAATGACAGCTACCTACAGCAACTGCCACACAAAATGCAGTTGCCTGAATTGTAAATTCTCTATATAGACCAAACTATAAAATACAAGCATTACAAAAAAAAAAAAAAAAAAACAACAAAAAAAACTAAAAAAGAAACCCTGCACCTTACTCCCTGGTGGCATTTCCCAACAGCAGACACCATCAAAAACAGGACACCACAGATGAGTAATGAGGACCACCTCCTGGTTCTCACTGTGAGTCTAAGCTAAATTATATTTACTTCACAATAAAAATCCCCCAGCAACTGATAACTTAGAAGAAGGCATCCTCACAACTGAAGCAATATTAAAATAGCTGGTTCCATACCTCCCAGCAAAAGCAATCTAACATGCCACACTGCCGGTCTCAGCACATTGGAATGATGTTTAAAAGGAAGCTAGAGAGAAGAGCAAGCTCTCAGGAGACAGAAATAATGCCGCGGCACAGCCCACGCCGGTCAGCCAGTGACCCTGCTGTTTTCACAGGATGACAATGCCAAACCAAGAATTGGAAGCAAAGTGTCCCGACACCTACGTGGGGCTGCTCCGGAGGGTCACCAGGCCCCGGCAAGTTCACATTTCATTCCAACAGTCTGCAATGGTTCCCTAACATCTGGTCAAACCAAGCAGCATCAGCTCCCACTGCAAGACAGCCCTGGGAAGCCTTCATGCATGATACAAATACATTTGGGCACATATTTCACAAACTGCCAGTGATCACACACCAAGGTTTGAAGTTGGAAAAGTTTCTGCCAAAATCTCTGGTTAGAGCAAAGGGTTTCAGCTACCAGCAAGTGCACTGTGAGGAAAAAAAACAAACCTCAAATAAAGGTATCATGAATACCTCTACAACAATAGAGAGAGTGGATTGGATTATATGCACCCCATAGATATCAAAGGACAAACTTCACCCACAGGGAGAGGAAGATGCCTTCGCCATCTCCGAGGTCCCTACCAACAAGACTTGGCACATGGAAAGAGAAGAGAAAGGCAGGTAACTCCTGCCCAAAATCTGGCGATTAAGATGTTTCTAAGTATACAAACAGGAGGGCACTTCAGAAAGAGATCGAGTAAATTTACAGGCTCAAACTAGATTTACTACAGCTCATTTTGTTATGAACACAGATTAGGTCTTTGCATTTCTGAGCAGTTACAAAGAAAACAGAATTGCTTTCTGCAAGTTGGTGTTAGCCATCTGCTCTTTTTTCGCTACCCAAATTAGAACTATTATTAGGCTCACTAGCATTTGTGGAGGTGATTCACGGGATATAAGGTCAAAGGGATCATTGTGATCATCTAGCATAATCTCCTGCATAACACAGGAGCCATCCCCACAAAAAGCCCATCTGCATACCAGAAGGAAGCAGAAACACAACAGATGTCAGAGACCCTGCGCAGGCCCAAGTAAGCAATATCGCTTGGGCAGAGAAGGAAGCCAAGCCATAAACTGTATATACACAAGTGTCTCTCTCCACTAGTTACGGCAGAGTTTCAAATCAGGCAGACATCACAAAAAAACCCTGTCTGAACATCGTCAGGAAACAACGTTGATGGTACAAAAGATGTAACGTTATTTTGTTCTCTGTGACAGGCAGGTAAAGACAGAAGTACTCTGCAATGTTCTTACAACACTGAACTTCTGCCCCCTCATATTCCAGAATCTTTTATTTCAACTCAGCTCAGCCAGAGGTTTTCCCATCTTCCTTTTCCAAAAACCCAAAGGCTACAGTCCCAAATCCTCCTCATCCCCTATTCTCTGTCTTTTCATTCCCAAATATTAAAACCTTTCCTGATCTGTCCCTTCAGAGCTGCCCATCTTTTTCCCAGGCTCCTCCGTCAATATCACCCCACCTTGTCCCAAATCTCCTTCCATCACAGTCCTGCTCTAAACCTCTCTAGATCAACAGCTTTTCACAAATAGAAGCCAATTCCTGAGACAAACTAATACCTGGCTCCTCCATACTACTACGTGTTCCAATTTCTTAAGTAGTAGATAAATAATGCTTGGCTTCCTATATATTAGTATACGCCCCACCAGTACCAGCTCCTCCCCACAATTTCTCTGGCCTCTCACTGCAAGCTCCCACCCCATCCCAGCACACAAGGCACAGGCCATGGGTAGTTGGGTATGTTGGGTTGTACCTCACATCCAGACACTGGCCATCCATCAAGCAGCAGGAGAGACACCTATACATTTTTTTCTTTTTTAATTTTTTTCTTTAGTGGAGGCACTGCATTCAGGGCCTCTTCTTCCAGCCAGATTTTCACACAACCTGTAGCTATTTAATTAGTTTTATGACATGAAAATTGGATTACATTTCCCACTAGTTAATCCAAATTGGACCAGTTTTGCAGGGGAAAAAAATTGAAAGACAAGCATAATCAGAGTATCCTATTTTCCTCATGAAAATAGATTAATCAACAGATTTCAAAAAAGTGTATGCTGTTAACATCTTTTAAAAAATTACATAAATGCTATTTAAATGTTTCTGCAAGCAAGTTAACTAAGTATCTCCCGATACAGACCACAGAGGTGCCATTTCAGTGACAACAGCATGCAGACTAGAGTTATTTAAAAACAAATGGAATTTATAACCCCATGGAATTTAAGTCTTTTGTGGCAGTCCAGTATATAAGACAACATTCATAACATAGCAACTTCAGCAGCTGAGTCATACAAAGTCAAGGTATTAGCTTTCTGGGTTTCATTGCCTCAGATCTCTGATGGTATTTAGAAATCTAGTCTTAAAGCCAAAAAAAAAACCACCCAGCACATGTACAATTGTATTTCATCTATGGAAAGTAAAAAAAAAAAAAAAAATCTAAACTTTCCAGTGCTAATTAATTCAGAAATGAAGTAAAGAGAACAGTAAACTGTCTTTAAAAAGCTATACCACTCTCTTTGTCACTTGGAAGAAGAGTTCTAGACCCAAAACACCCCCAAACACAATGAACATGTATAGTTTATATAGCTGATGCAATCTTGTAGCTATCATAATCAGTGCAATATCAATAAAAGTCTTCTAGCAGTTTCATATGAATGCCTCAAGCCATCTTACAAGTATTAAGCAAGCTTCACCACCCATACGAATCCACCACTCTTTGCACTGCTCCCAAGAAGTTTAATAAAATTTTGCTTTAAAGTGTTTTCACAGAAAGTACAGCATGGCAGAGGCCAGAAGGCACCTATGGAGATCATCTGTCTAGTCCAATGCCCCCGGTCAAAGCAGGTTGCCCAGGGCCATGTCCAGTCAGATTTTGAACACCTGCAAGGACAGAGACTCCACAACCTCTCCAAGCAACCCCTGCCAGTGTTTTAAGAAGAAATGGAGTTTCCCGTGTTTCAGTTTGTTCCCCTTGCCTCTTGTCCTTTCACTGGGCACTGCTCAGGAGAGCCTGGCTCTATCCTCTTTGCACCCTCCCTTCAAGTATTTATAACTTTTGGTAGCATCCCCCTGATCCTGATCCTTCTCTTCTCCAGGCTGAAGAGTCCCAGCTCTCTCAGCCTTTCCTCATAGGAGAGATGCTCCAGTCCCATAATCATCTTAATGGCCCCAGTATGGTCACGTCTCTCCTGTACTGGGGAGCCCAGAACTGGATCGAGTGCTCCAGGACCAAGTACTCCAGGTGTGGCCTCACCAGCACTGAGTAGAAGGAAGCACATCCAAGAACATGCAGCATGCTCCTGGTAAAGAAAAGGAACGAAAGAGAAAGGAAGCAAGCTCCTGTTTCACAAACTTGCCAGCATCTAAAGCTCAACAAGTCACTTGCTGAAAAGCTGCTCACTAACACAATTTCACTTCACAGACTACGTGCTGGAAAGCTTCTACACTCTTCTGTGGCCAGTTTATAACCAGACTAACACATTATAATTCTTCACAACCAAGACTCACACCAAGCCACATTACCCTTACAAATCCCTGGACAGGCAATCCTTGGAAGACAGGGGGAGAAGCAAGCCCAAATACAAAGTATTTCTCAACTCCAACTGTTGCGTACTGATCCCAGCAACAACGTTGAGACCAGCCTTTACAGAAATAAAATAGGCAAATAAAGTTGAAATAAGCATAAATTGTTTATTTTGTTTCCAGACAGGCTAAGTCTGAGCTTCATGAGCTGTTCCATTATTTTGTCAAGGATCAGTCACCCTGATGCCTGTAAATTATTTACTTCAGCCTATTAACCTTTGTAATTACCAAGATGAAACCTGAAATGTAGAAGGTTTAAAGGAAGCCCCTAAAATTCACAAGGTATAGTGGTGCTCTAAACATAAAGGAGAAGGAAGCAAAAAGAATGAATAGGATGACCAAAGAATTTAAACCGAAAATATTTGTTAGCGCAAACCACACCAAATACTCTAACTTCTAACCCTAAAATACTCCCGCAAGTTCTTTACAGAAACAATCACCGTAACTTAACCTGCTCTTAGCTTTACATGACCTACCCAAAGTATGTTAAAGTGATTCGTACTGTCACTCAGCCCTAGGGAGAAAGATTAAGCAAAAGGCAAGCCCATTTCTTGAGAAATTGAATGTTTCATTTCCCAGTCACATTCCTTTGCTGGGCAAGGAAAAGAAATACTGCACCACTGGGGAAGGGGGAACCTTTGTGCAGAAAAACATGATGCTAAGCAAAGCTTTGAACACTCTGTCCATGAAGAAATTACTATTCTTTCTGAAGAGGCAAGAAGAAACACAGTCATAAAGGTGTCTTACCCAATTCTTGTATTTGGTGAGACACCTTAATGAGGAAAGAATAAAAGAGAAATGGCAGTAAAGTATTATGAATGGTCCCTTCTTATGGCTTCTGGCAAATGTAAGAATTTTCTTCTGTCATTTGATCAGAACAGCAGTAGGTCAAGGCACTGCTAATCCTATATCCTAAACCCCTGTTTCCTTCTCTGGCTTAGTCATTAATTAGGCCCCAAAGTTGAATCCCCTCCCTGATTAACTTTCTGAAAGTACATAAATTCCATTTGACAATTGCAGGATAAATATCTGGAATGTATTGAAATAGGTATTTATGCAATCAAGCAAGCCACCGATCACCACCAGTGTGAGCCCACAGAAGACCTCCCATTTCAGTACAGAAAGCTCGTGACCGAAACTGGAGAAGATACTGGAACAGCGCAGTCAAAAGGAGAGCAACCAAAGTTTAAAGCCTGTCAAGCCTTTCACAGAACCTGAGCCAAGAGATTTCAGCAGCCAATTGCTTAGGCAAAGGATTACATGTACACTTTCTAATCCCCGTGCTTTTGTTATTTAATGACCAACTTTTAAGAGGACTGTGATGGAACTTGTGCAAACTTGTGGGGTTTGAGTACTGTCACTTTAACACATCAAATGGTTTTGCGAGGGCATGTAAAATTTGGAACAGACATCACCTTTACCTTTCTAGGAACTGGCTACACAAAAAGAAAGATCACCTAATGAAAGCAAATAATTATGAATCAGATTATTACTGCTGCCTCCAGCAAACAACTTTAGTAGGTCAGCCATACCCACAGGTGTAATCCTATCCCGGGTGCATTTTGGAAAGGGTTCTTGCATGCCTTCCCGGTGCTAAGGAGTCAGGCATTGTGCGGGGTCAGGATTCACAGCCCTTGCCCAGCAGGCAGCTGCCCAGCTGAAGCAGCTCAAGAGCTTCAAGTCCCTGACTTTGTTTCATCCTCTGCCGAAGGTTAATGTCCCTGCAGCAGAGCAGGTGGTGTCTACACCTCAGTGAGGATGAAGTTTGCACAGCCTGAATATTGCTAGCCTGAGTACCAAAATTAACAATTGTAACCACCAGTGAGAGCAAAACAAATGAGGGCACTAGTATAAATAGGCTAAAAAAAGCAGGGATAAGCTTATGGAATTAAGAGTCCACAAAAAGACTGATATAATTTATGGCTGAAGAAATCCCTAAACTGCAAACCACTGGAAAATAAGGTATCTTAGAGGAAGATGTGCTTATGGAAGACGTATAAGCACATGGTATCTAGCTGTGGACACCACCGCAGCTACCACACTAGGCTAAACCTAGCATAGCCCTCCTTGTGGTAACCTGCTCCCCTGAGCAACCACTGCTAAATCCAATAGAAACTGTGAATCCAAGCACCCAGGTTGAAGAGATATATGTAGCATAAACCAGTTTATCAGACCAATTTCAATGTTGAAACAGCCAGCACAGAACATATTCAGAGACTAGTTCAGTAACAGTGTTCAAGACCTTTTAAAACCAGACCTGTGATGCAACTTTGACTTAACTAGATAGCAATGATTTAAACTCAAATGTTTAGGGATTTCCCCCTATACAGAAGGCCTTTGCATCTTTGAATGACCTCTAAAATGAAAACAAGATTGCAACACAAAAAGAAACACTGTGAGGTTTAGTCTGAAAAAAGTTTTTACCACCAGTGGGCATAAGTCAGCACCTAAACACAGGCATACACTATTGAGTTTTGCTGGCACAACCACATTGGCTTGGTATATGAAAAATGAACATGGACATCACTAATAACAAAACCTCCTCTGGCATGGCCAAAGCTGTGTCAAAGAAGACCTTTTGCTGGCTTAATTCACTTATTTTGAGGAAAAGAGTATTAACTATATGGCAGATCAACTCTTTCTGCCAGTAAGAAAGGGAGGCTATACAGCAGAGCAAAAGCGAAATACAAAGTACAATCTCTGTAGCAGACAAAAAGCATTTGATGCAATACAAACTGATCATTTCCTCAATTCAAAGGTTTATCTTGAAACTCTCAGCATTTGGTCTGAGATATTTAATCAATAAAAATCCTTACGCCTTTCCAGTGTCATACTGGATTAAAAGTAAGATGAGCACTTCACCCCCACCCCACAAAAAGCCAGGACACGATCACCATTGCTAGGTCACAAAATGCAAGGGGAAATATCTTCCAAGGCTTTCCACACCCCCACCCCACCAAGAAAAATTATTTGCAAGTAGCATCACATAGCATTTCTTACTATAAACAATTAGTACTGAACAAGTATTTCCCAAATCTCCCAAAAGAAACACATTGATAGAAGCACAGCTAGAACAAGAACTGTGCTTAAAGGCAGGGATCAGTATGACAACCCAGTCTGACGTTGGCTGTTAGCACCTTATCTGCACATCCCCAGCTCTCCCATAAGCCAGCCACACATTAGTTTCTTCAGACCTGCCTATATAAAATACTCCCAAGTACCAGCCAACTCTGGTGAAGCAAAGCCCAATTGCTCCAACACATTTGAGCAGGTTACAAAGGGTCTGGATTAATGTGTAATTGCTCAGAGGTAAAGGGTCAAATGAGGGAGAGAAAGGGCATGGGGATAAGGCAGGGATGCAATCCCAGAAGCACACAGAAAGTCTGGCTCTTTGTCAAAGAAAAGCAAAACTCTTATGTGGTTCCCCAAATGGGGTTAAAAGAAACTTGCTTTCTATTTAACATGTATTTGCACTTTTCTGAGTGAGAAAGCTACTACAACAAATTAACTTCATACACATTTACAAGAATTTAAAATTTCAAAGTCTCAATAAAACGATGCACTTAACTTATGGTAAACTACAAAGCTCAGTAGTAAAAAAAACCAGCAATGCATTTCACACTCTTTGGGTTATGCAAATAGAAGTAACACCCTAACAGAAGTAACAAAAGGAAGATTATTATTTCTGAAACCTTAATATAACATTAACATCACAAAAAGAACAAGTAGTATGAACAGGATGAAATACAAATACAAAATAGAAATCACAGGTAATCTCCTAAAGACACTGTAGTCCTCACGTTACTTGCCTTTGAATCTTTAGTTTTGAATACTACAAACTAGGTGTGGGGAGAAAGTGGGGAATGCATCTAGAAAGTACTTTAAACTCAATTTTAGATCCTCTTCTACAAGTGTAAGAGAAAAAAAGTTTCCTTTCAACTTTCTGCATTCTTAACTACCACAAGTAACTTCAGTACTTCTGCTGGTCTTATCTGCACTACACAAGATGAAACTAAGAGCAATACCATTAATAAATTTTGCTAGCAGCTGTGACATTTCACTTTTTATTTTGCAGATGCACTCTGAGTTACCACCAGATCAATTCTAAGAGCACCACACACTGCCATCTTGATTTAAAAAAAAAAAAAAAGAAATATATAAAGGAGACTTGTAGCAGCTTTGGTCATTCTCCATACGGTCTTACTGCAGGGTAAGAGGTCAGAGAACCTTGACTGAGTACATATTAGCCCTCAATCAGCCTTTCACCAAAGCTTCTCCCCCCTACTACACTCAGAAGGGCAGCACAATGAATCTGAAATACTCTGACTTCTTTAGCTCATTGGCAGGCATTTTCTCTTAATCCCACTCAAGCTCACAGTAATGTGAATTTGCAGTAATACACCGACATAAACATTGGGCAAAAATTAGGTGATTAAACTGGCTGGGGATAATTAGTATTTTTGCCTTCAAAGACAAGCTGAGAGGAGGATGAGACACATGAGATGTTCAAAAAGTCAGCTAGTGTTTGGCTGCTTTGTAGTTGCCAAATACTTGTGACACTTAAAATTGTTATCATGCCTGCAATTTAGTCAGATTCCATTTCCCACCTACATAGGTCTTTAAAGTTGCTCCGCTTTAACATATCATCTTAAACCATTATAATATGAATACAGTTGCAAACCTTAAACAGCTTAATATTAAACAGCTATTCCAAGATTTTTCTAGAGTTGTTTGTTCCTTTGGACAACAATCCCAAAAACTGAATCAAAAAACCACTTAGCTTTTTTTAAGAAACACCACAAACATTTTCATCCACAACACAGTGATATAAGAAGTTTAACTTACATAATACAGACTAGATCTTCATATTTGAAGATCTCTAATTTAATTTGATGTCACCTACCACTTCTGATTTTCCACACTACTGCTATATTAAGGCTACTCTTTAAAAGTTAGAGTATTTTGTTAACCTGAGCACACAACCAAAGCAGCAGTACAAAAAAGGAAATAAAACTTCTTAAGCTGCAAAGGAGCAAGGAAAGGGAAACAGTAGTAACAATGTATGGAAGCGCATATGAACTCACACACACTGGTGTCTGACACATTACAGAACAAGCTGCAATACACTGTTCAGATTTCAGATTGTCCACTGCTGACACATACGACCAGCCTGTGGCAGAAGTAGAGTCATTTACAAAACCCAAGCATTCACGAAGCCTACCACATTAAAGTGGCAAGGAAAGAATTCCTGCAACTGCACGCACGTCTGCAAGCTGGTGTAGCAGGACCAAACGCGTTTTTAATGCCACAGTCACCTACCCACCTGCTACTTGCTCAACATTATCACTGTCCAATCGGTTTGGAAATGAAAATTCACATTTGAAGGGTAACTCAAGCAGCCAGAAGCTACACAATCTTCCCTTTTTTATACAGTTATTCTACCAAATATTGCCATCATCCCACTCAAAATTACTCCGCCTGGCTAACAAGGGCTCTGGAAGTGCTTTTTAAGGCAGTAGGGACCAGAATATGGCTTCCTGGCCTTATCCTGCAGCACTTTTTCAGTCCAACTATGAACTGGCACGACTGGCTTCATAAGATGACTTTTGCAGACTTCTGTTTATTCAGAAACAGAACGCCCAAATTTTGTAGTTGACAAGTGAAAACTGAGTGAAAGGAAAGAGCGTAAAGGAAGAATCACCAGTGTCAAAGAGAGGACTTCTAAGGAGGCTAGAAAAAGGAATATATGTGAAGATTTTTGCTTTCAAAAGAACTGGCATGACTAAGAGCTGACTTAGCAACCTATTATGCTAGTTTGAATTTTGGTGCATTTAATTACAACCTTCCACATGCAAGAGGCTTGTCTCCATTCCTGCAGAGATAAGTATACAATGAAAAAAACAAACCAACAACTTGCCAAAAACTAAACAAATAAAAGCTCAGAAGCTTTAGTCTTGTCTATAATCAGAGTCACATTGTTCCGCTCTTTCTATTCATGTCACAACACTTCACTATTATTCCTCAAGTCTTTATATGGCTGCAAAAAGGAACAGCAACGAAGGGTGACTACCAGCCTTTTCACCCTTCAGATGCAGAATGTAATTTGGGTTCAGTAAGGGAACATTAGTAGGTGAGCCAGAACTCCAGCTGCCAAGCTGTACTACCTGCACCTCCTGGACATGAACATTATGGAAAAAAAACAGAGATCTTCCAAAAAAGAATTAATTTCTACCTTTAGCAGAGTGAAAAAAGCCATACAAGAAAGCAGTATGTGAGGACACTCATTCTTGAAAGAAGAAGATGATTTACAAAAGATTAAGAGTGAGCAAGGATGAAACAAATACGTTTGTATTTCTCACATCATCTCCAACCCTATGACACATGTTTATCATCTGGATCATGTCAATCTCCAAACCATAGGATAGCAGAAAGGGATTTGGGGAGGGGAAAAGATGGAGATAGAAAGCAGGTATCGGTTAAGAAACAAAGTCTTAAGAGTTAAGAGATAAATACAGAAGTGTCATATTATAGTAACATCAGGAAGGAGCAGATGAAACAAGAGCCTGAGAAATGGAAGATACTTATCAAAGAACTTCAAAGAGGTATTTAAGCATAACAGAAAAGGAGGAAAGATGAAGGTCACACACAAAAAACACACTTAACATCAAACTTGTGTGAAGTTAAAAACACACACCACATCACTTACCTTTACCAGGGAGCTTTCCCCAAAAAAGTATTTCTTTGACAACATAAGTTACCATTTCAGAACTTTGTTTTAACTCTTCTTCAGCTGCACATTTGGTTTGTTTCTTGCTAAGGTTAAGGCTCAATAATTCACTTATGCTGGCATGAGAACACAACAGGAGAATGAATATACAAAGACAGAGAAACAAGAAAAAAGCTTCCATAATTTATTAGACTTGGGAGCACACTCTTTCCCTGCAAAGCAGTTGATAATAAAACAAGTCAGAGATGATCTAGTTGCCTCAAAGGTCTTCAAGAGCTACTGCTAAGCCAGTAAAGCATTTCCCACAACACCTGTTGCTTTACTGGCTGGCTGAGCCATTTTACAGGAACTTCTACCAACTCTAGCATCAACTTTGCTCTGCTCCCACAGACTACGCTATGAAAAATAAGATGGCTACAGATTTATTCATAGTGCCACATCCAATTTTTAGTTGAACTGGGAGCAGCGGCTGTGGCAGGACTGCATGCTAAACTACTAAAGTGATGGAAGAACACTTCTTTTTCTTAATCCCTCCAGACACTGATAATTTGTGCACACACTCAGATATGTTTGGTCCTGTTTGGTTTTGGTTTTATTTTTCAAATGGCTAGAATTGAGTATCTTCAGGCTAGCCAAATAGTCTCCTATAAATAGGAGCTCCTATAGATAGAGTGCCTTAACACTGTCAAAACAATAGCTAATTATTTACCTGTGATGACTCTGCTGTGTGTAATGTCCAAGGATATTCACTAGGACAATGCTATTAGAACACATAGGTTTTGCCACCGTGACCTGACTCACCCTCTATCACTCCAGAAAGTGACATTTTTAAGGCTGCAGTTTTGTGTGTGCTGCAGAGGGGATGGGAGACAGGGCAGCATGCAAGAATAAGGAATGCCATGCCAGGACTTCAGCAAAAGGGGCTAGAAAACATCCACTACTTCTGCTTATGCTGGCTGTAAACCAGTCTTACTGCTCCTGCGGGCTACTTCAGTTGATGCCATTAAAAACAAGAGCAGTGTTTACACACAGAGCAGCGGAACATTGCATTTGCTTAGTAGCTGACCAGGACCATTTCCAAGATGCTGCAAATATTTAATGCAAGTCTGCTTGCCTCAACATAGGTTTTGTTTGTGTTGGGTTTAGAGTTACACTCCATTAAGGGAAGGTACGAGGAAACACTGTCAGCCAAACCTTGCTCCCACAAGCATTAGCATATTTGCTAAATCATGGTTTGAATTATTTTCAGATATACTTAAGTTTGTTTCAGACCAACAGTCCATTTTTACCATCTGGAAATTTTTGCATCATAGGTTTTTAAGCTCATACTCTTGCTGAGGGTTGACTACACGTGTCTGCCAAGAAAAGCCAGCTTTTCTCACAAAGAAAAGAACAATTCTATTTGAAGTTATAATTTAAACAAGCAGGTTTTTTTCATTCCCATTGGGGGAGGAGGGCAAGGATTTGGGAACGAAGGAGTGAAGTTGAGCCTGGGAAGAAGTAGAAAGGTAGGGAGAAGGTGTTTTAGTTTTTATCTTTGTTTCTCACCATCCTATTCTAATTGTCAAAAAATAAAATTAATTTTCCCCCAGTCAAGTCTGCTTTGCCCACGATCGAAACTGGTGAGTGATATCCCTGTTCTTATCTCAACCCATGAGCTCTTCCATCTTATTTTCTCCCCCTGTCCAGTGGAGGGGGGAACGAGGGAGCAGCTGGGTGGGCATCTGACAGCCACAAAAGTCAACCCACCACATGGGTTGAACAGCAAACCTGTTTTGCAGAGTCAAAGACAATATTAACTGCAATAAAGCACATCTACTACAATTCATACAGGAAAATCTTTCCCCTTAGCTCAGGGAAGAGGGTCAGATAAGATAGCAAACTAGTTTACATGGCCATAAAATAATTCCAGCTCAACTCCTGAGGGCAAACTCTTGAAGCTATTTTTATTGCTGCAAAAAATAATAAAACACCCACAAAAACCAAACCACCAAATACATTAAAAAACCCAAACCAGAGAAACAAGATGGATGCTCTACATACAAGAAAAGTGTATTACAGTATCGCACACTATCACTCATAAATCATTTAATTCTAACAACGAATGAAACAGCACTGTTTTCTGATACTAATCCATTGCCAAAATGAAATATCTCGAAAGGATAACATATCTTGCATTGTCAGCAATATCTTGGTTTCTGTTTCTATTGCAAAACCAATAAAATTACTTGGTTAAAACAAGCACTTTTTTTCCCCTTAGTCACTGATAAATTACTCAAAACCAAAAGAACCTCCAATAGAAGGCTGGCACTGTGCATTGAAGCAGGAATAACAAGCTGTTTGATTATTGTCCAGAATATACCACTTGACTATATTAAAGACAGGAATGAAACTACATCAGAATAAACTAAAAACACAAGAGGTATACTGCAATTGGTTTAATCCTGTCTAGGTATTAGCACTTGCAACTCTTGCTGCTAACATTAACTTTTGTTTAATCTGTTCTGTCCACAGGTCAAACAAAAAGGATTAAATACTTGCTTTCATTTAACTGCCCAGCACATCTACTACCTACTTACTACTGCAAAGTGCACTATCAGTAAGTCATCATTTGACACTGGAGTTCATCAACAACATTTTCTCTCATTTTTATTAAACTGAGAAATGAGCTTGATCATTGTGGGAGACTCTACACGCGTTCAAGATTACTAAACAAAAGGTTGAGGCATGTCCCCACAAGAAACTTACCTGTATAAACCACACTCGGAACCTTTTTTTTAAGCTACTGGAGTTACTGCTTGTAGATTAGATAAGGAATGCTCGCATGAGATTTCATGGCAACAGATACAGGAATGATGGCAAGACATCAGGTGACAGCATTTTCTGCCTTCGTTTTACACAGTGCTAAGAATCCCAGCATAAAACCTTCACTCTCAAATTGTCACCAGCAAGCTGAAGCTTAAACCTTACTCACCGAAGGGAAAACTACAACAAGAATTAGTAACAAATTACTCTGTCAAAAAATATAATGCAAGACCTATATTATAGAAAATCAGAGAAAACTGATGCTATTTAGTTATACAGATTAGTTTTCAAATATTCAATTCCAAGTTTGTATTTATTTCAGCAATTTAAAAGGTCATAATCTTATTTATTTGCTTTTGCATTAGAAGTGGAGAAATAGCAACTAACTTTCTAAAAAGGGGTGTGCCTGACAAATTTGACAAAAATCTGTATACAGACTGTATATACAAGAAAGTAGCTTTAGAGGGGATCTATTGTTCTACTTCCAGAAATTATCGACTTTACTATCTCTTTGCTACCTTAAAAGCAGCAGTGGAAATAAATGTTTTCCTTACATATAAAAAGACTTGGGTCACACAAGCCAAGTAAATATTGATTTTACTATAGCTGAGCTGGGAGCAGAAGTTAATTTCAATGGTCTACACAGAGCATTTTATGAATTGCTTTAAAAATATTCCATGTTACAGGATATTAAACCAGCTAAGAACCTTTTAAAATAATCTGAAGCTTAAAATGATTAAGCTGTACAATTCTAGCAGGGGAAGAGTATAGCTGAGAGAAAAAGAAGTGATATTAAAGGGTCTACTTCACCTGCTCAGGAAGCCCAGCAGGATGCTCTCTTTCAACCCAGGGCAAGCAGTTCTGAATGAAGCCTTGGTGTCAGGGGACAGCGCAGGGACAACCCCACAAAAGTGCTGGGCTGGAACCAGGCACCACCACAAGAGGCAACAAGCAAGGACAGGACCTGCCTGGTCACCACACACTATTTCTTTAGGAAGTTAGCCTCATTGCTAAAAAACTTGATGCACTCCTCCTCCTAGCCGGTTTACCAGAACAATGGGAAATACGTGATCTCTGACATGGTCATGATTCCAGTATCTGCCCAGTTCTCTTTGCATCCTAGGCATACAACTGAATATAGCATCTATATACTACTGTAAGTTAGTATATCTCAGGCCCTAATTTCAAGTTAATCAGACCCAGAACAGTTAAGCAAGCCTGAACAATATTTTATCCCAATAAAGAGGAGATATTTCACAACTGCAGTACAAAATCCACACTGTAGGGAAATTTAGCAAGACTGATACAACCATCCTGCTTCCATCTGCACAAGTGATGCTAAATGCTCTTTTAACTGTCAAATATTACAGAACGCTGTCAGTGCACACTGCTGCGTGCCAGGTTTGATATGGGCAGACACAAGGGGAAAGCTGTTGGCTGTCACCCCGCTCAGTACAGAAGTCAGCCACCACATTTCCGAATTTCCACAGAGAACCCTCGAACCGCTTGTTCACTGCTTTTCTCAACACTTAGACAGAAATTAATCTCGGCACGTAACAAGTGTCAGAGTACAAGGCATCTCCTTCCCCTGCAGCACAAGCGCAGTTTTTACCGACTGGAAGGATCAGCCAGGGAATTATTGCAATTCGCTTTCTCAGCCGCTCGCTTAGTGAAGATTAGAGCACGCTCCACCCAGACGCCACACAAATTAGGTCACATAGCAGACCGTACTGCGGCCAATTCCTGCCCTATTCATCAGGGCGGAGGGCAGGAAGCATATGGAGACCTCCAGTTAAGGGTCAGAACATTTCAGTGAAAACATAAAAGTGAACCAGCGGCAGATTATTCCCTGGCCAGAGGGAACGCGGTTTCTCCATACGGCAGAAGTGAGTCACAGGCAGCCCTCCATCCGACACAATGCAGAGGGGCACAGCCTGCATCCAGCAACAAAACACTCCCCTACAGTTTACAAAAGGGACGGTATTACAAAAAATATTTTCCACTTTCTCAGTATACATGTGCATGTAATAGTTTCATATACATAGGAAGAGTTTTAAAAGAAGTCCTTCAGAACCTTTAAAATCAGTTCACGTGAAGACCCAAAAGGCAACTATGTCATAGGATGTAATTACTAGGTAATCTGTTCCTATGCATTTCATCTACAACTACGCTGTATTTCAGAACACATCCTTCATCACCTGCTACCAAAAAGGAAATAGACCATTTTCATGTGTCTGAAACTGCCACAGCAGTTTCAAATCAAACAGATTTGAGGTCCAGCACAGCTCTACCAAGCAAACTAACCAATCCAGGGCTTACAGTAACATCAACAATACAGTAAATATTTTTACTATTGTAACAGCTTGTGGTCTCATGATTAATTTCAAGCTGCTTTCAGTACATATATCTTGTGGGAACATAGATAAATTCCTTCCCACCTGAAAGGAAGCTTTTCATTTGTAGGCTAGTGCTCCTGGGATTTCCAAAGGGAGGCTACTGGAGCAAGAAGGGAGACCCAAATGGTAACAGAAGCTAAATGCAGAGTTTCAGAAGATACTATCTCAAACTATCAGTTTGCAAAATGCCTCGGTCATGTCATTGCCATTATTTCCTACTGCTATGAAAAAAAAACCCAACACTCCTTTTAATCACTAGGGTGAGGGCTGCACAACAATTAGCTCACACAATAAAATGTAAATTGAACTCTTTTGCTTCTGTTGACAACTGTATGAAAAAAAATAGTATGTACTGGCATATTGCTAAGATGCTAACATAGATTATTCAATTACTGCAGAGTGCTTTATTGGCTTCAAGAGTTGACATTTTATAGAAACAGTGCCACAGAGCAGCTCCTTTCAGAAGGTTTCACAGAACTGGCATCTTCTACCTCCTTAATATAGGGTAAGTAGCCTCCCCTCAAATGACAGGGTGACATCCATCTGGGTAATGAGGCAACTGAGGTAGGAAAAAAAAAATTAAAAAAATAATCACATCAAATACTGCTACACCAGTAGAGTATGTATATATAAGTACAAAATGGCCCAATAGTTTTCCTGGAACACTTTCAGAAGTTTTCCTGGAAGAATATAAATTATCTCCCATGACATGGAACAGCAATGAAGAAAAGAGCCCATTTGTTTGAACAGGTGAAGAAAGCACGCGATCCCTTCTTTTTTTCCCTCCCAGATAAAGAGCCAGTTTTGGTTCCAGTTAGGTACCACGCAGCCTACCAGTGCCACCACACTCCCAGCACCTATCACTAACTTGAGAGCTTAAAAAAGTTAAGAGAGATTAGACATTTATAAAGAAGGACATCCCACTAGACGAGCTAATCTATTATTTAGTATGTTTTAGGCCATAAACCAATCTGACTAAACATGCTCATGTTGTTTAGGCTTCAGAGGACAGAAGAGCCTTACCCATTTTGGTTTCACCTAATCACTAATTAATTTACATTCACATATTTTATCAGACATGAGCTTCAACCTCCCTTCCTCCAGCCCCCACGAATTCTCACAAGCAGCAGTCGACCAACAAAACCAAAGCTGCACCTCTGCTGACACTGCAACCTTCACAGGCCAAGAATCACCCCTAAACCTTCTAGCCAGAGAGCTGCATGCAAGGTGCTGCCTAAACCTCTCCCTGTTATTTACATTCTGGATTTGTGTGAAAAGCAAAGGACGTGAAGAAGAAACAATTATACACACACATAGCCCTCCCAACTTTTCCACCCATTTTTTCCCGCTTCAATATTTCCAGTACCGCATCACTGAAAATTCTGTCCTCTCAGAGAAAGGCTTTTTCCCTCCTCAGATTTAATTTTTTACCTTCAGTTTTTCTTTCTCTTGTTTTCCCTTCCATGCCTCTCACCTTCTACCTTTTTTCAGATTTTTTGCTCTCCTCTTGTCTGTGCATTTCCAACACAAGTCCTTCTAAGAAATATCCAAAGCCACAAGTGTCTCACAGCCTCCAAATACACAGTATGTAAAAAAAAAAAAAAAAAAAAAAAAAAATGAGCAGATGGCAGTGAATTTGAGACTGTCACCCTCCTGGAAAGCAAATCTACAGTCCTACACTTTATGGAGAGTAAGGAACATTATAATGCAAGGAATTTCCTGGAAAAATCCTGCTGCTTGATTAAGAAAAATTATAATTGCAATATACCAGCCATGATGTACATGCTTCTAAAAAACAGACGGCTCTCAGCTCATGGGGAGTTAAACAGGCCTTAAGAAACAGTAAGCACTCTCTGCTCAATCATATAAAGCACCTGAGCAGCCAAGCAGCTGCTACTCAACCAGGAGATTTACACCTTAGCCTAGGCCCAGTTAGGGCAGGCACCATCAGAGAAATCATCCATAGACACACAAACATCACCAAATATTATCTGTGTACACACACTGGCACTTACATATTAAAAACACCTGAAGGACTGAGACAGAAAACCTCAAAGAGATTGACCCCTCCCCCATTATCCCATAGATGAACATTTTAGAGGTTTCACAACTAGTTTTCATCAGTTAATTGCATGACTGGTTATAACACTTGCCTCAAGTTTCTGCTCTTCTAAAAATACAACAATAAAAGAATAAAGGAAAAAAAATTCCAAGAAATTGTCCTAAAAAACCCACACCAATACACAGAGACAGAATAAACATTTTCCCTGAACAATGGCCAAGGTTAAAAAACCAAGCAAACTGATTTTCTCCTACTTCTAACTTTCCAAGAGTGATCAACTGCAGCTGTACCTCATTAGCAGGTTGAATACATGCAGATTTTGAAGAACACAAGATCTCTCCAACCTGTAATTTAGTGAGGTCTCCAGAATCAGTCAAAAGCAACTCCACTCCCATTACTGAGTTTTCTTGACAATTTTGTCAGTTTTAACAGAGTTCAGACTGGGCCATAAAGGAAAAGGTTCTGCTCTCAACTAAACTGGCATATATCCAAATCCACCCTATTGTTCTAGAAGCAAACATCCATGAGATCAGAGTCCCTGCCCATCATTTATTCTAAAGTTAGCCATTACGCTGCTACATCTTAAGAGGATTTTTGTTTCTCTTTCTAAAAACCCATATTCAGACTCCAGCTTTGTACAAAAAAAACACACCAAAAATCAAGTCAAATGGACCAAATTCTCTATTGATCAGCAGGTTCTGCATCCACGAAGTTCTGACACCAATTCACAAAATAATCGGCCCCCATCTGTCAATTATTGTACATAAACAGCAGATTCACAGGTACTAGGAATCCTCAAACTGCCTTTTCCATGCCACTCTATATTATTTGGCCCTGGTCACAAAATAACACATTAGTCAATCCATGAAATTTCAATTGTGATGGGCAGGAAAGGATGGCAGAAAGAAAAGCAAAGAGAAACATCCCCAATTTTTTCTCCACCAAAGCACCCCTCCCCAACATATTCTTTCCAAATTACAGGAAATATTGCTCCCAAGAGATACCATCAAAGTGGAAAAAACCCAAAACTGTGAGGGGCGAAGGTACTGCTAGAAGTGTGTACATTCAAAAGTCCCAGAAGACACAGTAAGCAGAACTGTAGAGAATCAAACAACAACTAAAGACTGGAATCACTGTAACTTAATGCATAATTTAAGAAAATTGGGGACATTAAGACTTTCAAATCAGACAGAACAGCAATAAAACTAACGCCATGAAAAAGACACCGTTATAGGCGAGAGGGAAGCCCGTGACACAGGCATTAGTTACGAAGAGGATCTTGCGGCTGCAGGTGTGATGCAGCCTGGGCTCACACAGCATTTGCGATGGAGCAGTGCCACAGAAAACAGCCTTTCCCTGGACCATTTCCTGCCATGCCTTCCACAACCTGCTCCTGTTAGAGTCAGTAAACTTGAACAAAGTTAAGAAAAGCAGCTTGCATCAGGTGTAGAAGATAAAAACAGACCCACATGGCTGGATGCTTTCATCCACCCCAGCCTTGAAAGCAGAGGTAAGCACGCACTCACCCGGCGGAGGGGAAGAGGTCTGCCTGTCGGTATCCTGAGGCACAGCAACCTTGTACTTTTTCCACACAACTTTTTGGGCTGTTTGAACACTCATGACCAAGCTCACTCTTTGAAAAACAGGAAAGTGAAGATGCAGAGGAAGTACACGCTAGTACCCACGCAAGAACTGCATGCCGGGATTCGAGGGGGAGGGAAGCACTGGTTTTCCTCAGAGGGTTCGACACATTCAGCCACACAGTGACTGACAAAACCATTCAGGAAACAAACCTTTTAAAAGGCTGCGTGTAAACAAGTAATAGACTTCAAGCTAATTGAGGGTGGGTTTTTTTCCTCTTTAAAAACAGATGAATACACTGCTTTGCTACTCCTTATGAAAACAGAAGGACACTCCAGCTTTCAAAGCACCAGCAAGTTAAATTCTACATACGGAAAACAGGAAAGAAGGTGGCAATTTTCATCTTCTGTTCAAATCAACCTCTCTGGACAAATTCCCTACTCATTTTAAAAATCCTAAATATATTTAGCATTTACTTTGCAAAAAGCTTGCAGTATTACCATAACACTTCTTCCACACGTTCAATAGAATGTGAAACCAGAACAACTCTGCAAAGTGAGCATTTGCATCTTTTAATGACCATTCAAAAGAGCACAAGAAAATTTTAACACAAGACTTCAGCATAAAAAGGAAGTTCTACAAATAAACCTCCATGTCAAAAATTACAAGCTCTGACTAGGCATGCCATTTCCATCGTGCAGTAATTCCAAACAAGACAGACCACAGCCCATAAAGCAGAAGATTAATAATGTAAGGCTATGATAGCATCAGAGTTATTTTACAAGTGGGCCTTTAAACTGTGTTTACCACCGAAACAGAAGGCGAATCCAATCCCCTGACCTTCAACATCCTGTTGCCAACTTTATAATAAAATTGAGAGGACTCCGAATTCTGTAGTTATGAAAGACATGCAATTCCAGATTACACGCTTTAGGATATTGAACTGTACAGAATTCCAATAGTCAGAAAAAAGTAAGGCAAGAGGAGATTAACTATAACACAGATGTACAGGCACTATGACCGTAGAGGAGCTGTACATAAGAGAATTGGTTTCAAAAGCAGAAAGACACATGCTATTTGATTTGTCTGTCTCTTTGTATTATGCTATCAGACAACTGTTCTAAAAACAGCTCTCACCTCTTCATTAATATTCAGTTGGGACAGTTTACTGTGTCACATACCAGACAGACACTGGAGGGGGGGTAGGAATCAAGATAAGATTTTTCTTCAAATTTCATTGGGGGAAGGAGTTGGTCTTTTTTTTTTTTTTTTTTTTTTGCAGATTGGAGGATTTCTTCCAGTTTTAAGGATTCCTCAAAGCTGAAGCCTGAAAGATGCACACAAAAGGAACAAAAGAAGTTTAATATCCACGAATGAAGACAACCATACATTCAGGGGGCTAAAGCAGACATTTGTATCCAAACATTTCTGTGGACCATGCAAACAAGAGCAAGGTGAAAAGGTAATGACGTTTTAAAGCTAGGATTCCTATTTTAGAAACAAACAATGATGTATTTGCTATGACAAAATACAATATAAACCTTACCATGCCAAGCACTTCACAAGCACAAAACAAAAAGTCATTGCCAACTCTACCAAGCATACGATGACAGTTAGCGGGCAGCCACGCACATACACCAGAAGTCTTACCAACAGCACCTGAACTCCCTTTTTCCAGGTCTTGACAAGACTGGTCTGCATTCCCTCATAGTGCTCCCCTGTTGATCCAATACCTCATCTCACCTTGGTCCCTACCACTCCAAGATAAGGCTCATACACAAACAAATTAAGACTCTCTTCAGCAGACACCTGCCAAGACTGAAGGATACGTACAAGTTTCAGGAGTTAGCTAGTTTGTTACAACACTTCTGGATTTCCCATTCCTCAAAGAAAAGGTGTGTGGTCAATGAGAGCGGTTAGAGAAACACCAGTCTCTCTGAGCCTCCGTCAGTCTCAAACTTCATTAGAGGGGCTGAGGGAAACCACTCAGTCACCAGAGATCTTCCAGAGAACCTCAGCTCTCAAGCTCTGCCTGCTACCAGCAACCACATCATGTACATGAGAGAAACTGCTTTTATCTAACAGCAAGTTTTACTTTGAAAATTGAACAGTTCAGTAAGAATATACACTGAGAATATTTATTAACTTAATAAAGGGGGTTTATTTGTTTGGTTTTAATTTAATCATAGTGCATCTCTTGCATAAATGGAGATAGAATTATTAACATTAATTAGTTTTGTGTCAGAACCCATCTGCAAAGAAGTTAGCTTTAGGATGGCAGGAATAATTTTTTTTAAGATAAATTTTAAAAACTGAAGCCATGGCCTCTGCCAAAATCTGAAGTACTGGGTGTGAAATCCAAGCATTAACCACAAGAGCTAATAAGCAAAAGAAATGGAAGCTTTTGGGGAAAATAATCTTCAAAGAAGGCAAAAGAAGTTTCTTTGATTTTTAAAATAAACTCAAGAATTCAACACACTAGCACACTCTCTACCCATAAACCACTTCATTCATTAGGAGAAGAAGATGGTCTTATTCCTACTACTACTGAATTCAATAGGCCATTTATTTAGCAGCTCTCTGACTGGAGTATGTGCTCCCTTTTATTCACTCCGGTGTTGAGAGCAGTAATCAAATTTTGTACATACCACTGGCTCTATTATAGTTCAACAGCAGCTGGCTGGCTGCCTAGTCTTCTTATCATCGTGCAAGATAAAAAAGACCAGCCAAACAGACCAGCTGAAACTACAGTGGGAAGACAGAAGTAGAGCGAAGCCTAAATGGAAGTCTAATAAGTAGAAATCACATGTTTTTATGCTTGTCCATGTATTACAAAGCATGGAAAAGAACAAGGCTAAGCTTAACACATGACAAGCTTACTTTAACAGTTATCAGAAGGACTGGAGCTTAGATAGCAACTCAGTCCTTGTAGAAGAGAAGGTCTGAATGCCACACTTCATACAAGAAACACTACCCATCAATAGCTCAGTCCACGCAGCAGGAAACAGTAAAGTGAAAAAGTATAGAGGTGGGGGATAAAGAGGGGGAAAAAAACCCCAGAGAACTGTATCCATTCATTTGAAGGTGAGCTCATAAATAGTTAAGATCACTTCTCTATCGCAGCTCCAGCACATATGAAGTCAGCACTGGTTCAAAGTAAAATTAAAGTTCACAGAGGCAAACAAACAACAATGGTAGTGGAGGGCAACATCCTTTAATTATAAAAATGCCCTGTATGCAAGGCAGTCTAGAACGAGATTGGTTTCCATTTCTTCTTTGCCTTCTGGGAGCCTTCCAAGAGCCTTGAATGCCTTGAGTCTGAGAAGAGGAAACCGGCTTCTTTTTCACGGCCTCCCTCCTTGTAGCTTTGTTCCAAGTAGGCCCTGGTTAACCCTGCTCTGAACTTCTACTCTTCCAGACAAGTCCACAGAGAAAGGCTTGGTTTATGGAGGAGGAAAATTCTTATGGGAGCAGAACAAGGAGATACAGAGTTCCTCCTTCACTTTCCTTTTCCATCACACACAAGCCAAGAGCCTTCTCCTTTCCAGAGGAGCAGCACACTCTTTTGCCGGGTTCCCGTGCTACTACCTCTCTAGGCCTACCCTTTATAATACTGCTATAACGGGCTTCTAGTTAAGCGCTTCTCATGCTGTGGGACATTAACACCCCATAATTTTGTTCAGGATATTTTATTTCACCACAACAACATGACAGGACTTTTTTTTGCTGGCCTGACAAACATGTTTTGAATTAGCAGACCACACAATGCTTGCTTGAGCAAGCAAACAAGAGGGCTTAGAGGGCAACGCTAAGGAGAAGGATGCTGGAAAGGCAATGACAGACTTAAACAGAAAGTAGCGTTTCAAGTTCCTGTTGCATTTTGATGGAAACAGGTCATTAGTTCAATCCTGCTTCCAGGAAACCCAAAGCAACTTCAGATGGATAACAAAGAGGTTTTAGCATTTCTATTGAAACCTACTTTCACACAACAGGTTCACGTCAGCATAAAGCTTTCTCCTGGAGAGGGAAATAGCAGTACAGTAACTGCCCTCGCTACTGTGGGAGAGGAACAGTTTTCAGTAGGGCAGCTGCTGGAGCACTGCAGTACAGATAACACACAGATACTCTCCGAGTGCTCACACAGGCAGCTCCAGCAGCAAACCCTTCCAGCACGCAGTGCTTCAGCCTTGCTGCACTTGACACACATGGCTCTTGTAAAACTCTGTGGCTGCTGCAAATAACCAACTGACTCATCCTCCAAAGAAATAACAGCAGCAACTGTAGATAAATTGTGATACCTTTCAGGAATCTCCACAGTTTTAGTTACTCTTTTTCCAAAGTTCCTCTTTTATCTTGGGGGGAGCGGGGGGGAATCCCTTTCTTCTTTTGTATCGATACTGAAGGGACTATTTTGAATGTAAATACTGAGAAAACCTGTGCAGCTCATTATTATTCCAAAGGTGTTGTTTACATTCTAGTCATACCCGTGAAACCCAACCATGACACACAACCAGTACCCCCCTTTCACAAAACATCCTGGGCCACCTGTTTCCAGCAGCCCAGAGGACTGACAGCAGGTCCACAAGAGATGTAGGAGCCTTCTGCATTTTGCTTCTCATTTAAGAGTGCTGCTGAGCACGCCTTCCAAAACAAGGTTCCTGCCCATTTACAGGCACCTTTAATAAAATAAATCCTGATCAATCTATAATAGATGCACGGCTCAACACTTGTATGTCTGTATGCTGGGGCGTAACATGTATTTCAGCAGGAGCCCTGCGCTGAACCCCGAGTGGCAGCATGCAAACCCAAGCACAGGAGAGGGACCATCACTTCTGCTGCCCTGGCCTCTCCAAGCAGCCATCCCAGTGGTTTACAGTTCTCAATACCATTTGCCTTGGCAGCAGTGGGCAACTCCACCCAGGACAGAGCACTGCCTTCAGCACACGCTGCAGCATCGGGAGCTGCTGCAGGAAAAGGCACTGCCTCCAAAACACATCTTGCTCCCCTGCCCTTCATGTGCCAGGACACAACCCAAAGCTTGGGAAGCAATGGCTTAGGCAAGCATATGAATAAGACAATTTACTTGTACCTTCTCCCATCTCTCATTTTGTAAACATCAGTTTGTTGCCTCCAAGAACAGAAACACCTCAAAGCTTCCTTCTAAATTGCACATGAATTTTTCCTTAGAAAGTGTCTTCTGATACATTCCATTCAAACTAGAAGATGTAGGTGAGAGGAATGGGAAACCTATAGGATTTCATTCTTAATTGCAGTTATGTAGGTGGTTTAATTTTGAACACACTTCCATAGGTATCCATTCTGGCTTGGTAGTTAAACATATTTCTGCTAACAAACTCTAGCCAGGATACACACTGATAAAAGAATAAGAACAGTCCCATTAACACCAGAAGAGCAACTCATAGCACTCCAAAGCCTGTATGTCAATGTATCAAATACGCAGGGTCCCACAGGAGAGAACTCCTGCGTGGAAGGAGTCTCTTCCTCCCTGTCCACCAGCTACAGCAGCAAAGTACTAACCTACGAACCAACTTCTGACTTTAGGTACCACAAAATAGGACAAAGGAGGGGCTAAAAGCTCTAGATGCAACCATCCTGCCCACTTCATATACACGTATATAGACACACACACGTGCTATATACATACTCTGAACAGCAACAGGCTTTACTAAGGCAACAGAAGCAGCTCTCCCCACACAGACCAAGCAGGGCTATGCAGAGGTGTTGGAGTTTGCCTCAGGCTGGGCAGATGCGAAGCACAGTTCACGACAAAGCCTGGAGAGCCGCTCTGGAGCAAGCACGCAGCCCTCTGCTTGCCAAAGCCTTCAGGCACTTGCTGAGGATGCCTCCACCACCTAGTGCTGCAACCATGGCCTTCATCCTGAAAGCTAAAACCCTCATCTCCTACCACTGAGGGAGATGGAGGGGAGACAAATCACAGTTAAATTTATCACAGGCACATTTCAACAGTGGCACAGTCAGAGTGATGACTGAGGCATCAGTAGTTAGCAGAGTGCCAACAACAACTGCAGCTTCAAACATCTGGAAGTTTGGGGGTTTTAATGCCCTTTAACAATGCATGGGTGGTCAGATAACACCCTCTAAGACATTAACTCTTCAGCCGTACCATTCAGAGCACACTATTTATTTGTGTACTGCCACTGAGCTGTCACAAGTATACATATTTATTACCGGTCTTTTTAAAATTAGCATTAAATTTCTCCCACCCAGACAGCCTCCTTCCCTTCCCATTTGCAACAGTGTATTTTATTCATGCTTTTCCAAAACAAAAAGCCACAGAGAGCAGAGAAGGGGCACAGCATTGTGCAGAGCTGCTCTGCCTTCTGCAGGAACTGTTAACGAAGTCCTCCGAACTTCCCACAGTCACCATGCTGGGGATGGGGAGTTTTGCTGACCAGGGAAAGAGGGGTCTGCGCAAAGCCTGCATGAGGAGCCCCAAGTCCTCCCCACATCCCTTCCTTGAACACCAAGAGTACTGTAGAGAGCTCCCTAAGCTAATCAGGCTGTCTTTTCCTAGTCTAGAAAGCTAAAAGTCAGTAAGAAACTATCAGTGGCACCCTAAAAGTAAGAAGAAAAAACAGTCTGTTCCCTATGGCTATATAGCTGACTGCAGCCAGCTCAGGGAGAACCTTCCTGCAAGCAGCTTCTTGGCCATTAGGACATTTTGACAAATATACACGAGAAGTTCGATTCATTTGTGCTGCCTGGAGTTAGTCTTTTAAGAATAAATACAGCAACTACAGAGAGAGGACAGTGTTACACATCCAACACAAATCACCTCCCGTTAAACTCTCCGCTCCCCAGAGGATAAACCTGTCTCCTGCCAAGGACCCAAAGTAAGCAACCCTCTTTCTAAAACACCCTTGCTGTTATCAGAGTCAAAAAAAAAAAAAAAAAACAAAAACAAAAAACACAACATGCCTACTCAGCTGGGCACTGGAAGGCCGTGCTGGGTGTGCAGGCGCTGGCACAGTGACACAGCACAGAGCCCGGGTGTGTGCAGCCAGCCCAGGGTCCCGGAGCAGCACTGCAGCCCCTGGGGAGCACGCACTGCTCAGCCTGATGAGAGCGGGTGCCGCACTGTTCCTTCTCCTCACAATGCTACAGCCACGCCTCAAAATTTTTCAAACTACAGAAAACCCGTCTTAAAATTACCTACTCCGCTGCCACAGTATGAGGCTTTACTTTCATGAAAGACCCCTTTCCCAGAAGAAAAACACACCCAACTCCCCCCCAAAAAAACAAATGCTCCAGCTCAATCCTCTTTAAAGCCTCCAGCTAACTGCAGACTTACTATACCTCAAGTTAATTTGTCCCAATAGTTAAATTGCAATCACTGCTAAAAGCTTACACACCACTTCACAATCTTTAGCCATCTCTTTTAAACCGCAACAAATTGCAAATAACCCTGTGTTTGTTTAAGGTTGCCAAGACTGCAACAAGGCCAGAGAGTATATTTCAATAGATAAGCCAACATCAGTTGTTTTGGTACATGTAACACCCTACAAAGACTGTATTAAAAAAAAAAATCGTTGCATCAGTTGTCAGCTACTATAAGTGCATCATTAAAACTATTGTTAAAATTAATGGCCGCCTTTTTCCCCTCCCTCACCAGTTAGCACAGCAAGAAAAAGGGTGAGGTAAAAATCATGTCCTTTGTTAAATATTGAACCTACTGGAACCTGCAAAATAACTGATTATTAAACTAGTCTAAGGCTGAGGTCAGTTTACAGAGGACCATCACACAGCAGCTACGGCAACACAGAGTCACCACGCTGTGCTGCCAACTAGCAATGGGAATCAGATAAGAACAAAAAGCAAAGCAACAAACAGCATCAACCTGCTTTCTTAGGGCCACAGAAGCAGAATTAAAGCTCTCAGAGGGAGGGCTCTTCAGTTTAGCACAGCATTTCTGTGTATCGAGGGACTAGGGACAGAAAAGAGTGTGGAAAAAAGACAAAGCACATGGCCTAACTGAACCATTATCTAGAGGGAGAAAAGACCCACGCAGCTAAACACACATAAAAAAAAGCCCCAACCCTCTCTAAAAGTAACCGTACATGCACACTCATAAGCAGAGATCGAACACCAGTGAAAAGATAGGTGCGCATCCTTTCCCAAATGAAGCACACCTTCTCAAGCCACCTGCCCAGGTTCCCCAGCAGAGGCTGGGGACCAGCCCACACATCAGCTGAAGGGGTTAAGTAATAGCTGCATTAACAGGCACATCACTCAGCTCCACGCTAGCCAAGGAAGGCTCACACAAACCACCAGTGTGTACCACCAGTGGAGACGTGGTGGCAAGAGGACTAGGCAGCGGCAAGCAGCCGAGGGGTAGTAACTGATTCAATTTTGCGAGCCAGCAAAAGGTTACGTGTTTACACCCTCACTTGTTTTCAAGAAATTTTCAGCAAGCTTTCTGTGCATATCCTTTGCAGGCTTCTGCCAGGTCAAATGGAAAACACTGGGCTCAGTGATTTAAGCTCAAGTGTGTGGAGGAGTAATTACCAAAGCTCTGCTGGACAGAAGGATTGCATTCTTTTGTTCTTCAAATGCCACCACCCACTAAGATATCATAATAAAACTCCCAGAAACCTTCTAAGCAAAGCCAGCATACACTGTACAGAAGTTAGCCTGCGATTACACAGTACCCATCTCAAAAACACCATCTGTACCTCTTGAAGTACTATGGTACAATGATGAACGCTGCTATTGCTGCCGCCACCAGTATGGCTTTTGTCACCAACGTAACTGTTAGTTGAATTTAAAGTTTAAATCCTGTGAAGGCTGAGATAGAGGCCACAGGTACAGTAAGTTCCAAGATATCTTCCTGTGCAAGACTGACTGGCAAATCACACAGTCCCAGGTCAGAAAAATGAAGCCACAAGACACAATTCCTGCTTTGCAATTACCGTGACACAACACATGCAGGACAGCATTCCTGCATAAATATTTAATGTCAACGATACACATTTACTAGCTGATTTTAAAGCAATTTGAGGGTTAAACACAGATGCACACACTATACTAACAAAGTTATTGGTCACCCTACCAAAGCATCACACCTTAAACTTGAAGTGTGAGCAGGCACACAGTCTCATCCATGGTCTCAACAGCAGCTTGTCTGCTATTCATCCCTCCCATTTTATACTATCAGTTATGAAGCCATCTGACTCTCACTGCGACTACCTTACAACAGGCTCAATAAAATTTTGCATTACTTTGACAAAAAACATTTTAAAGCTGAAGCCTTTAAATTCTAAGGGAAAAGAGCAAATTCTTAAGTGTCTTACCCCTCCTGTTTGACTAAACAATGACTGCTTTCACGTATTTTAAAAATATCTATATAGTGAGTACACTCATGATTATGAGTACATAAGTATGTAATATAAGTAACTTTGAAGAAAAGTTTTTACACCAAAGTGGATAGATTGAGATTCTGAAACACCACACACCATCCTGTGTGTTTGGGACCCTCACTCCATTCAGCAGTTGGGCTTTTATAACCCCACAGTCTCCCTAGCATGCAAAGCAAAGCACTCTGAATGGCACACCATGTTTGCCAGTTTGATCCTTACTTTGTCTTGTCTTCCTAAGCTCGTTTAGAGGTGTACTGTTTTAAAAGTCTTTATAGGCTGGTAAAACTCCAATACAAATAAAGGAGGAGGAGAACAACAAAACACAGAAACAAGTTGCATGGCAGTTATAATTCACTCAAACACACAAGTGCGCAGCCCTCCAGGCTCTTTTGTTACTCTGCCTTCAGCTTGCCCTAAATTTGAGCACTTCTCTAACACCTATATTCAACCAGGCGTCAGACTGTGATCATTACAATAATTTAATAGCTAACTGTAGTATTCCCACAGTTATATAGTCATATAAACTTCCCTATTATTTATGCAGTTCCCTCATTCTAACTGTATGAATGAAGCATTATAAAACTTCGTTGCTGCTTTGCTTTTTTAAAAAAAATTTTGTACCATGATGATAGAATTAATCCTTTTTGTGCGTTTGTTTTCTTTTATCTGATTGTAGGTGCTTTTGTTTGATTTTAAAAATCGCTTTGAGCTCTGACACATTCTACTCCCTGTAACAAAGCTTGTCTCAAAATAATCACTTTCTAATCACAAAAGTACTTCAGGTCAGCCACAGAAAAAAAGCCAAACCCCCATTACATATTATCTTCATAAACATGTTAGGGAAAAAAAAGGGGATCCCCACAATAAAGACCTTTACAGCTTAGATTGCAAGATAAGCAAGGCAGTTTAGGAGAAGGGTGGCAAGGTTCAGAAACAGAACTTCATACAGATGCAATTAAATTGTTTGCAATGTTACTTAATAACATAAAAAAAACCAGCAACTATCTACCTTTGGTAAAACTTGCGTTACAAGGCCCTGGGTCATTGAAAAGTAGCTCTAGGGTAGATGCAGCCAAATGACCACAAAGAGTCAAGAAGCTACACTACCCAGCAGTTTTTAGAAATCTGCTTTAACCCTAAATCCTTTACATCCAACTAACTGTCCCGAGCCTTGCTGTTTTCCACCACCTATCTTTCTCCCCACTTGCCTCCATATACTCAATTACTCCTCCTGCAAACAACAAAAACCTCACTACTGTTAAGAAAAAAAAAAAAATCAGCTCTCAAAGCAAATCACAAGGCAGTTCATTCAGTCTTCTCACTCCCACATGATCATCAGGTGCTGTCACAGTAACCATCGTGTACCCCCCATTCCACCATAATTCCACTTCACCTTCTTTGCCTTGTTCTACCCCTGAGCTACACAGCTCTTAATCAGTTTTTCGACCCTCCTGATGGAGGGTCAAAATCAATGAGGCAGGCCAGTTCATTGCATCCCAGTACAATCCCAGCGAAGCGAGCATAAATCCCTACCAACATCAAAAGTAAATACTGCACGCCCCTCATTTTGTCTCTTGCATGCAAGATCAGGCAGCTGGGATGGAGAAGCAGCAGCAAACAGGACAAGCCCAGGGTCAGCACCAGGTGTGACCACCAAACTGCTCCCACCAGCACACAAAAGCAGGTACTGGCAAACACGAGGGGGGAGAACATTGTCACAACAGATCTAATGTGTACGTGTCCTCTGATGGCATTTCAGCAGCCAGCGAGACCATGACTCATAGCCACCCCCGACACAAGGTTTCTGGCTAAGCCCAGCTCGGCCACAGAAGAGCTTTGCCAGCTCTGTCTGACAAACAAGCCCAGAGAAGTGCCCAGGGCCTGTCCCAGCCCTTGCTGCCTTCCCTGAGAACCGGCTGGAATTGCTCCAACACATTTCAAACTCTGTATCTCAGTATTCGGTAGAGAAGGAGGAGGACGGTACAAGGATACATGTCCACCTGCAGACAGCAAGAAATTTGTGACTACTACAGGAACAGCCAGAGCTCCTCCCAGCCACCATCATGACCACTCATTCAATTCCCCGCACCCTCAAGAGCCAGTTCCAACCAAAAACACCAAGGACACTCTAATGATGGAGTTGGTTTGCCATTTGTTCCGCTGCTTCAGAAAACCAGTCTCAACAATAGCCTACTTCCAAACTAAAACCACTGCTCCGACCAGGACGTCTGCTGGGAAGCCGTGCTGGGGCAGCGGTGACGACAGGAGGGAATTCCTCATGTCTTGCTCCTGAGCCACAGCCTCTAGCTGCAACCCATCCCATGGCTCACCTGTCCCTCAAAGACAAAGGATGGATCACAGACACAGTGAGCAGACCGCAGAACTTTGTATGTTTTCCCCTCCCCTAAATCCCACCTTCTGTTACAGAACAGGAGAGCCATGAGATTTTTTATGATTTGGGAGGATAGAAGGCAGGAAGGTTCCAGCAGCAGCAGCAATCCCAAAACCACACAGGGCTTGGGAGGTGGAAATGGAGGAGAAGGTGAGGGCTTCCAATCCAGCCCACCACTTACAGAAATTATACAGGGCTCCTGCGGGAATCAGAAGTTTCACAGCTTCAGCCAGGCTTCTTTCTGAAGGTAAAAAGGTCAAACTTTATAATCAAGCTTCATGGCTAATACCACTATAAAAATAAGGAAGTTTCCATTTCATCTGCTTCAACTTGCTCTGCCCTAGAGGTTCCCACTCCAGCATGCTGGCAGTTGTCTATAATCACAGCCAGCTGCAACAGGCTTTCTTCACTATCAGTAAAAAATTAAACAGATATTAAATTCCACTCTAAAAAATGCTGTATCATCCTACAAAAAAAGAAGAAAAAAAAACAGCACACACATCAGGATAACCTTAGAAAGGCTTGGTAAACATTGCAAGTACAAAATAATCTCACCCACAACAACTTCACTGAAATGCAGCAGAAGTGTTTCAGCCCTGTCCACCTGAGCAGAAGTTCTCCAAAGTTAGTTTGGAGTAAGCCAAGTGTCTTTTAACATAAGCCAGGTTAGAAAACATGCCTTGCCAAGATCCCCTTCATCCAAAGATCTTCTAGACAGCATCACTGTAATATCCTAGTACCTTCCAACTAAGCTCTGTAGAGAGTTTAGCCTTCTAGAGTCAAGTCTCTCCTCCCCTTCTGGCACTGGAACAGCACAAACAGCAGCAAATGATAGGCAAGGAAGGAGGGGGAGGGATGGATCACCACACATACACATCCCTTGTGTCTATATACAAAATCCATTACAAAAGTGGAAGCTAGGCAGACTAGAACAACTGTGTGTCTCATGTTTCTATTAACAAGTTATTGCCAGACCTCTGAATAGGATTTATGAACAATGCATGCAGGAAATGGAAGAAAAAATCATAAAGCAAATATCTCTTGTCAAAAAAGCTGGGCACATGGTGGTGAACTTACAACGCAGTACAAACAGAAACCACAAGGAAACCATATACGTGATGCTTAAAGGCTGAGTTAAGTTTTGATTTCAACAAAGCCAAGCTCACAGGAGCAAGCCCAGCACAGCCACCAGCACAGAACTGCACAAGCCTCCCCAGCTGGGTGGGGACATCTTGCTGAGAGTGAAACTAAGATTCTCCAGCAACTTGATGAAATCATCACTATCCCTGCTCATTCAGTTGAGCAATTCAAACACAACTTTCACACTCGCATACACAGGTAAGAAAGTACACAGACAACAAAGGAGATGGAAACATACAGAAGGACAGGAAAATATAGCTAGGAATTTCCAAATTCAGACCCTGACCATCAGATGAGATGTAGTGACCAAGTAGAAAAACAATTACCAGCTTTCCGTCAGCAGATTTGGAAGGAAGTGGTAAATCTACCTGCATCTCCAGAGTCCAGATGCAAATGTCCAGACATTGCACATATAAAAGAAACTGAAGGATGTCAGAAAATGAAGACACCCATAAGAAACCTTAGGAATTAACCTTACCAAGCATGCAGAATAACTGAATTCAACACCCAAAAAAAGTTATGGGAAGTGTTTGAGATTGCTTTTCATTTGAGATATCAGAGCTGGCCACAAAAAGGGGGTGGCAGGGAAGCAGGAAAGAAGTGGAAATAAATATTATTCCACTGAGACTGGATATCTGAATTCCCTCAGTTGTTTGCCCGAGATGCACTTTTCTTGTCTGTACCTACTCCATGAAGCCTCTGACCACTTGAAGCTAGCATTCAGCAGCAAGAACATCCTCTGTCTGCCACTTCTGAATCTCTCTCCCTCCTTATGAGCCTTTTTCTGGATGACTCAGAAGATTTACCTTTAGCTCAGTTACAGCATTGCTTTTTAGAAATAAGTGAATAAGCAAGAATACATATTCTCCACATCACATTCATTCTGGAGGAAAACATTCCAGTGATAACCTAGAGAACTACCACTCAACTCCAAAAGTAAGTTCTGGGGAAGAAAAAAAAAAGAAAAAAAAAAAATCAGAGGACCTTAGGGCAGTGTGCAACAATTTTTATACCAAAGCTCAGATAGGTTTCTATTAATTGTTATAATTCAAGATTTAACAGTCATGTCTCCTATATCCCCCAATGCCCAGGAACCCCCTGCACAGTCTGGATGTGCCATCCCCTAAGAGTGGTCCAGCTGTGTCAATGATGGACCTCTGAGCATGCACACACATGCTTGTTGCTGGTTGCCTCCAAGTCACCCTTGCTAGCAGGGAATAACTCGAGCTGGGGTGGAAAAGCTGCCTCCGCCACCAGCCGGGGCAGGGGAGAGAGTCAGGCTGCAAGAACTCCCACCCCAACACGTGATGGAAGAAACACAGACACGTGCTTTAGTACGAACTGAGGATTTACCATCCTCCCAAGCAACCAACTGGAAACACCTCATTAAAGACAGACTTCTAAAGCTCAGATTCATACACCACCGTATAATTATTCTCAAGTTGAAAGGGTTGCATAATTTCCCAGGAATTTCACCATTTCCAAATGGAAGTCCCAGAAGGGAAAATATATATAGGTCTACATATATATATGTGTGCACAGGCATATACATCTACATATAACTCTGTATCTCTTATCTTTAAGCATACACAACAAAGATGACAAAACCCCAACCCCACCCCAGTGCATCTTGTTCACTTAAAAAACACTGCCTTGTTTTGCAGCTGTGCTTTCATACATCAGGAAGAAACACCCAAGCTAGAGGTGCATAATTACATTTTTATTTACTTTACCATTCAGTTTATGAGGGGGAGGGGCAGGAACAGGAGCATTTCTTAAAATATGTCATTCCCTGAGGGCTCAAACTCATGAAACATGTTTTTTCAGAAACAGTCTTTTCTTCCCTGGAACTCTTGCATCTCCATTCCCCAACCCTTACAATAACTTCAGTGGGTACAACCCATCACCTTGCTTATCCCAGACTAATGGATGTAGTATTCGGGATTTTATTTGAGCTGGTTTCGCTGCTTAACAGAAATTTTGTTGCCTTTCTCTCAAAGTTAGTCACGGGTGACACCTACCTACACAGTTACTAGTTATAACAAAAAACAAGTTATAGGAGCATACTAATCTTTGAAAGCTCTACTTTCTTTCAACTTTGAAAGCATTAGTCCACATCTGCAGTGAGAAAACAGAGAAAAGAGCAGGAAGTCAGGGTAAGCTTTTTTGTTTGTTTTCTTTTACAATTTGTTTGTTTTCTTGAAGAAGAGTAGGCTATAGTGCTAAAGATCAAGGTTGATCTTCCTGGATCTTGATACTTCCCTGACAAAGGCACAGATCCAAGTTATAGATAACCTGAACATTACATGCATCTGTCAAGCCCAGGGTCTGTGACAATCAACAGCGCAGAAGAGAGGCAAAGACAACACCAATTTTACAGTTTTCCCTTCTGATTAAGAGAAAAGGAAAAAAACACTATTCTGCAGTATAAACAGGCCTCATCTGCAGAGAAAACAATTCGTTAAAAATCACTAGCTACCGTTGTGATATGATGACCCAAAATTATAATTATAGCATAAAGAAGTCTTTAGCACTTCAAATTTCAGCAGGATGCGCATCCTAAGGAACACCCTCCCTTAACAGGATAAAAGATCTGTTTGATAAGGCAGCTCTGATGTTAGGTTGAAAAACATAGTCAAGAGAAATGTTAAACCTTTGAAATATACAGGATCATTCACTGAAGGAACCCAAGACACAGCACTCAGAGTGGCAACAGGAGAGATGAACCATTGCAAGCAGTCAGCTCGACTGTCAGATGGCAACACAACTGAAATGAGGAGGTTTTTAAAGGAATTCAGTGGCCCAAGAAATTCCACCAACTGCAAAACAAGTTCAGGAGAACTAAACACATGGAAAGTTACAGCTGCTTCTTTACTCTTATCATCTCTCAGCAGAAATAACTGTAAGAAATAAGAAGGGGGAGGGAAGGACAAAGTAGTAGAGGGATAGAAGAACACCACACAAGAAAAAACAACCTTACTAAAATTCAGTACCTAGATTAGACTTAACTACAAAACAAAATCAAGGTGGTTCTTAAACAATAAAGTGGATCCAAATTTATTAGCAGGTATTTTAAACACACTACAAGCACACAGCTTCTACCAGCCAGTTCCATCACCCAATACCTGCTAGACACAACAGCTTACTAAACACTTTGTACGTTATGTGTAGAAACTGGGGGTGGGTGGGGAGGGTGGGCGTCTCCACCATTGTGTTTTTATATTAAGTTGGAAGAGGCTTCTAGGGCATTTCAAGCATTTCCACCTACTCCCCATTTTTATGCATCAACACTGGTCCTCATGTGCTAGAAAGCTTGCCGAGAAGTCATCTCTTGGGGTTAAATTTTAACAGACTACGTTATATTTGCATAGGTCTGGTTAATGAAGAAATGACTGGCAGGGAGTATAATATCCTGACCTTCTGTCATGAATTTTAATTGCCTACAGATGGTTAAGCTTAGCCCCACCTTCCCACCTGAAAATATCCACACAGCTAACTTCCCCCTCAACCTCATGTAGCATAGCTGGCATTTCAGTGAGCCCATTGCTGCACCCATGAGTTACCTGCCACGCATCCTGCGGGGGGTGAAGTGGAGCAGTGGGTCAGGCGTGACCCACACATGGAGGAGCCAAGATGGGCATTAAGCTGGAATTAACTCTGCCCTTACTCAGTTGAAGAATTCCACCTGGCAACGTCACAGCCACTGTAAATCAAGTCATTTCTAACAGCCAGCCCTGTTGTTCTGACTTTTATGATCTCCATCACTCTTTCCAGATTCGTCAAACTTTGTTCTTCAAAGTGAATTATTCCTCATCCCCAATGCAGGCTCCCCCTCCTCCCGGGCAGGTTGCCACAGAAGAACAAGGCCATTCTAAGAGGAAAGTCAGCTCGGAAAAATTAAGGAAAGGAAGCAAGAGCTCTTAAAATCTCTCCATGAAATGAAGAATTTCACTTCAGCTGGAAAGTGAGAACCTTTGATTCTACAGCACATTAATGCCAATAACAACTCAGAACAGACCAACTGATTTATCAAAGCTGAGGTCCACTTGCAGTTTATGAAAAACCTTTAATAAGGTCTACAAAATACAACTACTTGAATTTCAGTGAAACATAGATATCCATTGGAGGAGATACAAAGCTTTTCCCCTGTATAAGCAGTTTTTAAAATAAAGGTCTGATCGAATAAACGACAATCCCTAACACAAGATGCCTTTGCAGAATCACACATTGCCAGATTCAGCTCTCAACATCCTTATTCAGCACCTTTTATATGTGCCTGTTTTTTTTAATATGCACTTTTGCAAAGAAACCACTAACTTTGCATAGAGCAGGTTGCAAGATCCTGAAAGATTTTCTGCCAAACCTCTTCTACGCTATGGTGTTAATTCACCACGTAAATATTCAAAGATATTCTTGAGTAACTGCCATAAGAACAGTCTCTTCTGTAGCTACACGGCTACATCCATGCTTAGCTCACTGCACTAACGCTCCGCCCTGGCATAGAAATGCAAGGCTAGGTTCTACAAATTTTTCTGAGAATTTGACAAAGTTCCACTAAGACAGGAAAGAAAAAAAAAAAAATCCCAAGAAAAAGCAAGTGATGTTGGTCACCTCAGGACACTTTTATCCCTTGTTATTTAGCTGCCTAGTGTAAAGCAGGAACCCCCAAATTTTCCTTGTAGATGGAGCATAAAGCTCCCTTTGACTACCGCTTCCGCATTTTTTACCCAACAGTCCAAAGACAGACTTGAAAAATTCATGTCAGGATGAGTTTCTATACGCAAGGAGACAGACAGAAAGGCAACCACCCTATACTTCAAGAAAGAATCAATCAAATACTGACAAAAGCACCAAAAGACCATCATGAGAGCTTATGACAATATCCCAGCTAAACAGGGAAGCTAAACAAGGCTAAAGATAGCCATCCACATCTTCCACAGCTGATGACCAGGTCAAGCACAATACAAACATCAGCTCAAAGCTAAAATAAGTTTGGGAACGGACAGGCTTGTTTTACACTAAACACAGAGAGTCTGGGAGACAGGAGCAGACATGAAGGAAAAAAATGTAAGATCAGATGCCATTTTGTTCACATTTTTCATCCATCGTCAAGAGGCAAATCTCATTTTAGAGATTAAAAAACAAACAACTCAAGGCCAAGGTGATATTTTGCACCATTATTTCACCTAGCTTTACATTAGATGAATAGATTTTCCTTGAGGATGTCATTTTAAAAGTAGTCTCTCTTGCATATATATTCTTACTTGAACAGGAATTTAAAATAGATCATCTCTTTCAAAATTAAATTCATATTTTAGTTGTTTATTCTACAGAAGGAAATTTGAAATAGGACTTTAAGAAATTACTTAAAGCTGAGAGGACTTGTTTAACTAGTTCCGCTTATTATGAAAAAGGCAAATTATAATCATTGAATCAGCTCTTCATAAATTTTTAGCTAAGAAAAATCCACTCACTTTGTATTAATATACCACCCTTCATTATTGAGATATAACTAAATCTGCTTGCTCTTACTTTGCAAAAAGTGGAGAGCACTATTTTTGCACTGGAATGGTAGAGCAGCACGTTACCTTTTTATGCTACCAATATTTAAATAAACAGCAGATGATTATTTGTAACAAGCTGGATGACTCTGGAAGATGCGATCTGGCTGACCCACCCACTCCTCAGCTGTACTCTCATTCTAAGTCCTGTAGAAGGGGGTAAAAAAAAATGTCTAGAGACTGTTAAGGAAGGAATTCTGTATATAATAAAAACTTTATCTTGTCCCCCTTGAGTAAGATAGTCAAAGAATGCCTCAGTTAAAAAATAGTAATTTAACCAGAAATTCTCTTCTGTTTCTGTTCTGTGCATTGAATACTTATGTCTAAAAATAACAGTTTGAAAAATAGGGTTTATAACTCTTAACTATATCCACCTTACACGGAAGGGCAAAATCTGTATCATACACTAATTCTTACTGAAATTAGATTTTACAATTTGCCAGACTTTCAAAAAAGGCTTTTATGATACCTTGCAGATTCCAAACTGTAGCTGAGTTCAATTTATTCATCCAGAAAGGAGAAGAATAAAAAGAAAAGGGAAAAAAATAAATTCTTTATTATGTATGCCACAATACAGATACAAACCAGATAAAAAGATGAGTCCCATACAATTCACATTATTTTTCCCCCCTTACACCACACTGCATCCCAGATAACAGATCCAGATCAAAAACCATCCCAACAGCCACAGATTCTCACCAAGATCAAACATAATTAATTCAATTGCTTTTTAAAGACTTCCAGTAACATTAGTTATCATAATTACAACTCATCTACTCTGTCAGCTGATAACCTTTTGGCTCTGCTAAATTCACAAGAGCCAAGAATGTATTATTTCCTTTTCTTCATTGTACTGTAGACGAGAGTTGAGCCCCAAATGTCTACAGCCTCTTTACATTTTTCTGGCAGCACAAGAAGTTCTTAATAGGATAGCAAGTTAAGGTCCTTTTTGAGTGCTGGAATAGTATGAAAGGAGCCTTATTGCAAATGACAATACCAGGCAGACATAGTATCTTATGAGGAACAAAAACTCTTTTTCTGCTTTCTGTCCTCAAATCACTAGAAGGAGAAAAACAATTGTGTGCATTTTGGTATAAGGGGAAAAAAAGTGTCAGTTTAATGCACATAAGGACCCACATCCATAAGAAGACAGACTTTTTGAACTGAAAGAAACAAGTATAAAGAGTTACAATTCATTTCACAATTTCTTTCCTCCTTCCCATACCCACACAAATTATGCAGAATATTTTCATAATCAGGTTGCACTAGTCCCAGTCCACATAAATTTCTGTTTCAGATGACCACTGAGGTACATTAGCATCTTTCAACAGTGCAGTACATCAGGAGAGCTCATGTTCTTTAACCCCTTCCTTCTCTCCCCAGGCAGCAAAATGGAGTTCAACTGAACATTACATTTTCATGTATTTTTATTATATGGGGACACAAGTATAATCTGAATGTTATGTAGACATAGTCCATTTTCACAACCTGGCTAATGGTTTCTGCTCCATCACAGCTCCCCCTGCCCAACAGCAGCAGAGCAGTGCTGTGGAGGAAAGGACTTATCAGGACTTCCAAGGCAACAATCAGCAGCAAATTCCAAGCTTTCATTTTTTCTGCCCAATTTGCACTAGAACCAAAACCTCTGTGCAAGTACATTACCCAACGTGAATTACTTTTTCCTAGCCAGCTCCAGTGGTAAGATTTGCAGTGGATCCTATTTTCTCCAAAGGCTGTTCAACAGATTTGGACTAGTTCAGAAAGGACTTCACTGTCAACCGGACTTAATCCTGAAACTAAATTCAAATCACCTAAACTAAGGCCACTGAATCCTTTAAGGATGAATACAACAGCCCAAGACTTCTTCAACATTGTATTGGAATGAGACAGAGAGTAAAAGCAAATTTGACATGCCTACAACAGGTCAGGGTTTCTGGGACCCTTCACTGCTTTCACGCCAGTATTCTCAGTGCTAAAGGCACCCTGCCCAGTTAATAGACAAAGAAACCACTACGTCACACGTGATATTTTGCCCAGAACACCATAAATACATTGGCATTGAATTATGTTCTCTACTCATAAAGCCACAAACTATGGGATCTACCAGGTATTATGTGCTCCTCTTGCTCTTCTACTCTAGTTCCTTTTGAAGAAAACGTATTCTGCCTCAAAAGTGGGCATTACATGCTAGAGTGATCCCTGACCTAACACAGTAACCCCTAATTTAGGTGTAGCATCAGGTGAACCAGTGAGAGATGGTTTCAAGAGCAACATTAAAGCAGCTGCAAAAAACAGGAGCTACTGCAATGTGAAAGTGCCCTGGAGCAGAAGTACCACACTTGCATTCCTCTGTGGGGCAGGTACCTTCCTCAGCTGCACTTACTGACACAACGCACATTGCACGCGATTCCTGGGGGAATTTAGGAGCCCCAAATGACAGCAACCTCACCCAGGAACTCACCAACAGTGAGACCTCAACTGCCCCAACCACAGCATGCCACACCATTCACTTCATGTGACTGACTACGCTATATAAATGAATGCAAAGCAGAGATCATAAAGCTAGGAGGCATTTGACCAGGATAACCCTGAATAATGCCCCTATGAGCACACTTGTCACCTCAGTGCCAAATACCAGAGCACCACCATGCTGGAGCTAACACGCTCTACCGTGCATACCCTGCATCATAGCTCAGCACCCACCAACGGCACCAGGCAAACCGAGGAAACGGCTTTCCAAACATATCCCCCATGTTTCCTCCAGGCAAACATGGACTCAATCTCTTCTCAAAAGGATCCATCACTATCTATGTGGTGACAATTCCCCTCTATATACAGTCCTATGCTCCCCTTCTTTCTAAGGGCCTCAATTATTTGGAATCTTGACACCAACATAAATTGCAGGATCATTATCTCATCTCGGGTAAACGACTATAGCAATGAAATCCCTCTTTTTCCTGCAGTGAGTTTTTGTTCAAAAATTTATCAGAACTGTCCCGTGCCCAGGCCAGCCCCCCTTGCAACACAACAGCTCTTTATCATGATCATGCCTCGTTCGTGCAACCATCAGCAGCAGTGGTGGCCGGATGGTTGCCAATACCAACAACAGAAGGGTTTGTTTCGGTTGTTTTATTTTGGGGAAGGAAAAGGAGAGCCACGTTCCTTTTCTCTAGCTCTTGATTAATGACTTTACAATATCTTTGACCTGGGAAAAATATCAAGGCTTACTGCAAGTCTGCTCTTCAGCATCTTTCAGCACCAAGTTTTGGTAGTGATGCCTCCGTGTCAGCTTCAGCAAATGGGCAAGCTTCTTAGCTCCTTTTTTCAGCCTTCAGCCTTGGACATGATCATCAAGCAGTACATCTCTAGTGCAGAAATGCATACAAATGCTCTCCCCCCCCCCAGAATGTGTTAGGGTTTGCCTGACTTACTAAGAAATGCCCTTGGTGCTCTCGGGCCCCTCGCCCACATCTCGCCCAACGCTGCAGCCCAGTGCTCAGGGTAATGGTCAGTGGTTGGAACCTTTGAGAATTTGAACCGGCATTTCAAGAGCGACAAGTCAGCGTGAGGGCTCTAATTAAGAGGCAATTACAGGACAGATGGGCACCACCCCAAATCCCTCTCCCCCCACCAATGAGTGTGTTTTGGAAAAAAGCACCCCCTGCACGTTTTTCCCTGTGCTTGGCGGCCAAGGCCTGGGGCACGGCAGAGGAATGGGGTGCTCCATGGGCTCCGGCTGGCAGAGGCCTAGCAGCTCCCTCCGGCCAGGCAGCGTTTCTGTACCAGCACCCTCGCAATCGGCTCAGCAACTGCAGCGCCTAACTGTAGCTGTTCAATTAAGTTTTCTGACGACCATCGCTAAGGTCTCTTCCCCTACCCATCTGCTCTGGTAGCACCAGGCCCTTGAGTTTCTCATCAGTAGTTAGTGCCCTCAGCATATTTTCCGCTTAGTCTTCTCTGTACAAATATTCATACAGGTATCTGTATAACAACCAGAGTTATCTTCTGTGAAGGTGATCTAGAGCAGCTAAATCCTTGACGAACGCTTTTTTCCCTTCCCTGTAAATGCCAGGTCAGGGAGGTGAAGCCAGGGAGGCGGAGCTCAGCAGGAAAAAAAAAGTATTATGACATTTTCCACCTGTGTCACTAGATTTTTAGTCTGTCTCACCAAACTGCCGTCTGTTCACAGCACAGAGACGTTGCCTGAAAAACAGGAGCACGGCGGTCCCCGGGTGTCAGCGCATAGCCCCGCCACACGCCGGGACACGTCCCAGGGCAGTGGGAGCCAGCACTGCCACGTTCATCCTTCCACCCTTCCCTCACATCAGGGGGACAGCAGGAAGGAAAAAAGCCTCTCCGGCTCTTCTGCTCTTCCCCCCTTACACGCTGTGCAGCACACACCGAGGCAGGCACCGCAGTCTTCCTCCAACTGGAAGAAAAACCACGAAGCTGAACAAGGTAGAGGAAGAACAGGGCGGGCACACACACACGCAAAACAAAACAGAAAAAAGAGCACAACTGTTGGGAAGAACGGAAGTATGTTTTTCAAAAAGCAAGGTTTGGGTCTTTTTAGTTTATTTTGGGTAAGTATTTTTAACTGGATATCAAAAAATATTATCCTCATACTCAGAATTGAACAGGACATCTATTTTTAAATATTATTCATTCAGTCACATGTCATCCCCAGAGACAAGACAAACAGTAATAAATCAATGCCACAAACAATTACAAAGTCACCCTGGCTGTAAATTAGCCTAGTTGGCCATTCTACATTGTCATCATGTTTTACATGAACCTCTGGTTTCTGTGTGCCACGCCACCTTTCCTGTGTAAAACAGACTACATCTCAGACTCAAGATCCCACATTTTAACTCCAGTTACTCCACAGCATCTTCTTTCAACTCCAAATTCTGCCAGCCCAACCAGGTCTATACAGCGAGGCAAGTTTATACACTCAGGCAGAGAGCAGGCTATCATATTTTATGTTTATAACATGGAGGCTCAAACTGAGAAGTATAAATATCCCAGTCTCACAACCGATAGTAGACCAACACTAGTGCTAGCAGGAGATGGATAAGCAGACAGTTTGCTTCTGTGCTCTTCCAGTCTGGTCCGTCTATTCTGGGGGCTGCTTGGTTTATACTGCGTGACGCATGAAAATGGCACTTGTTACCACCGAGACTGTCCCACCTGGTGCCTCAGACAGGCCAGCCCACGGGACCTCACGTTCCCCACTGCGCTCCTGGCATTAACTTCAACTGTTTCTCCAAGAGAGAACATGACTCCCAAACTAGCAATCATGGGGTGATCACCCCCCAAAAGCAACCCGTTTCATGAGACCAGCTACTGTTCTTTCCTCCCATTGCAGCCCCTCACTTAAGGGAAGCAAAAGTGCTTGAGTGAACGTAATTTCCTTTCTTTACAGATATGGTACCCTATGACACAGAAAGAGCTCTGGCACGCAGCACTGTTGCATTGTAACCCGCTCAAAATTAACTCATCTTTTAAACCAGAGAGAATTTAAGGATTTTCAAGTCAGAAGACTTTTTTTGTTTGTTTGGGGTTTTTTTTGTTTGTTTCTAAAATTCAAAAAAGGTGGGTTCTGTCTCTGCATTTTCTTCATGGAGATGAACACACCCATTAGTCACTGTGTAACACTGCCTGCTGAGAAGAGGAGTTTATTACCATATGGTGACAGAAAACCCGCTCCAGCAGATTACAGGTAGAGGGGAAAGCCTCAAAGAAGTCAGGAAATTCTTAGCTCAGAAAGATTTGGAAAGACAAACAGCCTTCATGACTTAGTAGGGAAATTATTTCCCCTCTTAAAACAAACATGAACAACAAAATACAGTTTACATGGAATTCATTAACTTCAAGTTTCCTAAGGTTTAGGAACCACTTACTTCATTACAGGCCAAATAAAATCCTTTCTGAACAGCTGCTTTGGATAAAAACAAACAAAAAAAACCAAAACAAAACAAAAAAATTCATTCTTGTCAGGTCCATGCCTCACTTCTCTAGAGAAGGTTCTGCATAAAGACCCCGAGAAATCAGTCCTGAGACCTCATAGCAGGTACTCATGCTCCCTCCTGCCACGCACACATGGATATGTAAGAAAGATGCAGACAATGCATTAATCCTTTTGGCATAAAAAGGCATTTTTTCAAACTCTGAAAAGGTGTCATTCAAAGAGAGGCTCTGCTGGAGGATTGAGAAGTAACAGACACCACTGCACCTGATCCAGCAGTCACTCCTCCCTGGCATCCCAACAGCTCTGCAAGTCTCAATTCCACTGATCTAGTTTTCTTTGGATCAGAAAGGACCAACAAAAGCACCTACATGGAAACACGCCGCAAACCGATGCCATCAGTTTCCCAAAACCCATAAATAGAAGAAGAAAGTTTTCCCAGTAGTGGTATGATGCACTTGGTTATTTGAAGCTTCTTGCTAGAGCTGGAGTGTATTTGCTAAAACTGCACCTCTACTCAATGTTTTTCATGCATTGCTTTTCACCAGGGGGGGGAAGGAAAAGCGAAATAGGAATGTGGTGAGGTAGCAGTGCAGAACATCAGGTGAGGAGCCTGGCATCTACAGACAGTCTGTAAAGCACCTCACTAAAATTATGAATAGCAGAGACAGCTTTCAATCTCCTTTCCTTTAATACTGTTTTTCCTGTAATCAGGAAGGAGCTTTCTGTTAACATTCAGAGGGCAAATAATGAACTTGAATTGGGTTTCAATAGCCTTCAAAAAAAAAAAAAACAAACCACATACACACAGAGAACAGTATGGCATTTCATGACAATGGGCACAACCCCATTTGAACTCTTCCTCTTTCTTCTGTTCAATTTTGGACATGCTTGTTCTGCACTTCAGTATAAAACTCACTTCTGCATTAATAAAAGGGTCAACATTTGACTTATCCTATCAAGACAGCAACATAATCTCCCAAAGGTATGTTTCATGGCTTTAATAAATTCTCAAACATGCAGTGGAACCAGAACAGTGGTTTGGGGTGGGGGGTGTGTGTTTTAAAAGTGTCCTTTTGTCCTGAATTATCTCAATATTCAAACAATAACACTCAAGGGAGGGTGGGGGGGACGCCTCTCCTGAGGCATCCAGGCAACAGTCAGAGGCAGGAACACAGAGAGCCCCAAAGATGCAACGGGCCTCGTGGTCCACAGCCCACTAGGAACCTGCAGCAGCCTGGAGTGTTTGCTCCCACCCTCAGGGCACAAGAGAGAAACAGCACTCTTGCCTGCAAGTACCTGGGCACTGCACGAGTCTGACACTCTGCCAGACAGACTATTCCTCTGCACAGATCATCAAGTGTGTAAATGTATTTTTTGAGTAGAAAGACCAGAGCGAATGCTTCACATCTGTACCGTGACCTTTAATAACTCTCAGATTAAACTTAATAAACTCTATTCTGAATGAACAGCCTGTTAAATTAGCAAAGAATTGATTTTTTTTTTTTTTTTTTTTGAAAGCTCAGTAAATCAAACCAGCAAGCTCTAGATTGGGCACTACAGCCAGGTCCAAGAGAAAAATTCCTGAGCACAGAGGAAAAGCATTCAGAGCAGAAAGATTACACACCACTATCCCAAAGAGAGCAAAACTATATCCAGAAGGACGCTACTAGACTTTCAACTTCCACAAAGTCTTTTCTCAGGAAAGAGGCACGGCATTAACACAATGTGTTCCCGTGAATTTCCACAAGAAGCTTCATCCAAGAACAAGATGTACATGTAGAAACCAGAAAGAGAGAGCAATGAACTCTCTCTGGAAATGATTTATGCTGACCATAGCTGTTGTTCATTATTAAGTTGTAACAGAAGTAAAAGCGTAGAAAGAGGGAATCGAAAGGTCTTGGTCTGTTAGCATTTAAATACTACTTTATTTATAATCTCCTTTTAATACAATCATATTTTATAATATAACTATTAAAATAGCATAGAAATCAAAAGGCTTCACTCTATTCCCAGCATGCTCCTGTAAAATGTTCAAATAAATCTCCATTTGTTATTCATGTACAGACTACTCTACTCTGCTCATCCAGGATAGCGTGGTAAATTAATAACAATAAAAAAAGCTAGCAAAACTTTTCAGAACTTATCCATCACACCACTTTGATCAATAATTTGTAACATAACATTTTAGGACCATATTCCACGTTTGGTCCTCTGCCATGATCTAAACTAGGAGGGGAGCAAAAACCACATTTGATGCTAGGCAACAAAAGCAGAGTACAAAGGAACTAACTGAAGTTATTTGCAGAATGAATTACATAGGCCCATCAAAGCATGTTCTTTCACGGCTTGAGTGTGTGTTTCTCCACAGCTAAATGCATAAGCCAGTGGCTTTCCTTATGTGTTTGTCTAATTCCTCTACAAAATCTGTGAGAGTTTTTGGATGGTGGGTCCTCCTGGTTTTCCACAAGGTGGGGGGGAAAGGTGTTGAAGTCCAGAAAGGACCTTCATTACCAATAATTTATGGCTGAAAAAGTATTGCTGCCCATTCCCTATATTGAATAGCAAAATAACCTTAAGGATACATACTTAGTTTCTGTCATGTAGCCATATCCTTTCCTACCAGCACGTATGCGGTGGTTTTGAGATAGAAGTCGGTCTTTTACCGAAACACACTGTCACCCTGTCTCCCACCAGCTAAAGACTCAGCAGCTTTTCACCGCTTCTTCCACACCCAACGGGAGACCCCCACACGTGAAAAGGGGCTAGGCTGCTAGAGAAGGCTTCCCTGGCACAAGAGCTGCCTTGTTACATGAGAAACTACCGATAAAGCTAGGCAACACTCAAGTTACTCCTCTCCAGCATCTCAACATGTTTAATGCATCTGTCCCATGCACTCAGATTAATGAATATCTAAAAATGCAAATTATTAAAGAGTGAACACATTTCTGAGCATAAGAGACCTCCACAAGAAGGTCACTGCCACGGTTGTAGATAGGTCCCCATTGAAAACCAGCCTCCCCTGCATCGCTGCGGCTCACATCCAGAGCTGGTCAGTCAGAGCAAAGATGCAGCCCGTGACACATCCAGACAGGCTCAACCCTGCCCTTGCCAGAAGGAACTGCGACAGCCCCTACCCTCCCTGTTACAGCTGACTGTCTTCCAGCAGCCTCCCCACCGACAACCAGCACCCAGCCCGACCCCAGCCTCCACGGGCACCATCCACAGTCACATCAGAGTCCCTCCGCGGCTCGGACACGCATCTGGCGTCACAGCCAGCAACTCTCTACCAGCCCCAACCTCCTGGTCCCACAGATAACTGACTACAAAATATAACTGCAAGTGTCTGTATCTTGGTTCAGGTTTTTTGGTTTTTTTTTTTTGACTCCACTCGGGGCTGAGCTCAACTCAGGTCCAATAATGAAAGTAAGGTTTTCTTTTTATGCTCTCCAAGGGCAGTATCAGGTGGTGCGGATGTCCTTTCAAAGAAAAGGCCCAAAGACGTCATATCCTAATAAATAAATAAATGGCAGTTTCTGTTCTCTCCTTCTTGATGGCAGATGTTTCGTTGACTTTGCAGCTGTGTATATTTACAAGTCAGTAGTTTCTTGCCTCATTCCCAAAACTGCAGCTTGCAACAGAGCCATATCATTGTCTTCCGTCAAACCCACAGATGCCAGAGGGCTCTTCTACTTCCTTAGCCTGTTATTTTTGTTGCTACCTTTAAAACGCCCAGCTTTCTTCTGAGAATATACTGTCACTTTCTGAAATTACAGCTCAGCTTGTTTCCCTATTTCATTCCAGAAACACACTGGAGGAGGGGAGGAAGACAAAAAACAGACTTCTGAGAAAGTACAGAGCACCAAAACTTATCCTTTCATCAACACAATAAGTCAGACAATGCAACTCCTCCCTCCCACCTCACAACGTTTAAACCCTGTTATTCCTTCTTCAGACTGTTATTAAGGCATCCAAATAAAGGCAGTTCTCCCCAACTTCAGGCTAGGAGCATCTCAGCTCCCAGGACGGGTGGGAACAGCTGCGCTCCTCTAATTGCGCATTTTCCTTTGAAAGAGGGATACCGTACAACACATGAAAAGCAGATCATGCGGGCTCTGAGCACACCAATCCATGCTGCTACCCTGCAGCAGAGCAGCAATCCTGTCCCGGAACTCAACCCCACATGCCCTTGCCGTTCCACACCTACGCTGATTTACCCACTCCAGTCCGTCTCCCCACTTACATTCGAAAGATGTTAATAACAATACTGCCCTACTCTTTCCTGCTCACGAGAGTCAAGCCCAACACGCACACCATGGACAAGTACTTCTGCTTGGAGGAATAGGCAAGGTGAGGAGCAAAATTAGGAGCAGTTGCTGAGAGGTGTTAAGACAGCACAGCTAATTCTTTGCTAAGGTGCCTGGTACTGTGAACTGTGATAATTCCTTTGCACCCAAAAATATTTTCATGATACTGTACGAGAGTCCTTCTTCCCCCAGACCTGAGGGGAGAAGGGGGAACAGAACCTCAAAGAGCACTGGGGGAAGTGGAGCCAGTAACTTCACATCACTCCTGGTCTGCCCCTCACCTAGACACCCCTTCTCCACAGGATCCTCATCAGTGGGGGGGGTCCCACACCACCAGCAGCTGCCTCTCCCCACCCCGACTTTTAGACCTTTTCAGAAACCCTTAACACACTACACACGGTGCCTCACATAGCAGTTCTTGCCCAGGGTTATGTCTTCATTTCCTGGCAGAGCACACGCAAATCAATGGCCTGCTTTTATGGTTTGGGTTTGTTTGGTTTTTTTTTTCCTCCCCGAGGAGCCTCAATTTCTATTCCAAGGCAAAGTCGTGCTTCAAACACAGAGCAGCATATGTTATTTCTTCACGTACCAATCAAGAGACTAGAAGAAACCAGCCTGGTACTTATATATCTGCCATTTCATAAACGCTAGGCAATACCCTAGAACTGTCTTCATTGCAGCACCCAATCTGTCCCCAGCAGACAGCCCAAGAAAAGGAGGCAATACAAGCAACGGAAAGGAGCCAGGCTACAGCAGCCTAAAGGTTTAGTTTAGAAAAATAGTCATTTTAGTGGCTAGAAAGAAGGAGCAGCAAATTTGTCACTTGTTTTTAACACCTTGTCTGCACACACTCTGCACAAACGTCCCTGAAGAGTTCACACAGTGCAAAACCAGCTACGCCAACTCCGCGCCCACTTGACAGAATCCTAAGGGTCCGCCCGCAACTATAACGACTCCCGGCCGTTTCACACCGATGGAGCCAAAAATGACAAACGAGAAGCAGCGCATTTGGCCCACGGCGATCTGGCGGCAAGAGGCACAACCGAAGGAACCGGTTCCAAAGGCAACATGCGGCACCGCGGGGCAGGGAGATCCTGGAGCAAGGGGGGCTGCCGGCCAAGTAAACGTTGCTTCATGGGGATGGACAGACAGACAGACAACAGCAGCAGTTCTCAGACCGAGCCTTGCCCAAGAACTCCAAAAATAAGTTACAATTTCTCAAAGCAGTCTTTCAGTCAAATATATTTAATGTAATTAAAAATGAAAGGTAGATGAGGAGAATTAAGTTCCCCTCAATTTAGACAGGAACTCATATCTTAAAATGCACCAGAGGCGTAGAGTAATCTTCCAGAAATGTTTTTCCTGTCACGTCTTACTGTTTAATTATATATTACCATTCCAAGCTACCATGACAGATTTTAAGTGAGTTTGTCTTTTTTCCATAATTAATCATAGCAAAGACTCATCTGTTCTTCAAGCCCTGCGATGACAGCGCTGTTTTCACCACTGTAAGGCAATCATCCCTCAGCAATCCTTCCTGAAAGCTATTGCAAAGAGAAAACGCTCACCTATCTGCACAAGATGCCTTTCAAAGATATAAATCAGCTCCATACACATTACTTCATACTATAGGGAAGTAAAAAAAGGGAAAACTGCTTTTCCACAGCAAGCAATCATACAGACGCACAGGCACAGCACAGGCTAATAATGCTAAATAAATGCTAATTATAAATATAAGCCCAACGTAACCATCCGTGAACAAGTGTCCTACCCCTTAAACATCAGACACGCAGAGCCATCAGCATCTACCACTGGTACACAAGGAAGGGGGACAAAAAGACGCTTGGTTCTTCTGTGAACGTAAGGCGGCCTCCCTTACAATTACCATAGCCAACAGTTATTTTAAAGGCAGCTTTGGCCACCATCATATTCTATTCTAAGTGCAGAAGATGTGTCTTCAAAAATAACTTGTAGCTACATACAGATCAGTGCTAACAAACTATCTAGCATCCAAAGCAGAAAATAATAAATGCTAATTGGACAATGGAAAGAAGTCTTACTTTCTTTTCCTAGTATCACAACTCACAAAAGTGAGATTACGGGGGGGGGGGGGGGGGGGGGGGGGGAGACAGACGATGACGACAACAAGGGGAAGAACCAACAACTCTCTTGCTTTCACTAATCAAGCATTTATGGCTTACAACAACTACAGCTTATAGTACATTCGTGAAAAGTTTTCCTTCTGACCACTGATGGAAAACATATTTCCAATATAATCAATAACATACAGGGATCTCTGTTCGAAGTGTTTTATCCTTCATCTTCTCAGTTTGAACTCCCCAAAGGGGGAGTAGATACTTGCAAAATTACTTTTTGCCCATCTGTGAAATCCTGCAGCACACACACTTTTTTTTGCACAAGCAACAAACAGAAATCCAATCTGCTGTTAATTGATTTTGATTGCTCTATAGAAAAATTATGATTTTCTGCAGTTCTCCTGTATCCTTCACGTGGTACGCTGGTAGCGTCCCAATTACAAGTCATTAAGAAAAAAATTACATAGCTTGTTCTGCTCATAAAAACAGGCATAGATGGGCACCACACAGCCCTGAGCAGCCATAAAACTTCTTATGTCTTATAGCAGTCTCATAAGAGTAACTTTAGATCAAAGCTCAGGTTTTCAATAACCAATCGCTGTATTAACAGTGCCACCTTTATGGCTTTCTAGCCGCTTCCCAGTTCTCCAAAGCAAGATAACTACTAAAGCAGCAATGACTACAAAAAAAGACAATATGTTCAGTGCTACAGGCTGCTAAAGACTAAAGTTTACATTTGTATCCAAATATTTAGAAACATTTTTACTAGTACCTCTCTTTGTTAAGTCCTGACCTCTGGAATATTCTGGCATTCCAAATGATAATTTTCTTCTAAGTTATAACAAAATATAAGATTTAGCCATGTATCTTAACCATCACTTTTAGAAGATAAATGTTTTTAAATAACCATGATATCCCAACAGCTTGGTGATCTGTTCCAAAAAGATGAAGAAAAACATGCTGAAAAAGACAGACAGAGAATTGCCCAGGTGAGCATAGAGAGAAAGAGATCTTTACACTGACGTTATATATATCTCTTCTTTTATTTACAAGAATAGACTGTTTTCAGTGTTCTTATTTAAAAATGCATGGGAATAATATGCACTCAAAAATATTATGACATATTAAGTCACTTAAAAATTTTCACCCACTAGAAATGTTTTTTGTATTTTCTTTATTAAAAGTAAAAATATTAAATGCATATTTGCATGCTCTCTCTAATTAAAGTGACAGATTTCCTGTATTGCAGGTGATGAACTGACAGAGTAGCAAGAAACAGAGTAACAGCCCATTTTCTATGGCAAAAGAAAGGAAAGTGGAGATCCTAAACCTTGCCTGGTTCTGCTCTCTGTAGCCTCAAAACCCAGACAGAACCCTAGCTACCCCAAATATTAATAAGTTATAAGGTAACACTTCTGCTGTACTCCAGTCACTCATACTGTGAAGAGCATCCCCATGCTAAAGAAATCTTCCCAGCAAAAAACTACTCAGTTTTCCATTCTAAGTATCAAAATTAGCATTTTCCTTTCCAGATATCTAGGAAAAATGGAAGCATAGCTTACGATATTTTTTTCACCAGTCCTGACAACAAGCCTTTAATTTGCTGTCATCTCTACCTCAGGAAACTTCAGCCCTTTCATTAAGAAATCCCTCCCACAGGTTTACTTGTAGGGAATGGTTCAGATCTGAGCTATGTAGTTCAGTAATTAACTTGAAGAAATTGCACATCCAGATCCAAACCAGTGTATTATTTAGAAAAGATGAATTATTTAAGATCAATCTTCACTTGCTATTTTTAATTTAACGCAGAAGCCTTTTAGCTTTGTGACTGTTAGAATATACATCACTTTCTCATTAACAGAGAAGAAACTTAAAGCAGTTGTAACAGGAGATTTACAATCATCTGCCCTAACCAAAACAACAGAACTTACTGTACAATTTGTTCATCCAAGGAAAACCTCAAATACAGCTATGTTTCCTCAGACATCCTATAAAACCATAGTACTTGCATACATATATGCATACAAACTGTCTGCAAGCTATCCCCAAACTCAAAGCCCTTAGAGGTGATGACTACATGCTTATAATCAAATAAAGTTACACCCAGAGGTTTCAAAATAACAGCAGAAAACGTAAACCAGCACTACAGAATTCAAGATGGAAAACCACAAACACTTCTGTTTCATAAATGGCACTTCCAACAGTTAAGAGGAAGACTGCCTCAAGAAGAGGAGGTCTAAGAAACAAACTAGTCAAACACCAATGGGATCCAGATTCAAACCCGCATCCTACGTAAACCAACATATCAAATCACCACCCACCGAAGAGCTACAGGTTTTAATGTATAGAACATTTAAAAAACACACTGTTCGGTTTCAGATATCGAAGGAAAATCTTTTGACAACAGGAGCATTTTGCGTTTAAGAGAGAAAAGAGAGCCTTTGAGGCTAAAGAAGAGAGCATCCAGTCTCTGGACATAGAGCAATTTTCTATCGAGGTTTTAACAACTCGCTTCTGCGCCTCCAAAGCCTCCACTCTCCCCCTGCTAAAATGAGGGTACCTCCTTACCCACCCCAGCATCCGTCAGAGCCTCAGAAGACTCAAACGTACAACAGCCAAAAAACCCCCATGTTTTTCCAATAACCTTCAGATCTGTTACATGAACGTTTTGCTAGAGGAAATGCCTGAGCGAGTAGCCTTAGACAACTGTTTTACATTAAGGAGGAAGCACATTAATTTACTGCACGAGTACTACCGCGATGCACTTTTAGGAGGTACAGTATTGCAGCCACAGTTGCCATTTTCAGCGTCTGAGAATAAACACAAAAGCTGCCAACACTAGGTTGCATAAGAGCACTTTAAGCACATGGTTATTTACAAAAGCAGAGGTAATTATAATGCAGGAGGTGGATTCCAAACAAACAGACTTGACTAACACTGTCAAAAAAAAAAAAAACCAAACCCACGAGATCTACAATTACTATTACTTAATTGTAGGACAGCTGCACGAACAGCCTCAGTCGCTCACTGTACTACCAATACACGGCCAAAAAACCAGTTGGAAAAACGTGCCGTTTAAAAATGCAAGCTGATGTCAGAAGCTACGCATAGAGGAGAAAACAGGCGCACAGCATTTCTCTCGACACCTTACCTGATCTGGACTTAATGATGTCGCTGAACTCGCTATGTCCCCCGCCAGGTCCTTCCTCCTGGTCGGACACGCGGGCCATGCTCGCCGGCTGGGGAATGCCACGGGTGCAGCCTAAATCCGTGGGGAGAGGGTTCCCATGGAGGGCCCCGGCTCAGCACCAGCACCTACAGGGCGGGAGCAGAGAGAGACACCGTAACTCCACGGGCCGCACCAGGCGTGACTCCGCGTGGGAAGCGCAGGCCGGGACCCACGCTTGCCGGCCGTGCCCCTGCCGAGGGACGCCTTACGGGATCGAAAAAGCGAGATGACACAGAGGGGTGCCGCCGGCCAGCTTAATCCCTGGCCGCGAAAGCCAAGCTTCAGCCATCCTTGGGCCACGGGGCCCCCCCCACGCCCACCCGGGCACCCCGGAGGGGCAGAACACAGAGATACCTTGCAGAGATACCGTCCCCCGGCTGGCACCAAACGGGACACCCCCGCTTGGGGAGGGGGGGGGCAGAGCAAGGGAGCCCCGCTGGGAGGGGGGTAAGGGCGGGCGTGCTCCTCCCGCCGCCGGGGGGGCGTGACCGCCACGTGTGGGAGAAGCCACGAAGCCCCTCTCCCGGCCGGGGGGAGCCGAGCCCCGCGGGACGGGACGGGCCCCACGCTCGGCCCCGGGCAGCTCCCCGCCCGGCCGCCCCTCTCCCCCGGCGGGGATTTGGACCCGGCGGGCGTGCCCGCACCTCCTCCCCGGCCCTCCGGTACCCCCGCCGCCGGGCAGCCGCCCCCCGCCGCGGCTCCCCGCAGCCGCCCCGCACCGGCACCCCCGCCCCGCCCCGCTCGCAGGTGCGCCCGGCCGCCGGTGCGCGGCCCCCGCCCCGCCCCGAGCGGCTCGGAGTCGGGGAATAAACTTCCCCCCTCCCGGAGCCGCCGTGCCCGCCGCCTCCCGGCGGGGCAGCCCCGGCTCCCAGCCGTGCCGGGACTAGCCGCCGCCAGCGACCCGCCGCCGCCGCCGCCACTCACCCCTCGGACACGGCGGCGGGAGGCCGTCCCGCTTCCCCACAGCACGGCCCGGCCCGGCTCCTCCCCGCGCCCCGTCCCCCGGCGGCGGCGGCTCCCGTGCCGCTGCGCTGGCGGACCCACAACTTTCTGTGCGAGCCGCTGCCGTCCCTCCTTCTCCTCCTTCTCCTCCTCCTCCTCCGCCCCGCCCGGCCCGGCCCGGCCCTGCGGCGGCTCCTCCCTCGTCCCCGGCGCCCCTTTGTTAGCCGGGGCAGCGCCGCGGGTACCGGAGAGCCGCCCCGGCCGCGCGGCCCCTTCTCCGGAGGGGGCGGGAGGGGCGGGGCCGAGCCCGCCGCGGGCCTCGGGGGGGGCGGGGAGGGGCGGGGCGAGGCCGGGCCCCGCCCCCGTCCCGCGCCCGCGGGCGGCTGCCGGCGCGGCCCCGCTCCCCCTCAGGGCCGCGCCCGGGAGAGCGGCGGGTCCGGCGGGGGCTGCCCCGGCGCGGTCAGCGCGGCCCCGCTCCTCCCCTCGGGGCCTTCCCGGCCTCACCTGGGCGCTCCCGCCTCGCCTCTCCTTCCCTTCGCCCGCCCCGCGAATGAGCGCGGTGGCGCGGGGCCCCGGCGGCCCTCCGCTCGCCCCGTCGCTCCCCGTGAAGTGGCACGGCGAGGGAGCGTGACAAAACTGGGGGGGGGGAGGACGCTTGCCCGCTTCGCAGCAGGAAACGGCTCTCCCGAAACTCGTCGGCTTTGGCCGGGTGTCCCGCTCGGAGGCTCCGAGTCCCGGGGGTTGAGCTGGGCGAGGAGGGAGCGGTGTGGGTCAGGGAAAACGTGCTGCGCTGGGTGCTGGGGGTCTGCAGTCGCTTCTTATGTATGGACAGACGCATACGGGAGTGAAATGTTTAGCTCACGCTAATTAATCCATTGCCGCATTTGCAGTCTGGGAATGAACGTACTCGTGTTTGCTCGGGCGAGCGCTCTTCGCTCCCCTGCACCATATACCACCGAACGCATGGCCCTTACTTACCTGGGTGAGCGTCAGTCCGAAGTTTCGGCCGTATCCGAGACACGCCGCAGCCGAGTAACTCCTCAGCGTTACCTGCCAGGCCTCGGCCGCCCGACCCAAAATGTTTTCAAGGTTAGATGCGTTCCCAACATCGAGTACCTCGCTGCCTTAACAACAAAACCAGACACCGGCCAGCAGCTTGCAGAAAATAAGGTGCAGGATTTATTAGCTAGAAGAAAGGAGGGAGACCAGGTTTGGCAACGTACTTATTTTGTACCTCCAGGTGAACAGAAATTGGTAGCAATGAAATGAGGAAGACTTGTCTTTGAAAGTCTTTTTTTCTTACCAGTATACAGCTCATGAGTTTACTAGGCATTACAGATAACAATAACAAACAATGATTATGTGTATTTTAGCCTAAGCTAACTTTGATATTTACCCATACTTTACTATTTCCCCCAAGGAAAATAGGGATACCTCAAAGAAACAAAACAAGCTACCTGTAAGTTATTATTATTGTAATTCTAACTGCATTTAACATTTTTTCCTCAACCTTTGATCTGTGCAGTACATGTGTAACAGGGGCCAGGTCTTACTGTTCTAAATACCAGGATGGAGGGCCTCGCAGATAGTGCGATCTACTTCTGCACTTTGGAGAAGCCCCTAAGGTGAAGATGACTAGTTCTGATCATTCATTAGATTTCCTGGGCGATTCAGTGCAAATTAGTTAATTCATGCTTGATCTGCTTAATCCAAACCACTGCAGGAAGTCATTAATGGTTCTTAGTTGTAAAGAGATAATAATAAAGTGTCCGAAGCATTGTGAGGACTGTAGTTGTGAATTGCAGATCACGGGTGTCTAACACTATAAACCCACCGATATCGATACCTATCACTGTCTAACTGTAAGGCTGTGCTGAGCAGTAGGCGGGTTTTGTTGGAAAGGTATGCTCTGCGTTTATGCTCATTTGTTTACGTTATACTGATAAACCTGTACTAGGAACGTAACGTTTGCGGTTAGAGGAGCACCACTTGTTCCTTGCTGCTCTTGACTGAACAGGCAGCTTCTCCGCCCCGTATCAGGCATTCCCTGGGTTTTCCCCTCTGCATGCTGGATTTTCAATGCCCGGTGATGAAAAACCACCCAGAATCCAGATGTAAGCCAGATGCTTTTGATACGGGTCTTCCACAAACAGGACGACAGATGCACCAACCCCTGTAACCCAGCGCCTGCTCAAGAGTCAGCACAGACGAAAATTGTCATTTCTCACTGCTGGGTATCTAGCGGCGGTGCGGGGCCTGAGGATCCCAAAGCACCACATTGCTTTGCCTAATGCAAGGAAACACCAAGTGGAAGAAAGCCTTTTCTTTTGTAGGCTGCACTGAGGGGATCAGTCACTTCACAGAGGTTACCCAAGACCGCTATCAGGTAGCAATAACTTTTGATCGCTAAAAGCTGCAGTCAAGCTGATAAGCGGGAGCAGAGAGCTGGTATATCCCATTTCAAATCTCTGTGTGTAAGCCCAAGGTCCTGATTTTTATAATCTCGCTCTGAAAGCACCTGTGAGTTATTTCTCAAAAAGAAACACATTTCAGTTTAACCTGATAGCATTTCCTTTTTTCTCTTTTTTCCTTTTTTTTTTTTTTTTTTTCAGTTTTAGACAGAAGTAGCATCATTACCTTCTTTGAACTGCAGAGCGCCAGCAGAAGGGTAATAGAATAATGAGACTGCACACCACCTCAGGGAAGCAGGAGAATTTTTTTCCTGGTGTGTTTCAAACATGCCTCTCTCCAGAGCAATCCTCACTGAGCTGCTGATCAAAGCCTGAGTTTTCCGAGCTAGTTATTTAGACAGTAGGCTTCTCAACACAAGGGCTATAATTTTTATAACTGGGTCTTTAGGCACAAGTCCGTCAGGGGAAGAAAAAACACCACCCTAATCTTTAATATTCTGTACATGCGTATGCTTTAGGTCTCTCTAATTTTGTATTTCAGTGATTGGGAGAATTAGAAAATAATGACTAGCATAATTTTAAAGTCAAACAACAAAGTCTCCACCCACTTGTATTTCTAAAACCTCCATTCATCTACAAATACCTTGGTTGCTGCAGACTGTTAATATCACAGGGATTGTGTGGCACGGTTTACCTTTCTGTATAATGCAGATAAATTAGGAAAAGAAAGGAAAAGTCCATGAAGCCCTTGGACAACATTAAGAAAGGAAAGACAAGGGGAATACAGAGAAAGAAACTGTGAAGAAATGGGCTGTGATGTGGAGCCCTTGAACTTTGACCAAAGTAAACAAATAATTTATACCTTAGCGCATGAAAACAATGCCGTTGTGAGACTCTGAGCTCATCTTACCTTGTCTCCTTGTCTTTTCTTTGTTGTTAGCATTTCTATTTTTGGAATACACTCATAATTGATAGGATTGTGATATAACTAGGAATTTCATTTTTCTCATTACCTTGAGATTGACTGCTATAATAATGCATGTGTCCATTCATCAATGTTTTGTCATGATTTCAGAAAACCATTCCATATTCAGGAAGACATGAGATGCCAAATGGATTGCTTTGTAAGTATCTTTATTGTCCCTTTCCGCATAGCCCATCGTGTTGTCACTCTCAGTTAACAGATCGGACAGGCTGTTACTCAGCAGACTTTTTTTTTTTTTCCTGCAGAACTAGCATCTGAATTCAAATAACAGCTCCTTGGTGCTTCAGTGCTGGTGTACAGCACTAACCAGTTAGTACAAGTACCTTACTATTTTCATTAACTCTAATCCAAGGAGAAAAATATATAAAAAGATGTATCAAATAAACATTCTCTCTCTGTATGTTACTCTTGTGAGGAAAATGACCAAGTTTTTCTAAAAGCTTGGGTTGGTTTTATCTACAACTCCTTTGGCAATACCTTTGAAAGACTTTAGTACACCGGGCAGACATAGTTATCTTGTTCCTTTTCCTTTCTTTTGCTGTAATCTAAGTGCTTTGGAGTTATCTTTGTTGTTCAAGTAATTATCTCATAGTAAAATATTCAAAAACAGCTGTAGCACAATTTTTAAAGGTGGGATAGCATTTTCTACCCTCAACTCATTAGGCTGCGATCTGATTGTAATGTTAAATTGCTTATTTTTATTCCAAGCTCAGCCACCTTTCTGTGTAAGCTCATTCCGAGCTTCTCCAAGAATTAGAGCCCTTTTGCGGTAGGCACTGTAACATTATCTTAAGAAATTCAAGACCGTTTTGCTACATAGAGTTAACCATACATCAGGGGCCACCAAGTGCAGAAAACAAGAGGGATGGACTGGGGCAGAGGGCAGCAGACAATCGTGATAAATACACGAGCCCCAGGTACAAGATGCCCTCTGAGCAAAACGCCTGTCACCTGCACCGCCGCAGGTCCACCTGACTGTCTCTGCATCACCGTTCTCTGTCCTTCTCTTTCTGTTTAACCTAAAGATAAAGCAGTGTGTTCCCCTTAGTATACTTCCATTTCTACAAGTTGGGATCTGTATCTTCGGTAGATTCTCTCCACTCTATTTTTATCTCATTAGATTCGATACATCTATCAATTAGATCAGATTCAAGGGAATATTGTGTGCATAAAATACACTGGAACCTTGCATCTTAAGTTTCAGCAATTTTTTATAGCTTCATTATAAAACCCCAGAAAATTGCACTGTATTAATAGAAATGCTGACATCCCTTTAGCTGCAGTGACATTAATTGAAGCTACCATAATTTATCATCATTTTGAAGAATATAACCTCTAAAAGCACATTAAATAAGAGTGCATTAATGAACAATTACACTAATCAATTTACCCTCCCAACATAACTCTCTTAACTGCAGCAGAGGATTGGAAAAAAGAAAACCATCAACAACAGCAATGCCTGTGCAAGGCAGGAACCTTTGGCCAACACCATGAGGCAATCCTCTGCAAGGGCAGGTGTGAGATGTTAGTCAAAGTCACTCCTAACACACCTTGTTTTCTGTTTATTTATTTGGTCTTTCTATTTATTTCTTTCACTCATGGCTATTTTTTCAGTGCTGTTCCATTCTCATTTGAATAGCCTATGCTATATATTGGCATAGGTTTGTTTAGTGGCTAGACACATCAATACCTAATGGTTGTACAATTATAGAATAAGTACACTTTTTTCAGCAAGTTTATCAGTTAGGGATTAGAACAGGAAACAGGATCCCTGTGTTAACACAACATAGAAACTTGGGTAACTTGCTTAATTTTAGTAACTTGGTTCCCTCTTTGCAGTAGGGAAAAAAATAATATCTTCCATCATAGGGGCATTATTTATTGAGTGAAATAATATGATAGTTGGACAAAGACAATTTGGAAACACTTTAAAAATGAAAGCACTCACCACTCTGCAAAAATAGTTACCGGTGGAAAGGGTGTTTCTTTGTAGGTCTTTTTATTTTAAGGGTAGGCAGTGGGAGAAGATGCAGTTTATTCTTACCAAATTAAAAAGCAGCTCCTTAGTACTCTGTGAATGCTCCCAATACGTAATGAATACAAACCAAAAGAGAAATGAAACAAAACAATTTTTCACAAAACGATCACATTTTTTTACATATATTTGCCTCACTTTAGATTAAATGATGAGGTACGTTTCCTGTTAAATGATCAACATGGATGCTTTGTACTTGACCTCTTAAGAAGTTCCCTAATTAGAAGTAGAATTTAAGGTTTTATGTACAAGATTGCGTAAGTGCTAATAAAATCCCCCTCTGCTGGAAAACACCATTCATTAATGTCTTTACTGGGATAATGGCACCCCCTGGGACCCCAAAACCACCATGTGCTATGGATGGCGTATCCCATTTTCCCACCTACTAAACACTTTCCATCCAACTAAACTCCCCCATAGGCTAGACTTGGCAGCCCGTGGCTTTTGCCTCCCCGAATCACACGAGGACACCGGTGGTTACCAAGACCGAGGCAAGAGCCAGGCTTGAAATGCTTTGGCATCGATCCCTCCAGCTGCAAGACAGCTGCAGTCCAGAAGGTGCGTAGCAGCACTCTCACCGCCCTGAGCAAACCCTCGCACGTTTGGCTTCCCGACCCCAGGTGGACAGCCTATGGCCAGGAGAAGGCTTGACCAGGTTTTGCCATACCTGCCACTGTGAGCCTGCCCTCAGACCCTCTAGGAAGCCCCACTCTTAACTAACTCCATAGGGGCTTACAAGACCACCGTTAGCCTCCTATTTCCAAAACATGTAGAGTTTTGTTAATGTGCTGAAAGCCTAAATAACTTTTAATTACTACATACCACTAAGTGGGTTTTTCTTTTCTTTGAAATGACACGGATTTTGGCTTTTAACTAAAATAAAGTCACTGTGACAACATTAGATCTGAACATTACAGATTATACAAATTTTTAAGTCTGAACAAATGAATAGTCCTTTTTAGGCAACAGAATAAACTACACAAGTAAAGTTTTATACCCACCGAAGCCTTTAGTTATAAGTTTGTTTTGCAGTGCCTGGTTTTCTGTGGCTAAACCTGTAAAACAGAAGGAGACACTCTGCAAGCTGTGGCATCTGACAAAGCCCATTTGTAGATCTCCGCCCTGCCTAGGTAATCTCACTCTGCGCCACTTCACATCTTCACCCTCATTTTACAAAAATTCAACCTGAATGAGGTCAGTTATCACAAGATACAGTCAAAGCTATTTCAGCTAATGGTTTAAATCATCTTGACTGAAGCTCCTCATCCCCATCCCAGTTCCTCCTGGAGCAGGCACCAGTGGGGCTGCCCCCAGCGAGGCGCAGGGCAGAGATCTGCCGCTTCGCCCAGCCGCCCTGCTCCCCGTGCTGCTGATGTGCTGGGGTGCCTCTTGCAAAATTTCCCCTGCCTAAGCAGGAAATTTTGGCTGCTCTGTAAGGGCAGTCCTCCGTCTGCTTTGCGCAGCTGGGCCCACGATTGAGGTCTGAACCTAGTGAGCCCTGTGGGTTTCCCAGAGGGATGAGGACCCTAATTTTGGTTTTTTTAGTCACTTGGGGGCATTTGAAAGGATAAGATTTCCAGAAGCAATGGGGAGCCACGACACCCGGCATGCCTGGCAGTGCTGACAGGGGTGAGCTTCACACCTCAGACAGGCAGGACTGCGAATGGTGTCCTTGCTCGTCCCACTAAATTACGTGTCCAGTTCAAGGAAAAGCGTTTGGCTGAAAGTACACAGTTCTTCACGGAACGAGAAATTTTCTAAGAGATGTTTGCTGGTGCCGTGAATTATTTTGCAGCCAGTTAAATAACTGCTGTGCTAGAAGCTCTGCAGGCAGTAATTATTGCTCCATTTTCTTCTATTAGGCAGTCCTGAGCTGAGCCATGAAAATTGCTTTGAAATCACAGCAGACAAAGAGGAAACTTTTGGACATCATTTATTTTGGGATGTTCCAAACCAAAGCTATCTTCCAAACCAAAAAAGAAGTCCAGCCCTGCCAAGTCCTTAATCACTGAAATGAAGAAAGAGACCACAAAACGGAATGAAAAGATGATTGAAACAATTTTCCTACTCTGAAAAAGCCTTTTTTGGACTTACTGTCAGAAGAAAATGAGGGAGCAACAAAAACCCTTAATACATCACTGATGTATCTAACTGGAGGTGACTCCCAGAGGCCAAGCATTAGAAAAGGGAGCAACGCTGGAGTTTGTCCTTGCTGGGAAAGAACTCGTACGTGGACTTTGCATTTCAGAAAATAAAGCCTTACTAGCATTTCCAGAGAAATTTCCAACCATGTGACAGCAAGAATCTTCTTAAGAGTATCCACTACACTATGCCATTATAACATAATTGTAACATAATATCCAAGCATTTAGGCTTCAAGCACTTACAGGCTCATCTTAAAAACATTTACCAGGTACAGGACCGGGTACTTGTGTCTGGCCCAGGACAAAAGGTACGTTTCAAAACTCTCTGAATGCGATGTGAAAAATGCTGTAATTACTGTTAAAAGGACCAATATATATTTAAACTACAAACATATCCAAGCTCTGGCAAATTCAGTGTTTAAATCTAGTCTGAAATATGATGCCGTGAACACAAAAAAAAGACAACATTCATTATGAAACATAAAATGATCTGTGCTTGCCCTGAAGTAGCAATCACCAGCTAGCAACATTCTGTCAGCATCAGACCAGAAACAGTCCTGCCAAGGGATGTGAAGAAGGGGAGTGCAGTAGAAAACTGGTTTCGGCGAGTATACGACATGCTAGGGATGCAAATGCTCACAGCAAAGTTTTCCTGAAGCCACTAAATACAAAAGCACAGTTCCCAGCAAAGACCCCTGCAGGCTTCTGCCCCCCCTGCCCTTCATCACTGTGTTTGTTTAAAGCGTTTGTGTGTGTTAAACTCCCTGAGACACGTTCCTTGGACTCTGGGTGGGGTTCAACGAGCACATAGACATCCCATTTGAGCCAGGGACCCTGCAATGCCAGGCACCCCTATGTCCTATACCTCTGTGTGTTTCTGCCCTCCCAATGGAGCCAATCCTGCCTCTCAACCCATCCTCAGCCAAGCTGGTAGCACTGGCCAGGAGAGATGCTTTTATTCCTGTTCAATCTATCACGTTCTTTAACTTTTTCTTAAACCATCTTTAAATTCTTTCTTTTGTATTTTGAAGTGTGTCCTCCCTGTCATATGCGTGGTACTGAAGCCCACACGCTACTATTCAGTGGCATTTCTTTCCTTGGGAACTGGGAGAGTTTACTTTTCCACAGAAAGAGCTTTGCTATTTTGAGTGTGGAATGAGGTGCATGACTGCTCCTGGAGGTCTCACTCCAAAAAAGAGAGTAAAACAAAGCCTTGGATGTCTCCCAGTGCAGTGCTGAGCCCAAAGGGATCATCTTTGTCAAAAAGGATCAGCGAAGCCTCAATTAGGCATTCTTAATACAACAGAGAGAACTATTAAAATATTCTAGGTAAGAGTATTACAGCAGGCTCTGAGATGTATGTTATGAGAGGTCGACAGCCCACCGTGCTGACAAATATCGAGGTAGATGTCCTGCAAGAGAGACTGCCTCCAGGAGCGTTTGTGGCAAGGTCTGCAGGGAGCAGGAACAGCTTTGAGATGACCGGCTGGTACAGCCAGAAAACCAGGCAAGATCTGGGCACACAGGCAGTTCTTCACGTCCTAACATTTTGCTGTTTCCCTGTGCTCCACTACCTACCTCCATTTGTTATTTCTTAAAAGCTTTGGGTTGTTTCAGTCCTGTGTTTCAGCAGTGCCCAGACCTCAGCTGCCAAAGAATGTAACTCCTCCACCCTACGGTTACACCAAGAGTCATGAATAATAACAATGAGAATGCATGTGTCTCTGTTACAACTGCAGGTCAGCGGAGGCTTTTTGTCCTATTTCTTCCTTTATACCTCCTTGGACATAAATTGTAACTACAGCAGGTCAAAACCACAAACGAAACATTTAAAGATCACAATTCTTAACTTAGATGCCGTCAAAATAATCTGCCTACCTCGAACAATAGATGATTCATTTGCGAAAAGTGATGATTTATTTATAAAGATGCAAAGTGCAAAGCTGCACCCAGATCTCGGAGCGAGAGAGTGACACAAGCAGTGTGTTATGAAACCCTCCACTGACACCAGCAGAAGATAAAGTATGCAGCAGAGGGAGAAACACAACAGGCAGAACATCCCAGCCTTAGAACACAGCGGGTAAAGGTTTCTTAGGACTCCTCTATTTCTGCCAGAAATAAACCACTTGAATAGCTTTTTCTAAAATAGCTGTTGGCCTCATTTGTAACGTTATCAAATGCCACAAATCTTCCAAAGGGCCTTCCTCTGTTTCCCCACTCCACATCTTTTTCCCATGAAAGCCTAAGCCTGGGTTTGTTTTTTGGAATAGCAACCAATAAACAGAGGCATGGTAACACTAGCAACAGGAAAAAAATGTTACCAAATTCGAATATGAAAAATGAAGGAAAACAAAACCTTTTCAACAGTGCTTGAGGAAGCCCACGAGTCCTAGGGCTGATCCAGAAACCCTGCTAATCCAAGGATTGCTTTTCAGCTTTAGGATACACTTTCAAATTCAGCCAAAGCTGTCACTAATAATTAATGTAATACTAGTTTTGGGGTGCTCTCCCCTATATACATTCAAGATGACACCATTCCAGCATGAAATTTATAACTAAAGAACACAACTTTACTTGTAGAGTTGTTCTGTGGGTAGTGAAGTGACTCAGATGCACTCTGCATCCTCCTTATGGGGCCTCCTCTCCAAACGCTAACCGTGCTTACTTGGTTTCAGTGCTGAGCTCTGATTTTTCTGAGCTTCACTTGGTACAGCGAGAAGGGAACAACCAAGGAAAGCACTGAGGACCCCTGATTCACCACCCCCACACCTGACAGCAGCAGAAGCATCTCTGCATCCCTCACAGACAACAGGCACAGTGGGATGGCACCAGCCCATGCTCTGGCCTTACTAGGTTTGACCCCAGCCCATCACTACAGTCTTTACCGGAGTTAAGCCTCTACTTTTTCTTCCTTAGCAGGAATTTTCCATCAACTGTTTCAGCTGGAAACCATCCACCTTCCTGTACCAGGAGAAGCAGAAAGCGGTTAGGAAGAGCAAGCCCCAAACACTGCACAAGGCACGACGTTTGCCAGATGCCCTAGTAACTTTGCCAGTCTCCCTCAGCTGCTGCGTATAGGGTCCCTGAGCCCCCAGCAGAGCCAGCCACCCGCTCTCCCATCAGAGAGCCAAATCAGCTGCAGAAGTTGTTCCTGTCAGCATCCATAGTTCTGCTGCCTAAGAAGTTTCCAGCCCTTGCAAACTGGCACAAAGAGGCTTTTCACAGAGGTCCAGATTGCCTCCAGAGCCTGTCCCTTCTTTATTTACAGGAAGGCTCTTAGGTTACTCTAGGGAGGTCTGCAGATTGCCAGGGGGCTCTAGGGGAAGAATTTTGTCAAAGAACTTATGTTGCAATGCATCCTCAAAAGGGTCTGCTTTCTGATTCATTTAATCTTCCCTGGAAATTAACTTCACAGCACCAGCTCCTTTGACTGTGCATGATGTATCTTCACATGATACTTGCCTTTTACGGCCTTTGTGATCCACTTTGTTCCTGAACAGCTCAATTACTTTGATTTGTAAAGCCAAAGCCAAGACAACTTGCAGGGCCAAGTGGGTTCCTAACCAGGCAGTTCTGTGGTAGCGCTGAGCCAGAGGGTAGCTGCCAGCTGAACAGACACTTCCCTTGCTCACTTGCATGTTCCTACAGGGGCTGTTTCTCTAACACTGCTGTTCAGCTGACTCCAAAGCAAACTGCTTCAGCACTGAGAGGAGCTGTGGGAGAGGGATGCCAAGGGCAAAGAAAACAAAAGCATTGCCCCTCTTGGCCACTAGTATACCTACTCAAGCATAAAACTGCACCATGGAAGAAGCGTGATGGAATGAGAGCCCAAAGCAGACGGCTGAATGGATCCAGGCAACAAAACCAGTGGTGGTGACCTCAAAGTGCTCTTGGCTTTGCATATTGTTTTCAGACACAGGAAAAGGATTTATAATTCACACATCCAGTCCTATTTAGCCACCTAAGAAGAGGTGACATATGGGGCTCATGACACACCTATAGGCACCAGAGGTATCTCAGGTGGCACCACAGGGCGACATTTAGGCAGCAGAATCCCACCCGAAGCTCCAAAAACCAACCTAGAGCTGTCAAACAGCTGGGTTGCCCAGGACAGAGCAAAGTTTCCTTGCAAACAGGGGAAGGGCCACTGCCTCCATCCATCTGGTTGCTGCTGTATGCAAGGGGAGAGAAACAGCAATATTATCAGCTGATAACAAGCTCATATTTTTCTTACCTACCATGCACTGGTTTCTCTCTAATTCTACAGAGAAGGCAGATGCCTCTTATTTCTTTGAACTGGAACAGGCCTTCTCTCTCTCTCTCTGCTTATGTATGTGTAGGCAATGGGGCCAGCTACACACAGTAGTATTATCTGACCCCGCTTTTACAGATTTTCCATAGGAATATAAATGCAGTCAGACTCCCCTAGAGGTGGAGATATCAAATGAATAAGATAGCACTGAATCCATGTCACACACCTCCATGAACCACATCTGGCACACATAAGGACAGCACCGTATTTAAACAAAACCAGTAATGGAGTATTTGGGGCACGGAGCATATGGAGGTATTCATAATAGTAATGTCAGTGGGATGGCCTAATGATAGAAAAGGAGCAAGATTTGAAGAAACGTGAAATAGATTTTATTGGACCAACTGATACACTTAGGAAAGGTAGACAAGTTTTCAGGCAGAAGAAAAATCAGGAAGCAGTTGCTTTCATGACAAAGCAGCATCTGGTACAAAACGCTAGCAGCAGCAGTATGGAAATGAGGGGGAAAAGCATTACGGAAGAAATTATCCAAAGATTCTCATCAAATAAAAAAATCCTGCATTATCATGATGGGATAACTTGGGATACTTCCCGAATTTTGTGATCCATGCCCACGCGTGATGAGACTGATACTTTTTAAAAACAGTCCTGCTATCATGCTAGGATGAATTGCTAGGATGGTTTCTAGTTTAAAATTACAGTGCAGCTAGAAAGAACTGCAGCACTAAGAAGATTTCATTTTAGTGAAATTGCCATTAATGTTTCACCTAATGTAAGGCAATTTTCTCCTTCACTTAGGAAAATGTGTCCTTTCACACTCCATATTTTATTTGATTGCATTAACAGAATTCTATACCACCCGTTCAGAGCAAATCAGCAATGCATTTCTTTTGTACAACAACAGACTGAACACCTGTCTTTTTTATGATTATATGATTGTATTTTTGTTAAGAGTAAAATAAAGTTAAATACTAACTTGGTTGGAAGAAATACCTTTAAATCAGAGGGACAGTAACATACAGTTCCATTGCTTATCTCGTTTGTGGATTAGAAGTCACTCTCATGCTGAGGTTAGTTTGGGTGGGACAGCATTACAAGTGTTTGAGCCATGAGAACAGCATTCTTCATATAGCTCTTTGCAGCTAACACAGTGGGTGGGATTCCCAGAGGAAAACTATCAAGTAGCATTACCGTATGTTAAAATAACTTGAATTTAAAGCCCCCAAAACTATAATCATTGATAGGACTCTGCCTGAAGAACTTAAGTGCTCAGGAAGCAATTGTTTCAATGACAAAATCTTCACAGCAGCAGGCATCAAATGGTCATATAATCAGTACTAAAAATAAATGCAAAAGGCTTTATAACAAGTAGAAAACAAAAATAAAGGTATGCTAACAAATGCAAACTACCATGCAAAGTAATTATACAAATTACATTCCGACTATCCTTTCCACAGAGATACCAGGGTTTTACCATATTCCTCCCTACTTATCTTTAGAGATTGGACATGCATGGAATGCAAAATGTTTTTATCTAGAAGTGCCAAATCTCTTAAAATACCAGACCTTTGATCTCTCTGACCTGAAGTGACAATAACAGAACTTAAGAGACAACAGCTAAATTAGCCATTAGTCATGGCACACTTGCAGTAAGAAATGTATAAATGTATTGCAGTTCTGAATGACTCAAAAAACTATGCAAGTGCGAGGCTTGGTTTGAGAGTGGAATCATACAGAATCAAGTTTTTTCAAAGACGGCAAATTAAATTCCTACTTAAAAAACACGCAAGAAAGTTGTGGTTTATAGTACCTATATTAGTCACTAATTATGAAGTTGAACAAAGTGCTGTGCATCTGTATTTAAAATGTCACTTACAGATATTATTTAGTCTAATCCTTGAGATTATCTTGAGAAAATTTCCCTGCAAGTACAGTATTTGGCTAAGTTGGAGAGTATATGCAAAAGCAGCACTTGATCTTGACAGCTTTGGCACATGCGCCTAGGCATTGTCCGTGACAATTAGGCATATGAGAACTGGATACACGTAGGCGTCACACGCTGCAACACCACCCTTCCTGCACGCACTTGCTTCTGTGATTCCCGGTGCCACCTGCCTCAGACTGCAAGGAAGCCAAACCTCCTCCATCGCACTCTACTTGGCAAGATATTTCAGGATCATGGCAACGGCTGTGATAAAGAAACCGGAGGCACAGGGCATTGGAAAGGGTAGGATCAAATGAACCACAACGCCCTTGATCCGAAGGCAGAGGTGGGGGGGGTCAGGTAGTCGTCAATCTTTAAGCTGCTGGTCATCTACCAGAAGCTACCAACACTCAGTGAGATGATTTTCAGTATGATAAAAGAGGAGGGCTACATGCCAGGAACAGACATTCCTTTGGGAAAACAGCAGATCTGAAAACCTGGGAAAGCTATATTTAAGTGCAAACTGATAGGGCTCGGAGCCTGGGTGAACAAGAGACAACATCCACGAGTCACAAGAGAAAATAGAAAACCTCCCATAAATAGTTCCACTTTTAGTTGAGTCTGACTGGTTTGTTACAGCCCTCGGGCTGCTCTCTGGCTCTGCAGAAGGCGGGACATGCCTGAAGCTCTGCAGGATTCCCAGACTTTGTGCCAACAGCCTTCATACACAGGCAGCCTTCAGACCCCCTGACGTGTGGCCATGCAACCCTCAATCACAGGCGATGTTGCCAGTACCACCTTCCCACACTCTGCTCCTTTCTCCTGTGAAGTAACTAAACATAAACTCTTCAGTAAGGTTGGAAGCTTGACAGTGCTTTCTGCTCATGACCAGACCCCACCTGCCCACCTCCTCCCCAGCTTTCTGGGGCTGTCCAAGACTAACCATGAAACTGCTGGACTGTCAAAAGCTCCTTTAAACTCCCCTGCCGTCATCTGCTTCTTGCACCCGAGGACGTCCACTAGCCAGCAGCTGGGTGGCCTCCAGGCAAAAAAGAAAGGGCAGATCAACACGACAAAAATTAATGCAAGCCATGCCAATGAAAGCACCATTTAAATGGGTGTATTCTCCCACTGACTTTGGCGAGAGCATAATCATACAAAAAATGAGGAACTGATATAAAGCACACTAGGGTTTTAATCATACCTCTCCCACTAGCCTGCCTGGAAAGCTCTCCCCAGACATAGCGTTTGTTTCCTGATGCAAATCTCTGATAGAAATACACTTCTGCCACCTAACAGAGAAACAGGGGCACAATGCAGTAATGGAACCACAGAGAGGTGTAACTCCTAAAGCATGCAGTCACATCCCCCAGCCTGCCCGCCCCTGCTCAGCTCCGCTCTTTGCTCAGCTCTGTCCCCCTTATAACAGGAATTGGTTGTAGTGTGGAGGTAGCATGGGTGACTGTAAGCCACTTCATTCCTTTCAAAAGTTGTCTCTGCACCTATAGACTAAATCTGGGGTTTAGTACAAGGTATCAGAAAGGATAAATCAGTCCTCTGAAAGGCAAAGAAATCAGTCCTCTGAAAGGCAAAGAAAGCAATGGGGCAGAGAAAAGGATCCCCTCTCAGAAGTGGTGCAGGACATGGATTTGTTTGCCACTCAGAGCCCAACCTTTCCCACCCCTGGCCAGCCTGCTCCGATCATCATTTGCCCCCAGGAGGGCACTGCTGGGCCCTGCCCTTGCTGGGGGCCAAGTGCCCTTGCCCACCCACCCGCTGCCCCCCCGGCAGGCTGGGCTCTGCTGCAGCAGGAGACTCCCATGAGGCTTTCAAAGAGCACTCGATATTTCAGGGCTTCTGCCCCTGCGTCGCATGAGACCACCTCGCCACCACCAACCCGCTTCCCCCCAGCCACTGTTTTTCTTCCCCACCCCGTGCTCACGGAACCGAACTCCACTTTCTAGGTGCACGCAGCATGGTACAGAAGAGGCGATGGGGAACGCTGCGATGCCACTTTGAAGGACCCAGTCCAGGTTCAGCAGCTTGCATAGGAACCCCCCAGACCCTGTAGCCCGGTGGGGCCACCACGGGCCCCACCGCCCCAGGAGGGAACCCTGGTTTCTCGGCACCAGGCTCTGGCAGCAGTGCTGTTTCACTGCCCCCACGCAGCTGTCACCCAAAAAAAAAAAAACAAAAAAAACCCAACCTTCCCCTGGGGCAACGCAGTGCTGTCCTCGCCAGCCCTGACTGGGAGGCTAGGTACAGACCAGTCGCCTTTCCAGGCTCATTGTGACTTGCAATAGCCACTCATAAAACGACACTGCCGCTTTGCAACACCCACAAGAAGGAACCAAGGTGGAATACTATTGCACTCCTAAAGGAGTTTATCATAAATTAAGTCATCAAATGAAATCTACAGTCCACCTGAATAACTGAGGAATACAAGTTTCTGTTATGGCTAGATTTAAGGTCAGTCATCTCACTAAATAGCATCTGTTTAGGTAGTATGGTTACGCTTGATGAGAAGCACTCCTTTTAAAAAGTGTTTCTGTTACTAGTAAAATTAATCTTTGGATGGTTCTCTTTCAAATCCATTTAAAGGTATTTGTCCTGGAAATAAACAAGGTATTACCCAAATATTTGTACTAGAATTTGTTATCCCTGAATCTTTTTTCAAATATAGAATATGCAGCAGTCACCTGAAAAATTACACTTTTTTTCTAACACGCAGAAAAAAGGATCCAAGTGTTTTTCCAAGAGAAATCATCCAGTTCAGCCTTGTTAATGCAAACTGGGCCTTCATTTTCCAAACAGTCAAGAGATAATAGTTGTATTTAATTTGTCCCTTACATAAAATTACGGCCAGGCTAGTTTTTGCAGCTCTAATATTCCCCAAAGAATACTCTGTGATTTAAATGATTTGGTGGCATGGGAGAAGGGCTTTCCAAAGAGTTTACAACTTATGTCTCTTCTTCATCAAAGGCTAACTGCTTATGCATAATTTCATTTTATCCATACAGATTTATGTCCCTTCCCATCACATAATATTAAGATGCCTCTTACAACATTCCTGTGAGGTAGGAAAAATACTGTAGTCCTGCCCTTGCACTAGAAACCCCACAGTATCCTGTACTCTTTACGGGCCTTAACGGAATTTTTGCCTGTATTTTGAATTTCATTCTGTGCTGGTTTGAAGATCAACAGAAGGAGGTGACACTTCAGCACGGTAATTTTAAGTGTGTAACTACTGTGCAGGTGCTACAACTTTAGTATTACAAGCAGGCTTCTGTGCCTGTCTAAAACTTCAGTGACAAACAATCTGCTTACACAGTGGCAGCAACAGGATCAGGATCCATGAATGTATGTTCATAAACATTGGCTGCAGCAGCAGAGCTAATTGGGTATATCCTCAGAAGTGCATCCCTTATGGATACCTTGCTAAGGGAAGTCAGCTACCTTGTTAAGAATTAAGTTATATTGTTTTGCATTGATTTTCACACAGATGAAATAGAAGTCTTCAAATTACTTTCTCTGACTACCTTTTTTTTAGCTGAACACATATAATGAGCTAAAAAATAAGATTAAAAAAACAGTCTTTTTTTTTAACTCACTTTTTACAATTGCCAAAATAATGGCCTATGGACCAGAGCAGGTCACTGTAAGCGTTAATACAGAGGTGGTCAGGGATGGTGATTCAGAAAGATGGTACCTGATGTACTGGTTAACAGATAAATAGCAGTTGGCAACTTCTCAGTCAGCTCTAATGTCTCCCTCCAGAGATACCATCTCTGAGGTTTTGCCTGTGAAGGAAGCGGAACTGCTTTAATTATGCCAGAATATATTTACTACCTATAACAGTCATGCCAAGACTGTTAATGACAAACAGTACATGAAACGAAACAATGCACAATGCAAAGTATACACATCCCAGTTTGACAGTTAAGATTACCTTGGTATCATAATTTTTGTTAAAAAAAAATAAAAAATCAACAACGTCCTGAGATAGTTAACATTACAATCTAGGCCCATTCCTGGCTATGGAGACAAGTCTGTTAAGGACTTGCAGGTGAACATGAGGCATTTTCTGTAACTCAGGCTGTGGGTACTATCATGCACCTTAAGATCTCCTGACACCCTCTCTGCAGAGCCCAACCTAAAACAGGAGCACTCTGAAACTCTACTTAAACCCCTGTGTGAGACAACTTACCAAGAAAAGCAACAGAAACAGGCATAGGAAAAGCATCTCTAACCACAACTTTTGTTTTCAGAGCATTTTATTGATGGTTCCAAGATGCCCAATCCCACCCCATTCTTATCTCGTATTTCCTAGCACTCTCAAGTGTGTTAAGACTTCAGCTGGATACAGTCACCCTACCTTCTTTGTCATACAGGTCCTTTTCCTTGTGATGGCTGAGCTCTCTCCCTAACAATTTCATACTGAGCAGAAATCTCATCTCATACATGATGTCTCTCTGTACTGCATATTGGGAGGCATTAACTGCTTTCTCCTCTTAAAGAAATTTGACTCAGGCATTCATACTATACAATTCTTATCTTACCTGATAATTCTTTTTTTGTAGAAAAGTATTTTGCTCAGGGGGCTGGGCAGGCAAAGATATCACCAAAATTGGATCCAGTTGCTTTCAGTATTTCTTCTTTACTGATGTGTCAAGTAACTTTTGGGGCAGGTCACCCAAATGAATGCAGTACAACAGGTTGGGCATGTCTCAGTCTGTTTTCAGTCACAGAACACTATAGGATTTGTTAACTGGCATAGATATAACCTGCACTGTCATAGTGCTATCAAAATACAGATTGTGGAAAACATGGCTATTAAGCTAGCTATATAAAAATTAAAACTACATTTAGCCAAGAAATCAGCTACTCTCACAGCAAAGAAAAGCATAGCATCCTGCAAAACAATAAAAAATAATACAAAATATTATGGTAAAAGATAGAAGTCCTACTAATTAAATAAATCAATTATTTCTGTTCTGAATATAGTAACAAAAGGATTTGGAAAGCATTACGTAAATGGGATTTCTGAACTATGCTGACTCTTTCCAATTCCTCATTCAGAGGCTGCCTCTGGATCTAGGATGAGGAATAATTAGCCACAGCCAGTAAGCAAAGATTGTTCAGGAAGGAGACTACTAACACCTATGTAAACACAGGAATAAGAATTTTTACCTGTAGTTATTGGGCTGCCAGACAATAGCACTGGATGAAGGTGAGCGCTATCAGTTGCATTATCTTCCCTCAACTCAACAGACAGATGTCATTTGTTAACGTTATAGCTCCCAGACCATTTTAAGGAAAAACTCAGATCAAATTACACTAGTCTAACCTGCAGATCATGAACTTTAATAGTGATACTGGAATGGTCTTCCAATGAGTAATGCTTTAGCAGGACTCTGGCTTTCAATAAGCTAAGGCCAGACACAGGTGTTCATTTCTTACAGGAAAATAATTGTACACGTTTATAAACAAAATATTGCACTCCCTTGGTCTTTATTTGGGCAAAAGCGTTCGAAGAATTGCTTTCAGTATCTAAAATGAAGCACCTGATTAGATCTTTGCAGAGGTTTTGTTCTTCTCTCAACAGAGCTCTCAGTAAAATGTGCATGGCAGCAAACCCATGTATCCAATGGGTGTCCTCCTAAGCATTGTGGAATTTGTAGTTACTTCATCTTATCTTGGGATATTTAGGAACAAAACTCTAAGCACAGAGAAACACACAATCATTTAAGACTTACAAGCAGACAGATCTGTAAGTCTGAGATAAGCTTAAACATAAGAAAATGCCTTAAACACAAGAAAACACTTATTTTTAAGACATTAGAAAAAAATTTATTTACTGTAAGGGTGGTCAAACACTGGCATGGGTTGCGCAGAGAGGTTGTGGAGTCTTCATCCTTGGAGATATTCAAAACCCGACTGTTCAAGCTGACCCTCCTCTGAGCTGGGACGTGGACTAGACAATCTCCAGAGGGGCCTTCCAGCCTCTGCCATTCTGTGATGAATAAAACCAGTTAGCAGATCTGTACTGTCTGTGTTAGGGAGCCCAAACCACATAAGAAATTGTCTCCAATTCCTCGTTTCTTCACAGAAGAATTCTTAAAATGAGATAATCTCAGCGATTAATTTTAGATCCAAGTAACATGAAATTAATCGGTTGGTTTGTAACATATTGCTTGACAATCAAAGACTGAGGGATGCAAGAGGGAAGCAGTGGGAACGTGCAGAACAGCCAGGGCAGGGGAAAGACAGCTGCTGCTGAAAGAGGCAGAGATACTAACTGCTAGACCAGCTGGATCTGTTTCTTGGTATGCACGTAAAAAGCAAAAGGTGGAAGTGTGACAGAAAATACCAACAGAGACGTAAGACAGGACAAGTGAAACTAAAATACATATGCACGTCAATCATTAAACATGGATTAGCCATGAAACAACTCATTACTGCAGTCCATACTTCCCACCGGTGACTCCACTCTCATATGAAAAAGTTTGGAACACATGATGAAATAGCAAGAGACAAGTGTCACAAATCCATCAAGTCACACAGTCAGGGAGTGATCTCTTGCCAAGAATTACATAAACCACTTCAACAAACACTTAAAAATGAGGCAGATGAGGTCTGAAGGAAAGATCCCGTAGCACTTCCAGCCCAGGAAGAAGGTCACTGTTGGGCAGATGGTGAAGGAGAAGCAGCAATCAAGGAAAATGAAGGAATCTGGAAAGTGCACGCTTCTAAAATCATTAGAAGAAGGAAGGCATTTTTGTAATTGCACATTTAAGAAGTCATCTCCAGAACAGTGTGCACATTTTCTATCGTCTTCAGACAAAAGCTCTTCCCTGGCAGGAAGAAAGAATCAATTCATTCAGGTAAGTTTAATGCAAGAAAAAAAAAACAGAAAAATGCATGTTAGTGTGCTTTAAGCCCATGCCCTAAGATCCCAGAGATCTTAGCTGCAACGTTCTGCCTTATGCTGCCTTCATTTTAGGGCATTCAGGGCCCCTCATTTCAAGGTGCTCTGGTGAACCTTGCTGCTGTAGTGTCAATTATGACTTGTCTGCTCTGTCCTTCTTCCAGAGGCTACTGCCACGATAGCAAAGCCAGCACAAGGGAAAATGTTCCTGGACTGGAGGTCATCTAGTGCACAGACCAGTCTTTTAACACTTTCAGAAATACCCTTCGGTAATAACCCTGTGCTGACGTAAAGTGTTACCACCTGCATATATTCCTCCTGATGAGAAGAACTGGCAAAAGGGAACACAGGCCCACACGCCTTTGCTCCAGTGCAAAGCTACTGCCCATTGCTCTACCAGTGAAGGTGGCTTTAAGCCAAAATGCCAGACACCAGCTGGAGCAGCTGAAGGGTGGGCACCTGGTCTCTTCTGATGGCTATGTTAGGCCATCCTAACTCTAGGAGAGCAACACTCAGGGTAACACTGGGGGGGATGACGCTTTAAGTGACCATGGCAAGACTTGCAGGGTTCATCTGTTAGTCATAAGAGTAAACCTACCTCCAACAGCACTTTCAGTAAATTGCAGGACTTTGCACTGCAGTAAGTGATATGCAGACCCTTGTTCCATTCTATCAACACTGTGGTCAGGGTGGCCGAGCTCCCCATACTACCACAGTCTGATTCCCTAGAGGTTGCTGCTTGGATTGAACTAACCTAGCAGAAAATACCTTCTTTTTCCTCATCAAACCCAAGAAAAATAGTTAAGCAATAAAATGTTACAAGGATCTGTTTGGGAGTGTATGTTGTAATGCCCTGGAGAAGGAGGCGAATTAGGTAACCTTGCTAATGACACTTGGTTGCTGTGGCTATCAAGTCCAACAGAAATGATTGTAAGAATCTGCAGGTAAGATCAGATGCAATCAGCAGATGAACAGCCCAGCAGCTGTTGAAAATGAACCTGTATGAAGACAGACCTGTATAAACATTGACACAACTGTCTACACTATATAGTGGTAATCTTTGAACAAGCATCCTGAGAATGACAAGAATCCAGAAAACAGAGTCTACCCCTCATTTTTTTTTACCACACAGGCCCCAAAATGAGAACAATTCAAGAATTACCAAGTACGTCACATGTAGTTACTCCTGCTAACCTAAGGTCTTACTCTCCAGGCTTTAAATTAGTCTGCAGTAAGAATCAGAGAGATTATTGATCATCTTACATACAGCATCATACAATAGACAAAGAACTTCACAGCCTTTTTACACCTTTTTCCTCAATATGAGATACTGGTCACTGGGAATGATAGAAAAATAGATAGGTTTAACTGACCTAACAAATTATATGTTTCCATCACACACTAAAATGTAACTGAAAAAAAAAAAGCTGCTGAAAGTTTTTAAAAAGGATTAAACTATACTGAAGTATCACCTAAATAATATTTCACCAATAGGTTGCCTTCTTACTGATTTGATCCCCTTCTGTTTATGAAGCAAGGCACAATTTTTAGTTAAACTATGGCTTGCTGTTTTCCTGTAAGACTCGCACCTTGTTCAGCACACATCATGTGGTGCTTGCTGGCTAACCAGTTGTTCAATACTTTGCAAGGTCTGCACAGCTCAAAGTATGACTCTATACCTTATTTATTTCATGTTATTTTCCAAATTCATTGATATGCTACTCATGGGCTTGTCTAACATGACCAGATTACCCAAGTGTCTATCTGAATTCTTCACAAACAAGATTTACTTCATAGCCCATTTTGCAGATGGTGTATTTCTATTAACCTCTATTTTACACAAAGGGAAATTGAGGTATGGAAAGATTAATGTCAAATATCTCCAATAACTTTGACTGCTCAGAGACCTAGGATATATTTTTCAGAGACTGCTTAAAATACAGGTGATACATTGATTTCACCTGTGTTTGCAAAAGCTCTGCATTTCTGCAAATCAGACTGAGGTTCTCAAGATGGATACCACAAAATAAAGAACATGAAAACAAGTGATTGCTTATGAAAAATCTATTAAAACTGACTGGTTCCTCATCAGACAGGAAATATGCAGTGGCAAAAGAAACACCCCTAGTTCATTAGGGTAGCATTCAACTGTCTGCATACAAAGCTCTTTTTTATTCCAGTTTCTAGCATTAGTCACTATACTTTTTCCAACTTCTTCAACGAATGAGGCAAGGATCCTACAGATAATGACCTTTTTAGAAAAACAACTCATCCACAGAATGGAGTCCAATGGGAAGCAATATTGTTTGAACTAAGGGCCAGAGTATAAGAAGTGCATGTAAGAACGTCAAATTGCAAAGGCAACCACCAATAATTCATGAGGGTTTAACAAGGAAGCTAACAAAAACAAAGAAAAACACCTGCTTGATAAAATAAAAATCTTAAATCAAAACAATGGTCAGCTCCAGAGCTGAAACACATTACACCACCCTGTCATTTCACCTAAAATAGAAACCAATAACCCCAGCAGATTATCCTTTTCTTTATGGAGAAGTGTAGGAAGGGGTTGGGACGTACTTCTTGCCAGTAGATTTTATGGAGATTTCTTGAGACCAGGTAAGGTTCAAAAATCTTTTGTTCCATTCCAGATCTGCATGTGCTGTAACAAGCCATTATAAAAAGCAGGGAACACAGTTTCACCAAATGACTAAGGGAAGTTCTCTCCAAAAGAAATATCTTAAGTGCTGTGCCTGTAACAGAAGTATTTCTAACCAAGAAATCCAGCTTTCTCTTTGCTTTATCATAAAAAATGCTTTTTTTTTTGGTCAGTGATTTCTGTTCTTGTGAAAACTGTGATTGTTTTTACTCTTTTTTCTTTCTCACAATGCTGAATAGCTGCCACTAATTCATCCTGTAACTGGCATAGCTGGGACCAACTTTTCATCAAGATCAACACTGCATCCACAAAATCTACGTGAGCATTTATTGTATGTACAAACATGCTCGTAAATAAGTACATAAGTAGAATTACACAATTTGTATGCAAAGGTGTGGGTTTCCAAGGGCAGCATTTTTCCATTACAACAAGTAAAATGTACCTTCAAACATGCGCCCATTTTTACTAATTTGTACCTTAATGAAAAATAGGAATGAATATTTACTTAATAAAACATTTGAACCTGGCAGTACTGCTTTTTAATGAACAGTTCTAGAAAGTGTGGTATGTTTTGCATTTACAATTTCACTGTGGGAACAGGCAAAAAAGACAATATATGTACTTGCATTTCCTAGAAACTCACCACCAGACCACACTTCTCTCCATAACTCCCTCTTGACTATCATATTTCTATGTTTATACCATGTCCACATTTGTGATGCTAGATCATCTTACATAGCATGTAATAAAATATCCTGTCTGAAATATTTCACCTTCTATTTCATATTATATTGAAGGCCCAAGAGTTGTTCTCTCTCTTGAGAATTTATCCTTTATTTAGTCTGTATCATCACATGATAAATTTGGACTGAAAGCTTAGCATAATTTTCAGCACAAATTATCGGGAACAGGGTGGCTGAGAACAACTATATCTACCTGTATTAGAAATCAACCAGGATGCTCTGGCAAACACTAATATTTTAAAATGTGTCAGTCTGCCCTTGGTTCGTACTTCCTGCACTTTCAGTATAGTAGAACACAATGATATACTACCCTGTCAAAAAAAAAAAAAAATCAACCCCAAACAACAAAACCATGCTATAGCAAATTAAACATTGCAACATGTATAACTGCTCCATCTGCCCTGCTAAATAAAAGCAAGCCAGGAGGTTAGTCTGAAAATCCTGCTCACTCATTCTGCTTAACTTTTAGCTGAACCCATGGCACAGTTTAGGGTACAGACAGCACTAGGGACCATTCACCCAGAAGCAGGGTTTGCCTTCCCTCCACCCTTTGGAGTAGGCCAAAACCACCTCAGCAGCCTCGACACTCGCAGACATCCTTTACACCCTCATCCCGTAACCTAGCAAATGCGGTACTTACCCCCAAATTCACATCGTAAAAGCACTGTGACAGGTTGTCATACAGCCGTCAAAGTATTCAAAGTGCTCGGAACTGAAAAAAAAAAAAAAAAATCCACACAAAAAAACCTTAAATTACGCTTTAGACCAACAAAGTCACCACCTGGGGCTGACAAAGCTGGAGGGCTAAACCTCCACCCAGTGTGCCACAGGCCCCCAGCATGATGGCCCTACCTGCCTCCTCCCAAACGGATGGCTACACCTTCAGCAGACTACTTGCAATGTGATTTTTAGTTACCGTCAGACCAGCTGCAGTTCCCTTGTCAGGCACTTCTGTGGAGAACTGGCCTGAACTACAGAAATGAAAAATGACAGGCGGCATCTTGTCCTGCTGAGGGGATCCGTGGCACCCACCACTGCTGGGCACGGGCCTTTGCTGGGGTGCGTTTCTGTCATGGTTTAACCCCAGCCAGCAACTAAGCACCATACAGGTGCTCACTCACTTCTCCCCTCAGCTGGACAGGGGAGAGAAAATATAACGAAAGGCTCGTGGGCCAAGATAAGGACAGGGAGATCACTCAACCAATTACCATCATGGCCAAAACAGACTCGAATTGGGGAAAATTAGCTTAATTTATTGCCAATCAAATCAGAATAATGAGAAATAAACTCAAACTTTAAAACACCTTCCCCCCACCCCTCCCTTCTTCCCAGGCACGGGGAATGCGATTTACAGTCAGTTCCTCACACCTTGTTTCTGCCACTCCTTACTCCTCAGGGGGAGGACTCCTCACTCGTCCCCTGCTCCACCGTGGGGTCCCTTCCATGGGAGATGGTCCCTCCCACGGGAGACAGTCCTCCACCAACTTCTCCAACGTGGGCCATTCCCATGGGCTGCAGTTCTTCAGGAACTGCTCCAGCATTGGTCCCTTCCATGGGCTGCAGTCCTTGAGGCACAGACTGTTCCAGCGTGGGTCCCCCACGGGGTCACAAGTCCTGCCAGAAAACCTGCTCCAGCGTGGGGTCCCTCACACAGGAGACAGTCCTTCACAAACTTCCCTGGCATGGGTCCTTCCCACGGGCTGCAGTCCTTCAGGCACAGACTGCTCCAGCGTGGGTCCCCCACAGGGTCACAAGTCCTGCCAGAAAACCTGCTCCATGGGCTCCTCTCTCCACAGATCCGCAGGTCCTGCCAGGAGCCTGCCCCAGCGTGGGCTTCCCACGGGGTCACAGCCTCCTTCGGGAACCCACCTGCTCCAGCGTGGGGTCCTCCCCGGGCTGCAGGTGGAGATCTGCTCCACCGTGGACCTCCCTGCGCTGCAGGGGGACAGCCTGCCTCACCAGGGTCTTCCCCACGGGCTGCAGGGGAATCTCTGCTCCGGCGCCTGGAGCATCTCCTCCCCCTCCTTCTGCACTGACCTGGGGGTCTGCAGGGCTGTTCCTCTCAAATATTCTCAATCCTTTCTCCCTGCTGCAATTGCTGTTGTATTACTTTTTTTCCCTTAAATCTGTTCTCCCAGAGGCGCTACCACCATCACTGACGGGCTCAGCCTTGGCCGGCAGCAGGTCCGTCTTACAGCCGGCTGGTATGGGCTCTGTCAGACACGGGGGAAGCTTCCAGCAACTTCTCACAGAAGCCACCCCTGTAGCCCCCCGCTACCAAAACCTTGCTGCGCAGACCCAGTACATCTCCTTTTGGCTCTGGCCAAGCGCCCGGCAGTCTTCGCTGTGCAGCAGGGCCGGGAGGGCCCCGCGCCCCGGGGGGTTCCGCCTGCCAGCCCCTGCCCTCCGCCCCCCCACCGGTGACAACGCGGGCTGCCGCGGCTGCCACACCCGCCCCGGTGACAGGAGGCCCAGGCTCGAGCAGCTTGCGAAGGACACGGAAAAGAAAAAATTAAAAACAAAACATAAAAAAATCTCTTCAAAGTTAAGTTGTGAAACCAACTTCAGCGCAAAGTTACGGTGCCCGAAGCAGCGCCCGGCGGCCCGGGTCGGCCAGGCCCGCTTCAGCCCGAGCCGCCGAGCGCCGACCCGCCGCCGAGCGCCGGCAGAGCCGCGCCGCTGCCCCGCAGGCGGGTGCCGGCCGCCGGCCGCTCCAGCGCCGCTCCCCGTCCCTCGCCGCGGCCCGTCGGCTCCCGGCTCTCCGCGGCCGCGTCTCTGCCCGGCCGCCGCGCTCTGCCCGGCAACGCAACGGGGCTCCGCAAAAAAAAGGTCCCTACCAGGAGTGGGGTTCGAACCCACGCGGACATACGTCCATTGGATCTTAAGTCCAACGCCTTAACCACTCGGCCATCCTGGTGCAGATACAGGGACCGCTCCCAGCCGCTCCTACATCCAAGGCCGCGCTCCCGCCCGCCCCCCGCCCGCCCGCGACCCTCGGCCCGCCGCGGGGCGCCCCCTCCCCCGCCGCGCCGCGCCCTCCCGCCTCGATTTCCAGCGCGGGAGGGCGCAGAGCGCGCGGGCGGCCTCTCCCGGCGGCAGCGGGAGACGAGCGGGCGGGCGGGCGGGCAGGGCCCGGCGGGGAGCCTTGCCCCGGAGCGCGGCCCCCGCGCCCCTCGCCCTCCCCGGGCAGTGCCGGGCCGCGGCCCGCCCCCGCCGCTCTCCCTCTGGCGGGCGCCAGGGCCGGAGCGGAAGGGAGAGGAGGGCGGGCGGGGGAGGTGCGCGGGGCCGGCGCGGGCCCGCCCCTGAGGGGAGAGGCGGGGGGGGCGCTGGGCCAGGCCGCCTCGGGGCCGGGGGCGGTGAGGTGCCGGTTGAGGGGCCGGGGGGGGGCGGCGGGGCCGGCGTGGTTCGGCGGCGGAGCTGTGGGGAAGTTGTGCCCGTAAGGCTCAGACCACCGAAAAGTGAAACAACTCCGCTGTTTTCTCCACCCCCGCCGGCGATGCCGCCTGGTGAAATACCGACTGACAGGTGCTCTTGCGAAAACCGGTGTTACCTACCGACGTTTTACTTATTCCTGCCCAGGTGTTTCCCGGAATAGATCTTCCATAGGAGGAGAACCAAACCCAGCAAAGTCCAAAGCTATCAATTACGCTTAATTAGGAGGAAAATACCGCAGAGGAAAGGTTTCTTGCAGATCGCGACTGCACGCCAGGTATAGGGAAGCGCCTGTCGCGATATCCGCAGTTAGTGCCTGAACTGGGACCTCCCCCCCTTCTTCCCCGCATCAGAGGGGCAGTGGGGAAGTGCCCCATCGCCGGCCTCCCCCCCCACCACCACCCCATAGACACCGGCTCCCACTCCTGCCGCCTCTGCTGTCCGTTTTCCAGAGGAGAAAATGGACATCCTGCATCCCACCAAACTTTGCCACCTTTGAGCCTGCCCCCGAGGGGCAAGAAACAAACATTCGGTACGGCACAGGCTGGGGACGCTGGACCGAGTCAGCCCCCAGCAAACTGGAGGAGGCAGGCAGAGGCCATCTGCTTCCCCATAAGCAGCAGAGGAGCACATCCCCTGCTTGGTTGTTAGACACCCTGGTTGTAGGTGGCCATCTGTAAGGGCGTCTGGGCCTCCAGTTGGCAGGCTGCAGTTGGTGCCTAACCTCTGCAGCCGTTAGTGCTCGGAGACCCCCCAGGACGCTCGGTATGCTCGTGAAGGAAAATGCTTCTCACATACAATAAAAGTCAATTGTTAACTTTTCACAAATGTGAAGAACAGATGTGAAACTCGCACTCTCTTTTTCCTTAGTTTTATTCATGCGCTTGAGCCTGTTAATGAAAGAACAGCTCTTTGGCTGGAACTTACCATGCTGTATCATTTGCTTGAAACGGGCATCATATGGTAGCTAGCATTGCTCTATGTTCAGTAGGGCTGTGCCTTTCAGCAAAGGTATTGAGTAGAAAAAAATCAGGTAGGTTATCTCATTCTTTATTCACATCTAACATTATTTCTGAGAAACGTTGCAAAATGTTACTTTTTCCTGTTAAAACTTTGTGCCCTAATAGTGCACGCACTGTAAGCTAAGGTATGACGGTGGAGCTGTCTTACGCTGGCTGTTACTGGCTTTAGCTCAACTATTACAAAGACACTATATAACATGCTAGAAATATGGAAGAAGATAGATCTGGTATTGCCTTCTCACATATTAGAGATAGAAATACCATGGCTCCATGTGAAAATCACAATGCTTTGGAAATAGTAACTGTAATCACCCCATACAGTATCTATTAAATGATACTGTTTCCTGCCTTCATCATACCTGTGATATTTTTCTAGAGGTAGAAACACAACCATGTGTAGCTCTTTCCTTTTCAAATCAATTCCAAATATCTACCATGGTTCAAAAATCTAGAGAACCCGTTTTGTTTTCAAGAAATTACAAAATACAACTCAGGCTGTGCACTCAACTCATCCATAATGTAGGTTGGCCTCCTTAGATTGGAAAAGCAGCAGTTTAGCTTACTTAGTCCAGCCTCAGGCTTTCTCCTCTTAAACAAAGATACCTGGGTCTTAAACTAAGAGCTATACTTTCTAGAAGTTTCTCCCAAGACATGTACCAGAGACATGCCTGCTCAAGTGCGTCCATAGTCTGAGTCCTTCGCATGGAGGTAGCAAGGGCTCGATTGCCATTTCTCTAAAAAGAAATCCATGCTAAAAAAAACAAACAAACAAAAAAATCCCCAAAGATGAAATGGAGACTCATACACATATGCAGGATGTTCAGGGTTCTATACCAAACATTATATTGTAATAGGGGATTTTTTTTTTCCTTTTTATATTTATACAATGTTTTTTTACATTTTAAGAAGGAGCAAGGTGTGCCTGGTTGCCAGTTTTCCTTTCTGAGATTCATAGGGGGTTTTTTGTGAAGCTTCTGCTGCTTTCAGTAGGAAACAAAACCAAAGTACCAGCAACCCTAAAAGCTAAAGCAGCCCCTCACACCTTTTAACTCCTTTGCCCTCAAACCCAGCTATAGGGTTTGTCACATCAGGAAAAGGAAAAAAACCCCATAGAATATGCTACGTACATCTCCACAGGAGTCCTGTTGACTTTCAGAATGAAAAGGCAGCTTTCCTTAGCAAGCATGAAGATGTCCATTCTGCGGCTTCTGTTATTACTAATGCTAACATATTATCAAGCTACTTTTATCATCTTCTTCCATTCATCCGGTGTGCCATGAGTGTCTTTGCATCCGTAGTGTGATCAGGTTTTTTTCAAAAGTCTTTAACTGTGACTAGGCAAGTTCATGAGCTGGCAAAATTTGAGTTCTTACCCAACTGAAGGATAGAAAAGCCCCATGCTATTAAGCAATGAACACATGCTTGCAAGGAAGTGAATGACTTCTTCAGTTACTGGAAGTAATTTTTTAAGTGCCTCTAATTCACAATGCAACTTTAAAGTAGTTTTAAAGGGTCCCAAGCTGGTGTTTCAATGATTCTCAGTTTCTTCCCTGCAGCAACAGCCTTAAGTCAAAAGACAAGGTCTCCAATTACCTTTTTCTTCATGCTTTCGCTCTCTCCTTCCCCGTGCCTCAAATCAGACTAAAGATTTGAATATAAGCTTTGCATTTCTACTAACAAAATCATGAAGATCTCTCAGAACTGCCAGCGTAAATTTGTATTTTTTCTTGCAGTAGAGAATTATCTTAGAATGCATGAAACTAATTTTTCATGGGTTTTGTAGGAAAAATTATGGGAAGTCTATCTCAATATGCAACACATTTGATTTATTGTGGCAACAGATATTAGGAGGACTTTTTTTTTAGGCATTGTTTAATCTCCTTTCACCAACTCAGTTTAGTCCAGCAGCTTTTAAACTAAACTTTAACAATGCAAGAAACTATTCAGAGCTGCTGATTCAATGTAAAACACTCTGCACTTTCAGTTTTTCTTATTAAATCTTTTAATCCATTTGTAGACATACATATGTGCAAAAAAGAAACCAACAAAAAAACCATGTACACATTTTTATCAAAAGCACTGGTGGGTGCTAAGAATATGCAGATGAAATTAAATGCATATTCTGTTCTTCACTGATTTATGCCCACATGCTGACACACAGAGGTTTAGGGTATTTCTCTACAAATGCACATTTCCATTGCCTTGAATGGCAGTACCTACGGAGTAAGCGACTTTTCTTGAGTAGCACCAAAGCTACTGGTAATGGTGCCAGCTCAACACCCTCCTTTCTCCCACTTCAAGTTTGAGCATTGGGTTGCTGGAGAGGTCCTCAGGCAAGTGTAATTCTGATTTCATCAGGACATCACTGAATATCAAAGTATCTTCTAGTTTAGAAGATTGGTGTTCCTCACTCTTCTGTGTTATCACAGACATGCTCTTCAGCAAAAGAGACTTTCAGTTTTTGAGAAGAGTTATCCATTTAGCTTCTATTTGTGTAAAAAAAGCCTGTCCGGCTAAGAAGCATTTCCCACTAGGATATGAACACTTGGAAGTTGAATTTATTTTGCTGTTTTGTTGTATCAATATAAATAGTAAGAAATGTATGGGTGTTTTTTCACATATAAAATTAGCGTGGAAAAGATCAGAAGGGAAATGTTTCATTGCAATTGGTGCAGGAAGATGGCTATGCACACCTCCCGAGAAAAAATCCCAAAAGCAAAACACTTGAAATGTTTCAATATATTTATTAAAATAGGTACAAATAGGATCAGAGTTTTTTAAAAAAGTCACTAACTTCTGAAAAAATGTCCTGCATTAATTCAAAGGATAGCAATAGATCACAGTGTATCAGGAAGCCACCTAGAAATATTGTAGTTGGAAAACCTCCAGAAGCAGGAGCTGTAATCATTCCCCAGACCTTATGAATACATGCTTCACTGACAATGCTCAGTGGTTTCCAGGGCTGCAAATTTTGTATTCCCTCCTCATATTCCAAACCTACTGTCAGCAGACTCCCCTTACACAAAAGGAGAGATTATTTTTAAGCTTGAAAAGAGCACTGAAATGACATTAAAATGTTGTTTTCTTTCTTCTTCAGGTGTACTGAAGAAATATGTCTATTTTCTTTCCCAGGTGGAGATTTCCTAATAATGGGAGAAAAGTCGTAGTTTTTGTACACTGGTAAAATTGCATGTCAATAAATTTAATCCTTCATGTTATTTAAAATAGATATTAAAAAATCCATATTCAATCAATGCTTATAAAAAAATAAAAGTCTATTGACAGGATAATCCTTCCACTGAAACTGCTTGTGTTTATGTGCCAGCACAGGAGACCCTAAAATGCTTTCTCAACTCCCCAACTGTTGTCTTCTCATGGGTGTTTCTGCAGAAGGCCACTGCATGCATCTCTTCTGGCTGAAGTATTAATTGGCAGAAAAATATATTAGAAGCATAAAAGCATGGCAGTTTTGAAACTGAGAGTACAGACAGTGGCTGAAGTCAAAAGCCAGTGAGATGCGTCAGTGTCGCAGTGCTTCTAGCCACCTTGACAAAGTTGCGGGTACTCAAAATGGAGAAAAGCAATCACTTACTCCATTTGTGAATGGAGCAAAACATGCATACTATCATTTAAGGTGCGGTTACTTCTGTTAAGATTCATGACAGGTGGAAATCAAGTTGAAATAGAAACTAGTTCCTGTGTCCTGCTCCTGCTAACAGGCTCAGTATTTTGTCAAATGAACGGAGCAAAAATCTGTTCAAGTATTTGCATCAAGCAGGCTCCAATCTAGTTAAAATTGAAACCTCCTGATTCTGTGGTGTATTGTGTCACCCCAGGTGGTAAGGCTGCAGTGCCTGCAGACTCACTTTGAGAAGAATAAAGTTATTTCTTGAAATTTCTCATCATCCCTAGGCTGAGTTATCAGCCCATCATTCATTCCTCTTTCTTGCCTATTTGAAACAAGTATCACTGCAGAGACCTTCTTGCACCTTTACTTACAGCAACAGAGTACATTTCAATTAAAAATAGATTAAAAATAGTTTATAAACATTTCTAGGAGCTCTCAAATAGAACAGCCTTCAGCACATTTAGGAAAAAAGGCAATGAACAAAACCAACTGCAAAATAGCTCCCCCCCCCCGTTTATAGGGGTTGTCATTACAGAGAAGTCACTGGAAAGAATGCCTGATTTTGAAGACATTTGAGTTGCTCGGTGATAGCTTCAGTGGGATAGTCACCTTCTGCAACAGGATAAGCAGCAGCAGAGGATTGTTCTGAAGGGGTGTTTTCTTCTGTATTCCAAAGCTTTTTTCACTTGCTCTTTAGCTTCTCCTACATAGTCCTCAACATTTTGCATATTTATCTCAATGACATCGAAGGTGTCCGCCTGTTCCTCCACTAGCAGGGCCACCTGCAGAAAGAGCTCGTGAACTTCCTTAATGCGTCCTTCTAACTTCACCAGCTCCTTATGACGTGTCTCTATCTCATTCAAGGCTGAGCGAGCCCCCTTAACATCCGACAAGAGATTCTCAGAGAAGACATCCCACTTGCCTTGCTCAATCATCTCCTCAATCTGGTTGCTAGAAACATCTTTGCCCATGATCTCTAGCTGCCGCTGAATTCGAATCTTGCAGTTCTCCCGTTGGTTCATCTCTGTTTCATTGTATTCAAACATAGCTTCCTGAAATGCATGCATGAGGTCAACGTAGTGGTTCTTCGCCACCCTGGCAATGACAGACATAGCCCCATATTTTGTTATCGCATCTTCACTGAAATCTCTCATTATCTGGAGTTTCCTGTGGATGCTTTCTCCGCGGGCCTTGATGTCTCTGGCAATACAATTAGTATCTCGTTTGATGCTACTAAGACGGCGCATGGAAGTAAGGAAGCGGCTGTTTTGCTTTCTGAGCCGCTTGACATCCTCTTTTAGGTGGTCATTTTCTGTCCGAATGTTCTGTATGTCTTTATGAAGAATTTCCAAGGCATAATCAGTCTCATAAAGGAGAACATCATGGGGTGAATTTTCATCCTCCTCACCATCAGAAAACTGTTGGTTGTGTAACCTGGCAAATTCACGCAGCTCATTTAGTCGGTCTTTCATCCTGCCTGTAAAACAGAGGAACAGGAGGAAAGAATTTTAAAGTAAATAAAATATTGGTTTAAAAGCATTGAAAGTTCATAACTAATAACTACATCATAGTTATAACTACATCAAAAATAACCCAAAATACCAGATTTTAAATTTGTTCACGGTATTTTATATAGTGATGGATCTCAGATGCAAAACTCTGGTGCTAGAACACTCTTCTAGAAACTACAAAGCTTAGAAACTAAAAACATGCAAGAGAGAATACAACAAATCCTGAAGAAAATCCAAAAGAATAATAAGACGATCCCCAACCCCCCCAAAATGCCAGTCTTTCACTTGGAGAAAAAACCAAACTCTTGAGCAAATGATAGAAAGCCTTCAGCTACTGGTATGTGTAGATGCGTTAATAACTGAATGCTTCCCACTGCTGCTCACTAGAGAAATCTGTACATCTTGACCCTTCATTACATCAACTGCCCTAAATGTCACAGGTCCTCTGTCATTCTAAGCTTGCTTTTCCTGGGAGAAGAGTAGGAAGCCTCTCAGAAACAGAAATGGCATTCACCAATGCAGTTGGGAAAGAAAAGTTTTGAGAAATGGTGTGGAAAGTATCGAGACAGAATTAAAAATATAAAATAAAAAAAAAGGGCAAGTTTAGGGTCTGCAGATGCTATCATTGACCATACGTACCAGGCATCAAACAAAATAACACAGCGATAGCAGCATTTTGTAAGTAAAACCATCCATCCAACCCTTCTTTTTTGTTTGATGGAAATATCCCACTGAAGGAATAAAGTAACACCATTGTTACAGATCAGGATCTGTTTTCTATGTGTTTGTCTCAGGCCTACTTAACTACAAATTTAATTAAAAAGCCACAGAATGAGTAATCTGTACAGACCGGTTACGTGGTAACAAAACATAAGCCTCCTTTAAGTATGTTGTTTACTTGAAGCTCTAGACATAAAGTCTTTGCAGAAAGTGAAATCTGAAAGCTTTAGCAAGAACCCTGCACCAAGTGTTACAGCAAGCAGGAAGCTGAAAATTTTCCATCACAGAAGCTGTACATCCCATGACCTGATTTAAATTAATAAGAAAGAGAACCAAGTTAAGAAGCAGCACCAAGCAGGACATCTCCAGATCTCTGTCTGGAGGATTCATTTTTGTTTTTCCAGGAATTAAAGTATCTTCACAACATTTACAAACATGCTATCCACCATGAACAAGACATCCCTTCACAGGATCATCAGTTACTCCCAGGTTAAGAAAAGTCACGCATACATACCCAGTATAACAGGCCTAGATCTAATGTGAATTAAAACTGCAAGTTTATAATCCATTTCATGGGATTGTAGGATGTGTTAAAGATGCTACGGAGGAGATGGGAAAGATTCCATCACAGACATAGCCTCTTGGGCTCATATAGTTCATTGGGGGTATATACTGGTCTTGAGAACTGTCCTGATTAGAATCACATTTACATTAAAGCAAAAAAGTGAATTTCAACTTAAACCAATACTTTTACAAGCAATGTAAACAAATAAAGTCCATTTAACATCCTGAGAGAAGAGCTTTCATTCAGGAATCCACACATGTAAGATGATTGTTTGAATTTAAAACATAAGCCACATAGATTCAACTCAATCATACAGAGAAAGCTTTAGGAAATGAAAGGTTTTCCACCTCCTCCCTCAACAATAATAAAATCAAGACTTTCACCTCATGCCACAACATCAACATGAAAAATCCCCATCTAAAAGGAAAAAAAAAAAGTGTGGTACAGCTTAAAGGTCAGGTTTACTTGGCTTTAAAACTGTATGGCCAAGTTTGCCTAGAGGCACTGGGACAGTGAGAACATCTACCCCTCCTGTCTGGAAATAGTGGACCGTTTTCTAGACAGCATGGTGGAAAGGGAACAAAGGCATCTAGCAATCTCAGAATTATTAGATCTCTTCTAATCACTGTTTCTGAGATGCTTTGCACCTGAAATGTGTACATGGCTCTGAAAACCAGTTACATTGCTCATCTGACTGCATTCCTGACTCTTACTGGCTTCCCTAGAGTTGGTGATCCTCCCACTTCTAGTCTGATCCTTGAGCTGTCATGTGTTGTGTTCAGCAGTTTATCCTTTTTGTGTTTACCATCTATATTTGGAAACAGCAAACAATGTTTTTTTATGACTTTAAAATGACAATCCACAGCAGCAAGGTGACATTCATGTAAACTAAATCATGTGCGTGCAGGACTACATTGCCTTTGTGCTTAAAATTCCTTGAACTTGAGAAAAACTAAACTTCATAAGCCTTCCACAGAGAGCAGATTGGCAACTGGCTCAACAAGAATAACGTTTTATTTTTTGTGCTTGACAAAGAAAACACAAACAGAAAACCACACTGAGTAAGAACTGCGTAATAAACTTATCAGTTTGTAGGAATAGGTCTACCCTTCCTTCCCCCTACACTCAAAAGTGTAACTTGCAATTTGTCTTTCTCACCCACAACAATTTTAAGGTGTTACATAAAATAAAAATAGGGAGAAATGGAGAAGTAAATACACGGTAATTCACAACATGAAAATACTAATGCTGTAGTAAGTTCATGTGTATACTAATTCTGCAGCATCTCTGTAAAAATATTGTTGCCTACACACAGGAAGATCATGCAGTTAAACACTGGCCTATGTCTTATCACTTCCACCAAGTCTCTGCCTACAGTCTGTATAGGCCAAATAAAAGTTGTGCAACCTAAAATTTAATATTTATCATTCAGTTCATGGACAGATATCTCATTTACGATGTTACTACTGTTAATTTCCTTATGGATTTCTCTTGTGAAATCCCTAGAAAGCTCCTTAGACTTGTAACAGTCTTTTTGGGGGAGGGCGGATCTAACAGCCCCATCCACAGCCACAGGTTTCAGCTTAGAGTGATTAAGGACAACACTATCACTCTTGATGAGTAACGATGCCCACTTGAGACACCTGAAGCACAGTTTTGTGTACCTGGTACATTCAGAAGTCAGCTCCTTCTGACTTCGGTCACTGCTGCAAGCCTTGGGCACTTTGCTGAGTAAGATCACGAAGTAACAAGCCGGACATCAGTGAATGAACACATGGATCGAGGCCACTTGTGAGAAGCTCATCTCCAATGATATGTACAGCATCACCCACGATCTCCGTGATCCAGTAGATCCAGTAGAATCCAATTCTAAAAGTGAACAGAGGGATCAAATTACAGTTGCGCTGACAATCTTCAACCTGGGGTTTCCCAGTTTCTGAGTGCCTAGCTCTAAAAGCCTACATTATTTTAAACTGCATACCAAACTTACATTCAAGGTGATCAACGTGAGGATCTTTTAACTCTGCATTGAGGATCCATACGCATCAGGGTAATGGCTCCACAGCTAAAGTGATCGCACTTTTGTCCTAACAAACGATGCCATCTCTTCAAGCCTGACTTCAGAGTCCTGCAAAATTAGGGATTTTTGACATCTTTCATTTTCCCTGAGTCCTGTCTTTTTCTCTCTGTTTCTAAAGTACATCACCTAGCCTGCTTCCTACTTCATCTTCACATTTGCAAGATGCTCTTCCTTATCTACATACAGTGCCTGGACAGGATGGAGGACAGGAAGAGAATGACTTTCTGCCTGTATTTCAGCATCATATTAGGCCACAAACACCACAAATTGCAGAGGACGCCTATTCAGCTTTATGCAAGAGCATGCACAATTAACTCTGCAGGTTAGCATTTGTAATATTTGGCCAAAGATATCTGTGAGGTTCAAAAAAATGTTTAGGTTTCAGCTTTCTTGAGCACCTTTTGCTCAAGGAACCCAGTAAATTTATTTGGGGCATTTGCAAACTGCTGCTTTGAGAAACTCACAATTTGGCAAAATTTTAGGAGGTTTACATAAGGAAAACAGCAGGCTCGAATGCAACGCCACCACAGAGGTCTTTCCCCATTTCAAATTCCCATTTCAAACAAAGGGGAACCAGATCTTCCCAAGAGAGGACAATAACTTCCAAGCATTCCTTTGGTAGTGTCAGGGGCAGAACTGACACTAAAGAGCTGAAACAAATGAACAAACAAGCATGGGAGAGCAGGGGGGAACAGCCATTTGAAAAATGTCAGCTTAACGAATCAGTATTTAGAAAAATTTATCTCCTTTATCAGGTGCTGTTGTTACTCAGGGAAGTTTGCATCTACTTACATGACGGTAGCATTGTTTGTAATTAAAACAACAATATATTAATACATAGTACATTACTAGTTGTTAGGGATAGCCTCAGCACACATTCTTTAAAATGAGCAGCAATCCCTCCCTGAATAGAGGGCCTGGTGCAGCAGTATAAGGTGGGCTCCCTGGCTAGCAAGCAGCTCTGCAGAACAGCACCTGGGTGTGGTGGCGGACATCAAGTTGAACATGAGTCAGCAATGCACCCTTGTGGCAAAAGGGGGCCGACAGAATCCTGGGCTGATGTAGCAAAGGTGGTCGAGGGAAGTGACAATACCCCCCCCCCCCCATCTGACACTTGAGAGTCCACATCTGGACAGCTGTGTTGGTGCCAGGGCTCACCAGTGCAAGAGACATGGACACACTGGGGAGGCCACCAAGATGGACGGTCAGAGGTGCTGGAGCACCTGATATATGAGGAGAGGCTGAGAGAGCTGGGAACGTTCAGCCTGGAAAGCAGGAAGCTCAAGGGAGATCTTGTTGCTGTCACCAACTGCATCATGCACGGGTAGACCCTTCATGAAGATGCGCAGCAACAGCAAAAGGGGCAAGAGACCCAAGTGGAAATGAGGGAAAAGCCAGCCAGATAGTAGAGCAGGAAAAAAAGGAAAAAAATACATCTTTCAGAAACACTGGAAAAGATGTCCAGAGAAGTTTTGGAATCTGCATAGAAGATATTCAAAACTCTACTGGACATGGCGCTCAGCAACCTGAACCACCTGTGTGTCTTTGGAGGAGGGCTGGATTAGACAACCTCCAAAGGTCCAGTCTAAATTGTTCCAGTACTCAGCCTTAGGTCAAAAGTTCACTAATTTGAACATGAGTGCTAAATATATTCAAGTACTTGCGTGGGTTTATTTAAGATAGTTCTAACATATGAGAATATCAAGACACCAACTACTCTGGAGTAACAGCCCCAAGAGTATAAATACCTTAATTCTAACAGTGTGCATTTTAATAGATTAGCTGTCAGTTTTATTTTCTTCTAAAATACTGTGTATATTCAAACTGGAACATGTACTTCCATGTTTGTATTTTTGGGCTAGATAAATCTGTCCTTGTAAAAATGAAGTTCCTCCTGCAGTCCGTCATGGTGTGTAACACCAAAACACACACTCACGCACACAGGAAGTACAGGCCAGGTAATGACTGCAGAGGTTACAAATTTGAAGCCAGATACCCACCAAGTACAGTCAGCTGAGGACACGTTCAGTGCTCATCTCTTCATGTTAGCATGCTACTTCTTGGTATTAATCACCACAATGACTAGCTTTCCCATGATGCCTGAGAAAGACGCAAGCTGTCCTGGTGCAGTAAAGACTGCAGCCCCACACAACTCTGCATGACATGGGATTTCAGACAGGAAAGGAAATTCACTCTGAAAATCAAAAACTGTGCATACACATAAACCCCCTGTCTGTTAGCCCCATATACAAACAAACAGGAGTCCTACACAGCATATTTCCATTGCTGTGCTAATGTTCTGCAGCCTGTCACCTACATAAAAATAACTTAAGGATGAAAAGTTATTTCTATAGAAACAAATGAGCTGCACACCTCTATCTATTTCAGCTTTAGCATTTGTATATCCACATCACTGAGTTTGGGGACAAACGGTGAAATAAAGCAGCAGTTTCAGCACAGCATCCATATTTCGTCACCAGGAGCTGGGAAGGAAGCCAGTGTACATTTTTAATTTTTACAGCATTCATCAAAGGCAGCTGCTAGTTAATACTAGCTTGTGGATACCCAAAGTCTAGTCAGTAATCTTTTTAGCCTTGAGTAGGGCCTTACAAGATGAAGCTTTGACTTCAGTTGAAGTGGCCTGTTTGAGGAACAACAGATATTTCAAAACAAGCCAGTTAAAATTCGTTTCTATCAGCAGTTCTTCTCTCCCTCAGAAGGTAGAAGTCCTTTTGTGCTCCACTATGAACCCGTGTGGCTCATCCTGTCTCTGAATGACATGTACTCTTGGTTGCATGACACAGAATAGATGTGACTCAAGAAAACAAGTGGTGAACAATTAGGAAATAACCTACTCCCAGGCAGAATTGCTTCATAGCCAAGCGTGCGTCAGCACATTCCAGTATCTTCCCATACTGCTTGTAGAGGATGCAGTATTGATGGAAATCCACTCAGATGGACTGGTTGAGTCGAACACGCTCCATTACAAGGCAAATAGTGTGCTGCTGTTGCACAAAAATGCAAGTCATGTGTAGGGTTCGGCGTTCGGAAGATCTCGCGATGTCACGGAAAGTTAGAGGGTTAGTTGCAGCCTTGTGATGTACCTGTAATCCCGCCTCCCCTTGTTAGTATAAAAGGAATTAACTGTGCAATAAAAGGGGAAGTTGGCGCTCACACTGTGTGTGTTATCTGTCTCTTTCCCTGGTCCGGGCCGACCAGTGATCTAAGCATGGCACCTTGATATGTAGCAAACGCTACAGTCATGTATAGATAAAAGAAGGGTTAAATGCAGCCGAAGCCTTTCAATTAAAGAGTTGGAGTCTCAGATTTAATCACAGTTTTCTAGTATCTTTCTGTCTTGGAAACAACTGTCTTAGACCACATTTAATAATTTTGCCTGGCATCTGTTGTCCAATAATAGATTTGACAAAATTATTTCATTTGGAAAACAGACTGTTGTTTACAATAGGTTTTCCTCTTTCCAAAAGATCTTCTAATTGACTCATAGCACAGTGCTAGTCATCCTTTCAGACCAAATTCCCCATCTCCCCAATCATGTCCATCACTGGTGGAACAGCAGGCTTTAATTTCTCAAATCACTCTTCTTTTTCCTTCCTTCTCATCTATAAGAGCTCAAGGAAACACCAAAAATCATAATCTAATGATAGGACAGCTTGCCTTCTGGAGCAGTTTTAAGATCATATCTGTATATTAACTCCAATATTAACAACTATGACAGAGATCAGCATTTCAAAATCTTTCTGTGGCCTCACTGAAAGGAAGTTATCTTCTCTGGAGTTTCTTGGATTGGGCAATGTTTAAAAATAGAAAAAACATATTCAGGATTGAAAATACACCAGTTAACCCAGAATACCAGTTATAAAGCTACAGAAATCCAGCAAGAAGCCACAAATATATCTGAAGACTCTTAGACACCACCCACTTTATATTGTAGTCAAAGCCTGTGTACAGCAGAACACCTCTTTTAATACTTTCAATACCCTAGTGAGAAGCGCATGCAGTTGCAAATGTCTCAGGGCAGTTTTTTTTCCAAAAGCTTGCATGAAGTGTCAACTTCTCTGTTTGTATTGGAACAAGTTATTTATTACAAGTCGATATATTCAGAGAAGCAGGGATGGCTCCTATTCTTTGCAGGCTATTTCTGCAGCTGTCAGAATCTCCAAGTCTCCAGTGGTTCCTTTCCTACCATAAAGGCTAGGAAAGGCCTAGGGGGAAAAAATTAACATTCAAATAGTTTGTTGCCTCTAACTTCAAGTAATGAGGCAATAATTGCTTGAATACTGATAGCTTTGGAGGGTCCTCTTTGACTTATCCCAGTGTCTTTACCAGTATTCAGTCTCTTCAAGGTAAAGTAACTCTCAATTTTTGTACAACAGCATATTACAAATTCAAGGATCTAGGGTGCACCTCATACTTCCCAGACGTATTCAATAAAGTTAACCATCTTGGTGTTTTCCATAGACTAGTTATCAGGTTTTCCAGACATCAGTATCAAAACTAGGAGAAGCTGCTAGCATGCATTAAGTGCACACATAATATGCATTGCATTTTTCACATATTTATGATAAGACAGACAAAATAATCTGAAGTTTTAACTTGTTACTACACAGTAGCATGTGCTAAGTAAACATTATTCTTGCATTGGAGAGGACAGCTTTTTGCACATAGGTTGACTGCTACTACTTACTGGGTTGTCTAAATTTTCACTGGAGAGCTGGGGATCACCACTGACAAATTTTCAATCCTGGCTAGACAATAAAATGGATTCTTAGTATCTCTTGACATTTTTCTCACAACTCACACTAATGAGCAAGTGTAACTAGATTTGTGTTTGTTTGGCTGGGGGGGTGTGCCTGTACCAGGGCTGTAGACAAAAAAAAGTTTCTCCATCTTCACTACATGGCCCATTGAAGTGTTAAGTCTTCATGTGCATTGTTTGAACCCCCTCCCCAATTTGGGAACCCTCTCCAGCAGTCCTCATGCTTCTGTATACAAATGGAAGTTAAGGACAGGAAAGGCTAATGCAACCCCCAAACTTAGCCCCTTCCTTTTCCTAAGGATGCTAGGAACAGAATATATAGTTAGCAACTGCAGATACTGAAAACCTGCCGAATCCTTGACACCTGCCAGCTAATTCCAATCAGCTTTAACAGCTTGCTAAAAACAGAGTGCCATTATAAAGAGTAAATGAACATGCACAGGATAGAATTTTATCCAAGGGGAAGAAAAACAATCCCACCATCACTCTCCATTCAGTGCTTTTCAGTACACGCAGCGCACTGCAGGCTGACTACTGCAGCGTGCCCGTCCTTCCTGCCATAGGTAACACCAAGGTCTTCAGGTAAAACTGGCCTAGATGGAGACAAGGGGAGCGTGAACTGTACCTCCACCAGCTTGGCAATTAGTTAAGACAGAACCATATCACTAACATAAACAGTGAGACAGCCATCCATGCATTTCTTGGCAATTACTACAGCTCAGCATCGTTATGAGTCATGCGCAAGGAAATCAGACAACGCACTCGCAGGCAGTGCTGTCGCTACGTTGCCATGAGTATATACATTATCTAATTAATTACCTCGGCTTCCCTGAAACACATTGGCTCAGTGAAATAGCTACGTACATACCCCATTTATATAACTACTATTGCTACCTCACAGTGGTATTTATAAGTGATTAAGACATTATGTTGGCATCCGAGTAGAAATATGAGGTTGCACGTGATCATCAGTCAGAAGCAACATATTCTGCAGACAATTTTAAATTAGCACAACAGCATTACTTTTTAAAATACACATATATTTAAAGCTTGTAATACAGTGTTAGAATCTGAGATCAAGTACTCCTTAAAAAATCCCTTTAAGGTTAAATACAGGGTGTTTGTTCATGTTGGCCAGTACACGTGAGGCTCAGTTCTGGGTCCTACTGCAAAATCTACACAACTGTAACTGGACCAAAATAGTTTCAGTCAGGAAATAACCCCCACAGCCACACATGTATACCCAGAGCCTCAGCCCCAGGACATGTCAGGTGCTGGCAGGCTTTATGGCAGTCACTCTACACTACTTAGCAGCCCATGGGTGTTCACAGCCCTGTTCAAAGTACCAGTGAAGTTGAGACAAGATATAGATGTAATTAGGGACACATGGGCCAGTGGTACTTAGAGAATCTGTTCCTGACTGGGCATATCCGAAGCTCAAGCAAGCTTTATTCTTGCTTTCAAAAATAAGTGATTTATCATTAACACAAATAGAGCACAGAGGAAGGGCAGCGCAAGAAAAGCTGGAACATTTAGTACTTTCTTGGCTTTTGTGAATGTGAGTTTGTCAAGAATTATCTTGGCAATTAACGGGTTAACTGTGATAAGCCTTCTGAAGTCAAGATATGTGACATCATCCCCTCTGTGATAAACTACAGAAATGTGGTCTAGCTGAGAAGAGCCAAACAATTTGTGCGATAGGCTAGATGAAATACCAAGACGCTTGACACAATCGGCAAAAGCTATCAACACAGATGTAGAAACTGAACTGCATTGCTCCCCTCCAGCAGGGCCCCCCCCCCCGTCCCACTCCCCAAGAGGGGGTTCCCAGGAGCCAGCCCTAGGCAGGAGCATTGCTGCCGCTCCCTGGGAATGATGTTCCTCACCAGAGATGGCTCGTGTGGGGACCACGTCCTGGAGGGCAGCCCAAAATGCAAGTGTAAGCAGAAGTGGCTTCTCTACAAAACTGCGTAAAAGTGGGAACCCTGCATTTGGTGCTGAGATGAGTTCGTTAGCTCAAATTAACATTGCCTTAGTAATTTCTGCACTGTGCTTTGTCATCCCTGCACTACAGGGATGACCAAAGAATCAAAGAAAATTGATGGACCAGATAAAAGATAATGGAAAATATATCTGATCCAGCACCTTCATACTTGACACAGCAGTTGTCTTCTCTCATCAGAACTGGTTTTGAATAGGCCAACATTATGATGGGTTTCTGCCATACTCGGAGGTTATCCGTATTTTCCATTAGCAGCTTGGAGAGTGGAACCAAACATGAGCCTGTACAGTCTCCAGGTGACACAGAACTGGAAGGGAGTGCAAGTGAGTGTTTGGTGGCAGAGGGGAGGAGAAATGATGAGAATTTAAGATGACCTTGGCAAGTAAGAGAAGTACTGGCAAAAATAAAGGGAAATTCAACAGAGACGAGCCTGGTATGGTACATTTAGAAGAAATTATTCGCACAGATGGAAAGTAGGAAACACCTAGTTTGGTAGCAAGAGAACATTGGTGGGGCTATAGCAGATTGCAAGCTAAAAACCAAGTCCACAATATAATGCCATTGTAAAAAAAGCCATGTCTTGTATGAGAGATGGCATGGGAAGGACTGGTTTTACTCTGCTTGGCATAGGTAGGGCCTCAGTCGGAATAGTACATCCTGTACTCACACTAGGAAAGTCAGAGTGTACTGAGAATTGACTCCAAACGGTTTAGAAAATACAGCCCTGGAGGAAGAACAGTTGAAGGAATTATGTTCATTTCATGCAGAAGACCAGGGAGAGAGACACAGCACTCCAATGTATAAAAGGAGTTTATAAAAAGAGCAACAATCAGTTTGTTCCCTGTGTTGACATTGGAAACACACAAAGTAATCCATTTGTTTCATGCATGAGATCTATGTTGAACTAGCTGTGACTAGCTGAAAATCCGGCCATTTTTCTGTGGGAGCACTGTGGGACCCTCTTCCTCAGAGGATAGAGAGGCTACAGAAACCCCTCTCAGGTCTGGTTTAGGTGCACTGCAACAATGCACGGAATGGATTAGGTGATGTCTTACAGTCTCCCCATGGCCCTGCATTTCCATGATTTGTTCAGTGCCCTTGCTCCTGGTCTCACTGTATGTCCAGCACAGTGTACGTGCAAGCACAGGCGAGCACAGTCCCGCTGCCCATGCTGGGGAGCAATCTGGGTGACTCCTTTCACCCAGTAGTTTCTCTTCTCTCTATTATTTCTGCACCAGCAGCGACTACCATTTCTCCTTTTGCAGCAGATATTGGTTACTGTCATAATATAATGGAAGGTGTTAGACCTGGAGCCTAACCCCACAGCACCCAAAATCTCCAAGACTGTGATATAATATGCAGCTGTGTTCCATAGCATCATGTTTATCTGCAGTGCCCAGAAGATACCGTTATCACATTATACCCATTTTAATGTCTCAAGGGATCTTAGGTACTGTGCTTAGTTTGTTCATGAAGATCTCTTATGACAACAGAGGTTAACTTGCAGTTTTAAGTCTCGGCCAAAACACCCGATAGATTTGCCATATGACTTAACATGCAATTTCAGTTTCAGAGCAGTGGTCATACAAGGCAGTCAGTGAAAAAAAATAAGGTGAGAAAAAGGTCGTCAGAGGCGCTGGGCATCTAAACCATCCTTTCTTAAGGATGACCTTTCATCTGTTCGTCTGCTAGAGCTTTGGTCTGTTTTGAATAAAAAAAAAAAAAGTTACGCTCATCTTGTAGTCTCACCACTTCCATATAAAACTATTTGAACAGCAAGTAACACCATTGGTAAGAAAGGAGCATCCTTCAAATTGTATTCTCATCTTAAAAAGTCATATATTGCCATTTTGATCCCTGACAGCTAAAAAAACGGTTCCTAAAATACCATCTAAAGAACAGGAACAAGAAGTGTGAATGTCTGTTTTAGGCCAGTGTTATTCTTCTAGTCATTTCCTTTCCCGGTATCACACAGTTACATGCAGTTATCTCAGACATACACGACTACTAATTCTTCTTGGCAGAAAGGAAACGAGTATCAATTAATAGGAAGCAATCAAAGAACACCAACTTTTGCACCCACTCGCAGGCTTGGCCATGATGATGCCCAAGAAAGGAGTAAAAGCTGTTATATTTTGTATATAAAAAAGTTTTCTACAAAATCTGCTCTGGTGCAGTTCATAACCGCATACGAGCGTATTCATAACCACATATGAGCATGATGAATGAAATGTTAATACTCGTTAAGCCAGACAAACAAGGCAGCTAGAAACGCAGACACCACTGGCACTGGACGAGGAGTCTCGTATCCGAAAGCGCCTCTGGTTGTCCCTCGCCCCGCGAAAAGCCCGGCCACCCCTTTTGCCCCTTTTGTGGAACCAGACGTACCCGAAGGCAGCCGAGGCACCTCCGGACCCAAAACCCCGGTCCCCATCCCCTGCCGTCCATGCTTCAGACTCTCCCGCCACCCTCCCCGCCTCAAACGGGGCAGTTTCGTTTACCCTGACCCCAAACCGAGGTGCAAACCGCTCCGAAACCCCCGCGGCTCTTCCCGCCTTGCCGGCGGGGCACCGGCCGCGCACCGGGACTCCCCTCGACAGCAGGGGAAAGGCAGGGACGGGCTGACCGCCCCCGCCGGAGCCCAGCACCCGGCCCGGTGTCCCGAAGCAGCTCCGGGTCGGGTCGGTGGCCGGGGACCCGGTCGGCCTCCCGTCCCGGGAGCCGACGGCGACATGCCCGCGGTGAAGGAGCCCAGCCCGGCCGCTTCCCCGAGGAAAGCGCCATCTCGTCCTCCCCCACCCCGGCAGGTACTCACCCCCGGGCACGACAGAACAGGACAGGGCACGACAGGGCACGACAGAACAGGACAGGGCACGACAGCCCGGCCGGTCCCGGCCCGCCTCACCCGCGCCGCTCCCGGCGCCGCCGCTGCCGCCTCAGCGGCCGCGCCGTCGAGGCAAGCGCTCGTCCCCGCCTGGCGTCCCGCCCCGCCGCTCGGCTCACCCGCCTATTGGCTGCGAGAGGGGGGGTGATTTGCATAGCGTCGCCCCGCCCCTGGCGGGCTGTCAGTCACGGCCGTCGAGGGGCGGATGGAGGGGGCGGCCGCAGGGGCCGCGCGCCGTGCCCCTTCCTCCTCCTCCTCCTCCTCCTCCTCCTCCTCCTCCTCCTCCTCCTCCTCTTCCTCCTCCTCCTCCTCCTCATCTTCCTCCTCCTCCTGCGTCCCCCCGGGGCGGCCCTCGGCTCGCACCACTCCCTAGCGGGGGGAAAGTCCGCCCCGCGGGTGCTGGGAAGCGTGGGTGGGCTGAGGTTGCCCGTTTCCCCATGGCCGCCCCTGCCCTTTCCAGCCCTCGCCTCCCCCCCGGGCAGCGGGGGCTTTCCGACTGCCTGCGGGGGGGGCGGCGGTTTGGGGGGGGCGGCGAGACCCCGGGGCGGACAGGGAGCTGAAACCGAGGGAGCGTACGGCGCCTGAGGAGAGAGCTGGGGCTGGGCGCCGTCCCTCTCCTCCTCCTCCTCCTCCTCCTCCTCCTCCTCCTCCTCCTCCTCCTCCTCCTTGTCCCGCTCTTAATTTAGCCCGTTTCGAGGTGGTGACTTCGACTCTGATAACTTTTACCATTCCTGGGAAAAAAAACACCTTCCCCATCATTCTAACTTAAAAAAACCCCAGCAACAAAACTTTGGTCACACAGTTTTTAATACACTTTTAATAAGCCACACAAGTAGTTATAGACGTTGTTCAAGTCTTTATGAGATAGGAAGTTTTTTGCTTTTATTGAATGCCTTGGACATTTATGTGGGGGTACTTTTTTCTCCCTTTCACCACAAAAAAATGCAGATAATTTGAATCTGGAAATTTTAAAACACAGAAGCTACTTTTTTGTTGGTGCCAAGTAGTAGCTGAAAGAGCAACTGTTCTTTCCTGAGCCATTGTCAGTTATAATAAGGCTCCAAAATTTCTCTTACATTGCATCTATCCCATCCTGGGCATGCCAAGAGAAAATTCTGTCATGATGGAGACAGTTGCAGCAACGTAGGAACCTTTCTCCCTCCTTAGTTTCTATACTGTTGTTGTTTCAGGAAAAAAACTTAAGCAATACTTGAGGTTTTATGGATAACAGTTAGTTAAAAATATATCTGACAGAGTGGCTCTTTCTCCTTGAAAAATCCAGGACTGTACTGCAGGGTTCTTCCATGTAGAGTCTTTGCTGGGATTTTTCTCTTAGACCTTGATGCTGGAGCTGAATTTAGGCAGGTGGGTCCCATCGGTCCCCTAAAACTCCCTGAAAGCATTGAATGATGAGTGGGTTTTCTCTTCTTTTCCAAGCTGCTGCTTTGTGAGACCAGCTGCGGCACCCCCTAAGCGCCACTGGACCGCAGAAAGCAAATGGGCCTTTAGTGTTGTTAACGCAAGCGGAGCTGAAAATAAAGCTGCGTGTTAATGTAACTTCATGGGTAATCAAAGATACATTCTGCTTTGTATGGCGTGGAACAACAATTACAAATTAACCTGCTGTTGTTGCAGCACAGGCAAAGCTCTGGGTGCATTGATTGATGTGTCAGACAACTCAGTCAAGAGCAAAATGCTCATCTAGAAACATCTGGTATCTTCCCTATAATTTGTGAGGAGGGTATGGAAGACCAAATAGATGAGCGCCAAGTCTCCTCCGCTTTGGGAGACACTTTAGTTACAATCTCAGTAGCTGAGTAGCAGGCAAGGTAGCAATATTGTTAAATTATTAACCTTCTAAGAAAGGAAATGGAGAGTGAGATGCCCTTATTATTTCTATAAATTTTGTCACCTAGATTAGACGAGGTTAAAGAAGGTTGAAAACTTTCAGAGGCAGCTAACTAATTAAGCTACATGAATAAGTAGCTAAAAAAACCTCACCATTGACAAACAAGGACCCCGAAGTGCTCGAGCATATTATGTTGCTAAATCCTACAAAGGGTGCCCATTTGCATGGTGTTATGAGAAACAAAACCAGAAAAGTTGTATGAAAAGATTCTGGCGTCATCATATGCACAAAAGACACTTGTTTTGGATTATTATGCTCATTTCAGTCACTTTTGAAATAACATGAAGAGTGTAGATTGATAACGAAAATGATTAGACAGAGAAAAGTGATTTGCCCATAAAAGAGATGCTGAATTTTCAGTCTTGTCATTTTATTCTCCCCTGAGTCCTGAGCAGCCTTACATACAAAGCTACAAAAGTAACAAAGTTGTTTTTTTTTTCACTTTGTACTATCTCTCATTATACGAGAGACATTTAATGAAAAATTGTCATTTACTGGTGAAAGGAAATATTCCGGTTTCATAGATAAAGGCAGAATTCATTAATGTAAGGATCACCGATGCCAATAATTTTTTGAAGGAGCTTGGGCAACATAATGGACAATACATCTGGAGGCAGGAAGCCTCCCTTTTAGTTCTTTTTTTCTCTGAAGAGCTGGGTTTTTTCCTTAAAGGCTTCTAACCCTAACCTAGATCTTGAGGGATAGCTTTGGACGAGACACATTTTACTTCCAGTTTTCTCACCTCTAGAAAGAGGAAAGGTGTAATTACTTTCAGTGCTCATAAATGTGTAGTGAAAAGTAATATATAAGTCTCCTGTATGTTAAAATACCTTAAGGACGTCTAGTAGTTCGTGGATGATCCACAGAGCAGAGGGACTGTCCATGCCAGGGAGACCCCTCATCTCTCTGCTCTGGTGCCTGCTGCTTCTCACCAAGTTGCCTACCAGGATAATCACGGAATAGCCTGACTGAGTTTCTTACAAAGCCCAAGAAATTAGGTATTACGTGCACGCAGATTTCTCTTTGTTACCACTTACCGACTCATCGGCATCTGGGAGTTCTGGGGATCTCAATTTTGCGCAAGAGCAGTTTCACCAGGCCACTTATATTTACACTTCCAATTCCCCGTGCTGATCTACTATATAGAAATACCCCTATGTTTCTCTCGAATTTACCCATGTCTACAGAACAGTTTGCACCCACGACACCAGGACTAATTACAAGTATGGAGTTACAGCATTGTCGATCTGTAACAACTGACACTGGTGAAACTTTTAGCTAAAAATGGAGCAAATTGCTACCAGTCCAGTTCTGTAGCACAGAGCCAGCTCTCAGACACATATAAAATCTACGTACACTTTTCTCCATGTGCAGTACAAACAAGGCTCTTTTAAGCTAGAATCGGGTCTGATGTAATCTAGCACACATTGATTCAATGAAATTATTCTTTTGTGGTCTTGGACAAATAACTTTATATTAATATCAACTTTTTTCTTTTTAACCTCATGGATCATTAGGTGCTCCTGAAATTAAATGTTTTATCAATTGCCAAGGTGAGTAGAGGAAGACAATGAGAGACTGATGCTAGGAATTCTTTCACTATATTCATTTACCGGGGAAACTGAGTCTTCAGCTGCAGTACTTCCACCCTGAGTAAGGTCCACCAAACGCTCCTGCTCTGAGTCTTTCACATTTCCTTGTAAGCTACCGACGTTACAGAACAGCTTCTTCACTAAATGTTGCTGATGTAGAGAGATCCTCCCTGGTTGCCTGAGGAACAGACTGCTGAAAAGAATTCAGAAGCCAAGTGTCTCCACAGCTAGCTAAATCCACCTTAATTCTTCACTGAAGCCCTCCCGAGTTATTTGGATTTATGAGGGATAATGTAGTGCTCTAGGTATTGAGCCCTGCAGATGTTTTTCTTTTTGCTTTCCTTTCCTCTCCTTCATTAGGAGGGAAGAAGGCTGTTAGAAAAGGATGGAGTGCTGAAAGCTGTACAGATGTAATTGCTGTGGAACCAGAGGATGCCCGGTGCTAGGGCCGCCTCTTGCTTATATAGGAAAGGATTTAACATTCTTCTCCAATTATGCCTGAAAGGCATGCGAAGCCAGCAGTGTAATGCCCCTGAATTCCTTGTGAACCACATTTTGTCACCCATGTGTGGCTTTGAAGGTTCATTACCCATACGTGAATTCTTAAAGAGCTGCAAATCTAGTTACGGTGGCGGATTGGATGGACGAGAAATAGCCCTGGGACTTCTGTTGACTCAGGAGATGAGGGCAGGTGTCAGCATGTTTTATTAAGCTAGTAACCAATAGATTGACCAAACTCAAAATATTTTCATGTAATGGACGTAAACAAGCATAGTTAGCTGGAGCCAATGGAACAACACTGATTTCTGGGAGCTGAAGGCTTGCTTGATTATCAGGTAAGCCACTGGATTTCTCTGCTGCTGTCACAGCTTTTGAATGCACGAGTACAGCCTGTATGTGTAACACGACAAGGATTCTGTCACATCAGCTGGCCTAATAAAAAGTATTACCTAATCCTACTTCTGTGCTTCAGTAAAGATGTGTATTCTGACTCCTGTTATCAGACAGGAGTGAGGTATCTCTTTGGTACATTTGCATGCCCACAGATTCAGAGCAGTTAGCTTCTGCACTGTACGGGGTGCTTTGTAACCTGGCAGAGCAGAGACAAGGACATGCTCAGATTTGACTATAGTCCCAGGAACAGCAGATTCTAGGGGCAAGTTCACATTGCCAAAACCTACATGCCCCATTTTTGCCCCATCAGTACTCTCTGAGCAGAAAATGGCCAGGCTGTGTATCAGGTGTGAAGGGAGAACTACCTGGGGGGTAAGAACATCTCGGGGTTAAAAGCCTTCTGAGGGAGTGGTAAAGAATACCACTCGCTTTTCACATTGAGAGCCATCAGAAAATGAGAACATTTCCATAGCTTTTTGGAGCATCCTTTTCAAATAATTAGTCATTCACAGAAAAGGTGTTGTTTTCTAAACCCCACCAAGTTTCAATGAAATAGAACAATTCTACCCTAGAGTTGCGTGAGCATAAATTTTACACAGCTGTGTTGATGGATCACCTTATTCATGTTGCCAGTGCTTTTCAACAAGCAATATAACAATATTCATTCAGAAAGGAGTGGGGAGCCTGCACAAACAGCACGGCGTGTTTCTGCACCACGTGGGCTACGTTCCTCGGGAGGCATGCTGCACACTTTCAGGTGGCTTTCTGGCTAGATCTAAATGTTACAGATCTAGGAAGAGAAATAATAGCTTTTTCGTTAGCTGAAGGTGAGGGAAGAATCATTTGGGATCATTTAGCTAGGAATATACAGCCAGGGAGCAATACATTTCACAGCCCAGTCATGACCAATTGCTGCCTAGAGTCCTCTGTGAATGGCAAGGCAGATGGTATATAGGCTAGTTATATGTGATACAGTAACAGCATGACAGATTTCCACGGAATGCAACAAAGTCATTGTTAATGTTTGCATTTTACAGGGTACTATTGTAGCTAGAAAAACCTAAAAATTAATGGTACATGTCAAAGTAGAGGGGTATTTGTCAAACAACTTGCAAAACTTATCTGAGAAAAGTGAAGGCTTATATTTTATCTTTGAAACCTGTCTGTCGACCGTGGTAAGTATCCCAGGATTCTGGGAGGCAGCTGTTACCGGCCACACTTCAAGCCTCATCGTTAAGAAATGCAAAGGCAGAAAGTACTGGAGGCACTGACTAGCTATACAGCAACTCCCAATTACCCCAGCCAGGGAGTAGTTCTGTACATGAAGCACCTATACATGAACGTGAGTAACGCAGATGGGCAACTTAATACCGGCGCCATTTTTATAAAGCTACCAGCTTTTGATGGATGCCGTTGCCTTGGTGGTTGCTTACAGAAAGATGAAAGCTGGCCAGATCTGCTGGAGTCCTGGGTGAGCCCCAGGGCTGCCGGCGCTGCCCGGCTGGCTCTGCGCTCGCAGGCAGCAACGGGGGAGAGACGCTGCAGCAGCCAAGGGGTACGGTCAGATTTTCGTTTCTTAACTTCCCATTAACTGACCATGCATCCATCAGGATGGAGCTGCGCGTTGGCACTGTTACACAGATCCCTTAACTTCTGGACCTTTGAAAGCATCGGATGCTGGCCTTAACATTTGCTCGCTTCATAGCCAAGTGAGCAAACCAATGGGGAGGTCCCAACAGAGGAACCAAACCGGAGCACTCTGCCTCTATTCCAATTTATCAAGAGAATTATTTGGTCTGAAAAATATTTTTTATATATATATATATACACAAACACTTTACAAGTAGCATCTCTGTGTAGGTTGTGTGTTACTATGGCAGATAAGGAGGACTGCACTGCGCATGCATACTCGGTTCTTATTTCTTTCTTGTACTTTCAGCTTCAGTGATGCAACCTATCCCGGCTGTGCCTCTTTTTTAAGCTGGATAAGTATCTTTTAGGAATAATTCAGGTATGGCTGATTTTAAATTGAGGTGGGGAATGGATTAGATGACGTCTTGAACCTTATTTTAGCCTCATTTTCTAAATCTTATTAAAAAAGTGTTAAAGTGTACCTAAATGTTTATTAAAGTACAAAATATTAAAATACACTAAAACATAAGACTACAGCTTCAGATGGGGTAAGTCAGTTCTCCAAAATTCAAGTCAAAGGTTGAAAGTGTGTATTCCTTCTTAAGCTAATAAACAATTACAATGACATGGTGAGATTTTGAGAGATTACAGAAAATCTGTTATTAATATCCCATTAAAAAATATTGTAAGGTAAATCAGGTGGCTGTACTTTTAATCCTGAGAAGTGAATTCACACATCTTTTTACTGAAAGAAAATTGTTTCTGGAAAGATATGTCATCTAATATACATTTGTACCATGCCTAACAAAATAAGCCTTGCTTCTCGGCCAAGGTCAGCAGACAGTCCCCTGGGAGAAATACTATGTAGATGGGGAATAAGCACAGAAAACAACATTACACACCCTTGTGCTATACGGCCTTGAACCATTGGTTTTACTGCAGACCTGGTAGCCGATAATGGCAGTTACACACGTATTGGTAGGAAGGATGTTAAATACAGTTTCTGTCTTAGAGAATAAATTTTTACAACATGATAAATAAAAGAAAACCCAACTAACATATAATTATGCAAGAGAAGATCCTACATAAATAGTAATTTTAAATACTGTTCATATTTAATATTAATTCCACAGCATATACAATTGATGTAAATACCAATTTGGTGTGGATGTAAAATAAGTAAAACTTACCAAAATAATTCAACAACAGATAAACAAAATTAAGTTCCTGAAATATCCACCAGCAAATTTGTTTAAAGTTCACCAATAATCAGTACTCAGAACACATCTAGAGAAACCATTCTATACTTCATTTCCATTCCAAATAACACACCGAATACCTGCATATCAAATTTCATGTGCTCACTACCTGAAGATGACAGGAGATAGACACACCAATTTGTGATGAAAAATATTTCTATTATATGACATGGCAAGAAAATTTTCCAAGTGATGTTTGAAATTTTGACATATCTGCAGCTTTAGTGACAGTTAAATTAATTACGTGTAAGATAATCCTTCTTTACAGAGACTTCCTCTCCCCCTTCATTCCTCAAGGGGGTCAGGTCACCTGCTCAACTGATGCTTGCAGTCCCCTCCTTTAAACCCTACAGCAAACATGGAGGGCCAAAAGACACACGGAGATGACGGATTCCCTACATCTCCATCTCCAGCCACCTTGGAATATACAGTGTTCTTAAGGTTGTTCCATTACCTATATGGCTCTGTTCCTTTGTCTCCCCCGACTGGATTCTCCACATAGGATTTAGCCCCTTATCAGTCACAGAGAAGATCTCGCAATTACTCTTGCAATTCAAAATCACAGCGAATTTGTGGGGTTGCTCTGGTCAGTGAGAATGTATGGACATGAGGTTTGGAAACCTTAGTAATGTTCTCTCTGCTGCCTTACACTTTGCTTACTCTTGGGAAAGAGCAAGCAGATAAATAACCCTCCCTGTTGCTGTAGAGCTACATGACCCAGAAAGTACATCATAGGTATAGGAAGAGTTCTTGCTCCCTTTCCTTTCCTTCTGTAAGAAAGTCATCAGTTTGGGGATTGCCAATATGAGGATCATGTAGATGACCTTCAGTGAGTCCGGCAGAGTCACCAAGATGGTCAGAGGGTTGGACGGTGTGACCTGTGCGGAGAGGCTGAAGGAACTGGGCTTCTTTAGCTCAGAGAAGAAAAGAAAGATTCAGGGGACGTAACAGCAGCCTTAAAGTACTGAAGAGGAGATTACTGACACAACCCAAGTGTATGGCAGGAGAATGAGAAACAATGCTTATAAATTGAGATAGGGCAGGTTCCAACAGGATATAAAGGAAAATTCCCCACTATGAGGGCAATGAAGCATTGGAACAGGAGATTGCCTGGAGAAGTTGTGGAATCTCTGTTCTTGGAGATTTTCAAGGCCCAGCTGGACAAAGCCCAGAGATACCTGGTCAGAAATCAATGTTGACTCTGCTTTGAGCAGGAGATTGAACAAAATAACTGCCCGAGGTCTCTCCTAATCTGTGATTCTAATGTGGTCCAAAATCAACAGCTGTAGATCCCAGACCTTGGCACTGAAGGATGCCTCTAAATAGGAAGCCCTTAAATCCCACATCCCATGTCCTGCCATGCAAGAGCAGCCAGACTTACCATCTAGTGCCTGTTACTGCATGAACAGTGCCTAAGATAGGCTCGTTAGCGGCTACAGCAAAGCCAGCTCTTCATTAGTCAACATTCTCACTGCAACACACCTACATTTCATTTTAATCTTGGTTATCAATCTAACGAGTTTATTTTCCAGAGATTTGTTGTTTCTGATGATACATATCTGCAGATCAACCGTTTGTAGCTTTCTTTGAAAACAACTCTGTCTTCGTTCAGGTGTCTGGGTAGAGACTAATCTACCTACCGTCTGTCTGTCAGTGCAAGACGTAAAACACGCTTGCCTGGCACCAGCCAGTGCCTGACAGCATACATTGCCGAACTGATACTGGATTAGTAGGTGCTGAGGTGTATCCAGGCTGTTTGTGACTTGGTGAAAGAATTTTAGCAGGCAGTTTAATAGGTTAACAAGTGTTTGCAGTATATTACAAGTCGTAAGACAGATTGATTAGATGCAAACAAGCACTCCCCAAATTCTCTTACACACCCAGTAATATGTCCATCAGCCTTCAAACCTGTACTACATGGAAATTTTCAGAGTCTTATTCCCTGAAGATGAAAGGAGATAGAAGTGCCAGTTGCTGAAGGACAAGATTTCACTTGCAAAATGATTTTCCAGGTAAAGTTAGAAACCTTGCCATACATGTGGCTTTGGTGACAATTAAGTTGATGGACTAAGCTAGGTTTTCAATGTATGTGACAACAATAATAATATTGCATTACATTTATAAACTACATTCCACTTCAGGCTCTCTAAACCAATTTGCAAGCAATTACGTTAAAAATACTGCTATGTGTGTTGCTACCCATGTATTATAGATGGGAAAGAAATCACAGAAAGTGTCAAAATGCCTACAGGTGTACAGAAAGCCTTGATCTAACCAGAAGTTGCATCCAAATCCCCTGACTGCTAGTCTGCTCCTTTCATGAAAAGATTACATGTCTTTTCATGTCTTTGCCTTTTTCTTACAGATATTTTGTTTCTCTTAAGGCTTATGCTTCTATACAGCCATCTTTCTACTTCTCTCCCTTAAATTATTTCTTAGGTGTGAATGCCATACAGTTGGCATAGAAAATACTTAAAATTAAGTGTGCCACTTAATAAGAATTCTATGCCAGTTAAAATTAATTGCCAAATTCTGCCTTCAGTGAAGTCAATGGAAGTTTGACCATGGCATCGAGTGAGACAGGGCCAATATTAAAAAATACAGGAAGTGTGAGATGGAGGATAGACAGTGGGCTGTTTTGATACTGGTATAAAGGAGAATCAAAACACAATGATCATGTGTCCAGGTGAGTGAATAGACCATGTGTGTCCTCTAGCCAATGCCTTTAAGACAAGAACCAGAAAGCAAAATGAAATTAATTATACAAATGCTCTGGCAGCTGGCTTTGGCAGTTACAACATGTATTTTTGATGAAATGCTTCCCAGATCCCAGAGACAAGCCCAAACTAGCCCCCACAACCCAGATACTTACACAACTGCAAATCACAACCAGCTTCCTAATGAGCTGATCCCAAAATCCCAACTCTGATGGCCCAAACCTTGGGGAAGTAGGGGTTCACACCCAGATACAGGCATAGCAATCCAAACCCAGTACTCTACCTTCATTAGAGTACCTTTCTTAGAAAAAAACTACTACCAAAGGTCTATCTAAGCCCTAAGTTTGTTTCTGTCACAAGCCATTAATAACATTCAGGAGAAAACTGTAAAAAAGAGGTTGAAGGTGACCTTTGTCTTGAGACAGCTCCCTAATAACCAATAGCTGTGGGTTTTCTGAGATAGAGGTTGCATTCAAGCATTCAAGTAGCTGAAAAGATACCATCAGAGCCAATGTATGAATTGTTGTTTGTATGGAGCATATCAGTAGAAGTACTTTTAGTGTATTCAGATGCACACAGAAACACCACCCCTCCACCCCGCCCTGGCTTATCCTGGGCAAACAGAGTTTCATTTTGGTTTGGGTAAGAAAGCAAAAATTTTCAGATTTGCTGTAAAAGTGGTAGAACTCACTGGAGTTAAACACATGACTATCTCTGCATATAAATCAAAATGCAGCTCTCAGAGGAGCTCCACGGCATACAGTGTGAGAAGGGCGAGAAATGTGTCAGTGTGAGTGTGGGTTCAGCTCAGACTCTGCTCAAGGACGTAGGAGGAAACAGAAACTTAACTGACGATAAAATTTTCCAAAGGGCTAATTTACCCAAAGCAAACCATTACAGTCATAAACAAGTCTCACCTAGAGATGATGTGCTGAATTGAGTCAGTGAAAAATCCTCAGGGAGAGCTGGAGGCACAGCTGGGCAACGGGCACAGTGCAGTGCCAGCAAGAAGCCTGCTCTGCCCCCAGTTTAGCGCGAGGCTTCTGGCAAGGGATTTCATCACTACTTGTATCAACGTCCTCATCTCTTTGATTAGGCTAGTATTTTCCTTTCTTAGTACGGCCATCAAGAGTCAGTGCTTGTAGGATACTACACAGTTCTCAGAAGACTATTGCACTTCCTAAAATGTTTTATAAAGGAAACAATGACATCCATAAAGTAGATGACTGCCCTTGACACTATTTTTTTTCTCTAGATTTATGGCTAGCTTTTTCTTAAAGCAGTTACATGCTTCTGTTTCTTTGGCTGATAGAGCATTGGACAAACTACTCTCTCTCAATGTGAAGTTTTTTCTAATTCTTCTTGAGCATCACATCTTCTGAGCTAAAAGGCCATTTTTTTCTCCCACTAACAGCAGTCAAAACAATATACCTACATCTGTAGGAAGATCTTGGCTTATGATTTCTATGCCACTGTTTTGGAATTCTACATATAGACGAAAGACCCACCTTCTTTCCTAACCCTAACTTACCATTGAAAATAGTTTATTGCTAAGTCCTTTAAATAGGGTAATAATAGTCCCTTAAAAAAGGTGAAAAGCACTGGTGCTGGGTTTTTGACTTAAGCTCCATGTGAGGATCTGTTAGGATAGTAATGGTGAGTGTTTTTAGTAGTGAAGGAAAACAGATTTTTTTTTCCCCTGTGTGAAGGAAGAAACACTTGGCCAAATCCCAGGGGTTATGGAAGAGAGAACAGAACTGCAGAGCATTTCAGAAGGAGACATTCCATGGGTACCACTGAAATGATTCAAACTGTAATCAACTATCCCTGCTACCCCAAAATACAGGTGCATGTGCATTTGGGAATGAGATGAGTATCAAATTGCAAATTGAGTCACTTGACAAGCTTGTTTTACCCTTTTACCCTTCCAATTATGCAAGCAAGTTTGTGACTCAGCATCTACACAAGTCTGTTCTCCACTGACAAGACAAATCAGTTCTGCAGCTGAGTCAGTCAGAGCAGCCCTTTTCACAGTGATAAATTCAGCAGGCAGTCACAGTATGGAAAAGATTGTGGAGCCTTTATTCTGTGTGCAGTTACCTATGTGAGACAGACTAAATACATTTTAAAGGAGAATAATCTTCAGCTCATCTTCACACAAGGAACTAATTAAATGGGGGAGAGAAAAGCTGTCATGGGATTACACTGATCGGTGTTCATGGTCCTTTAACTAAAAGAGATTAGATTTTCTTTCTGATAGCGTTTTCTGTTGGTAGTGTTGTGTGCTCATCCCTTGCTTATAAAAATCATCCAGCAACTTGCTGTAATTGCAGTTGTAGTTGAGAATTAATTTCTTCAATTGTCTTTGACTTTTCTTTCAAGGGTTGCAGATAATTTCCTACATTTTAGAGTGTGACAAGGGTGGAGGAGTCATGCCAGTTAGAGGCAGTCACAGACTCATGCACATGTTGGCATGGGAATCTCTGCCCCAGCCCGTGCCTGGAATGCCGACTTTTTTTGCTGACACATCTGGAACCAACAATAATCTTTCCTTACTCTTTAGGCTTGGTCCTTTTCAGGTGCCAAGTATGAATGACTGTTGCCAATGGTCTTAGCACTTGAAATACCTAACCCTTAACACCTACTGACAGAATCTCTGGGCTGCATTTGGAGCTGAAAGTGAAGAACCTCTGGGGTAGATTGCACTTCCCTCTGCCTGTAAGAAATATAACCCATTAGTCCTGTTCAAAACTAGGTATCTTTACGCCCATGCCCAGAGGTGAACCTCACCAATGGCCACATTAGTTGGCATTATAATAATCCCACTGTGAGGCCATGAATGAGGCCCCACTGGGTGAACTGCAGTACAAAAACTGTAGGAGAACGCCTTAGCCAAGAGAAGCACATTGTTACGTTACATGAGGCTGAAAAAGATAGGGAAAACAAAACAGAGAGTTATGGTTTGCAAATCTTTTAATTTCATACTGAAATCTTTTCCAAAACGTCAAAAATGGGTTTCAATACACAGCTGTACGTGAATACCGAATTGTCTATTCTTCACAACAGCTATTCTGAGAGATGCATCAGTCGTCTTCTACACAATCTACGCACATCCTGTTGGGGCTCTAGATCACAACCCCAGTGTTGACGGTTTTCACAATGACTGGTGCTTTTCTTAAAGCCTCTGTCCCTGCAACCATTCGAGCATGTGAACATTTCAGCCTTAATTTTCTAAAACTAAGTACCTTTAAACATCATAAAAATAAATACTTTCAAACATTTATGGAGAAAAGCAAATACAAACTAATTGAAATACAGACTTTGAAAATGCAAGAAGAAAAAAAAAAGAAAGCGAACAATATACATTACTTAAAAACAATAGCAAAAAAAATAACCATTTTAAAAGCTTACTTAAAAATTTCCAGCTTTAGGTGATTTCTGAGTGCCTGGGTTTGACAACACTTTGTCCAGCAGTTTTTTTGATTTTTTTCCAGTTCAAGGCTTCTCAGTCTGCATGGTGCCGAGGAGATAGGGAGATACATTACAATCTAAAACAGTTAATCTTTCTGCTGTACTCCTGTCGTGGTTTAACCCCAGCCAGCAACTAAGCACCACACAGCCACTCACTCACATATATTTGCTTTCCAAAATCAACAATTCTCTTTCAAGCTCTCAAATCACATGCCAAAATGCATAGATGGGATGGCTATCACCGTACATTACTAACATTGCCCAAACCTGACTATAAATACCTTGCTTCCAGTGGCTCATTCCTTGCCAAGTCTCAACACTCTGGGTTTACTTTTTTATTTTGAGGATCTGTTGAATTAAACCATTTTCAGCTTATGACAAACAAGACATTCCCAAGAATGAAAACAGCAAGCAAGAAGACATTTATCTTGAGTTATAAAGAACTGTGCTTTGAACACATAAACTTCTCTATGGTGCTTGGTGTTGTGAAAAATTATGTTCTATCTGCCTTAAATGTAAACAACAATACTTTGATAAAGCTGAAAGTGAGATACATTGCTTAGCCTTATTAGGGAAAGCTTTACTTTTACAGTAAATGCAAGAGGATTATGTACATTTCTTATTTCAAATGAGGAAGTTCCTAACCCAAATTGAGAAAGAAACAGTTAACTGGCAGTTACTGGTTTGCCTTTTTCTAGAGATGCACAGAAGGAACAGTTATATTCTTCCTTCTGTAATGATGCTAATTTCCTAAATATCCATTTGCTCTCTCCTTTGCTGTCTGCCCCATGAGCAATCCATAGCCTGAAATTTCATAACATAAATTAGTACAACACACACCAAATAGACGAGCTGATGGTTCCCTGATATCAGCAGCTCCATACTTCTCCTGCTATTATTGTTCACTTTTATGAACTGACTTCTGTGCGTTAACAGGTGAGTTTTACCCTTGTACAGAATACAGATGACATATTTTTGTCAAGATAAGGATGATGACACCAATGTCCTCCATGCTTACTGCAGAGGAGGAGGTGAAATGATGAATACTTTTGCATGTGTGTGTAGGGGGGGGGGAAGCTGGAGGGGGAAAAGGCTGGTTACAGATGTGCTTCCTTGTACAGAATATTTTTAAGTACCATTCTGAAGAATCAGTATTTTTAAAACATGATACTTACATGGCAGATAAAAAAAGAAACAGCTGCATTAAGCAGCTTCAAGGGTCAGACTTAAAAAAAGGAAAGTCACCTCCTCTGTCCTTACTCTTCCCTGCACATAGGAAGAAGACAGAGATATGATATACAGAGCTACTCAATGGTCAAATCAATTTCTTCCAATTTAAGCTCATGTACATTTCTGATATCTTCTCTAGGGCCTATTTAAAGATGTATCTTTCATCATTGCTACTTTCTTGTACTTTATTGAACACAATCAATAGTTGCATTAGCCGCAACAGTTTATCTGGGGTGAATGAAGGAAAGATACCCAAAGAAAAGTGTGGGCAGAATACAGCTGCATCTTGGATAGTCCTGTAGTCTTCCCTAGTTTTGTTGTGTTTACTATTATTACTTCATTTTATTTCAAAATGCGTGACAAGAACAAACCTGTCCCATTACAAAAAGGTATATGGACACAAGCAATTTCAATTCACCTGGCAGACTATTATTAGCTCTATTTTTAGCCTGAAGCAGTAACTAATCACATTAGTGGAGGGCCTTTATTTTCAAAGTGATGGCTTTGGAATAGAGAACTTCCCTTTAAACCGTGAGTGAGAGCTGCCTCTTCCAGACCTCCGCTGCGCTCTTGGTAGAGGTGCTCCATCTTCCCCCTTCACACCACATTTCTCAGATCACCACATTATTTCAGAATCTCCTCTATAAGCGCTGTGCTAGTGACCCCTACTGTGGCTCTACTTTTAGGGTGCTCCTACACCATGCTAGGAGATTCTCAGTGGCATCTAAATTAAGCTAATTAAATTGTGGTGCACACCTAAGGCACATAACTGTTAGCCAAACATATACAGAAGAGGAGTAGTGTGTCTAAGAGGAGTAGTGTGTCATGGTAATATTCACAAGCAAGCGATGGAGTGTGAGGCTACTAAACTGAATCTTTGTGCTCCATAAGCTGCTCCTAGGCAAGGGACCATTAGTGCAGGCCACAGATCTACACAGTTTGATAGAGAAGGGTCTAACACAGGGTCAATTAACCTGATCAGGACCTTTACGTTTTCACTCTGCCATCATGCAACAATAGTGTACTACAGAATACATTATTTTAGAAATGCTTTAGGGAGTTTTAATAAAGCTTAGTGCATAAGTCTGGTGGCATATGATGCAACAAAACCAAAACAAAAATATCCTAAACCCGTTGAAACTGATGTTAAAAAGAGTTCATTTTCAATCCAACATTTTATTTCCCACAAGCTGCAAATCACTCAGTACAACAGCCTCCTGTCCCAAGTTTCAATACACCATAACATAGCAAAGCCTAAGCATGGCACTGCCCAATACTAAATGATGCCTGTCCCGAACCTCAGGCCAAGATAATTTTCCAGCAGTGAATTTCTCCAGTTGCAGTCTGATTTAAAATAACATTATTCCCCTTTCCAGATAGGAACATTGATACACAGCAGCTTGAAGTGTAGGCTTTCAATGGTACGATATACAGTGTTGTTTCTTTTCCTATTTTTTTTATTCAATGTTCTTATCTGACAGCTTTGGCAAAGAAACAGCCGCACAACCCTAAAAGAAGCTCTCAGATGTTTGAGTATTTATACACTATAAAATGAAAGCAATAGTAAAACATAGTTTCTAGCAGTGGAGGAAAATTTAAAACTTACCCATGCTTGCAGGGACTGTATTCCTCCATCTCAGAAGCAGCCCCAAAGGCTGCAGGTCGTTACAGTGTGAAGGCATATTCTTACACTGGAGCAGAATCACAATTCTGACTGCAAGGAAAAGAAATTAGAGGAGCTTGCACAGAACAAGGTGGAGAAAGAGACTTGCTTATGAAAACAGATTTTCACAGGATCTCTGAGAAAAGCAGTAAAAAGATCTTCTACCTGTTACAGGGCCAAAATAAGGGCTTCCTGAGGCTGTTGATGTTGGTAGGCTATAACAGCCTTTGAGAAACGGCACACATTACAACACGGCTTTTGCAGTGCATGTGATGACATGGGAAATCTGAGGGAAAAAAAATAAATTAAAGGAAAGTAACTTTTGTGGCCTAAAATTGCTAAGTGGTAATGTGACCTCTGCAAATACTGATTTAAGAACCCTGTTACAGCAGAAGCAACATATTTTTAATGAAATGCATACTTTTAACAAAAAAAGGTAATTTTCCACAAAAAGACATTAATTTAGTATCATTATTTAATTTCTAGCACCATTCTTTCCGGGCTAACGCAATCTCAAATATTCTTTTTTTCTGTGAAATTGTATTTGTAGGATAAATATAGTGAAGAATACAGGAATTTCTGAAAAAAAATACGGCGCACACCTCCATTTTTTCTTCTTCCTGGGTGTGTGTTGGTTTTATCTATTAAAATCGTAGCATCCCCTTGTCTGTGGGGTATTTATGCCTTCATTCTTCTACCTGAAGAGTCAGTAGGAAATTTAAAAACCCGGCTATATCTTGCAGTGGATAGCCGCTATCTTTGTTGGTCCAGCAGCCTACTCTACCCTCTTTCTCTATATTTTGGAGGAGCAACCAACTACTCCCGATTTATGGAAGAAGAATTTATGTAGGTCAAACCCTGACATCAAGTGGCCACTGCCATTCATGACATGCTCCCGGTGCCTCGGCCATTTGAAACTTGGCTTTAAATGATACGGCTTTAATCTCCAAATAAACCATTTTGGCACTTAAATCAACACATTTATGTGATTTCCATAAGTAAGCATCGGTTGTTTCAGACACTAATTATTTATCAACCTGACTTCAGAGACCAAGTCAAATATCAAATACTCTGATAATTATATTTAATGGCATTCAGTACACAACCCTTGAAATATCCTAAAATGCTAAATTATTCAGGAATCCTAATTGTGCAAGCGTATTACCACTAAGTGATAATTCTCTCTATATAAATCTGCATCTGTGCACCCATGCATACTTACACACATCCTCTTCCTCTTCCCAGTCATTTAGTATTCCTAAACTTGAAATGAAACGTGCCCAGGTGCAGGCATTCATTTTGCACAGACCCAACAAGAAAAACAAGGTCCAACAACAGATTTTATTTTTGTGTGGAAGAAGAAATGAAGATAAAGTGACTATAATTGAATATAATTCTTCAAAGCTAGGAGCTGAAACTTGGTATTTTTCAAGTGAAACTTGAAGTTAGGTAATTACTTGTAAATATTTGTTACTTGCCTGTTGGCTGGTAATTTTACTACTTATTTTTTTCTTCCTAGTATTGGTAAGCTTGTCTGGTATTCTCAGAGGAGTTTTTGGTCAAAGCCAACAAAGAGTGAAGTTTTGGTACTTATTTTCCTAGAGCTCTGGATGCCTGAATGCAGTGTTTTAATCTAGCCCGCTATCATGCTTGCTGAAAATTTCAGGTTTACACTTCCCTTTCAGGGTGTTTTTTTGAACTAGAACTCTAACAACTGTTTGAAACTCCTGCAAAAATTGCAAGAGATGGATAAGCTTCTGGGCATCTTTTCTCTTCCAAAGACTGATTGATTATTTTAATCAATACATCTCCTAGCTTAGAGTTTCCGAGATGGTAACTTCAGAACAGCTCTGAGATCAGCCCTACATGTCACTGTGCTGGCACTGATCACCTATCAAAGTTAGCATCCTTCATACCATCCTGCTTTTTAAAAAGATACTATTTAAAAAAGAAATGAAAGCTTTCGCATGTTCATAATATGTCTTTCTTTGTCTTTCTGTACACTAGCATACATAGAAGCTCCTGAGGAGTTGCATTTGTTTGTTTTTTCTCTCTTGGTCTCTCTGGAAGCAACCACAGAATGCAATTGCTGTATCCAGCTGAGTAAAACTGCTTCCTGCTAAGTAAGCCTTGATAGCAATGACTCAACAGATCCTTGTAAAAATAATAATAATAATAAAAAAAATTATAGTCCTCATTTAGTTCTTTGCACTAAAGGATAAGGACACTTCAGGACGTTGTTTTGACGTTGCTTTCTGTGGCCTTGGTTTTATACGATGCTTGCTTTTAAACAAGGGGCTTAGAATCATCTGGGTTTTCACAGAACATTTCTGTGGATTTCTTTTGACTATAGGGCGTTTACAAGGACAGGAAGAAATAGCTCATTGTCCTATTGGAAAATTTCTGGCAATGTGTCTTTCCTATTTTAAAACAAGTAATTAAAACCAGTACTATCATATGAAAGCATGAATCATTTCATGCATTTTTAAACTTAACATCATGCAAGCTCTTGAAGAGAGCTGGAGAAGAAAGACTACTTTTTTGGTGGATGATAAAATTTATTTCAAGCTACAGTTTGACCAAAGAAGGTAGGCAATGCAATTTATAATCGCTGTGGTTTTTATATCTGCTTGTGAGTTTAACATTCACGCAAAAATACTACCTGCGCTGTCAACAAATCTTTTTCAACAGTAATACTTAATTTTGGCTTAAAATCCCTTCACCCTGCTCAGCTGCAAAGCCTGCCTGGGGAAATGTAACTAAGAGCTCTGCACCTTACAAAGCAACAGGGATGGGACCTACAGTACTGTTCCTCAGCTGCATGTAGCAGAACTGACCGTAGCAAACTACTTATTTTGGGAGCACCGGCAAATGCTATGGACTTCTTTAGCCTTTCTCCACATGGACTCCTTGTACGAGAGCTACCACAGAAAATGCAGCATTGCCCTCTAGCTAAGCAAAGGGCTAATGAAAAGGAGTGGTTTGGGTTGCTCCTGGCACCTCCTGTATGTTTTTCTGGTAGCTTTTTCTTTCTTCGGAGCAAGACTTCCAGTGTCACTTAAACCGAGATGCCATGTATACAGAGAGGGTGTCAGGAGCTGGGATAAGCTGTGCCCTGAAGCCTGAGCCTCAGGGTTTGGCTTCCGTATTTTCCAAAGTCTCCTGGCAAACTGAGACTTTCTGCTGTTGTTCCCCATGACCCATTATCTAGGTATTTTGTAGCCAGATTTGATAGGGCATGCCCCTTTGATTTTCAGCTGGATTAAGCAGTAGCTACAGTATCAAAGCTGTATCTTTGCTTTAAAAATTTATTTGCGGCTGGAGGCTTTTAACCTGAGGCACAGGGCTCACTTAAGCGCCAGGCTTGACTTGAGGCTCAGCCTTGTACCTGTCTTGAGAACACCAGACCCTGAACTAGTCGCTAATCCTCAAGTACGAGCTTTAAACTAACGATGTCTCACAGATGCCGGCCTGGAGTCGCGACTGTCACTCGGCTTACTACTGGGTGAGTCAACCGAAGTAGTTAAATGATTCGATTACGGATCCCATTAATCTGCCAGGGCCCTCCCCGCGGCCCTTTCCGCCCCCCCGGGCAGGGACTCCCGCCGTGGCCGGTCTCCTCGGCGCCGACCCCCCCCCCCCCCCGCCACCGCCGCCCGGCCAGGCCGCAGAGCGCAGGGGGGGCCAGCGCCCCCCGCCCCCGCCGCGGAGAAGACCACAACTCCCGTCATGCCCCGCCGGCCGCGCTCCCATCGCGCACCGCGGCAGGAAAGCACCGACCTGATGGAAGCTTTTTTTTTCATTTTTTTTTTTTTAATTTCCGTTCAGACCGGGCGGCGGAGCCCTCAGTAACCGGTACCGGCGCAGCGGCGGGAAAACGGCTGCTGCGCCCCGGCCGGAAAAGGACCGAGGCGCCGAGGCGCGTCACTTCCGCTCGCCATTTCGCGCAGCCCCTCCGCCGCCATGACGGACCGCTACACCATCCACAGCCAGCTGGAGCACCTGCAGTCCAAGTACATCGGGACGGGCCACGCCGACACCACCAAGTGGGAGTGGCTGGTGAACCAGCACCGGGACTCGTACTGCTCCTACATGGGCCACTTCGACCTGCTCAACTACTTCGCCATCGCCGAGAACGAGAGCAAGGCGCGCGTCCGCTTCAACCTCATGGAGAAGATGCTGCAGCCCTGCGGGCCGCCCGCCGACAAGCCCGACGAGTCCTAACCCGCCCCGGCCCCGGCCCCCGGGAAGGCCCCGGCGAGCAGGGGGAGCGTTGGCGCCTGCGGCCCTTCGGCCTCGTGGTCCCTCCGCTTTGGCCTGTTGTCCCCTCGGAGGACCCGGGCAGGGAGAAGTCCTGCAAAATGCCCGCTTCTGGACAGCTTCGGCTCTTCTAGCTTGTACAGTCGTTCGGATTTCTTACAGTGGAAAATAATAAAACTTGCTGGGCATTTCTAATGGTTCGTTTGGCAATCTGCTAATAAGAGCTCTTTCTTCTAAAAGGAGTGCCGGTTACTAGGTATTTAGCCTTTCGATGCAACCGTCCGAGGTGCAAGTCTCAGATACTTTACAGATAGCATTTTCCCAGCCGGGCTGATCGGTGCTTCCTTACCAAAACTGTGTTTTGAGGAGAGAGAGGAAGGTTGCTGACAGTCAAAGGGTCTCATTTGTTGTTAGCATTTGCTGTGTGTGGTGATTTGTGGTACAGCGTCAGTCAGTTGCTCTAGTGCTTTAAAACTCCAAAATGGCTTTTCTTTAAATACCATTTTCTTGCCTTGTCTTCCTCTTTCCTGTACGTTGAGTTTTCCAAACCTTGATTCTCTCTGATCCAACTTGGCTATTTTTTTTTAACTAATGTTTTCTAGTCATCTAGCAATTAAATTTTTTTCTATGTTACACTAAAGTGTATGAATGTGCGCTTAGACACTGTTAATATGGAATGGGAACATAAGGGTTGCTCACTGCTACCTTGAAGTAAAATGTGTTGAGGTGACAAAATCTTAGACTGCAAACTCAAATGATGTTGATTTTGAATTGTCACTTAAAATAGGCTTTCTGTTCACTTGTCATAGTAAAAAGAAATTCTGAGTGCTAACGAATGGGAAGACCTCAGAGTAAAACTTATATATGCTGCTTGGAGAAGTGCTCTAATTTCTGACATGGGGCATTGTAACCGGGTGGGAGGGTTTTTTGGTGTGGGTTTCTTGTTTGGGTGTTGTTTTGTTTTGTTTTGTTTTTTTACATTGGAGAGGAAAGTTCAGTGTTTTCTGAGCCTATTAAGACTGTATGCAAGCTTACCAATGATTTTTTCTTAAATTGGTGATCTCAAAACTTTTGAGTGATAAACTTTTCACACTTTTTATCGAGTTTTATAAAACTAAGCTATTCATAATACTGTAATGGAATAAGAAAAAATGTACAAGCTCCTGGGGCCACATTAAAGTCAGCACATTCATGTTATGAAGAATTCAAAGACAGCATTTTTCCAGTTCTACGGCACATACTGAGATGAGGGCATGGGTGAAGTGGTCCTAAATAAATTTTACCTGCAAGTTTTGTGGGGACCTACGGCAATTTCTAATAAATGAGGGAGATTTGTAGAAAACTACTCCTTTTCACTTTTCATGCAAGCTGGTGCAGGTAATTTGAAGAGCATTTGTTCCTCACGTGTGTTCCTCATATTAACTAATTAAATGCCTGTTCTGGCTATCACTCTTCCTGCAAAAAAAGATATCTTAAACTGAATATAAGGACTCAGGAACAAGTTATGTGTGGTAAATTAACTGTGAGGACACATCAGCTGCTCTGTAGCTAGTGCCCATTGCATGTTCTTACTTTAGTGTCAAATATGAGGTCTTCTGCCTCTTTCTTTAGAGGCTTTTTCCTTGCACTGGGGCATTGTAGGAAAAAAACAGGCAGAAAAAAAACCCCTCAGGCAGCTGCCACAAAGAAGTTAGCTACAGTGTGCTGCAAGTTCAAACCCTGATTTCCCTTGCCATAACTCACATGTCTTTGGTGTGGATCATTTGGGAAACCACCTGAAGTAATTTGGGATGAGTCTCTCCTGCTGAAGGGTAAGAGTGCCTCGGCAGACTGGGGAGCAAAGGGTTGCAGAGAATTTAACAGGGCACTGTGACTGGGTCCCAGAGACATAGGGAATGGCAGCCAAGACAGCAGGGCAATCCTTGCTTGCAGGCATCTCCCATTTCTCCCTGGTGGGCAGTTGAGAAGATGGTTCAAGGGACTCAGGGTTACACACCCACAAAATAATACTTCCCTTCATGTATGTCACAGCTTCATCTGTTTGTTTTTGGGGGTGTTTGGTGCATCATATAAAGAGTTTTTATTAAGAAAGCAGTAGCCGCCAGTCACAACTAGAATGTATGTGCTGGTTTTGTTTGCCAGGTGAGGTGGGTGCTGTGGGACACGTGCCCTGCCAGCACTCGGCTTACCCCACCAAGCTGCAGGCACCCACCTGAGGCACCTGAAAGCCAGTGGTTAACCCTGTAAATTTTTGTAATTGTTGATTCACAGCTCAGAGGGCAACTACAGCCTTGGGTGGCTTGTTCCTTTTCCCTGCTGGCCTTTGACTTGCCTCCTGCTGAGCTAACACAGGTTGTGTAGAGTGAATTGAAGGAGTAACTGGGTTTTCTCCAGTTTCCTGCTTGGTTTGGAGACTATCCTCATGTAATCCTGTGGCTCTGTTTGCAGGGTTTTTTCGTTACCTGCCAGGGTTTCGTCAGAGATAGTTGTGTCCCATCCATGTTAGTGCACATGGGGATTAAAGAAAAGGGGCTGTTGCTGCTGCAGTAGAGGAGATGGAATTGCGGCTGAATTCCCAGGGAGCAGAGCCAAAGTGCCACTATTTTCACCCAAACTGGGGAACTAATGAATTCCAGCCCTCTCTGTGACCTCCTTCACATATCACTTTTAATCACTGTATGCCTGATGTCAACAGGTCTCTGAACAAGAGGTCAGGGCTGAGCTTGACTGTTGGCCTTGGTGTAGCCTCAGTGCAGACCACTGCCTCCCCCTTCTTACTCAGTCTTCTGTCTGTCCTTTCCATCCCATTTTTCCCCTGCAAGGAGCTGGTTATGCTGTGACACACCACCCACAGCAATAGCAGTATTTTGCTGCTGCTTGACATCCCAGCCGCGCAACACTTCTTCCTGGTGCTGATACCTCGGTTTCATTTTTTTAATGATGTTTGAGGAGAAAAAAACAACCTTACTTTGGCAAAGCCCGTTAGCCTATGAGTAATTGCTCTACTTCGGGCTGACAGCGAGCAACTGGCTTGTGTGAGCTGCCCAGTGGAATAATTTGGGGAAGACTGCAGCTCCAAATTAATTCTATATATACACATTTTGAGATAAAAATCTGGACTGGAGACCTTCCAGAACTGAATTGTCCCCCACAGTTGCTGTGGCTAGAGTAAACAGCAAAATGCCATCTGTGGAGTTTATAAAAGCAGTCTAGATGGGGAGCAGTAACTCTGAGCAGCTTTTCTATGGTGCCGTGGTCTGTCCCGTTCCAGGCGGAGTTAAAACCACACGCCCCCGTTGCAGGGTTGGCCACTGGCATGATGCGTTGCAGCCCGTAGTCACCTGCTGATGCACCGCATCCCACCAGAACCTGCCTCTTCTCGCCGCAGCGGGCAGCTGGCGGCTGCCTCACCGGTGGGGAACGCGGCTGTAAGGGGAGGAAGGCCAGGCGCTTTGCCAGCTGTGGGCGCCCACGCCGGGATGCAAAGGGCTGGCTTCTTTTGAGGGACTTAGCTGGATGAACGGTGTACAGCCCTAATTGCTTTTTGTGCTTGTGGTGCCCCTGGAGATCATCCCAAATCCTGCAGTCAAGCCCCTGGGAGCGCAGTTTGTACTCCATACCAGGCTCGGTATCTACAGCATCATGCAGCATCTGCTTGCGTGTAAGCCAGTCCCACGGGGCTGTGTCATTTCGTGGGCCACAGGAGCATCCTTCAGCTCCCTGCAGCACCCTGACTTGTTTGCCCACATCTTCCAGCTTCTCCAACAAGTAAAGCGTGGTTTTAGAGAGTCACATCCTTCCCCCCACACTGCTGGGGGGTAGGGTGCAGCATGGGAAAGATGGCCTGTTTCTGGGGATCAGTCAGGAGGTATCAATGGGGAAATGACTGAAGCTGATTAGCTGGAAAGAAATTTTTTACCTCAGCATGGATTTTCTGGGGCAGGGAGAGGGAGCACTATGAGGAGGAAAGGAGTGGTGAGGACAAGGCCCTTTTTAGCCCTGGGCACCGGGCAGTGCAGATGGCAGCCCATATGGTGGAATGGAGGGCAGGCTGCAAGGTCCAGCCCCAGTGTCACATGGGGTGGCTGGATCCAGCCTTTCTCCTACCTTCCAAAAACCACATACAAATTGCTCTTTAAAACTGTCTAGGTTTTATTATTTTCCTTCTCATGGCATAGGAACAGAGACCCTCAGGGCTTTTAGGAGCAGCAGCAGTAAAACAAACTCATGGTGAGCTGACACTCCCTGTATGTATGTGCATGTGTATTGTACACAGACTGGGCCAGCAGTCAGATAATGTATTTTTAAGTGCTACTCTTTCCAAGTATCATCTTGGCACATTCCAGGTATCTATCTTTCACTTTCAAACCAAAGGAAGACTGATTCATGTTGAAAATCTGTCTTCTAGACACAATGAAGTTGCAGCTTATGAAAACACACTCTTCCCAAGGATGCTGCTTCGTTTATCATTTCACATTGTGGAGATGTGTTGTGGATGCGGAGAGCCTACAAACAAACCCCTTGCCTTCGTGTAAGAACACTGAAATCGCTTGTCAGATATGCCAGAAACAAGTACGTGCCAGAAAAAAAACCTCAAAAAGGACAGGAGTCTGCACCACAGACAGCGCAAGAGCTTGAGCACTCCGAAGCAACAGCAGCTCTTGTCCTTCTGTTTTTACCTTGCTTTTCAAAGTAGTTGGTTTAACATGATGAGATTGTTGTACCTACTGGGAAGGCTACTCACCATTGTGATATCTCCTTTGTTGCGTTGTGTAGCTGGAGGAGGACCCTGTAACATCCACATCTGCTTATTTTCAGCTTCAAATCCCTCCTTACAATATTTTTCAGTTCTAGTACTTCCAAAAGACTTGACAGTGGTTAGATCCTGAGTGAGATGGACACCTCTTGGGCTGTCTCCCTGTTTCTTCATGCTCTCCCGCATCTTTCTAGTCATCCCATGCCCCAGCCTGTGGTTAGACCTTTGATGGTTACAGGGCTGGTTTTGATTTGTGTGTGCTCACTGCCACTACTGAGAAGAGAGAGAAAAGTGCTTAAAATAGCAAGATTAAGTTATCTGGGTAGCTGGCTAGATGGGCTTTGAGCTATTGGTTCAAGAGCGTTATCTGTGTGTCTTTCGTCATTCAAACGGTCCCTGCTTCGTGCCACCCAGTTGCTCAGGAACTCCTTTACTGGGGGGCAGGATTTAACGCACAGAGGTGTGACAAGCTGGGCTGCCGCCAGCTGCAGCGGCATTACCAAGTGAGTTGCAAAACCATGGCAGCTGGAAGCCCTGGTCCCCACGGCCAGCGCAGGGTGACAGCCCCTGTACAGGGGGGCTGGATGCGCACACAGACTCAAAACTGTCACACCAGTCCCGCTCTCCCTCTTACCCTGCTCCCATTTTTGGGCTCTGCAGGGGCTGAAAGGCAGCCAAGAGACCTCTCCTCCGGCCCTCCACTGCCAAGCTGCCCGTGCACATACCGTGGCTGAATTCAGGCACTGTGCTATTAATGGAAAGCTGACAACGTGGCTGAGCGTAGAAGGTGTCAGTGCTATGGCCCTGGCAAAATGTAGTGTGTTGTAACAGGTCTGTTGTGGCCTCTACCAAGGTAATACCTGGGTGCATTAGGACATCCTTCTTCTCTCTTAGTATGTTCTACTCAAGGGCAGCAATAAAAGAGGTGTCTCCTGCTTTTCCTCCTTCTTCTCTCTCCTCCTTCTCTTTCCCTTCCTCTTCATCCTTCCTCCTCCTCTCCTTCCCCTGCTTTCTCCTTCTCATTATCATCCTCCTCCTCCTTCTTTTCTCCTCCTTCCTCTTCTTCTTTCTTCTGCTCCTTCTTCTCTTCCTCCTCCTCCTTTTCCTGCTCTTCATCCTCCTTTTTTATTCTTATTGACCCTGACGAATGTCAAAGCACTCTGTGATCTGCATGTGAAGGAAGCCTCCTTTTGCCCACCCCCCACCTGGCCACTTCCCCACTTCCCCGCTGCAGGGAGTTGACCCATCTCCTCAGACAGCCAGCGGGCTTACAGCCACTGATCTCTCTTCTGCACCAGGATCTGCACCGTCTTCCACCTGAAAAGAGGACTGCCCCACTCACGGTTCTTACTCTTTCCCTCCATTCCTGCCAGAATGGAGAAAAAAGAAAGAAAGAAGAAAAAAGGAACTTCCCTCTACATGTACACAACCACTTTCCGAGACCTGCGGAGTAAAGTTCGCTCCCTGGTGTTTCCAGCTCCCTGCCCTGAAAACAGCCCCATACAGGGCTCCAAGCCAGCAGTCCAGTTTTGGGCGAGAGAAGGGGCAAGGGCAGGCTGTGCTGAGCAGCAGCGTGCCCTCTCCCCCGTGCCCTTACCTTCTTGTGTGAGTGGGGTGCAGGAAGGTTCACCCCGGTGGCCTTGACCCTCTCCTTGTACCTCCCGGCTGCCGGCACACCCCGGGAAGGAGAAGCTGTGGCTGGAGGAAGAGGGAGCCAGGGCTCCCTGGCTGCAGGACGGGCGTAGACTGGTCCAGGTCCAGCAGCCTGGGATGGACTGGAAGTGGCAGGAGGAGGTGTGGGGGGGAGAAGTGCCGGAGTGCGGAGGCCCAGGCTGATGGTCCAGGTCGAGATGTTCTGCCGGCTGTTTGAGCACTTCACCCTGCTGCCCGTATCTCTGTGCCATCCGTACCTGGTGCTCTGGTTTGGCCTCCACGCTCCATTTATCTACGTCTTTGCTGAACAGCATCTAAGGGAGGACGTCAGTGATGCAGACTTTGCCAACGAGCTGGGCAACCCCACACCAGCAATATCTGCTGGTCCCTGCACCTATTCCAGTGTGCAGAAAAGAAAAGAAGTGGCTGGTCATGAGCAACACAAAACTTCAGGGCTTTGAGATGTTGCCTGGGAAGCATCCCCTGTCCTTAGAGAAACTTTAACATTTCAACATGTATTTTTGTTCACTTCAACGAAATGAAAAAACAACATACTGGAAGGTTTTGTGCAACAAGGTATTCCAAACTGTTTTGGTTATGGATAGTTGAAACATAAAGTTTATTTTATAGTATGACAGTTTACACCAAGTGAGGAAAATGGAATCCAACATAAAAAAACCCCAACACTTGAAATAAAACACTATGATGCCTTTTAAAACCATTTTGTTGACACTTTGATGAAGATTGGTGCATTCTCCTAAAATATTTCAAGTGTATATTTAAGGCATTTTTCTACTTGAATACTGCTGACTTGAAAACTTGTCACTGTTTTTACTTGACCTAGTGTTCTCTTCCTGCAATTTAGCCATTCACCAGAAGGTGGGGCTTAATGTCTTGTAAGTGAACTAGAATTGAAAGAATTTTTACGAAGTCCTTTGGATTTGAGGGCTTGGAATGTGTCTTCTCTCCTCCCTGTTTTGCAGAGGAAATCCTTCTGGATCAGCATGACAGCTCCCCAGGCCATAAAACCTCAAACTCTGGAGTCTTAAATGGTCCCAGCCTGCCTGATCCCAGCACAATCTAATTAAGCCAAAATATCATCACCCTAAGACACATCAAAGTCCAGAATCCTTGTACCAAGAGCGAGAATCATTGTAGCATCTCCAGCTAGTGACTTTCTTCAGATTTATGGGAAACTAATGAATGGAGGGAGAGGAGCGTTCGCCTCATGTTTGTGCCCCAGCCCCAGCAGGCACTGAGCGCAGTCCCTGCACACCTGCGGGCCAGAAGCTGGTCACCTTGATTCCTGCGTGGTGGGTCACGACGCTGCGCTCTGTGCCCCTCTTGGCAATCTTGGTCTCACACAAGCTCCCAAGAAAGCTCTCTCTGGCACCCAAACCACCGCTGCCTTGCCGTGGAGAGTGCTTCTGTACCAAGGGGTTAACTTGTCAAAGCTGCAGCAGCAGGAAGCCTTTTGGATAGCATGGACCCAAACCCCACAGTGCCGCAGGGTCAAGTGTCTCGGCTATTGAACCCGAATGAATTCTCTGTGAGGCCATGGTAGAGCAACAGGGGTGGATGAGGGTGTCTGCCGTGTTACTAGGATGCTGCACAGCAATGGGCTGCACCAGGAGGAGCTTTCTCAGTGCTTTCTGCTTCGATACGCAGTCTTGCTTAAGTCCACTCTGGGTCATGCTAGGTCCTGTTTAGGTAGGTAGCAGGAAGCTGGCTAGCTTTGGCTAGCTGCTTTATGGATGGGCTCAGGACTAAGACTTCATACTGAACAGCACTTGGCTAAAATCGTAGCATGTCCCACAGCTTTCCCCAGCTGCAGTTTGGGAGGACAGATAGCTGCCTTCCCTGCACAATGCCGGGGGTGTTTGACTCAGAACAGCCCTCGTTTGTGGGCCTCTTTTATGGACCAGGATGCAGATATCTTTGGTGCAAGTTCATTTAGACCCTTTTCCTGGAGGATGTGGGTGGGATGAGATGCTGACACCTCCCCCATGTGTAAACTTTCTACTGAAATTGGGTGACCAGAACAGCGGCTCTCCATAGTGGCAATTCACATCACAGCCACAGAAATGTCTGGTTTGGGTCACACCGAAGTTTCACCTCGATCAGTGTCCTGTCTTTGGCCATGGCCAAAGGCTGATGCCTAGGGAAGAGGATAAGAATAGAGCAAACGTATAGTGATTGTCCCCTACAGTACTTGTCTGAGCAGCAGTGATTTCCAGCTGAGGGATTCACTGAACTAGAGGTGGTGCCTCTACATTTGATAGCCCTCTTAGAGACTTTGAGCAGTGCTGGTGGGGAGTTTTCTTAGCTCCTGTTTGTCCTATAGCTAATTTCCCACCCCCTCAATTTAGAGACACTTTGAAAATTGTTTTGCTCAAATGGACCTGTTGGAAATCTCTTCAGTATTAAATGCAACAGATTCCTTTGGTTAGCCATCTGGGTGGTGGCAACATTGATTAGTGAAGATCCAGTTCTTGCAGTTTTACACCATTCATCGGCCATTTGCTCAAGACAGCAAAACCTAAGAGGGGTTGCCAAAAAAACCAACCTATTGAATCAGAATGAGTGGCTCAGTGTCCTCTCATGAAAAAGAAATGAGAAATCATCTTCTGTATATTTTATTTCAAAACAACAGCCTTATCTCCATTTCAATTAGTGCACGGTTTATTACCAGTGAAGGTAAGTCACACTGCCTATTCAAAACACTCCTCTCTTTTGCATCCTGAAAAGCAATCAATAGTCTCATAGCAATATTGGCACTTAGCAGAAGTTAACCACAACTGAGTGATGTTAACATGGCAAACCCACTCGCTCAGGAAGTTCTTCAGACAAATCTGAAAGGCAGTGTTCCTGTCTGGCAGCAGAGAACAAATTAAGCATTTTTCTTAGCTCTTAAAATGCATTTAAATGCCAGCATTCTCATGGGGAGAATTGGTTTCTGAAAAGAAATTGCTTCAAAATTATCTTTGTACCCACTTCCCTAGAAAAGAGTTGATTGTCCTTTATTTTCATAACCTCTGTGCCAAGTATCCAAAGTATGAGGAAATATTGAGTTCTGCATCTTACTTGCAGCAGCGGTTTCCCTTCAGGCAGCCTCTTCTCCTGCCAGAAAATTGATGCCAGTTCCCCTTGCAGTACTGTTTGGATGGGGCACTGCCACCCAGTGCAGCCCTGACTCTGAGGCACAGCAGCTACAGACCTTGTTAGTTCTGGTGCTGCTACAGCCCAGTGGAGGTTGAGATCTTGTTCTTCTGGCTGCTACACAGCAGGAGAAAAGAGATGAACCCTACCAAGAAGTGTCTACCGGCAGAAAAAGGAGACGTACAACAGCCAGGCAGCAGAGACTGCTGAGAAATGACCATGATGTGGTGAGAGTTTTTCAAAGGTGGGTGCCTGCAGAGGTAATCTAGATTACTTGGAAGGATAAATGTGAAGGGAATTAGTTAAATCTCATCTCCGTCTATCTGCATGGATGTTCTCATTCAATGTGAAGACGATTCGGTTGATGTTATTAGGGCAGTTTCACTTCACAGTTTTCATGAATTCCAGTGAATTTTTCTGAGTGTCCCAATGTGGACAGGCCATGGTACAACTCCATTCTCCAAGCTGGGGCTAGAGGAAGGAAAGACAGAAGGAAGAGTAGTCATTCTGCTTAGACAGGGTCAGAAACGAGAGATCTGAGTGCCTTGTTAAAGAGCTGATGCTTGAGCAGAGACCAGCCCTTCTCAGCAGTTTGTCACATGCAGAAAAAGCAAGGAGAGAAGGAGAAAGGAGAAAGCAAGGCGATGTCAAAGGCTGAAGGATGATAGAGTCTGAGAATGGTCACCTAGGGAAGGTCTGAAAGGTAAAAAGAGAAGCTAGTATTTGATGAGGTGGAGCCAGTGAGTGCTAGGAAGCAAGAGGGCAAAACCGGAGAGTTAAGAAAATGATTCGGAGTGTAGTACTCTGAAGGGAGCAGGTGCAAGAGCAGACAAAACTGGAAAGGAGGAAGGCTGTGAAATGATGTGAGAAGAAATGACAGATTTTAGAGAGATGGCAGAAGATGAAGAAAACTGAGAGAAAGAAACAGTTGTATCCAGAGGAGGGAGCAAGTGAAAGATGATACCCAGGAAAAGAACTGAGGGGACTTGGTGGAAGCTGGTATTGACCTGTCAGATGCAGAGAGCAGTACTAAAGCAGATACCATCATTGCAGTCAAGCAGACCAATGAGGAAGCAGTCCATGGCAAAGGCAAGATCTATTTCAGTGAGTTTGAAACCACAGCTGCGGGGCAAATCAAGGGAAAAGAGCAAAGATGCCAGGTAATCAAATGGGCATCTGTGTGGAGGTGAGAGTTGGTGAGGCTGTGGTGTGAAGGTAAAGATGTAAGGGACTGTCAAAGTCCAAGGGAGGTCATCAAAGAACTATCATGCAAGAGCAATGCCAGGATGGGGCAGGAAGAAGAGTTGGATGAAGCAGTGATGATGGGAAGACGGCGAGTAAGAGCAGGGAGGTGCTGGATTTAGCCATAATGGAGAAGAAAAGCCCAGCAGCTTCCCTCCACTTCCCTTTCCCCAGAATAGAGGACTAGACCTGGTTGCTAAGAAAGGTGTGGGAGAGAAAAGGGAGAAGTTAGAGGACCATAAGGTTGGAGAAATGGCAAGATGCTATCTGAGGATGAGGGGTGAAAGGTAGAAAAGGAGGAAATGTGACTAGGCAAAGGAAAACTGTGTGAGGACAAAGCACCGGTGCTGGAGAGGAGGTGGGTGCAGTTGGAGAAGCCCTTTTGAAAATGCTACTTGGGCTCCAGGTTGCTTGCAATTCCTAACAGAAAGGGAGGGAATCTCAGGTCCCTGAGACCCAGAGGTGCCTCCTGCAGCCACAGCGCACCGAAGCCATCACTGGCTCCTCTCTGCCGGGCTGAGCTCCAGCTCCCTTTGTGGCACCCAGATCCCAACAATCCATAATCCACAGTCCCAGGCCAGGTGTCTCAAATAAAAGTACCTTGTCCCTGAAGCAGAGAAAGAATTTCATCAATACAAAGGTGAAGGATAAAACACCCTGAATGACACAAATACCGCAGAAGAGCTTTGCCAGGGTGGCCCTGTGCTGTGTTTCCAAACTGGTGCTTCAAGTATGCAGAGCTATCATGCACTGGAAAAAATCTTTCTCCTAAAGCAGCAGCAGCAGAGCTGTGTCCCTCATAGCCCGGGGTCTCATGTTCAGCGAAGCAACTCCCTTGTTCCCAGGTTGTGGGCAAAGCTGGAGTGTGTCGGCAGCATCCTCCAGCCCCATCCAGCAGTGCCAGCTGTGCCTGGGGGGCACGCTGCCCTCCGAGCTGCCTCCCCCGTGAGATCAGACGGGCAATGCCATGCCACTTGGAGGCAATCCGTCTGAGCCTACAGGTCCAACGGGGATGGGAACTGCGCGTTCAGGAAAACCTTCTTCAGGCAATGAGTCGTAAGAGCCGAATATGAGCAGTGCCTGCCGCTGAGCACTGTAGCAGAAATACTCGGCTCTTGTAGGGTGGCAGCCAGGGCTTGGGGGGGGGATCTGGCCTTCCTCATGGCCCTGGTGACAGGAAGGTCATTGATGAAGAAAGCAGGCACAACCCTTCAATGTTTTGGGGGTCGGCTTGTGCAACAGCAGTATTGTTTCCAGTCTCCAGGCTGACATGAAGATTTTGGCAATCGGGCTGCTTGGCGGGAGGGCTCTTTCTGAAGAGGAAGGGGAAGCGCAAACATCTCAGTGCTGCAGGAGACTTGCTTGAAGCGTGCGAGGAACCAGGGAGGCTCCGGCTAATTTGTGTGTGTAAAATGAGCGGGAGGGAGGAGGCTTGGCCAGGATCCCCCTCCAAAGCTGGTGTTAAATACCCTGTGCTGTGCCTGGGTCAGAGTGTTTACTAAGTCTGAGAGATACTTTGTCTTCATGTTCATCATTTAGCATGTTGTAAAGCTCTTTGGGAAACTGTGGCTTGAAAATATATATAACATAATTTTGGAGGGAAGGGGGAATTGTATTTTCGGGAAGATCTCTTGACTTCAAAAAAGTTGATTTGTTCTTGTCTAACTAACGAAAAGTCATGTCTGGTCAACACATTTTCAATTACCTGTTTAAGATCTGCAACCACAAATAACTCAAAATATTTTAAGTCTCTGTGAATCACCCTAAAGGTTGAAAATCTTTTATCTTTCTTCCAAATGTCATTAGATACACCCACAGTTAATTCCAGGTACTAAATACCACAGGTTCAAAGTCTCCTAACTGTGCAGATCACCATCTGCACTTTACCATGTTTTTGGGGTACTGTTACTGAGGGATAACATGACCTCAGCGATGTGACTGGCAGCAAATTCATGGGGTCATGCTGTGTAGCAACTGGAAGAATTAGTCTTGACTAGTGAGATGCCTCTCTGCCTTGTAGCTGACAAAATCAAACACTAGTTTGAAATTCATTGCACTGGGTGCCTGCCAGAAAATGCAATGCAATGCAGTTTATTTGAATTCCAAGTGTTCTGAGCAGGGCTGAAGCTGGAGTAAACAATATCCCTAAAAAAAACATTGAGAGAGCAAAGCAGTTGCAGTCATTAAGGAAAAAGTAACCCCAAGCCATTGATCAATCTTAGGTTTTTTCCTTGCCAAATAGAGACATAACATTAGCCTGCTCTTTTAACAGAAGGACCTTAGAGAAGGAATATGCTCTACTGCTGTAAAAAAAATAGAGTTGCCTTCTCACTCCTGAGTTTCCAGGAATATGAGTTTCTTGGAGGTGCCTATTGGGAACGGGCTGTCTCTTGCTCCCTGGTGGGGGAGAACGGGAAGCATTAAGGAAAATGAGCTTGGACAAATCTCTAAATCAGCAGAGTTTATATGGGTCCAGCAGACATTTATTAGAGTTGGGAGATGAATCCTGTGAGGCTTTCATTTGCACGAAGCACGCCTGATCCTCTCACAATGTCTGCAAGTGCCAAGCCTGGTGAGAGCCCTTTCCTCACAGGACCAGAGCTCCCTGTCCCCGTCCCCATCCTGGTCCCTGTCCTTGGGCCAGCAGCACAGGAGCTTCCCTGCAATCGCCGCTCTGAGCTGCTGGCTGTGGGGTCACCAGGAAAGAGGAGCAGCGAGTAAGGGCAGCCCCTCCTGTGTCCTCAACACTCCTAATTCCTGGCAGTGCTGTAGCTCCGGCTGTAGGAGTTAAGGGGAGGAGGGTGAAAAGGAGGGTCTGGAAGTTCTAAACTATCCATCATGTAGCCAGGCTGTGCTGCAGGGCCTGTCTATGCAACTCAGATGCCCTCTATCCCTTGGAGCTGTGATGAAAATCTGTCTATTTTGGCAAAGTGGCATAGGTCAGGGTTTTGTGCAGAGCCCCAACCTCTGTCTCCGCTTGAGGCTTTTTCCAGTGCCGTGCCTCGACGTTACAACCAGCTGCAATGTGCACACACAAAAGCCACGCAGGAACTGCAGCTTTGAAACGCGACGTGCCTTTCCAGTTCAGTGATCTTCCATTGTGGGGGGCTCAGTGCAAAGGGATAAGGCATTTTTTTCCTGTTCTAGCAGCAGCCACAGGCGTGTTTAATTTGGAAGAACCCATGGTAAGAGTCGCCAAGCTGACACTAACACACCTTTTATTGGACTGCTGCTTGCCAAGACGAAGCTTTCAGGACTCAATGCTTCTTTGTGCTGGCTGTGAGCTTTAGCAGCTGAAATGGTCTTGAGCCTGGTCAGCCAGGTTGCTTCTCTCATGGTGCCCATCATCGAAGTTCATGTCAGTTAGTCTTTCTCCTAGCAGTTCCCAGGGTGTGAACATTGATGCCCAGGCATCACACTGGCAGGGGTCCTGTACCTCTGGGGACTGTGTGCTTCAGGCAGTCAACAGCACCCAGGTTTAACAAGCTTCGGGTTTAATTCATTTATCCACCTTGCTTTTCACCAAGTTGTCAGTCCCAGAGCTAGGCTCAGGTTCTATGATGCCATGCCAGAGCACAGGGAACTTGTTCTTGAGGCTGTGAATGTAAATTTTGCAAAGACTTTCATATGCAGCACTTGTATTCTGCGACTTTATTGCTGACTAGTTGCAGTGTTGAAAGGTGTCTGGTGAAGCAGCAAAGGCTACAACTCTACATGGCTGAATTACATCAACTCAGTCTCACCAAGAGATGAAGAATGGGGAATCATGCCATCGTATTCTTACACTTACTGCTCTGACAAAATCACATTGTAGAGTAACACAGTGCTATCTCTGTATCCATAAACACTTAAAGGAAAATATTCATTCGCTCTGGAAGCTGAAGCTGTTTAATGGAGAGGAGCAGCAATCTCTTACTGACACCCACTCTCATCATGTCAGATCATTAGTGTCCATATAGGCAGAGTACTGGAAAGAGAAGATGGAGAATCAGGATTTGGAAGCAGATGCTACCATCGTAGCAATAACTGAGACACTCCTCCTGAGGCAGGCTGATAAAAAAAGGCAAGAAAAATGACCAAATGAGAGAATCTTAGAATAAGTAGACTAATATAACTAACATCTGGAGGAGGCAGGCTGGGCTGCCATACCTTCCCCAGGCTGCAATCCCACAAACCCCTAGCTCCCAGCATGCTCTCGCCATAAAACCATTGACCTGGATGAAGCCACGGTGCTTCCCAACTGCTCTGCTCTGCTTCGTGAGGTTAGCTCAGCCTTCACCAAAGTCCTCCTGGCTGGCTGACCTGACCAGACCTCTCAACAACCATTTTCATGGGGATTGCTCTCTGGACCAAGGTGTGCTCACATGGCACATGCAGGCAAAGTAGTGTCTGCTCGGGGCACAAGGTTACAGCTCATGTTGTGGCATTTGGTGCCACAGGGCTGGAAACCAAACCACCTTACCTTGGCTTTGTGGGAAGGAGGTCCTGCTAAAATGGAGCCCAGCAGAAGTAGTGCCAGGCATTTTGCTCCCAAAAGTCAGAATCGTAGAATCATTTCATTTGGAAAAGACTCTTAAGATCATCGAGCCCAGCCAAAGTCAAAACACCGGCATTTCTGTGAGGAGTATGGCATGGGAAAGATACGGTTTCAGACATAAATGACCCAAGAAGCAAGGAATGCCATGTCTACAGCTGCCTGAAAAACCTTAGATGCTCCTTGTTTGTGTGCAGGCATTCTTTAATGACAATCTATCTCCTCTTCTTTAGTTTTGTTTAAATGAGTCTACCAGATGGGCACACAAGAATTGAGACTGCATTGACATTAATCTGTTAATTTAATTTCACTTAAACAACTTTTCAATTTCTTCTGACAATTGTTTTTTTTTAACCTGTACCTAGCAGCTGAATTGGGTAAATATTCCAAATAGGTTCACGAGCATGAGTCTAAACCATTTCATTATTAAAACAATGGAAATCTTTCCTTTGGTTTCAGTGGGAGGATTATCAAAGCATACAAACAGAAGTAATTAACATACACAGTAAAGAAACTGTTTGCAGACAAGTGATCCCCAGAAGAAGAGGCGAAATTTAGCAAATAAATTATTGACTACTAGTGATTTGCCCATAACAAGTATATATTCTACCTTGCCATCTTCTTAAAAAAAGAGCATTTATTTTATGTGATGCAGCTATCTGTCCTTCTGCCAACCCATGCATATGCTCGCGCTGAAGGAGGACAACCTGCAAGGAAGAGGGGTGGTTACCAGCTGCTTGTAGGAGTTTCACATGGCTGGCAGGCATTTCCTCCTCTCTTTCAGCCTCTTTTTCTCTCTGTTAGTGGCCTCCAACAGAACTGTAGACTTCAACTCAAAAGCACTACATAATTAACATGCTTAAAACTGTTTCTGTTCAACTTGAAGTAAAATAGATGCTTAGGCTTATGCATATAAATAATCCTTGCACTTTGTGCAGATTTAATGTTAAACAGATGCCAAATGTTTACAGAACAAGGGTCTCAAATAATTTGAACAAAGTTGTGCTGAACAATGAACGCCATTGGAAGAAGTGGTCAGAAACTCTTTTAGCAGTGTTTAATGCAGCAGTCCTACTTCCTTGTGCATGAATAAAGCAAATGTCACTGGAATTCAGTGAAAGGCTGCTATGTTTTCACTTGCCTCCAAAGCTGTGATTGCAGCTTGTGTGGAAGCTAGCTCGCTGAGACACTCATCACAGCAGATGTGGCTTTAGCTGCTGAACCATGCCTGTACTGTAGCCCATGCTGCCACATCCATACCTGTACTGATGCTGGGGCCGACTCCTGCTTGCTTATGTCCGAGAGAGCTGCAGCCAGTGCTCCGGATTGCAGAGGAGAAAAACTCTCTGTACAGAACCCTTGAGGTTGCTTACAAATATCTGGGCAACTTGGCTTACTAAAATTCTTTTTGCATGCCTCTGTCTGTCTCTTCTATTTATAACCCTGTCTCTACAAACTGGTGGGATTACCATTTCTACCCCAGAGGCTACAGCTATCTTTCATTTGCATTAAGCACAAACATTCTACAAGTCAAGAGTGAGTAAGTTTTTTTGCCAAATGCAAAAGCTGTTTCATTAGCTGGTATAATTAGCAGAGCTCAAAAGAGGATGAAAGGAGATGAGGCAAGAAGCTCTGCTAGATTGTGCCAGCTGAGGACCTGCTCCAATAATTTTTTTAGAAATCCAGAAAGCAAGCTGCTGGTATGCTACCTCTTCTCTGCTCAGGGATTCTTCAGTGTACAGTGATTATTTGTCTGGCCTCAAGTGGCTTGAGAAAGAAGCATTTGCACAAACAGGAGAGAAAGTATCAACCATCTCAAATATCCCTTGTCTTGGTTTCGGCTATAATTTAATCTTAGATGTTACACTAATGTCAGCTGGGCTAATTACAGAAAATGCCTTTCCTGCAAAAAAACAAATTCCACATTACCATAGGAACAAGTCCATGTTCATTGAAACATGGCATCCTGGTTGATTCCTGAGTAATTCACATTCTCAGTGGAATTCTGCCTTTTAAATGAAAAACCTCCAAGGCTGTACAGCACGTACAGGTGAGCAGGTGGGTGGTTTCATCCAGGCAGATGGCTGCACTCCTGCTTATTCCATGCTCTTGTCTCCCCTGGATGCACTTGCATTGGGTGAGCAGGCAAGAAACAACTGAGGGAGATGTAAACCCTTCCAGATTTGTGAACTCTGCAAAGATTCACCCTTTCCAGTATATCTATCTATACACCATTTTCCCTCCAGGTGGAAAGTGCAGTGGTTTTCCTTATTCAGAGCTATTATTTAAAAAGCACCAGGTGGGCTTGAGCCTGCTGAGCAATGTCAGCTCCCATGGAGGGTCCTCTGCCTTGCCTCTGCCACCCATGACCAGCTGGGGGCTGGGGGGCATGTGGGTGCTGGAGGGGCATGTGGGTGCTGTGCCTCCTGCCTAGCCAGGTACCATTTGCTCCTGAGGACAAGCTCAAACATCCCTGTCAAAAAGTCCTGGCACAGCCACTTTGTCCCGTACCTACATCCGCTGCAATTCCCAAATGGCACCCTGTCCGACAGGGCCTTCCTCATGCAGAAAGTCTCTTGCTACAGATTTTAGGCAGGATTTGGATTTCTGTGATGCTGAGATCCCAGACTCTAATAGATCTTTACCCAGGTTTATTTGCTAAAACTTTGACCCAAATATTCAGATCTCTGGGTTTGGGTGTTTTTTTTGTTTTTCCCCTAGCTGCCATGTCTTGCTAGTGCAGTTTGCCTTACCTCAGGAACAGCTGCTGCCCCAGGTGAGAATTGTGTATGTCTTTAACTAGTCGGTGTTCAAGTCAGTCCTTGATTCACAATCCAGAAAAGGCGTTTAAAATCCGCACTCAAGGCTCAGGTGGCATTTAATGTACAAGGCTAGCTAAGCTCAATACCCCACTGCATGAGTGCCACTATTGCACTGCAGCCCCCATCCTTGAGGAGGACCCTCAGGAAGGGCAGAATCGAAGCCAAAGGGGGACCAGGTAGCAGTGCTGCTCATGGCAGCATTCAGAGCCAGGATGGGAACAGTGAAAAGCAAGAAGAGGACAAAGTTACCAATGTTGGTCATTTCAATGCAAAGCCAACAGGCTGCAACAGGCAGCAATATATTGACCATGCGGTATTACAGATGTGCCTTACCGTGAGCTATCTGAAACCCTGTCATCTAGAGATTCCTTCTTTTTAATATGCTGCTTTTTTTTAAAAGCCTCTCCCAGGCTCTAGCAGTCAGGTTCTAGGAGGAAATATTCCAGGAGTAGCGAAAGGCAGTTTTCTGGAGACCCACCCCAGCTAAGGGCTGGGACCAGCTCCCTCTGCTTGTCATGCCGTGTGTACGCCACCGCGTAATTTGGCTCCCCGCTTCAGTGCTAGGCTATGGTCCCCACTTTGCACATGGCTGCTTAAATCTCAGCCCACTCCCAGACTCCTGACTGGGGTGCAGTGATCACCTTGCTCCGAAACAAAACCCAGACACAGTCCTGCAGGGGGCTGCCCCATACCCAGTGTGGATGAGCGGGCACTAGGTTCGGCTCCCCATGCCGCACAGAGCCCTCCAACACCATCGCACCGTAACATCACCAGCCCACAGGATTTTGCTATAAAAATCCCATTCAGCTCACCAGTTACTACTGTCTTCCCCTCATTTCAGACACCAAATTGACAAAACACACACACGCGTAACATCCACTGTTAGCAGCAGGGACACCACCAGTGTGCTTCCGTGGGCAAGGGGGTCTGAGCAGCTCGGGTGGGAAGGCTGGAGCAGTGAGTGAGGCTGGAATCCCTGGAGCAGGGACGTCCAGCAGCAGAGGTGTAGCCTGAGACTTCAGAGCCAGCTCTGTGCTGGTCCCCCAGCAGCAGGCAAGTGGGGGCAGAGCCATGGGCACACGGAAAAAACCCACGTGGAAAAAAACCCATGTGGGGTTGTCCTACACCAGGGTGGCCAGCCAGGTAATCCCCAGCAGGTAACTCACCTGGGATAACCTGCAACAGATAATCCACGCTGCATAACAGATCCACACTGCATAACACACCCACACCGCATAACTGACCCACGCCAGATAATCTGCACCGGCTGCCCCACAGAGGGGAATTGTGCCAGGGGATGGTGCCATGTCTCTTGCTCAGGCTCTGCTGTTCCCCCTCCGCTCCCGCACTGGGACCAACTCCCCAGGGCACAAACCTCCTCCTCCTTGGCCCCACACTCTCCCCACCAGGCAGCCCTTGCTGCCCCACCTGCGGGGCACCCACTGGAGACAGAGCCAGGAGCCTCCCGACACAGGGCTCGCCCCGTACCATCACTGTGCTTAACGACCAGCAGGCAAACCTGCGCTGGGGGGCACAAGCACACCATCAAAATATCTGGGAAAAGCCTCGTAACATTCGGTTGCCTCTCTTTCTAAAGATGTAGAACAAATACCGAACTGCTTAAGTATACCTAATAAATTATAGGCTATAGCTATTTGGCAGTTACAGTTTAAGCAATGCAAGACAATTTGTAAGTTATACAATTTTAACTTTTGTTTTTAAAGTTTCATTTATGATAGAAAAATCAGCAAGATAAGAGATCCCCCATATAGTTTTACTTTGGGTAGGGGGGTAGGAGGGGAATCAAATCCCCAGTGCTACAATACCTCAGGCTCCCAAAAGGGACTGGCAGATGTGCTAATGCTTCTGGTTGTACTGAACACGTTTTCATGGTATCTCAACTGTTACAACTGAGAACCCAAAGGCCAGTGATGCCATTAACTTAAGGAAGACATACTGCTTGGGTCTTCAGAAGGAAATTGATTTTTTTCTTGTTTGTTTTTTTTTTTTTAAAGAGTGAAGAGTCTTGTTGCTGATGACTTCTACTGCCAAGAACATCATCTCTTAAGAAGCACTCTGATAGGAAGTTCATGAAAATGCAACTTCTTCAATTGAGAAAGATTTCCATTCTGGAAAGTCTCTTTCCAACTGAAGTCAAAATTACACACCGTAGGGCAGCAGTCTTTGGTCCCTCAACTTTGCTTCCAGAGGGCCAGGGATCTGAATCCACCCTCAACAAAACCCACATCAGCTAACAGGCATACACCTGCAGTTGCCAGGATTGTCTTCATCTGCAAAAAACCAGTGCCAGAAGTAAGCATCATGTCAGTTGACACAGACCTCTTCCACAACACCCTCCTCCTCAAAAGCAACGTGGCTTTCTGCTCCCCTGCTCTGCACAGATTCTGGCATCAGACACTGCAGTTGTCATCACTTGTGGCACCTAAGATACCAAAAGACAGAAAGCTACCATTGCACTTGTGAGAAATCACCATCCCTGTGCTCTTCCTCGCTACTGCCCTGGCTCCCTCAAACACTCATCCAAGTCCAAAGGCAGCCTGCAAGGTGCCTGTAAAACCAAAGAGAACTGAAGTCCTGACACTTATCATCTCTAAGGGGCCTGCCAAAAGCTGCAAAGGTCCTAGGGACAACATGGCACTCTCTGGGCACTCAGGAAGGGTGATGAGCTGTCCTATACCCTGAAGGACACTGTGCCTTACAACCCTGCTGCTTTCTTGAGAAATGCTAAAACTATATACAGATGCATACAGAATGCTCACCCTAACCCCTGCTAGATAATCTCACCATCATTCCTGTTAAGAGAGACGGTATCAGCAACTTACACAGTATCCAGCAAAACTGGTGAAAAAAACCAAGGTTCCATCTTCAATAAAGTCAGGAATTCCAGGAAAACGCAATGCACCTAGAATAAAAAAAGTGCATACTATCAAACCACCTTGCCACCCCTGAAGACTCAATACAAAATCCCTGAAAAAAAAAACCCTGAAAAGAAAAGAAGCTGCATACAAGCATACTTTCTACTATACATGCTGCTGAACCTTGACCAGTGCTGAAGCTCTTACCTCAAACAGACACCTCCACTTCTCTAAATTGCAAAACACTTCTGCCTAAACAGCTGGACAAACTCAAAAGCTGCAGAGGACTGCAGGGATGGCTGAGCACCAGCACCAGAGCACCCCAGGAACAGCCTGAGCTCCCTGAGCAGAGGCTGTGGCTCATCCAGCCCGGGTCCTGCCCACCCCCTTCCCCCAACCACGTGGGAAAGGGGCAGGGAGAACCACCACAAGGCGTTAAGATGGCTGGAGGAGCAGCAGGACTTTCCTCATCCACCCCCGATTTTCAGCGTGTGAAGCGCTGAACAGAGAAAGAGACCCTTACTGGAAACGATGATACCTGCTCTTGTACTATGGCTCCATCTATTGTATTGGCGATGTGACCAGGTAAGGAATTAAACTTAATTTTTCTGGGGTGTAGGTAGAAAAGATAGATGTCATACTAAGCTATGTGAGAAAGTAGTTCATGAAATGCAATAGTAATATTGTTATAAAAAATGATGCGCTTTAGTTCCTGTAAAAAACCCAAAATGCTATGGGGCTATGCTTCATTTCTAGCACGACTGTGCATCCCACCTAACTTCTACCAGAACTACCTTCTGGATAGGACTGAATGACAAAGCAGAATTAGATCCCATAAGAATCCCTTCTCAAAAATATCTCTGCTTGCAAAGTAAATTATTTATGGTAAATTGCCAGCAATTCAGTCACCTTGACGGTCTCTCTGACTGACTCCCTTAAGAGAACTAGATGAGTCCCAAAGAGAGCAAACACCAAAAAACCATGGAACTACAAGAAATGTATCAGAAACTGTATAAAGCAGCCTAATTAACACCGAAGTAGCTAGAAGAAAAATAAATTGCACAACAAAACAAAAAACAGCGTGGGAGATGTATCAGCAAAAATAGATGAAGGCTATCACCTCCTCTGAAAAACCCAAGAGGAGATCTGAGCTGACTATAGACATTCGGGGTACCAGATACCAAATGGAAACTTAATATAAGACAGAAAACAAAAAGACTGCTCTGGAGGACAAAGATGGCTTTGGAACAGGTTCTGACAGAGCAAGAGGCATTGTCACAGGGATTAGAGAGGTCCCAAAGGGGCCAGAGAAACCAAAGAAGGCTTAGGGATGCAATGAGCTCGCAAGGGAATTGAACAAAGTACAGATGTCCTCAAGGGACTGGAGACCCTACAGAGGCACGCCAAATGGATGAGAGGACAGAAAGACCGACTGGGGTAATGGATGCAGACTCAGGAAGGGTTCTGAGGGGAAAAGAGGGGTGCAGAGTGTCCTCCCGAGCTAAAACAGGGCTCTAGGGCATAGGGGATGTCTCGCGAGAGCTTGGCAAAGGCAGCAGAGGAGTCCCGAGGGGGCCTGAGAGACCAAAGCAGCCTCGGAGATAACAATGAGGAGCTCTGAAGGGGCTTGTGACAAAGTACAGGTGTTGTCAGGGGGTTGGGGTCTGAACGGAGGCATCCTACATGGCGAAGAGTAAGATAAGAGTGCTCTGAAGAGCACAACAAAATAAAATTGAAAGAAGCTGAAGTGCTACAAGAGTGCTGTGGAGTACAAGGAAGGACTCAGAAGACATTGTTATAGAGAGTAGAGGAATTAGGAGGGGGCAGGGTGAGAAAAGAAGGCTTGGAGACGCAGTGAGGGCCTTGGAGTCTCAGGAGGGTATCTAGGCAAACTACAGATGACTTGGAGAGGAACCAAACAGAGACACCCTCGATGGCAGAGAGAAGGATAAAGGAGTGCTGCGTAGCAAAGAAAGAAGGGAGGCTCTGATGGAACAAGAGAGAGGGAAAGGAAGATAAGGTGCTACAAGGTGCTGTGGAGACTGAGAGAGGTCTGTAATGTGGAATATGCATTCACCAAAAACCCACGACACCTAAGAAGGCCTATGTTTCCTTTTTATTAGTCGGAGGAGACATAGCTGCTATTTTGTTGATCATGTCCATTGGGATCTGATGACATCGATCTTTCCATTTTATTCCTAAAAACCGGACCTCCTGTGCAGGTCCCTTGACGTTACTTTGGTTTATGGCAGGACCAGCTTTCGGAAGGTTTTGGATTATTTTCTTCCCTTTCTCAAAAACTTCTGCTGTGTTGCCCCATAAGATGATTTCATCAATGTATTGCAGGTGTTCTGGAGCTTCACCCTCCTCCAGTGCAGTCTGGATTAGTCCATGGCAAATGGTGGGGCTGTGTTTCCACCCTTGGGGCAGTCGATTCCAGGTGTACTGGATGCCCCTCCAAGTAAAAGCAAACTGTGGCTGGCACTCTGGTGCCAGAGGGATTGAGAAAAATGCATTAGCGATGTCAGCTGTGGCGTACCACTTGGCTGCCTTTGACTCTAGTTCGTACTGAAGTTCTAGCATGTCCGGCACAGCAGCACTCAGCAGTGGCATGACTTCATTCAGGCCATGATAGTCAACTGTTAGTCTCCACGCTCCATTAGACTTTCGCACTGGCCATATGGAACTGTTAAAGGGTGAGCGAGTTTTGTGGATGACTCCTTGGCTTTCCGGTTGGTGAATCAACTTATGGGTGGGAATCAGGGAGTCTCGGTTGGTGCGATATTGCCGCCAGTGCACCGTTGTGGTAGCAATTGGCATTTGTTGTTCTTCAACCCTCAGCAACCCCGCAACTGAAGGGTCTTGAGAGAGACCAGGCAGGGTAGACAGCTGTTTAATTCCCTCCGTCTCCAAGGCAGCTATACCAAAAGCCCACCGATAGCCCTTTGGGTCCTTAAAATACCCTGTCTAGGTAGTCTATGCCAAGGACGCACAGAGCCTCTGGACCAGTCACAATGGGATGTTTCTGCCACCCATTCCCAGTTAGACTTACTTCAGCCTCCAGTACAGTTAGCTGTTGGGATCCCCCTGTCACACCAGCAATACGAATGAGTTCTGCCCCTTTACAACTTGATGGCATTAGAGTGCACTGTGCACCGGTGTCTACTAGAGCCTTGTACTCCTGTGGGTCAGACGTGCCAGGCCATCGAATCCACACAGTCCAATAGACCCGGTTATCCCTTTCCTCCACCTGGCTGGAGGCAGGGCCCTTCTAATCCTGGACAGAATATTTGTTACTCACTTCTTGTAAAAATGACTTAGAAGTCCCTTCAAGAGTATCAGAAGTAAGATCAGCCCTTCTACTCTGTCTGGAAACTGGAGCATCATTTTTCCTGGAAGAATCCCCTTTTGTGGTGGTTTTTCCTCACAACTCACGTACCCGTGCATCTAGGACCGAGGTAGGTCTTCCATCCCGCTTCCTCATGTCCTCTCTGTGGCCACACAGGTAAAACCACAGGGCACCTTGTGGTGTGTACCTTCTATATTCTCTCTTGAGCAGAGGAACGCTCACTCCTAATCGCTGAGATGAATTTTCGATCAGTTTTTGGACTTTTTGCACGGTTTTTCTACAGCTGAGTCTCAGGCTCATAGGGAGGAAGAGAGATTTTCTTCGTATTGCCAGAGCTGGTGAGCCATTTCATTCATCATCAGTGCCTCTTCGTCTTTTCCAGGTCAGTACTGCCAATGGGTTGGCATATGATGGTGGTGCGTTCCATACAAACTTCCACCATGTGTGTTGTGTGCATTGGACTTTGGCTGGAGGAGAAGGGGAAGATGAAGGGAGGTGTCTCCTCCGTGGATTGGCTCTCTGAGGAGAAAAGGTAAAAGGTGTAATTATTAATAGTTTCTGGTAGATGGCTCCCGCAGTACAGAGGTGATGGTAATGCTAAGTACAAATACCAGATTAGTTTAATGACCAGCAATTCTATCGTATTATAAGACAGTGTTACAAAGTACAGTAACATAACTTTAGCCCAGTTCCCACAGATGATAAACAGCACGACGGGGAGCATATACTGCAAGTAAGGTATTACAAAATGCAACTTTAACAAGCACACCAACTTTGAGACCAAATAAATCAACATTGCCAGCAGGGACTATTGAACCAATATAATGAATGCTTATAAAAAACTTGTTCTAATGCATTCCAGTCAGATCTGTCGTTATCTCAACCCTTTGAGCCCCACCTTGGGTGCCAAAAAAGACTGTCATGGTTTAACCCCAGCCAGCAACTAAGTAGCGTGCAGCTGCTCACTCACTACCCCCCCCGCCAGTGGGATGGGGGAGAGAATTGAAAAAAACAAAAAAGTAAAACTCCTGGGTAAAGATAAAGTCAGTATAATAGGACAGAAAGAAAGAAAATAATAATGATAATAACAATAAAATGGCAACAATAATAAAAAAGGAATTGGAATATCCAAAACAAGTGATGCACAATGCAATTGCTTACCACCCACTGACCAATGCCCAGTTATTTCCTGTGCAGTGATCTGCCCCTCCTGGCCAGCTCCCCCCAGTTTACGTACTGGGCATGACATCGCACAGTGTGGAATACCCCTTTGGCCAGTTTGGGTCAGCTGCCCTGGCTGTGTCCTGTGCCAACTTCTTGTGCCCCTCCAGCCTTCTCGCTGGCTGGGCATGAGAAGCTGAAAAACCCCTTGACTTGGTATAAACACAACTTCGCAACAACTGAAAACTGCAGTGCGTTATCAACGTTCTTCTCATACTGAAGCCAAGACGTAGCGCTGTACCGGGTACAAAAAGGCAATTATCGCCGTCCCAGACGAAGCCGGGATGCGTGGGCAGGAGCTGGGGCGCAGGTGGGACGCCCCACGCGTGGGAGAAGGGTGGTGGGTGGGCGAGCCGTGCCTGCCTGCGCCCGCCCAGGGCTGAACCCCCCCCCCCGGCCGCTCAGTGCCCCAGGGGACGCGACCACAGGGAGCGCGCGGCGTGTGTAACACGCGTGGGCCGCCCGAAACTCCGGCGGGTGGCCGAGGGACGGGGGGCGCGGGGCTCGGCGTCTCCCCGGGGCGAAGTCAGCCGAAGGAGCCAGGTGAGACTCTCCCGGCACCGACGGCCCGGGGCGGGGCGGCTGGACCGGGGCGGGCGGCGGGTACCGGGGGGTGGGGGGGGGCGGAGGGCCGGCGGCCCGCCCGCCTCCGCGGGGCCGCCCCGCTGCAGTCTCCCGGCAGCCCGGGAGGAGGAGACGGCGGGGCGCGCAGGACGGAGCGGGGCAGCCCCGCGGAGACGGACGCCGGGCGGGCGGCAGCTCCGCGCCCCCCCCCGCACGCCCCCCGCCCGCCGCCGCTCCCGCCGCCCGCGCCCCGCGGCCCCCGGCCCCATGGCAGGGCCCGCCGCCCCCCGCGGCCCGCCGCGGCCCTGGGCCGCCCTGCTGCTCCTCGCCGCCCTGCTGCCCGCCGCCGCACCAGGTAAGGCAGCCCGGCCGTACCTCCGGCTCTGCGGGCGCGGGGCTGAGCCTCCGCTGGCCCACGCGTGTCGCCGACGGCCCCCCGCGCCCCGCTGCTGCGGCGGCATCGCGGGGGGATGCCCGGGCCGGGACGAGCCGGGCCGCCTCCCGTGCTGAGGCACCTGCTGCTGCCCCGGGTTTGTGCCGGTGGCTCCGGGGCGAGCTGCCCCCCCCCCAGGCAGGGGAGGGGGACCCGAGCGGAGTGGGGGGGGGGGGGCTGCAAAGCCGGGCGAGCCCCGGCACTGAGGGTTTGGGGGACCCCCGCGGCTCTCGGAGACCGGGACACCCCTCCCTCCTCCCCGCAGCTCTGCCCGCTGCGGCTCGGCTGCGCTTGGGGCAGCTGCGGGGCGCGGGGCTGCAGCCCGCAGGGGTGCTCCCGGTCAGACGGAGGGCTGCTCCCCTCTTGCCTTCAGCCCGTGGGTGCCTTATTCCCGCTGGCACCGGGTGCCGGTGCCTTCGTCCCGTCTGGGCTCGCCGGCAGAGCCCCGCTTGCGCGGTTAACGGCGTTGACAGCGGGCAGCTCCCGTGCTGAGCATCTCGCTGGAAAGTCAGGCGAGATCCCTCTTTTCTTCATTCCCACCGCCGTGTGGGATCGGACCCTGGATCAGCCTGGGCGAGGCTGTCGGGACTCCCCGGGCTCTCAGCCTCTGGTTAAAACTGCTCTGGAGGTGGGGTAGGGGGTGGCAGATCTCCCCCGTCCTTCCCCGTGTGTAAGTTACAGCGTACGTGAACTGCAGCCCCTGCCGCACTGTTTGCACCGCAGGCGATGCTGAGCCCCGAATGTGTCTCAGCTTGTGCCCGCGAGGTCTTTGCACCAGAGCACGGCTAGAGGCAGGGTATAGAGGGACATACGGAGGCACTTCAGCACCAGATTTTAGCTGCTGAGGTTACATGGGCCGGGACGGTGCGGGGACACCTGCTGCCTGGCTCTGGATGCGGTGGCTGTCTCATCTCCAGCCTGGAGCTATGGTTGCAGAGCAGCCAGCCGAGGACGGTGGCATCTCCCCCGCCAGCAGCTCTGGCCTGGGCAGGAGAGCCCGGGACCTAACGTCACCCGCAGCTCCTGGTGAGTTTTAGTGTGCAGCTAAACAAACTGGAAAGATCTGCTTAACCTGGAGCAAGGAAAAGATCTCTGAGCCTGGTTTGAAGACCCCGTGCAGGCCTCTCTCTCTTCGTGGGCTGCCGAAGGTGCGTGGCTCGCAGGGTGCGTGGTCGCAGAGTAGCGGCGGGGTGTGTTTGAGGGAGGCTGAGGGCAGAGCAGCTTTGCTGGCAGGTACCCATGTATCCGCTGCTGTCTCTTTTCCCGTGACGTGCTGTGCCTGTCCAGGTTAAGCCTGGGATCACTCTCCTGGAAGTGGATTTGTAGTAGCGCTCCTCTGTGGCAGTGGGAAATGGAAGGGGAACTGCATCTGCTGGCCCTGGGGCTGCCTGCTGGCAAGTGAGAGGGGAGGGAGGGAAGGGAGCAGGGGACTTTGTGTGCTGGTGGCGTGGGCAACATCCATCGGAAATGTCACAGCCTCTGAGGAAAAGTGCTAGCTGTTGAGCACAGGCAGGCTTTTGCTTCTCTGACTGTGTAATGTCTAAAGTGATTCTACGGGAGTTCTGCAACTTCACTGAAAATTTTGGATGTAACATCCATGCAGTCTTTCTGCGTTTGCAGTCCCACACCAATGCGCTGTAAAACCACGCCAATTTCTGAACAAACCCAAATGTCTTGGCATAGCGCTGTGCAGAGCTCTGCGTGCTTCCCAGCTACGGACCTCTGGAGCGCACCAAAACCTGCTGGAGTGGGAACGCTGTGCTCTTAACCCCAGAGCAGCTCTACAGGACTGGGTGTGGGCTGCGTGTGTGCTCCTTGTCCCTGGTGGTATGCTGGCCACGCTGGGTGGGCACCACTTTCCTTCTCCTGTCTAGAGAGTAGTTAATAAGCCACTGAACCCGGACTGTGCCCTGAACAAGTGCAGTCTCAGGCAGGAGGGCTGGTGGGTGCTGGAGTCCTTTCTCAGGGGGGTAAAAGCTATTGCTGAGTGCCTTTGCTGCCCTTGACCCTGCTTTCTCATCTTCTAGCTGTGTTTGAAATGGTCCCTTCCCATCCTCCTTTCCTCCTCGCCTTTCCAGCACACACTCTGACCAGGTGACCTGTCCCAAACTCACTCTGCACTTTGGAGCCTTTGCCCAAGTGCCGTGTCTGGGAGATGGGGAGGCTGCCTTGGCTCAGCGGAGGGGCTCCGACAAAGGAAATGAAAGAGCCCTTCAATTTTTGTCCAGGAAAAGAAAGAAAAGATTTTTTTTCCCAGTGAGGGTCTGGCATTGGGCTGGTGCTGTTATTGACGGTGCTTCTCTTTATCAAAATGGAACGTCTGCCCGGGATTGCTGTGGGCAGCCTCTCAGGCCAAGGAAGCGTAAGAGAAGAGTGTTGTGCTAGAGCCAGCCTAGGGGCAGATCCCATTTGTGTATTGCCAAGAGAGGTTTTTGTTGCTTGCTGCCAGAACCCGTGTGTGGAAGGATGGATACTGGCAGCGGAAAGCAGTCCTCCTGTAGAAACCCTCCTTGGTTGCTTTTATACAAACAATATTCAAGCACCACCTGTGGCCGGTGGGAGAAATTTGGGAAGGAACCCAAACAGAACCCAGCAGAAGAGGCTGTGCTCAGAGCGAGAGCCTTTCTGACAGCAGCACTAACTCTCATTTTCCCTCCTTGTCTAGACTGTGTGACATAAACAGAGAAAGCAGAAGGGTCTCCAAGGGAATTTTCCACTTCATTTAGCTCTAAGGAATGTATCTTCTCAGTTATGTAGGACAATGCTGTAATGGTCTTAACTGTATAGCTCTGTACCAGCCTCTGGGTGTGTCAGAGGTATGAAAGCCCTTGTGCCGTCCAAGTCTGTAATTCCAGCTCTTCAGACAGCACATGCATTGAGGCTGGCTGGACATGTGGTTAAGAAGATGCTTTCAGAAGCTGATCTATACAGAAAGAAAATAGAGGGGGTCTGAGTAGATCGTGCAGCAGAACAAAGATGTGGCATGCTTCTCTCTGCCAGCAGAGGGAATGGGATCTTGTCTGTATGATCCAGTGCGTTGAGTGGGCATTCATATGCCTCCAAAATACAGCTCCTTCCTCAGACACACTCAGTGCTCAAGTGACACTGATATTTCTCATGCAGGACACTGAAATGGGAAAAGTGCCTTCTGAGTCTCAAGATAACTGAGGCTGGACTTCATGTCTGCACCAAGTTGTGTGTAGCTATCTGCAGGTGCTCTGTTGTCTTCAGTTCAATGAAGCGAAGCAGTATTTTCAGCAGGCTCAGTTTCTGGTGTGTGTCCAGGACCTGGACCCATGGTTTCTCCAGGGAGAAGCTGTGTCACCCAGCTCTCTCCATCACTGGGGAAGTGCTCCGGAGTGTGGCTAAGGTGGCACTGGGATGTGCTGGCATCAGGCATTGGGTCTCTCAAATTTACACTGCTGCAGCTCAGGTATAATCAGGAACCTTTCCTGACCAAAGACCTCCAGAGTGAGCCTGTGTTCAGTAGCCTGAGCGTGATCCCAAATATTCAAAAACCTGCAGCCAAACTGGTACTTTTTTTTTCCTTTTTAGTATTGAGATGTTAGGAGCTTGTTTAACTGGAGTTACCTGTCTTCATAAATTAGTATTCCTCACCTCCCCAAGCAAACTGTCCATAACTAGGTGCATGCATGTATCATGGGAACATTTACCACTTGTTGCTCGTGTGATTTCTGCTGAGGGGAAGGAGGGAGCACAGATGTTTAGCTATGCCTCCTGTAGACAGCTAATGCACTAAGCAGGTGAAGTGCTAATGCACTAAGCAGTGAAGTGCTCACTTCTCCAGAGGGAATGGCGTAGACATCGATGTGCCTTCGTCTCGGGAAGCTCTGTGCTGCCGTTTTCTCCCTGAAGTCGCAAGTGTACTGCACTCTTGTGCAGCCTTGAGAGGGCAGTCCCAGCCCTGCACACACATTGCGCTGATCCCGCAGGCAGGTACAAGCACTCCCCGTTGTGCCTTTCTCATCCCCAAATCGCCACTCGTCTTTTCTGTTTTACAGCCCCGTGAAGCAGCAACGGTTTCACTAGTGTGTTGCACTACAGGATTGCTTTTATTCCTTGAGCGCAGTTGAAATTTTATTTGCGTGGAACTATGAGTGTTTTCCTTATTCCCCAAGATGAGAGATTGCTTCACCTCTGCAGCACATACCCCTGCCCAGCACGGGAGGGAGGGATGAACCGCTGGGTTGTGAGGCAGTGAAATCCAGAGGGGAGCAGCAGATCTTGAAGCTGGGGAGATCCTTTCCCTCTGGCTCATGAGAAGCCCAAGTATTCTGCTTCCATGTGGGCTGAGAACTTGCATTGAAGCTATGTTTGCACTGACACCATAGCCTCTGAGGAGTGGTATGGCTTACTTTTTCAGGGCAATAGAGGAGTGGTGGGTCTCTTGAAGAAATGGGAGGTTGTCTGGAAGATCCTTTGCTATGCGTGACCCAGTATAAAGTCTTTGAAATCACGTTTATATTTTCTTATACGTGTTTGCTATACTGCCGCTTATTCTGCTGCGCTGTTGGCTGCAAAACCTACAGTGTGTGTTGAATGTTCACAAACTGCAGTGCCAAAATAAGCACTGCCAAGATCAAGACAGTGGCTTAAAAAGCACAAGATTTAAAAAATAAGAACTGCTGAGATCTTTTGCTTTGCTGTCTGTTCTCTGAGTCTCGGGACACACGTTTCTAAGCTTTCCTCCACACCCTGGATGTCTAGGGATTTAGAGGGACGGTATGGTTTAGTCTGCATCTGCACTGCCTGCCTCTTACCAAAGAGGCATTTAGACGAGCGAGGGGATTTTGCCCTGACTCTGTACCTGGCTAGATGGACTCCTGATGCTCTGATCCCAGCTCTCGCATTTATTCCTACTTGCAGGCACCGGCAGCATTTGCCTGCAGCACCTCTGTAGTTGGATTCATTTCCTTTGGGGGCATACAAGCACCTGGAAAGTGTCAGGTTTCCCTGGTTCCTCTAAACTTTAGACAAGCTTGTAATGAAAAGGAGCTTTTTCTATGGCGGACCACACGGTTGAGAGCTTAACTACTATACTGGTAGCGGAGTTAACAAGAGCAACATCAAACTGTTTACACGGTGGCCGCTTCATTGCATGGTCTTGTCTTGCCTGGGGAGGTGGGAGGTTGTGCTGAGAGCTCCTGTGCCTGTGGTCCTCAGCAAGACCTGTACAGGCTGCTGAGCTCCCTCTGCCTCCTTCATCCTGGAGCGGATCCTGGTACCCACCTCTCTCCAGACCTCTCATCCTGTGTCCTGCCCTCCTAAGGCATGTGGCTTCTGGGTTTCTGACGCGCATAGCTCTGCAGACGCTGATTCCTCCTCCCTGGTTCCCTGGGACTGCTCTCCAGGATGTAATGTAAGGTCTTCTCTCTTCCTCTGCCCCTCAGAGTTTCTGCAAATGTATGTTCAAGCTTCAGCGTGTTTTGTACCGATCACAGCATTTTCAGGACGGTTAAAATCTGTGTAGGTTCTATCATACACTTCCCGAGCAGCAGTCACCCTGCCTCACTCTCATCGAACTCATAACCCCTGGCCCGCTGTTAGCCCTTCACAAATTACATCTGTGCTGTGGGACGCAGGGGCTCTTCGCGCGCGCCAGGTCGGGGTGCGTACCCTGGCTGTGTCACACCCCATGCTGAAATCAGTCTGCGCCTGTGGCTCCGTTTCGGTGTAGGTGCTTGCATTTGGCAGAGTTGGTCTATACTTAAAGCAAATAGCCCCAACGAGTGGAGAAACAAGGAGAGGTGGAAGAAAGACCCAAGTCATGTAGAAACTGCGTGCTCTAAACAGAGGTAATATTGTTAGTTGCATCAGATGATGTACTGAAATCCTGTTACAAGGAAGGCGGTCCAAGCTGCTTCTCGCCCTGGAAGAAAACCTAAAAGGTACATCCAAATTTAACTATGTACGTATTAGAAAGCAATCTGGAGAAGTGTGTGTTTTAAATCACCCCTCTTCAGTGAGTAACTTGATCATCAAATCAGCTCTTCATTAAACAGAGTAAATTACTCTTTGAGGACTGTGGAGTGTGTTCATATTTCATTGTTCCAGTGCAGCTATTTCACTATTACTCAGTCATCAAGTCCTCTTGGGCATCTTGCAATGGTCCCAGTTCCAGCAAATCTTTCCGACTGTTGTATTTCTCTGGCATTAAACTGATTGTTTTTCCACTGGCGGAGTCGGTTGTTCTTAATATATACATCTGCTGTAAAATAAGAGGCAACTCTTCAAATGGTTATTTGTCATCATGTTTACTCTATAGTTGGCTGCAATATTTTGGCTGAAACTTTTTTGGGGGAGAAAGTGCAGAACTGCTGGAGCTGCAATGTTAGTTTTTCCTCATCTCTAAAAAGAAGACCAAAATAAGAGAAATTGAATAGACAATATAATTAGTTGTGGTACTCTGCAATGAAGTGCTTTATCCCTCCTCTCAGAGTGGCATCCGTGGAAGGGCATACACCATGGGAAGGGCTTTACATGGTAACAGGCAACAACTACTGAGTTTACCTTAAAACTCCTGCAACAGCAAGCAGCAGACGTGACTGGCAAACCATTCTGCCGTGGCTGGTGGCTCACAGCACCCAGCTCCCAGCCCGAGCCCTGCCACCCACCTGGCCAGCCCTCGCAGAGCCCCCAGATGCTCCCGCTGCCGAAGGAGGGGGGCGTGGGAGCGGCACCCCATGCCCACCCCTGCTGCCCCTCCGGCAGCATCAGAAGCAGCGAGCCCTGGGCGTTTGCCCTCTGGTCTCTGCTCTCCTGTAGCAGAAGTAGCCGGGCTTCGTGTTTTCAGCCTTGGGAAGACAGCATTTAGTTTTGCCTGTTGTCCTGGTTTCAGCCGGGATGGAGTTAACTGTCTTCCTAGTAGCTGGTACAGTGCTATGTTTTGAGTTCAGTATGTGAAGAATGTTGATAACACTGATGTTTTCAGTTGTTGCTCAGTAGTGTTTAGACTATAGTCAAGGATTTTCAGCTTCTCATGCCCAGCCAGGGCACCTGACCCAAACTGGCCAACGGTGTATTCCATACCATGTGACGTCCTATCTAGTTTAGGAACTGGGAAGGGGGGGGAGGCAGTTTTTTTTTTTTGGCCGCTCGGGGACTGGCTGGGTGTCGGTCGGCGGGTGGTGAGCAATTGCCCTGTGCATCATTTGTACATTTCAATCCTTTTATTACTTACTGTTGTCATTTTATTAGTGTTATCATTATCATTATTAGTTTCTTCTTTTCTGTTCTATTAAACCGTTCTTATCTCAACCCAGGAGTTTTACTTCTTTTCCTGATTTTCTCCCCCATCCCACTGGATGGGGGGGAAGTGAGTGAGCGGCTGCGTGGTGCTTAGTTGCTGGCTGGGGTTAAACCACGACAGTCCTTTTGGCGCCCAACGTGGGGCTCGAAGGGTTGAGATAACGACAGACCTGACCAGAGCTCGTTAAAACAGATTTGTTCTAAGCATTCATTATGTTGATTTATGTATTAGAGTTGTTGCTCTGGTTTTTAAGGCTCTGTTATGTATCTCCTCGCTTGCTGTATGTAGTTCCTCTTCTACTGCTTATCATCCGTGGGAGGTGGATTAAGGTTTTCGCTTTGATGTATGGTATAACTCTGGTTTATGGTATGCTAAAGTCATCAGCTGTGGGATTAATCCGGTATTTGCACTTAGCATTGTCACCTTTATACTGTGGGAGCCGTTTGTGGGAAACTATTAATAACTATACCATTTACCTTTCCTCCATGGAAAACCAGTCTATGGGTGGGGTACCTTTCTTCCCTTCTCCTTTCTCCTTCAGTCCAGTTACAATGGTGTTTGAGAATTTTGAGAAATTTGAATACTCCTGGAGTGTTGGGACTAGCACGGTCCTAGCCCTACTGCTAGGAATTAGCATACTTCTGAATGTGGTTCAGCTCTCGTTTAAGGTTAAACAGCTATTTAAGAAGATCACCCAGAGGTATGCCCCAAGGCTGGATAATTATGAGTGGCAGGGTGTGTGGGGTAGTATGGGCAGGTACCTAGAAAAGTGGGCACCTCCAATGTTTTGGAAATTCACCCCTGAACAAGTGCAGGATCCAGAAGAACTAGTAAAATATTTGGAAAAGGTATGCTGTCACCCCGGCAGCTCCAGAGAGATACAAATCACTGCAACGTGCTGGGGCCTGGCCCATGCCTATCGAGCCCTGTTCGACACCATTCAGTACCCTCAAGGGGAAGAGAAAGTCTCTGGACCTAACAACAAAATTATGAGCACCGCGGCCACTCAAACCTTGGCAACAGGCGCTGCGGCCCCTCCAGCCCCGACAAGGAGCATTGCAGGCACCCAGACCGTGGCGACAGGCACCGTGACCCCTCCAGCCCCGGCGATGAGAACTCGGGCTACCCAAACCTCAACAACAGGCACTGCAGCCCCTCCAGCCCCGGCAAGGAGCACAGCAGCTACCCAAACCTCGGCGACGGGCACTGCGGTCCCTCCAGCCCCAGCGACGAGCACTGCTGCTACCCAAACCTCGTCGACAGACACTGCGGTTATCCAAAACCTGGCTAGCGATACTGCAACTGAACCAGCGGACCAACCTGCACCAGTATCAGTTGCCCCCGTACAGAAAAAGAAATATACAAAAAAATCAGTTCGCTTAGCGAAGGGTGAAGAGGAACCAGGGTCATCACGGGAACCGGAGGAGGAGGCAGAACCAGAGATAATAACCCGGTCCCTATCCTTGAGTGAGCTGCGGGATTTGCGAAAAGACTTTGGCCGCCGTATAGGTGAGCATATTATCACCTGGCTCCTCCGATGCTGGGACAATGGAGCTAATAGCTTGGAATTAGAAGGTAGGGAAGCCAAGCAACTGGGATCGCTTGCCAGGGAAGGTGGCATTGACAAGGCAATTGGAAGAGGGACACAAGCCATCAGCCTTTGGAGGCGACTCCTGTCAAGTGTGAAGGAAAGGTACCCCTTTAAGGAAGATGTTATATGTCAATCAAGCAAGTGGACCACCATGGAAAAAGGTATTCAATATCTGAGGGAATTAGCTGTGCTAGAGACGGTTCATCATGACCCGGACAACCCACAATTACCCAAAGATCCAGACGAAGTCCAATGCACACGACCCATGTGGCGGAAGTTTGTACGGAGCGCACCATCATCCTATGCCAACGCATTGGCAATAATGGCCTGGAAGGATGAAGAGGCACCGACAGTGGAGGAAGTGGCTCGCCAACTCCGTCAATACGAAGAAAATCTCTCCTCCTCCCTACAAGCTTGCATTGCGGCTGTGGAGAAGCTGTCTGAGGATTTCCAGCAATTCAAAGAGGATATGTCCTACTCCACACGTGTAAGGACCAATGTTTCAGCTATTAGGAGGGAGCGTTCCTCTGCCCAAGAGAGAGAATATAGAGGGTACACACCGCGAGGTGCCCTGTGGTTTTACCTATGTGATCAGGGAGAGGACATGAGGAAATGGGACGGAAAACCTACCTCGGTCCTAAATGCACGGGTACGTGAACTGCGAGGAAAAGCCACCACAAAAGGGGATTCTACCAGGAAAAATGCCGCTCCAGTTTCCAAACAGAGTAGAAGGGCTGATTTTATTTCCGATCCTCTTGAAGGGACTTCTGAGCCAATTTTACGAGAAGTGAATACTGAATACTCTGACCGGAATTAGAGGGGCCCTGCCTCCAGCCAGGTGGAGGAAAGGGATAACCGGGTCTATTGGACTGTGTGGATTCGATGGCCTGGCACGTCAGACCCACAGGAGTATAAGGCTCTAGTAGACACCGGCGCACAGTGCACTCTAATGCCATCAAGTTATAGAGGGACAGAATCCATTTGTATTTCTGGTGTGACAGGGGGATCCCAAGAGTTAACTGTATTGGAAGCTGAAGTAAGCCTAACTGGAAAGGAATGGCAGAAACACCCCATTGTGACTGGTCCAGAGGCTCCGTGTATCCTTGGCATAGACTACCTCAGGAGGGGGTATTTTAAGGACCCGAAGGGGTATCGATGGGCTTTTGGTATAGCTGCCTTGGAGACGGAGGGCATTGAACAGCTGTCTACCCTGCCTGGTCTCTCTCAAGACCCTTCGATTGTGGGGTTGCTCAAGGTTGAAGAACAACAAGTGCCAATTGCTACTACGACGGTGCACCGGCGGCAATATCGCACCAACCGAGACTCTCTGATTCCCATCCACAAGTTGATTCGCCAACTGGAGAGCCAAGGAGTGATCAGCAAAACTCGCTCACCCTTTAATAGTCCCATATGGCCAGTGCGGAAGTCTAATGGGGAGTGGAGACTAACAGTCGACTATCGCGGCCTGAATGAAGTTACGCCACCGCTGAGTGCTGCCGTTCCAGATATGCTAGAACTTCAATACGAACTAGAGTCAAAGGCAGCCAAGTGGTATGCCACAATTGACATTGCTAATGCGTTTTTCTCAATCCCTCTGGCAGCAGAGTGTCGTCCACAATTTGCCTTTACTTGGAGGGGTGTCCAGTACACTTGGAATCGATTGCCCCAGGGGTGGAAACACAGCCCCACCATTTGCCATGGACTAATCCAGACTGCACTGGAAAAGGGTGAAGCTCCGGAACACCTGCAATACATTGATGACATCATCATATGGGGCAACACGGCAGAAGAAGTTTTTGAGAAAGGGAAGAAAATAATCCAAATCCTTCTGGAAGCCGGTTTTGCCATAAAAGAAAGTAAGGTCAAGGGACCTGCACAGGAGATCCAGTTTTTGGGAATAAAATGGCAAGATGGACGTCGTCAGATCCCAATGGATGTGATTAATAAAATAGCAGCTATGTCTCCCCCGACTAATAAAAAGGACACACAGGCCTTCCTAGGTGTCGTGGGGTTTTGGAGAATGCATATTCCAAATTACAGTTTGATTGTAAGCCCTCTCTATCAAGTGACCCGGAAGAAGAATGATTTTAAATGGGGCCCTGAACAACAACAAGCCTTTGAACAAATTAAACGGGAGATTGTTCATGCCGTAGCCCTTGGACCAGTCCGGACAGGACAAGATGTTAAAAATGTGCTCTATACTGCAGCTGGGGAGAATGGCCCTACCTGGAGCCTCTGGCAGAAAGCACCTGGGGAGACCCGAGGCCGACCCCTAGGGTTCTGGAGTCGAGGATATCGAGGATCCGAGGCTCGCTATACCCCAACTGAAAAAGAGATATTGGCAGCGTATGAAGGAGTTCGAGCCGCCTCAGAAGTGGTTGGTACTGAGACACAGCTCCTCTTAGCACCCCGACTGCCAGTGCTGGGCTGGATGTTCAAAGGGAGGGTCTCCTCTACACATCACGCGACTGACGCCACGTGGAGTAAGTGGATCGCATTGATCACACAACGGGCTCGCATAGGAAACCCCAGTCGCCCAGGAATTTTAGAAGTGATCACGGACTGGCCAGAAGGCAAAGATTTCGGAATGTCGCCAGAGGAGGAGGTGGCACGGGCTGAAGAGGCCCCGCTGTATAATAAACTGCCAGAAAATGAGAGGCAATATGCCCTGTTCACTGATGGGTCCTGCCGCATCGTGGGAAAGCATCGTAGGTGGAAGGCTGCTGTATGGAGTCCCACGCGACAAGTTGCAGAAACCGCTGAAGGAGAGGGTGAATCGAGTCAGTTTGCAGAGGTGAAAGCCATCCAGCTAGCATTAGATATTGCTGAAAGAGAAAAGTGGCCAGTGCTCTATCTCTATACTGACTCATGGATGGTGGCAAATGCCCTGTGGGGGTGGTTACAGCAATGGAAGCAGAGCAACTGGCAGCGCAGAGGTAAACCCATTTGGGCTGCGGCACTGTGGCAAGATATTGCGTCCCGGTTAGAGAATCTGGTTGTAAAAGTACGTCATGTAGATGCTCACGTACCCAAGGGTCGGGCCACTGAAGAACATCGGAACAACGAACAGGTGGATCAGGCTGCCAAGATTGAAGTGGCTCAGGTGGACCTGGACTGGCAACAGAAGGGTGAGCTATTTATGGCTCGGTGGGCCCATGATACTTCAGGCCATCAGGGAAGAGATGCAACATATAGATGGGCTCGAGACCGAGGGGTGGACCTGACCATGGACACTATCGCACAGGTTATCCATGAATGTGAAACATGTGCTGCAATTAAGCAAGCCAAGCGGTTAAAGCCCCTGTGGTATGGAGGGCGATGGCTGAAATATAAATTTGGGGAAGCCTGGCAGATTGACTATATCACACTCCCACAAACTCGCCAAGGCAAGCGCTATGTGCTGACAATGGTGGAAGCAACCACCGGATGGCTGGAAACATACTCTGTACCCCATGCCACTGCCCGGAACACTATCCTGGGCCTTGAGAAGCAGGTCTTGTGGCGACACGGCACCCCAGAAAGAATTGAGTCAGACAATGGGACTCATTTCCGAAACAACCTCATAAACACCTGGGCCAAAGAGCATGGCATTGAGTGGGTGTATCATATCCCCTATCATGCACCAGCCTCTGGGAAAATTGAGCGATACAATGGACTGTTAAAGACTACATTGAGAGCAATGGGGGGTGGAACCTTCAAACATTGGGATACACATTTAGCAAAAGCCACCTGGTTAGTCAACACCAGAGGATCTGCCAATCGGAGTGGCCCTGCCCAATCAGAATTTTTACATACTGTAGAAGGGGATAAAGTCCCTGTAGTGCACATGAAAAACATGTTAGGGAAAACAGTCTGGGTTACTCCTGCCTCAGGCAAAGGTAAACCCATTCGTGGGATTGCTTTTGCTCAAGGGCCTGGGTGCACTTGGTGGGTGATGCGAAAAGATGGGGAAGTCCGATGTGTGCCTCAAGGGGATTTGATTTTAGGTGAAAATAGCCAGAATTAAACTGTATGATATTAGTTGCTGTATAACCCTGCTACTGTATGTTATCATTACTATAATTGTTATATGCTATATCCATAGTACTATAGTAAGAATCACTTGGATCAAGCAAGAAAGAACTGTGATAAAACTGAGCAAAGCGCCGTAGAGGTGGAACCAGAACTGACTCCAGCATACAACAATCCAACGGTGCACACCATCCTCCTGCTGCATCAAATGTCATCTGCTCCTCACACCGCACAGAAGCCCAATTCTGCTCTACCGACTGAGAGGACTTTGCACCATCCCTCCTGCCCAGACAGACTGGTATGACAGATGGAGCCCAGAGTCGGAAACTAAATGAACTCAAACATTTTATGAACGTAACCCATGAACTAAAGAACTGATATCTCTGTGTGTATATACTTTTATATATATATATATCATTGTTCATATGTCTCAAAGGGATGGAAAGGTGGTGATGATTGATCAGAATGTAACTAAAGGTATGGGAACTGAGCATGACGTCAATGGTATAGAATAAGGGGTGGATACTGTCCTGGTTTCAGCCGGGATGGAGTTAACTGTCTTCCTAGTAGCTGGTACAGTGCTATGTTTTGAGTTCAGTATGTGAAGAATGTTGATAACACTGATGTTTTCAGTTGTTGCTCAGTAGTGTTTAGACTATAGTCAAGGATTTTCAGCTTCTCATGCCCAGCCAGGGCACCTGACCCAAACTGGCCAACGGTGTATTCCATACCATGTGACGTCCTATCTAGTTTAGGAACTGGGAAGGGGGGGGAGGCAGTTTTTTTTTTTTGGCCGCTCGGGGACTGGCTGGGTGTCGGTCGGCGGGTGGTGAGCAATTGCCCTGTGCATCATTTGTACATTTCAATCCTTTTATTACTTACTGTTGTCATTTTATTAGTGTTATCATTATCATTATTAGTTTCTTCTTTTCTGTTCTATTAAACCGTTCTTATCTCAACCCAGGAGTTTTACTTCTTTTCCTGATTTTCTCCCCCATCCCACTGGATGGGGGGGAAGTGAGTGAGCGGCTGCGTGGTGCTTAGTTGCTGGCTGGGGTTAAACCACGACACCTGTGCTGCTGAGGTCCTTGGGCCAGAGCATCGCAGCATGAAGGCTGCGGCCAGATAGATGGAGGGCTGGATTTAGATGCTGTTATTCCTGCTTGATAGTGTCTTGCTTCACATGGCAGCCCCGCTGAAATACCTAACAGCATCAGAATCCATCCCTGCATGAACAGTTGAGCTGCACTTTCACGTAATCTGAATGCCTTTCCCTTTCATCACCTTTTGAAGCCATGCCGAGTTTGGTGACATAATTGTGTGGTCTTTAGCACCGTATGCTTTGCAGATGGCCCCGCAGCTCATGCACGGAGAGGCTGTAGCAGCATGAAGCCAACAGCGGTCCAGGGACTTGGCAGAAGGCTTGCCTGACTTTGCAGGAGTGGGTGCTGTGGGTTATTTGTTCGCAGCCTTACCATCTGCATCAGCTGAGCTTCATGTCACCTTCTCTCCTCCCTGTGCTGTCGGTTTGATGTTTCTGGTCTCCCAAAGTAAATGTATTATAAACAATTTAAGAGCAAATGGCAGTGATGGAAAGGTTCCATCTGGCTCAGCTGGACTGAGACTTCAGCCTGATTTCAGGTTGCATATCTTTTTAATATACATATTTGGTAAGTGTCTGAGGTCTTATTACTGGGGAGGCAGGCTGGCGATCACAAGACCTGGTTACGTTCATAGGTCCAGGACAAACTTTTCAAGTGACATCTCACCTTTTCTGGGCTCCATTGGCCCTGTTTTAAAAATGAGTTGAATGTTTTTTCCCACACTGTGGTGCTGGAGAACTGCCCAATCTAAACCGCTGTTCTCTTCTACTTGAAGCTTTTGAAACAAGAAGTAATGACTGAAATCTTTTGTGAGATGCTCAGTGGTATCTCTGCAGGGTTTTATCAAACCTCAGTAAGAGACTGTTGGTTTTGTACTGTCATCGCACGTAGCATCTCTGCAAAGCAGTGAGTTGACTGTCCCCTGAGGTAGAGAGGGGTGCGTGGGCTCAAGTTCCCCTCTGAGACTCAGGACATGGGTTCTGATGTTGTCCCTGCTGTAGACTCCCTCTTGTCTATTGTGTATTGGGCTGTGTTTTGTGATACGCTTAAATACACGCTTATCTGCTGTGTGTGGTGGTACTCCCTGAAATCACTGGACTCTGGTGAAGGAAGTACATGCATGTTATTTTTCTGGATCAAACCTGCAAAGTGATGTGCCTTGGTGTCTGCCTCTCCAATCTGGGGATGTTAATCCAGCTGCACCACAGATTGGTGCTCGAGGATAAATTTGGTTTGGTGATCAGGTGACGTTTCTCTGGTGAAAGAGACTGTGAGCACAGGTGTGGAAAGCCTGCAAATGTGGAGTATGCCAGCTTTCCATTTATTCCAGTCAGTGAACTTCAGAGTCTGCTTGGGACTGTTTAGAAAGTGATTTTTAATTCCTGCTTTTTATTGACTTCTGTGGTCCTTAACTTGTTTGTTTGGCGAGTGAAATTATTTACTATCAATCTAGATGCTTGCTGTGTTGTAGGATCTTAGGGCAGCTTTGGTGATGCTGGAGCCCTTCTCCTGAGTCTCAGGCCCAAAGCTGTATGTGAGCAGAGGAGAGGGGAAGAGCTGCCCTAGGAGTGCATGGCTGTAAAGACCTGAATATCTTTTCCTACCATGATGACCCACCAAGAAGGTTCTGAATGGCATCCATCCCTTGAAGTATCTGGTGCTTGCAGACACAGAAGAAATTGCTTTCTTCCCAAAGAAACAAAGCCCACAGAAAATGAAATTAAACAGAAAAATAAGCTCTTCTGTGACGGCACGGCAACTGTATTGAAAACCTAGAAAGTCTAAACCTTAAACAGCAGTACTAGCAAGCCAAATTTTCTTGTCAGGTGTGTATAGTAATGTACTTTTTTGTTTGCAATGTGATGATTGCTGTGCCACGGCACCGAGTTCCTGCTCTTCACTCTTAATGGCTACCATAAGTCAAGCTGGTCCTCCAAGAACACGAGTGCATGCTTCAATTGGTGCCAGGGGACCGACCGCTCAGCAGGCACTGCATGCGTCTTCGTGAAAGGCCTTCTCGGTCAGGGGCAATGCTGCTGGGTTTCAGTTGCTGAGTGCAAGGTAATACCTGTTTATTGCCATGACATGTCTCGGACCATACGTGCTCCTCAGCCGCCCTCCCAGCAGTTCAGTCCCCAGTGCAGGACGGGTCATGCCCTTGGAAGTGCCGATTGCTGAGGGCCAGACACCTCCGCAAACACACTCGCTTCTTTCCTCTGCTAAAACAGTTTATTTAAATTACCCTTAGGGAGGGATGATGAGTGTTGTGAGACACATTGTGGGGTTCTGGTCATGTTTGGTACCACGCTGTGTAGGTCAGGCTGGAAACCTGCAGCTAATGATGCGACAGGGGAATGGGAATGAGTGTTAAAACCTTGGAGGGCTGGAAATAGATTTCAGACCACCACTTCAGAAAAGTTAAAAGAGAATGGCTTTGTACTGGCTTAGGTCTTTCTTTGTGGTGGTGACAAGCCAGCTGTCCCACGTTGTGCTAGCACAGGGCAGAGGTAGCTGTGCAGGAAGGCTGGTGTGGGCATGGAGGGAAGGAACCATCCATCTATGTGTCAGCAGAGGGCAGGGAGAAGGAAATATAACAAAAAACAAGTTTGGGGTTTTTTTCCTAGCACCAGCAGGGAGAGAGGAAGGATGTCAGCCCAGTGGAGAGAGCTGAAGTGAGAGCTCAGATAATGATGGACCCCAGGGTCTGGTGGGGTAAGCATCAGAGTAACTGATGAGTTAGTATGGATGTTTCTGGAAGAAGATGGTGTGCCTGAAGAGAGGGGGGATTATTTTTAGCATGTTTCCACCATTCTACCTGTTGCTTCCCTTGGGGGGAAACAATTTTTTTCTTAAGACCAGAGCCTTGCAGAACAAGCTGCTAATAATTGCAGTAAGGGTGGCAGAAGCAGACCCTATGAAGCCAAACATAAGAGCCTCCATAAAATTAGCCATAGGGTTTGCAAGGTTTTTGGCAATGAGAAAGGAACCATTTGGCTTTTTCAGCTAGAGGGCCTCTTGCAAATATATATTTTAAGCTGTTTGTGCTGTTTAAATATATATATATATATTTTCGAATTTCATTATCACTACAAGCAGTCCCTGTAAAAACTGAGAAGGCAAACAGTGAAACTTTGAAATGTCTGTAGAAGCTTTTGAGCAATTTGGGGCCCCTTTCTATGGAAGGAAGTCACTGTGTTTCAGGAAGCGTTGATGCTTTAACAAAATGTTTGTGCTACTGAACGGTAGCAGATGGCCAACCCAGAAGACAGTAGCGAGTTGCTTAAGCTACTTGTAAAGCAGTGCAAATTTCTTTGCCTTGCTAGTAGCGACCATATGTTATTGTCATAGAAGTAAGGGTTGGTTTTCAGCAGGAGCTCATTATAGGGACTGTTGGTGATGGGATGTTCAGAGCTCACAAGCAAAGCGGGCAATGCCAGATGGGTGTTTTGGTATTTGAAAGCTTCATTCCTCTGAACTGCACCAGTGCCAGCTCAGTGTCAGAGCGTCACCTAACAGCAGTCAGAGAGTGTACTGTATCCGTAAGTCCTTTCACTCCCCCCCCTCCTTCCAAATCTCCCACTTTGGGTGTTCAAACAAGGATACATGAATAACACGAAATACGAGTCCATGCACATTGGTGATGTATGGTTCTGGCAGGCTGCTAGCTATGGCATGTTAAAGACTCTGGAAGTCTATCATGGTCCTTCTTGAGACTTGCTCTCCTGATTTTTGCAGAGAGTTTGTTGACTCGAAGGGTTGATTTTCTTCCCCAGATGTCCCTCTTGTTGTATATCCCACTGGTCAGGGATGCTCTGTGCTGCATGGGAGAAGCCACAAGTTTTGCACCTCAACTTTGGGGGCCAAACCATCAGCTGCTTTGTAGATATTTGTATTTTCAGTTCTAGATATCCCTGGGCTAAATCAAGGAAGATGGCATGGATTCTCTTTTACAAACCTAGAGAGCTGTAAGTGCATCTTTTCAATACGTTCAGCTGCTTTTCAAGGGTATTAATTGGGTAAAATCTTTGCTGACCATCCCAGCTGGTAGTTGACAGACCGTGATGTGTAAACTGATGCGGTGATTGCAAGCGGCTGCTGCCATTTGCCTCGGTCATGTGTGCTCAGCTATGATAGGACTAGTTATAGAGTAATGTGTAACACAGCGCAGGGCTTTGCATGAAGGCATCACTTTGAATATGACTGCAGAGGTTTGCTATTTGAAAATGAAATAAGAAGGTCATTTATCAGTAATGAAGATCTGTGCCTATCCATTTCTTATCTGAGCCCAACCTAGTGCAGAGCTCCTAAGAATAGTGATAATACTATTCTGGCCATTTCCTTGGCATGTGTTTTATCTAGTACCTGGGAGTTTTGCAGTTTGGGAGACTTGGAGTGTGTGCTGTCAGCTTCCCTTTCCAGGGTACAAAGCTATGGGTGTACTTTTTGGAAGATCTTTTACAATAAGTAATGTGGAATAAAGTTATTTAGAAGAATCAGGGCTGGTGTTATTTCAAGACATGAATTGTGAACGCGTTTATATTACAGGTAGATAAATAATGTTTTAGTGTTTTTTATTTGTGTTTTTCATGAAGAGGAAGAAGCAAAGACTGTGTTATTTTAGGACTTTTTTTTTCCAATCCCTGTAAAGAAACTTAATCTCTGAGAGCTGCTAATGAAAGAGCAGAGACTAATGTTGAGCCAGCGTTTTGTTCTTAGCAAACCTGTACTTTGGGAATCTTTCAAACTTTTCTGATTTATGAAAGGTTTGCAATGTAAAATAAAAATGGAGAGTATTAACTTTTTTTTCCTTCAATACATGATGAAGCTTGAATTCCTACACTCTGACTTTGTGAGTCTCAGGCATTTTTGGCAGTTTCTAGTGGAAAGTTGAATGTGCACTTCAACTAGAGATGGAATGGAAAGACTTTACATAAACATGTGAATCTCTAGTAGATTAAAAAATCTGTGCTACTTTACAGGGTAAGGGAGCAGGTTTAGATATATTGAGGTGGTTTTGGAGAGAGGTGTAAACCAACACCCCCCACATACAAGTAATCCAGAGCCCTTAAGGAGGATGATGTGGTGAAGTCTGTGATATGCATAAAGGACTGAACCAAAAGCAGAGCCGCGCCATCCAGCTTGCCAACACTTGTATCCAAAGCTAATCTCTGCTTCAGAAATGTCTCACTGACCCTTTTTTCCTTTTCCTTTCTTTTTTTTTTTTCTGTGTGTGATAATCACAGTTTCTGGGATTTTCAAAATCCCAGGTATCTAAAGAGCAGTTGAAGCCATGAGTTTTTGGCTAATTGTGGCTTGGTTAACACTTGTCACTGTTTCCACAAATGACTGATGTAATCCATTTGGTGGGTGTTAAAGTGCCCAAGATGAATGGGTTTTTCAGAGGCTCTGTAGAGTGGGGATGTGAATGTGAAGGTGGCTGAGAGTTGTCAGTTCCCCCCCAAACCCGACAGTACAGAGAAGGTTAGCATTTGTCTCCTGCTTTGACTATCTGCCATAAAACATCCCAGCAGCCAAGAGTTGCGTGAGGTTTGGAAGGAAATTATGTGTTTGAATAGGAGTATTTCATTAAAAATACAATTCACAGATAAAGTGAATAATATGAACTAAGCATATAAAGCTTTGTACTTTATGGATGTGGGTAACCACTGCTTGATGAGGTTTGAGTGAAAGCTGGTACAGAAAGAGAACTGCACTGCCTGCTGTGGCTTTCCATAAGCCTGGTCCATATCTCCCATCAGGATAATTACGCACACTATTTTTTCAGCCTTTGAACGAGCAGGGCCCTATTCTTCACTTGACTGCCTCTGTAACGTGCCACTGATTTTAACGAGATTGCACTAACTTGAAAGCAGAGCAATGGAGTGAAGATTTAGGTTCATAAGAAGTAATCCAGGTGCACAGCATAAAGATGCCGCCACGGTTTAGTTAGCCTCCTAATGAGCAGTGCAATTTTAGTAGGTGTGTTTTCCTCCTTGGAGATCTATGGCCATACCTGCAGGAAGCAGGACAGAGGTTGGCTCACAGGAGCACATGCTTTGGCTCTGACTTGTGTCCCCTGCCAACCCACTTCAAAGCTAGCTCGGGCTGCTGGGACGCGGGGAGGGGAGCAGCGGTGGAGGGGATGCATGACAGCCTAGAAACAATACTCTCTTTTTTTTTTTTTTTTTAACTACCTTGCCTTTGGGCATCCTCTGATGCCCACCTGGGGGGCAATAGGCTGGTTCGTCTGCAAGCCATCCGTACAGGGGTGAGAATAAACATGGGTAGGCTGCAAAGCAGTGACTCCCAGACCCAGGTCCCACGTCCAGATGGGACAGAGCGGCATCGTGCAAGCTCCACGCTGGTGTCAGTGCTGGAGAGAAGGGCGTCTGTGGGCTTGTGGTCCTGCCCAGCTGGGTAACCCTTCCTGTCTTGCCATACCTGTGTGGGCATCAGCTGTGCTTGGAGAAGCAGCAGCTGTGGCTGGTTGCATCTTCAACTTAAAGCTCTGCGTATGTTCCCTTGTGTGGTAGTCTCTAAAGAAAGCTTTCCCTTGGTGGCAGCTTCACAGAATATGAGAAAGCCACTGAGATTAAGTTGGTATGAGCAATTTTTTTGTCTTATTCCATGTTTTTATGGAAGCATCAGAAATTTCAGATAAATGGAGCAGTGCTAGCAGATGATGTCATTTCTTCCTACCGCCATGGTGGTTTTTACCATGCGCATTTGTACCAGGGGTCAATTCTTTCTCGTAGAAACACATGTAGAGATTATGGCTCAGAAGCGGCAGCTCTCAGCATGGGAGTCCGTATATTTTACAAGAGGGATAATATCCATCCTGGCACAAGCTTTGTGTTCGTGCCTTTTTTGCTGTTGTTGTGGCTTCCAGTAGCCCCGCACCCGTGACAGCCTTTGAACTGTTTGGGGGATGAGCAGCAGACTGGGACAGCGGAGGGCAAAGGGGAGCCCTGCTTCCCAGAAGCTTGCGGTGGAAGGGCCTGTTGAAACCCATGGGTTTGCCCTGGACACCAGTGACGGATGGATCCTGCCCATGCAGGCAGATATGCTCACACGTGTGTGCCCTTGGGTCTGCCCCGAGGAGCCGTGGAGTCGCTCAGGGGGATCCTGCTGCCTCTCAGGGAATCTCTCAGGGGATGTTTCTTCTCCTACCTTCTCCTCCTGCACTCAGAGACAGCGATGTGGTGGGCTTAAAGCCGCTTTCTCGCCACGAAGGAAAGCGTTACCTCTTGTGATACCAACGGGCTGCTTTAACGTTGTTTAAACTGTGCATCTGGGGCTGATGCAGTTAAAGGCCCTGGGCTTTGTAGAGGCGGCTGTGAGAAGTGCATAAGGATGGTGCACGCGTGCAGATGGAAGTCAGGGGTGTCCCAGGAGAGACGTGGCTTCCAAGGATTCAGCACCGCGTGGCAGGTTTCTCTTCTGTGGTGTCCACGTCTTCTCTTCAGTGGACGGTGTATTTTCAATGCCTGATTTGACAGCAAAACATGCATAAAAAAGCAGCATGAGTCAGGTGACCCTGATTTTAAAGAGGAGACTAACTAAAATTTTAGGTCTGTTAGGTTTGTGGCAATGTTATGTCTCAGCCAGACCCAATACAACTTTCCTGACATGGTTTTGAGGTGCTGTAAGCTTCATTTTAGACTGTCGGAAACACAGAAGTTACCTCACTTTTGAGTGAATAAAGAGTGTGAATATGAAAACAAGAACAAACTGGAGGTGAAAATGATGTGGGGACTGCAGTCATGAACACAGTGTGGAAAGCCAGAAGCTTTGAAGGGGTGCATTTTGTTCCAGACAAGGTCTTGCCACGACATGAGTTGCTTGGTGTGGGTTCATGTTCTGATTTTCTCAGGCAGGTTTCCTTCCCATCACTGCACTTCTGACTAGGGCTAGGGAACAGCCTATACAAGGATTATCTAGAGGAAAACAAGCTCAGTTAACTTTATCCTGTGCTTTTGTCACATTTGTGATTGCAGTCAGATTAAATTCAGACCACACCACTTAAAGCACCCTTAGGCTCTGATTTATCTCAGAAACAGGGCTTAAGATGTTGTAAGTTGATATTTGTGCTATTTCTCCAATTGAATATCCACCAAAGCCAAGGAATGTGAGTTTCTTGCCCGCTAGGAAAGGTCTGAGCCTCACCGGAGCCGCCAGCCGAGACAGCCGTGAGTCCTGCAGGGCGATGCAGCGTCAGCACTGGGAAACCTCAGGTGCATCTCGGGGGAGAAGCACTAGTATTCCCTCCTTCCTAAGGACGAGGGACTGAAGGGAGGTGTGTGGAGGAATCTGTTGGGACCAATGCCTTTATCAGGCCTGTTGACAGCTCATGCTACTCCTTGTTGTCATATGGATGGTGTAAAAGAAATAGGTTAGCTTTGCTATGAACTTGCTTTTCTGTTAAATCAGTGAGTCCCCTTCTTGCAAACCAAATTTCCAGTGATAGGCATGATAAAGGAGAGGTTCCCACTGAAGCCAGGGAGCTTTGGGTCAAACCTGGAGTACCACAGAGGCCCAGTCCCTCCTTACCCACTTCCATTTTTAAGCCTGGAAGAGGTTAGACTTAAAGTCAGTAAACAAAGAGTGAAAGGATACCTGCATATACATTTGCAACTCACTCAAGTATTAAAGATTTGACATGTATTTGTTATCAAAAGCTTAAAGGCTGTAAACCTGATTCTGCTGATGGTGCCACCTAATCCAGCTGTGCTCTCATCCTGTCACTGTTTGCTGGACTCCAGAGGAACAGCTGGTGTCAGAGTTATGGCTCTGTCCTGCAGGGGAAGACAAATCCTTACGTTGTCAGTTGTTTTGGCAGTACCTCTGGCCAATGCAGTTAAGCCATGTCAAAGAGAACACTACACCAGAAATAAAATGTTTTCGCCAGATGAAGAGCTTCAAATACTTCAAATGTAAGCAAGCTAATAATATCAGGACCTTGAAAGATGCATTGAAGAGAATCCCAAAGGAAAATTAGAAAGAGAAATTCTAGAAGGAAAAACAGAGGAATACCAACATGACTTACTATTACCACCAGCCAGGTGGAAGAGATGTATGTAGACAAAGGGATAATTAGAGTGGCAGTTTTAAAAGTCACTTTCCAATACTGCTTTTGAAGTAGGCAGTTTTAAAAGCACTTCCGAAATGGGTCTGCCAAATGTTCAGCTTTTTCCATTTTTTATTAGGGAGTGGAGAATAATTAAAGTTTTTATGACATACAAAGTACATTCTTCACTAAATGTCGCTCCATTTTGCATTAACAATTGAAGATTTTATTGTAGAAGGGTTACAGCTCTATATACTGTACCTAATTTTACAGTCTATGCTATATCCATCCATCTCCATCTCACTGCCTTATGCTTGGAAGTTTTCAGGAAGCCTGGTGCTGGAATGGGTTTCATGTTTTATTCTCCCAGAAGTGGCTGCTGAGTCGAACAGTGGGCTGTAGTTCTCCAGGAACTGAAACAGTGGTTTGATGCAAACCATGTGTTTTGGAGCCTGGGCTGTGCACTTTGCGTGGGTGGCAGCAGGGAGCCCCAGGGACCGGAGCTGTGCAGCCAGGAGAGCTTGCAACCTTCCTTCTCAATTCTTCTGGACTGTTGGGGTGGGTTTTTTCTTGTCTTGATGGACCTGAAAGAGCAATGATTTGATGCCTCTGCCTCCAGAGTGGGGGTAGGTTTCAAAATAAGCTGGAGACAGAAGGTGCTACCAAGCTTTCAGCTGGGAGTGCACCAAAGAGCTTTGGATGAAGTCTTGAATCAAAGAACTCAAATGCATGTAGTGAGAGACATTTTTAAGTTCTTGTGAGACAAATGTCAATCTCCAACTGACGATCATAAGTGAAAAATACATGCTGTAGTGAAACAGTTACGTAAAATAAAGCAAAGGGACTTTTCTTAAGACATAGCTCTCCACAGCATCTTTTAAGAGTGTAGAAAGGGAAGGATGGAAAATACAAGCTTTCCTTTTTTTTTAAATTATAACAGTGGTGCATCTGGGAGCTGTATGGCTCAGAATGGATGGCCTTTGCTGTTACTGCTCTGCGCCCAGTTGGAGGAACTGATACCATGAATTTTTGGTTGCTTCGTTTATGCATGCAGCAAAGCACAACTTACGGAGTCTCAGTTCTTCCCTGCCGACTGTCATGTTTTTACCCCTTTGTCATGCTGGCTGTTTGTGAGATGCCAGTGCCTTTTGTAGTTGTGATTCTGCAGGTAACCAGAGGTGGGCCTTAATCCATCCCTGTGTTTCTGTGCTTGGTACATAGTTGTTTTTGTCTGAGCATCTTGGCTGACAAGCCCTTCCCAAGTGATATGCTCCGGATGGCCACACTGATCCAAATGAAGCTTTTCCATCTCCTGCAATGACAGTTCAAGCCAACCAGTCAGACCTACAAGGCGGCAGGTTTAGAGGGCAGCTCTGTCCTCCTGGCAGCTGACGAGGAGGACGTCCTGCCAGGAATGTGCAAACCAGATACCTGTCATCTCTGCCTCCCCTGTGGTTGCAGTGACTGTGCACTTCATTGTTTTGATGCTGGTGTTCTTTGTAGTGCCCATACCTGCCTGATGAGCAACATGGTCACTGATTTCTTCTTGCAGTTTAAAGTTTTTGGCTGTATAAATACACTAGCAGAGTCAGATGAGCAACATCATGATTGGGAGCAAGATAGCAAGAGCACAGTCTTCAGGGAGAACAGACAGACAATTAAAACCCAATAAATCAATGGAAAGGAGTGACTTCTCTGTCACTGCATACAAGTCAGTTCCAGGTCCCTGTAGGACATAGTATGGAGAAGCAATCTCACACCTTCTGTGCTTGTCCCTTGGGATCCAGCTTGGTTCTGCTAGCTCAGAGAGGCGCTGGTTGTTAATCATGAGATAATTATGTTCAGCTCAGGTACAGAAATCATATAGATGAGATAATCATGTTCAGCTTGAGGTAACCCTGGAAAGCTATAATCTTTAAGCAGAGAATTTCCAGAGGAAAAAGGGCAAACCTCCCCAAAAATTACCAAGGAAAGAAATGAAGAGGCTTAGAGTCACCAGTAGCAGATATGGTAAAGGGCATAACTAAATAATTTTTATTTAACTACCCCTGTACAACACAAAGGAGAGGAGCAACTCTTTAAATGGAAAACTCTATTTCTGGAACCCATGAGAAGACTTAGGATTTCATACAACACATAGGGTATCTGTGAAACTTATTGTTGGTAGATAATATGGAATCAAAACATGAGCAGTTGAAAAGGAAAGGTATTTTTGTAACTTCCTGAATACATTACATTCCCTAGGAGATCTTAGGAATAGGGTGTGTTGTACAGAGTAGAAGACTGCTGGTAACTCCTCAGAAAATAAGTGGATTCAACGGGAAGTGCTCTTTGCAATGATTTTGCCAGTGCTCCTCGTGGGAACTCCAGCATCCATTTGACATTACTTTTTTAGAGACAGCCCATAGTGCCTCAGTCCCTGGGTGCTGTGATGTTTCTCCTTTCTTCTAGCTCTGAGGTCATGTTTTCTACATCTCTTACTGTGTTTATACCTCTCCTCTTGACTTTCCTCAGTGGGCCTGTATTTTTCTTAAAACATAGTAACTGGCTATGGGACACAGTTCTTATAGCAGTGAATTTCCACTGCACAGTAGAATACAATAATCTTCAGTTGATCCGGACAGAATTATATTGATTTTTTTGGACAACATCACATTGTTATTTTGGTTAATCTGTGAGCAGCTACAACCACCAGATCCTTGTCTTGAATACTACTGCTTTGTATGTTATTCTCCATTTGATATTTACTTCTTTGTGGTGTCTTCTGATTTTTTCAATGTGTGTTACCTGTTCTAAATTTCATCTGAGTCACATATCTGTTTTATATCCATGTATCTGTAACTATAGGGAAATGTTAAGCCTGCAAGCACATGCGTATTGCTAGAATGTTTTTATTATTATATGTATATCTTCTTTTTCACAAATGTTAGTGTTTAAAAGCCTTAAATAATAGAAATTCAGGAAACTCCAAGTTAAAGTTGCAGTCTTGTCCCCATGGCAGTGCTGAAGTCTGTCCCAGAGGAGCTGGGAACGTCAAGTCCTCTGCCTGCGTTAGAGGGAACAGCCTAGCACTGTTCATGGTCTGGAATAGTATTTGGAATGATTTTTGCTGGTAACTCTCATAGTAAAAGTATGTACATCTATCATTTTGGACGCATCAGGAAAGGCAGGGAAGAAGCTGTTCTCCGTACAGATGCTGTGGCATCCCACAGAGCCGTACCACTCGCAGGTCTTCTGCCGTGTCCTCCAAGCTTACTGGTGTCGAGCCATTAGGAGAATGTCTCGGTTTAGGGCATGTGTTTGACAATGGAGACGTGAAGCTTGCAGAGGACACAGACTAGTTTTGACTTTGAACAAGATTGCTCTGCCATGCATGGGATGAATGGAGGTAATGACCAGGGTCGTGGTGTGAGAAGGGGATCTGGAATGGAAAGTGTTTTGAAATAAACTGGTTGCGGCCCCTTTGCCCTCCTACCCCTGTAGCAGAAGTGCTTCTCAATCCTCCTCCAGCTCAGCCCGGTGGTGAGGTCGGCCACGGTCAGGGCATCCCCACACCTTTTCCAGCTGGTTTCGCCTGCTCTGTCCCCGCAAGGAGCCCCCAGAGGTGATCTCACCCCAGTACCACCTTCCTCCAACTCAGTGAAGAGGCAGGTGTTGGACAACACCCCGGCTGGACGCTTGCAGACCAGGGCCGCGGCTGCGGTGTGCTCTCACAGCCCCTGCGGGGTGGCTGGGGTGTTTTACCGCAACGGTGGTTTGGTCACTGGAGAAACCCTGACAGGAGGCGTCCGAAGGCAGCGGGTGTGAGAGGAGGGTAGCCCAGGCTCCGTGGACCCCCTTCAAAGGGTGCTGATGCAGAAGGAAATCTGTGTGTGGATGTCAGCAGGAGAACGTGAAGCCTTCAACAACTCACTGTTGGTTGTTCTTAAGTAATAATACATGTATTAATCGTGTAGAAATACGTTGTTGAGTTTGGAAAATGCCCTAGTCCTACTGTGCTTAGCGTTCAGAGGGCTCTTCAAAGGGAGCACTGGAAACTTCTGCTGATGCTGTCAATTTAAAGAATGTCCTCTGGATGCCAGGTAACTCCTCTACGGATGTATAATGAATCGCTTTGCTTAAATCAGACATTACCATTGGATACTGGTCCTCTGCCCAAAACTCCTGGCCAGAGCCCGGTGAATTATGGCACACTTTCCATTGTGCTTTGCAGGAACTAAAGCGTTCCAGTCCCTGCTTTCTGCGCCAAGCAGAAGTGTGTGGAAATGTGCTGAGCGATTATTTTTTTTTTTTCTGCGAGAAACAAAGGATTTGTGTGTTGCTTGCCTCCACTGCTTTAACTGATTGGCTTATTTCCAGGAGGAGATCTGATGCTGAGTGTATAAATTAGTGGCATTTAAAAAGTTGGTTCGCCCACATAGGGACAAGGTTGACAGTGCATTTTAAAATGCTAGGGGACCTACCAACCTGGTAAGCCTGAGGCTGGTTTTGTTCTTCCATTTCAGTCCTACTTTCCCTGATCGTACACTTATGCTTTTACACGTGTTAACTGCTGCAGTGCTATAAAGATCCCCACTAGACCTAGTGCTATGCTCTGTGCCATGGCTGCTCTGAAGTAGATTGTTGAGCCCAGAGTCTTCTGGCGTTGGAGCCGTTAGCACATCTCGGTTCAGAGGGCCACATCAGCACTGTTTGAGCTGGCTCACCAACTGCAGGAAATATCTTTGCAGAGTGAACTCTTCTCAGGATGGACCCGATCCAGCCCTCATTGAAGCTGGTGGAATTGCTTCCATTTTCTCAACGGAGCTTGGATCAAACCATCAACTTAAAAAAAATAAAATCCATTAATACTTTGCCAAAGTGACATGGTGCATTAATTTTTGGGTGGAAAACAAGTATTGTCCTGTGGTATTTTGTCTGTCCTCTTTCTTCTTTACTTTTCTGCTGATGTGGCTTTGGGATAGCTGTATGGACATAGGTAACAGTGAGAGTATGTGAAGGCGAGGAGCAAAGCAGCCACCCCTGTGTGGATTGCTGGATGAGAAAGGTGGGATGTTCTCCTTCCCTTGTGCCTCTAAGTTATGGTAAAATGCCATTTTTCTTTTCCTGTTCATGAATAACAACGGGATTGAAAGTCTTGAGTTACACGAAGGACTACAGAGCTTTAGGCACCTGGCTCTGCTAGTAAAGCTCTGCTTTCTCCTTTTTCAAATACACTCTATTTCATAACCTATTTCAAATCAGGTGAAAAAATAAAATGGTGTATCGGAATTGTCCCAACCCTTAAAGCCAATGCACAAAGTGATTTACCTACTGGAAGATGGTAGAGCAGCATGTGGAAAACAATGCCCATTGCGGGCATGAAGAAGGGATGGGTGATCATGTTGCAAAGTATTTTTGAAAACAATAAACTCTTTTTCCTGGCGAAGGGCTGGCCACGATAAAGCCCTTGGTACATGAATACTGCCACCTGAGCGTGGGGCTTTCCCCCCTTGGCTTCCCTGGTGCCTCCTGTGGGGCGGGTGTCCCTCAGTCTTTCTGCACCCCTGGGCAGACGCCTGTCTTGGTTTCACAAGTTGCCAAACCAGGGCAGTTGTAGAGGTGCCCTAGGATGTGTTTGCCACGTGTGCTATGAACTTGAGCGTCACCGCTCAAGCAGTTGCATTTAGGAGAGGCTGACGCAATAGATTTTAGGAGCGTGGATGATTTACAAAGGGTCTTACCTCACAAATGATATTAATTTTAGAGTTACCAGCTGAAGAATCAAAAAGTAGTGCCTCTTTTTTTCTGTTTGCTTGTTTGCTGTCATTTTTTGCTACAAGTACAGCTGATAGCTTCATGGTGGTAGGGCTTGGACACTTGTGAGAGTACATGGTATACAGGAGTGTAATGTGCCAAAGAAATAGCCCAGAGATCTAGGAACCACAGTTGGCTGAGGTACTTTTCCAGCCCTGGTGGTGGGTTTTGGGAGGGATGCTGCACAACGTTCGTAAACTGAATTGCTCAGCTCTGAAACTGGATTGCTTTTGCAGATTGGCAGTGGATTGGCAGTGGTGCACGGTTATTACCTCAGAGGACAATTGGTTGTGCTTAGGGAGCAGTTAAGGACTTCTTAAGACAGGGGTCTACTCTTTGAGGATGGTGAATGAACTCAGCAGTTTGACACATTTTATTTAATATTCCATACTGTTTGGTAAAGCAGCAATGGTCTCAAATCCAGGGTACAGAGTCAATCAGTGTCATTTGATGCTTAGAACTTAATTTCAAAAATAAAAATAATAATAAAAAACACCCTCTTCCCCCTAACAAAACAAAATAAGCAAAAAATCCCACCAGTTTGCTGTTGCAGTGTAGACTATGATGATTTTTGGTCAAGTTGCCCATGACAGGATTTCATTTGCCAGCTGGCATTTTTGGCCTTTTCTAATGGTTAGTTGATCGCTTTCTGATGAGTTCGTTATCTCTAAGCAGCTACAACTTCTTTCTTCAAGCTGTTACTTTGCCCATGGCTGGGTCACTGTGCTTAGCCTCCCAGACTTGTGCCTGAAGTGAAAAGAGAGGTTGGTAGATGTTTATAGACTATATGAACGTTGTCTACTAACTGTGCCAAATATGTGTCCTCTCTGCAGCAGAACACATTTTATAGGCCCCGTTTTCCAGTCCTGAAGTAATGGCACACAGAAGGAAAATGTAGAAAAGTTTTTGCTGACTAGGGAAGGCAAAAGCAAACATTCTGTACCTAGACCTGTGGTGGTAAATTGAAGTCCCTGATTTTTTGTGACCTCATATTTCAACTACTTTTTTGCACTTATATCTTAATAGGTTTGAGTTGCTTGGGATATTTTTCCCCACAGTTATATATTGATTATTAGGGGTCAGTACTTCCCTTTTCTTCTGGAGCTGTTTTGTGTTTTCCTTTGCTAGATAATTGATGAGGCCCTCTGAAGAATCTGTGTGTTTTGGCAAGTGCAAGCTGCCTCCTTGTGTGGTTGTTTAGAGGATGTTTTACCCTCAGCTTAGACCTCATGCTTTGGGCTTACATCATTTGTAAAATGTTCTCCCACAGTCCTGACACGCACAGAAACTTTGGCAGTACTAGTGGACGTTTCAACTGCGAAAAGTCAATACCGAGGCTTTAATCAGCCCTGCATTTTGGGGCCAAGATACTATACACAAATTCCTGCAGCTGTAGGTAATGTTGGATTTCTACACTGAAGAGAGCATGAGGGAGTGACTCTTTCTCATTTTCCAGAACATAGAAAAGGATTTGATTTTATTTTAATTGCAGGTAGCTCTTTAGATGAGGTCTAAAGATGTTTACCAGTCGATTTAGTTTGGCCAGAGTGGAGTTCCAGAAAACTGTTAAATCGGTTTTGGAACCAAAAGTGTAAAAAAACCTTGGTGATGCTTACAGGAGCAAATAGTGGGGTGATGGGGAAGAATCAACCTCCAGTTCAATCAAGCACTTGGTAGCTGTTCCCAAAATTTATTAGACAGAAAAAGGAGTTGGGAGTGAATGCATCTGAGGACAGCTTTTTCATTGCTACTGATGTGGGACCTCGTCCAGAGTTTGTTGAAATCCAGCTGAGTTCCTGGTGTGCCAGAGTAGGTGTTAGATGGGGCGCAGACAGCTGCGGTCCTGTACGCTTTCATAAAGGTCATCTCTACTGTCTCTGATAGGAGGGACCACAGGCGCTGGAGTAGCTGTCAGCTGTGCAGCTTTCATGCTGATCCAAAATCTTGCCTTGGGACCTGTTAGGGCCATCTTCCGCTGAGGCTTCAGGCAACCTGCCCAAGTTCAGACCATTGCGAAAGGTAGGGCGAGATGCCTGGCAGGATCAGGCTGCAGCCCAGGGAAGCGGTGGAAATGTTCCCTGCTGCTCAGGTGCCCTAAAAGGGACCGGTGTCCTGGGCCATTTCTGGATGCCCATTTCTGTGCTGGGTGGGACTCAGCTGGCCTGGATGGAGCTGTGGAATTGATGCTGGGAATGAGCAGCAGTGCAATGTATCCACCCTGTGGGGATGTGTTATGCCAGGTAGTGAGCAAGATATTGGGGTTTCTGTTTGTGCTTGGTCCTCCTGTTGGTAAATCTACCACTTCCTGCATCACTGGGAGTGCAAACCCCCAGATAGAACCTGATGTGTCTTTTCCCCCTGTGGGAGGATGAGGTTTTGTTTACAAATCTCCGCACCGCTGTTGCTGAGATCGGTGTACTTGTACACCTGGTGGGTATCTGGGAGCTTCTCTTGTTGCTCAACCTCCGCAGTCCCAGGGTTGTCCTCCCCCTGGAAATCCAGGCTATTTCCTGAAGCCGAGACGAGAGGAGGGGACGAGGGCAGGAGAGTGCTCAGGTGCAGGGGCTGTGACAGTGGGAGGCAGTGCCTGTGTCCCACGGGGGACTTAAGGAGTGGGAGATGTCCCGACTGGGGAGGGCCGGCCCTACGGCGCGGCTGAGCCCGGCGGGACAGCAGCCCCGCAGGTGCTCGTACGAGGTGGCCTGAGCTCGGCTTCACCTTCTTCCTCTGCGTGGCTTTGGCCAGGGCCTTCAGCCTTATCCCGGACCAGGCTGATGGCGCCGGGGCTGCCGGCTACAGCGGGGTGGGCGAGCTCCTTCCGCTGCTCTTTGGTTTTAATGAGAAATCCCTTTCTTGTTGAGGCTGGCACGGAGTTTGCACAAAAATACTGGTTTTGATGGATCAGCAGTTACCAGCAAAGCCATTTAAACCATTCTCTGTTAGCTCCGTCCTGGATGCCTTCAGGTTCCTGCCGGTCAAACTGTGACAAGGAAAGATAAATACAACCTGGAGCTAACCAGTGAAATGGCAACAATGGCCAGTAAAAGTGTGCTGCTACCATGAGGAAAGTAATCAAAGCCTTAGAAAGCCCTGGTTTTAAAATCTCCACTGATCCCCTGCATTCAGCATTATGGTCGATAAACTTCTCTTTGCCTAAAGCCACATTTGTTTTGGATTGAATACTTTCCATATGGCGCTCTGGCTGGGCTGGTTCCTTTTGTATCTTTTGTCCCTTAAAACTCTCTATTTAATTGCAGTTGGAAGCTGCGACTTTGACTGGGGGAGCAAAGCTGATGGGCTGCAGCATCCCTCCCGGCCACCCCAGGCTGGCGGGGATTCTATGAACCTGCTTCATTCCATGATACAAGCTTTCATCCTCGGCAGCTGGTGCAGCACTGGAACAGGTCCACAGGAACGCTGTGCCGCCTCCGTCCTGGGAGGTTTTGAAGACTGAGCTAGGAAAAACCAGGGCTGGCCTCACGCAGTGTTGGAGACAGTTTGTCTTTGAGCAGGAGGTTGGGAAGAGGCCTCCGGGGGTCTGAATTTTGCCCTCTTCCAGTTCTCCGTGGTGGTGCTGTGAATGAAGGCTGTGTGCCTACATGATCAGTGACTAAGGGGCTTTTGAAATCTGTGTTGAGCAACTGCTCAGGAGAGCAAGAAAAAGAAACCGTGTGGGAGCAGGTGGTTTTTTTAATAGAGTGTGTGACTGAGAACATTCCTTGAAAAGTGGTCAGGGAGCTTCATGAGAGCAACCATCTTTATTGTATAGCAAAAAGCATTTATTGTTTGTTAAACACTTAGGACCAGGTCCCCTGCTGTGATCCAGCTAGTATGCACTGCTCTGGCAACACAAAGTGTCTGTAAAACCAGCTTAATTGGCTGATTAATCTGGGTTTATAGCTGCTTAGTTTTGCTGGAGTGGTGAGGAGCAGCCAGAAGAGAGAAGCTGCTGAAGTCCATGTGTTTAAACTGATGATCCATCTCTCTGTAGGCAAAATAAAAAGGCAAGTTTTACCATGCTGAGCTGCTGCTCAGTGTTTCAGTAGAAGAGCGGAGTTCCCTGGGAGTGCACGGTTCTCTGCCTATGTTATACACCTCAGCAGCACTGAAACCATGTGTTTCTCACAGGGATTTCAAGAGAAGCTCTGCAAACATCTTTGAGAGCCACTATGATGCCTTCCAAAAGGTAATTTAATAGAAGATCATTTGTTGGGAGTGTGTAAGAAGGTGCAACCTTGTCAGCAGATCAAGACCAGTGAGCAGTTTGGTTATAGAAGGTGTCACTGAGCAGAAATATTGAAAAAGGACCTGCTTTTGATGTGTGTAGGGACATGCAGACATCAGTGCTTAAAGTAACATGTTTAAGTGCTGTCATGAGCAAATACGAATTCCTGAACTGGTGCTGGAAAGCAGACCTCGCTGTTGCTCTGCTGGGGTACTTTGGTGCATCGTCTTTCGTTGTCTGTCCAGGTCTCTGGCTGCTGTTGCCGTCCCAGCCTCTTGTCCTCTTGACGTTGCTGTGATTGCAATGACTGGCTTAGCCAGTGAGTGAGAGGGTTTGAATACGGCGTGTAACCTCTGTGCTGGCAGGTTCACACAACCTTGTGCTTGGTGGAATGGTATTGCTAGAAGAGACTGAAAGAGTCCTGCTTTGAGTGCAAAATGTAAAAGATAAGAGGCAAAAAATCACTGCAAGTGTGGGAGATCTCAATCGTGGCTGGTGCTACCAGCACCTTTCTTCCTGCTGTCTGCTCTGCTTACTGCCTGTGCGCTGGGATGCTGCAGGTCATATGCAATGGAGAATGGCACGAAAACTGGAGATGCTGTTCAGAGCAAACAAACTGGTTGCTTGAGTAATCCTTGCATCAGTGTCACTTCTTAAAAGAATGCTGCCAACTTGCCAGCAAATGTAAAAATAAATGACTTGCATAAGGTACCTGTTACAGTGCTGGATGCTCAAGGGATCGTATAATGGGAATTTGGGAAGTCAAGAGTTGAAGCATGTGCAGAACAGACCTGTTAAATACAAGGCTGTCAGAGGGCAGAACCATTAGTGATGGGTTTAGGAGAAGAGAACCTGCTTTTAATGTGGATTGCTTTCTAAAGGAGAGTTTAAAAATAGTGAAACGGTTCTGTGCTTCATTTTACACTGACCTTTAGCACTTGCCAAAAAAATAATGTACTGGTGTGCCTGAAATAGGGAAAGGGGATTTAAAAAAAAAAAAAAAGGAAAAGATTAAACAGGAAAGCTACAAGACATCCCCAGTTTCTGGCAGGAGTCCTTGTATTATGATATGTTTTCATTTTTGGTGTCTTGCACCAGTCTGAAGAGCCTGGGAAAAGACACTGTTCAGTATTGTACATCCCAGTTGGAAAACTTGTTACTGCAGTTGGGTTTTATAACAAAATTAAAAAACTATAAAATTATGCCCTTTTTCCTGACATTATTTGATAGATGTTCTTGCAACAGACATGTGGGCTGCTATACATGTCACGTGCTTCATAATAACTGCGATGGGTTTTGCGCGTGTGTTTGCTTATTTTTTAAAGAGAAGGACATACCAAACAGACCTCTGAGAGTGCGCGCCCAGTCTCCAGATGGCAGGTTATCGTTTCGGTGGAAGCCACCTTATGGAGCGGGCTTCAGGGGTCCACGCAGCAGATCCCAAGGTTACCTCCGTGGGTCTGGAGAGAGCAGCCGAAGGATGAGCTATGCTCCGCTGCTGCAAGAGCGACAAAACCAGGAAGCAAGAAAACTAGGTGAGTCAGATTTCCCTGATAGCATCTAGCTGAGCTAGCACACTTCTGTAATCCCCTGTGGCTGCTAGGTGATCACAGATCACGTGTTGTTGTAGCCATCAAAATGACTTCTTTCTATAAATGAAAATGCTTACTATAATCACATTCTGTAACATGTTCTTAACAGAAAAATGCAATGACAGGGTAGAAAGTGTAGCAGAACTCGATGCTCTGTTAAAGAGACACCATGTGCGAGTTACTCATATTAATAGCAGAGGGAAGGGCTGGAGAGAAGAGCCATAGCTCAGATTCCCCTTGCATGCCATGGGGCTGCTCTGAAATCCATTGTTTCTTGTCCTCTTCTTACACTTTCTGTCCCTACGTTATTTCAGGCCAGTGGAGAAAAAAATAATGCTTTAATTAAATATATCTACACTTACCATTAAAACTGCTTTATGGGCTCCATACTAGTGTGTTACACTCATATGTCCGTGTTCTCTCCAGTTCCTTCATGAGGTCCTGGTCACTAAGGGCTCCTGAGACAGTCAGGTTGGCCTCTGCTGTGCTCCCTACCCTGCCGTGCAGTGGTGGTTTACACTCGTGCCGTAGATCACCTGCCCTTGATTTAAAGGATTTCCCATCTAACCATATCAATGGGGTTTGCAACAGTTTTATTTCCCCAGAGGCTGAGCATTTCCCATTCCACTATTTGTGTCGCTTGCCTGTGTCGTGGCTGACCTGTCTCTGTCCTGCTGCCTGAGCTCCTCTTGCCCGAGCGGGCGCCAGGTCTGCACTCACCAGTCTTACTTTGCTCCTCTCCTGTTCAGGTGTGTTTGCTTGAGGTTAGGCTTCTTTATTTCAAAATCTCTCCTGTAGGCTGGAAGCCCGTCCCACAGATAGTCTGGTCTTGCGTTACAAGATGGGTGATGACTCCAAAATCACACGTGGCTGCCAGAATTCCTGGCTTTGCAATGTAAATGTCTGTTCCCACTTCTGCTTTGTGGGTTTTGTATTAAACACACATCTTGCTCTCCGTTTCTCCAAAGGGAGGGAACTCCTCATTCACCTTTATCAGTTATTCCCCCTTTTCCTAACAGGAATCTCGTACTTATTTCTCATCCCTTTTCTAGTATTCACTTTTTCGTCTTTCTATGCACCGCTTGCAGAGGGGACACTCTGATGTGTCTGCTGAGGTGACAGGGTCAAGACACGTACGTGTGGGAGATGCTCTCCTGGTTTTTTTTTTTATGCCCAGCATCTACCACTGCTCTGTAGGTTGAGAGCCTGTCCAGGCAGTACAGAAGTCAGTGGAAATCTTGTCACAGACTTAGTGGGAGTTCAGTAAAGAACTTAATCTTGATGAGAAATACTGTGTAACATGGTTCAGAGCATCTACTTCTTGTTTTCATTACTTTTATACCATGTTTTTTTAAAGAGGAAGAAAATGTTGTTTAAATAATCAAATTATCAGGAGAAGAAGTCAAGCATAGAATATAGGACTCTTGTAATGGTCTTTTCATGTTAATAATTAGCTTTCCTGCTTCTAAAATACTAACTTTACTGTTCTTACTGCATGCATATTGACCCCTCTGACATAAATGCTGTGACTCTAATTAAATTAACTTTCAAGTAAACTTCTCCTTTTGTATCTCAGAAAAGAGTAAAAGAGAGTTCTGCCTGAAAAGACTAAAATTTTTTTTCAATGAAAAAGGTTTCAGGAAAGCCTCTGTTTTTTCCCTGCATGTACAGCCTCTGAGTCAGTTCATGTGGTTTCGCTGCCATCAAGGAGCTCCCAAGGACGGAGCCAACCTGTCTATAGGTCATCTTTAACCAAAAGAAAAGTCACAGGTATGTTTCGCTCACATCTGCTGTCAATTCATGGAGACATTTGAATGCAAAGAGATAGCTTTGTGACTTTTAGACTGCAAGTCTTTTGGTGCTGGAGCTGCTAGGTTTTTCTCTGTGCATTAAAGAGCTTGACAGATGTCTCTGATTGCTCCTCTAATTCAAGCAGGATTAATAAAATGATACAACTCTGCAACATAGCTGGTTGGGTTTTTGTTTTGGGGGGTTTTGTTTTGTTTTTTTTTTTTTTAATCTCTTCCTCTCTAGCTATTGGCAAATGTTATGCACTGCAATAACCACATGAGAAGATTTGATTAAATCAAAGCCGGGACCTCCACAACAGTATGCCTTCTTGTCAGATCTCCCACTCCCTTTTCTGAGGGGCTGATTTCCAGAAGCCTAAACCTGGTCAGCAAAAGTTTTCACTTTCTTTTGGAAAGAAGGCATTACATAGTGCTGCCAAGGTTAAAAAGGATGAGCGAGATTCTGAGTCATCTCCGTGCCAGCGCCGCTTCCTCACCCCCTCACATTGTGATGAGAGTGCTGCGAGGGTGGCAGCGTGTTTCGGATTTTTTGATGGTGCTGGAGAACACCTTTGTCAGAACTGAGAACCGTGGTGTATTGAAGTCCCACCTCACACCTTTTCTGAGGAGGTGATGCCATCCACTTCTCATGCTCACTTTCTCTCTTCAGGTGGTCCCATTGCAAAACTTTGCGATAGGTCCCCTAAGCCACTTGTGAGTATTAGGTGGGTCCTCTCAGCCACTTTTGTGTAGCAGCTGTTTGGCTTGGAAAACGTGGAATTGTCTGAGAACCTCTGCATTAAAAACCTGATTGGAAGAAGTGAAATATGCTTCCCCACTGCCTGCCTTCTGTGCGGCCAGTGCTGGGTTTCGGGGTAACATGTTACCCACTGAAGAGAAGGGCAATCTTTCCCTGGACTTCCATCCTACATGAGTAAGGTCCCTAGAGAATAAAATAGTACTCCAGGGTTTACTGGCCCCTTTCCTTTCCTGAGACATCAATATTTTTTCCAATGTTAATCTTCTGTAAAACTTGGGCTGGAAAGTTGCACCTGGTGCATTCTGTGCCTCTGGAAGACTTGGGAACGGTCGCTGTGACACTATAGGAAGAGTAATAAATCTTTCATGGGGTGGTAGGTAGACTAGAATGGAAAAACTCTGATGGACAGATAGAAAATGGAGCCTCATCAAAATTAAAAACCTCAAAAAAAATCAAATTAGTTTCACTTAATTTTAAAGTTTTGTAAATTATCTGCAAAAGATATTCTGATATGTCAAACCAGCCTGCTTCAATGATTTTTTTTTCTTTCAATGTTTTTTTTTATTTTTGCCTTATATACCATAAAAATGAGAAGCTGAATTCAAACAACCTGTTTGAAGCACTCAAAAATGTAAAATATGCAGGAATTCTCCCTTGTGAAGAATTTTTGACAGTCCCTGGTTTTATTGTCCTTCAAAATGAAACAAAATTTTAAAATCTCAAAATTTTTCATAAGGCAAAATTTCTGCTCTCCAGGCAGCTGTAGCAGTGAGTTTGCCAGAGACTATGAATGTCAGTATGTTAATAAGACATTTGCTGTAAGTAACAGTTTGGGGACTGATAGAATATTGAAGGACTGCAGAATATATTAGTACTCTGATCTTGTAAGCAGACAACTAACAGAAGAAATGATGTTTCCATCAGTTACCATCAGTAATCAATATACTTGGTTTTCCACTACCACTGTATTTGTTATTCATCTGTGCTGTGTGCGTATTATAACGTCAGACAGTTACTGTTTTTTATGAGAACTCCGATGTTGTTATTGATATGCTATTTTGTTTTGCTATTTCAGAGGAGGAAGAGGTGGAGGTGGCACAAGACATAACCGTTCGAGTTATGTCCTCTCAGTCTGTGCTCGTTGCTTGGACAGACCCACTGTATGAAAAACAGAAGGTTGCAGCAAATAGGTAGTTAGCCCTGTCTTTTCTGAATGCATACTGAAGGCGAACTGCCGCCAACACACTACTGATTGCTTTTGCATTGATTTAATTACAGTTGGTATGAGAATAATTTAGCTTGGGGCATAGGATTTTGCATATCCCTACCTGTGACAGTGGCTGGTAGGGGATGCTTCCGAGAAACTGTTAGAAACCTGACGTGGGTGGATGTGGGATGACATACCTTCCTTGCCTCCCTGCACCCTGGTCTCTAGTATTTAGAGGTTTAAGTGCTGGACTACAGGGGTTTAGATCCCTTCTGAAATGTTGTCAGCACCAACTGGGGATATTTTACTATTCAGATACTGGTATATCACCATGGTCAGCAAATCCCCATGTGTTCATGGGGGAAGAAGGGGTGGGGCACAGGGCATAGCCCACAGAGGGGAGTTGTTGAGTTGGGTTGTCAGAACAGACTACAGCTTTGAGACAACCATATGGCAGGTGAAGGAAGCATTTCTGCAATGGGAAAGGTGCCTGTCAGTGCCCCGTGTACCTGCTGACCCCCCCAGAATCCCCATGCAGCTGAGGCTGAGCAGGTCGGGGGCTCCTGTGAGCAGGAGAGCTTGGCTCACAGCAGCATGCCGCAGCAGTTGGAGACCAAAATAAACAGAAAAACGGGCTGGAAACTGCCAAAGGTCTGAAAGGACTGGCTTGTGTTGCTCAGCCTGGGTACACCGAAGGGCTGTGCAACCTGGTGCTGAAACACCCCAAGGGGCTCAGCAGGAGAAGTGGTAGTTTTCAATGTTCCCAGTTTCCTTGTGGAAGCGGTTATCCGGGCAGACACGTGGGAACCGAGCTGCTGGCGCTGCTTTGGAGCGAGGGGCTCCCGGCTGTGTGGCCATGCTCATGGCCGTGGGGCAGTGAGATGGTGGTGTGAAGCCCCCCGGGATGCCTGGCTTGGTTCGGAAAGCCCTGCAGCTTCCCCCCCGGGGCAGGAGGTGTTTTGAGTAAGAGGCTGGAAAGAGCGGTTCATCCCTTGGGGTGAAACAATCAGGCTCTGTTAGAGGAATGCACAAATGTTTGCTCAGATGCTGGCTCTTGGTGGTGGTGGTGCTTTGTTGTTTGCATTTCGGTAGGTTGCCCAGTAAGCCGCAGCAGGCTAGCTGAGGGCAAAGCAGACCCATCCCTCTCGGGTTCTGCTAATGTTAGGTTTCAGCATGCGAATTTTTATTTTTGTGTGTTTCTGATCCCAGGCAATACAGTGTTCGCTATCGGGAAAAGGGGGAATCGGCAAGGTGGGATTACAAGCAGGTGTCCAACCGACGGGTGCTGGTGGAGAATCTGCTGCCGGACACCATGTATGAGTTTGCTGTCCAAATCTTGGAGGGAGAAAAGGAAGGCAAATGGAGCGTGTCTGTTTACCAACGGACCCCGGAGGCGGGTATGTATACAAAGGTCCTTGGGGTAACACAAGTCTTAGGGTTTGAGCTGTGAAATTGGCCTGACTTGAGGGAAAGCCAGAATAAGTGGTTGGAGACATGGGAAAAGCCTCAGTGCTGCTGCCTGCATCCCTGCAGCAGTGCCCTGGAGAGCACACCGGGGCTGCTTTTGCGGTGCGATGAGAACGGTGAGATGGTTTGGGTATTTCTGGGGGACGGGTTGGCACCTTGGACCCCTGCAGCTGTGTGTGCCCCTTCCTTTGGGAGGAGCAGCCCTGCTGCTGTCCCCTTCTGTGGGCAGCAAATTTAAATCCTGCCTCCAGCACGGAGAAGCTGTGGGGCCCCTTTGGTACAGGGAAGTGGTCCGTGACAACCGAATTACCACGTCATTCCAGCTAAGCCATAGTAGCAGTCTTGTACGGACAGCCTGTTCCTAAAAGTATGGAATAAAATTTCACCACAAGAGTCTGATAGAGACATGTAATATAGGCACACATGGCCCTGAGCCATGTGTGCTCTTCACATTTATCTTTGAAATGGCCATATAGGAATTTCTGCTATGAGAAGAAGGAGCAAAAGGTATATGCTGTGTAGGTCAACTTTTCTTACTTGCCTCTTCTGCATATGGCTGTTTCACAGCTCCTGCCAGCGCACCTGAAAATTTGGATGTTTGGCCACTAAAGGGGAAACCAACCTCTGTAGCAGCATCCTGGGATGCTCTCCCAGAGAGTGAAGGAAAAGTCAAAGGTAAGTCATCACTGTTGGTTTTTAACCCCATCAAGGAGCTGGTCTTTTCAAAGCCAGACTGCCACTCCGCAGCAAGCTGGAACCGCTGGCTGTGCCAGGATTTTTTCACTTCTTAATGGCTTATACCCGAGCAGGATTTTCTTGTTTCCAGCCCAGCGTCTCCGCACCGCTGCTGGGAAGCCATTGTCACCGTGTGCCTGGGATGTCACAGAGCTTCCCAGCATGTCATCTGTGCATGCTTACCTCTTCTTCCATTAATAAGGAGGTCGAAACGGAGCTCAAGAAGGAAGTTTCCCAAAGGATTTGTAACAGTTAGGTGAAGAAGGAAAAGTTGGGTAGTTGCCAAGAAAGTGAGTGGGTTTATGTTGTGGTTTATTTCTAGTTTATCATGGAAGGAAAGCCTCAGCTTAAGAAGCAAGCGCAAATAGTGATTTCAACAGATATCATGCATAAGCTCTGTGTACTATAGTGTTATTGTACATGGTCATAAAGCTAGTTTGTCAGTGGCTATTTATTTGCATAGGATTTAAAAAAAAAAAGCTTTCTGGGATTTCTTTTTTCCTTTTTCCCTCTGAAAATGAACAGGCTGATTTTTTTGGCCACTCCTGTTCTCCAGTGGTTGACAAGATTGAGTTACACAAGTTTCTGGAGGTGCCTTATCAGCACTGTAGCATCTCAGGATTTAAAAAACCTTTGGCCTGGAGGGAACTGTACCGTGTCTGCGTACAAGACCTACTTTATGTGTTCTTCAGGGCAGTGGTGGAATTCCTTCCTCTTTGAAGTCAGTAGGAGTCTTGCCAGTTCCTTCAATGGAGCTGCAATTGTGTCCAAGAAATATTATTTCTTAAAGTAGGGTCATGCAGGGACATTATCTGAAATTTCAAATCTGCTCCTAATTTTGAGCAGTCTGTAGCCCTTTGTCCATTTTTGTTTGCTGATCTTTAGATGATTCATCCAAGGCAATCACTTTAAAGATACCTGATATTCAAGGGGTGGATGCTTATACGTGTCTAATATATAATTGTTTTTCTTGAGTATGAAGTATTATAGAAGAGGTCTTATTTTTAAACTAAATAAATGACAAAAATTATATTTATACTGGCTAAATGAAGTTACTGAATTAGCAGTTCGTGGTCGTTTTGATAGCACACGCTAACCTGGAATTTTTGTCTTTTGGTCCTTTTGTTTTTCTACCCTGTCCTTTTATATATTTATACCACATATTAAAGTAATGAGAGAAAATGTCCTCCAGTAACCATCTGAGAGTTACCAGAAGTTACACCAGTGCCTCTGCAATTAAAGCAACTCCTTTGTATCTTAAAACAAACAAAAAAAATCCAAAGCTTACCATGCCTTCTAATACATTGATTTTTTTTTCAACTGAGCATTAAATGCATTTGCATATAAAGTATTGATGATTTTTTTCTTTATTTTGATGACCCATGCATGGTTTATTTCTTAACACAATGAATATGGGCTCATTCTCAGAAAAAAATTAAGTTTCCCATTTTTAAAGATGTTGTTATGTTTTAGAGGTTTCCCATCATGGCACTGTGACTCCTCAAGTATTATTGTGTTTCTTTGTGTAGAGAGAGAAAACTGGCAGCCCTTGGAATTTATTTTCAAAACCCTGTTTTGGTCCAATACCCACGCCTCTTTCAGAGGATTGAAAAGAAAAGGAAGGCTGCACATGGCTGAGATCTTACCTGCAGTCCTTGGGAGTGTAGTGGGAAGCCTCCTTTTCATGCCTACAATTACTGCTATAGGGGTGAGATTTCTCTCAATACAGAAAGCCAATACAGAGCACAGGTACCACAGTATTCCTAAACTGAAAGATGAGAGCAGGGTGAGTTTCTGAAGTGGCAACAAGACCTTGCTTTGCTCTCTCTGGCCCTGGCTGTAGTTAAGCGCACTGTGTCAGATTTTGATTTTGTTGGACAGGAGTGCTATTGCTACCATTTGGCAATACGCAGTGCTGTTATTTCCTGGTAGAAGTATCTTTTCTGAATAAGAACTTCAATCACCCAGGCATGAATTTTACCTACTGGCCTGTAGATTACAGCTAAAACCTCTCCTAAGCAAAGACTCAGCTGGAAACGCTTATATTTGACTGCAGTAATATTGTTTCGAAGATTAAAGTGAGTGCTTTGGTGTTTTCATGGGATGCCCCTCAGGCTGCAGCACTGCTGAGGAATGAGTATATGGCTTTTGGAGCTGGTAGAGTTTCACCGCAGTGGACTAGCAGAGCTGCTTTTGCATGACTAGAGTCTTAAAGTACAGTGCAATTATAGCTGTGTCAAGGAAATGTAGGATAAGAAAGTAATTAATAGTAATGAATAATGTCACCTGATTTTAATGATAATGTCTTGAACAATAATTATGTGAATATACCATTTGTTCTTCTTCCAAATAATTTCTGTGAAAAAGGAAAATTTTTAAAGATTCTTATTTGCTGTGGACATAGCTACAGTCAGCAATGCAATTGTGTGTTGTCCACCATTGTGAGCAAGTTATGTTTTGGAAGAATATTCTCTGGATCATGTGTTGTTGATTGCAAATATCGTGGTAGCGAATCAGTAAGCTCAAAATTCTCTTTCTCTTGGGAAGTCTAAAATCTGCTCATGGTTCATCAGCCGTAACAACACAGGTGTTCTGATCATAGTGATCCCCACTACCTAGCATTTGCACAGTCTTTCAGACTAGATTTCCAGAAATAGTAGGACAGTGTGTATTTTCCTGGCAATGTTCATACATGTTTTCTGCCTCCAGTGCATTTTCTCTTTGTAGGTTTCCTCTGTTATTTCTGATCTAGGGCAGTTGATTTTTTTCAGAGGACTAATTTTTTTCCCTTTATTAGTTGGTGTCCAGAAACAAAAAAAGGTCTCCTGGTGCAGCACACTAAACCACGCAGTAGTTGGTGCTGTAACTTTCTCATGGACCCCACACCTTCTCTGGAAGTGCACACGGCTGTCGTCTGGCTCCTCTTGGTGACACTTCACTCTGATGGGCATTGTTGCTTATGTGTTTTTACAAAGGTATAGCTAACATATTCTCAGTCATTAGGTCATTGATGTGATTTGGTTTTGTCTGTTAAGATGGACAAATGTTCAACTTACCTACGTATATATGTATATCTCTCTCTCTCATGTCTTTATACTCCAGCTGTTGACTCGGCGTGCATTGCTAGTGTATTAATTTTAGTAATGCACGTTCTAATTCATCCTACCCATACAGTCTGTCCGCTGGAAACAGGACTGTTTTCAGTTTCCTCCTTCCAACCGTCTGCCAAATCATTTCAGAATACATTCTTTCATACGCCCCGGCTCTCAAGCCATTTGGAGCAAAGTCCATCACCTACTCTGGAGCTACAACATCAGCCATAATAGATGGTCTGCAGGCCGGGGAGCGCTATATTTTCAAAATTCGTGCAGCAAACAGGAAGGGACCAGGTCCTCAGTCTAAAGCCTTCAGTGTCGCCATCCCAGCAGGTGAGCACCAAGCTATGCACTGATTGCACAGTCAGCCCATTCTTGCCTTGGTCCCAGTTACATTAATTCTTACTGACTTAGCTTCCTCTGTACTCCATCTAACCCATGGGATTTTACTTCCTTAATACTGTTTCTGTAAGCTCTTTTCATCACTATATTGTCCAAAGAGATGCTTGCAGGTAAGCGTTGGTCACTCTGCAGCATGTAAAAGGTCATTTTATGGACATTTTAACATCTTAAATAAATGCATACCTTACTCTATTTCCTGCATGAAAAAACTATGTGCTTTTGTTATCCAAAGGCCAAAGAATGCAATGCTTTGGGTCTTTCTTTGGTTGCGCTATTCTGGACAACTCCCACTCTTGAAAGTCACTTAGAGTGGCTTACTCAGATACTACACCCTGCGTTTGCTTCTTGCCAAAAAGATGCTGTTGTGGGGACAGAAGATCTGCTGAGTTAACTAAAAATGTGGGCCACAGCCTCAGATGGCAGCACCATGCCATCAACATGACTAAGCTCTGCTGAGAATTTGGTACCACAGATAGGATGTTGCAGTCCCTGCTTTTAGATATTTGATTTTAATTGCTCTAAGTTTTACCCAATAATTCCACACAGGTACCTTCCTACAAACCAAAACTTACTCAGCTGGACTGCACAGGCTGGTTAATACAACAGTAATTATTGTCTCATATTCTTATAAGTTGTTTTGTTCTTGCTACCTGGCTGGTTTCTTCTCTTGGTCATTTTTTTGTGCTGCTTCTATTGTTGTGAATAAACACTTTTTTTTTCCCCCCAGCTGTGCATGAGGATTCAGCTGGTCAGCAACAAACAAATATTGAAGATAATTCAGAGGCTAAAAAACCTGGGAATGCTGGCTCATCTCCTTCTCAAACTTCTTCTGTTTCTTCAAAAGTCCAGCCATCGCTTTCCTCTAAGCAGTCGTCTGTTCGTTCACCTAATGTTAGTGATAAAAAGAGTCTTCTTTCCGAATATAAGAATAAAATCTTGACTCGAGGGGTCCTAAGTAAATCTCAGCTACCCTCTAGAAAGACAGGAGAGCTGAAGCCTGATCTACAATCCACTGAGGTGACAGATGATCAAGATTCTTCCCAAGAAGCTCCAACGACACCACCAAAAGCCCAGGATCAGAGGAGGAATGTTAGACCCTTACCCCTTAGTCGGCCAGTCCACCCTGTCCTTGCCTCAGGGAGGACCTCTGTTCGAACCCATACATCAGATGTGTTACGGCAGACGAGCACAGAGAAACATGAGCCACCAGCTTCGTTACCATCATCAGTACAACACTCTTCTGCCTCGTCTGTTCCTAAATACACAGATAATGAAACAAAGCAACTGAGGCAAAGCAACACTAATGTGCCTTCTAAAACCTCTTCCTATCCGCTGCCTGCCAAAAATAATGATCTTGCGGGTAATGTGGAAGGAAAGCCAGATCCCATGCTGGTGAAAGTGTCTTCTGAAACTTCAGAGTCTAGTCGCCTGGGTTCACCATCAAATCAGCAGTCTGCTATCTCTCATGAGGTTGTCCCAAGCCATCCCAGTAGGTCTGGCTCTCTACATCATTCACATCAACCCTCTTCCAAATCAGCAGATTCCCATGCTCATGGTAGCCATAACGAGTTTGACAGCGAAGAAGCAAAGGACAGAGCAGGACGGCCCAGTTCTAGATCACAGCAGACAAGGCTTCCCTCAGGCTCTAGTTCTCGCACATGGAAGGATTCAAAATTAGCTGCGGTGGCAGTCTCATCGAGGTCTGCTGTTGCTGGTCACACATCACCTCACTCTCGCCCTTCCACCAGTACCAAATCTGACGGAAAGGACGTTGATAAGAATTATAGGGAGGACTCAAAAGATACAAACCCCTTATTTCCTTCTCTACCGTCTTCCAGGCAGTCTTCTTCAGCAGTCTATTCCAAGAGAAGAAATTCTCAGGTCAATTCTGATTCTCACCTCAGAGAGACACACAGTGAAAAGTCACCCCACTCTGACTCAGAAGAACAACAAAGTCGAGTAGCTGCCCCAAAAAAGCATTCTCTTTTGCAGTCTTCTCTTTCCAAACGTAAGCCTGAAGAGCAGGACAGCCAAGAGGTAAAAGAAGTGCTTGCTCGATCAAAACCAAGTGTATCTTTGCCTAAAAAGATGTTCCCCTCTCATCTTCCATTGGAGAAGACCTCCCACTCAGAGCCTCCACAGAGGGCACAAACCAGTCCTTCCTTACTGCATTCAAGGGGCCGGCGCCTCCCGTCTCCCATCTCATCCCAGAGTAACGAAGAATTGCAGGAAGATGATGATGAGGATGTAACAGAAGGCAGTGACAGAGCAAGTAGCCGCTCTGTGTTTCCTAAAGAGGTGTCCTCTTCTAGGGGATTACCTGCATCTTTCTCTCAGGGAGGCTCAAATCCATCTCTATCAAAGCAACAGAAGCCAGGTTCTCAGGTACCTTCCAACAAACCAAAACTTACTCAGCCAGACTCCAGTTCTACCAGTGATACAGGAAAAGACAACCAGTATCATCCAAGGTTGTCATCCACTTCTTTGAGACAATCTCGTCCTTCATTACCTACTCACTCAAGGGTCGCTACAAGAACAGTGTCCCAAACAGAGAAAAAATATGGCTTGTTGCCCTCAAAAATGTCCAAAGCTGAACATCCTCAAAAAGTTCCTTCCTCCTCTTCATCTAAATCTCGTCAGTCGGTTTCTAATGAAGAGGATGATTATTACAGTGAATATGATCAGAAAGAAGTGGAACAGAAACCCACATCTTTGGCAGCAAAATGGTCCCCTTCTGTTTCTAGAGGTAACAAAAACGCATATGATGACACTACTAGCAATAAAAGGAAATCCATGGACACTCTTCTACCTCACAAAGTAAGCTCTGAAGAGGAAGAGAAGGAAAAAACTCCGATATTAAAAATATCTTCTCCCGAATCACCAGGAAGCTCTGCCATAGCATCACAGATTACTCAGTTCTCTAACAAGCATACTCCATCTAAACCGAGCTTTGTCTGGCCACATTCTTCTGCATCTACCACCACACACACTATTTCTCCAACAGTTTCTTCTTCTACTTTGTCCCCTCGCCAGCGGCTATTGAACTCCAGGCTACGGAGCCCTTCCCAACGGCAATTTGTTAGACCTCCTTATAGACAAGGTATCTTGTCTTTGTTGTAGTAATGCCACTGAATTGTGTTTTTCCTAAGATCAGCAGTTAGATGAAAAGTCTTCTATCAGAGTGCAGGTTCAGTTATTTAGTATAATGTATTACTTTTTATTTTGGTGGTTCTCAGGGAGCCCGGTTCTTGAGGACATTGCCTAATCAATGTAATGTGGTGCCCCAGGCCTTTGCTCCTGTGGTCTGGTCAGCACAGGATCCCATGAGGAGATGACAGTTAGGTACTAAATTGGAAGAAGGGCTATGTTCTTTATTGAGCAATGACTTCACCGAATGCTCACTGAAAACACATTTGTACTGAGAATATGACAGCCTCTCAGGTATATTGCTCTTCATCGTGTGGATAACTAAAAGGCTTTTGTAGGTTATATAGTGCTACCTTGCCCACACGTAGGCAAAAAGATGTTTCCTCATGCTGTCCTGGCATTCTATGTTTTCTTTAATTCATTTTTAAGCCACTTTCCTCTTTTTTTCTAAGTGACAGCTCAGGGTTGCACATTCCTCTTGAGTACTGCTCACATCAGTCAGGCCCTCTAATACCTTTATGGCTGTGATTTACCCCAAATGTGAGGCTTGCTTTCTGGCAGAATATCTGCTGACCCTGGGTGGTGGAACAGAGGGTCCACTATACGTCAAGATGTGTCACCTATCGATTCCCCATGTTACCTATGGAGAATCCCAGACAGTCTTGGTGACTTTGCTAGGTAGAAATATTTTTTTCTCCCTCCAATGCATGGACATCCAAAATAGTACTGAGTCACATGAGTGTTTTAGTAAATACCTTCCATGCTATAGGTAGTTAATAATGTTTTGTTCAATGCAGCCTCAGTGTTGTACAGTGAGGACCATGCAGCTGGGCTATTGTATTTGCTATGCATTAGTCAAGACGCAGTGTTGTGTAGAGGTCCACAAGCTCGCAGAGCTTTAAGATGGGAGTGGACCTTAAATAATACCGTGGAGGATGAGATGCATAGCATGAAAGAATAATAGATTTCTCTATGGAGATTGTATACCAGCTTACTGCTAGCCATGCAATTGGGAAGTTAATAGCTGAGGAATGTTCAGTTAATATATATATGGAATTTTTTTTCTTCAGTTAATATATGTATGTATTTTCATATATATTTTTCTGGAGGCAAGTGTCTGGGCTGGGATGTGAAATTTGCTGCCCTCTCTGAGCTGGACAGCCCACAGCTCAGTGCCACCGCTTTTCCACTTCTGAGCTGAGTGTGCCTCTGTATAGCACTGTTTTTTCAGCTAGAGAAGGAAAGTCCTTCCTTTTACAGGTTAAAAAAAAAAAAGGTAATTCTCATCCTCTCTCCTTTCAGTTCGTCACTACAGTTTCATATGAGGGTAGGACTGAACAAGTGGTTGTGTTTAACAAGGGTTTCTTCCCTAACCCCACTCCTCAAGTGTTTACAAAGATCACAAACATTTTAATGGCTGTATTGCCATCTAGAAATGTTGCCCTGCTTTCTTAAAAAACCAAGAAGGAATAAAGAGACCTAATAAACACGGTAGAAACAAACCATGAGTGTTTAACCTCTTCAGGAGAAACCATTTCAGTTGCTTGTGTCAGCTGCGGGGATCTGACAGTGTCACAACAGTTGCTCCAAGCAGAAATTAAATGCCTGGTTTGCCAAGTGTGGTGAGGGCTCTCTCTGCTCTCGTTTATGTCCAGAAAATGCATTTCTTTGCATTTGAAAATGTGGTTTGTAGGTTGAACAGCTTTCTTCAGAATAGTGTGTTTTCTTCTCTGTTTCAGGTTACAATGGCAGACCTAATCTTACAACGAAAAATGGAAATGGAAAAATAATACCTGGTAATAATGGAAAACCAAGTGGACAGAGAGTAATCAATGGCCCTCAAGGAACAAAGTGGGTAGGGTGACCTTCTCTCCAAATTCAAGATGTTTTGGCCTTTTATTGTACTTACATTTTCATTAAGAAAAGAAAGGATAACAGTGCCCTCAGTCAATGAAGCTGTAAAGTGAGGTTATACTTGCTGACCTAGTTTCCACTGTTCCATTAAAATCTAATGACAAATTCTGCATTTCATTATTTGAACATTTTAAATGTCTGATTTAAAGCTTGATGGCTTCCATTTTCAACTATAGCATTGCTCCCATAAATTTAGTGAAACATTTTTTCCTCAAAGTCAGTGGGACTTACGCTCCCCAGTGACTCAGGGCTTGTCTGCTGTGCAGTGTGAGTGGGGACTGCCCGGGATAGCTGCTGTGAAAGACGTGTTCAGCAATGCTTCTCCCAGACTCACACTCCAAGGAGAAGCTCATGAGCAAGAGTACCGAAATGTAAAGTTGCTCCATAAGTGTCACTGCTTTAAATGCACATAGGTAGGTATCTGTAAGCCTTTTGCCATTCGTACAGACATGTTTCCAGTGGTATTTTCAGAAAAGTTCAGATGCCATTGATAGGAAAGCCCCACTAGGTGCCTACATGCCCAGACCTTGTCTTAAAATCCTTTCCAGTGAGTTTATAACCAACCAGCACAAGGAAGGAACTGGTGTTTCCTGTGTGTTTGCCCAAATGCTGAGCAGTAGGAGACTATGACCAGCCTCCCTGGCATCAGTAATGCTGCGCACACACAGTATGACACATAAAGACATTTATTTTATGGCCACTTCAATCTTAGATTTGCATTCGAGGAGTATAAAAAGGTGCATCAATTGTGTCGCATTCAAGGGAAGCATCTTGAAAAGCATACCCAAAGCCCTTTAAATAGACTTCAGAAAGTGGGCTAGAAAGGTCCTCGGGAGGCCATGGGGCATCTCTCTCTGCCCCACGACAGGAGGGCATTGCTGCCAGCAGGATGAACACCTTGTAAAGGTGACACAAGAGCATCTGTGTCAACATCTGGGGCCTGGAGGGCTCCAGAGACTGATCTCATGATCTACTGTCCCTCCTGCTACAGTCTTTTCCCCAGCACCAAATGTAAGTCTGTCTTACCAACCTGGAACTGCTGCTCACGTCCTCTGCCCAGTTTCCTCCCAGCACTTAACACCTTTTGCATTTTTGTGTTCTGTGGCTCAGTGTCTGTTACCTCAGGTTAAAACAGCATACAATTCAGCTATTTTGGGTTGAAATAGCAACAAGGACTGGATTTTAACTGCAGTTACCTCTTGAATTCAATCTAAGCTCTTGGACAGATTTGTTTTATGAGACAGAGGCTTTTCTTCAGTCTCCTACACCAATTAAAATCTTAGCTACTTTGTTTTCACTGCTGTTTCAACCTAAATTAACTAGTTTAATTTTTCCTTTTTTTTTTTTTTTTTTTTTTTTTTTAGTAGTAGACATACTTTTAAATCCTGTCTTCAAAAGGGCTCAGGGTCATGCTGAAATCAGTATTACAGGAATCCACCTCAGAAGTTGCACAGCCCAAGAAAATCAAGGGAGTTGCTCCTTTGCACAAGAGAGCTACAGTAGGCGATACACGTATGGTTGTTGTGCAACTCTGGAGCCCAGCTCATGGGGATTTGCTTTCTTCAGTAGTGATTTTTCAGTGATTATTATACAATAAGTGACTTGCTTTTAAAAGTCTGTGGGTGTTGTAGCTATCCCTGAACATCAGACTTAGCATGTGAATTTCCCCAGGATGTCTGTTGCTGTGAAATTTCATTTCACCTCCTCTTGTGTTAGCTAAACTTGAGTCCATCTATTGCTTTTAGATTGTAGATCTTGACCGAGGGCTAGTGTTAAATGTTGAAGGAAAATACCTCCAAGATTCCCAAGGCAACCCTCTCCGAGTGAAATTAGGAGGGGATGGACGTACAATTGTTGGTAAGTGACAGCTTCCTTCTTACAGAAAAAAAATCTACAGTTTTTGTGCACATGGTGTATGAGTCTTTGAGCTGTAGAAAGCTTCAGGCACCCCCAGGTCCCATGCCAGCCATTTGAACTTGCTTGTACCCCAGGTCTCCATCAGGAAGTCAGCACATAGCAGGACCTGGGGCATCCTGTGGGGCTCCAGAGGACGAGGCAGCAAGAATCACCCAAGTCCATGCCACTTGTACGAGCATTAGAAGGGACTGCAGAACTAAGCCAGAATAAGGATCGATACTTGTTTATATCTTTGTATACATAGAAATAATTATTCCCTACCACTAGCACTGTACCAGTCATATCTATGCAATTTTTTTATTTTTCTTCTGAAACTGACCACAAATAGTAAAAATCCACCTGTGTGTGATCTGTGAAAACACTGCTGTTTGCGTATCAATCCACCTGTCTAGATCTCTTGAATGCAAATTCAGTGCCTGCTGTTAAACTGGTTAGCATGAATATTTGCAGTATCCAGAATTTGGCACAAAAGTTTATCTGCAGTGACAGCATCTCACCAGCTCATTCCAGTTTTTCCTTGCACATGTTTGACATTAGAGAGCAGAATATGGATTCATCATACCTTTCATCGACAGTTATGAGACTGACTTAGATTAAATGCAGACACTGTCTGTGTATTGTGATTCTGAAGTGAAACCTCGCTGCAGTCTTCCCAAGAAGTGTTTTTCAAACAGCTGATAAAAGTGAACACCATTGTGCTTTGTCTGAGGTTCTTCTGAACCATTTTCCAGCTTCCTTGGCCATGGCTCTTTCCTAGATAACAACCTTCCTTGTCAGCTTAGTTACAGGAGGCTGTAATCACACTCTCAGTGCTTGTGCTGTCTACTGTTAATAAATACCATGATACAAGCCTGAAATGGATTAATGGTGAGATTTTTTGGTTTTGTTCTTCTCTCCTAGATGAAAAGGGTGCCCCAATGGTGAGTCCTGATGGATTACCTTTGTTTGGACATGGCAGATTTAGTAAACCTGTAGCAAGTGCACAGGATAAACCAATAATAAGCCTTGGAGGGAAACCTCTGATTGGTCTTGAAATGATTAAGAAAACAACCACTCCTTCAACTACTACTACAACCATACCCCCAACAACTACCACAACAACTACTACAACCACTACAACAACTGTTGCTACAACTACCACCACCACTCCTGAACCAACCACCACTGTACCACCCACTGAGAAACCACCCCCCACCTGTCCTCCAGGCACCTATGGACAGTACGATGACGAGGGCAACTTGCTGTTGGGGTTCGATGGCCTGCCAGAGTGCAATGCAGAAGGTAACTTCCTTTTGTGGTGTTTGAACTTTTTCGGTTGTGCTGTTTGTACAACACAGTTAGGCAAATGTAAAGCGGGAAAGAATCTGCCTCTGAAGATTTTGGTCTGTGTGATAAGGTAGGAGCTGAGATTAGAGCAGCTGAAGAAGGGTTTGGGCGTTAAAGAGTTTTTCACTGGAAAATGTCAACTTTCCCCAAAGCTGAAGTTTTTCTTGGAAATATGTTGATTTCAGCAAAATTCTTGTGCTGAATCCAGCCTTGTCATATATATTCACACACATGAGCACAAGTATAGGCAGCAGTTTTGTGGTTAAAGCACTCACATATAAAGAAGTCCTCACTCCAGTTCAGGCCTGGGAAGGACCTGAAGGCCATATACATTTTGTCTATTTTGTGTTCATTTCTTACAATAAATTCTGAAAAGTCTCTCTTTTGAGCCATGGTGGAACCAGCTTTTGCAAAATTGGATTCTTGTTTTCTTGCCAGCCCTCGGAGATAGAGGTTGTCTAGCAGGAATGTAGCACAGCACGGATGAAGCTGGGGAAGGACAGCCCTGGCTCTGCACAATAAGACAGAGAGTTGTACACGAATTTCTTTCTCATCTGAAAATATAAAACAGTGTCGGTGCATGTCATTATTTCTCTGTTGCAGTTGTACAAGCTTAGGATGTGGTGCCAAACTGAAATCCAAAGTAAATGAATATAAATGCACTAGAGTCCTTGGGCGTTGAGCCTGTTCCTACCATATTTTACCCTTTCATCCCCTGAATGTTGCATTGCAAACCAGTTAGCTGCTTACTTTGCAAAACCAGATCAGGGAGCCCCATGGTAGTCGTTATCCTTTCCGTTTGTAGGTAATCCCCAACTCAGCCTGAAAATGGGCAGTAGCAGCATGGCCATAACCTAAACAACAGGTTGACAGTCAGACATCTGCCAACTGCAGTAGCCAGTTTTAATGGGTAATGAAATACCCTTACCTTTCCCCCATACACCTGTATCTCTGAAGCCAAAGTAGATTTACAAGTAGGTCATGTAACCATGGCCTAGGAAGCTGAACTATCGCTTTGAAGAGTGCAGAGATATGGAAAGATGTGGCTTCAGCAACTCCCATTGAGTCTAAGGATGGCATCTTTGGAAAGGATCTCAGAAGCAGAAGACTGAAAATTCCCTTGCCAGCTACCCTGGGTAAGTAATGAGTCAGAGATGTTAGTGCCTTATACAGGTGGAATTACAATGATTTATAGTGTTAATATTTATCTAACAATTAGCCCCGTGTTTGACAGTGTATTTATAGAAGTGTGCATGCATATGTACATATGCATGGATGTGTACACACACAAACATATGTATATAAAAATGACCATCATCATTAAATATTTCTTTGAAGATTTTTGATTTTCCCTTTGGTGCTTTCATTGCTCTTAATTGTATTTACAAAAGTATTACAAATATTGTTAAATATGGTCACCCCGGTATTTTCAAAGTTGCCTAAAGGGGACCATGATTTTTGATAGAGTTGAAGTCCCTCCCACTCCCACCGGTTCCTTTTGCTTACATTAAATGTTGCTTATATACTGTAATGCTTCCTCTCTTTGGCCTGTGCTATTTGAGACCTGAAGGACCTCTTCTGAGAATACATATTACAAGAACAGCAACAGTTCATGAAATATGTCTGGGGTTAATCTGAGCGTGGGCTCCAGAAGCTGAACAACAAAAAGCTTTGCAGTATTATTTTTAGCGGAGTTGTGGGCTGGGGAATTTTCATGTGATTTTATGAATATTTAAAAACATTCTGCTTGGGTTTTTTGCTTTCTACCAGATGGGCTTGCTGAATCCTTGAACTTTGTTAGAGGCATGAATGAAAACTAGATTTTTACACAGGCTGCATGTTCAATGGGAATGGCCCTTAAGTCATTCCTAAACTGTCTGGCATTTCAACAGTATGTCTGCAAATGCATCACAGTGGGAGACTGAAAGGACAAGATGGTGCTGGATTTCTCCTTCTTACCTGCTATATAGCTTAAGCAATATTAGTCCCTACCTGGCAATTATGAAAGTTTCTCTGAAGAGCAATCATTAGGATTTTCTTGATTGATTTTTTTTTTTTTTTCATACTGGTGACCTGCCTCAACAGTTGACAAACACAGCAAAACAACCTGCCTGTTCCACAGAGGAACTTGCTTGAAAAGAAAGGATCTTTGTGGTATTTATTTAATGATGGCTGATTCTGTTTAACAAGTGCAGTGTCTATTTCAAGAGGCTTAAACAACTACTACTTGAGCCATCAAAACATTTAATGCAGTTTTCCCTTGACTGTTTCCAAATCATATTTTTATGTTGTCTTTCCCTTTAATCTGAGTCTGGAAAATACGCCAGATCATTTAATGAAATATTTTTTCTGCCAAAGCTTGATATTTGTTGCTAAGTGCTTTACTCACAAACAGACGGGGGCTGCAAGCGCCAAAACCCACCGCCAAATGTTCTACTTAGGCTTTGGCAAATTCATTTACTCTCTGGCAGGATTTTTGCTCAACCCAGCAGAATTTTTTGTCAACATTTCACTAGATTCAGCAGTCTTTAACTTTCAAGAAGGAGTTTGGCCACACAAGCATGATTTGTCAGTGAAATCAGCTAAACTTTTTTCATTAACTCACAAGGAAAAAAAAGGTGGAGTCTTAACCACATGTTACAAGTGATAAAATCAAGTGATGGTTGCGCAGTCTGCTGTCCTTACAGATGCCAAAAGACTATGGCGAGCGGTCATAGCAAGACTTAGCCTCATTTGGTACAGGCAGGGTTCACTGAAGAGCTGCAGCGAAGGATGATGGAGCAAGCTGGAGAACTGCAGCTGGTGTACATACAGAAGATTATAAGGTCTTTTGGGAAGTACCCCTATCGTCACCATGCCACAGCTAATGCTAAAGAAGCACAGACAGTGAAGTAGAAGAGACTGAACAAGTACAAAAATAGAAAATAAAATTTGTTTTTGCTGGATTGTACATAGGCCAAAGGCTGACTAGCTAATAGGTGTGAAGGAGTTGAAATCTGCCTGTGAAGGACTTCAAATTTCTGCATATCTGAGCCTCTTGTTTGCTTGGATGTAGTCAAAGGTAAGCACATACGTCATAGACGTTGGTTGATGCTGGCCAACTGTGGTAAGAAGATCTGCAAAATTCAGCAAAGGATCTACTTTGTCACTGATTACCTTTAGAGGAGTCAAGTGGCTTCCAAGTGGATGATCTCCTGAAGAATGGCTGCAGAAATCTACCATGAGAAAATGTCAGATTTTGCTATATGAAAGTCTGACAAGAATTAACCCATTTCCTGTGTTTTCAAAGCTTATTTTGGCATTAAAATCCCTACTTTGTATTCAAAAGAAATTTATTGTAGAAGAAAAAAAATCAGTCTTGTACAGTAATTGTTGGTTCTAAATAAAAAAACCCCTTCAAAATGAAAAGGTATCATTCAGAGTATATTTGTGAACTATTGGACATTGGCAGTTGAAATTTTGCATTGTTCATATTACTGGTTTAGTGAAAATAACGTTGTTGCTTTATATCAAATGTTACGGGAACATAGTTTTTGTGTAGTATCCTGAGGTCAAAGCTGTCTTTGTCTTGTCTTTGTTCACACACTGGCCTCTCCCCAGCCCCAGCATTTCACTGAAGACATCTGATTGTACCTGCAGTGGGTTCCAGCACAATGCTTTTGCTTTGTTTGCATTGCTTTTCATGGCTAATCTGAGCTTTGTGTACTCTTTGGCTTCCCTGAATAACATGGAGAAATGCCTTTCTCAGAGTGTGCAGGGAAGCCTCCAGGATTCACAAGATGAGGTACTTGATGGTTGATGTTATCTGGTGCTGGATACATGACCTGCAGAGATACTGAGATAATATGTAGGGATAGGCATCTCAGAAGTCTGCGGGTGCATTTGCATTGGTGTTTGGGGTGGATCAGGAGAGTGTTTTTGGTGTGCACCTCACAATCATCTCTTCTTTCTATGCTTTCATTTGCATCGTGGAGCAATCTCGGTGTGCACAAACTGAATTCCTGTTGGATGAAACTAAAGCAGAGGCAGTGCTTCAGGATGGACACGTATGTGCCCCAATCTGTAATGGGCATTCAGTCCACTGGATCAGACTAGAGTTAGTGCAAAGTAAAACCCTGGAAAATCCATCACCAATTACTTCATTCTACAGATCCATTTCTTTTGGGCTGCATTACTTGCTAGCATAGACACAGTCTGTAAATATCATGGCTCTGTGGGTTGTTTGATTTTTATTCCCCTGCAAAAATATTTGAAAAGAAGTTTTCAGTTTATCTGAATTTCTTGGTTGGTTTTTTTGCATATAAATTTCTCACACTTGCTGCTCCTGAGACTATAAAATGTTGTCAAATCCTGACCTGAGTGTTACGTGGTTGCTGGCAGCCTACCTTTGTTCCAGAGCTGCTGCGGCCCGGGGCGTTACTCTCAGTTTTGAGCAGCAGCCCTGAACCCATTTTCCCCCATCAAAACTCCTGGCTACTGCAGTTAGCTACTCATCTGTTATTCTAAATATGCAGAGCGGACTGTCACTGTGTTATCTGTAAACTAGGCAATTATTTTATTTCTTTCCGAGTCAACTGGCTAAAGATTTTTGTTTTAAACTTTATTCCAGAAGTGTTTTACTAGGAAGGTAGGGATGAGACCATTGAATTCTTATAGTATTTTTTTCTTTCTCCTTCAATAGATACGTTCTCAGGACTGGATTCAGATGTGACAGCAACTCCAGAGGCATATGTGATATATGATGATGGTACTGTTTAACTGTAAAAGTCTATTGCATGTGGCATGTTTGGGATTGATTTTTTCCCTGTCTTCTTTCTTTGGAATTGGGTTCGAGGGGGCAGGTTGGTGAATGGGAGCTTAAGCAAGCAGTGGTGAGCTGGAAAAGCTTTCCAGAGTCCCATGTCACATGTGAAGAGCAAGGGTGCAAAGGCAACTGTTTCTGAACATGAAAGCCCCTTTCTATCGGTCCTGCAATCTAACAGGAACCTATTGTGGAAATAAATAATGTTCAGGGCTTGGTCATAAAGTCACCGCTTCAAGCCTAGATTTACTTTCTCTGGTACAACTTCTAACTCCAGCCCAAAGTCAATGAACTCTTCTAAAATAGAAAATCCAAATAATGTCTGAACCCTGGAAACTTGAAATACCTTAGTGAGTTTTTAGCACTCCACAGCACTGTGAATATATTTTTTTGTCTTTTTTTGATGTGTAGTCTGCATTTAGACTATAAAACATGCTCATACTGAATGAGGTCACCTACATATAAAATAATGAATCTGCTGAATTCATGTGGAATTTAAATCAAAGAGATTTGAAATCAGATAAAAGGAGAAGAGGGAAAGATTTTTGCAGAGTTATATTCATGCCATCTTGATATTATAATCCAGGACACACAAAACTTAGCTGAAGAGGAAGCCTCAAGTCTCAGCATTTAATTATACGTTTGCATAGGGAATGCAAATCCTCAGTTACTGGAACTAGCATTCACTTTGCGCCATCAGGGACTTCTGATGTTCTGCTCCTTTTAATCCTCAGATTCCTGCTCCTACCCCCACATATTAAAGTGGATGAGTACAGACCTCTGTTAAACTCAAAGCTTTTTGGTAGGATTTATGGCTCTAGAGTAATAAAAGTTTTTTTCCTGTGTGGATGCAGTGCTGGGATCTTAAGTCAAACCAACAACAGAAAAGCATTTGAAAAGAGAGTGCAGCAGCTGAGAGGAAGATATCACAGACGTGCTTTTTATTCTGATCACTTCATACTGAGGCCAACATTCAGAATGTGGAGAGGAGAGGATGAACTAAAAACTGCACAAGTCCTACATCCCGTGTTCCTTACATCCCCAAGAAAGTGGAATATCTTCAGTGCACAGGTCTTCTGCCAGGTCTCCCCTTAGGTACAGGTCACCTGCAGAAAACAAATGCTTTAGCAGTTTAAACAGAAAACGCTCAAAGCCATGAGCCAAGTCCCACAGCCTGTATAAGGACACGGCAGGGATGCCAAATGCTTCTTTCCTTTCATTTTGTGTGTCAATGTGGTAGCACAGTAGCTTTTCAAAGAGCGCTGGATTTAACAGGACTGAATAATAAGGAGGACTGAATATCAGGAGATTCATGTGGGCCAGTTTGCCTTCCCTCATGGGCCTAACCGGACCACGAATGGCAAGTACAAGACTCCATGCCTCTTAAGTTGCAGGAAGGTTTAAGAGCAGTATGAACCGGCTCTAGCATTTTAGAATAATAACACAGAGTTTTCTTAAAAAGCCATTTTTTCACTCCCTTATCTCCTTCTTTTGGCATCTGAGAGCTGTGGCCAGGGGTTCAGTTACTGTGCTGTCTTCTCTTGGGGTTTGTGAGGGGAGGTGGCAGACAAAGTCCATTCAGGATATTGCTGTATGAATACATTTGTTTATTGTCATCCTTTCTACCTGTGTGAGTGAGGTCTAAATCAGCAACACCACCAGTATTCTAAGGCAAAGACTGTGCTCGCTGTCTATCACTTTGGTACAAACCCTTGCAAGGCTGAGGTGTGACCAGCCTTGACTTAGAAGCCCCTAAGGAGGGTGCAGCAGCTAGGGCAGGGTGCGTGGCACTCCTTTGGAACTGTGGCTGGTTGCAGAAATGTTTCCTTTCTCATAATTAAGCCAAAGTAACGAAGCAAGCTAACATTTTCATCTTGTTTCCTCTGAAGATTACGAGTTTTTTGAGAGCACTTTGCCCCCAACCACCACCACGGTCACCACCACCACTGCTTCTACAACGACAGAATCGGAAGTTGTCTACCCGGAGACAAGTGTTGTTGGCACCGGCCCTGTGTCAGAATATGATATTGCTGGGAAGAAACGGTTCACTGGTAAGGATGTCCTTTGGTTTATGTAGCTTACTACTCATGCTGCAAAGAGTTCTTCTTCTAGCAAGGTCAGCCCTTAGGCTGAGACCATTGTGCAAATACATCCAACAGACTAGTGTGTGGTCCTTGTAAGGACTGCCACCTGGGAAACCCAAACAGCAGTACTTTGTAGCTTCAACGCTTGCATGTCTATGTGTGGACCCACACCGGTTTTGTTGAAGCAGTGCAAACCTCTTTGTACCCTTTCAGTGTGAGTGCTCTGCTTTGTATTCTGCATTGTGTTCAGTTTAGCTGAAGTCAGTAAGAGAGCAGGTGTGTCTACTCTGGTGCCCAGTTCAGCTCAACTGCATCATTTTAAGTTCACACCAGTAGTTCAATCAGTGAAAGTCTCCGTGTAGGTGTGCGTCTTCCTCTGGGGGACCTAATTCTTTTCCACTGACCCATGGAGCTCTAGTGATTTCATCCACCTTGTACAAGCATATATGTCAAAGGTGTGCTTCAAAGTCAAGGGATGAATGGTATTTTGTATGTGAACTTTCCAAAAAGTAAAACCAATAGAGGTAAATTTGACTTTGCTATTTGTATCTTTGCTCTGTAGAAGAAACTTGGTGAAGGAACGCCCAATACATTTACATGAGCCATGAGGCTGGCTCCTGTGTACGTGAGCCCCTCAAGTGTGTAGGTAGGTGTTGCAGCTCTGACTTCAGAGCTGCTCCGCTTCTTTGTCAGAGAAGCAGCTGGGGGCCAGACCAGAGGGATTTGGAGGTGGTAGGGCACTGCGTTCCAGCTGCCACCCCAGCCTGGTGACACTCCCCCCCACCGCAGCCCTTTACAAACCTCTGGCATTTGAACTGAGATCAGGTCAGCTGCTGGCTCACCTGGCATTTCAGATGGGAGTTTAGGGGATGGAGAGTCAGCTTTGACTTGTCTTGCCTTCCCTTCCAATATCCACAAACTTCACGTGGCTTAGAGTGGAGCTGTGTGGCTGGAGTAAAAGATTTGGTTTTATATATGCCAAGGCTTTTTCCAGTGCATCTTCAGTTTCCCTGTCCAAACAATTTCATGATGTTTCTATTCGACTCTCTCACTGACAGTGCTTCTTGATTCATTTAGCTGGAGAGGCTAAAATTAACTTCATTGCAAGATCTGGAAAAAATTCCTTTAGGGCATGAAATCCAATAAGATAAACCAAGAAATGTTAGTTTATGAACATTTCAAGGCACTAGGGAAATAATATTACCATTTCAATGAATTGTATTATTGCAACTGAATAAACATTTCCAAAGCAAGTTTTATAGTCCTTACTTTGAATGTTACAGTGACTTTTAAGGCAATAAAAAGATGGTTTAATCTTTTCCTGAACTGAAGTGCAATTCCAGTCTGTATAAAGCCTTTAAAAATAGAAGTTGCAGGTTGGGAGAACATGCCTCAAGGTAGGGACTCATGAATCCTGGTCCCTTAGTACCCAGGGGACCAGAGCAATAACCCCTTCGTTTAACCTGGTCAGACTTTACCTTGGAATTACTCTTCTTGTTCCCTCTTTGTTTCACTCAGGAAACAAATCCTGTTGCTTCAGGATGTTTGTGTAAAAACCAACCACTTAGACCTGTAAAGTCTTAGACGATCTAAGGCCCTGGCGGGGATCTGTTCCCACGTGCGGAAAGGCAGAGAGTTTGGGTGACATTTTCACCCTACCTTCCAGAGCAGCTGGAGGTAGCATGCGAAGGGTCCTGCAGTCAGACTGCTCTCTTCTGCCTCTCGTAGCAAAGGCGATCCTTCTGTCTTTGCATAATTGGGTACAGTTGCGAGCCTGGGTAGACCTGGATATTGGCATCCCATTCCCCCAGCTCATCAATCAAATGGAGCGCGAGCCACGCTTTGTTGGCAGCAGTGAACTGTCTCTGGGCTGGAAGGTGAGGAATTTAAAAACGTATCACAAAACTTGACTCTCTTTTCAGGAAGTTGCCAGCCTGTGCGCTACTCTGTGGTACCTACAAACTGCTAACCAAACGCCACCCTTCCCTGTCTCTTCCAGCTCCTTATGTGACCTATCTCAACAAAGATCCAGCAGCCCCCTGCTCCTTGACAGAGGCTCTGGAGCACTTCCAAGTGGAGAGCCTCCATGAAATCATCCCTAACGACCTCAGAGAGAAAGATCTGCGTCCCCTGAAAGCCCCTCACAACATCACTGTCGTGGCAGTCGAAGGCTGTCACTCCTTTGTCATCGTGGACTGGGCCAAACCTGCTCGAGGAGACATGGTCACAGGTACTCTCCTGAGGGTTGCTCTCCTCATGGGGTAGTGGGGAAGGGGCAGGTTTTCTTAGATGACCATTTTTACCTTAAACTGAGCCAGTGGCTCACAAAGTTCTCATTCCTCTGCAATTTTCTGTGGGAGGTGAGCTACTTTCTGAGGGATGAGAAAGGTCCCTCTGTTGTCCCTCAGTGCCAGACCAACCAGCCCATGTTGGTCCAGATATCTCAAGATTTTGGCACTGATTTTGTGCCAGCGGTTCTGAAGGCACTGCTTCTCGCTTGGATGGTAGCTGTGATAGCACTTTGCTTGACTGAGCACTTCTGCCCCCAGGTAGTGCCCTCAGCTCCACTGCAGGCACCTCCCAGGCTTGCCTTTGGAGCATCTTTCACACCCGGCTTCAGCCTGCTCCAAGCAAAGGTGACTGTGTGGCTGGGGCTCGTCTGAGTCCTGCCTGGCTGTGAACATGGCTACAGGAACAGTCTGCCTGTAGAGGGGCTTCTGGCTTGGTGGTCTTCTAGCCTGCTTTTTTTGTAGGAAAAGAATGTACCAGAGTCAATTATCTCCAGGGGAGTCTGTGGCCCAGGCTATGCTTACTTGTTTTACTGAAATTTTGCTCAAATATCAGTCTGACAAGCAAGGTTCAGGGATGGAGAATATGTCAAACAAATGTATTAAATTAGATCTCCTTTAATGTCTTTAGACCTTTTCAGAGCCAGATTGAAGCCCAACTGACTTCAAGAATGAATCTCAAAAGTTGCTGGAAAAGTACTAAAGTAAATAACCAAAATATTTTAGAAATTAATCAAGCCTTGTTTGTCAGTGGACCCAAAAGATCTGAAGTAAGCACTGGAAAAGGCCACTGCTTTGGTGCTAATGTCCAGATTTTGAGGAGCCTCGCCCAGCTCTGTGGCTGACAGCCATGGCAGAAGGGTGGGAGCTGGTGGAGCCCAAGCAGTGATAATGGTCAAGAAGGGAGAAGGTGGCACAGGCTCTGTGGTGTCTCTCCCACAGCATGTCATTCTTCAGTGCTGTTGTGGTGGGTTGACCTGGTTGGGTGGCAGGTGCCCACCAAAGCTGCTCTATCACTCCCCTCCTCAGCTGGACAGGGGAGAGAAAATATAACAAAAGGCTTGTGAGTCAAGATACAGACAGGGAAAGATCACTCACCAGTTACCGTCACCGGCAAAACAGACCCGACATGGGGGAAAATTTAATTTATTACCAATCGGATCAGAGTAGGATAATGAGAAATAAAACCAAATCTTAAAGCACCTTCCCCCCACACCTCCCTTCTTCCTGGGCTTAACTTTACTCCCAATTTTCTCTACCTCCTCCCCTCCAGCACCACAGGGGGACGCGGAATGGGGGTTGGGGTCAGTTCATCACACGTTGGCTCTGCCACTTCATCCTCCTCAAGGGGAGGACTCCTCATTCTTCCCCTGCTCCACCGTGGGTCCCTCCCACAGGAGACAGTGCTCCATGAACTGCTCCAACGTGAGTCCTTCCCACAGGCTGCAGTCCTTCAGGCACAGACTGCTCCAGCGTGGGTCCCCCACGGGGTCACAAGTCCTGCCAGAAAACCTGCTCCGTGGGCTCCTCTCTCCACAGATCTGCAGGTCCTGCCAGGAGCCTGCTCCAGTGTGGGCTTCCCATGGGGTCACAGCCTCCTTCGGGCACCCCCCTGCTCCGGCGTGGGATCCTCCCCGGGCTGCAGGTGGAGATCTGCTCCACCGTGGACCTCCCTGGGCTGCAGGGGGACAGCCTGCCTCACCAGGGTCTTCCCCACAGGCTGCAGGGGGAATCTCTACTCCGGCGCCTGGAGCATCTCCTCCCCCTCCTTCTGCACTGACCTTGGTGTCTGCAGGGCTGTTTCTCTCACATGTTCTCACTCCTCACTCTGGCTGCCATTTCTGTGTGTCCCGCAACTTTTTTTCCCTTCTTAAATCTGTTCTCCCAGAGACGTTACCACTATCGCTGATGGACTCAGCCTTGGCCAGCAGCAGGTCCGTCTTAGAGCCGGCTGCCATTGGCTCTGTTAGACATGGGGGAAACTTCTAGCAGCTTCTCACAGAAGCCACCCCTGTAGCCCCCCGCTACCAAAACCTTGCCATGCAAGTACAGCTGTCGATTCAGTACCTTACTGAGCACAGTTTGCATACCTTTTTTTTATTTTCAAAAAACCCTGGTATTTCTAACTATATTAGTTTCTGCACAGTCAGTGTATCACTTAAAACAGTGAATCTTTTTGCCTACACAGTGTTTTAAATCAGAATTCACACCTGGGTACCATCTTCTGATGTAATGCTCCATCATTATTAGCTAATGGCAGGAAATTCTTGTAGCCTGGAATTTTCCAGGAGAGTTAGGCATTGAATCACTTTCATATTCAAAGATGCTTCCACTCCTTTTAACCCATAAAGCCTATCATGACACCTAGGGATATCATTTATTTAAAATTTATTTAGAATCCTCACAACTATTTGTCTTCCCCATTTACAGGCTATCTGGTTTACAGTGCATCCTATGATGACTTTTTAAAGAATAAGTGGTCAACCAGGACTGCAGGGACTACTCATTTGCCAATTGAGAACCTGAAGCCCAACACACGGTACGGATTTGATCCATTCTTTTTCAGCTCTATTAGAGAAATAAAACAAATTTTGAGAATTGTCAATCATTTTTCTTGGTCTTAGTATAAATATTTACATCTGATCTAGATTTTACTCATTCTGTTTGACAGCAAATTGGTTTATAAACTGCCCAGCTACTTACATGATATCTTTACCATATTAGCCCTGGAGCAGGCGACTGTGTGTACATGCATATGTTTGTGTATCTAAAAACGCATATCAGTAACAGAGAAAATCTTATTTTCAAAATGCATTTTGTGGTCTTATGCATAACTGAATCAATTTTTTTGGGGGGAAGAGTGTACTGGTGTGGCCAAGATTTGATACCCAAGGGCTGATGGGGAGAGTTACCACTCTCTGGTCTGTTTTCACTGACTGTTCACATGAGTTGTGCTGGAAGAGAAGGCTTGCTGGTATATAATGAGGCTGTGGCAGTTGTTCAGAAGTCAGTTTGGCAGGAACTTTAGATCTTTATCTTGAAAAAAATCTCACTGAAATGGCAGAAAAAGAATGCATGCTTTGCATGATATTGGAATAATTCATGGCAATTGGGTGGGAAGTAAATGGCCACAAAGGGACTACATTAAAATTACTTCTTTTGACAGATGCTTGGTGTCTGTCATACTTTTCCCTCAAATTCTGAGTCTGAAATACTTTTGTTGCTGCCTTGGGCTAGATGGTTGCTCTTCACATGCTGATGACTACAGTCTCTTAGATACTGGTGGCAGGTGTTGGTCACATATTTGGTAACGTGGGAGATGCACTGGGACTGTGGGCTGGGACTAGCATGCATCACCTGATGATGAGCTACAGATCAGAGCATCCACTCCTAGGACAGGCACATAGGGTTTGTGCCAGGGCAACACACAAGAGAGAAACAGTGTCACCTAAAGTATCTTTTCTTTCCAAGTTGATTTATAGATGAAGGTTAAAAGCATTTGAGTGAGAACCTCAACCTAGAAAACAGAGAATTGTTTGAGCATAGCATTCATCTAAAGTCTTAATAGATTAAATAATGAGATAAATAAATTATGAAAAATCAGTGCAGTGTAGCATTTGGGTCTCAAATATGACCAGGCATATTTTTTCTGACCACATTACAGTGCTTCTCCGCACAGCCCTGACTTTAGCATAGACTCACACACGCCTTGCCCCTGCAGCTGCTCCTGCTGGGCCTGAAACACCCAAGCACCAAGAAATCACAATATCTGTAAAGAAGTGGGTGCTGCTCCCCTGTCTCCTCCCTGGAGATCTCCCTCCAACCAAAGAGTTCTGAGGACATGGCATCTCTCTGGGAGAGCCAGCGCTGGAGCAGCTTCAGCAGCGGTTCCTTAGGCAGGTGCACCAGGGACATGTCCACCAGAGGACACCTGCAGCATCAAAGACCTGGGAAATTAGCAAGCAAAAGGTGTATGGAGAGGCAGGATAAGCACACACAGGCCATTCAAAGAGTTAAAAAAACAGGAATAAGATGTTACAGGGAAAGCTTTGTGCCATCTTCTCCTCTCCTGTTTTGTCTGCAGTGCTGTCAGTCACACACTTCATGAGGCTTTTTCTTACATATCCAAGAGATAAAAAAAGGCAACCTATTCTGAAGATTAGTGAAAGTCCTTTAGAGTGGTTCATGGTGCGTTAAAGCAAAATTACTTGCACAGTAGAGAGCTGCAATTGTATGCTGTGCATCTGCTAGTGCCCTTGTTACAGAACAAGATTGTTACAAACATATGGAGGGAGGTATGGGGCACAGTTTATCTGTGGGTTTCACCTGTTATAACAGGATGGAAGAGGTCTGAGATCTCCTAAAATCTGTTCCTATATAGTGAGGGAAGTGGGTGCAGACTGTCCCACCGTTGTACATCCACGTCCTTGTGACTTGAGGACACCTTTTTCCCTAAACCTCTCTCCTCCTGCCGCTAGTCCCAGTTCCTGCCTCCACATCCCAGAGTCCTGTAAATCCCCAGCCCTTTTATCCTTCACTAGTTTTTGCTCCTCTACTCTCACCCTGTCCCCCACGCAGGCCAGGGAGGCATTGCCTGTGTACCCAAGCTTCCCCTGGCCAGGCTCCTCCATCTCTTGCTTCTATTCCATTTCTACCTTCCAGCTGCAGCTCCTCACCTCTTCACTGTCTTTCACTCAAGTCTCCCTCTTCTGCTGCCCCAAGGACAGTGGTGAAGGCCAGCGTGCCCAACATCTCAAGGACTCCAGGTCACCAGAAAAAGCGGTTGCAGTGAAAGCACCCAGGAGCCCTGCAGCCGCTGTCCTGGCCACGCTCGGTGCAGGGGAATAGGTGGGAATTGAGCTGCCAACCTGTGATACATCTGCTGAGACGTACGTTAACTCCAGGCTTCAGAAGGTCACAATTTGACTGTATTGGAATGGAGTTTTATAGGAACAGCAAGGTTATAGGTTCATGCATCTCCATGAACCTAGTAAATCCCATGTCGAATATTACGGTTCTGTTTCAAGGTAGGGAGGTTCAAGCAAGTGCTATTTGTTTTAAGCATATTATTTCCCCAGCATCTTACTGAAGAATGTTATAACCCATTGGCCTCTGTTGTACGCTCTATGGAGGCAATAAAGGCTTCATGTGGGGTCTGTGGTCGAGAAGGAGCATTCTTTACAACAGAGAAATTGTGTGTATCAGCCAATCCTACTTACATTCTCCAAATCTACAGAGTGGATTGATTGCAGGTTTTTTTTGGTCTTAAAAATAACTCCCTAACCACTGGGAAAAGACCCCATGCTAACTAAGAAAATATGGCGTGAAATCTGAAGTTAGTCTAAAAATTTTATGTTTGCTTTGTTAGTGCATTTTGTGAGAAATATCTGATAAGTCAGAGTTTCTGTATGCAGATGCTATTGACTGCTGGGCATCCCATGAGGGGCTATTGGTGGTGCAGTCTTGTGGCATGCATAGCGTATCAGAAATGAGCTGGCATCTTGGCAGAAGTCAGCCCCAGGGAAGATTTGAAGTTGTCAACATGTCCTGGAAAAATCTGCCTGGTGTTTAGGTTTTACAAACAAAACAGAAGTCTATGTTTAACCCATGTCATAAGTTTTCTTCCGAGGCCTGATCTAACCTTCATTTGAGAAGTAGAAGTTTTTCCATTAGCAAAACTCCAGTCAGCTTCAGTGGGCACAGGAGCTGCTTCCTTTTGACATGTGAATGTAAATGCTAAAATAACTTTAAACCTTATTAAATCTTAAAAACAGCAGCCTTGACAATGTCCCTTCCCTAACCTTAATTCTCAGCTGTCACAGAAGACTGATGCAGAGGGCTGGACAGCATCCACTCAACCACTAAATGCAGGTTCCTGCAGCCACAGACATAATCCTTGTCATAGACATTTCGATGTCCTTCTTAAGCTTCATTAGGCTTTTTCCTGCCTTTTTGCAGGAAAGCTGTGTTAGTGCCTGGTGGAAGTCTCATGACTTAAAACACTGTCCTTTACCACCATATCTCCATGTCTTATTGAATCTTCTTCCCTGTCCACTTGTTTTTTGTTCCCTTGAGGGACATTTAGATCCCACAGTGCCAGCTACCAATTCCAGTGTTGTACAGAACATTTCATAGGAGGTTCTCAAACATTTACTCAGGTCTCACAACTGCAAACAGAGCCTGGATCTTCTGGCTCTGGGGGTCAGATGCACCAAAAATTTGTGTCCTCTCTGTATCTCCATTAAAGCAAAGCCACAATATGTCCAACAAGCAGCATCAGCCACAGCTGGCTGCAGTGTATCACCAGAGCAGCACAGAAGAGGTAAGATGCCAATGAAGCCCTTGTCCTGTGCGAGCGGTAGACCTGCGTGGCACATAGCTACCTCACACAAGCTGTGTAGGAAGCTCCTCTTCCAGCTCTGCTCTCGTGTCTTGTTACCATATTTGCTGTAAACATTCATGACGGATGTAGTGCTAGGCCGTTTTGGATGGAAGGAGACACTTTGCACTAGCCTGTGAGCCCGCAGGCAGCTGATTTACGGGGTTTTCTTCTGGAGGTGTGGTGCAGTCGTAGGAGGGGGCCTCCGCTGCCCTCTCCACGTGCTCACGGGAGGAAACCTGCTTGCCCTTCCCAACCCCCTCCCAGCCTCTTTTCCCCTTCATCCCCCAACCCTGCTGGACGTTGGGTCTGTGGGGTACCACCACATCGTCTCGTGTCCCCCCCTTCCCAGGCAGCACGTGTCTCTCCCTGCCAGACGCCGTCTCCAGCACGCCGGTTGCCCTCCGGCGAGCAGCGGCCGCGTGCTCTCTGCGTGCCCTCTGCGCGCCCACCCTGGCTCTCGCCCAGCTCCGGCGGTGGTCCAGCAGCGCCCGTCCCACCGTCCTCGTGGCTGGCACGCGGTCGCGGTGCTGCGGCTCCCACCCGGACACCTGCAGCACGTGTGTCCCGCGGCCGGCGGGCGTCCCACCGTCGCAGCCTGCCACGGGATGGGGCACGGGGCTGGGCGTCCGCGCAGGCACGCCTTTGGAGAGGCCGCAACAAGGATTTTACAGCTAGCTAATGGTTTTTAAAGCAGCTGCTTCCCTAATTGGCGTGCTGAGTGATTATCTCACTTCGTGGCTGCGAGTGCCAGCTATTTAATTCCAACAGAAGGGAGACACCTTGAATTAAGTCGTAAAATCAAGTGACAGGTATGGTGATGTGATTAGTCATATCGTCTAAATGAATAAAAATACTACATTTTCATTGCCCCATTACAGTTTACTATGTCCTTCCTTGACATGTCAGTAGAAGTGGTATATAAAATCTCAAAGGTGGTTTATTCTTTGGAGGAAAAGCTTTCTTTCTTGTCTGTATTGAAACTTAACAACGAACAGTATTGCATCTGTTGCAGTTGTGATTCTTCTGTGCCTATTGGTAACAATTCATTGCAATTCTGCCTAAGCAAAGTGTAATCAAAGCACAATCAACGTATATATTACAAATTTTGTTCATGTATTTTTGTGGTTAAGAACAGTTAAGTTATACTGATCTGAGAATTCCTGGCAAATTCATCAGCTGAAGGATTCTGACTAATGAAAATGTCAGATGCCTGGACCTAGAAAGGCTTTGGCAATTTCTTTTTTATTTGTCATGTCTGAGAAAGAAATATATCCTGACTACATTATTTTATTGACATTCTTAGTACAGCAATCATAGCATCGTCTGTGTTTAAATCACAGGTCAGCAAGTCATGAGACCTGGCTCTCTTTCTGGCACAACTAGAGGCTTCTTGTGTATATAAAGGCTTAGGAACTAATTTTCCAATTTAGCAAAGAGAAATGTACTCAGAACTTCATCGCTGTTTTTTCCAGACAGTCAGGCAGGCAGTTTGAACAATCATGTCCCAGACAGGCCTCTATGTACATAACAGAACACCTGAGCACACAGTTGCCCTGATTGTGTAGATAATCAGTTCCTGCATTACGCATTAGATACCAAGCTGCACGGTTTTCCGTACTTAAGTAGGTGCACAAGGTTCTTGGGCTGCTCTCTCCTATTTCAGATGTGGATCATTGCACTTATGTACCTCATGGGAATGTTTTGAAGCTAGCATTAATACACACGTATGAAGTGCATTGAAAGGGCTGCTCAGAAGGTGCCACTGTGTTGCGAAGGTGGTATCTGATTATACCTCTTTGGAAGCAGTGGGAAGTCAGGCATCCATACAGATGTTTTCACTATGCTTTGAAGGATTATGGAAAAGATGTGGGCTGGAAAACATTTTTCTCCTGCTCTTCTGAAGTAGTTACGCCAAGCGCTGGGCTAAGTCAGTACAGCATGGTGCTGAGTTGCGGCTGGTTTGTGAGCCCGAGTGAGGGATTGCTGCCCTGTGTCCCATCCCTGTGGTCAGCCTTGTGCCGCCGGCCCCTGCCCCGATCCAGGTGGAGAAGGTGCGAGTGGGTGAAGGAGGTGTGGATGGATGCAGGTGTCCCGTGAGAGCATTGGCAACTCAGGGGGTTAAAGAAGTGCTCAGGCTGCCATGCTCTGCTCGGGTGGCCAGTAGAGGAGCACACTGGAGGCTTTTTGGCTCCCCTCTCCTCTTTCTCTAGCCATGCTAAACCCTCAGAAGCTGCAGTCAAGAAATCAAAGTCAGTAGTTAAAACCATGGGCAAATATTTATGCCAGCAAGAGGACTGTGCTAGGCATGAGCAAAAAGCACAGCCTTGCTAGATTTCGCTATTTAACGTGGTTTCTTTTTGCCACAGTGTGTGTGTCTTTTAAAAGAAAGCTGTGAGTCATTTGTGAGCATTGTATAGTCATTAATTACAGGCAGAACTGGCTACAGAAAGCAGGAGTGGAGCTGGTTTCTGGTGTCAGCTGTGGGACATGGCAGGGACAGGTGGCACGTCCCCCACGCAGGGGTGGGAATGTGTCTCGCAGAGGGTCTGTCCATGCGTGTGCTCCAGGTCTGGCACAGATACGAGGTAAAGCTCGTGGCACAGATGAAGCCCAGAATATTTCAATTCCTGTAGCTTCCACATTGATCTCACATAGAGGACCTGACTGTAATTTTTATGGAGTGAACAAGAAGATGGCCTGGCACGTACCCGGGAGATAACCGGCTTGCTTCATGGCAAAACCCAGTGTTCACGTGACTGCCAGCCTTCTGCTGAAGAAGTGGATGTTATTTGCACATCTTTTCAGCCTTTTCGTAGAGATCAGTTTGATTTTGAGACAAAGCAGTTCAATTTGCTTGAAAAAAGACATTCTTTTTAATGAAAAAAGATATTCACCTTTGCCAAAGGGCTGGTTCAGCCGGATCCCCTCTGATTTATTGTTGTGAATGATTTCACATGTACTTGGCTGGGGCTTGGGCTAGAGAGGGTCCTTTCAGGAGCGATCTCTGGGCCCTGCTCTGTGGCTAAGTCCTTGAGGAACAGATACGTCTGATAGTACAAGTGTACGTGGTAAAAACTGAGCGGCAGACTAAACCCAGCAAAGTTCCTGCAACAGGATTGTGTTGAATTTTCCTGCTGCCTGCTAGGCTGTAAAGCTTGTACGTTGCAAGGGCTACTGTCATCTCCCGTGGACAGAAGGGAAGAAAGGGGAGTGAGGTTTTTAACATGGATAAACTGCACCAGGTAGCAATAGCTTCTAGGGACATCAGACCGTGTTTGCTATGTCTCAGCCCAGCGTGGGCCATGCAAGCGGAGCAGCACTGGCAGGTTTCTGTGCAGGGTGGGGAGAGCTTTGCCACCAAGAGCAGGCTGATGGTTTTAATGGGGCAGGCTCACTTTCACCAGCTGAGGAGTGTCAGTCCTACCACTCGGGTGGGATATTGCCATGGGAGGTAATCCAGCGCCCAGTGGCAACCAGCCCTACAAGCAAGCGTTTGTACTGTTATGTGGGTCATGTATGGAGCTTTTGGAGATACCTGCTTTTGAATGAGAGGCTAAATCAAGATCCAAATGCTATGTGGATATTCCAGAGGTGCAGTAATTTTATTTTTTTTTAATAATTTCTTTACAAGAATGAAATTGAGCAAGCAGGCAAGAAAGGAAAACCTAAACTCAGGCACTTTGAAAATGCTGTGCTGGAAATTTTTACAGTAATCTTCCATTCTAATTGGTTTCTGCTGGACTGGATACAAAGATAAAAGGAAAAGAAGAAAACATTAATCTGGAAAAAAAATGTCAAGAGTAGACATCAACTAAAAATCATTGTATTTGGAAATGAACTAAAACCGTGCTTACACGTATTCTTCTCTAAGGGTGAGGATAATTTTGCTTCTGTTGAACAAAGAATGGAGGTCTAGTTGTGAGTCATGTGCTTCGAGTTAAGCATGTGATTGAAATACTTTGGGGGAATCAATAAGGCAACATGTGAAGCTTTCTCATATTACTCAAGTATTATGATCTTTAAAGCTGCTGAAGTTTTTACAGAAGGGTCAAAAGCTTAGCTTCTGATCTCATATAAAGCTGATCCAGTTTTAGTTTGCAGTTTACACCACTGCTTTTGTAGAAGTTAATCTGGTTTAAAACTGTTCCTGAGATCAGAATTTAATTTCCTTGCAACTTTTTCTTTTAGTCTATTGTTATTGGTTGTCTCATATAAAGTGGATGTAGTTGTGTGTGGTTTTTGGAAGGGGGATGATATAAATAAACGATCCAAAAATATGTATGGAAGCAATTGCAAAAAGGAGAGATTTGTCTGTAACAGCCAGCTCGTATCCTGGCTCAGTATCCAAATCCATTTAATGCAAAGGACACCTGAACTCAGTGGAATTCTGCTGGTTTGATTCTCATCCTGTTTTAGTATTATTTATAATTTAGCCATTGCAGTGGAATCAATGTTTTAGTCTTATTTTCCCTCTCTTTTTCTTTCAGGTATTATTTTAAAGTCCAAGCAAAGAATCCCTTTGGTTATGGACCTGTTAGTTCTTCAGTCTCATTTATCACAGAATCTGGTACGCTTTGCTTTTTATTTTCATCTCAAAATTAAGTTCCTGTTAACAGATGTGGCAGGGCAGTGACTGAAACCAGCACAGTAATAATGGTGATTATCCTGAACTTGCTGCTTTGAGGGTTTTTTTTTTAGGTTAATTACTTGTTTTCGGAAAACCTAGGGAAATAATACGTACTCCTAATGCCCCTATGAAAATGTAAGTGACGTTAAAGTGACCTTCAGAGGAAGAGGAAGTTGAATTTAAAATATGAAAGACTACTAATGTTCAACAATACAGAAGCAATGGGAAGTTTAATATCTTTGATAGATTGACCAAACATTTAGTAAATTAGCTTCCTAATTGTGAACAGCTGAACAGTTGGAAGTGGTTGTCTCTGGAAGAAATATAGGAAACAATTGTTCCATCAGATGGGCAAAGTTCTCTGTTCTTTTTTTGACAAGGCGTGCTGCTCTTTCACAGGGCTAATAGCGCATTAAAGAGCAACGCCCCCTCCTAAGAATAGTACGTTACAGGAGCTATTTTTACCCATTTCTTCTTCTTCTTCTTCTTCCATTGAGCCAGAGGCCAATGACTCCACTGAATAATAGAGGAAAAATGTTTCAGTCTTTACTTGAGCGAAAGGTCTGCTGTCTCTTGCAAATTTTGCCCTTTTGACAACGGGGGGTTTATGCAGTCTCTGCCTTTGCTCGTTTGACTTCACCCTGTAGCGCTTGCTTCAGAACCATGGAAGTCAGTCTTCACAGAAGGGAGACAAAAATGCAAGATAAGTAAATGGTCCTGCATAACATATTCAGATTTTTTTTTAAAGGAGTAAGAAGCTCAAGTATAAATCCAAGCATAATATTTAACATTGGACAAATAGGACAGTGTGCCCAGGTGGCCAAGAAGGCCAATGGCATCCTGGCCTGTGTCAGAAATAGTGTGGCCAGCAGGAGCAGGGAGGTGATCGTCCCCCTGTACTCAGCACCTCCGGTGAGGCCGCACCTCGAGTGCTGTGTTCAGTTTTGGGCCCCTCACTACAGGAAAGACATGGAGGTGCTGGAGCGTGTCCAGAGAAGGGCAACCAAGTTGGTGAGGGGTCTGGAGCACAAGTCTTATGAGGAGCGGCTGAGGGAGCTGGGGCTGTTTAGTCTGGAGAAGAGGAGGCTGAGGGGAGACCTGATCGCTCTCTACAACTACCTGAAAGGAAGCTGTAGTGAGCTGGGGGTCAGTCTCTTCTATCAAGTAACTAGTGATAGGAAAAAAGGAAATGGCCTTAAGTTGCACCAGGGGAGGTTTAGATTGGACATTAGGAAAAATTTCTTCACCCAAAAGGTTCTCAAGCATTGGAACAGGCTGCCCAGGGAAGTGGTTGAGTCACCATCCCTGGAGGTATTTAAAAGACCTATAGAAGTGGTGCTCAGGGACATAGTTTACTGGTGGACCTGGCAGTTTTAGGTTTGCTGTTGGACTCGATGATCTTAAAGGTCTTTTCCAACCTGAACGATTCTATGATTCTATGATTCTGTGCTGTATCTTGCAAGAAGTTGATTAGCTGATTAGCTGGCTGCCAGTGTGTGGGCCTGGTTTTCCCACCCAAAATCAGCCACCTTGTGAGCTTTATTTAGCAGGCTAAATCCACCAAATTTAAAGTTTTATTTGCAGCACTGATCTTTCATTTCTCATGTGGCTAAAGGTGGCTTTCCAGCTGGCACAAGTACAAAAGCAGTTGCTAAATCTAAAGCCAGGTGGTATAGTTACAGTGATGAAATAAGTCAGAAGAGAGAGAAAATGCTAGTTCAGAGTGCTCTTCTAGTGCAACTGAAAGGTTTGAGCTGATGGGAATATTCAGTAAAGAATGCCATCATAGGATCAAACAGCTTATTGAAAATGTTCAATTTTACCGCTGGTAACACACTAAAGAGAACAGAAAACCATAGTTTTCTTTCATCAAACTGTAAAAACTCCCTGGAATTTTTCTTCCCCATCAGTAGACAAGCACCATGCTTTTTCTTCAGGTGTCTCATGTACAATAAGGGCTAGTTAAGACATGACAGAAACTGCAACGTAATGAATACAGACAAGCTAATGCATTAGATCATTTTGTTTTGTTATCCTTATGCCACACCTATTCCATCCTTCTTTATTTAAAAAAGAGAGTATTTCAAGCAAGCAGAAGCTCCTGCAAAAATTCTGCCACTATGACAAAAAGAGTTTAAAATGATAAATTTCACATATTTTTGAATAGCTCTAAACAACTGTGCTAAACATGATGGATGTCTGAGACTGAGATTGGCATACAAGACATAGGTTACATTTCCCTTTGGAAGGTAGGCCTGCAGGTGTGACTTACACTATATATATTCAGAAACTGTCCTCCTGCTCTGAGGATCTTCTGAAAAGAGGAAATCTGTTTCAAAGCTGTCTTTAAACTTTGATACTAATCTCAGTAGGGTTTTTACAGTATCAGATTAAATATACAATTCGGTGGCAAGTTTCATCAACTGAGAAAAACAGTGGAATAACAAACACTCATTAGCTCTGCAAATTGAAAAGACATATGAATCACAAGTTCATGATGTAGCTAAAGGCAGTTACTCTGCAACTGATATTCTCTTGAGTGACACTGTATGTTTCATATTATAAAACAAGGTTTGGAACAAAATATTAAGTTTTTTATTTGTTTCATTCTTCTAGACAATCCCCTCCTCATTGTCCGACCACCTGGTAAGTCTTATTCTGCTATTTCTTTCATGAAGTGCATAAAACCTGTGCAAAACAGTTACAATATAGGCTTTAGAAGCATATTAACTCGCAGTTTGAGTTACAGTTTTAAGCAGGAACAGGTAGTAATTCATTTTGCTAATTCACAAAACATTTTCTTTCTTAGAACACCTTATTCTGGTCTTTGAAAAGAAAATGTGTAAAGATATGTCAGAATAAGCACTTGATTTTGGCCCATTTTTTGGCTGGTACAACAGCTTTAATTGCGTAGTAATAAGCACTGCACTGTATTACTTCTGTATCTGCGTCCTTCTGTTGCCTGAGCATAGCTTGAACAGCGGGATCAGGTTTTCCTATCTTTAGCTGTTATGCTCATCTGTACTGATCATCATGCCCTTATAAATACTAAAAAATTCAGGAATTTGTTACTGACCAGAATGATATGCCACGAAGCTGCTGAGCTTGCTTTGCATTTCCAAATTTGCAGTAAGCCAGTTCAACCCCTAATCAGAAGAGCTGATTTCCTGGTGCTGGGACCAACCTTGCCGACGTACGTTGGTCAGGTAACCCCAGGCGGCACGTGCTCTTGGAAGAGATGCAGGAAAAAAGACCTCATGGTTATTATACTCTGTCAGCTTTCCTAAGCAGTTCAAATGGTTGGTTCTGGGGCTTTTTGACTACATTGTTCATGAAAACAATGTCCAGTGTCTCGCTTCCTTCTGTGTCTTATTACGCTTGTTAGTCTGTTTTTTCCGTGTCCTCTCAGATGTCTCTGATGGTGCGCAGATACGGCAGAGCATACTGCGTCTCTGGCAGTCAGGGTGGGAGGCCTCTGAGACTGGTGGCCTTCCCATGTCCCCAGTCACCTTCAGGATTTTTGCTGTCAGTTATTTCGTGGGTCTGTTCATAGAAAAGGGTTGTTGGAAGGAGATGGCTTTTGTGCTTGTAGTTTCTGCTTCGACTGGACAAAGAGAAAATATTTTTGTGTAGACATAAGATAGACCAAAAAGAGGTGGCAGAGCTCTGGGAACCTGTGGAAATGAAGAGCTTCTGAACACCCAGCGTAGCTCTTACAGGACATGCTAAGTTTATCCTTCGTGATTTTTGGAGGTGGGCAAAAGTGATGGACAACAGCAGACTATTCACAGCAATACAACTGCATTCAAGAAATAGCTAGTTGATTGTTTTATTCTAAAGAGAAAGCTATGGCCAAAATCCTGCAATCCTTTCACCGTGTGACTAATTGTGTAAAGTCAGTCCAGTTACAGTTGTGTCCATACCAGTGGAGTTTTGAGGATTGCTGATCAGGGATTGCTTCTCACATGCAAGTGTTTGCAGGATTTGGTCCACGTGCCTAGTGAGAGGGAGGAAGAATGACTAACAGAAAAAACTTTCAATCTCATTTGTAAACCACCTCAAAATAGCACAGTAAAAGCAGGGCTTTGTGCTCTAGCTAGAGAGAAAAATAGCAATTATCACATTGGAAGCTTTTTGTGTAATTCTATATACATTACTACAGCAGCAGTTTCAAAAGAAATTATATTGTCTTGGTTAGTATAAAGCAAACATTCAGGTAAGCCAGTAGGAATATTTAGTCTTTTGCAATACAATTAAGCAGTCTCCTCTTCAGCAGTGCTCTGGACTTCTCTAGGTAGAGAAGGTGTCTGACTAAAACCAGTGAGACTGTTTGCTTAAAACTGTGATTCGGTACATGAAATCAAATTTTTTAATCATTTTAACAGTTATTATTGTCTACTGCCTAGAAGGGATTTAATGAAGTCCCTTGCTTTTTAATTTTTTTTAATAATATTTGTTCTTGAAGTAGTATTTCTGAATATAGAAAAGTCATGCGTTAGTCTGCTGCAGCATCTCTTGTAAAATGTATTATCAGGTGTTAACCTCAGCAAAACTCAGACTGAAATGCTGAAGTCTGTCCTTAATATCGAATTTTTTTTTCTCCAAGGTGGTGAGCCTATCTGGATCCCATTCACTTTTAAATACGACCCCACCTATTCAGACTGCGGTGGCAAGCAGTACGTGAAACGAACTTGGTACCGCAAGTTTGTAGGAGTGGTTCTTTGCAACTCCTTAAGGTACAAGATTTACCTCAGTGATGACCTGAAAGGTATGCACCAAGCTTAATTTCCTGATATACGATTACTTGTCATCTAGCTTTCTTCACCTCATCTGTGCAAGAATTGTGTGATGTCTGTCTGGGAGTCCTTCTCTTGAAAAGGTCCAATGTGATAGCCAAGCTGCCCTCCTTTTTGCATTACGCTCACACCCTGGGCGTTAGCTTTTAAGCAGAGCTCTTTAGACAGAGGACAGGAGGAAGTTTCCCTTGAAAAGCCTGTGTGTGTTTGTATCCTGAGAAAGCAATGTGCTTTGTACTGTGAAAACAAAGTGCTGCTCTCCACACGTCTCCCTGGGAAGTCCCACGGTTGCTCCACGGGCAGGTGAGCCCCTGCTGCACACAGTCCGAGAGAGCAATACACCGAGATCCCCAGGGCAGGTCGAAGTGGGAAATGCTGAAGGAAAGACTGCTCTTACAGTGACTGAGTGAGCAGTACTCCTAAGAGTTAACAGTAGCTCTTATATGGGTGTATTTGCTGAGAGATAATGAAGAAGATTTTTCATATTGGTGATCTGGGGTACTGGGTTTATCTCAATGGCTTCTCAGATTGTGTTAATGTGTTATACGTATTGCAGTGCAGGACATGGACCTGTTCGAACAAGTTCAGAGGAGGGCCATGAAGATGATCAGAGGGCTGGAGCACCTCTCCTATGAAGACAGGCTGAGAGAGTTGGGGTTGTTCAGCCTGGAGAAGGGAAGGCTCCGGGGAGACCTTATAGCAGCCTTCCAGTACCCAAAGGGGGCCTACGGGAAAGATGGGCAGGGACTTTGTACAAGGACATGTAGTGATAGGACAAGGGATAATGGCTTTAAACTGAAAGAGGGTAGATTTAGATTAGATGTAAAGAAGTTCTTCACTTTGAGGTTGGTGAGGCACTGGAACAGGTTGCTCAGAGAAGCTGTGGATGCCTCATCCCTGGAAGTGTTCAAGGCCAGGTTGGATGGGGCTTTGAGCAACCTGGTCTAGTGGAAGGTGTCCCTGCTCATGGCAGGGAAGTTGGATCTAGATGATCTTTAAAGTCCCTTCCAACCCAAACCATTCTATGATTCTATATTGAAATGACTGGTCCAGTTGAAATTCCCTCCACCTGTCACCTGCAGTGCAGAGAGTCCATGGACTTGCAAAATGGGGACTATTCCTTACTGACCTTTAACCCATTTCTCTTTTCCATAATTTCTCCTTCCATACTGCGAAGGTAGCATTCTCCCTGTTTCCAGCCACTGTTCATTGGTAATACTGTGTTTGTCACTGTAATACTTCTGCTTTCTCCCACGTGTATTTTCCTGGTGGTGAAGAGCATCCTAAACAAAAGTAATGCTGAGTCAAGTAATCTGTCTGTATCACCCTTCAGATACCTTTTACAGCATCGGGGACAGCTGGGGAAGGGGTGAGGACCACTGCCAGTTTGTGGATTCACACCTGGACGGAAGAACGGGACCTCAGTCATACGTTGAAGCCCTGCCCACCATCCGAGGTACAGCAATGGGGGAGTGGGGTGCTGGCCAGGGCTGTCATCCCATCCATACGATTAAGGGGTAGGCAGCAGAGCACAGCATGGGGGTCTTTGTCCATGGCTGCTGGCAGCTCTCTGAGGAGTCTGGGTGATGCAGTAGGTGGTGAGGTAATGTTGTACTCAGGCCTAGCTGACAAGTTATGAAAGTCCCAGATGGCCTTGTGGGTATTGAGAGAGACAGAAAGAGAGGGGCATATAATGGAAATAATTCACAGGAACAAAATGCAAAAACAGAAAGAAAAAATTATATAGGTCTATGAAACCTTTCTCCTAATTATAAGACCTGCCTCATTGAATCGAGGTGCAAAAACTCTTCTACATGCCACAAAGAACCAGCTACATCTTTGCAAATACGGCTTTTGCAAATGGTTTCTGACCAGTTCATTCAATGCAAAACACATAGGAGTATGTCTAGTGACTTAAAGTCAGACTGCAGGACGTTTATTCTGACCTGGTAGATATCTCCCTCTGAGTGAAAATTCTCACCTTGAAGGAGTTCCTCTGAGTAAACTGCTCAGCCAAGAGGGTGATGGCTTGCTTCACAGAATGAACCCAATCATGAAAGTCAGCCAATCTTTTCAATAAGTCTATTGATTTAAATTATTCAATTGGCTTTAATGGTTTAATGGTTTCCATGTTAAATTATTTGTTGATACTCTTTTCATGGTGGCGTTACCAGGAAGAAACTGAAATAGTCACTGATATTTATACATCACTGGGAAGTACTGCATTTCTCAGTTCAAAAGAGGGATGATTAATCCAGATGTGTATTACTAGGTCTAGGAGACAGAGATAGAGAGCACACAGAAATTATATTATTGGCACAAGACTTGAGTTTTTCAGATGTTCCAGTGCACGAGCTATGCAGAGAAGAATGCTGCACCTCTTCTAATGCTTTAACCAGTCACATTCTTTCTGAAGGTGAAGAAAAAGGGGGAGAAAAGGCTTAACTCCATATTTACTGCATGAAATGATACCTTTTTGTTTTTGTGAAAAGCTGATGTTTGTCGATAGTCTCTTGAGCCCTATGAGATAATAAGATTTGATGGTATTTTTTGCCCCAGAGTCCTTTGTATATTTAAACTGACTTACAGACTTCATAAACAGAACTGAAATATATCCACCTTTTGAAGTGAAATGCAGAAGCTCTTTGGCAGACCATAGCATTACACAATAGTTCAAGAGATTTTGAACAGTAAAACCAATCAAAACTACAAGAAATACAAAGGACCAGAGTTTAATGATTCAAGAAAGATCTAGGACAAATACCAGGGCTAGCAAATACCCTTTTGACAAAACTCCCTACCAAACAGCTTCTAAGTTTTCATTTGGGCTGTGGGATTGACTCTCGCTGCATCTGTTACTTTTGTTAAATTACTATGTCTTTGTTTTGAAATGCAAGCGGGTGTTTTTCTCCTGACAGGGTATTACCGCCAGTACCGCCAGGAGCCTGTATCATTTGGACGCATTGGACACACAACACCCTACTACTACGTTGGCTGGTATGAGTGCGGTGTGCCCATCCCAGGGAAATGGTAGCAGTCTGCTTTCCTGTCTTAGGCAGACCATGCTTTTCAAATGATTGCTACCAGAGGACTGTGAGCAACTGATTCGGAAAAGAAAAAAAAATAAAGACAAACGAGGCAAACCAGTGAAGACCAGCTGCTCAAGAAACCCTCGTGAAGCCAAACATGGTTCCCCCTTCACCAACCTAAATCTGTGGTGCTGCTTGATTTCTGCTTGGAAGCGGCAACAGGATATAAGTTCGGAGTCTTACCTTCCTCCTCTGGGTCTTTAAGGCACGGAGAGGGGGTTGCAATGTGTGCGACCTGTGAAAACTAGAACTGTATTAGCCATGAAAATTTGGAAGTTTCCTTTATCTTGCAGGAACGACCTAAGCATGCTGTGCTTGCTTAATGGGATGCTAAACTGTCCTTTGCTGCCTGCCAGGGCTCCCCTATGCAATTGTGCCATGTAACTGGCCACCCACCAAAGGCAATATATTCTCCTGAAGACTTACCCTGTGGGTTCACCCACTGCTGGACTAATCACCAGGTCACAGTGTAAATTCACTCTGAGATATATGTATATCTATATCTATATAAATACAGTACTGTACATCTGCAGAAGTACTGCTTAGAGATGCTGAGATTTTCTTGTTCACTAGATAAATATGGTTTGAATTTTTATGTAAAAGGTGCTGTTAATTCTTTGAGATATTGCTATGCACAATATGTTAACCAAGGAAAGAGCTGTATTCTTCTTGTGAGTACTGTTGAGCTAACATTTGAATTATTGATTAAAGACCCATGTCCCACTTCCTTGGTAGCCTTTGGACTGGACATTCAATGGGAATCTACCCTTCTATACATGTTAGAGTGGCACTGTGTAGTCCAGCAAAAACACATATTCAGCAGTTTATCAGCACGAGTTAAACTTTCTATCCTTTACTATTTAAAAGTTTTAGCGCAACTTTACTTCAATCCATTCTCATCTTACTTGGTATGTTATTTATTCCTTGTCAGTACCTTTCACTTCACTGTGTGGAGGCATGGGATGAGTAACTTGCAAATTAGAAACTGCTTTTAACTTATTTGCCCTCCAAAAAGAAGCCCAAGCCACCAATACAAGAGTCAACTAGCAGGAAACTCATTTGGCTTTGGTCCATCCTGGGTACAAATTGGGATATGCTTCCTTTAATATACTACTGAAATCTCTTCCATCCAGACCAGAAAGCAAAAGCTGACATGGATGAAAGGTATAATGATGGCTTTTTTAGCACACATTTGGAAGCTTGCAATAACATAGGATTTAGTAGTCCTTCTGGGAAATCTAGCATTAATGGTTTACTCGGTAACTTTCATGGTCTTACCATTTCATGGTAACATCTCATCAGCCTTTGCTCTTGTTAGTAAGAACCCCCCCATTCTGACAGCATAGGAGAGTTAGCAGCATACCTGGGGGACGAGTCTGATCTCTGGTCCATCTCTCACTCTCATTCCAGCTTACATGTAGTGTAGGTCTAACACCTTTTCAGTTGCTTCCTGTAGTTACTGTAAATTGTATGGGGACAAAAAAGGAACTAAAATGATTAAAAGAGCATTTTGGTTTTCATGGTGATTTGAGTTTTAACATTTTAGTTGTTCTCACATACTTTTGCTTCAGTACAGTGCCAAATATATGGTCTTGAAGTATAACTTTTTTCCCTAATAAACCTATGATACATGGTTCCATTTCTATTTCATCCTTTCTGGTCATCTGTGTCAAGTAATCTGACAAAGTGACAAATTGTTAGCTTTCTAAAAGTCTTCCTTGGGACAGGAGTAGGTGTCACCTTTTTCTAAGAGCCTGGAAGCATGTGAGTGTGTTGTTCCCTTTCGAAGGTGGTTAGCAGTCAGCATGGAGTTATCAAGGGCAAATCATGGCTGACCATCCTGAAAATACTCTTTGTGGAGATGACTGGCTCTGTGCACAAGGGCAGAAATGTGGATGTCATTGGCTTTGGCTTTTGTAAGGTGCTTGGCATGGTCTCCCACTGTGTGCTTGCAGCCAAACTGGTGGGATATGGCTTGGATAGTTGGGCTTTAAGGTGGACATAAAATTAGCTGTGTCATGAGGCTCAAAGGGTTGTGATAAAAAATACTACAAAGTCCAAATGACAGCTGGTTGCAAGTGTCACCCCCCAGTACTGAGGCCAATACTGTCTAATGACCTGGATGATGAGATAGATCACACGGATGGAGTGCACGGATGGAGTGCACCATCAGCAAGCTTGTGGCTGTTACTAAACTAGGGCTGGGGAATGGTTGATGTGCTGGAGGACAGAGCTGCTCATCAGAGGGACTTTTACGGGCTGGAGAAATGAGCTGTCAGGAACCTCATACAGTTCAGCAAAGGGAAATGAGAAGTCCCACAGGGATGGAATAGCCCCTTGCAGCAATACAGGCTGGGGTGGCTGTCCAGAGAGCAGCTTTGCAGAAGAGGACTTGGGTGTCCTTGTGAACAACAGATTGAAAGTGAGCACTCCAGAGATCCATTCCAACCTAAATTATTCAGTCTCTTTTTATGATTCTAGAGGAGGCATCCAATAATGAAATGTACTTTTTTCTTTTATTGAAAAGTCATACCTTGCTCCAGAGCCCAGTCTTCAGCACATGTGAGTGGAACTTGTGCCACTGACTCTGAAGAGCAGGGCCTGACTTCACCAATCACGGTTTGGTCTGCTGCTTAAAGATGGATGTTCCCTCCCCACAGCCAATGCATTCCGCATTTTCACCCTCAGAGACCACAGGTGGGTTTTGGTTTGTTCATCTGCAGAGATGTGGTTCCTTCCTTCCCAGCTGGAAATACCCTTGGGCTGGGACAGTCCCATTCAGGGATGCCATCATGGGTGAAGAGCTGAGGCCATCATTTTTTCTGCAGCCTCAGCTGGGGAGGACCTGGGGGTTGCTGGGGGCAGGGGTGGAGGGCACTGCGCACTCTTCCCCTCCAGTGTAAATCCTCTCCGAGGCTAAACCAGCCAGGGCAGAGTCAGCAGTAGGGCACAAGAGGGAAACACGTGAAATGCAATGGTATGCAGTCTGTTCCCTTCACTTTGAGGTCTGGGTAACTCCTCTATGCTGTATGAGGTGATCTGATTGACACATTTGCATCCTTTGCCCCATGTGCAGGGTGACACATTATCGTGAGAGTAGGTAGTTTCTTGAAGAGATGATACTATTTTTGCTCTTTGTTTATCTAAGAGGTGGTGGGATTAAAGAGGCAACTAAAGCCATGTGGGTCAGGAAAGCCACTTCCCATCCAGATCCTCTCTCCAAGGCCATGGCAGTGCCCTGACCAATGGGCCACCCTCCCCTTTCCTTCCTTCCTTCACTCCCCGCTGTCCCCATGACACAGTTTGGTCCTGCTGTGCCACCGTAGGAGAAGCAGCATGCCTGTTTGGAGGTCAACCCTGTCTCCATTGAAATAGCTGCATGTCTTTGTGACTGCGCTGCATACCAGGGGACGTTGTGTGGCTCCAGCTGGTGCTAATGGGAGAGGGACGGGTCTTTCCCTCCGTCGGCTCTCCTCCCATGCCCCCCTTGCTGGCAAAGCCACATTTGCGTCTGGTCTCCAAGCCCTTGGCGCCAGCTTGAAGAATGCCACGTCCCTTCAGAGGTTCTGAGGGGTGTTGCACCAACCCTGCCTTCTTGTCGGAGCAATCCTTGAGGGAATGGGATGGAGGAGAGGGAGGATCCCCACAGAGAGAAAATCCACACAGCTTGTGCCTCTATTGCCTCTGGTCCAAATCTCTCCGGGGCGGAGGGATGCCAGGGCCCTGCCTGGCGGGGAATTATACAGAGCTGGAAAAGAAAGGGATAAAAACACGACGGGGGAAGGGGTGGGGAGGAAGAGGCAGGCAAAGAAGTCGCTCGAAGCATTGTCTGGCCCTGGTCAGTTCCAGATGCTAATCTCTGATCACTGTACCGTATTTTTGTGAGAATTGGGATTTCTGCCTCAAAGGCAGCAGGAACAATCGCCAGCATGTGAGAAATGCCAAGGGCTCTCGGGGGCAGCCAAAGCCCAGCATGTGGACCCGGGATGCAAACAGAAGAGCTCTTTGGTGATGAAGGAAGAATTGGGTGTCACTTGGAAGGATAATTGAAGGCCTTCGTGGGAGGTAACTGAACCCACTGAACAATGTGAAATGCTCCTTGTGGTTCCTCCCTACAAGAAACTGTATGGTTTTCTGTCCCCCAAACCCATGTCCTTTTTTCTCACCAGGCAGATAGATGTTATTCATGTGAAGAGCTGCCTTCCTCCAGCAGAAGAGAATGAGGTAAATGCAGAAGGGAATGAGGTCAACACTGCAGCAGCCCAGCTCTGCTTCCCAAGGCAAAGCTGGCACCCACAGATGTCTAAAAAATCCTACCCCTGGAGAGCTGCCAGTCTGCCTGAGGGCCCTTAGCTGGTAACATTTGAAAACAAAGCCGTGCCTTGTACTGCTGCTCCCTTTCTCATCATGCTTCTGTGTCCCATAAAGCAGGAAGCACTCCCGTGGGACTTGTGCCACATCGCTGTGCCAGTTGCACCACAGCAGTCAGTGAAAAGTACAGCCCTGGTGGGAATGAGCGCCCGGAACAGAATAACGCCAGAATCGTGGCTGGGTGCGATAATCATGGTGTCAACATTGGGCAGTCAAGTGTCAAAGGCAACAGGCTGGGGGCCAGGTCCTCGGGTGCTAACAGTTGCCGTAACTCCTCGGTGCCGGTGGTGTTGCTCCTCAGTGCCAGCTGTGTCACCCAGCTCCAAACACAGCCTGACCAGCAGAAGAAGAGCTGGGGGAACCTTCACATTTGAGGCATACACCGAGGAAGCACACACTTGCGGCAATGAAGGTCAGCCGCAGACGGAGCTGCATTAGGAAGGACACAGTCGGTGGGCTCAGTGATGTACTTCTCTCTCCAGCATAGGTGAGCCTGCACGTGGAGTACCGTTGGCCCTCCAGTACAAGGCAAACTGGAGTGGGTCAAGGAGAGGGTGACCACAGTGGTTAGGGGACTGGTGCACAGGACATACAAGGAGAGGCCAAGCGCCAGGTTTGTTCAGCCTCAGGGAAGGCTTGGCTGGGAGTGGTGGATCTCATTGATATCTTCAATGGTCTGATGGGATTGTAAAGAAGATGGAACGACGCTTTTCTGAGAGACACACAGTGAAAGGATGAAGGGCAATGGACACAAACTGCAACATGGGAAATTCCAATGAAGTGTTAAGAAAATGTTTTTATCATGGGGGTGATCAAGCACAGGGATAGCAGCACAGAGAGGTGGGGAAAACTCCGTCCCTGAAGGTGTTCATAACTAGCCTGGAGAAGGCCATGAGTAACCTGATGTTGTCCTTGCTTTGAGCAGTGTGTTGGACCTGACTTCCAAAGGTTCCTTCCAATCTGAAGAAGTGTACAGGTCTACGTATAATACCAACCACTCCATCATGCAGCCAGACAAAACCAGAACCAAAATTTCACAGAAGCAAAGTGCAAGCTCCAGGAAATATTCACAGTGGATTTATTTATTGGACAAAAATGATCATAGAGTCACAGAATGGCTGAGGTGGGAAGGGACCTCTGAGGATCATCTAGTCCAATCCCTTCTGCTGAAAGCAGGATCACCTACAGCAGGTTACTCAGGACCATGCCCTCTCATGTTTTAAATAGCTCCAAGGATGGAAACTCCATGGTCTCGGCAACCCGGGCCAGTGTTTAACCACCATCCCACAATAAAAAATATTTTTCTTTTCTTTAAATGAGATTTCCTGTATTTCAGTTTGTGCGCATTGACTTCTGTCCTGTCACTGGACAGCAGTGAGAAGAGCTTGGCTCTATCTTCTTTACTACCCGCATCAGGGATAAGATCCCACCGATCCTTCTCTTCTCCAGGCTGAACAGTCCCAGCTCTCTCAGCCTTTCCTTATATCAGAGATGCTCCAGTCCCTTCATCATCTTCGTGGCCCTTCATTGGACTCTCTCCATTATGTCCCTCTCTCTCGTACTGAAGAGCCCAGAACTGAACACAAGAGTACTGTGTGGCCTCACCTGCACTGAATAAAGGGGAAGGATCACCTTTTTGGAAATAAATACCTTCATTTTAAAAAAAAAAAGCCTTTTTTCCCCACCCCACCCTCCAAATGGAAGTTGCAAGCTGGCTCCCAGATGAAAGCATGACCATTTGTGAGGAAGTGAGGGGAAGCTGTGAGGGCAAGAGAGGGAAGGAGTGTAGTCTCCTAGAGTCCCATGAAGAATTTCTGACCTTGGTTTTTTTTGCTGTGAGTAGTTCCTGCACATGCTTTCCAAATGTGACTTGTGCAAGCTCACATCTGCATCTGGGGCTCAGGTCACAAGTGAGCATTGGTGATACCCTCATGTTTATGCAAAAAAGCCTCTAGATGGCAGGAGATGCTATTTGGCCAGGCCTTGCAGCAGGGGATGAGTGGCAGGAGTGCAGATGGCATGTACTTTCAGCATTGCACACACATCGCGGGAAAATTGTTTTAATGAGAGCACAGTTTTGGTTCAGGAGCACCAAAGTCCATTCCCGGGTCTTAGAGAGAATCTCTAAGGAGGAGTCTGTCCCTCACAAGGCAAAACTTGCAATCTATTATGTCTAAAGCTTTGGGAGGTTATAAGTAGAAACAGACAAAGTGCAAATACACAATGTGCTCCTGCTGTGCTTTCTCAGGAGATACTTTTCGTAAAATTGCAGACACTGATTTTCCCCAGAGTACTGTGGGCAGCAAGAACCAGTTTATCTTGCAGTAGGACTAAAAGCGTTACAGACTATTTCCAGGAAGCTTTCAAACTCTTCTTGAATGTAATTGCAATAGTGTTTCTGCCCACCTAATTGCTTTCCACACTTCATCCTTCTGAAGGTCTTTGTGCTGTGAGCGGCAGGTCATCTTCATCCTTTAAAAATATGGGCTGTGTTTATTTAAACTGCCAATAACATCCCCATGAGCTTTTCCTGATTCTCTGTCATTAACCTCCATTTTTTTCCCTTCATTGACCTTCTCCCCTCTGTAACTGAAGATTCTTTCTTGGAGCTGAGTGAAGTACTGACTGTATCCTGAAAGTCTGGTCTAAGGTATGTCTAAAAATGCTTCACAATGGAGTACTCAGAGGTTGACGTTCCTCCCTGGCACCCGTGGGCATGATCTGTGTTGTCCCACTCAAAGTCTTGTAGCAGATGTTTAACCTGCCTTGCCCATGCATTTCTCCCCTGCATAAACAGAGGAGATGTTAACACCACAACTCTGTAAGTCCCCCCGAAACACCCAGTAGCAGCATTTCCCCCTTCCCTATGGTCAGTAGCATCATAAGAGAATGAAATGGAGGCAGTAAAAGACAGGAGAGGGCCTGGGATTGAATCTTCTCCACTCCTCCAGCTCGTTCAGCATCTCTGTCCTCATGCTGGCCCCTTCATGCCTGGCCCAGGCTGCAAAACTTCTCCTGTATGAGCCCTTCTTATGCCGGCCATGGGTGACCCTACCAAGCAGGAGTGCTGGCATCATGTCTCTTGCTTGTGGCAAGCTCATGGGCTGGATTCAGGCACTAGTGCGTCACCTCCTCCCCCAGGCTACACGTGCCATCACGCTGGGTGGTGAGAATCATTTTGGCCAGCCTTGGAAGGTTGGTATTCATAGATCAGCTGCAGAGAGGAAGGAAGGGGCTGCTCCAAATAGCTCCTCAGAGTGTCCTGGCTGCCCTGCTTTTTGGTTGGGACTGCCTTGAGAAAGACAGAGACTACCTGCAGAGCTGCAGCCCTCATCCCACCAGACCTCCTCGGGCAGATGCTGGGAGTCCTGTCCCCTGGGGAAGGGCAGGGTGAGACCCCAAACCTGTGTGACACGGTCACCCATACAGGCATTGCTGCGTACAGATGAGAGGGTGCAAAGAGCAGATACACTATGTATTTTTGTGTTCTCTACCAAAACAGCAGAGTATGTAAATACAAGTCAGCTGAGGTTGTGTTTAGTTTATGCTGCTAATCAGCAGTGAACAAACAAGAGAAAACAACTCCAAGTGGTGAATATGTTACCATTTCCTCTCCCTGAATGTGAGAAAAAACAAGACCTACAAAATGAATAGTATTGTCAACACCGCTTTAGGCAGCGTAACCTAAACAAAACAGAGAAGTAACCAACCAGAAGGAGGACTTGTCCATTAATTTCAAGTAGCACAATGGGTTATTATTATCTCTACTGTTCTTTTTTTGGTACTATCCTGCTCTGAATGTTTACCTTTCAAAACTACACACTGATAAGCTTGTCCACTGTACTGCATCAGCCTGGGCTGCTGCACAGAGTGTCCATGGTCATGGTGCAGCCCATCGGCTCTCCTGCCAGGTACTCTACTAGTCCTCAGTCTGCAAAGGCTCAAAGCTCATCTTTCCAACAAACATGGCATGACTTTCAAGGTGATGGGGAATCTTCCTCTCGTGGGAAAGCTGGTGATTCCCAGCTTTCTTACGTGGTTTTTGCACAGAAATGGTTTAGGTTAGGTCAGAGGTTCTTATAACTGACCAGACATTTCCCAGTTGCCTTTACTGTTGCTGCAGCTCTCATTTTACATTTTAAGGTTATACTATTTTTCTGGATTTTCAGCTCTCCTGCTAGAAATATACTTTAAGATCTTTTGTTCCAAAGAGAAATCTGCTTTGGTTTCTTCCTTTTGAAATTTTCTTTTGAAAATTATTCTGGTACCATGTGCTGAGAAATCTGCTTGGACTGTTTTTCTTTAAAAGTCCAAAGGTTCAGAAACAAGAAAAACCATGTTGCTCAGAGTAACTGAAATGCCATTTATTCATACAGTTAGTGAATTCTTGTGTATATCTGGAGTATATTATAATATCATATAGATCAATCAATATGTCACATCACATTTGATTAACCTGTACTGAAAACAGGATTGCTTCAAAGAGTCATCATGTAACATATAGAGACAAAAAGCTTTATAAGGATGGTTTGAGTTGCATCTGAGGAGAAGAATGTATGACACAAGTATATAGTGGATGTACAACACATGGTACTATATACCAAATTCTTAGTGAGTCTTAGTGGTACACTGATGTTTCTAACAAGCGGATTAAGTAGGTATTAGAAGAGTTACGGTGCTTACACACTTTGCCCAACACTGAGTTTGTGTCCTAGGACAGAGTGAGGGCATGGGCTTGCTGTCATGCTGAAGATCCTCCACAAAGCACTTCTGCAGTCTTTGCAAGGTTATTGGACCTGCTTTAGAATGCCAGCAGCAGGAGGAAAAATATCCTCCTTAGGCAAGGGAAAGATAGGCTAAGTGTCAACAGTGGGAGAGCGACTTAGCGCACATGAAACCCACATGCAAGTTGCAAAAACTTAGCAAATTCTGAAAACATTTGGAAATCTTTCACTGGTCCACCTGCCACAGCACTCTCAAGAGGCTGTACAATGTCCCTTGCTACTGCCAGTGACCCCCAAACAGCTTGGAGTGAGTTCAGCTGAGTGATCAAAATGTGATGCACTTCTTGTGATCCTTCAAGCTGGTGAGATTTCCAGGTCTTGGCTTCTTTTGCGAAAAGGGAGGGCTGAACCACAGTCCACCAATGCAAGCATGTTTAGTTCAGGGATCTTTGCTCTGTCATCAGCAACAGCAAACTGCTGAAGACAGGTGTCTAATTTCTCCATGCTGAGGGGCATTCCTATCATCCTGGTGCCTAATTGCCGTTTTCTATTCTTGTCATCCAAATTTTCATTTATACAAACATTCTGTGCACCTGAGAGGTCACAGCTCCAAAGAATAGCTTCAGGCTTGTGAAAAACATTTCTTTGAAATGATCGTGTCATGTATCAGTTGGGAGGTAAAAATATTGTAATGTGGGTTAATCTCTGCAGCATATAGAATATTGAGATTTTTATTCCTATTGCGTAAAACAAGCAAGATATTGCCTAATTTGCCTCTCTCCATTCAAGGCTTTATTTGTTGGCTCCATTACTGTGGAGGGGAGTGTGCTTCTGCACGGTATGCGTTCATTTTTCTATACCTATCAGCTGCTGTAAGCCACATCAAACACAACACATTTGTTTTCCAAACAGAAAAAAGGCAAGAATCAGTATGATAGCCAGTTATCCTCCGGGGTTTTGCTGACTTTGCCATATCTCCCTCATTCATCCCTTTATGATGATAATATATGTCTTTCTTTGGCATGCAACTAAACCTGAGGTCTTCTTACATTTAACACCTGGCATTTCATTCAATAGCAGTACACCAAAGGCTGCTTTGGTCCTCTTGGATCTCACCCTGCCAAGGAATAACAGGAAAGGAGATTGCGAGAGTGTCAATGGGGCCACCTCTGAGGGTTTTTCTGTATAAGAGAATCCCCTGATAAATATTATCCTTGTCTTAAAGTTGCTTTATGCAATTACAGAAGTATAAAAGGGACCTTCTGAAATCCCTACTGACTCCTGATGCTTCATAGGGCTGGACTCAGACATCTTGGGGATCTCTCAGCACGGGTCAAAATCTGGCCATGGGTTTCTCCAAGTTTCACTGCTCCTGGGAGACTTGTGCCTTGTTCAGGAAACCCAGTTATAGGGAAATCTCCTCAGTATGGGGCCTTGTTTTCAATCATCTTGTGTGTTTTCCATCACCTTCTGTTTCTGTTGTTGTCATCACTGTGCCTGAAAAACTTTGCAAAAAACCACTTTGGTACAGGAGCCACACATTTCACACACATGGGTCTCTAGGCCTTTTTCAAGGCCTCAACTAACAGCCAAAATCAAGGTTCCTCCATCATTTGGACACCCAGGTGTGGGTTAGCCAGCTGCTAACAGCTGCAGGGAAACAGCTGGATCTGGAGGCTCCAGACCAGCTGACTAATCCCCACCTCCCTCCCTAGATTGCAGTAGAAAACCTTTTCACATCTTGAAAATGCAAAATCTGCCTTCTGAAAGCTGAGGTTTCCTATTTAAAAAATGGCATTAATTAGCAGCGGTTGGTTGCCTCAGTACTGGGTTGGGGACAAGTTATGGTTTCACTTCAGCTGTCAGCCTCAGGAGAAGAACATTTAGTGATCTTGAATTTGAATTTGTATATAAAGTTGGACAACTAACTGTTTATAGATGCAATAAACTAAATGCTCTGTGTGCTGCCAGGAGGGCAAAGCAGCCGTGACAATATACCCACACGGTGTGTCAGCAGAGATGTCTCTGTTGTGCTTCACCTATGAGGCTCATTACTTTTAAGGTTGGAAGTGACTATAGAAAAGTTAATATTTTAGAAAGAGTGAACAGTGCCATGTAAGGGCTTGTTTGCCATTTCCCCCATTCCTGACTGATTCTAGTAGTCTGTTCTAGTCACACAGCAAACGTGGCTTCCTTTACATGCATATTATTGCTATGTTTCCCTATTTTATGAGAAATATTTTTTTGGCTACTGTTACATTGCTTTGTGTTTTATGATGTTGAACTGGGAAGTGGTTCTCCTCCAAGATCTGAGTAGATCTAATGGGAAATAATACGTGCCAGAATGTGCAGATATGGTTCAACAGAGATAGTCAAACCCCAGATGAATTGCAATCCTTCCACTTAGGTAGGAAATTGGGATCTTAATTTCTAGAATAACCACAGAGAAGCCAACAGAGCGGTGCCAGGTTTACATTTGGCTCTCTTGCTGTGCGGATGCTCCAGTTGTTGGCTGTGTCGACATGGTCAGCTTAACCCGCTCTTGAACTCCAGAAAGCATCTCAAGGAATGGTGCATCCACATCTGAACATGCCTTGCTTGCTTAGACTTGACTTCCAGAGCTTTCAGCTTTTTATATAGTGTTTAAAAAGGCCACATTCAGAGACATGTATTTGCTTATCCAGTTTGTCCCTGTGAAACTAGCAGAAGCTAGCCAGCTGTAGAGGGGCTGGAAGCCAGTTATAGAAGAGACTTTGCTGTTTCTGAAAACAGTCAATCAGTCACATGCTTTTTGCAATGTCGTATGATGAATACTTCATATGAACTAGCTACAGGGGGAAGTCCATATAATAAGTGTTGGCATTGTTACCAACATTTGATATCTTGCTCTTGCAAATGGTCTTTAAAACAAACCGCACTGTACTTCCAGAGTTGCTGAGCAAACAGGCTTAGACAGTAAGTAATTATAATCTAGAGTTGCAGGAGAAGGAAATGGAGGGTAGAAGTGATTTCTCATCCTCCCGAAAATAAAAGGGGCAAAAAACGAATTGAGAAGGCTGATGTGGGTGTTCAAAGAGACCTTTTGCAGGTCTGCCATCAACACAGAAGGAGTGATGTGAGCTAGGACAGTGCTGGGGTTGTGTCACAGGGAGACGTGGGAGTTACCTGAGATCATGGGGCTTTGTTTTACTGTAACTTCTGTGTGCTCCTGGCACAAGGTAAAATTGCTGCCAAATGCCAAGACCTTCACTGGAACTTTGCTTTCAGGAGCCAGAGTGTTTCTTTCTAAGTCAGTAGCATAGATGTAAGAGAGATGAAGGCATATAGGTATGGGTATGAGTATGGGTAAGACACATTCCTGTATGAGAAATGGTTGAAAGCAAGGAGATTTGAGCATCCTTCGGTGCCCAATAAAATTGAGACAGGCCCATAGCAGACTGCAGCTGTCCAGGAGAGACCTGGAGATGAGAAGAACCCAGCAGAGCCCAAAGACAGGATGGTTAAAAATTCTTTCCCCTTCTCCTAAGGTTGGTGTGAAAGAAGAGTAGCAGAAAACTTGGCATTCAGTGTGTGGGAAGCCGACTTGTATGTAAGTGGGAGGAAGAAGAGTTAATTGCTGAGTGGGAGGGAGGCAGAACTTCACACTGGGAGGTTTTACTTATTTTATGGGGCTTGCTCTGGGCTGTAGAGCTTTTATGGGTCTCTGAGGAAACATGTGAGCTGGCTAAAAGTTCTGCTGAGCTGGAAAGAGGACAAAAGTACAGTGAGCTGGAGATAAGAAAAAATACTTAACCCAATTTATATTTACCCTTTTTGTAATCCACACATTATTCATATGCCAATATTTTCTCTTCCCCGCCCCCCCCGCCCAGTCCCACCAATAAAGTTTTCAAAGCACTGAAGTGTCAGGACAATTTTTTTCTAAAGAACACTGCAAAAGTCCCTGGAAATCTTACTCTGAAAAAAAAAAAGTTACATTCCTAAGCCCTGCCATTTCCAGGATACTGGGGACAGGGACAGAAATCCCTGAAGAAATGAGAAGTCATCAGCTCGGTTTGGGGTTTCAGCGGTTTCACTGTTTGGCCTGTGCTGAGAAGGCATTCCAAAATACACAGCTCCTGCTAATGCCATTGCCAGAGCACTGCTCCCTCACCCATGTTTTAAAGAGTTTTCTCAAATATATGAAGTAGAAGAAAGGACCAAGAGTGGAAAGACCTAACAGAGCCAGAACATTTCTGAGGGAGGTAATTACATGTTGCATCCAGACCATGGCTGGCCAGGATGAGTTTGTGCCTGCTCTGTACTGCCAGTACAACACAGACTGGTATGGGACAGCTCTAACGCCGTGCTTTTCAAGCCCAATCACTTCCCTTTGTGACTGAGACATCCTATTCCAGGTCCAGGTCTCTGTTGCCTCCTAGAAGCCACAGGTAAGTTTTCTGAAGTAAGCAGTTTCTACAACTGTAGCTCATTCTTCTCCTTATATCCAAACTGAACCTCTTTTATTTCAGGTTACGCCCATTGTCTTATCCTCCCACTGTGCACCACTGTGAAAAACCTGGCTCCATCCTCGATGGAGGGTGCCTTCCCCATAGGTACCAGGGGCTGCTGCTGTCAGGTCTCACCGAAATTGTCTCTTCTTCAGGTTCGGCAGGCCAAGCTCTCTCGGCCTCTCCTCACAAGGCAAGTGTTTCATTCCTGACCATACTTGTGGCCCTTCGCTGAAATTTGTCCAGTTTATTGATGTCTTCCTAGTACTGAGGCATCCAAAAATGGATGCAGTATTCTGGATGTGGTCTAGTGAGTGCTGAGTGGAAGGAGCAGTCACTTCCCTTGATCTGCTGGCTGTGCTCCTCCTCATGCAGCCCAGGGAGCTGCTGGCCTTCTCTGCTGCCTTTGGACAGGAAGGGCAGAGAGAACAGTCCCAACTTTGCTCATACTTAGATTAGTCACTAATTTTAACCTGGTGGACCTGAGAGCAGAACTTGGACCAGACTAAACAGCTTTCAACCTCAGTACTTCACCTCTGCCTCCCATCATGAGCTGAGGAGGAGAGAAACATAGGGATGCAGAAAACAATTTTAAAAATAACTAAAATACATTAAACCACAAAACTCAATGAATTTTTAAACTGCTAATGACTAAAACTTCAAGGGATGAAAGTAGAGAAAACTGCTATTTATCCGATCCATGCAGCTAAATCCAACTCCCAGCCATACACTAAGACCTTGCTGGGCAGGCACCTCCTCCCACCTAGCCCCAGACCAAAGTCTGCAGTGCTTGCAGCCTGAATCTTTAAGTGCTGAGCCATTTTCCTACACCCATATGACTAATGCACACAAGGCCAGCCATGTCTTTGTTGGGGCTTAAGAGACCTGTACCACCCCTCTAGCTTTCCTCGAAAGCGCTGCCTTGTGGGGCCCCTGTGCTTCCTTGCAAGTGGGTCACGTCCCCAGATGCATGACTGTACAGAGTCCCTGGTCATACTGGAGCTGTATCTGCTATTGCAAAACATGAAACATATAGAAACTCAGAGATGTAGTGAAATGCTGGCTTTATGAAGTCAGTGAGAGCCAAAGGAAAATGTTTGTATTCCTTCACCAAGCTGAGCTGCCTGTAGATCTGTGATTCCTTCTTCACATACTTGGCACTTACGGTCATGGTACTGCCTGTGAAACATCCTCACTGGCTCAAGGTCAGCTGCCCACAGCATCCTGGAGGCCTGGGAGGACAGATGCCACCAGCCAGCAGGACACTGACAGGAGCATTACTGTGATCAGGGGACTGGAGTGGTGACACGGTGCATTTCAGTAAACAAGAAGATTCAAATTTCAAATCTGCTGAAGGGTTGACTGGACTGGACCTGAAAAGGTTAGCTGTTTCTGGTAATGTATCATATTCTTTCCATCTGCAACAGGCTTTTATTGCCATTTCAGCAAAGTTTGGTTAATTTCATTTCCAGTGTTTTTTCTTCCCCATGATGCTCTCTGCTCTTCAGGGGTCTGACTAATAGTAGAAGTGCTACAATTCTTTCCGCTGTCTTACTCCTTGTATTTGCAGCCAAGTGTTGCCGATCCAGAAGGTTTACATAAGTATAACAAGCATGCAAATCTCTGCACTGGACCCCTAACCATTAGGGATTTTGCTGATCATTGCTAAAAAGATCCTTTTTGGGGACCCAGTTCTGCAAACACTTATGTGCATGAGCAGCTTCCATAAATTTATTGACTCATGGGCATTTGCAGGATCAGATCATGAAGTATTTGGTTTGCATTCAAAGAAATTTCCCACTTAAACCCAGGAGTTATTTCTTCGTGGATCCAGGAAAAGTTTTTGGGTTATTCAAGATGAATATTTTGAACTCTTGTCAGGGATGAGAATCCATTCCTGGACAAGGAGGCAACAAGCACATGGGAGATACTGACTTAATTTAGAAGAGAGGTTGGAAAGATAGAAGAGTTTAGCTAGCCCTTAGCCTTAAAGCTTGCTCTTTAATTACTGCAACTCACACAAAATCACCAAGTGTGACACTGTACTTCTCACCCCAAAGACAGTTGTATCAAGTAAGCATTTTTTTAAACAGCAAATTTAGAGTTCTCTTCATTTCCATTCTTGAGTTGGAGCATTTTACTCTCACAAGGTTTCCTCTGAGATCACAAAAGCTGGGCTCAAGAAAAAGAAAACCTCTGGCACACTTCTGCTACCTTCATTTCAGAAGTTACAGGGCAAGCAGAACACCAAGGACTGCAAGAATCGCCCTCAAAGAGGGCAAATTTGCCCTTAAGAGCAGACGGTGCTGCATCTGGGCAGCACTGTGCTCTTGCAGAGCAGCTCGGTGTTGCACTGTGCTAACTGCATCTGTCACCCTTGTAGGGCTAGAGGTGGGTCAACGATCACGGACGGGAGGGGGTTCAGTGCTCTCTGTCTTCACTACCTGCTCCTCCAAGCAGGAATAGTCGATTAAAATGAGCCTGAACTAGTACCTCTCTTCAAGCACTGTCCAGAGATTAAGTGATTTATGTTTTCACAGGCTGGATGGACTGCAAGCAGCCCAGCAGGTGTTACTCACATCCCAACAGGTAACTGTCAGCACCTGAGTGCAAGCTGGGCTCCTGCATTTCAGCCCAGTTTGTTAGCACCAGTTAGAGAGGTGTGACTGGAAAGGAGCTTTCTCCCTCTCTTAATAATGCCAGCTTAGCGTTTAACTCCTTGTTAACCACTTCCTACACACTCATTTCTGTGTCCCCAGGTGCTCTGGGTAGGTTGGATCAGCATGGTTTGCTGTGGCTTGTGGGAAAAATAGTTAAAGCTGCCTATAGTTAATGTCTTGACAACCACATCTGGCCTTGCAGGCTCATTTCCCACGTGGTGCTACACCAGCGCTTCCGAAAGGGCATTGCTGAGCTAGGAGCACCGTGGTTCAGTCTGCTCTGATGGGGGCAAAGAGGGGAGCTATTCTGCTGTCCCTGCATTACAGCTACCCGGGGCTGTGCTGGCACCAGCACGTGGCTGGAGCAGGAGCACGCTTTTGAAGCGAGCATCTGCCTTCCCCATTCACAACCTGCAAGGATTTGTCCTGCAGACTGGCCTCAGGGAGCTCAAACTGGGCTCCTGCCAGGTGAAACCAGTGGTCCCTGGGTGTGCCTGTAGCGTGTGCCACCTCCTCATGGGCACCTGAACCAGGCTGGAGCTGGGCTGAAGAAAACCCCAAGGCACTGAGTCGTGCGAGGTGGGTCCTCAGCACTGACCCACTCCACGGATCTGCCTCAACTGTGCTGCACGGCTTGCTGGTGTAGATGAAGCCATGGCCTCCTCCAAAATCCACCTCGGTTATGAAGTGCAGAGTTTTGACAATAGCTAAACATTCCTTGAGTTACTACATACAACAACAGGAAAGCTATGAAATAATAACTAAAAAATAATCCTGCACACAGAGAGTGAAGCTAGGAAATCTGGTTTGGATAAAGGCAGCACAGTCCTGAACTTTCACCCAGTTTCACGCTGCACTTTTATGCCGTTTGGAGAAAAGTCTTCACCTTGCCTTCCTCTGACCTCCTCCAGAACCACTTCCACTCCTGACAGCCTCCTCCAGCTCATCATTGCTCTGCTGCTTTCAAATCCCCTTGTAGCATCCCTGTGCAAGTGCATGGCATTTGAGGGTATTTCTGCCCCAATTTGAGATCTCAGGGCTACTTATCTGAATTTTCCCTCTGGTGGCCTGATCTATCCTAGCTGGGGATCATATGTTGGAGAAGAACTAAAGCCCATGGAAATACTTTGACCACAAAAATTAGGGGTAAAATCTTGCCCTTACTGAAGTTCATAGGAGACTTCCCATCATTTTTGGCTGGACAAAGTTTCATCCCAGAGTGCTGCTTGCCTTTAGCATCACTGTGAGGGATCAATGTGCAGCCACAAAGTTTTCAATACACTTCAAATCTGAAATGGGCAAGAAATGCATGCTAGTCAGCTTTGAAGAAATCCATCAATCTGATATTTATTTTAGAACAAATAAAAGCACTCCCCTCCTTTCCCCCCACCCCAAATGTGTGAAACGCTTCATTGGAAAGAAGTCAATACTTCCAAAGGATTTTTTCACATAAACATGAAAAGCCTCTCAGTGTTCAACTGGTGTGGTGGTGGTCATGGCATTCCCCTAGACAGGGGGTCTCCAGCATCTGTAGCACAGCTGCTGACATCTGCCCACCTGGGTGGATGTCCTGTACCTTGCCCTCAGCCCCTTTCCACAGCTGGGGAAAGGCGCAGGGTGCAGCCTCAGGAATTGGGAGCTAACCTGGGCATGGCCCCTTTCAGCAGCTGCTGCCAGATCACTGCACAGGCTGCAGCTGGCTTCGCTTCAGTCCATTTTTAACATTAGTTGTCACCTCAGATTCAGGTAAGGTCATAGCCTCCATGCTTGGGGATTGGAGCTTGGTGATTCAAAGTGAATGGCTTGGGGTGCCAGAGGCTGGCCACACAGAAAGACACTTGTGTCTATTATTTTAGAAGAGTTCATCCATTCTAAGCAAAGCCAATAGCTTGTGGAGCCCTTTGAACTGTCAGGGTGGGGGACACAGGATACCTGCCTCTGGGGAGGGACGCTGGGTGTTTGGTGCAGCTCTGAAGCCTTACCATGTGCCACGGATTCAGAAAGTCTCGCAATATTAGCAGAAATAAGAGGACAAGGGGTCTGAGAAGCCAAAGGTCTGCCTGGCAGCACCACTAGTGCGCAGGGAGCATCACTGGGAATTCAGAAACCTGCACTTGTAGTCGGAGCAAAGCATTTGTCATGGCTTCAATGCATTTAGGATATCAGATGCAGGGTGAGAATAAATGCAGGGTAAGTGAGCCTGTACTCACCGATAACCCAGTGAGTGCAACCCAGAGATATCCCAGCTGTCTCAGGCTGTTGCCTTCACGGGGTCAGAAAGAGGGCACCGCCAATACCTTAGAAATCCCCACTTGTCAGAAGGTAACTTTTGAGATAGAGAAGTTTTAAAAATAACGCCAAGGACAACAAACATGTTAAGGCTGAAGGACAAGTTGCCGGATGACTGCAGACACAGGGTTTCTCTTTTATTTCAGAATCCAAATGCTGTAAGGTTTGTTACCAGATTCAGACTTCAATTATTTGATTTTTTTTCTTGACTGGAGAGGAATGATGAAAAACAAGAAATTAGTAATAATGTTCTACATCTGTTTGGCAAACAATTTCTCCTTCTTGCTTTAAGCATGTTCAGCAGCTCTACATCTGTTGATCTAAGAATATTTAGTGAGCAGCAAGGGTGAAATATATTGACTTCTAAATAACTACATTAAAATTGCAATGAGAAAAACAGAAAGAGAAAACTTCAAAGTTCTAATTCTTGTATGGCTTGGCACGTTCCTTTTTGTTTATTATCTGTACTGGTATAGTGCCTGCATCAGGGAGCAGTAGCCCACTGTGCTTTGGAAAGTGGGTAACAAATGTATCCCTGCCCCATGGACCTGACAAGCAAAGTCAGAGAAACTGCAGGGAGTGTAAAATTGGTAGAATTCAAGTGACACATAACTAGGAGAAAGATAAGCTTTAGGTCAAGCCTGCAGAGGAGAGAGAGTAGAGTCTTTGTTTTTGAATGACAAAGCTGTAGGAAATGGGATACAGTGGAAGCTGTTTTCAACACTGATTTTCTTTATCACATTAAACAATAACTTTTGTTCTCAACATCTTTTTCTACTCTGGTGGTGGTTTCCTTTTGGAAGCAAATTGCTCAACTGGTTTACGGTCCAAGGGCCCATTTCTCATATGAATGATGCATGCACAGAAGGGCTGAGCGGGAGAGGCTCCTCCAGCCCCACAAGGACTGTCAGGATCTGACATTCTTTTCTGACCAGAAAAGAAGAAATGTTGAAGCCCTGGAAAAAAAAAAATTATGCACAGCAAATCCAAAGGAAATGAACGTTTCAGACTGGGTGAGCGGATTCTTTATTTTCCAAATGTTTGTTTTGATTTTGACCTTTTAAAAATGTTTCCAAATGTTTTTTCTTCTCAAATAACTTACCAAACCTTTCAAAAGGAAATGCCATTTCAAATGTTAGAAAGCAAATCCTTGGGATGCTGGAGTGTCCAAATATTCCAACTATCCCCCAACTTTTCCCTTTATACCGGGACATACATGGGTGTGAGAGCTTTGTGCAGCAGCAGACCCTCAAGAAGGCGTGGGGATGGCTAGAGGCAGGGATTGGCAGAGGTTTGCCCACGGCATGGCTCCGGTGGTCAAGCTGGTGCTGGCTGCTTCTGCAGAGGCCAGCCCTGAAAGGACCCACACCCGCTACCCAAGCTGTCTCCCACTCCATGCAGAAGGTACGTGTGAGTGAGATTTTGACCTAAAGCCACATGTACTTGTCTTCCTTCCAGTGGCTGTGTGTCAGCGGTGACAGCTGGAGGTACTTATGGTCCTCAACAGTCCCATTTTGTTCCAGTTTGCTCCTGACCACATCAACCCTTCTTATAAGACAGATGTTGCCTCCTGTTCCTCTCAGCCATGACCCACATATTCAGTCAGTGTAGACATGGGAGCTTCTCTGCTCTCTGCTCACGCTGCCTGCCACTGTATAATTTAAGAGAAAAACTGGCGAGGGATGGTCCAGCAGCCTGCAGGACCATGTGGAGCTGCCATGGAAAGGTTCTCGGTTCTTGGGGAAAAGTAGCCACCTGATGGATTTTAATGATATGAAAGACTTTCTGAAATGATCCTAGGATAGGATTCCTTAGCTTTAGGATTGCATCTCAGACTGATACTTAATACAATTTCCTTGGTTTTATCCACCTGCCTATCAGAAACAATGATTCTCCAGCTCTCCTCCTCTGAAGAACAATTCATGACAGTTTGAAAGCCCTCAGCTGAGTTGCATCACATTCCCAGCACCTTCCAGGCATCCCAAATCTGAGTTCCCAGAACATGTCTCCCCTAAATCCTTCCAAGCTGGGCTCCCTTACTCAGTGGTTTTGGCTGCCACAGAGAATTTATGGCTTGAACTTTGATGGAGCCTGAGTTCTGCTATCAATCAAAGGAATATTTTATTGCCACCAGGAAAAAAAAAATTAAAAAATTAAAAATTGAGGGGATAGCATGTAAAGTTTGGAAAATTTTGTGACTTGGAAAGCAAGCGTGAACATTTAAGGAGAGCCCACCCAATCTTTATGACAACACCCCACCCTTCTGACCTGGAAAGGACAATAAAGACAGAATGAATCTTGTCAAGAGCTACTGGCTCAGAGGTGTTTATTCCCATTTCATCAAACAAGTGAAATCTTGGACTGCAGTCATTTCCATGCCAGAAAGACTAAGCCTATCTCTGCAAGTTAATGGGAGAAACTCAAGTCTGCCAAAGGAGGATGAGTCCTTATGGCAATCAGCAGTTATGTAGCTCATTATCTCTTTCTTTCAACTCATAAGGCTGTTTTCCCCATAAATATTTCAACATCCAGGAGAATGCAGTGAGAAGCCAGAAGCACAGCACGCATTCAAACCTGCTCTCATAAATTTGTCTCACACTGAAGTTGTCCTGAAGCCTGACCCAGCTGTGAGTATCTTCTTACACAAGCTGGAAGGAGGGGAGGAGAGCTAGCCACCTTGCTCCTCCAGATGCCCAGTGCAACTGGGCTGCCTTAACCATATAGTCTGATGCACAGAGGAGAGTAAATGAGAGAAAGAATATTTTGAAAAGCTATAAAACATACAGAATATCCCCCGATGCATCATAAGTCTATGTATTTAACAACTATAAATGATCATCAGGAGCAGTCTATCCACTGCAAGGAAAGGGAGCAAGCTCAGCTATTCTTTTCATGCAAAAAATGCGCTGGCCTTTCCCCTGTAGATCTTGTTTCTAAGCATCGAAGTAGTGTGTTTGGGACAGTTGCTTCTCAGTGGCCATGTCAAGAGAATGTGAAAGAGTGTGATATTATTTCCACTTACCACCAGCAGCAACTGGCAAATGCCTGGCTGCACTTTTGCTGTCGAGATGGGAGCCATTTTAGATCAAGCCGGGCCAGCAATGGGAACGGGAAGGACACAAAGGATCATGAATCCCCTTTTAACCCTTCCCCATTCAGTTTTGTGGAGAAGCCAGTTTTGCTGGATAGGAGGATGTCAGCGTGGGGCACAGGGCCATAACAACGCATGGTGGTGTCAAAGCAGCTCGTAGCAAGACGGGTCTGACCTCAGCTTGCAGCCTGCTGCGCAGTATCCTGGTTTGAAGACACAGTACTTTGGATGCCAAGTGCTGGATCCAGTGTGGTTCCCTAGGCCAGACCGGGAGCCAGGCCTGGTTTGCATCTGTCTTTTGTCACTTCCATGCTGTCTGAACTCATACACATCTGTGTTTATGATACATTATCAGGCTGGTTTTTTGCTCCATGCCTCTCAAGATTCATATTTATAGATCAAACATACATCTTATTTTCATATGAGAAGTATTGTTTGGAAAACTGGCCAAAGTAACAGAGGGCGGTGAGACCACGGAGGTGGAAAGTATCTCCAGAAGCAGCTGAAAAGAAGTGAAAGCCAAAGCCACTTCTCCTTGAGAAGGTGATTATAGTTGGTAGAGAGGGGTTCTGTTCAGTCCTGGGCTGTTTATGACCACACCTAATCATGACAACCTTCTTCATTGCTTTTGCACAGCTCTTAACTTCCCTGAACATCTTCCCATTCTTCTGGTTTACAACCATCAGTCAACTGCTTGAGGTCGTGTTTTTATGTGTAATACCAGAAAACAATAAACCACTCATGAATTTGGTGGTTAATCCCAGTTACCGTTACATTTTCTTCTCCTTGCTATTTTATTCAAACCTCAAGGACCAGCAAGTGTTTCCCAAGGTCTGGAAGAGACGATACAGCAACTGTTACCTGTTGGCACAGAACTAGGAACAGGAATTGCTGTGGATATGGCAGTAGGAGGGGGTGTGGTGGCAATTGATGCGGATTTCTGCACATTCAGTCCAGTATATGGAGAATAAACTCTCAAAGTTACTCTGTTACAAAGCTACTCTAGAAGCCTGTTTAAGCTGTTATTCATTAAGACTGATGCTTCATTTTACTAGGTGAGTCCATGCTCTCTTTTCCACATTGCAAAGTCCTTTCATGCCAGGGTTTAGCTCTTGTGGGAACTTAATGCCTAGAAAGAGCATGCTGGGATTGTATATAGTGAGACCATGAATGTTAGGTCAGGACTTAAAGTCACAGCTTAATTTAAAGACAGATTTGAGCCAGGCCTTAGCTACAGCCAACAGCAGCTGGCAGAGGAATCACAGGAATATTGCAGGAGGGGAACCCAGGATTTCTTGGGCAAGGGAGATGTGGAGGATGTTCATCCAACTTTGGGCATCTGACCCAGAAATAAGACAGGAGTCTCTTGACAGAGTTTCCAGAAGACAATCAAGACTACCTTGATGCCTCACTTAATACCACCATCTGTCCTCACACACCATATCCTTAAAACTATGTCACTGGTATGGGAATTACCTGTGCAATAAGGGATCAGAGTAAGAGAAGGAAATCCTGGACCCCAATAGTATCATTCACCCTTTGGCACCACTTTTTACCTGGGGGAAAGCAGAGCATGCTAAGTGCAGTGTGGCTTGTGGTTTGTGATTTGGATAAGGTAAAACCCTTTGTCTACAGGTTGTTTTCTTTGCTGTCAAGTATGGAGCAGCTCTATGGTGATCAGCCATGAGTGGATTTGGGAGACAGTGTAAAAAAATGGCAGGGTGGACTGGTTAGACCCTGCACAGGGTGTTAGAGACTAGGGCGCAAGTGCAAATGCCCATGAGAGCGCAGGGGTGCTGGATGGATGGATGAGACCCAGAGTCGAGGGGCAAGAGGGCCAGTGTTACACGGTGGGGATGTATTTGCTGTTCACTCCATTATATAGCATTCAATCACCAGTCAGAATTCAAAGTTAGCCCTCGCAAAACAGGTACATGCTCAGCTTTGCACCCGTTAGAGGATCAGTTCTGGCATTCTTGTTCAGCACGAGTAACGCGCTAGTGCCCATGCCGAAGGGATGGATTGCAGAGAATAGCTCTGCCCAGGCAGGGAAGCCTCCTCGTGTGTCAACTACCTGGTGCGGAAGGGCTGTGCAGGGCACAAACTACTACAGCCTTAGAAAGAGCCTCACTCTTCTCTCATTCCTTTCCAAACCTTGATTTTTCACAAATCTGTACAAGCAGTGTTAGTCCTCACATGCATGAACAGGGCAATGTGTAAAGGAACTTTGGTTATGACTAGGAGACCTGCCAGGGAAGAAGAAAATGAACCACTGTGGCTCCAAAAGTTGGGAGGGCTGTGGTAAACAGAAATTTCCAAACCTTGGTAAAACACCTTCCTTCTTATAACACAGGTGGAATTACAGGGAACTTATTGTGCTTGGTAATCGATCAAGCTGTTTAAAACAGTGCAAGAAAACATCAGTTGCAATGTCAGTGAAAAACATTTACGAAAGTACTGATGAATATGATTTTAATCCCATATAAAACTGTGGTGAGAAAAAGGAAATTTCTGTTGGGTGCTCTCCACAGTAAACCTTACGTTTTGGTTGGTATTAATCCTCCCTGAATAGCTTCTGGTCTGATCATATTTTACAAAAATGTGGAAAGGCACACCAGGCCAATCACACACTGTCCTTTGTCCAGGTAGCTTTTCACATGAAAGGAGAACAGGAAATTAACATTGGAAAAATAACAAAATATTCTTGGTATTGATTGGACTTTCCTGATCCTTTTAAACCTTCTACAGTCGTAGAAGAGAAGGTAGTAACAAGTGAGCTGTCCCCCACTGGGAGATTGCTATATTTCACAAGCAAGACCTAGCTCTGCCAAACCCTTGAAAAGACAGAAATTTCAAAGGATAGTTTAAAGTTCTAGTTTGGTTTCTTTTTCTTGGGGGGGGTGGTGGAGTGTAATTGAAGTTTCAACTGAGTTTTGCAACTGCAAAGCTAATGCAGAACTAAATATAGCCAGGGAGTAAATTTCAAAAAAGTTTTAGTCTGGCTTCCATTTTTGTTCTCCTAAGTCAGGAAATTAGACTTCCAGGGGAACATCTACATGGAGCACAGTATGGTGCAGAGATACATAAGCTTGCCTTGAACAAGGTGCCCTGAGTACCAGATATAGTACAGCCGTTGCAGCACGAAGTTCCCCATTGACTGCTTTGCAGTTGTCTGGCTCAGCTGCGGTGAAGCTAGCTGAGGTGTTTCCCCCTTCCCCCTAGGTTGTGGGGCAAACATACTCCACTTCGGTCCCATCAGCCTTTTCCCCAAAAGCAGAGGCCCGTATGCAAAAATCAGTCCTTTCTGTGCAAAAGTCCCTGGGGACCTTACCTTGAAGCCTGCAGTTCCTGGGAAGTGTTGTAGTTACAGGACACAAAACACAGTAGACAAGTTCTTTACTGCCAGGACTGCTCTTTTGACCAGCTCACCTGTACTAAACTCCAACTACCCTGAGCTGTTCATTCCCCTTTCAAAGCACTGTATTATTTATTATTATGGCCTTTCATTGGCCAGGCCGGATCTTTCTGAAAGCTCACCTGATGTCAAAACAGGGTGCTGACATAACTGTAAAATACATGCCAGTGCCAAGGAAGTAATGCAGAAAATAGGACAATAATGACAAGCTGGGATTTTTGTTAATATTTGTTGAATCTTGAGGGAAGAGTCACCCCTGACAAAATATGGTGCCTTCTCACTAAGTCCATGCCCATACTCTATAGATGTCTGATTTGCAGCGCTGTCAGCTGACTACAAAAAACTGTTGTAAGACAGGCCAATGATAGTAGTCAAGTTTAGTTAAATCCACATAGTGTTTGCATGGATATTTTCTTACATGGCTGCCAGGAATTTTACTGGACTCAGACTGACACAAGCCAGGTTTAAACCAATGTTAGAGACTAAGCTGACTACCAGTCTTGGTCCCATTTAGTCTAAATGGAGGACCTTAGTGTGCAGATCCGGCCTATGAAGCAGACAACAAAGTTTCAGTTCTTTTCTCCAAACATCTGTGGCTTAACCTCTTCCTAACCTGGTTAGTACTCAAAGCCATTGACAAATCAAGCAGCTACTCCTAGAATATTTAGCACAAGCTGCTGGGTTTGTGCCATATATTACTTATATCTGTCCTTTACTTTTAAATGAAGAGGAAGAAAATGTCTTGCTCAAATTTACATCATGGTCATACCCATCACAAATGTTTTCTACCATGAGAAACATTTGTCAGCAGTGACTTAAAGCTTTTTCCTGTGAAGCTGATGTCACTGAGTCACTTACTTAAGCACTTTTGAAGATTGGTCATCACCTCTCATTTTTTATGGCATTCATATTAGGAACAGCATCATTTAGTTCACTAAGTTTTGGGTCCCACTTGTTTTAATGATGCAAGAAACTCTATTTGCAAAGCAGTTAGGATTTGGGTCTTTAAAGCAAAGATGAGAAAGTTAAGTACACAAACCAAAAGAAACTCAGCTCTCCCAGATTTGAATCCTTCTCACTTTATGCTTTGGATATGAAAAGAAAACTTGGAGGAGATTGGATTGGAAATGACAGTGCTCTTTCGAATTACAAATCACCTTTTGTTACAGGGGCACCGGAAAGACATTATCAGCAGGGTGTCTATAATTTGTTGACATGTACAACAACTTGGAATTATGCACATTTTTATATAGATACGCACTTTGATCACAGTGTGCTATCAAGGATTTTCGTGCTGGGATCTGACCTTTTCTGCATGAGAGCTCTGTGTTCCGTAGTTCCGAAATGGCTTGTAAACAATTTTAGCTGCCCTCGTGGGTGGAGCTGATGATTCTGCACATTGGTGTGTAGAAGATCTGTGAAAAGCCATGCAGCCCTGTAGCTCTTTGACTCCAGGCACCTGTTTCCTTTAGATTTATTTCCTCACCTATTTGCACAAAGTTTCAGCTTTTCTTTATTCCTCATTTGCAATGGCTTTCCTGTGGGGAAACAACAGAGTAGAAAAAAATCTCTTTCATAATACCTCATTTAATTGTGTTCTGTTCTGTGCCTCTACAACGCAGTCTGTGACTACTTTAAATCCTTAGGACAAGCTGAAGTTTATCAGGCAAAACCACAGGTGTTTCTGTTATTATTCAAAAGCTTGTAACAGAAGTTGAGGGAGAGGGATGTGCAAAGCTGCATCTCAGATTTGGCCTTTTTATTAGCATACATCTGCAGGGAGCTTTTGGTTTCTGCTCTCTGTGTTTTTTTCGTATTTTCACACACCACATTCAACATTAGATCTAGTATTGGAAAGAGTACACAGTGACCCATTTGATTATTTAATATGGTTTATCTTCTGCATTTGTGTGATACCCATTAAAATGTGCATTTGGCCTAGCACTGTCCAAGCAGTGGGCACTGCAAGAGTCATGACTCCACTCCAGAAAGAGACAGAGATTCAGAGAGTCAGGTATGTGAGGGGACTGGCTAACAGTGACATGCTCCCGAGGTGGCAATTCACACTAAATTAAGGAGTTGAAATACCCTACCAGTCTACGCATCTGGCATGTCTATGAATGATCACAAAATCAGCAGGGAAAAGCCAAGCAAAAAATTGTCTCAAGATCATCTCTCATTGAGAAGATTTTCTTAGAAATAGGTAGGAAAGCAAAAGGGGAAATCTACTGGAGGCAGCAAAAATCCCTGCCTCAGCTGTCTGAGTGTGGCTCAATGCAAACCAACCTTCATCATATTCCTCCAGTGGGGTAGAAGAGTCTGAAAACAGAGATGAATTCTGAGTGTTCCTAAACTACTTGAAATGTGAAATTGCTTTAGAGGACTTTTCTAAAGAAAGCTGTGGGACAAAAACAATGCCCTTTATAAAATTGTCTTCTTTTTCCCAAACAGGGATGGCAATAGTCAACTTGATTTGCCTTGCTAAATCTCTGGGGCACCCTGAATCAGTGAAACCCACATCTGTTGTTAGCTCGGACAATTAGGCAATATTGGGTCAAGAAAAGACCACCTGGGCTGCTGGGTCCTGTCCTTGGGTCCTGCTGGTGGCCAGTGCTGAGATGCTTGCACTGGGAGCGCTGGCAGACCCCACGTACTGCAAACCAGCAGCCACAGCATACTGCCCAGCACCTTACAGCAAACTCCAGGCCTTCAGCAGATGAAACCAGAAGCCAAAAAAATGACCACGTTTCTCAGGAAAGCAGAAGGCAAGATCAAAGTAGTGTCAGTGTCCTCAGTCCATGCAACAGCAGAGCATTTATGAAGTTGAATAGAGATGAGCATTTCCCCTTGCTCCAGAGTTGCAAGCAAACTCTCTGTAAAACAACTGGAGTTGCCCTTCTGGCATCTCTAAGTTTGAAACCTGGAGGAAACAAATCTGTGTTGCCAATGCTTACTGAGCTGCCTGTCTCATCGGTCTGTTCAGAAGGGGGCTTGTTTCCCTTTCTTCACTTCAGACGTCAGAAATAGTTGGCAGGGCTCTCCTGCAGGGACCAGGAGCAAGACTTTACTCCACATTAAAGTGCCTCGGGGCAGGGTATGACAGACACTATGTGTGTGCACGCATGCCAGCCTGTGGCTACCCACGTATGGTGCAAATTTGCCACGTGCACCTGAACCTGTCCAGAGTCCCCCCAGCAGGATAGACTGGGGATGGAGACACACACCCACACAGACTGTCTCCAACCTGCTCCCCGTGGTTTTCTTCTTGCCAGAGGCATGCTGCATCTGTGTCCCTTGCTGCGTTCGAGCTCTCCGGGTGCCAGAAGTGAAGCAGGAGCTGCCTCTGCCTGCACGCTGCCTGACGTCGCTGGCTGGCAGCCCCTTGGCCTTCTGCTGTGTGGCCAGTGGCTGAAGTCATGCAATTGTCTGTAGTAGAGAGGAATGTGAGATACCAGCCCAGTCCTAGTCTCTAAACACATTTATCTTAGTGCTGTTGTCACTAGCGTGATTAAAAGGGGAAAAATGGAGAGAGACAAAATGTCTGTGCAAGACTAACTTGATGAAAAGGGAAAAAAAGAAGAACATAAAAGAGCTTGATTAATGGACTCATATCCAGGCCAAGGGATAGATACACTGAGAAGTGTTTTGATTCATTCCTATTCACTTCCCATTTTGATGCACATTCACTTCATTGAGGAAGGGCTTGACTGGTTTATGCCATGTGCACATTGCCACTGCGCCAGCAATGACAAGAAAGTGGTTACAGAGACACATGTTGCCCTGCCATCTCTTCTCCCTTGGCTTTCTCAAGAGGGATCTGCACAGGGATGGGAAGGGGGCCCTGATAAACCTTAGGGTTATGTCACCATTCCCTACATACTAGTTTCCAGTTCCTTGTGTCCCTGAAGTGACTGTGGCCCAGGATGAACAGGAAACACTGCCACAGCAAATGATGAAATGAAAACTGCTTCACAGCCATGAAAATTGCTTCACAGTCACATTTAGGTATCATATTGTGCCTTTCCCAGACTTGTCATTAGTATGAAAAAATGGCATGCCCCACAATACCTCAGCAGCGACGAAAGTGCAGACCTCTGTGCATTGCTTGGGAAAACCTTCAACTCTGTCCAGGAGAAATGCTAAGCCTTCATTTGGAGAAGCTTAGCAATAGATAATGTCTCACTGTGGGCTCTCCTGCCTGCCTGGATATTAACAGCAATGGATAAGGTGTCCTCTTTCCTGTGTGAGGGTCACTAAAGACTGAAAGCAATACCATTGAAAAGCTCCACAGGCAAAACTTGGCTGGATAGTGAAGGAGTGACAATCTTTGTCACAAAACTTTGGCTTAGTTCCCAGACAGCTGTTGAATACTTTTCTTTCCGGCCATAAAATGTAAGGTTCTAGCATTACTAGCTGGAAAATGCCATCAGGGTTTTATCCAGAGGTTTTGCTTGCAGTTTTGCCTTGTTAAAAGTTTGATTTGTTTTCCATGTCAGGCGACTTTATTCTAACGCAGGTTTAAAGAGCAGCTAGGCTGTCAGCAGTATTCAAAACTGTTTTTCCAACTTGCCATTTACTAGAAGGACTGACTTCTCCACTCCCTTCCCAGTGCCTGGGGGAACGCTGCTGCTTGGGTTAGCACAGGAGAAGGCTGTGGTAGCTTTAGAGTGAATGGACAAGCCCTCAACCTACTCTTCTTGCAACATCATGTCAGCAATACATTGAGAGGCCACTTCACCAATTGACTCCAACCCTGGAAGACATCCAGTCATTTTACAAAAAGATCATTTAATGGCTTTTGCTTTTAAAGAATCTGCAAATGGCCTGGATGCCCAGAAGACCAGATGCTGAGGCTCATCAGTAGCTTGAAAGCAAGGAGCTACAACTGGCAGGCAGAACTGTGAGAAGTTAACATAATGGAAAAAACAACACATTTTCCATGTAAAACTTTTCTGTTAAGTAGAACACGGCTGCACAAATTTTTTAAGCATTAAATAGCCTTCCAAAGCCATTCCATGTCCCAGAGAAGAGGAAGTATACGCAGGCCAAATGCTGGAAAGAGGGAGAAGATGGAACTGGTGACTTGCAGTCTGGTTGCAAGGAGACCTTCACACCGTAGGCGATCAGAGATACTGTGTTGAGTACGCTCTGTTGAAGGCCTTATCTGGCAGGTGCAGGCCATGGGACTGGTTTCTGGCTGATGTGAGACTGGCTGAACCAGAGCATGTTTGTGCCAGCGTGCAGAGCCATCTATTTGCACATCTCAGTTATTCCTGGCATAGTGTATGCGATCAGTCTTGCCTTCCCCTCCTCACCCCAAGGTACATAAAGCTATTCTTGTAGGCTGAAACACATCTAAAGGGCATTGCCTTGCATTGCCCAGCCAGCGACACTGTCCAGCTGGTGTGACTGGAGGAAGTCACTTGGAGGACAGTTTCCATTCGGGTGAGAACCATTTATACAAACGGAGACTGTCTGACATGACCTTGCCATGCATCCCTAGGGAAGTATGGCAGCCCCATCTCCCAAGGAGGCAGGGGCAGCAGCAGTGCCTGCCAACTCAGCTGCTCCCAAACCTGCCAGCCCAGCAGCTTGTCAAGCTCGAGCTGCCACCCACGTTGGGCACAAATCCTCCTGGCTTTGTCTTTTCAATACACACCCCCAGCCCATCTCCAGAGAAAACCCCTGCCTGCTGAGGCTGCCTGCAGCGTGGCTTGCACCAGCCTGAGCCTCCCACTCTTTTCCTTAGACGAAAGGGCTTGACAGCTCTTCAGTCTGACAGCTCATTCTCCCATGGCTTTAATGAAGCCTGTAATTGTCTTGGACTACAGTAGTTAATTTTGGACTGTAGAAGCAGCCAGTAATTGGATAGGAAAAGAAAAGGTCTTTATATTACCTGCCAAATTGACCTCCCTTTCTCAGACACCCTGTCTTCTGCCACAGCATCTCAACTGCAACTTTCTTCTACTTCTCTCCTCACTGGCTCCAGGCACCTCCTTATCCTCCCGCAGAGGACCACATGGCTTTCCCTTCCCCTGCCTCCCCGTAACGCTTTCCCCTGCTCCCTTTCCCAGGTGGTGCCAGATGCCATCTCCCTCCCTGCCTGGCCCACTCCCCTCCCAGCACAGCCCCAGTCCAGGGCATGCAGCGGTGGCAGGGTGCTGGTCGTTCCATGGCCCTGCCTGCAGAGCCAGGTCAGTCAACTGGGAGATGTCAGCCTGAGTGCATTTTCAGATTGCCTTCATTTTTAAATCTGACCGAATTACAGGGGCGCAGCTCCACAGCAGAGAAGCCTCATGCTGTTAAGGAAGCAAGAGCCAGAGGAAGGCCAGGAGCCTTTCCAAGTGCAGAAAACAGTTTCAGCTCAGTGAAGCCACCTACGAAGGCTCAGTACAGCGCTACACAGGTACTTCGAGTTACGGAGGTGATTAAGTACTCTGCTGTGTCAGAGCCTCAAACTGTGCAACTTCATGACAGCAAAGAAAGATGTCTTAGCAAAACGGAGCCAACTTTCTTTTACAAAACTTGTGACATATTGGATACAGTCTCAGAGAGAAGCTGTGAAGTATCAGGGCATGTATGACTGCCTATTGATATAAATGAGTTTATATGTCAAGCACATTCCCTCATGGGGTTTGCTTGCATTGAGATGAATTTGATAAACCAGAAGTCCTGACAGGAAAGACAAGTTTTGGTTCTGTTTGAAGCAGGTTATCAGAGCAGAAAAGGTAATTTTGCATGCAGGGCCAACTGTCAAGCTGGGCTTTACTCTGCTCTGGGGTGGCAAAACGAAGCAGGTCTGTGCCAAGTTTGTGGCTGCCTTGATCAAAAGCCATCAGGAAATCAGCTGGGGCAGTGCCAAGACATGGGGCGGTAGGCAGAGCTGAGTAGGGGGTCTGCTCTGCCGTCAGAGGCTGCAAGCACCTGCAGCTTTCACGGTGTGTTGGTGGGCTACTGGTCTTGTTGCTTATTTTAGTCTGGGAAGTGCTGGTTTCTGCTTCTTTCCCATGGGACTAGTGTTATATTTTGATGGGCAAGATAGCATTTTAAGGGATTCTGCACATTTCTTTGTTAAATCCGGCCCTGGCAATCTCAGTGCTGAGACCTGTTGGTTGGTTTGCTCAGGCACACTGAACTCATCAATAACGATTGCAAGTGCATTGAAAAGTTACTGCTCACCACAGGTGTGCAGAGAGACCTCCAACGCATCTACCAGGCTCGTGCAGGGTGCCTAATTTTGCTTTTTTCTTCTTTTCTTCTATTGTAACAATGCAATGGAAATATCCTTGTGGGGTCCAAGCCCCTGGCAAGCTTTCTGATTACAGCTCCCGCACTTTTGGAGCAAGAGGATCCGTGGGGACTTTGAGATGAAAGGTGCCAGGTGCAGAGTTAATGATGTTCAAGACCCTGGGACTTCAAAGTACAGAGATGAACTGGGAGTTGGGGAGCAAGAGGGGGTGTGGAAAGGGGCTTACGAGCTGTCTCACTTGTCAAGGCATTTTACGGGCAGTATCACGCACAAGCCCAGTGGTACAAGGCAGTCAGGATTTTGCTGCTCTCCGATGCAGAACTTGTACAAGTGACAGGGTAGCTGTTTCTGGGGTGTCCTGTTGGTGCCCCTGAGGCTCGCGGGGGTCCCTGGGCTGGGACCCCTGGCCATGAACTGAGCGGTGCCTCAGTTTGGAAGTGCCGGCCATCCCGCAGACCAGGAATACACCACACTTCTTCTGGAAACAAGTCCTTTCCACAGCTGCCCTGTTGTGCTTCGGTGGGTAAGGTAAACCCTCTGTCCACATGTTAAACCCACCAGCGTGCTCTTTGCACACACAGCAGCGGCACCGCGGGCTGGAGCTGCCCCACACCAGGCGAGGTTGGAGCAAACTCCAGGGCCCTGGTTTCACCAGCCCCTGCAAACAGGTTTTTTTGCAGTTCTCCATCTGAACAGCTACCTTGTTAGTACTCCCAGAAAACAGAGATGGGGGAGGTACTTAGAGGGGCAGCAGAAGGTTGCCTCCAGTTTGAATCTGAGGGCTGCTGAAGTGCTCCTGGGGCAGGGGTGGGCAGGGGAGCAAAGCCAGCCCTGGTGAGCCGGGCAGCAGGGGCTTCCCACGGCGAGATGAGGCTGGTGACGAAGCCCTGTTCGGTGGGTTTCAGTTCAGTGAGATGCTCTGCACCTCCATCTGCCATGGCCAGCGAACACCTCGGCTCTGCAGGCTTGCACTGCTCCTTGGGCACTTCTGCATGGGTGTTATGGGAGATAATTTTTCCTTCTGTTTTTAGTTTGCTGACAGATATGTTGTTACCTGTCAGCTGGACTTGTTTCAGAAAGCATTTGAGTGACTAGCTTTGCCTTTTAGTGACAGTCATTTATCACGAAGCAGTGTTGTTTATGTGGTGCTCACGTATGCTCTCTCAGGGCTGGATAACCATATAGCCTTCAGTGGCAGTATTGGAGTCGGATCCCCAGTTTCCGAGATAAATCTCATGCATGGGTATGTCTGTTTTACCTGAATTCTTCTTTACATAGCTGGTGCATAGCGATTACTTTCATGCCTTCATCAGGTCCTGTCAGCAGCTTCATTGTGCTCAGCTCTGGAGAGCATAATCAGATTTGATCTGTGTGTTTTTCACGGTCATTTTCCAAATGGCCCAGTGTGGAGTAATATGACTTCTTCCAGTTCTGCACACAAGTACGTTTTGTTGGCCACATTTGATTATGGGCCAATAGTTACCCCAGCAAGACACCCATGGATCAGAGACACAGGGCTCGGGTTCCTCACTAACAAAGGAAGCTTGTTTTTGCAGAGGTGTTTCAGCATGGAGACAATCAATATCCAGCTCTTAATATTGAGGAATGGCTGGTTTCTGGATGAGCCTCACTTTTTCCTGTATGCTGTATTCTTATAGCTCTCGAGCAGACAGGAAAGTTTGGACTCCAGGAGTGGAATTTTTTGCTCTGAGAAGTGGATTACTAGAGACACATGAGATTGGATTGCAACATGTGAAGAGTAAAACATTAATTCCTGTTTTAAAAATGTGCTGTTAGAAATTGCTCTCCTAGCAACAAAGCACCATTTTGTTTGCCAAGTTCTGAACCTTAACAACACCGTATTTGTGCTAATTCCATCCGTTTCAATTCGAGACAAGAGTTACTAAAGGAATCAACAGCAAGAAATGTGCCAGTTTCAGAGATTTAATAAAAAGTATAATACCATTGCCATGTAACCTGTCATCCCTTTGAAAACCTGAATTATAGCGATTGTCCCAAAGCTTCGGGATCACATGGAAGAAGCATGCAAAGGAGGGCAAACACTGCTATGAAGTGTTAATAACTTTATGCTGCTCACTGATACACTGTTGGACTTAATGCAGAAATACCTCTATTTTTAGGTATTTCCCCAAAGTCTTGGCTAATGTAAACAGAAGAAACGGGATGGCTAGATGCACAGAATAAATGTTTTTCTCCTTTTTATATAGTGTTTCTTTAATAATTTTGGATCTCTGCTGCCTACATGTGCTTTCCTCAAAGAGAAGAGATGGGGTTAGGGTTTCTAAAGCCTGCAGAAGTGAACATCACTGCAATTAGGTTCAGCCATGGGCAAGGGTACATTGCCTACCTCAGTTGGAACCCTCCTGCATCTGAGGGGGATTGGGTCTCCCCAGAGGCAATTCACCTTTCTTCTGGGAACTCCTCCTATCTTCTCCCAGCTTCACTTGCTAATTCCAGCTAACCACAAGCAGCTTCCTTTTCTTGCTCTGTGGTGGCTGGTGTCCCTTCTTAATACTGTAACGCATATTGCTCTGAAAAGAAATGAGGATGGCATAGGAAGTCACTTAGTAGTGCAATTTTTAATACTGACCTGATACCCTCTAAAGTCTTGGGTGCATCTTTTAATGCCTCTCTTCAAATTTCCTGTCTGCTGGATGGTTTCTGACACACAAAAGCCTAACAAGGAATACGCTGGAAAAAGTTTTGAGAAGTGCCAAGCCTCAAGATGGATCCGTTGAGGATAGCAAGGGTCTTCTCCTAGTGCTGTTCTACCCAGCTGCAGATTTTTCTCCTTGGGGTAAACCCATGGGACCAGAGGCACACTTGTTGAGGAAGGTCTTGGGAATTTCGCTTGGGGTACAACACAAAGCACCTACAGCTGTAGCGCACCATGCACCTGGGCAGCCCCACGTCAGCAACATGCGACCAGGTAAGAGAGGCAGAAATTCTCTGAGCACTTGCAGAGATGGTGAAGGGCACACATGTCTGTGGCATCTCCAGAGGAGCAGATTTTACCAATGTTGTCAATTATAAACTTACAGTTGTTATTGTTGTTTGTTTCCTTTTAAAAGATAGACTACAGAGTGATATTAAGAAGCAGCAGGAAATTATTATAAGCTTAAGAAGCCTCCTTTTGCAAGTGTCAGCCTGGCACAAGCAGGTTCAAATATTCCTCCTTCCCTGTCATTGCCCTTCAGGAAGAAGTGACTGTTTTTACATACAGCTGAGCGCATGTCCAGTCGGTGTGACTGGCCACATATAAGCAGTAGAAGAAGGTGCTAGGATCAACTCTAAACCCTATTCTCTTACCCTCCCTAAAAATGTTACTGTTAGAATTTGCTTAAAAACTATTTGTACATAGTTCTATAAAGTACACAGAGAAAGTCATAGGTCAAGGAATGATTTTCCAAATGCTCACACATTAAATAAAGTGAAAATCTTTAAAAATCCGAATGTTAAGAAGTGTCTTTTTCCATAGGAAGGCATGGTCTTGGGTTTATTTATTTATTTATACTTAGAATTGACATTTAGAAATGTACACAGCTGAAAATGTCAAGACTTATGGGACTGTATGATCTAATGTTGGTCATGACACGAGAATCGGTAAACGCATTTCACCCAGCAGAAATAGTCTGCGGCTGGCATAATAAAATAACCACTTTAAATCTCATTCCAGATGAAGCTCAGTTTAGTCATATTGTTAGCTGAGCCTTCCATCATATGGGCACTAATGACTCCAGAAAAATATTTTTGCAGAGAAAGAAAGCAAGCAGCTGGATACAAGGAAATTGGTTCATATGTTCTCCAGACAGTTAGACATATGCACCCTTCGCAGACTCCAAGACTATAAAGGCAAAATGCACAGCCTTTGCTCCAGCCTCTATTAGATACTTTCAGGGCAGTAGTCAGCTACAGATTAATTTATCTGAGCGAGGCTCCCAGTGGGGCTGGCTCGGGCAGTGCCTTGCCACGTAACCCCCAGGGAGTCATCCCCTGGCTGGGTGCTCCCATCCTGCAGCATCGCGGTGCAGAGCCCTGTCACCTGCAGTGAAGCAGAGTCACCACTCGTGCTGTTGATAACAGGTAGTCGCTTCTCCTGTGTGGTGTGGGGAGATGGCCATTTGCAGGTATTTCAGAAAGAGAGAGGAATAGGAATAACTTCAGAGACCATGGTTTGAAAAGAAAATACCCATGAATGATGAGTACGTCACAATGCTGAAGACTCAGGCCCCTCTCGTCTGTGTACTAACACAAAATAGCAAGGCTCACTGGCAGAGGGTGTACAGCAACTGGCCTTAGTGACAAAAGTATCAGCATCGTCCCCTCTCTGTACGTGAAGCTGCTACAGAGATGTATGCTCCTTTTGTGGCCAATGGTCAAATTATTTTGTGTAAGGATATGTGGACAATCAAGTACTAGCACAGGAATAATCTATGCACTGAACTTCTGAGCTTGCTCTGTGAGCCCTGACTGCACAGTATTCACCTGAGTTTAGACCAGTATGATTACACTGATTTCCAGAAGGAGTAAAACTGCATTTTGGTCCTCCTCTGACACCCAAAAGCTCTTTAGTTACACGAAATGCAACAGACACTGACCATTTTCACTCTCTCACGTTTCAAGTAGCTTAGAGAAAATTTTGTTGGCAGAGCTGGTCCCAATTACCTTGATTCTTTCTGCCACAGCTTATTATACAAACAATGTATTGAGTAGAGTATATGGTAGGAATAGAGATAAAATGGGCTAAAGGAACCTAAACTAAATTTATTCTCTGTCTAAACTGCTCAGTTTAGGTTCATCTCAAAGTGAGGAAGTAAAGATGGGCCACAGCTCACTTTTCAGTGATGGCAGCTTATCATGATGTACACAAGAGAGCATTGCTCAGCCGTGAGTGTGTAACAGGCACAGCAGACAGCACCACACAGGTGGGATGCAGAGTGCTTCCAATAAAACATTCCAGCTCGTAGAGCTGAAAAACAACTCTTCCGGATATCAGAAGGGCCTTGAGGCTAGATCCAAAAGGGATTTAGGCAGTCGCACATCAGCTAAAAAATAACACAGGATCACGTGTGCCTAATAAGAAGTTAATATTTGTAAGTAATGGCACCTATTCTGAGTACTGGCTTGCACTACTGACCTGACAACTGTCTTATTCCTCCAGCACTTCTCAGATTTTAGGCCCCTGAAATAAGTTTTCGGGTCTTTCCCAAACCTATTTCCTACTTTTTCTGAGAGTTATTCTATGTATTTTATAAAGCAGTTTCTAAGGAATAATTCTTTCCTGTGTTTTTCCTGCTTTGTATCATCACATAGTGATTAATACCAGCCTCCATTAACTCCCCTTTCTAAGTCATTTTATAGTCTGCATGCAAAACTCCATACCAGCTGAGTTAATAGAGTGTATGTTTTTTCTCTCATGAGGCAGTTCCCAGTAGGTTATAGGCAAGTATTTGTACTTCACAGTATGAAGGCTTCATAAGCATCCTTTTAATTGCGCACTGGTACTCAGCAGAGATCATTCAAGACTGCTCATTTTGGGCTGTGTGGCATTGCAGGCATAAATTTTTCATTTACTCCCATCTGTTTTCAAAATTGTTTTTTCTGGAAAAGTGATAGGGGCTTTAATGAAGCATGCAAAAGGTCAAAAAACAACCTCTCTAATTGAATGCACTCTTGGGAATTCATTTGGAAATAATACTCCTCATTTTTTGTCTCCCTGTCTGGCTGCCAGTGTTGAACCACAGAATTATAGCAGCCCACTAAAATAAGCTGGTTTGTGTGTCAGGTCCAGCCACAGTCATCTCTAATCCTTTCCATTTGCTGATACCAGAAGAAGAATGGAGAAGAAGCATGCAGCTGGGGTGGGGTGTAAAGAAGTGCTGAAGGTGGCTTAGCTGGATATGAGAAATGCCTTCCTTTTGGTAATGAGCCCTGTAGTCCATACGCAAAGGACCACAGGGTGGAAGGAAAGAGCAAATGACAGTTGTTTCAGAAAAAGCTGTGCAGTTCACTCCCCTGTCTAGGGCTCACAAGGTACAACTTTCCCTCCAAGTGTCCCTGCTCACCAAAATCTCAGAGACTGAAGGAGACAAGCCTGTGGGGCTCCAAACCCTAAAGCAGTGGACGACAGGCAGCACACAGCCACACCATCTCTGTTGCTGGTGGCTCTTAGCTAGGCAGGAGCAGAGGCACTGCTGTGGTCTCAGAGGGGACGCATGCAGCGCCGTGACCGACTGAGACTGGCCTTACCCTGCCTCCATCAGGGGCTGCCAACTCGCAGGATCGGTTCAGAGTGGGCTGCCAAGTTTGTCAAGAGGCTGCATAAACAGTAATTAGCATCTCGCCCAGTAGCTTAGCTTAAAGTGAACGGAAGATGGCCAAATCCCATGCAACCTCCTGCAAACCATCCCCTTCAACATCTTTGGTGCTCCTCTAGCTAGTGGCAGCTGCTGAATGGTCCTCCCATAACTCTAACTTCAGGGATGAGCTGAGATCCAGATATGATGATTTTTTGTCATCTGCTGACAAGTCCCTAGAGACATCCAGTCACCTGCACAGCCATGGAGACACCAGCCTCTTTAAATTTCATGCTGGCAGACCAGGAAAGAAATGCAATCAAATTAGATCATTTTACGGTGCTGCCAAGCTTTTTATTAAATTGAAAAGCCTAGGTCTGAACAAATGAACAAGCATCTTCAGATACCAAAATGGATTGCACAGGAGTATTTGAGACTTTCCACGTTCTGGAGAAAACTTACTTTTAACAAGTGAGATTGGCTGGATGTGCTCTCCTTCAGTCAGTTTGCTCTCATTTTTAAAAAGCCTCTTGAGAACTTGCTCGTGTAGAAAAACAGGGAAGGATTAATACTAAAGGAGTGCCAGATCCATAAAAGTCCAAGACATAAATGAAGCTTTTGTTAATTGTAGGAATACAGGGATTTATACTTCTAAAGGCTGTTCTCTTGTGCTATAAACTTAACTAGATACTTGAACATGGTCTTCACAGCCTTATCTGCGTTACTGTAATGACTCAGTTCTATGGGATTTTGTACACCATCACTCCTAGCAGCATGGGAATGGTTTGCCATCAAGAGTGGTAAAATGACAGTGATCTGTGTTCATGGCTGCTGAAATAGCCATCACAGGCACTTGGGCAGGCAGAGTAGGAACCACGTCAGGAAATAAAGGAATTCTTCATTTCTACAGTGAGGTTAAAGCCGTGGTGTCTCTCCTGCACAGCAGAGCTCTTGCCACTCCCCAGGACACGGGTCACTGAAAATCTGCTTCTCTCAGGATTTCCCATTTGAGACCACCTCACTCTACCAGTGAGGCACAGGCTGACAGCCCAATGCAGAGATGCCATTCCTGCAGAGCGTGATACGGCATTTGAAAGCTGCTCAGCCAGGCACCACATCACGTGCAGGGAATCATGCTATTTGCAGCACTTCTTTCTGGTGAATTAGTTCCCAGCTCCTGCAGCCGGGTTGGGCTGGAACATCCCAGCAGGTCTCTCCTCAGAGCCAGCAATTGACCCTGTAACCTGCAGACTGGCTCTGCCCATGCAAATGTGCCAGGAGGATTTTATCAAGGTGTAATTGAAATAATTCATAATTCACCGACAAAGCAAAGTAGGACAAGTAAGAATCCAGGCTTGCTCTAGAGCTAGTTATGGAGAGCAACAGGCACCTGATTACAGCCAAATGGCCAGGGCTCCACTGTGCATTTTTTTCTGTGCTGGATCTGTCACCTCTGGAGGGATGGGACAGGAGGTATAGGAAGGTGACAGCTGTGGGGTTTGTCACTTGCCGTTCTTCTCCCTCCCTTTTTCTCTCCTGTGACAGGCATGATAAAGGCCTTATGGCTCCAGACCTGCCCCTCCTTCTTGGGGTAGCTGCTTCCAATTTTCCTCCACTGCTGGGAAGCCCAGCACGAGCTTTTGCATGACAAGTTCAGCCAGTGAAAATGCTGGCTGAGCTGATTTGCTCCAGCTCAACCACTGTCCTGTGTGAGAAGATCAATGGGGCGTGCAAAATGTCCACTTTTCTTCATTGCTCTTGAAATGGCAAAGGTACACACGTGGACATGCCTTTGAAGAGTGTCTAAGTGAATACAATCAGTCTTCAGTAGCAGAAGCTTTTCTCTTTGACCAAAGTACAGATGCAGCATGACTTGTTTGCTTCTGAGCAGGGAGAGATGGGAAATGTTATCTTTTTCAATAAAATCCAGCTGTAGATTTTATAAAATAGTCAATAGCTCTGGATCTTCAAGAGACACGTGTCCTCGGTGCAGCTGCGGGGTCCACAGCTGCTCTCTTAAAGTTAACCATAAGAACACGGGACTGGTTCAGCGCTGGGAGATCAGGCCTGACAGATGTCCATCACATCTGCTCTTCAGAGCTTCCAGTAGACAAGAGGCCACCATCTCTCCATCACAATCTTCCCTCATATTGATCTGAAACCCCTTTTGCCGCAAATTCAGTGGAATTCTTCTTGTCCTCCACTTTAAGCTATGTAGGGAAACTGGTGAAAGAGAAATGAAAAGTGCTACAAGGCAAAAGCAAAAGGCACAGATGTAAAGAGGAAAACAGTCAGCCAGACAGGAATGCCACAGAGAAAGGTCAAATAGCTATACGAAATCAAAAATAAAAATGAGTCAATAATGCAATTTTGGTACTGTGTCTCTGTTCCATTAACATAATTTTAAATTTGGTGTCTGCTCTTGTCTGTCTTGCCAATAAATCTTACAGGAGTTCTCTCTATGCCCAGGTCCAAACTAAATAGAAAAAGATATGGAGCAGATCTTTGGATTTCCTTGCTGGACATATCCGCTGGGCTGGACAGCATGACACACAGACAACTGCTCCTTGCACGTGGTTATAAAACCAGTTGTGCACAGTAGTTCCACAGAAACTATTTCACTTTGTTTCACAAAAGAAAATCAGGGTGGAGAGTGTAAAAAAACTCGAGTCAAGATATTCTTGCTTGCTTCTCCATTATTCTCCAGGTGAATTATCCCTTCAGAGGAAGAAACTAGACTGGTCTGAGGCAGTCAGTTCTTGACAAGATCATGCTGATATTTTTTTATCCCCTCATTCTCTTTCAATCCTCATTAATTGTTTTGTTAACAGCCATGGTGCCACGGACATCATGCTGATGTCTGAGTCATTAAAAGAGCATATGACTGACTGCTTCCTGCCGCTTTCTTTTGATAAAGGGGTCTGGGTCCTCTGGGGCTAAAACAACAGATGCTAGTGAAACACCTGCCAAAAGAGCAGGAGGGGACGGAATGATGCATGTGGTGGTATCCAGCACCAGAAAATTAATGAAACCCAGAGCCTGACTGTTTCATCACTTCAACAGAAAGCCACAACTTAAACAGAGATCAGAGAGGATCTTAACGCATTCTTGTGTGGCATCCCAGGCCTATTGCAAGTGTCTTTCCAAACCAGGGACTCCTCTCCAGAATGATGCTGGTTTGGGCAGCATCTCTCAGGAAACGCAATTTTCGGTGCCACAGACGACACGCGCTCTGAGTCACCCAAGCCCAGCACACTTCCCCGGCTCCCCTCGAAAACCATTGGGCTGTACGTCCTGACCTGCGGGGAGGGCTCGGCATGCTCGTGGTCCCCGCGCTGAGCAGGAAGGTGAGGAGCAGCGGGGCTGGGGCCGGGCTCTGCCCTCTGCCCCCTCGGCGCAGGCAGGCGGTCCTGTCCCTTGGGGGACTTTCCCTCCCCATCCCATTGGGGGTTCCTGGAGGAGCTGGCGGGGCAATGGAGGGATGAATCCTGCAGCAGGAGCTCCTGAATATACGTGAACAGAGCTGGGAGAGCACGTGTTGCTGCCCAGGTCCTGCCTGCGCCCTTCTCTCGGACCAAGGAAAGCAGAAACGGTAAATACCGGGTTTGCAGATGCCTCTTGGCATGACTCCTGGGGACACCCCAGACTGGAGGAGACTGCTCTGCCACTCAAGTCAGCAAAAGATGTGAGCAATCTGAAACACCTGGTTTTATGCCATGCAACAAAAAGCTGTCTTGGTCCTCACAATTTCCCTGCTTTTGTGCTCCTAAACTCAGCGGGCTCCCTGTCATGACTGGGTTGCACTCCTATAGGCTTATAGGTGGAAAATACTCTCTGATGCTTGCAGTTTGCTGAGCCTGAACAGCAGCGTGGAGTTAAATGGCTGGCTTTCAGGCTGCCAGTACCTTGGCAAAGCTCTCCGAGGATAAAGAACAGAAATTTTTAGTAACTGAAATCCAGGCTTCTTAAAATGACTCAGAGACAACTACCCTCATGGGTGTGGAGAGAATGGGAAGGGGATCTAGGAAAAATAAAAAAAAAAACAAAACAAAAAAGATATCTCTAGGGAAAATGTCAAGTTCTGCTACCATGGGCTTCTGGAGACAGGTCTCTGTAGAGTTCTCCAAGATTTGCTCCAGATTTATACATCCTCCAACATAAATGCAGCTGACCTAGCGTCTTTCTGAGAGGAATGCTAAAACTAGGAGAATTTCCAAAGTAAAATTGCTAATTTTTCAAACGATAATTTTACCAATGGTCACTCCTAATTACTTAGTCATGAAGAAGCTAGAGGTCGAATTCATACTCAGTGATTTTAAAAACCATTGCCCTGGAACCATTGCTAACATCGACATATACATTTTCCTGCATAACCATAGTAGAATATTCCTAGAAGGTGCTGCCTCTATATAATTTGGGTAACAATGTCTTAAACATATAAGCTACCTTCTTCCTGAAACAGTTTTCTGAATAAACAGATTTTGGGCTGAGTTCTCTTACTTATATCATTAACTGTCCTATTAGCTTTAATGGGTTGGAATAGGCACAGTTCTGTCCCCTGTAAACAAAATTAAACTCTTATTTTCAGAACATAGACTTGCAAGGACAGAGAAATCCAAACCTGTGGTACTGGCAGTTCTAGGAAGTTCAAGAAAACCACCCAAAAGTCCTATCTGAGTATGTATAAGCCTTATTAGCACCATAAGCATGTTAAAAAGCATGGTAATACTTAAAGAAGACTGGGAAACTGGGAAAGCAGATTTCAACATGAAACTCAGAAAGTCCTTAAAGGCAATATTTAACAATGAAGAACGTTCAACAGTTTGTTTCATAGGTCATGAGGTCCTGAGACTTGTGTAATTACCAAAAAGTTGTTCCATGTTTGTGGGTAAACTGGAGTGATGTAAAGTAACACTATAAAAATCTGTGTGAGGTTTTCAAAAATACTTGAACTGGGTCTAACAGAGTTCCTTCCTGTATTGCATTGCATCTTGATGCAAGGCAAGTCAGAGCCAGACAAATCTTTTGAAAAGCCCTTCGTCTTTTCTCCAGCATTCAGTTTCAGTGCTCCCATGTAGGAAAATAATACCCTTTCTTACCTTTGGACTATAAAATCATGTATTTCAATCATGATGATTGAAAACAAGTCTAGTTAGGCTGGCAATAAAGGCTGACTTGCACCTCCTACCACAAAACCAGATGACATCTACATGGAAAAGACCGTCAAACAGATGATAATTACTCAACATTTTACTCCAAACCTTTAGCACAATTTCTGAAACATAGCTAGGTCCCACGCATACTGCAAGACCACAGTTGGTACATACCTGTGCTCCTTCATCTTCTGCTTGCAGCACTTGAAAGGACCAGAAAGACAAGCCTCTTCTTCATAAAGGCTTTTCTTGGAAGGTTGTTCAAGGTGCATTGCTGAAAGCCTGCAAATGAGAGGGAGTGTGGGAAGTTGACAAAGGAGATGAACTAGAAAAAAATTATGTAAAGGCTGGGGCATACTCAAAAAGAACAAAAAAATCTGAAACAGAACATTTTTCCCTCTTCTAAATTAAATCCACCAAGTTTCCACCTAGTTTGTACACTACAAATCAAGATAATTCATGAGTTGGTGGGTAATAGTGCCAGTAAAACCTGATTTGCTGTAAATTGCCAAGGCTGAACTCTGGAGTTTCTGGGCTCTGACCTGTAGTAAGGGAAAGGCTGTGCTGAGGTTTTTTCCTTCATTGGTGGCACTAATAGGCTCAGCAGCTTCTGTACAGCCATCTCTTTCCCTGAAACGCGGAGCGTCTTAGGAACTTAATGTCTGCGTCTCTCCTCTGTCAAATCTGAGGAAAACTGGCTAGAAGATTCAAAATTTATTAGGGATACATATGCAAAGGTATACACCTATGCACTATGATTACAGAAAACTCAATTCTTTATGAACACAGGTTAAAGGTATGGCAAATTAGGCTGAAACCAGAGTTGAGTGAAAAAGTCTTCAAAGATTTTGGTCAATCTTAAATCTATTATGATTTTATTATATTTGCAAATAGTAAGGTCAACAACTGGGGGGAGGGAGCTTTTATTTTTGACAGCATTTGCTGCAAGGCAGTGGTGAATAATCATGTAAATACAGTATTTCCAACAAGCACTGTGCTGAAGCTGCTCCTGTAGGCATCCAGATGTGGCTGAAAAGACATGTAATACCGTATGACTTTGGCTAACTAATCGTGCAGCTCAGATATTGAATCTCAGATATGTGAACAAATAGTTGTGGTGAATAACTTGTGAGCCAGTCACAGACAGATGTTTACACATGGAAAATATTCGGCTAATAGTAAGTATTTCTGGAGAAGCCATGGTCTGTTTACAGGCAATTTCTGGCATGAGGGGACTATATTCATCAATTAAAATGTTTAGTCTGAATTGGTTTCCAACTCTAATTGAAACTAAATGAAGAACTAGCTAATCTGGATTGTAGCTCCAACACATATGCCTCTTTTTGATGTATTGGTAACTATGCATGAGTTTATTCAGCTTCATCTTTTCTCAAGGGTGTGGTAAGCATGCTGTTTTTCTTGATTTTCTGTGCCGGTTGACAGTTTCTTAGTGAAGTGTCTCTTAAAACTTAAGAAAGAAGGAAATCAGTAAAAACTGGAAATTAGAGCATGTCCAAATAACGCTCATGATATCACATAGGTCTGCCAAACCGTGGCAACTCATAGCCGGTTGCAAAGTGGGTGCTCAGTTTAAGAAGGAGCATCCTCACCCTGTGCCTTTCCATGGAAGATTTGCTCTAACAGGAGCCTGGATAGGACTCCTCGGCAGACTGCACCGCTCATTCTGCCGACAGTGGCTATCACCCAGCCAGGGAGACCCTACTTTCCCTGGCACATTTCTCCAGTCTCTGTTGCTGCTTTGTGTTGGGAAGGAGAAACCTCATGTCCCGCTGCAGCTGTGTAACAGAAATAATCTGCTGTAGACATCAGGATGCTGGTTGGTTGCAAAACCACTGTAAGCCAAAAAACATTGTTGACAACAAGAGCCTTGGGGTAGGAGGGCAGAAGGACTCTGCAGTTCATGTATGCTGCCAAAATTCATGGCAATCTGAAATAAGAAACCCTTTGAAAGGTCTGCCCCAAAAGAGAAAAGGCATTTGGGGTAGCGGTTAAACCTCAAATTCAGGTTAGAGTTGAGGACACCAATCACTGCTGTTGCAGTCTGGGATATGCCTTGAAAAGAGTGTGCAATGTAAATTCTGCTGGTCCTTCCCTAAGGATGTGAGCCTAGGATCACATCAGCACACACTGCATGCCTCTTTGGATCTCAGGGGTCACCCAAAATCTCAGCCCACCACAGGGTGTTCTTCACCAGGAAAGTCCAAAAGCACTTCCCAAGTGGGGCTGTCCATAGGCAAATGCCAGACTGGGACAAAACAAATGGGTCCCCATTCCTCCCTGCCCTTGTTTTCATGCAAGAGAAACCCAGGTCGTGTAGGAAATAAACCATGCACTCTCAAGACAGTTTCGGCCACTGCTCCTCAGTTCCCTGCTTGTAAAACAGAGCTACCAAAGGTCCATATAGGCTAGTTCTGGCAACGAAATGAGTAGTGTTGATGAACTAACTATTGTGGCTGCTCACCCTTGTGATTTTCCAGGCATTTGAGAACAGCTGGATCTGTCTATAAGGGAAATGCGACACACTGTCTCTTAGTTTTATTGTTGTTTTTGGCAACGTGGAAATATCTTCAGCATGCTCCATTACCCAATACCAGAAGACACACAGCCTTCTCATAGAGAATACGGTTTCAGCTTGTATCTTACAATGTAATGAGCAAGACAGATTTGAAAAATATTGCATTTAATGGCAGTTTAACTGTATATACAGTCTTTGGAAAGCATCAACAGCTAAAGAGAAAAACAATATTGGTACTCAAATGTCTCTAAAACCACAGAGCCTGTGATTGGAGCCAAGAAATAAAGCCAGTATTCCCACTCCATGAGGATTAAAACAAGAGTCATTTGGGAACCAGGAGTGTTGACTGGACTGCACAAACTGTTGGAATGATAGGGTGTGCTGGAATAATCACAGAGAAGCTAATGTCTCATAAACTCAAAACTGGTTGGTGCTTTTTCGATAAACTTGTTACTGAAATGCTGGAAACATTTTTGTCTTTTGTTTTAGTAGGAAAGCCAGATGCAGTAAATTAGGCAGGTTTGCTGGGTGCAGATCTCAGAACAAAGATATTCCTTTTTGCCAATTTTATTCAGGTTTTCTACTATGCTAATGATGACAAATATCAGAGGTCTCAGGTGACTAGAAGAATGCGACTAACCTTCTACAAATGTGTCCCTCAACCCCGCAGCAGAAAATGAATGGACGAAGCAGAAAGAGCAGTCACTACTTTAGTGCAGTATCCAATGTCATTTCTTCAAGACACTGTTACATGACAGTGAGGGAATGCTGGTCTTGATCTTCTCAAAAAAAGGAGTCAAACAATGTGGGCTAGTAAAACACTGTCTTGAAGGCTCAAAAACCTGGAGGCAAGAAAAAAAAAACACAAACCACCACATATATTATTTTTAAAATCCCATGATTTCCTAAACTAACCTGACTTATGATTTCTGGGCACTGGGGCTTGGCTGCAGAGCAGGCTCGGACAAGCCACAGCAGTGGGAGAAAGAGGAGAGGAATGGGTGGCAGAAAGTGGCTCAGTTCCCACTCTGGAGTTGCAGTGGTGCTGGCTTGGCTGGTCACGCAAACAGAAAGCGAACAACACACCGAGCCTGTGCTGGTAAGTGGTGTTGACTGATGTCAGTAGAAAAAGTAGTCCTGAGCTCAGGGAGAACTTCTGGGTGAAGACAAAAGACAAAAGGTTTCCAGGCAGAAGGAGTAAACGAAGGAAAAGACCAAGAGGACATTCCTGTGGGAGTGCTGTCAGCGTTACCATGACGGATGCTGATTGCAGTCCTGGGCACGGCCCGTACAGCCCGGACACGAGCACCCTTCAGTCAGATACTGTCCAAGCGGTGATCCCCTGCGCTCCTAGAGAGACCCTGCGGGGGTCCGTGCAGGGGTTTGGCTCCACTGGTGTCCCAGTCAAACATCTCTGTATCTACTGGTTTGTGTAGCCACTAAAACACTGCCATAACCCAGAACGGGCCAGGGGTCCAGCAGATTTGGAAGCAGGCTCTCAGGGGCTAGCAGAGCACGAGTGAAACATCGGCTCTTGGAAACCTGATCAACATTTCTCAGTTTGCCGGTGGGTCTCTGAGAGAAATGCAAATTTCTGAGGCTCCATATCTTCTAAATGACATAAAATAATTGTGAGATTGGAGAGCCAGGCCAAAACTGTAGCTGCACAGAGCTCTTTCCCAGACAATTGGAAGTGTGTGTGGGTGCATGTTAGAGACTTCCATCCCCTTCGCAGCCCCAGCGCCTGCATCCTCCTCGGGCTCAGCAGGAGAAGAGAAGCGGGACTGAACCCAGCTCAGGTACAGCCTGTCCTCTGAAGGTATCTGCAGACTGTGCATGCCAGGGCAGTGCTGCAAACCCTGTGGTCCCAGTGCGCTTTCTCGTCTGGCACCAAACTTCCTCATTAGTTTGAGCGACAGGGGCTGCGCTGCCAAAAGGAGATAGTTTAATTACTCTTTCCCTCCCTCCTCCCTTATGAAGTGGCTGTAAAACTGCTCAGTGCTGAACCTGAGCCATCCCAAGGAACTGAGTGAGTGAAATATTTCAGAGGGCTATTTATTTAGGCATCAGACCCACAGGCTTCCTTCATAGCTGTCTGTACAACTCTGAAGCCACCAAGTATTTCCATAGCAAATAATATGATTTATTAGGACTGTATTGGGTTCCTATGCACAAACTCTCTCATCCATCTCCATGGACGGATGGCGCAAACTGGAATCAAATACCAGAGGAGCTGGTTCAAATCAAGGGACATCAACATAAGGCCACCCCAGACTGGAAGGCACTCCGACCAGGGTTTCGGGACTCGCCCATTCTTGAACATAACAGCTTCCATGAAATCTTCAAGGGTGGGACAATGTGGGATTAGTTTATTGGGAAACGAGGAAGTCAGCTTGCATGTACTTGCTCAGAGCGCTAGCTTGATCATAGCATCTGCGGCAATTTTTCCTCTCAGTAAAAAGCCAGTTTAGCTGTTACAAGACTGTAATTCCCTTGCTCTATCTGCCAGCAGTATATGGAACATGCTTGGTAGCCATTAGCCTGGTGAGCCCCACAGCAAGGAAGTGGGTGTGATCAATAGACAAAGTGGCAGATGGGAATAGACAGCATGAGATGCAAAGACCACCAAGAAAGCTGGTTGTCCTGATAAAAAAATTCTGAAGCACGAACACAATGAAAGCAAGACTTGGATCTACTTATTGAACTTACTTTGGGTGGGCATGGTAAAGAAAATAAAAGGAAAGTACTTGTCTGTCTCCTATATGGGGTCGGTGAGGCAGGGAAGTGAATGAAGCATTGATGCTTGCAGAAATGCTTGGAACACCTTGAAAGAGCAGATAGGAGCACTGGAGTCTTGTGACTTGAAAGAGAGTTCAGAGGTGCAATATCAGACTATTCTAAAATACTTTTTTTTTTTTAGAACCTGAAAGCAAGAAACAGAGAGGGATCAAAAGTTCAAAAATAATCATTATACTTTGGCTATCATCTCCATGCATATTTTGAGGTATTAAAGCATGATCATATGGGGGAGTGGGATTCCAGCCTCCAGGGTGAAAGAAAATAAATCTAGCCCCATGGACAGGCTTCCAAATGGCAAGAAGACGAATCCCAGTGATGATGGCCGTATCGTGCACAAGGCCACAGACTTTACCTGGAGCAAGCCCAGGAAGCAAGACAGAGACACACCAAACTAACAGAGCCTGAGGGAGACAGACTATGTTCCTGGAGCTCGAAGAAGAGCAAACACAGTGTCCTTCCATTAAAGGAAGAGGTAAGAGAGATAGGGAATTATAAACTAACCAACATAATTTTAATTAACCAGAGAAATAGCAAAGAAGTCATCAAATGTTTTTTTTTTGGGCTTCTAGAAGGTGAAAAAGAGATGAAGAGCAAATAACACAGATATCTCAAAACAAATAATTTCAAACCACTCCTCATCCTTTCAAGGACCAAATAACAGGTCTTGAGAATGAGGTGAAGCAGAGATGTAATACATCCTGACTTTATAAGGCTTTGTCCCAATGTTTTGCAAGATATCCTTATAGGACAGCTTGGGAAACAGGAACCAAGTGGGTGCAAACTGGTTGGAAAGCCATATACAAAGAGTAGCTGTCGGTGGTGCAGCATTGCATTGGAAGTCGGGTACTGAATAGACCTCTACTGGGGACAACAGTATTCACTGTTTTCTTCAATGACTGGAAAGATGAAAGAAAGAGCATGCTTATTAAATTCAGATCTGCTGCCAAGTTTCCAAAATGCTGGAAGACAGGGTGAGAGTTTAAAATGATCTTGACAAGTTGGAGCAGAGGTCTGAACAGATGGAAAGGGGAACAATTCGGGAAGCAAAATGTAAAATGCCCTGCCTGGATAGAAGAATATCGTCTGCTTCAGTACAAGATTGGATAAGCTGGCAAGATCGTAGGCATGTAGAAGAAGACCTGGGGTTTACACATGATGTCAGGCTGCCTGAATCAACAGTGTCAGACTGCTGCAGAAAAAACCAGCTATTTTACTGGGATGTGTAGGCAGAATTGTTGCAAGGCATGCAAAATTAGACAAGGTTGAAAGAAAGGTGGGAGCCTTGCCAGAAAGCTGAAAGGAGATGCTCTAGCAGTATTCAGACATGTAAAACTGAATAGAGGAAGAGAATTAGCTCTTTTCTGTGCCCTCTCTAAGTAAGATAGGGAACATTGGAGGAAGCTGAAGGACAAGAGATTTGAGGTTAGTTAGATATTAGGAAATGTTTTCTCAAAGCAAGGCCAGCAGCCACTGAAACAGATTCCCTAGGAGGGCTATGAAATCTCCACCCTGATGAAAGGCCAGAAGTAGATGGAGCTGATCCTGCCCTGAGCAAAGGGGACAGATGCATGGTTTTACGGAAATGCCTTTTCAGCTTTGTTTTATGTTCTTCTGGGGGCAATAAAACAATGACCCAAAACAGTGGCAAAATCAATTATCCAAGCTGACTTGCGGTAGATATGTGTGAGTCGGCTGCAGGCTCAGGATTGTGAAACTTGTGAAACCGAAGACAGCAGCGATGGTGAGAAGGCAAAGAGACCACAAGCCTGGGAAAGTGGGATCAGGGGCAGCGCTGGTGGGGCTCAAAGGCTTGTGGGTGGTGGTGCAGCCCATCGCTCTGGCCCTGCGGGCACAACCTGCCCCCCTCCCTGCTCAGCACCCAGCGAGGGTCTCAGGGTGCCCCAGCCCAGCTGCCCAGCCTGTCCCCAAGTCTGTCTGGAGGAATCCTGGTCCTGTCGGCAGGGAGGGGGCTGTGGTGGGCAGGATGGTGGAGGCTTGGGACTGCAGAGGACAGCAGGGAGCAGGACATGCCCACCCCTTGCGGTGCTGGCAGATCTCTTAATGCTTGCTTTGATGGTTTGGGTTGTCTAAGGTTGCCTAAGATTTTCCACTCTAGAGAAATTATCTTCGGTGACCTATAACTTCCTGAAGTTATCATCTGGCAGAGAAACTTTACAGTCCTGATCTCAGATAAGAGCAAATTCTTGGTGATCCTTTCTGAATATTGAGGGGATAGGGACAAAGAGTATTTTCATTACTATGCAAGTGTAATAGTCCACTTTGAACATATGTATTGGTCTGCAAGGCAAGGAATAGTTTTGAAATATGTCAGGAAGACAGGGAGTAATAGAGATCCCTGAAAGTCTACTGATAAATGATATTTAGTTTTCAGGCTATGATGTCTGTGGTGACTTAGGATTTTAATTGCATTAAGCTTGAAAAAAATTTCCAGCACGTTAACAAAACAGCACTTATGTGCAAGTGTAACATTGCTCAAATCAGCTTTTGAATGTCTTATTGCATTCATTGCCTCACCCTCAAGAAACCTGTCATGGTAGACAGCGTGCTTTAGTTCATGATGAGGGGCCAGTGACACCACAGTCTGTTGGCTGGGACCAACAGAGATTTGAGCTGGCATTGAGGAGCTACAGGGCTATTAAAAATAAACTTAGCATGAGGCACCAATTAAGTTTACCAGCAGTGCCTTACTCATGTCACTCTTTGTCTACGCAACTACAGAGATGAACACAAGTCTCCTGTTGCTTGAAGTTTAGCTACAATTAATCAGCACCTTTCCAGGCAGGGTTCCTGTAGCTCCTAAAAACATTGGCAAGGATTAGCACACATCATATAGGGCTTCCTGTCATAGATAGCTGTATGATCATCGTCTTCTCCAATATATAGCAAAAAGGACCTTCTGGTAAAGCAATTGCTGTAGGAAAGAAGTTGAGGTGATTTAGGTCTTCGGTACTTTGTTTTGCAAAAGCAGCACACCAAGACTCCTGGGGGACGTCAAAGGGAAACTGCTAATTTGTGAAATTAGCTGAGTCAGGGGCTGAAGGTGGAAGACAGTAAGGAATGGTTGTATGATACTGATCACTGCAAATAGGAGAGAATAAGCACAGTTATGCTCCCCTCCCTTCCCTGCTGGCCAAGCAGCCCAGAGCAGCGCTGACACGATCAGTGAAATCGAGTGAAAAGCAGCTTGCAGGAGTTCAAGGGGTGCTGGGTGAGACCATGTGCATGTTGTTGTAGGCACCCAAGTTACATGGAGTTATTAAAATGAGGAATAAGCACAAGTCATTCATGTGCATGCAATTTCTCTGATATCCCTTAGAAGATCCAGGAAAATTTTTGGTTTGTGTTTCAAAATTTTCTTTCCATGGGGGTCAGATGTTCTTATCAATGTCCCGCCACTCATGGTGTTTCTCGTGAAAACTGAATGAGAAGGTTCGTATCTCAGAAATGCTGCAAAAGCTGAGAAGGAGAGTAGCTGGGGGTGGTGTTTAGTGGGATGTGGGGCATGGGGACTCCAGCAGCCAGCAGTGTCACCGGGCTGGCAAAGCCCCTGCGTGGGAGGGGTGGTCTTCCTTCACCACTACGTGCCGCATTGGCCACGTCTCACCCCGTGGACCTTTCCCCAGGACTACTTCAGCTGTGGGGTGGGTGCAGAGGGCACGGTGGTGGGGTGGCATGGCCAGCAGCTCCCGACGCCTGGGTAGGTGGCTGTCCCAGCCTCCCTGCAGCCCATGACATGCCCCTCCTGCCACCGAGGGACATTTCTGCCCGTCATCTCCTCACCTTTCCACTTTCCCTTGGAATGTGGATCCAGCTGAGATCATAGCCCTTTACTGTGAGTTAAACGAGTGAAAGGTGATGGCCCATGAAACACGCAGGGACAGAATACGTCCCATCTTCACTCCCTGCGCTTTGGAAAGTTGTGGACAAGTCAAACATATAATGAGTGCCATCTGCTGGCAAATGTGAATAGGTTATTGAGGATAACAGAGTATACAGTGTGGGGTTATTGCACCCTGCATGTCTCCTCTGCTCTTTGGGGCTGCAAGGCAGTGTTTGTATCCCCTGACTCCTGTTGCACCATGGCCATAGGCACCAGCAACTAGACAGACGGACAGCATGAGCCTCGTGTCACCTTCTGCATCCGTGAGCTGGTGTTACCTACAGCTGCATGCCGGCAGAGGCAGATGGGCAACTGTGAGAGCAGGGGCCTTGGTGTGTGGGACCAACACCAACACAGGGCAAGAGGGAGCCAAGGTGGCCTGGCCGGTGGGAGGTGGTGCTGGAAGGTGTGGAGAACAGTGCTGAGCCACCATGGGAGGAGGCAGCCTTGGGCAAGTGTCTCTGCCTGTGCCTCCCTTCAGAGCAGAGTCCTCATTTCTGGGTAAATCTGCCCGTACCGCTCATCCGGTGAGAAAGCAAGCTTCCCTTACAGTGTGTATAGGTTTGTGATAGTTCTGAGTCGTTCTGGGGGTTTTTAGCCCTGTGACTGCAGTGATAGGTAGAAGGCACACAAGACCCTACAGCACAGGGTCCCATACAGCCTGCAATGTCTGCACAACGGGTCAGATCTCATAACATGACTTGAGAGCTTCTTCACAGTGCTCACTGCTCTGTTTTAAGCCAAAACAGTAGGGGATTTTAGAGTGGATGTGTATGTGGTTTCTATTTACTTTATCATGTAAAAAACAAATTACACATAATCTAAATAAAAACATTTTATTTATCTTTGTTGGTGAGAACCTCAAGAGATAAGAAAATAAATACTGTTCACCAAGCATCAATTTTTTTGTGCAAATACAGAGGTATAATAATGCAGCAAACCCCAACCCTTTGTCAGACAAAAGTTTTTTTGTGCAGGCACTTCCAAACCAAACGCCTTTTGAACAAGTGTTCTGTAGGAATTTTTTGCTAATAGATGCGAGGACTGAGCAGCACTTGGGAGAGGTCATTTTTGTTCACTGATGGGATGGTGTAAATCCCAGTAGAAAATCAGATAGCCATGTATTATCTGTGAGATAGTTATACTCAGTGAAGGAAGACAAAAGCCTAATTATATATATCTTATCAGCTAAAAAAGCTTAAGTATGGTGTTGACTTGGAGGGGACTAAACTGCAAAATATTTTTTCTGTTATAACACTCACATATTACCCTTTTTAATTTGGCAAAAAGTTGTTTCCTTCCTGCCAGTTTTTCAGGGACACTGCTGTACTTGGTCTGCCTGAGGATGCTGGAAATTCCCCAGAGAATAAAAATATGTGCAATGCATATGAAAACCCCTGTTCACAGTTTTCAAGTGATCCTAACTTAGGCATTGCTTCCTTTTTTAGAGAAAGTAATCAGTAGTGGTGGTATGTGAATCCACAAGCACTATAGATCTGATCCTGAAATAGATTTTTCTTACTCGAACTATGCAATGAGATGTAATTTTTAAGACCAAAGTTGAAGAAGGTTGTCAACCTCAAAGACAGTTGGTCTTGCAACAGCCTTTGGGTGTGAACATGAAAGCTCTGAAGAATGAAAACCATGAGCAGTATTTCTGCTGTTTTGGCTTGAAGTCTCACTGAAATAGTTGTTCCAAATGTTTCAAACTTAAACTAGTGGAGCAAGCATTTCCTGAGTTAAGATCTGCTATGGACCTGTGAAGCCATAACAAAGGCAAAATGGGGAAAAGAGGTTTTTGACCAAGTCCTCCAGATGCCACTTTGGTCATCTGCTGTGTTAACTTGTTACGGGCAGTGCCTATAAAAACAGTGTTTTGTAACCAGGAAAATAACTGACCAAGAAGAGAGATGAATGACAAAGGGCAACATTCTGGAGTGCTGCTGAATTGACTTGTTTAATGGACAAGGAGATCCTAAGGACACTGAAGGTCCCTAGGAAAAGGTTAGGGCAGGCATCTCAGATTAAGTCTACTTCTGCACAGACTTCTATAATTTGTTTTGTGATTTGCAATGAAGAATCCAGCCAGCTGCTTTCTATACTGAATTTCCAAAAATCTTCGCTTTTAGCCAGGCTAGTGGGATGGGTGCGTCTGTTGTCTGTGACTGCACGGCTGTTTGCATGCCCTCATGCTTTGGCAGGTGTGCAGTGTGATCTCAGGTGAATCTGGCAAGAACAAGGTGTGCTGTTGCTCCAGAAGCACCAGATCTAAATAAACTTGTGCAAGCAAACAAGGCCCTGGAGGTGCCTGCTTGGGGAAGGGTTTGGATATTTCAAATTCTGGTCTACATGTGCCATTAATCTGCAAAGATAAGATAAAAGACTGGAATTACCAGGTGTCAGCTGCTGTAAAGAGACCTCCTCTGGCAGACATAAGGACCACCTAGCAGCGAGACGATGGTGAGACAGCTTATAGCTCTGAGCTGTCGCATGGTGGCAGGATCCAGGCTGATACCCAGACAGTCAAGGTGGCTTTAGACTTGGGGAATTGAACTCAGCCCTGTGCCCTCTCACAGCACAGAGTGAGAAGTTGAGGTTTCAAGCCCTTTTCAATCTGTCCTTACTTTTGTGGCAAATGCAAATACACTAAAACCTTGATGTCCTCTCTCAGCGCCTATATGTGTATAATAATCATTTAACTACACTCTTGGTATACCAGCCTAACATATTGATTTCCTTACCAGCAACCTGTCTGGGACTGAAGGTGGACGGTGTTGCAGTGTGGTACACCAAGTATTCAAATACATGGCTTTCCTGCTGTGTTTAATGTAAATCATTCCTGCTTTGGGAACTGAGCCTAAAATCGTCAAACCACCCAATTTAGTGATGCTGAGGAGGACAGCAGAGAGATGGAAAGCTGATGTGGCCACTGTAGTCAGCCCAGATGCCTACTGAGTGGGAAAAGACAAGTTACATACCGCCAGGCCAAGCAGGACGTATAGCTCTGACCTGATCTGAGGTCAGTAGACATTTTTTCACCAACTTCGGTGGGATCTGACCTTTGCTCAAGTATCCCATGCAAGTCCATGAAGAAAAGGAACATGATGCAGAACATGCATATTATGCCCCAGTACAGACCTTAGTTTTGCTTAGGGGGCCAGGCAAAAGCTGTTAATAGAATGTTCTTTACACAAGTGTTATATGCACATGTGTACATTTGCACGAGATCCCAACTGAGAGAGGAAAGGCTGTCAGTGCCCCACATCCATCCTTGCTCTGTGAGCAATGTGGTTATGGAAACATGATGGATTGAGCAAACAGCTTGCCAGTTGCTAATGTAATAGCCTCTTTCAACTCAATTTATTTATACTTGAAAAAAATAATAATGTAAACTTCTTCCACAAATATTTGCTGTTTATTTTTACAATATGTGTTTTTAAAAAATTAATTAACCTCCAAGCGTGTTTCATGATTACTCCAGTAGCTAACTATTTATGTTCATATGGTGCATACACATGCAGCAAAGGCAGATGCATTGTGAAGGGGACTCAATTCTCTGAGATTTGTTTGTAAACACCTCAAAGAGAGGAACTCACAGATGCTTCTGAGAGGGACAGAGAGACCCTAGCTATGTAGCGTGAATTAAATCTCTGTTAAATGGCTTTATAATCTGTTTTTTAGAGATCGCATGTAAACAGAGATGCCTTGTTTATAAACAAACCTCTTCATTTCAGAAAAACATGCATCTAGTTGTAGACAATAGTAAGGTTTCAAGAGGTTTCTGCTGTTGCTCTTGTGTTTTCATGTACTTGAAGTGACACCCAGTTTTCTGCTCCTCCATGCTTAGAATTTTAAATAATAACATATAAAATCTGAAGTGGTTGAGAATAAGAAAGAGCAAAGTATTTTGGACCAGGATTTTGTAAGACGTTTCCTCCACTTGCAGTATGTGCTGGTTGAAAACAGACAGACTGAATCCAGTATAACACGGATCAATGTGTGCAAATTCCAGCTACAGTTTTAAGAAACGGATGTGAAAACGGGACTCCTAGAGCAGGGTTCACCTCCCCTAGCCTTAGATGTCCACAGTGCACTTGCACAGAGCCAATCATCTCTGCTCTAGGAGGAGCTAAATTGTGCCCATTTCTCACTGTGTAAAGGCAGTCTGACCTACTCATTCAGGATCCTACCCTGTGTAATGCACTGAAGACCTCATACCAAGCTCTGTTCTTCCTGGAGACTGTTGACTTTGGTCACTGGGAACTGCCTTCATCTTCCCTTCTCCATACTCCCATGGGGTCTCTCCCCAGTGTTCAAACGCACTGCAGGGCTCTGTTGACACCATAACTATAAATTTCTATTGCACATGTACCAGTTTGGGGGAGCTCCAAGGTTTCTCACGTGAAGGTGTATTTTTCTGAAGACACAGAATGCCGCCGCCCTCCGTGGGGTTTGCAGCTCCCTCCAAGCACATCTGTGACTCAGATAGCCTCGCCGTTTACACTGAGAGTTCCATGCAGGTGCCAGAAGTGATGCTTTAGAGCAGCTGGGAAATACAGTTGCTAAGCATACACATTTCCCAGATAGACAGCTTTAGCCCAGCTAACTGAAGAGCAGTGAATGAGCCGGGGCAGAGTCTGAGGGGTCCCTCAGGAGGGCACACAGGATCCAGGCAGGCTTGTAGAGCCTGTGCAAAATGCCACACTGCCCTTAGGGCCACCATCCCCTGTCCCATCAGAGAGCCTGGGAGCCCCGGTTGTACGTGCTGCCGGGGGAGGTGGGGTGTGGGAAGACAGTCCAGCCCACACATGGAGAACCCCGCTCTGCACTAGCATTGAGCTGGAGGAGAGCCTTCGCAGATGGGAACACCCTGCTGCTCTTGGTCTTGGAAAGGCCTCTTTGACACATCTCTCACTGGAAGAGTGAAAAACTGTTTCCAGACATATGGCCTAAATTTCTTTCCCCACTCCTCCATTCACATGTAGATACCCCCTACCCTACCCTCCCTGTACGACTCACCCCAATCTTCTGGTTTGTGCAGGACCAAAAATAGAAAACTAAGATGGTTTATTTAATTTTGTAATGACAATTTTACAAACATTGCTGGTTGGCTTAGCTGGATTTTCTTGGGGGTGTGGAATGTGGGAAAGAAAAGATTGTTTTTGTTTTGGGATAAATTTTTTGGACTCTGTTACAGTTTCTGTCTTTTCCCTATAACTCTTGGCAAAAAGACTTAAACAAGATTAGGAGAAGAGCTCCAGATGAATAAGCCTGTGTGAAATTAAAGGATAGTTGGTTTTTGTTCAACAAAGGCTAATTAGTATGTTGGAATAATCTGTTCATGGTGGACCAACTTCTGTTTTCCAGACATTCAAGTCTGGACACTGGAGAAGACCTTTGTACAGAGGTCCTTGTTTTGAGGACTCCAGTTTTCTTGGATGATATGAAAACCGGGAATCCTGAACATATTGTAATCATTTTCAATGTAGTTGTACTTTTCCCAGCAGATGTCTGAATGTTTATAATGCACATATATTTATGATGCACATAAACATCTTCAGCTTACAAAGGGAGGTTATAACAGATAAATGGAGAGTCAGCTTGCACTACTCCAGCAGTTCTGTATGCAAACCTGACACATCACCTTCTGTGTCAGCAGACAGGCTCTGCTATACTGAATAAACTACCTTTAAATCATCCTTGAATATAACACCATCTCTTCACTTAGTTTGAAGAGACATCATCCAACAAGAAATGTGGATTCTAGACCCAGACTTATAAAACAGATTTTAGAACCTTAATGAGTAAGAAAAGGAGACGAAAGATAAGAAAAAATACTGTAGATGAAGAGATAAACTCCAAGAATATTTGATAAATGAGATAAAAATAAAGCCCACATCTGGCTTTGTACTGAAACTTGAGGAGGTCTGGCAAGCAAAACCCTTAAACCGCCCTGTGTTGACTCTTGGAGATAACAAAAAGATAATGTTCATCCTTTTATCTGAACCCTTTGGATGCTGATGGGTCACATTAGCAGAACTTGTAGCTAAGTTGTCCTTTAGATAGATATAAGAAATGAGAGTGCAGTTCCTAAGTTTTAATAAAAACCTGAACTTCCTTTCCTGATCCAAGGCATGGTGCAGCAGGTGAGGGATAACCAGGGATTTGCCCCTGATGGGACCCCTTTCCAAGTGCCTGTAAGTACCTCTGGTAACAGAGACTTCCTGCTCACATCCCCCCCACCAAAATTTCTTGTTTCCCGGTTAGAGCCTTGCCATGGCTCCAGGTGGGAGTTTACAAATTGGTTGAAACTGTCCTTGTTGAGCTGCTGCTGAGCTAATGTTATGGGAGAGTCCATCTTCCCCAGCATAACCAGGCAGAGCAGTGTGAGATCAAGTGGTGGTGAGATGCTGGCTGCCTCCTTTCTCCAGCTCTTGGACTCACCCACACAGAGCAACAGAGAGCGGCAGAGGTACCACTCCTGCCCACTGAAAGTGTTAACACAAAGTTTAGGTGAAGGAGTTAAAATCCCATTACACCAGAAATTGTGAAGGTTCAAGCAGCAGTGTGGAGTCACAGAGCATGAAGATGGCAGTGCACAGCTGGTAAATGTTCATGGGGTATTAAGCAGAAGAATATGGAGCTGTTTACTGAACTGGACAGGAAAGGCAGGGATCACGCAGGATAAAATTCAGGGCTCCTTTAAATTAGTGTTATTGAGTAGGGATGCATCTGTGCACATGATGGCTGGAACTGACCTTTTTAAGCAGCCTGGTAAATTTAACATTACTGGTTGGAGCCTTTTTTAATATATATGTTTTCTGTTTGTTCTCATTTTAACTGTGCAACTTTTATCTTAATTTCCTAACTAATCTTGAAAGTCAAATGAATCAAAAAGAGACATGTAGTTTAACAGTGTCATTAAAGCACTGTGCAACAAACAGAGGAGTTAGCAGTGGGCACCTGGAATAAGATCTAGTTTTAGTGAAGATCTGTCCACGTGCACCAGGTTTGTAAGGTCCCATTATAGCCCATGGAGTTGAATGAGTTAGCAGCACCTTACTAGCATGTCAGCTAAGCAGCCACCACCAGCAGGTTTCAGTTGCCAAAGCACAAGCATCTAATGCCACCTGAGACACCATAAGGCACGTGAGAAATCCACACGGGGCTGATAGATACAGTGCAGAGCCTACAGGAGACCCACACCTTGCTGGAGTTGCACATGGGAGCCAGAAGGGATATGAGGGCACATAAAATGGCACAAGCTTAGACAGTCTTAGATCTCCATTGACTATGCCTAGGCAAGAAAACCTCTGTACACAGTGTGTTTCCATGAAATTAGGCAGTCTTCAGACATTCATGAACCCATGTGTTTCCAGCAAGTTGCATTCAGGGTGTGCACAAAGCTACTCACAGACCTCCAAATTAATATTACATACAGGTACTTGAAAGCAGAATTGGGATCAAGCAGTTATTATCCTGGGCTGGCAGTTACTGATTTTTAACTTCTCAAAGAAAGATTAAATTGAGGTTCTTGGTGGGATGAAGTCCCTGAGCAAGGAATTACTATGGGATGAAAGTATTCTGTACTCTCACCCTGCTTCTATGTCCTTCGCAGCCACCTGCCATTGGACGTAGGCACATGATATAGTCCATCTGTGCAGGTGGACTTTGGGTCTGATCCAGCATGTCTACTGATATTTTTCTACCACAATTTAGTAAGGGAATTCTCTTATTAACCTCAAAGTACAGTCCTCTGAGATACTAAACACCCAAGCCTCTAAACACCCAAGTGTCCTTCTACACCCAGTGAAGAGAGGTATTCAGGTGTCCTAAGGCAAGAATTGCACCTAAAGGAGGCTTTTTCTCCCCAGGAGGCCCGAGGTGACTGACCTGGGCTTAGATAACTAGTTTTAGGTACATAAGTGAGGTGATAGAGCTTCTACCCACCCTATTCCCAGGCTTAGAAAGACGTCTGGGGGACTTGGAGGAGAGGTTTTCAAGTGGTAACAGCTTCCACTCAGATCACGAGAGCTCTTGGCACCCAATAAAAAGAATAAAGAGTATGTTTGATTCAAAGCCTTTCCCTTCCACCCCCATTCACTTGCCTTTTGATTTTGAATTTTCCTGCCAGGATCTGAATAATCTACAACATACTGACTGGCATGGTTCCCTCCAGCTGAAAGACAAATGGAAGGGAGAGAGGAGATTACGTCTTCATCTTGCCAGCAGGCTTGCTTTAAACAAACTCACTGCATCGGTCTGTTGTTGCAGCAACATTCCTATAAACTGCTGTGTGTACAGACAGGGAGGCACAACTGGTGCATTATTCTATCGATGCCAGCCAAGCCATAAGCAGATATGCCACTAACCAGTGAGCGGCAGTGGTGGTGATGCACTGTTCCTTGCTTAGCAGGCAGCACACTGCAAGCTGGGCTGGAGTGAGAGTCCAACTATGTGGGTTTCCACATAGTTAGCGCCTCTATATATGCTAACCACATAGTCAATGGGATTGTTCACATGCTTAAAATTAAGCATGTGTTTAAGACCCAATGGCCCCTCCTTACCCATATGGGGCCCTGGATGCTGCTCAGGACTGCACAACTCCTGAACTCTCTGAAGAGTTCACACCACTCTGCACACTGATGGTGCTCAGCTGTACTGTCCAGGCCACTTCCCTAGAATAAATACCCCTGCTTTGCAGTGTCCTCATGTCTCCAGAGCCCTCAGACAGGATATTCCGTGACCCACCCTTTCCAGTGTTCAACCTGGAGCACTTCATGAATTCATTTTCCTACAATCTGTTGTGGTCCCTCTCCCAGAGATCACAGCCTCCTAGCAAATCCTTATCGTAAAACTGTGCCCATGGTAAGGATGCAAATTCTTATCATAAAACTGTGTTCATGAGTTAACCCAGCCTTCTGCTGGCACATCCTCTTGGGTTTTAATGAAAAGCAACACATGCAGGCTCACTGGAACAGAAAGCCTCCTTCAGCTTTTTGTCTTTAAGTCATGTAGTGCTGAAGGAGGAATTAACCTCTTAATCCGCTTCTGTAGACAGGTGTTTCGCATAACTTCATAGAAGAAAAAAGCTATTATCATCAATAATAGCTGCTGTTGCTTTTGGTTAGAATTCTGCTATCCCACAGAAACAGAGCAATTCAGCATGTCTACCAACAGTCCTAACAAGTCTGGAGCAACTGCTCTTAACAGTGTCCTCAGGGGATGACAAGGCAGAAATGGCAAAACAGACATATACAATCTTAGGTCAACACCCATAATTTCCAGGGTGTTCTTCTCTGAAAGGAGATTGTATGGGTCAAACTGGTCCTTGTCCCAGCAGAGCCAGGCAGGCAGCCTTCCTGGAGGAGAAGAGGAACCTTACTGCTCAGAGCCAGCAATGTAATTTGGCATCAAGTGGGGAGAAACACACCTGTTCAGATAGTGTTAGAGAATTTCAGGTTCTCAAGGTTTCATCCATTGTGAGACAGATGTTCAAATACAAGCACAAATGGTTTAATTTTTCTTTTTTTTTGTATACTATAAACCACACTACCTCCTTTGCTGGTGTAAAATGCTATAGCTCCAATCTAAGGTATAGAGACCCTTGGTTTTACATCACTTGAAGGTCCAAGGGTCTAAGCCAGCTCTTGTGAATGAGACAACAGTTCATCCAGTACAGATCATGATGTTATTCTATTAATGACTGAAAATAAAGTTCAGTATGAAAGCCCAAAGCTGGTTTCTTGCCCCTAAGATAAAGGCATACATTTTTGTCTGTGTATAAATACCAATAAAAAAAAGAAATGTCTGTCTTTCTCATTGATCAGCATTTGTTAGAGGTGATGTAAGAGAAAATACTTAGCTTCCGATAAGAACAAGATAAAATCTGAGGTGTAGGGAGATATTAAATTTGCATGAAAAGATTTCTTTAGGCAGCTGCCTTCTCAGACTTGTGCACAATTTTGATTGCAGGGACGAAGACAGAAAAGGGAAAATGAGCTACCCATAAATAATTTTTTAAGTGCCATTTTTTAATATTTCAGGTATTTAAAAGTAATACTGGTTTTTTAGATGTCACTGCCAATATTCGAACATTGTATTTACCTACAAATGTCACCCACTATGCTTATTTTTTCTTCAGAAACAAGATTCAAATATAGCTGGCCTACATACATTTGCCTTCTTTTCTGCACGTGATAGGGCGTGCCAGTTGATTTTTTTTGACTGAGCAGTGTGAGCAGACGAAGAGCATCCATGGGGATAATCTGACTAGCACGCTCAATCCATCTGGATCACATCAGCTTTTTTCCCTCACATAAGAACATAGGAGGGAGGCAAAGGAAAAACCTGATGAATTGCTCCCTCAGATTAGCTGGCCACTTACATAAACTTCAGGCTCATTTCATAAGATATGGCCCCAATACTCTTCTAACCTCACCATACTTCATGATTTTCAACTCAACCCACTCAAAATCCTATTTAGCATCTAGGATGCTTAATCAAGCATGAGCAAAATATCCCTGAGGATCCCATCATACAAAGTGTGTTCTCACAACTTTTAATGAATACTTACTGACTTAGCTCAGCTACTTTAAAGTTATGTTTTATGGTCATTTAAATAATCCTCTTGCTTATTCAGGACCTTTTCAGCAATGAGATCATTGATGAGAACAACACATGAAATCTCCGTCCTATTTGTTTCTGGCCGAACATGTGTTCCTCTCACAGAAAGAGAACAGACTGACTGTCCACTCCATTCCCCTACCCATGGGTAGGGAGAACTAAGTAATTGCTCACTGGCGCTTGTCTAATCTCTTCCTACAGACCTGCACTGATGGAAACTGTATGGGCTGCATGGGAAATCTGTTCAAAAGCTTCACTGTCCATAATGCTGCAAAGGTCTTCCTAATGTCTTTTCCTAGTTAAGTATTGAACAGCTCGGTCAAGAAATAGACCCAATTTCTTTTGCATCATTTCAAGAATCCCCAAAGTATCTTTTCTGGGCAAATGAGTTAAATTTCTTCTAACAGTGAGGAAAGTGTGACTACATTTTTACAGAGATTCAAAAGAGCAAGTAGATACTTCATGAAACAGATGAAAGTGGAAAGCTTTGAAACTGTATTCCATGCATAAGCTGAATCTCCAAGGGTTTCAGCAGCTCTATCTGCAGTTAATATAGTGTTGCATTGCCTATTTGACCCTTTCAGATTAAAACACATTATCCAGTCATGGGTAATATTTTCTTGATGTGCAATAGCAGTGAAAACTCTTCATTCACCAAAAGCCCTATTTATCCAATTATAGCTGTACCTGTCCTCCTTTGTTTTAATGTATTGGGCTCTATTGTATCAGATTCCTGAGACACAAGTTCCCTTTTCTCAAATGTTTCCTGGTTAGAAAGCTCTTGTCTTTAAGAAACTGGTAGAATTAATTTCTGCTCTTCTTAAAATGTTGCCATATTGTGGGAGCATGTCAGATGCCTCAGGTTTGGACATAGTCACTTAAATATATCTTACTGCATGAAGACAGTACTGCAATATCCAGCATGCAGCCCCAGGGATGGGTGCAGTCATCCAGTCCCTATGGTTGTTGCAGTAATCCTGTGCTTCGTCACAGCAACAGGATTGTACATGTGGGGCATACTGTGAGGATCACAATTTAAACCCCAGGTTTGGGATGTGTGACAAAATATGTTCTTCACTCTCCTTCCTGCCCTTGCACAAAGAAGAAAACCACCCTGTTTTCTTATTAGAGTGGGTAAAGCCACAATTCCCAGTGGCTCTAGCACCAGGATTTTCTTATGTAGGAACAATTCCCTGGAGGACTGACTGCTGGTCTGTTCCTTCTCCTTCCTGTCATGCTCAACAGCTGGGACAGATATGCCTGAACCCATCTGTATCTGCTCTTTCTGTACAGAGCTGAAAGGAAAAAACGAGCTATAGGACTTGGCTTTCTTTAAGCAGCAAAACACAGCTAACCCCTGGTCTCATGAGACCAAGAGAGCTGATACTCCCTGTCACAGGATGCTTCAGGAATGGAGACGCTGCCTAAATTGAAGAGGTCTGGTCCAAAACGTTTCCAAGAAGGAAGAATGAAAACTGGCCTGTGTAAATGTTTTCACAAGAGGTAATAAAGCTGTACATTTCTGGCCCATTTTTCACTTGCAAATCAATACTAAGCCCTCAACAGCATGGGATCAAAGCTCACCCTTGGGGAGATGGGGAGCTTGAGTATGCCTGCTGACCTGCCAGCTCCAGCACATTTGGGGGAAGACAGCTGCCTCCACAAGCCACTTGCCCCTCTACTAATTCCTCCACTTTTTTACTGCCTCCGTCCCCATGCTGTGTCATGTAACAGTTGGGAGCTCTGCTCCCCAAGTTGCTTAAATCAATCCCTTCCCATGGTCACCTCTACCCAAGCTCATCTCCTTCCAGAGGGGACAGAGGCAGGTTCACTACTGTAACTCTTCCCTGCCTGTCTCTCCCTCATGTACTGCCACACGGGATATACTCTCCTAGTATAACTGAGGAGTGAGATGTGTCTCAGTGATGGATGAAAACTGACCGCAATCTGTTGCTTTCTGAATGGCAAATGTTGGCAAGCATGTGTTTGCACACAGTGCCCTAAATGTCAGTTTTCTATGTCAACAGAAAGTAACATACAAAAGGACAGATATTTTCCAATAGCACTTTTCCCCAAAGTCCTGAATGGTCTGGAAATAAATTAACATGCAAAAGTCTTTCTTTTCAGTCCATATACGAGCTAATACAGACTTTGAAACTTAGTGAAGCAAAGATGACCTGCATATGGGCATTCTGCCCATAGGAAGTCATTATCGATTTAAGGTATTGTGGGAATAAGTCTGGACTTAGCACCTATCAGTGAAATTTGAAACTTTTGAAAACAGTTTTTAAGATTTACTGCTGTCCTTTCTAAACACATAATGTGGGGTCTTCCTTCTCATATGGTGCACCAGTTCCCATCAGAGTTTTAACTTGACCAGTGACTGTCTCTCCAGCAATCAGATTGCCTTGTTAAGAGAGAAGCAGACCGAGTAAAATCTTTGTGAGATCCTGGTACAACAGTAGACCAACAGCTCTATCCTGGATTGAAACCAGAAAACCTGTGCTAAGGAGTGGCTGTAGATTGCTCATCACTGGCAAATCATGGCTGGTATATCCAGATGTGCTCCAGCAGCTGCAACTCCAAGCATGCCTACAGATGGGGGAGATGGTAGATGTGTGAGCAGAGGTCTACCAGCTCCCCTGATTAGTGCTGGCAGTCTCTGGCCAGCTCTGTACCAGAGAGAAAAAGGTGTCACAGCACTATTTCCCATCACCTCCGAATAATTCTGTCCTTTGCAGCACTCATTTTAAGCCTAGCCTGATAAGGGTTGAACCTTGAGCATTTCTCACAAGAAAAGCTTGTTTGCTTTCATTTGTGTATTGAACAGCAGCTCTTGCTGTGCCGAAGGCTGCTTGTAGCAGTTGATTATTTCCACATGGCTATCTACAAGCTGGTGCAGCCTGTAGTGCAGCTAACTTCACACCAGGAAGATAAGGCACTGGAGGTCCCAGCAGGGCCAGAGCTGAGCTGCACAGGGAAGGTGACCAGGTCCAGGAGAGAGTGGACAGGATCAGGGTACCCAAACAAAGCAGGGAGTTCACAAGGCTACTCATGTTGCTTCTCTATCTGCTGAGGCTGAACCCTTTCCTACAGGCAAGACCAGGATATTTTTAAGTATAACAGTACAGCTAAAGCTGTACAGCCCCTCATATGGATGTATTTACTCCTGTGTAATTTATTTACGGAAAATAAGAGGTATAATTTATACCAACGTAGATAGTGGTAGCCCCACTGTTGTCTTTACCCCTTCTACCACACTGACTGTACAAGCTCAAGCCTCACATTGCATCTGCTCTCTCTCTCTCTCTCTTTCTTTTATTTTACAAGTGTCAGCTAGCTGTGAACCACTTTGAGATTTCCTAAGCCTGTCTTGGACAAGTTGCCTAATCTATTTTTTCTCCCCAAGGCTGTCATCAGGCAGAACCTTTCTTTACTGCTACACAGCCAAAATAGTCCACTTATAGACACCTTCTTTTGGGAAGCAGGGACCCCAAGTCACCCCCCAGCACAAAAGGTGGAGCCAGGCAAGTCCCAAAGCTCTGCCTGAAGCTACCCCTTGGGAGGACATGCTCTAGCTCTGGTTCTCTGCTAGTCCACAGAAACCTTTTTGCCAACAGCGGTGTGGAAACTTTTCTGCTTCTCTCCTCTCCATGAACATGCTACAGTGCCAAAACCCAAGTTAAGCACATGCCTCTGTCAATGTGCTCTGTAAATCTATCTCAAAATAGTCATCTTGGTCAAAAGACATTTCAGTACTTTGGTTCAAATGTAGATGATCTCATAGGAGGAATTGCAACAAAACGAAGCCATTTATTAAAGACAGAAGACTGGAAATCAGTTAAAAACCTGGAAATCAGTTAAAATCCTAAAAGTCAGGGAAACATATTTATATACACCCATTCACTATAGATTTTCTTTTAATTGTTCCCAAATCCCTGGTTCCTTGCTAAGACACCACTCAAATCACTGACACCATCCCGTCTTTATTCAACATAACAGAGGTCAAATAATAGAAAACTATTTTTCCAGATACTACGTGGAAACTTAACATGATAAGTAAAAGATGGCCATACATATAGCCTAGCCTCTGATGCTTCATATTTGTCTTGGCAAGTGTTATAGGATGCACATCGCTGTCAATAATACTAACAGATTTATAAACTGTGACTTACTGCACTGGCACTTCTTGGAACACAGGCTGCACAGGTTTCATATCAGGATTGCCCAATTTTCACTTTAAAGGGTGGCTATAATTAGTTGTGTAGAAAACTTTGCTTTTAAAGCAGTTTGTTGCGCTACTTCTATAAAAGAATTATAAAATCTACCAATGTAAAACCAACGCAATGCAGTTACTTCCAAAGGCTTGGGGTTTTTTATCAACTCTCACCCACATGAGTGGGCAAAAATAGATTAAAATTAAAGTAGCTTAAAAATTTTGCAAAGTCAAATACAGGTGCAATATTCACTCTCAAGCATTAAAATTATCCTTTTTATCCTTTGTTACTTCACAGTCACCATGGTCTAAATGAAGGACTGAAAAATGTCCCAGTTGATGTGTAGTCAGCAAGCAAGTAAAAACTCATGTCATACCTCTACATGTAGGCAAGCTACCTCATGAGTGGTGTGTGCAGTAGAATGGCCACGCTTGCTTTTCACAGCAGACCTACCAGATCATGTATATGCTTGTACTGGGTCTGCACAGCAAGGTTTTGGTAGCGGGGGGCTACGAGGGTGGCTTCTGTGAGAAGCTGCTAGAAGCTTCCCCCATGTCCAATAGAGCCAATGCCAGCCAGCTCTAAGACGGACCTGCTGCTGGCCAAGGCTGAGCCCATCAGTGATAGTGGTAGCACCTCTGGGAGAACAGATTTAAGAAGGGAAAAAAAGCAATACAACAGCAATTGCAGCAGGGAGAAAGGATTGAGAATATTTGAGAGAAACAGCCCTGCAGACACCCAGGTTGGTGAAGGAGGGGGAGGAGATGCTCCAGGCGCTGGAGCAGAGATCCCCCTGCAGCCCGTGGGGAAGACCCTGGTGAGGCAGGCTGTCCCCCTGCAGCCCAGGGAGGTCTATGGTGGAGCAGATCTCCACCTGCAGCCCGGGGAGGACCCCACGCTGGAGCAGGGGGGTGCCCAAAGGAGGCTGTGACCCCGTGGGAAGCCCACACTGGAGCAGGCTCCTGGCAGGACCTGTAGCCCCGTGAATAGAGCAGCCCACGCTGGAGCAGGTTTTCTGGCAGGACTTGTGACCCTGCGGGGGACTCACGCTGGAGCAGTCTGTGCCTGAAGGACTGCAGCCCATGGAAGGGACCCACGCTGGAGCAGTTCATGAAGAACTGCAGCCCGTGGGAAGGACCCACGTTGGAGAAGTTCATCATCTCCAAGAAGGAGACGGAACTGTCTCCCATGGGAGGGACCCATGGTGGAGCAGGGGACGAGTGAGGAGTCCTCCCCTTAGGAGGAAGGAGCGGCAGAGCCAACGTGTGATGAACTGACCCCAACCCCCATTCCCGGTCCCCCTGCAGTGCTGGGGGGAGGAGGAAGAGAAAATTGGGAGTAAAGTTAAGCCTAGGAAGAAGGGAGGTGTGGGGGGAAGGTGTTTTAAGATTTGGTTTTATTTCTCATTACCCTACTCTGGCTTGATTGGCAATAAACTAACTTAATTTTCCCCAATTCGAGTCTGTTTTGCCCATGATGGTAACTGGTGAGTCATCTCTCCCTGTCCTTATCTCGACTCACGAGCCTTTTGTTATATTTTCTCTCCGCTGTCCAGCTGAGGAGGGGAGTGATAGAACGGCTGCGTGGTGCTTAGTTGCTGGCTGGGGTTAAACCATGACAACCCTATGAGGAGTTCCCAATGACACAGGTTCATTTTTAACCTGGCTATACTCTGGCCCATTTGGGACTTCACCCTGGCAGAGGAGCTGTGATAAGGAAGTCGCTGGTGTTGCCTGTGAGTGCTCCCCTGGAGAAGCAGGGCACTGCCCAGCCGCAGACCGTCAGCCACCACATGGCGTACCTGCAAGGCAAATCCAGGAGAGCTGGGGCACTGTCCCCCAAACGGCGTGATGCTGGCCAGGAAGACTCCTATGGCTGCTGTGGATTTCCATTCCTGGCTAAGTCTAGGCTCTCTCCTCGCAAGAAGTGGGTCTCACGGTGATTTCGGAAGAAGTCTTGTCAGGATAGTCAATTTGGGCATCCACGCACCCAGAACTCAGATGTATGCCCAGCTGCATAAATGTAAAAGACCATAGCTCAGAATCGAGAAAGGCTAGAAAACCTAATCACAGGCTGAGGAAATGAATTCCTGGGAATCACTTTGAAGAGAATTTTCTCTCCCCGAGGGCCAGGGAGTGCTGCCTGCCGAGGAGGAAGGGTTTCTACCCCCAAACACCTGGGTTCCACTCAAACGATCTCGGTAATAAATATCATGAAAAACGATAAATTATACCTACTTGAGCTGTGTGCCTTAAGCAATTGACATTTGCAAGGCACAATGAAATCCTCAAAATGAAAGACAGCACATGTGGTGCATGAAAAGAATTACACCATTGCCTAATTTCATTCCAGAGGAAAGCTCCTGCTACCTGGAATTGCAGTGTGTGCACTGCAAAGCAGAGATAACGTGTGGGACCTTTCCTTTCATGGTGAACAGATTTTTACTATAACAAAGTTCATGAAATTTGAAGCAGGACTAGGGATGCATCTTCCTCTCCAATAGAGAAAGCCTAAATCCTAAAATTCAGACCTATCTACAGATCTGCTTAACCAGCTGGTTAACTAGCTGGTTAACCTAAGGTAGCTGCTGTGATTTTCCTGAAATTCACCAGTCCTAAAACAGACTGAAAAAATGATCTTACAAGTAAGCAACAGAGCTAAGAAATGCTCATGTTTATTTCTATGACTGAGGTTTGAGATTCTTCAAATTGTGGGAAGTCTGGAGACTACAGCTTCATCCCACACATGAATGTAGACACGTCGGTGAGATGTGGGTGTCCCCATTCCCCGTGACCTCAGGGGAGGGAGCAGTCTTCTCCTTGACAAAGTCCCTCTCCTGCCCTGCATATGAAAGCTCTGCAGTGGCACAGGAGCACGTTGGGAATTGACGCCCAGCTCCTTCGCCTTGCTTTTGTCCTTGGGTGGATGGAGAGTGCACATGGGACCTTATTCCCTTACCACTTGTCTCCCTGGCTTTCAAAATGGGCTGATCAGAGAAACTCCCTCAGAGAAGTTACCTGTAACTATCTGTGCGCAGTAACGATGCTGTCAAGCATCTTCTGCTGCTGCTGAAAGCAATGCCTGATGAGCCCTTACAATGGGATCAACTTGCCAGGCAATCACAGCACTTTGCTGTTGTAAATTGGTTCCTGCCAAACAGAAGAGAAAAGCTTACCTCTGTGCGTGCATCGTGCCAAGCCTGGGGTCAGCTCCACCTTTCCATTTGATCCAGTGGAGGACTCTTATTCCACAGGCCCTTAGCAGAGACTCCAGACCCCAAATGGCTCTTGGCTTTTCAGGCAGGGAGAGGAGGGGGTGGGGTTGAGGATGGGGGACAGGGGCACGGGGGAGCTTACTTCTCGGTTCACGGCTGGTTTACATCACTCTTGTTCTGCAGAGCTGCGGCGGGTTGGCACCCCTGGCAGTGAGAGCAGGAGGAAGCCCGGGGGGCTCAGGGCAGCAGCCTTGAGGGGGGGTCCCAGCGACTGCCTCACCCCGCTCCAGCGCCCAGGCACCACTGGCCGAATGCAGCAGGCAGCCAGTCTTTCTGCCTTGCCCCTTTTCCACCACTGAGGGACCTGCCACAGAATCTGTGCTGGAGCTAAGCCCCATATCTCAGCTGCCTTTATAGCCAGATTGGTACCGCTCTGCTCATCTGCTCTGCTGAAGACCTCTGTTTTAGGAGGAGGTGAATTGCACCATTACTCTCCACTATGCACTAATATGTCAAGGATAACATGCATGGAGATGAAGTGTAGACACTCATATTTAGTCAGATGAGTCTGAGTCTCAATCCTGAACCTTCCCAGTCTATTAGTATACATCCTGTGGTCAAGTTCCCTCAACATTAAGAATGGTAACCTGAAAACTATATCTGAATTGGTTTTGCTTTTTTCAATAGATGCCTCTAATCCTGTATATTCAGGAAGAAAATGTTCTGATCCTCACTTGAAGGTAGCTCTTGCTCTCCCAAGTCTGAAAACAGTTTTCAACACTTCCTTGGAGGAATTGCAAGGCCCTTGTTCCAGTCCACGGGGAGTCCTTCCAATAGCTACAAGAGGCTCTGAAGAAATGTTGCAGACATACTCTGCATCCCATTGACCACATAATATTTTCCAGGAAGATGACGGGTTCCTCTGCCTATGTGCCCTTGAGACGGGCTTCACGGGCTGAAAGCAGCAGGAAAACTCTGAGGCATTTGTATATCATCAGTGATAATGCCTGTGGCACACTGGAAACAGAAGCGTCACAGCTGGGATAAAATGAATTGAACATAACATGAAAGGTGAGAGCTTCTAGGGGATTTGCATGGGCTGTGCTATTCCTTTTCATAGTCTGTTCCACAGTTTTCTCAAGGATCCACCAAAATGCTAAAGAAACCAAGGCACCTGGTCAGCACTGTTATCTGACTTGGCAGGAAGTGATACCGCTATGGGACAGACTTATGAGGGAGCCTAAAGCTGGTTTTGTTCCAGACTGGGAAAAAGCCAAAATGCTTTCCCAAAGCAGAATAGTCACAACTCCTGTCTCCGTATAATTCGCCTTTCTCTCAGTGCCTCAGGAGCTATTCCATCAAAAATCCTTTTGCAAACACTATATCCTTGCAAAACGTTTTCACCAGCAAACCAGTATCTGGATACGAAATAAAAGCTGCCATTAAAATGTTCAAACCAGCTCTCCACTGTAGGTCTATCTGGCTGCAGGAGCAGGATCTGCTTTATATTTTGCAAGTTTTAGACACTTTTTTCAGATCTTTGAAAAATGCAGAATGTTTGAACACTAGAAAAGCACTTGGCACCATGGACATTTGGACACAGTGCAAAAGCACCTGACACAAGGAAATGCTTTTCAAAAAAACCTTTTTTGGTCAAAAATGCTGTTTTGTTGCAAACCAAATGGCTTTGCAGAAATATGACGGCATTGACCAACCTTGTCTTGAGTCCAGGATGGAATTTTTGCTGGAGAAATGCTGTTACCCCAGAATAGCCTGATAATTATCATGTACTCTCCTGCCTCAGCCAGAGCAGACAGGAACTCAGAGCAGACAGGATCCCACTTCTTGGGATCCTGGTAAGGACAGCAATCACTTGGGAAAATGTCTTTGGCTGTCTTGTGTTTTTTTAATTAAAAGTTTCAAAGAGACTTGTGTTTTCAGCTTTATTACTACAAAAAGTAATTTAACACCCTTAGGTTTTCCCGAAACAGAGTTATTTTCACTGCAGTACATGAGCCATTGTCTCTAGGGAAGGTCCTGGTTTCCCACCACAGTCAATGGCTGGGACAGCAAAGACCCAGCATGTTCACACTTGCTCACAACAGCCTTTTGAAGCAGAAAGTTGCATCTCAAGACAACAAGAAAGACCTTTGCAATTTCCTTAGCAAATATAACACACACTCTGTTGCCACTGCTGGAGGCATGTTTCCAGTCCCAGCATGACTATGTCATCTTCATTTATCTCATATGCCTTGATCAAGTTACTCTTTGATAGCCTGTAGGGGAAATGGGGCCTCACCTACTATCTGTCAGGCTGTTGACAGCAAAACAAGATCTGTTTCCTTTGGGTTTATGGTGTTTTGGTTGGTTTCTTCTGAACTTTCTCATATCAATCAAAGAGCCAGCCTCAAACGTGACATTCCAGCAATTCAGTGCAATAAATTAAACATCTGCTAGTGGAGATGGCCTCACACTGAGGTTGAAATTGGCCCTATAGGTCTGGGAAGGATCCTCTAGCTTGTGTCTCTCCTGCCAAAACAGCAGAAAAGAACCTTTTGGGGGATTTATGGTCAAACTTTGGAAAGCTTGCCTGCCATTTAGTTTGATATTGGCAAAATTGTTTTGAAAACATAGGCTCACCTGTCAGTTAAGTGCTATTAAAAATGGTACACCCTGAACTTCCAAGGGGGATTCTGGCATCGTGGTGCACAGAGGCATCCTGGGCAGATAATGACACCCCATTCTGGTCCGAGCCTGTGAGCAGCTGTCAGCGCAATGCGACTAAACTTGAGCCTCATCCACACGGTGACATTACTGCAGATCAACAGGCCTCTCTACATGGGCTGAGCAGTGGCACTTGCCCTATGCATATCTGCAGCAATTCCAAGGTGATGACATTTATCCTAGACGTTGTCCTCCTGGAACTCTATAAAGATGCCTTACTTTGTCTGCCATGCTCTAAGAGCACCTGTGTGGACAGTTACCATGACACAGCTGATTGGTGAGTACCTTAGCCCTCTGCATATATTTTCTTAAGTGGACTGGCTGTTCATAAGAGACTCATCTAATTCATTTTTCCAAGCAACTGTATTCACTGAAGAGTGAAATGAATAACCTGGTTATTCTGTTGCTGCTGCCATAGTTACCATCACTGCTTTTATCACCATTATTGCTATTATTTTTTTATCAAAGTACTGCCAAGCAAGAAGGTTTCCTTGTTCCAGGCATTGATCCCAGAGAGGATACTGTCTAAATAGGTAATGCAGAAGAGAAGACATGAGTTAAATGCACAGGCAGATTTAATAGTGTGGTGGCAGCCAGCATCACATCAACTGCACAGCATGACGGCTGTCAGGTTTCTGGAGGGAAGGCAGGGAGCTACCTGCAAGGGGTTGAGCTGAAGAGGAGAGGTGATGGGAGAGGGAAGTCACTGAGATTTGCATTTGTAGGCTTTTACTCATACAGTCTTTCTTTCCAAGGTGATGAATGCCAATTTTAATGAGAGAAAATGTAGAAGTCTCTCTTCCGATCCAAACAAAACTCATTGAACTGAAATTTGTCAAATGATAGTGTCAGAGCAGATAAACCTAAACTCCTTGTATGAAAAAAGAGCATCACGAAAAATAAAACCAGATCATTCTTATCCTTGTATGTCACCCATTCCTCAGCTATCAGGCACTGCTGAGGCACTGTGTTAGAGGAATTGCTGGGAGCATCTGGAAACACCATCTGCTTGCATTTACTAGCTGGTTCTTTTGTCTGGGTTCATTATCACTGATCCTTCGTAAAGAAGTGGTGTTCCAAAAATACTTCTGTGTAGCAAAGCTCACCATTTCCTCATGGCTTGGCTTTGCAGCACTCGGCTGTGCACATTCCTTCCCTGCCCCTGCTGGGACAAGCTCGGTGACAGTGGCTCAAAGGCTGGGCCCTCAGTTAGCAGGCAAATTATTTTTTTCAAAGAAAGGCAGAAATGTGATCCTTCAGCAGGGGGTTCTTCAGTACCAAAAGAGGGCAATCCAATCTTATGTGTCAAGGTCCAATGGATCAGATAAAACCCTAGCCAAATGCATGTCAGCACCATCTCAAGACATTTTAACATGCTTTGATACTCAGTGGGCTATGACTTCATTAGGGCTATCCAACAGCAATCACAGCTACAGCTTCATGGTGGGTCACAATGGTGTTATGCAGATATACCCCCTAGTAACTGGAAATTAACTCCGTTTCACTAGCAGAGTAGCTGTCTGCAAAACCCATGTGGAAAGCAGCCAGTTATATCTCTGCTCTGCTCTGCCTTCCACTACTCTGTGCTTGACTTCTGTAAACCCAGATATGAGCATAGGCTATCAGTAGCTTAGAGGCTTGCCTAGTAACAGGCAGCTCAATCACCCACAATCAGCAGCAGAACATGGGATGGATCCCACCACAAACATCAGGAAAAGATTGACAATGATTTCAGCTGGCCCATTCATGGGATTCTCTCCATAGAAGTTGCTTGCTGTTTGATGGAGCCCAAGTGGAGAGGGGATGGTTGTATAGACAATTAACTTTTCCTGCATAAGGCAAAGGGCAGAGGGGAGGAGGTGTTGTGCTACTGTAGTTCTTTAATTCTTCTTACTTACCAGGTCCTGAGCTCAAGGCTGGTGTTTTTTCCAGCACTTCAAGTGCCTAAAGCAATGCCCAGAAACATAAAGCTAAAGGATATGAGGGAAAGAGAGATCAACTTTACATTTCTGTAATTCCCCCTGGGTAGAGCCCTTATTTATTTAGGAGAAGAGCTGCCTCTGCTTAGTTTCCATATGACAATTCTCTGCTCAGTCTTATCTTGGAGTGACTCATAAGATGGGTCAAAAGGTGAAGAGAAACTTTATGGTAACCTCTTCATAACCCTCTTGTAAATTCTGTTTTCTTTGGACTCTCCATTTGTATTTGTAATCAGTGGGCAATTTCCCCTCATCTCTCCATTTTCCACCATTCTTTTTTTTAATTGAAAACTTGGTAAAGTTAAGGTTCCTTTTGTACAAAAAAAGCCCTCCCCCTTCCTGCCTTGCATGTTGTGTTTTATCCAATCCCCTCAGGCCATATCCTCAGCTACTTAAAAATGGCAAAACTCCATTGCCTCCACAGGGATGTCCATCAGTGCTCCAGGAGGGCTGCTGCCCTGCCCCAGGGAAGAGCAGTGCTCTGGCGTGACTGGTGATGGGCTGGATGGACCCCTCGGGGGCTCCTACCCTACCTGTGGGAGGGGTGTTTCCTAACTGCCTCCAAACACAAAATCACTCCTGCTTGCGATTCTGGTATTCTGATACCCTGCAATACTTCTCAGCCTGGCTTTGGTCTGGAGAGGTTGTAGTTAACAACAGAGCCTCTCAAGCAATGTTCTTGGGAAAGATGCCAAGAGCGTCCCAGCAATGCCTTTGCCTCCATTTCCTCTTCAATCGCAAGTAAGGTCCCCTCCGAGCCATCCAGCCACCAAATACAGGTCTCAGAAGCAAACTGCTCACCCTCCTCTGCACATCCTTCTGCTATGTGGGATTGACCACCAGCCCTTCCATGTTAACAGGGATGACTGAATCATTGCTGCTAACAGAAGACGACTGACTACCTGGCAAGTGGGTCACCCCCAGCTCCCAGGCTCCCAAGTCCCTAGGCAAGCCAATACTCTTCAGGATATCCTTCAGTGTGCATCTCATTCTCAAGGTGGATTTAAAGACCATTAAAGCTAATGGAGCTGAGCATGTGGATATCATTAAACTTATACTTCAGTGCTTCAATGATGGATTTAAATAGGCATATAAGTATTTTGTTGAACAGAGACTTTTGAACACCAGCCTAGCAGGACATTTTTATTTATTGTTCAAATGCTGAGAGTTGATCTTAGTCATATAGAAGTGTACCTGTCTGCCGCAATGGACACATACCAAATGGAGAGACGGTGTATTTCCTAGCTTTTTTCATTTATCAGTGACCAAGGACGTGCAGATGCCTGGGGGATGAGCCCGCAAAGTGCAGGCAAAACAAACGCACGGAGCAAAATGGAAAGAGTCCTTGCTTTTACAGTTACATAAAGCAGTATCACCTCAGTGTTAGCAGCAGCAAACTTTTCCACTCCCCATCTGCTAGCATTCATTTTAATTCCTGCCATAGTGTACTATGGAAAATATGGGGTCAGGGAGACTTTGCTTTTTCTTAATTCGTTTATTTGTCTTTTCACCCATAGAGGAAATGTTTCTGTTTCTACCATATGTCCATTTTCAGTGGCTTGTTTTTCATCACCAAAGGAAAAAAAAAAAGAAAAGGGAAAAAAAAAAGAAAAAAAGCAGTAGATGTTCTTCTACAGACCTAATGTCTGAGTCACAGTCAGGAAGAGGGTAATGTACCTTGTTCCAAATGGCATCAGTGTTGTGTCTTTCCAGACAGGTTTTTTCTTGCAGCCAGTTATAGGAAAAGTAGGATGTCGGTTAAAAATAAACAATTTTTATGGTCTCCATACATAACTGCTCACTCCAAGCTACAGACAAACCTCCTACCAAGCTGTACCTCTCTGAAGCCACTATAACATTTCAAAGTAATCCATGGCAACTGAACCATTTCTCTTAAACTGGTCAGGCCTTCATCATCTTAGGCCTTGATTCAAGAAATATGGTTAATCAAGACTGCAAAAAATTTTATATCAAGCACATGCTTTTAGAGTTTTTCAGGAGTGAAACCTAAGTTGATTTCTAGTCAGGAAATATTTACTAACAGAAACTGATTTGGAGGACACTTTCTCAAACATTGACTTCTTAAGAAGATCCTCCTTTTGTAATACCTTTTCCGGAAGAAGGTCATCAACTACTGCACATTTCTCAGGCACTGGATGCCATCAGAACAAACGTGTTTCTCAGAAGTATGAAAAAGTACAGTGTCTGTTCAAAGTCTGCCAAACAAATGAAGCTAAAGACCATGAGAGGTCATCAAATGGAAAACAACAGTTTCTTCCCTACGATCATTAACTTTGCCCTCATTGCTGTTACTCTCTCCGTCAGGAGTAACACGAGATGACCATTTAATCTGTTACAGAGGTGTGGTATCTGAGTGCCAAACCTGTTGCTGCTCCTTTGAAAGATGGTCTGAAAAAACGGTTAGAGAGGTCTTGCAAAAAATTATACAAAAAGATTCAAGCAGATAAATTAGGGAAGCTCTTGACCTCAACAAATCGAATTAACAAATCCTGGTAGTTTGGGCCTTATGGTCTAAAGAGGTTGGCTTGACTATGCAGTGTACTGTTGTAAAAGGCTAATAGCAAAAATAATGCTATAGATTGGGAATCTCCACCAAGCCTCCTGGCTTTCCGGCAGGTAGCAGGTCCCACAGAAGTTATTTTCTTTTGTTTTTAAAATAAATAAACTGTTTTCTCTCAGATAAAGGCAGAGAGGCAGGTTAAAACATAGGTAAAATAGATGTAAAGCTGAGCACTTTTTTAAATCAAGAAGGGTTCAGGAACTCTGTATATTGTAAAAAAATAAGGAAAGCAGATTAAAATAAAACCAGCTAGTGCCTTTATTCCTAAATGCCCTGGCTATTTTGAGCTGCCTATTCCTACACTGCAGTCCGTAAGGAAAAAGCTAGGTATAAGTGGCCAGCAGGTACAAAAGCACCTATCTCTAAACATCTTTTCCTGAGACTTTCCCCCTCCTGACACACCATGTTTCCATGGTGTGCTGCACATTAGGAGGAAAACAGAGGCAGAAATAAGTAGCAATAAAACATTTTTCAATTAGCAAGTGATTACATCTCTGGCAACACACAGCAAAACCAAAGTATATTCGAACAAGCTGGCTAGTATGCTGGAGGGACAATTTCCTTTGATGAGAGGGGATGCAGAGCCATGCTCCCATCCTGCTGGAGTGTCGGCAGCTGCAGGAGCGCAGTCCTGCCCTTCCCATCCCTGCAACAGCCCTTATGAGACTGATACACCTGAAATACCGAGCATCCAACGTTTGGTTTACAGAGTAGTAGCGGGGAAGAGTGCCATGTCAGTGAATTCAAGGTTTCACCCACCAAGCCTTGCCATGATGACCGGTCCCACTGGCTACATCACCCAGGAGCTGCAGAGAGCTCACCGTGCATCCTGCATTTACGTGCGTGCTGCTCCAGGTCTCTCTCATAGAGAAAGAAACAAGAGAGGAAACAAGTTGGGGTGTTTGTGTTACTTAGAGGAATAACACGCCTGTCCAGGCTGACATGGGATTCATCTCAGAAGATGGCAGGGAGGTCACTGTAAGGAAAGGCTTGGGGTTGAAGGGGCTAGACACCATTTTTAACACCGCTGCTGTCCTGGCCAGTACAAAGTCCCTTTTAACCGTACATAACACCTCTGTTCCACACCCGTGACCCTGGGGTGCTCACATTCCCACCCTGCTGTCCTTCCTGCTGTCTATCGAAAGGGCAAGCGTTGATGGTGGGATGGTGTGTCTGCACGCTGGGGCCCCTCCTGGCACTACACGTCCTGGGAAGGAGCTGGCCCAGGCTCACACATGGGCAGGGATCGCCTGCCTGCTCTTCAGCCCCATTGCCGCTGTCTCCCTGCCTGCCGCAGGCCACGGCCGCAGCGTGCTCGCGGCTGGGTCGCAGCCTGAAACTGCGAACAGGCTTTGGGGACAGCCAGCTGCAGCCTGTGTGCCTGCTGTCACCCTCCGGCGAGGCTTTTAGCACTCTTCTCTCATGCAAAGAGTTACTGCTCGCAGCACCAGCGGAGCCAGAGCAGGGTGCTGGCATCTATCACCCGCTGAGGCACTGGCTAATGGCATTTACAGTTAAGAATAACAGTTAAGAATAACAGAAATTAAACTTTATCTGTTACACATGTCTTGCACCTAAAATACTTGCACAGCACCATATATGTGGTCATAAAAATTATCATCTGAATGCCTACACATTTCCCAAACCGCTGCGTAAATTCCAAAATGCTGTATAAACATACTCTGCACAGGACTCGTGGGTGACAGGCAAATTCTTCTCATAACAATGAGCTTGTTGTTTCCTGAGCAACAAATGTGTGCCAGAGGGAAGCAGTGAAAAAAGAGATCTTAGAAAAACCTAAGTGCAAACTGGGGGGAAAAAGCATGAAGACTAAATAAAAGAGGCCAAATTAACAACCTCAGTGACTCCACTGACAGGACTATAGTTGCAACAGAAGTGAAATTTAATGCAACAAATAGCACTGACAGACAGCGTTTAGCTAGTGTGGGAATTTATCTGACAGCTGCAGAATGGTTCCTTGAACAGCTAATCATGACCGTACGTTTCCATAAGCCAGGCTTTGGTCCCCCAGCTTTGTTCCTGCTTGCACACATCTCAACACTGAGCTTTCACTTTGAATTGTAGGTTGGGATGAAACCCCCGACTGATGCTGGATTTAGTCCAAGAGCTCCAAGAACACCAGTGCTGAAAGGGTTGTAACCTCAGCAAGCTTCTAAACAAGGGCTGTTTCTGTTTTTCTGCAGCAAAAAGGCTTTTCATGATTTTGATAATGGTCAGAAAGAATACCAGAACAAGCTTTCTTGTAAAACCTACCCAAAACAATCTAAAAACTCTTTGCTTTGGCTGCCTTAAGCAAGACTGTTTTCAGCTCCTTTAAATAACCTCTTTCCTTGTTTTTTGCAAAAATAGGTGAGGTTTTTGATCCCCTCCAGAAATGTAGTTTTCTATAGGGGGGGAGAATGTTCCCAGTTCTGCAAGCACTTGTTACCTGGTGTGCCTTACTATCAAGCCCAGTCCCATAAAAGTCAACAAAACTGTTCATAATCATAAATGTTTACAGCACCAACTTCACAGCTTTTCTGGGAGGGTTCTTAAATATATCTATGTGGCTCACAGCTGGTCTAGGGTAACATGGTCCCTCTAGACACATAGGTGTGATTGGTTTTCAAATCTGACATAACTGTTCAATGAACAACAGAAATTTCCTGTGTCAGAAGTGCTCCAAAGTGAATAAAAAACCCCCAAAGAATGATATCTCCTTTTTTCATTTTGCTTGGTCAGCAAAACAGAGCATGCAGCACTACCTTGTATTCATGGAGCTTCCCATGCACGTGGATTAGGAACACACTTTCCTGAAACTTCATATTCTGCATGGTCTAGTTTTCCTTTTTGTAGTTATTCACCCTGCTATTTGTGCATGCATGGGAAAAATGTGGGAGCCCCAAGGTGGGCAAAACCACAGTGCAAAGTTCCCAGGGATCCCGAGAAACCGCTGTGGACTGCAGGGCGTCTTCCAAAAAGGCTCCTGAGGCTGCGTTTGTGCTCGCTTTTCTTGTTCTTCTCTTTCCCGCTGCCTCCGGGACAGGCTGACCGCTTGACACGTGTGGGTGACCAAGGAGCAGAGAGGCACCCTTGACTCAAATAAAAGCCATGGCCGTGAGAAGCCGCTCGGTCTGTGGGCTCTGCCCTTCCCTTCCTCGCGGTGCCCAGCTCCACAGCCCTCATCCCCAGGGCGCTGGCGCAGCCCTGCTCCCCGCAAAGGACGGGACAAGGCTTCAGCCCCCCCTTGGGCCATGAGCTGGAGCTCCGCAACCCCTGCGCAGACCCCTCTGCTTCACGGGGAGAGGGGTGTGCTTGGTGCGGTGGCACAGCGAGAGCGGGGTGCTGCCACCTGCCCCTGGACAGCCCCAGGTCTGGCACCGTGATGTCCCTTCTGCCGGAGGAACCCAGTGTCACCTCCAAGAGGATGAGGACAGAGAAAGTAAGTCACGATGCGCTTTCCATGCGTCATGGTGCGCCTTCGTGTCCAGCAATTTACAAAACCAGCAGAGCAGGAGAGCTTGCAGTATATGAAACACAGAGGACTGAGAGAATTAACAGTTTTCAACTTACATTTTTATGGCTGCGATCTCTTCCTCTAAGTTGCGGATACACAACTGTGACACTTGGATCACTACAAAGGTAAAAGCTTGACAGACAGTTGACAAAACAACAACCACCACAAAGGGGGAGTGACTGGAACTTCATTGTTTAGTACAATTGAGACACAGTCCTGTCTTGTTTTTCAGCCTGGTGGACATACTGAGTCCATTCACTAACAGTTTCACATGCCTGAAAAGTAGGAAACAATTCATTACAGAGATCAGCTTTTGAACCACGTACTTATTTTTCATAACAACACTAGTGTCGAGCCCCAGGTGATTACTCCAGCTTTAGCTCACATTCCCACACTGGATTGGGATAATGTGTGGGAGTCTTGACATAAATCGGTAACATTTACACAGATGCTAGCAATGCAAAACCTCCAGCTGCATCACTTTCCACCCCAGAGAGTCCCTGATGACCCGCAGGGAAGCGATCCACCGGCCCAGCCTGCTCGGGAGGACCAGGTGCATTCGAGAAGCCGTCTATCCCATGTGCACGTCTCGCTGCCCGACTTTCAGAGCTCTTTTCTTAGCCACAGCAAAAATGCTTGTGCATCGCCCAGGAGGCTGAGCTGCACCGCTCCCATGGCCCCACTGAAGGGATGGAGTTTCCCCCGGGGAGAGGGGGGGCTGTCAACAGTTTGCACCACACAACAAGACTGGGAAGGCCCCCCAGACACCGGCCAGGGGGGTCAGGCGAGGACAAGGTGACATATGGTGGGCAGTGCACAAATGAGGAGAAAAGCCGTATCTCCATGCTGAAGCTGGCGAGCAGGGGATGTCCCCCAGGCACTGCCCTTCCTCCTGCTCCCACACAGAGGAAGAGGTGTGAGGGCACAGGGCCCACGGCCGCTTTCTTGCCTGTGCCGTCATCTGCAGCTGGTCTTAGAAACTTGGATCTGCCCTGCATGCCTGGGGGCATTCCTAGAAAATCCTTCTACTCTTGGTTGCGTTTTTTTGGAGTCGAAGGCTTAGTTCCCTGGGGGATACGGTGGGAACTGAGGGCTGTGGAGCTCTTCTGGTACCCTGATGCAAGCTCCAGTTACCAGCCCAGCACGTGCAGCCGTGGAGGTGTCACTGCACTGAGCACCTCTTACACACCAGTCCAGGCAAGCAGCTCACAACCGGCAGGTAAGGGTGGCTGCTGCGCAGCAGCCCTCTCTGTCGAGCCCAGGGGGCTGTGGGCAGTGATGGAGCTGGCAGACTGCTCTCGGTGAGGATGCAGATGCAACACCGTTAACAGCTTGTTTATTCATGCTGGATCCTCCTCATTTCTCTGGGAGAAGGCAGATGTCCTCAGCAGTTCTCGTATCAGCCATGGAATTAGCCAGCTCTGTGTTTTAGCAATCTGTATGTCATTGCAATGGACCCTCGGATGTTTTGGCAACCAGGTGTGAACAGCCAAAATGAGTAAGCAAGTCTCTGCTCTTTTCCCACCTCTTGCATCCACGCTGCAGGTGTCCTGGTGCCTTTGCACAGTGAAATGGTTCGGGCCAGCAGGAAAATCAAGGCTGTGCTCACAAGTCTGCCCACCAGCTCCGCAAACCAGCCTTGCTTGGTCTGAACTCCTATTCTTGTGAAGGTCCTGCCAGTCTCAGAGATGATTTGGATCACAAAATGTTCATCCACAAAACTCTACTGCAATTGCCTTCCAGAAATACACCAGCATTTTTATCTCCTGACATGCTCAGGGGCTTGCTCAGGTGCATTGCTCCCTTCTCGGTCTTCTGCAGGGAGGTCAGAGGCTTGTTCTCCACTTTTCAGTCTGAGCTTGGAAACAAGAAGAGGCGAGGAAAAACTAATGTCAATTACTTTCAAACAGTTCAGATCAGAACATCAGCAAAGGGAAGTTGAAAGCTGTTCTTCTGCTCTTTCTGCTGCTGCCTGAGGGACTGAGAGCAGGCAATCCCAGTGCTCTTCTCAGCCTGAGAAAAAGCCCCAGTGTGAAGACCGTGGAGGTAGTGATGATCCCCAGACAGGATGCACCTTCAGAACATTAGACTGTAATAGTACACATTTGGCATCATTATTAGAGCTTTGGAATAGGAGTCTTGTAATGGCGCTGGTGTCAAACCAAACCTTGCAGTTAGCAAAGGTGAAGCTTACTGGGTTTTACCCTTTATCATCTTGCCCCAGTTGAGAGTGAAGTCCCGTGTAACCTTATCAGATGTACCAGACGCTTCCAGCTGTGACTCCAGCATGGCTGAATACCTTAGGGATGCAACCCTGATGGGCTGCAACATGCTTTTCTAATCTGTGATGTGACCAGAAGTCAGTATTAGAGCATATAAGGAGATAAAGAAAGCAAAGGATGCAGGCCATACAAAACATGAAGGGGGCATGAATTTCCACAGCCTGGCACCTCACCATGCATCTAAGTTTAAAGAGGGTACCAAATACCACCCTATCAGCATGGCATGACTTTATGCCTTTTGGCTACTGTTGAGAATGATGAAACAGGAGAAACAGAGTTGGGGGGTGGTTTGGAGAAAATAAGTGTGTTTGTCTCCCCTCCTTTCTGTCTCTCTCCCCATGTTTTTGTGGGTAGGACTAAGAATTTGAAGATCTCTGTTCTCATCCATGTGCTAGATTCTCCTCTGCAGAATCTCTTCCAGAGTGAAAGTTACTCACAAGTATAAAGGAAACAGTCACAGACAGATAGGATCTCTGATCTCTGGTCTTGTGCTGAAAAGATGGGTTATTTTCCTTTTTGCATGATTTCTGGTTTATGTTACAGGCAGGTATTTGGTGACAACACAGTTGCAGTGAGTTATCCCATTGTGGGAAACAGATGAACAGAGAAAATACCATACCCAATCACTTACAGCACATGATCTACAGTGGTGAGCATCAGGAACAGGAACATTTGGTACCCCAAAAGCTCATACTGCAGGATCAAATCACTGGTTTTATCCTGTGCCTAATGTGAATGATAACAAAAATAATAATCCCCTTTTTTTACACTACAAATCAGGTCCACTGGAACCATCTCATGTTCAGGTTCTCTTTGCAGCATTGTTTTAAAGACTGCAAGGGGAACATAAAACTGACATCCAAACCATCTGCTCATCAGCGTTTCACCTCTTTTGCTCTAATCTCCTCATACATTGGAAAATTATCCAGCTGTCTGTCTGAATACATGGACATAGGGGATCTCAAACATGCAAGGATTTGTGATATTCTTTCTGCTGCCAAAAAATTCCTGTGCACATTACCTGGCTAAACCTTATCCTTCTCAGCAACAGAAAAACTACCTGTGCTGGGAGAGTCAGATCATGGGATTTGCACTAATAAATGCTGATCCAACTTCCTGTCAAGCATTTATCATCTACTAAAACTTTTTTGGATTTCAACACATAAAACTGTAATAAAGCACTTTTAGGTAACACTAACATATTGCTCCTTCAGCCAAAGTTAACAGAAACAAAGATTGAGGAAATAAAAAATTCTTTTACTGAGAAAATATATGAAAAACATAATACGAAATGGATATGACTGCTACATCACCAGTAAGATAACAACCAAACCAGTCTATGGTTTGTCCAGAATCCTGTCCTGCCTACTTTAAAATAGCAAAACCCTTGCATTGAAGTGATTTGTTAAGTTCTGAAATTCATTACAGTGAAAAAGCCTTTCCAACGGTAACAAGTATAGGTCCCAAAACCTTATCTCTGCAGCTATTGCTAGAGCAAAGGGGGAACTGCTTCTTGCCTTTCAGAGGCTCATGCAGCATCCCCAGTGGCAGCAAAGAGTTAAAAACCAGACACTCATGCCTCCAGTTTGGAGGCCAAAAATTACTTCACATTCTTGGGAGTAAACTAATGGCCAGATGCATATGAGAGTAGATCCATGTGTAAAAACAGTACAGAAACATTCCTAATTAATGAAGGGTTGTACAGTCAAAGCACCCATACTGCCCAAGGTTCCTGCAGGACCTACCAAAACATCCAGCTCGCTCAGCCCAGCCAGTAAGTTAGCTATTTGTAGTCAGTATAAATACAGATTTGTTAAGGACAGAGGTTCTTGCTCGGCGGGCAAGGCTGTGATGGCTTCGGGTTCTTTTCCAAACAAACTCCAGGGAGCGGGGCGAGGTGTGCTCTGTCCTGCTGCACTTTTCATGGCACCGTGGTACCACGGGGTCAGGCGTGGGGCAGACCCACGCTGGACCCATGGGACAGGGTTCGGATCGGACCTGGAGGTCGGGTAGCGGGTCCTGAGCTCTGCTCAGAGGCGGTGAGAGCTGAGCCGCAGCACGGCACTGCCCCGCGCACGGGGGGCTGCTAGCTGGCATCTCTGCATCCCGCTTCACGGATGGCCACGAGCCTTCCCACAGTGAGAGCCGGTGTCCCCATGTCCTCTCAGGCTTCACCTCCTCACTCCAGGCCATCCAGGAGATGTTCAGTGACCTTCTCCAGCGGAAGGGGAGGTTGGTGTCTGCGGGAGGAGGCAGTGAGGAGGTAATGTCATGGGTGAGGGACAAACCTGCCTGAGACACTTCGAGCCCCAGCACTGGTACCGAGCTGTTGGCCAGGTGCCTTTCTTCTCCATCCGTGCTCCCCTCACCCGCCCAGAGGAGACCCTTGGCTTCCAGGAGGGAACAGCAAGAACTTCTCCTACAGCTGCCTTTCCCCTCGGGCCTCATCTTCTATTTGAATTCCTCTGCCTTTGGTTTCCAGCCTTTGGTTCCTGTTATTCAACAGGATTAAATAACTCCTCAGGGCCCTGGATTTTCTCCCCCAGCAGGAATTCACAGGCTATAAGCAAGCTGTTTTCAGATTGTTTTCCTTGTTCTTAAGTTGTGCTAAATTTACCAAGCCTGAAGACACTCCCAGTAAGGGATTTGCTCCTGCACACAACTGTCTTGCGTGTCCCTTTCCTCCAGGTATCTCAGTTTTGTCAGAACCTCTAAAAAAATTTGTATGCTCTCTTCCAAGATGAGCCTGTTTGTCCAGTGTCATGAGACAACCTCACCTTCTTTTCATTTGTCATCCAAATATGTTTGAGCAAAGGAAGGGCACAGAGAAAACATTTGATTTACCTTTATAGCCCTGATTGATTTAGTGCCATCCACAGGGGCACAAAATGGGACCTGGACATGTATAGAAGGAGGAGATTTAGTTTAGATTAGCATTAGCCTTTCTTGCCACTGTGGAAACTGCAAAACCTGCTGGGGCAGCTGGTCCTCTGTAGTCCTGCAATCCTCCTCCAGAAGTGCCATTTCCAGGCCCCTGCTCCTCCTCAGATAAGTCAGTCCTGAGTTACCCCTTCTACAGAACCTAACTACTTTCAGTGCCACCAAAATGTGATGCTCTTTACCCCACTACAAGTGCCATGTGCAATGATCAGTGGTATCCAGGCAGGCAGAAATCCTCCCCAGGCATGACTTGCAGCAGCAATACCCTTGTCACACCTTTTGCCCTGTGCCGTCGCTTCCAGCAAACTCCTGAACCTAAATCCTGACCTGACACACCAGCGTACTTTTTTCCCATGCTGGGTGTTTTATGAACGTCATCATAAACTCATCTGCGGGCGCACAGTTGTGGCTGTACCAACATCATCGCTATGGCTTTGCCATAACCACGGACTCTCGCAGTGGCAGAGGCTGGAAGGTCCCTCTGGAGATCACCGCGTCAAGCCCCAGCTCCGAGCACAGTCAGCTGGAGCAGGCTCCTCACGGCCACGGCCAGTCCTGAAGATCTCTGAAGACAGAGACTCCACAGCCTCTCTGGGCAACCTGTGCCCGTGTTCGATCACCCTCCGAAAGCATCCCAGCAAGCTTTTAGGCTTCTTTGATGAGAGGGCACATTTCGTGATCAACCCGTTGCCCACCAGTGCAGCAAGTTGAAAGCCTGCAGGGCTTTCTCTGCAGAGCTGCTTTCCAGATGGTCAGCCCCCAGCCTTTCCTGGTGTGTGGGCTTGTTCCTCCCCAGGGCAGGACTTTGTATTTCCCTTTTTTGAACTTGATAAGGTATCTCTCAGCCCATTCCCCAGCCTGTGGAGGTCCCTCTGGATGTCAGCACAGCCGTCTGGTACCAAACACAAACACACTGAAATGCCAACACTTACGTACCTTGCCTTACTGATCCCCACAAGTTAACTGATCCTAACATTGGGCAAAGGCAAATGCCAGCATGAGAACAAATACAACACCCATTCCCAACATCCATTAAGTTTGGGTTTCCTAATGTCTGTTAGTTCCTGCTTAGCCCATGGAATACATTATATGCAGATTTTCTTCTTGCATCTTTTTCCCACTTGTATATGTCTGGTAGGCGAGCTCAGTGGAGCACCGTGGAGAAAATAAGTGTAAGAATAACGGAAAATGAGGCACAGACCAAAACTATGGAGCTCTGATTTAGTTTGGGGGAAGGGTTTTGGGAGAGGCAGGAGAGGAGAGTGGGATGTGTGGACCTTCTGTAGAGGTTGCTGGTTGTGACCAAGTAAATGACAAGTGGTGGCAGAGCAGTGTGTACCTAATTGTGCCCCTAACAGTCTGCCTCTGAAACAATTAAAATGCCACAGTGTTTACGGCAGAGACCAATCCTGAAATACAGTCAAGTCTAATAGGGCTGGGCAAGTCCAAACATGACTTCTTGGACTCAGTGTCCAAAATCAATCTTCTGGGACAAGCTGGCTCCTCACACCTCTTCATGACTCTTGGAGTGCATTACTTTTTCCTGTTTCTTTTAAAATAAAGCCAACTAGACAGTTCCCAAGGGTGCAGAGCAGGAGTCAAAATGCTGAGCAAACGTAAATGCCTGCCAAGGTGTGTGCTGATCTGGCGGGACCATGGTCCAGGATTCCCATTTCTCTTCTCCTGCTTCAGCAGAACTCATTTCAATCTAACCGTTAGGATTATTCAGTTATTCCGACTTGCACATGCTATAATGGCACCCCAAAGCTGCAGTAAAACTCAGGACTTCTCTAGGAGAAGACCTTGATCCTGGCCCAGAAAATTTAAATAAAGAGAAGTTCATGTTTGTTTCTTTGGTGACAAACTACCCGAGCAGATTCAGCATGCAACAGCATGAATCATTGCTCAGTGTACTCTGAGCTCATGTCATTGGTAGCCAACCACACAAGATTTCTTAATCTAATATAATGAAATCAATGGAATAATAGGAAACCCTTTCATTTTTGACAGCACAAACACCAGCTGATTTCACTGTGTGCTGGCAAGCAGAGCTATTATCTGTCAAAACAAAACAAAACAAAACAAAAAAGAAAATTGCTACAGAATAGAAAAACAGTTTTCTAATAATCTCTCCTAACATTCAGGTTGGGTGAAGATGAAGGTTTAAAAATCCTCTTTTTACTTGAAGTTTCTGATGCCTTCCTCCCTCTTTTTCTCTCTTTCACACACGCACACATACTCACATGTTTCAGCTTGTGACCCTGCTATTCCAAAGCGTGAACAAGCTACAGAAAAATTGTAAAGGTAAATCAAAAACCTATCATCAGAGGTGTTTGATGCCCTTTCTCTCAGCCGAGACACAATGGTGATCAGATATGTCAAAATGTCTTCTCTTCACCTAAATTACTTGCTTTCTCACCAAAGTGCTTAGGAAAGGGGTTTTGGTGGCTGTGGTAGGTAGGAACATTCCAGCAAGAAAAAATTTCAGCCCTTGAAAAACCATCTTGAATACTTTACTTTCTGAAACAGAAACAGCAAGTCATGTGAAGGACGTGCCTGTGGGAGCCAGCAGACTCTGGGTATCAAGCGCAGAGAAGTCCACGCTGAAAAGGAGGAATAATTTTATCACGTGGAGGAAGCGTGGTGCTCCTGTCATTCCTCGCTAGCTGCAAGGAAGCAGAATGCCCCTCTGGCATGTTCTGTGCTGGGGATGACGCTGCATGCTGTACCGCTCTCCAAACCCAGGATGACATAGTCTTCCCAAGGCTCTACTGTGGGAAAATGGAAAGAAAATACCAAAGCTCTTTTCTTCCCAGACATGGGGAAAAAGACAGGAAAATCAGAGCACTCATTGTAAGCATTCTTCTGCTTGCAGTTCCTTCAAAAACATAAAAAGGTCTTCTAGCCCTGCCAAGGAAACAATCCAAGAAGAAACGTGGGCTGCTTTTAGAGCCTTCACACAAGTTATGTCAGCCACCTTTGCATAATGGCAGAGGAGCCAAGCCCTTCAGCTTGCTTGTTTCCCCCAGATTTCTTCATCCCTTATGATTTCAGCCTTCAAAGGCATCCCTGAGTCCAGTTTACGTTAGTACAGGCATGCTTTTTGCTAAGCCATCCCCAAAGGTCCAGGCAAGGGCAAGCAACGTCTGCAAATCAAATAGGCTTAACTACATTTGTGGTACCTCTTCTCCCCACGGCCACCACAGCAAGGAGATTTCAGTTCAGGGGGGAATGTGATGCAATGAGGAAGACTTGGGTCAAAGGAAAGGCCAATGCATGTGCTGCAGAAGTGTAATTTGGCAATAGCTCGATTTTACCAGCAAGCAAGTGCATCCTTTCTGAGAGAGAAAGAGCAGGTTCTCTTGTGCTAGGGCAGAAATGGTCTTGCACTTGTTCACTTGTGAGAGGTGATGTTCAGGAGGCAGATGAGGTTACCGGACAGAGTGGTTGGCAGTGCTCAGTACAGAGAGGTAAGAGAGCAGGACAGGCTGCTCTAGGGATGCACGTGGAAGCTGCGCAATGCACCTTGCACGCGGGATTACTGAAGAGCATCTGGTTAAGATCACAGAGGCCAAGCTGTTCTGCTTGAGTGGCTGAAATAAGTAAGCGTTGTCTGTCCCCTCACAGTGATTGCCTCACAAGCTGTTGTTGAGAGGGAAATGTAAGCATGCTGCGTCTGAATTAGTTTTCAGAGGGTTAGCTGAGTGCTCTGGCACCAGCAGCCCAAAATACATTTGGTGTGCGTGCTTAACTTACAGCATGGCCGTTCCAGGGCTGTGTATGTTGCTAAATAACTTTCCCATTGTTTCACTGGTTACATTGCTCTCAGTATTTGGCTTGGCTTTATTTTTATGTCCCAGTCCCTTTAAAGCCTAATGGAAAATGCATAGCCCTTTCCTGAATCTAATTTAAAAGAGCCTTTTTTGTCTGTACTTCTGTGAATCTCCAGCCTCCCTGGCGGCTTTACATGTCCTGTCTTACCTATAGAAAAATACTTATGCTTATGGCTTCAAAATGAAAAGCTTAAGGAGGGGCTGTAAAATTTTATCATTTTATATATAGAATAGCTTATACACAGGCCTTGTCTACAGGATCCCTTTATACACGGGAAAAGGAGGTCAAAAGGTCCAGCTCATGACAGCAGCAGTGCTTTGTGCAGGCTGCACACAGTGCTGGGCACCTGGCAAGGCTCATGCTGTGGCTGATGTGGCAGGAGGCACACGTCGGGGGGCTGCAGGACCCCAGCCACACTCCCGCAGCATTCCTGCGGGACGCCGGGAATTAACTGCTCTCAGCCGCTCGCAGTCGCGAGCTGCCTGCCACCGGTGGGGGCTGTCCTGCCCGAGGGGCCTCCCAGACTGTGCTGAGGTCTGCACTTGGCAGCAATGGCCAAAAGCTGCTCCTGCCCCACTCCTGCCTGTCGCTGCTGCTGGCGGCTGAGCTCAGGGGGAGCTGGCACCTCTACCTCCAGCTAAGCCTGAAATTTTCATCTGCCTCGTGCCCGCAGGCACAGCTTGGAGGGTCTTATGTCCCCAGCTCCAGGGACACCTACATCTTCAAGTGCCCCAAAACGGACACCCATGCTGTTGGTGTGGCATACCAGCTGGCATGGCAGCCCAAAATATGTATTTTTAGGACTTCCAGACCCTGCTTATCCTACCTGGTGACTTTCAGTGGAGCTAGGGATACATGGACTATCCAAGTGACTTGGGCAGATTGAAGTCCAGGTTCTGTAGCTTGCAGTCTCCTAGTTCACCATCACCAAGACTGACTGGGAACTGGCGACTGGGATCCTGGAAGCTCCAGCCTCCCCCCTCTAGGGGAGCTGGGAAAGAAGTTGGACATTTGGGAGCTTAGGGTCCTGCAACTGCAGGAACTTCATCTCTCCAGAAACCACTGGGCAGGCCACCAAGAAGTGATGAGGTCACCCAGCATCCTGGCAAGAGAAGAAATGAACCCATCAGCACCCCAAAGGCTGTCCTGGTGACTTGCTGGGACTCTGCAGTGGCACCTTGCTGCAAGTGAGCTGCCTGCACAACGCATACAGGGTGAGCCTGGGGAGAAGCGTCTGTGGGGAACTGAGGAGACGGACTCCTTCTCCCAGGTGTTGGGAGGTACAGTCCTGCAGCTCTCCCAAAGCAAGGCACAGGAGACACCTAACACACAAGGCTCGCAGGTTGTAATGGGGGTGGTGTTGGGCCCTCGTCTGGGATTTGAGTTCCTTAGGACTGACTGAGGCTTAAACTAGAAAGGCTTAAAATATGTTGAAGCCAATTGATGGCTATATTAATTATGTTTCAGGCTTTTGATGGCTGCCTTTTCCCCATTTCTTAATATATAACTTCAGAAAGAAGATTTTTGTCTTTCAGTGGTGCATCAGAGATGAGTTACTGGGATGTATTTGTGCTCCTAGGTACTAAAAACCTCCAAACCTTGGTGAGTGTCTTGCTCACATGGGGTCAGGGGAGTAGGGGGAGAGGTTAGAAGGCAGCAGTTGCCTTTCTGTGGGACAAGGTGTGTTTCCTAAGATCATTTTTTGTCCTAAGACTTTCTATGGTATTCAAAGACCTAAAATATCAGTGACCTCTTTGCTTTATCTCCTTCTCTCTTCCTGATGTACCTTGCACAATTTTTGGCTTTTGATCTTACAAGCTAAAATCAGTATGCTTGATAAATGCTATCAATAAATGTTTTTGATGTATGGGGTGTAGGAAGCAAATGCTGCATCGACCCTTCTGCCCTGGCGTCTGTGGGGCAGTTATTAGTAACTGCAAGGGATTGGACACAAGAACTTAAATTATCTTCCCTGCATTCCCACATCCAGCACAAGGCAGGGCGTTGTTTTGGAAACATTGCAGAACAGACAAGGAGAAATTATAGACTGACAAAGAGTTCAAGGACTTCTTATGACCTCCCCTGCAATATGGACCACTGACTGCTGCAGACACTTAAGTTGCTTTGCAAAAATAAACCACTTGATCTTTCTCCCACTGAGTACTGGGGAAAGGCAAGAGTCAAGGCTGACACCTTAAAAGAAAATCTATCTGTATTTTCTTATACTAAACCACAAGAGAAATTGTATGGGAGTCTTCTGTGACATGTGGAAAAAGGACTTTAATTTTTGTAAAATTTTGGGGTTGGTTGTTTTTTTTTCTTTCTATTTCTTCCAGTCTATATAACAAAGAGCTTTGCTCTGGTTTAGCAAAGAACTTTTCAGGAGGGTAAATACTTGTGCTGTCTCTGCATCTCTCCAGCTCCTCCGAAGAAGCCTACCGTGCACTGACTCACCATGCTGCCAAGAGGATGGGCACACCTGGTGCCAAGACAAGGCGTTCTGCCTCTGTCTGCTATGCGCTGCTGCACAGCCTGCACTTCTCCATCAGCTGCTCTGCACCTTCTGGCGCAGACCTTCTGGTAGAGGTCTGAATTGAAACCCACCCTTTTCTCCTGAACAAGGGAAGATTCTCATCCATGTTTCCTGTATGGAGGCAGGCCCCTTTGCCCTCTTGCAGAGCTGTGCCAGGGTTGCTGCTCTGTTACCCACCTCCATCTCCCATGGACTCAACACTGCACAGCCTGGGAGCTGCTGACCCCACTGCAGTGGTACCTGCTGCCCTGTGATGGCTGGCTGGAGAAGTGAACAGGCTTTCTTGGAGCTTTACGGTTGGAAGACTGAGGTCAGGATGTAATTGGTGTGTTGACTTTCTCCATTCCTGAAGAGGCTGCTGTTCAACATCTCCAGATGCCAGGTCTGTCTTAGAGAGACAGCTCCAGCTGGGAGACCGTTATTGTGCTCAGCCTGGTTGGAACTGTAGGAGAGAAAGGGAATCTGCTCGGTGAACGACTGAGGGTTGCTGACTGGTTGCTGAAAAGCCTCCAGGTACATTGAAACTTTCGGTAGACCTTGGAGCTGGAGATGACTTAAAAAAAAATCTCATACTGCTATTCTGCACCTGTTACAAGGTGTTTAGGACCCTATTTGGACCCAGAATGACATCATCTGCCATAAAACCAAGGGTCTGATTCAAATGTAGAACATACTAGGTAAAATTATTTTTGTTCCTTATTCTTAATGACAGTCCCTGGAAGTATAGGCAGGAGCAGACTGGATTTCTTACAGGATGCAGACAGATAAGAGTGCCTAGGGTCTCCTGTGTTGCACTGGGTGTTGCGTGCCTACTTTTACACTTCTATATGTCTCCCCAAGATAACTTTAGTCAGTCCAGTATAATGCAGGACTAGCATAGTTTGACAGTGTGAAATTCACCCCTGTCCAACACGTCACTACTGCGCTTGGCGCTGGTCAAGTGTCAATGGCTAACAGCCATGCAGGCGTCCTACACACCACGGGCTCTATCAGCCAAGTGTGAGCACTTTCTGCAGACCTAACAACAAGGTGACTTGTAGAGGAACTTGTTTTGGCATGGCTGGCATTTTGTTGGAAAGAAGACTTCCTATAAGCTAAAAAACTTCACTGACACAAGCCTGTTGGTGGTGCTTGTGAAAGGAGGGGGCAAAGAGAGAGAGAGACGGTGAGAGCACAGAAGCAAATTCCAGTCCCTGAGCCACAGTGGGGATGCTGCTACTTGGCAAACCATTGGTTGGAAATATCTATGGTGAAGAGTTTGGATTGCCCTCCAGTGGCCAAATGGGATTTCTGATACCAGCATAGGTCAAAGGCAATGTCAAGAGAAAAGGAATTCAGAGGAACTAAAAATCAGCATCTAGAAGCAGCCTGTTATATATTTCACAGGATAATGGATCTGTATCACCATAATGGCAGCATATCTCTTACAGATATCTAACATTTGCCTTCTTCCTTTTTAATCTTAACTCCCATACCATCATTTTACTGTGGTCACACAGACCTTCACAGCTGTCACCAGCTGAGCATGCAGCTGCTGGGACCTGCACTGGCGGACCAGGGTGGGACAACCATGTACATAAGGCCAAGGTCAGCAGTCGGTGCTGTATCCAGAGAGACACACCAAACAGAATTACATACAGCAGAAAAAACAGTCCCCTTAAAAGCCCAAGGCAGATCACCAGTAACAACATTCATATAAAAAACAGTAGAGGATACATCTGAGTCAAATCTGGAGTCAACGGCCCTTCCTCTTCTCTCATCCCTTGACCTTGCTGGCACTGGTAGGAGGAAACATGGACACAAATACAGCAATCCTGTTCTGGTTATGTGCCACCATTCACCTTTCCTCCCTCTCTAAGTGTAAACACAGGGCCCCTGCAGACTGACTTCACTGGGCATGAAAGAAAGACAAGACAAGTTTGGCGTGCCTCGGGTTTGGGGTTTTTTTTGCTGGGACAACACTTGTTCCACATCCATTTTGGCTGAAGTCTCAGCTTTTATCTTTTGGCTACACAACTGACCCCTGAGTATTTTTCTGACTCTTGAGCGTTGTTCCTGAAGGGTATTTCCAACACCAGGTCCTTGGCAAAACAGTGCAGCACAGCGTGGGAAGACCGTGTGAAGGGAAATCAGCTCCTGGTGCATCCTGGGTTCATTCAGACTTCCTTGGAAAAACCTTTCCAGAAACTGCCTGCGCTCTTGCCATGCTGCTGCAGGTCCAGTTCGGCCGAGTGACTAATGAGCAAGGCAGAAAACTCTGTCAGTTGTAGCTCGGAGACTTGGGTGAGAGCCAGAGAGCTACCATCTCCCTGGAGGACAGAAAACTGTTTGGCACTTGGCCAGCCTGTGAACCTTTCCAAACGAAGCCTTTGATATCTAGAAGCTGACTGTAATCTAAGGCCCTGGTTCAACAGAGGTCTAGGTCACATAGGACCATAAATCACAGAAATACAGGGCTGGAAGGGATGTCAGGAGAACACCTTCTCCACCCCACACCCAGAGGCAAGATAACTATATCTTAGCCTCTCCTGGCAGATGTATGTCTGATCTGTCCTTAAAAATCTCCAATCACCAGAGTAACAAGTCTTTCTAGGTGTTCTTTTCCAGTCCTGGATTTTCCTAACAGTAAAAGGTGTTTCCTAATGCCTAACATAAATCACCTTTGCCATAAATTAAACCAGTTCTTCCTGTATCCTTATGGGCACAATTCATCGTAGTCTTTCACAGTAATGTTTCAAGTACTAGAAGTCTTTCATTGTGTTCCATCTCTTTTTTTCTAGATTAAAGAAAACAACAAAAACTTTTCCACGTACATCATATTTTCCAAACTTCTCATCATCCTTGTTGGCCTCCTCTGGCTCTTTTCCAATTAGTCTCCATCTTTCATCAAGTGCATGGCCCCAAAGCAGTCACAGTGCTCCAGTAAAGACCTCACCCACACTGAGCAAAGCTGAAAAATTACCTCCTGTGGATTACACAATGTATCTGTTATTAAATGCCAGTACAAGACCATCTGTGGGTTTTTTTCCACTTTCTTTACTACATCCTATTGTTAGGTTATTATTTCAAGAATTGTCAGTCCTTACAGACCCATCATCAGCTTCACCTCCTGCCCTGTAGTACTGCCTAAATGTGTTGCTAAATCAAGACCTAAATTGTAAGTAAATCCACAGAAATTAATGGTGTAATTACAGCAGCAAAAATGGTGTAATAAAAGCAGCAAGGAACAATGTCAGGACCAAGTCATAGATGGAGTATCAGTGTACTCACACTTCAGAGAGCTAATATGCTTATTATGTATTGACTTTGCTTTTGGTAGAAATCTATAGAGTTCTTATATTCCTAAATATGGCTGTTAAGTTCCTGTTTGCACTGCTGTATTACTCAGCACCCACAGTTGGATGCATACTTCTTACATCCCTAATGTCACATAACTTTTTTATGTTTTATGAAAAATTAGAATAAGATCACAAAATGTTTGAATAAATTTAGTTCCTGGCCATATCCCTAACAGAGATTATGTGCATTAATATTTTTATTCATGAGCAGCTCTCACCTAACCTTATGAGCATCTGTAGGAGCAGGATCCTAAACCTTGCCCCCATCTTGCATAGGCAGTGTTTAGAGCATGTATTATTTGTGGATCACTCAAGGGCATAGATGTGCAGATAGTGACAGCATCCTAAAAAAACAGGCACCAAAGATTAGAAAACATAGTCCCCGCTTTTGACTTAAAATGTTTTCATCTCCTAGTCATACCTAGTGTACTAGGTATTTGATATACAGAGTAGAGATGCTGAATGCTATGAGTGGGGACTGCCTGAGATGACTCCTGCCCAACTGAATTCTGTAAAAAGTTGCTGTCCCTTAACCAGTGGATATTTGCTTATTCCTGTTTTATGAAGTAATGTTTGGCTGTCTAGTGGCTCAATAAATATTGTTCTGTAACTGCTTCCATCTCAGTCAGTTTGCTTTAAAATAAGATTTCTATAAATCTTGGTAATGCAGGGAGTGCACCCAAAAATATTTGGGTACATTTTTTTTTCGACATAAAATATGTTTTATATGCTACCCAGCAAAAACACCCAGAAAAGACACAGGCAGGTCTTTTTAAGGACTGTGGAAACCATATGCGGGGGGGGGAAATATCCTTTGTCTTTGTTATTATATTCATATCACTTGTCCTTAAAGAGCAAAAGTAAAGCATAGACCTAGGAAAGTCCAGAAAGATAAGAGGAGTTGAATGCATCTAGACTCTTCAGCTAGACCAAGGAGGAAGAAGTTTTGTAAATCTGGCCAAGAGGAGGTCACTGGTGACCCTGAATATTTAGACATATGACTCATATAAAAAGGCTACTTGAACCATCAAGAAACAAAAGATTAATCATCTGTTTCTCTTTACTCTCTCTGCCCGGCAAAAACCAGAGAAAGCCTTGCAGTGATTTTTTCCCCTCACGTTTAATTCTGCTACAGTAAAGCAGTAGACTTGGACTTGGAGGAATGGTTAGCTTCTAGTTTACAGTAGCAGATGGTAAAAGGGGTCCTTGGGCATTGAAAGAGGAGTACGGGATTCCCTTTGCTGCTTCACCATTTTAGCAAGTGCTGGTGGCCTCTGAGAAACTGAAATTTCATAAACCCAGCGCTGGGGGAGAACAGGGACAGGGCAGATCTCAAGCAGAGAAGGTCCCATAGGAGCAATCATACCAAGGAAAAAAAGCTTGGGACTAAGATATTTTTAAACTGTTCTCTTCAAAGGCCCCAAGAAAGAGAATATTTGGGCTCCACACAATGAGCATGTAGTTGGCTCAGAGGCATCAAGCCACAGGACTACTGGATTGACAGATGCAAAGGATCAGAAGACCGAAAGAGGCTCTCCAGTTTAACAGCGTTACGTGAATATCTCTGGACTCACACAGGTTGCAGGTTTCACCTGGACTACACACTGTTCTGCATCCTCTGTATTGCTAAAGTAACAGCACCGCCTTGGCATCAAGAAATGTCAAATACAGTTCGTGTCTTCGGCTGAGGGTCTCACCTCTTCTTCCAGCCTCTCACTGCTGTGAAGCTGGACAGGATTTCACACAGCTGAGGCATACAGATTTATCACTCCTCACCTACCTCCTGTCACAGGACAGTTTGCTCTGCTACACGTTAGAAGTCCCAGCTTCTGTTATCCAGGTTGTGTTATATCAGATGAGCCCTTGCTTGCTGAGATGAGCTGTGTAGGCAGCTGGTCTGAATCCCCACTTCCAAATAATGCAAATTGGAAGACACATCTTAGATAGCTCCTACACTTTGACAGTTAAAAAGAGAAAGGGATTTTTATTTTGTTTTCTTTTTAAAAAAAATTTTATTTTGGCTTCTTTGCAGAGGTCTTTCTTTGCTCAGAGTTGAACTTGGCAAGCACCTCACAAACTCAGCTTATTAAATTCACTCTGGAGATCAAACACTGGTGTCCTTGTTCCCATGCAGAGTGTGGATTTGATCTGAAAGTCCGTGTGATCACTAAGCAAAGACCTCACATCCATTGCAGGGTGGATTTTTTTCTAGTAGCTGGGAAAACCTTCTTCACCTGCCACTTACAAGCTGGAAAGTTCAGCACCATAAATCATGGAGGAGCCACAAGTATTTGGGAGTTTCTCTAAAAGCAAAGCCATGGTGGAATGGTTCAGCACTACTGACACGGTACCTCTCCCCAGTCACTACTGATCAAAGCCACTGCCTTTTGGAAAAATCCAAAAAAAATCACTGTATAACGATACTGTCCATCAGCTCTGCCAATTACTGTAACAGAAATTTGCAGCTACCTACCAATACCATTGATTTGTTCAGGAGGAAGTACTGAAAGATGTCTTGAAAATAGACTAACACAAACATGGCACACCATTAAAAGAAAAAGCTAGCACATTAGTCGTATCAATTGTTTCTGCTGGAAAAAAACCATAGATGCAGTATCTCTGGTGAATAAGATAAATGATGCACGTAAGGTCTGATTTAAGACACAGCAAAGTCAAAGGCTTTCAGGACTCTGGCAGGCTTTGGATAAAGTCCTCACACTGCTCCACAGACAGCAGGGGAACAGCTGGAGTCCCTGCTGTGCACTGCCGTTCGCTGTGCCTGTCTCATTCAGTCCCTTACAGCTGCCTTCCCTCTAGCCATGGAAAACTTTGACCCCATCAGTCTAAAGACCACATCATGATGTTTCACCACATCTTGGGTATAATATGCTCCCTCATTTATTATTGTGACTGAGATTAAAGGCATCTAATTCCCTTGGAGCTAGTGGGAGTTTGGCCTTGGTTTCTGTTAAAAAGGGATGAAGCATCAGTTTTTCCTCACTTCTTTTTTTTTTTTTTCTCCTGAAGACACACATCCATCCGCTTGTGAGCATTTTATTTACTTTTAGTCTGTTTGGGGAATTAGTTTGTTTCCAGGGGAATACTAAGCAAGAGAATAGTAGTCATCTACCAGCCCATTCTCACAAGTGCCATCACATCCATAGTTATACCAAGCAATCTGCCTGTACCACCACAGAACAGTGATCCTAAATGTATGCAACAATGGAATTTGTTGTTGTTGATACTTTCATGGTATCTGTTATAATAAGGTTAATCTGCACGGGTTAATACCACCTGTTGCAACTCAGTTTTCTTGTACTTTGTAACATCTGTTCTCATGGTGTCCCCACTTCTACCCCATCTCCCTTTTCCCCGAGGTAGGACAGTGCTCAGTGTGTGGCTGCTCAGCGATGTTGCTGCACATGCAGCCCAAGGAAGAGGTAGGGGAATTTGCTAGATTAAGGAGCTGAAGTTTAGGAAATTAAAGAAGAAGTCTCTCTGGCCCCAGCATCCTCCACAAGCAGTCCCATGTCCATCATGAGACCTGATCTCGGAATCAGGGGTCAATGGAGAGACACTGACCTGACCTGCCTCTATCAGTCTCTTGGGTGCCATTGATCCTTTATCCAAAATGTTCAACAGTGTTATGGTACCTGGTGATACTGTGATACCTTTGTCAAGCATCAGTATTGTGAAAGATTCAAGCCATATCCACAGGAACATAGATGTGAGCACCAGGAGTCTGGGGAGAGTTAAAACCAATTTGCTCTCATGGCCACATGTGGGCTGGGGTGACTCTCCTCTGGAAGCCAAGCCGCTTTCCTTGCAAGAGAGACTTAACACAAACCCCTCCTACACATGTGGTGGTCCAGCAGTGGGACTCCTCTGAGCTTCTTCCATCTTTCATCCAGGGAGGATGGAGATCAGTCATCAGTAGTAACAAACTAATTGGACTCAAGTGTCACTTCATTATATTGAGCATCTTTAAAAAGGCAGTAATGTTGTGGCCAGCCAGTTCAGCCACTGAATTTCCAGCAGGTAGCAAAGTTTTGGGGTCATTCACAAGTTTGACCTAGTCACCCCAGCATGAAAGACTTTATTTACTCTGCACAATCTAGCTTTCTGTTTCATATAACTTATGAAGGGCATATTCCTCTGAGTGCATATTTGAAAGGGTGTGTTCACCATAGATGTTGTTTATTAAGATTTCTGCATTCCTGTCAGCTTTTTATCTCCTCCTTGCAATTAAATTGACAATCAAGAAAAACAAAGAGTACTTTAATTTATGGGCCTGCTACAAAGAGTAAGGCAAAGACTTCCAAAACAAGAAGATTCAAGTCTCACCCATTTACCTGTCAAATTACTATTTTCAAACTGCATTTTCCTACTATGCTTTGTTGCAACTGAAAGATGCCAAAACAGCTGTTTTCTGTTATATATAGTTATTCCATTCCAACGCTTTTTTTTATGATGAACACAGAAAAATAATTTTCACAAAGTCCACATACGTCAGAAAACACTGTGTTTTGAACTGCAGGTGAAAAAAATTAATTCTTTCCTTCCACACTTTCAGATAATTCAGTCCAGCTACCGTCCCTGTGTAGCTGGTCTGTCACTTGTTCCTTTTATTTCTACTCAATAGCCCACATGAATTAATCACGAAGGTGGCTTCTTTCTGACCTTTTCATGAAGAGTGTGTTTGCAATGTGAAACCCATCTCCCCAGCGAAGGTAGCATCAGCTCACTCCAGACCACCTCGGACATCAGGTGCTTCCTTCCTTTGATTCTTCAAGAGGCTGAATCCAGTCCCACCATTCTTCAAGAGCATCCCAAATCTCTCTTGAACTCAGTCCTTAACTGAGAAGCATGACCCCAGAAACCAGAACAGACCAGGCGGGATAACAAGGTCAGAAGCAAGTATAACTCCACTAAAACAGAGGTTAAGATAATGTTTGAAGATTTTGCTCTCTTTTAAAGTTTTAATATGCAAGAAAACAGTATAATGACATCTTGTGTACCTGGCTAAAGCTGTGTACATCCTGGTTTTTGTTACTACTCAAAGCACGAATCATATAAGTGACACCCATACATTGAAGTGTTTACCTCAGTGCATTGTCTGCATCACACATCAGTTTGCTTTTACAGGGCTGGAAATTAATTTTGGCACTGATGTTGCTATACTTCACAAGAAGATGTACAGATAAATTGCAAGAAGATTTAGCAGACCAAAAAACCTGAAAAACAGTCCCCAAAACAGAAAAGAAAATACTGAGTCTGATAGCTCAGATAACCTCTCTTAATACAATTGTAAGATGTTTTATATTTGCACTTCAGATATTTAGTTACATGCCCCCCAGTGGAGATCCTACATCTCCCTTACTCTTGCAATAAGGTTATAAAAAAATCTTATCCAAAATCCAGGAACAGTCAGTGGAAAACCTCTCACCAGCTTTGCAAACACCTTAGCTAAGCATCTAGGTACAGCGAGGGACTGCTTTATTTATTTCAGCTACCGTCCCCTTGATGAGACACTGACAACTACAAAAATGAGGACCACAGTGGCTGTTCTTCTGAGTCTAGTCCTTCAGCATGGCTTCTTTCACCATCACACCAGCGTGCAAGGAGGCCCAGCCTTGCACAGCCTTTGCACGCCAGCCTTGCACGCCAGCACAGCCTTTGCAAGGGAAGAGGCTCTCCTACAAAGGAGCAGCCTTTAGGAGAATCAAGCAGTGCTATGATGGGGTAGAGAAGTGGCACTGCAAAGATTTTTCTTAAACCCAAACGGGCATCTGAAATAGCAGGCAAGTTTACGGTAAGATGAGGGAGAGTGGGAGAGTCATCTGTGAAAGGCTTTGGGACATGTGAAAGGGGAGGGCTATTACAGCTAGGAAGGTAACTGGAAATTGGGACAAGATGCAGCAGGAATGTACCTGAATAACGTGATATCATTTTTTGATAAGATGGATGTCTTTCAGACATAGGAATACGAGTCAGTCAAATCTCTCTGGACATCTGCATGTATCACATGGGAGTTATTAAATAAAACTGCGAAAATGGGAATCAGCACAGAAAATGGTTAGGAGATGAGGACATTCCTGGGGAGATGACAAAGGATTCTCCCACAAAGAAGTCTAATAAACTGGGACAGTTTTCTTAGGATTGAGGCTAAGCATCAATTCAGCATGATCACTGGCAGAGAAAATGGGAACATCAGGTAGTATATACTGATGTAAAAAAGCTGGGGGCATTATCAGCATAGAGAAGACTCATGATGCCGTACAGGTCAAACCCAATGACCTAGAGGGCCAGGCTAATGAAACAAAACAAAGTTTAATAATTTACGAAATCCAAGCTCATGCGCGTGTGGACAACTTACCCAAGCCTTTGCAATCATCAGAAGTCCTGCCAACCAAAAACAAGCATCAAAGAAGACCTGCGTATACAGGTCGTGTGGTGACCCAGAGCTCTGACCCGGCTCTTGCCACTCAGTTTCCAAAGCCAAACCAGGCATGAGAGTGGAAAAGGCGGGTGCAGGACAGTGAACGGGAGGGATTTCCAAAAAAGACAGATAAAGAGTAGTGCCCACTGGACATGGACAGCCCTGGGGAGACCTCACAGGGTTGCTGTATACAGCTTTCCTCGGCCACATTCATGTTGAAGAAATAGATTAAGTGAACGCGAAGCAGGTGCTGATCATGGGATTAATGGGGAGGCCGTCTTAAGACACCGGGCTAGACAAGTCTGGCTTTTCAACCAAAGGAAAGCCAAGGCTGAGAACAGACATGGCTGTCCTTTGTAAATGCAGTAGTAGAGTAAAAAGCAGAGAGGGAAAAAAGCAGCTTGAGTCAAGTACAAAGCTCAAATGAGTACAAACCAGCCATAACTACCCTTACTCTGGAAATCATGAGCCCATTCCTCACTACTAGGGAGCCCTGTGCTGAAGCAGTCTCCAGGTAGGTGCAGTGAGGACAAGAAGTCTCCCTGTTTCCCAGATGGACCTGCATAAGGGCTAAGAAGTCTCCTTGTTTACCAGATGGACCTTGGTAAGGGCTCGGACACAGTTATACGATGGTTGTAGATGTGAGGACTGACCTTCATGACCCAGGAAATTTTTTTCCAGGCCCACTTGAGCTGCGGAGGAAGTGCCAAGAAGTCAACAAAAGTTAGACAGATATGGTTGACACATGCTTACAGCAGGGAAAATGGAAGAAGGAAAGACCATTAAAATACAGGGAGGAAGCCCCAGGGGACTGCAGTTGTCTATAAGCAATAGTATGTGCTTGTGAGAGCCTATGAACACACAGCTACAGCCATAGTTAAACCCCACTCTCTATCACTCAATTTTAAGATTCCTATTAACACAAATATCTAACAAAACAATTAAAAATACAATTTCTTTCCCCATCTGTTAATGACATGGGAACAGAAGTGACCCTACCTGTGCCAGTTTGCATCATGGCAAGTGTGCGTTCTCACTGTATAGTACAGAGCCCGCATGGCTGTACCAGGTCCCAGCATCGCTTCCCTCCTGTAGGTAGCAAACATCCCTCAGCACAATCATCTGCAGTTCATTATCTCTGTGAAGAGGAAACGGAGCATTATGGTATGTTGAATTACAAAATGTCCCTAAGCGTCTTGTGTAAAGGAGCAGAGAGTGAATACAAATTGACTGCAAAGGAAATAAATCCCAGAGAAAGTATAAAAGCAACAATACTGAATTTATTAAACTTGACTCTTTTTTTTTTTTTTCAGTTTACAAAAATTTCAAAAATCTCCAGGAAAATGTAATGGGCCAGACTGCATTTGTTCCACTTGGATAACAAGCTTCCTGAAAACCCTACAAAATAACATGGATTGCAGCTTTGACTTGACAGGAAAAAGTCATCATTGGTTGATAAAGAAATCACTAAACGATCTGTGTCCAGTGTTTCAGTGTTTTGCTTAAAGTCTGCTTTGTCAAGGAGGAAGGGCAGGAGCAGAGTTGCCTGCCAGATTACTCACTGCTGGCAAGAGGACGGGAATCAATGTTTGCAAATCTACAGTGTGCTTAAAGGAGATATTTATTGAACTGAAATAAAAGGTTAACTGCCAAGGACTATGATATTTTTCAGGATATTTGAACAAAGTAGATCATAGTCTAGGTCTGAATCTGAAAATAGTCATACATGCTGTCGTGGTTTAACCCCAGCCAGCAACTAAGCAGCACGCAGCCGCTCACTCACTCCCCCCCCACCCAGTGGGATGGGGGAGAAAATCAGGAAAAGAAGTAAAACTCCTGGGTTGAGATAAGAACGGTTTAATAGAACAGAAAAGAAGAAACTAATAATGATAATGATAACACTAATAAAATGACAACAGTAGTAATAAAAGGATTGAAATGTACAAATGATGCACAGGGCAATTGCTCACCACCCACCGACCGACACCCAGCCAGTCCCTGAGCGGCGATTCCCTGCCCCCCCCTTCCCAGTTCCTAAACTAGATGGGACGTCCCATGGTATGGAATACACTGTTGGCCAGTTTGGGTCAGGTGCCCTGGCTGGGCATGAGAAGCTGAAAAATCCTTGACTACAGTCTAAACACTACTGAGCAACAACTGAAAACATCAGTGTTATCAACATTCTTCACATACTGAACTCAAAACCTAGCACTGCACCAGCTACTAGGAAGACAGTCAACTCTATCCCAGCTGAAACCAGGACACATGCAATGAGTTTAGTAAGTTTAGTATCAGCTGATCAGTTTGTGGACCTGGGCTGATTATGCACAAGTTTTAAACCCAAATTCAGAGTAATTGTGTCATTTTCTTGGTCAGATCTAACTGTGAGATAAGAATTGGCTATAGTAGCAAGCCTGCACAGAGAAATGCATATTGAAGTGGACTCCAAACTGCACTTGGCTCTTCCATGTTATCAAGCCTCACTTTGGCAGGTTTTTCCTCTGGACAAAAGATCTGGTTCCCGTATGCCACCCCTGCAGTGCCACGGACATGGTGCTCGCAGGAGCTGGAAGGACAGGCAGGGACCTACAGAGATGTGATAGGAATATCGCTGTTTGCCATAAAGAAACAGCTTAAATGGGGAGAGGCCTATAGTGAGGGATGAGGGAAGAATGCACTTGTTTTTGCAAGCCCTTCTCACAAGGAGATGCACACTCTTTCCTATGCTGTGGGGCTTATGGTGAGTAGGGAATCGCTGCCCATGGTAGGTGATGTGCAGGCATCAGCGATGGGGAGGCAGCCCGGTGGTGCTGGGCTCTGGGCTGCCGCCTTGCACAACAGCTGGACACTGCCTTCATTATTGACACCTTTGTGCTGAAAGGGGAGCAGGATTTTATCTACCTTCTGGTGGGAAATGATGTGCCAGCCTTGCTGTGACAGACCGTATAATAAACCATAATTACGTGCCTGTGATTCATTACACGACTTACTGCTTACGCCAAACACCTTGGCAGCAGTGCCAGTTTTCAAGGACAGAAGATTTGACAGCTATGAGATCAAACAAAAAATCAGTGCAATGTATCATCCAAAATAGTGAAGTTTGAAATTTCTTTTCTTTGTGCGGTTTCAGAAAAGAATAGGACAGGCTGGCTGTCCATGGAAGACAGTTGTTATTCTTTGTTTATTGAAGTCCTATGGACCACTTTTTAATGTGCACTCTGGTTTAACAAAAAAAAAAAGAGTCTGTATTTGTAACTTTTCGTTTTCAGAATGGTTTTCATTTTGCTGGTTTTTCCACTTTTTCTTTCTCTCTTTGGCAAGACGGAACAAAGTTTGGGGGGAGGATGGAGAGAAAGAGCATGAATAGAAAAAAGACCTTGTCTACTGAAATTCAAAAGACAAACCGAGGTTGCATTTTTTCATATGGCTGTTTCTTTGGAAGAATTGAACGCTGAGATTTCAAGAAAAGGACCAATTTCCACTGAGAAAAAGAGACTGGGTTTTTTTTCCCTTTGAAAAATTTTAATTGGCTTCATCAAGTACTTCTCAAAGAGGTAACCAGAGAAACATAAAGACACATGCTTTCTAGTTCATATTTACAATGACTTCTCTCTAAAACTCATGCACCACTGTAAGACTGTCTAATGCAGTAGTGCCTGGAGACAGGATGGAAGTGAGTCTTGGTGTGTACCTTAATCCCAGGAGGAAAATATCCCCTTCAATATTTTTCACATTTACTCAAAAATACCTAAACCCGCCTTGATTCTCTACACTCCATGCACGCCAAGAAGGGAGCCAAGAACTCAAGGATATTCTTTTCTTCTCTCCAAATAGCATATTTCCCCACTCAAAAAGAAAAAGACAAAAAAAAAAAATCCCATCAGTCTGACAGACTTCTAGGAAGCAATGGGATTAATTTATAGTTGCCAGGGTCCAAGCTCTGTTTCTTTAGGCACTGGCAAGAAAGGAGCTACTTTACATCCTTATTTACATAACTAATGAATATAGGAGACTGCTTAGCAACCTCTCATCAAGCAGCATGAGACTCACCTTCCTAAAAACAGACTCACCAAGTTGTGTTATAATTCTTTAGCTCTGTTTTAGTGTGTGTTAATAGGGGAAATTATGACTTTACAGAGACATATATTTTCCATGTTCTCTAAAGGTTTCTGTGTTTTTAGTTTCAGTACATTTTTATTTCATATTCATGATCTACTTTTCCCCTTTCTACTCAAGAAGGCTTTTATCTGTTATTTCCTCATAAAAAGCTTATTATGCTAAGACTATACTAAAATATGTTGCATTTTCCCAATTCTGTTTCATCCACAAGGAGCTCTTCAATAATGGCAAAAGTGGCTTGGCCTGGGGGAAAGGAGACAGAGATCAAATGCAAGAAAGAATTATACAGACAGGCTCTAAGATGTTGCATTAAAGTGAACTCAGATGTCACAACTGCCATCTCAAAGTTTACCCCCCAAAGGGATGAACCAGCAGCCACTGCTTTCTCTAGAGAGCTTCATCCAGAGGTGGGTCATATGCAAAGGACAGCATCCTGTAACCACAAACACAATAACCGGTTTGCACCACATTACACCTGCTCAGTATGAAACCAGGCCTATCTAAGCATGAGACAAAAGCAGCGACAGAAAGAAGAGAACTTGGTGGCCTCCCATACCTTACGGCAGCCGCAAACTGGGTTTGGTCTTCTTGGTAGCCGATGGGCAGAGAGGGGAGCGACTGGTTTTGGCTTCCACCCAAGGGCAAACCAGTCCCTCCCAAGACACCTTGGTAGCTGCTTGCTGTTTTACAACTGCCCGTGGTGAAGCCCCGCTCTCTTTCTACTGAAGTTTTAATTTAAAAGTGGTTCAAGCTGCTCAGAGAGGCAAATGGCTTTCCAGTCAAATTACTAAAATAGTTTCTTCACATTACTTTTTCCCTTCCCCCTGAAGCCAGCAGGTGAAATCTGGAAAACATACAAAACAAAGAGCAAATTGTCATTTCAAAGAGATTAGTAACTCCAGCCCGGCTGTGCGGGCGCTGCAGCCCCTCTGAGGGGCTGCCTGTCCTCCTGTACCGCAGAGCCGGGAAGCTCTGCAGGAGCGGGGCCAGCATCCCGGCCGGGCACCACTTCCCCACCACAGACAGCTCGGTATGCCTTGCTTCAAAGGGATCGGGAATGTCTCGACCCCTTCAGTGAAAGACCATCCTGTGGGGTTTTGCTAAAACAAATACAATTTAAGGTGCTGGGTGGCATGACTCAATTCTAGGAGAGAATGTTTGTGGTAGGAGAGGGAAGTCATCGCACTGCTGCAGGATGCTATTCTCAATAAGTTGGCACAGCGTTCTGCTGAGAGCTGAAGGCAGTCCTGCCAACACCTTAGAGCCACAAAAGATCCTTCTCCACCTCATGGGGAACATGGGCATCAGCGGGAAGAGGAGCACACAGCGTGCTCTTTGTCGCTGACCCCAGCCCTCTGCATCCAGCCCTGCTGCTGGCTTGGGGCTCCGCGCCCGTGCCTGTCGGAGAGACTTCGAGAATCACAGCTCTGTGTCTGCCTGCTTCGCTGCGCAGGCTTGGAATGCAGAGCTGCAAGCTCAAATGCACAGGAGTGAGAGGAAAGGGATTTCAAGAGAGAAAGTGTGAGACACATGAGCAGGCAGGAGATGCACAAGCCCTTCCTCCTGGGTCTCCGTGTCACACCTCCACACAAGCTGTGCTGCCTGCCTGCATTTTGGTAGGCATACCTACAGCCTCACCAGTAAGGTGCTTTCTTTTTCTCTGCCGATTCTTTTCACACTGTTAAAGCAGCTTTTCTCTTTTCTTACCTTTTCTCTGCCCAAGTCCACCAGCCTGGGACTGGGAGGAAGAAGATTCCTCGCTGCTCCATCGCCACCACCCTCCAAGGCCTTGGGCAGATCACTGCCTTCTCGTGACCCTGCAAATTGAGGGAAGGAACACCATTTTGCTTCAGAGACATAGTAGCAGGGGAAAAAAAAAAAAAAAGACCACAGTTGCTTAGGGTCTGCAGCAATAAGCAAGATCTTTATTTAGAGACAAGAGGTGCTGCAGAGGTGTAGGATTGTTTTATTACCTGAAGAAAATACAGCGTACATGATGTCGAGGCACTGAATTTCCCCTCTCCAACAGCACTTGTGTGCAGCCCAGTAGGCTTAGCCTGCCTGTGCAGATGTGACACCAGGAGCTCCAAGAAGGCAATGCCCCTCTGCACAGTGGGTCCTTGCTCTTCCAGGGCTCGTAGCTAAGGAAATGCACAGCACAAACATCGTCTGGTCCCTACATTCCCCATAGCTTACTGGGCAGTTGAATCTAAGCAACCCAGTGCTTTAGGTGTAAAGCTGGGAAACACAGCAGGCATGCACAAGAGCTGTGTGGACCTGCTTGTGTTTGCATGGCGGGGAAGAGTCAGGCGGGGAACCCACTTCTCTCACGTTTTACTCTGCCAGTGTAAGCAATTTGCTTCTAGGGCAATAGATGCATGGACAGGAGCAGACCAGGATCCCAGATTTTGCTGTGTTTTGGCCCCTCTGGGGGTGTGATATGACCTTGGGCATGGTGCTGTGCTCAAGTGGCTGGTCAGCTTCCAGACCAGAGCCGATGCTCATCCTCTCAGCGGGGAGCAGGAGCCAAGGAGCGTGCATCCGGCTGTACCCCCCTGCCGGAACACGTCCCCCGCCTGCCACATTTCAGAAATGTGTTTGATAAAAAGTCCCAGACTCCAAAACTGCAGCAAGAGCAGGGATGAGACAAGGCCTGCCCGAGGCACGTGACCCTCATCGTTTTTGGCACATACTGAAGTACAAAAAAAATCATGCTATGCCTAGGAACTCATAAAAAATAAATCAACTTAGTTTTACTGTAAGTGTATTATAAACTTTACACAGAAGGTTAAGGGGAAAATTATTTAAAGTTTGCAGAGCTCACTTGTCTGAGTGACAATGGAAAGGGAGGATGAGGAACATCTAACACTATTTTACTACAGACTTGAAAAAATGTTCAAGTGACATCCACAGCCAGGCATTTCAAAACAATGCATAATATTCTGTGGTAGGAACTTACAATAATAATTAAATCACATTTTCTTTCAACACTGCTGATATTGTAGAAGAGCTCAAAGTCAAATTCATGTCAACAAATGCTTTAATGAATGACATTACACTGGTTGTGTAATGACACATAGGAGGACTGCTACTGGTAGTCCAGCAGAACCTGAGCCATTCCAGCACACGGAGGGATAAGATGATGCTCAAGTGTCCCACTCAGTCCTTCACATCCAGACAGGGACCTTGCTTTTGGACAGAGCTGTGGGAGCAACAGTCGGTGTGATCAGCAGGAGGCAGAAGGAGGTGCAGGTGGCTCTGTGATGCTCAGAGGAGATGAGGAATAGCTGTTATGTGGGAGAAGGACATGGCATAGTCAGAAATAAGGAAACTAGCTCAGAAAAAGTATAGCAATGTTGAGGGAACCCTCAGTCCCTTCAGCAGGCAATAAGAAGCTGGTGGAGGAGAAGCAGGTGAGAGCTCTGACTGGTGGGAAGGAGAAGAGTGGCCAGGAGGTATGTGGGGGTCGAGGGCCAGGGGCAGAGAGGGTGCACAAGGCAGAAGGTACAGGCAGGTACACCAGAGACTCAAGAAGCAGGAGGTAAACAGCAGGGGATTCTTTTCTTTGAACCATCATGTCCTGAGGGTTTCCTGTTGCTTGTTTCCTTCTCCAAGCTCCCGATAAGAAAGTTTTAAGTAGCTGAGAAGAACAAAAACAGAAAATCCAGAGGAGCCATGTGAGAGACCTCTGAGGTAGACCAAAGACATATAAGCCCGGAAAGTGAACTCCTGAGGCTGTTGCCAAACAATACCCTGTATACAGTATAAAACACTCTTACCTGCATTCTGGGAAACTTTCAGAAGACAAGTACCTGAAATATGATCAGTGCTTTCCTCTGCTGATAAATCAACAACAACAAAAAAAGGCATGATGATTAATTTGACTAGCTTGGTTTGCTTCAGATGTGGTCTTCCAGAATGCCAGCTGCACAGATGCAGAGGCAAAACCAAACTAAAAATATTTTTCCCCATGGGATGCAAGGGACACCACAGATTTAGATTCAAACCCCAGGTTTCCCCCCAGGCTTTGGTTGTGAACTGAATCCCCAAAACCCTGAGGGACTGTCTAACCTGCAGTCACATCTGCTGTGGTAAGGTTTGGCTCAGGGAGTAGGAAACACAGAAGAGCTCAACAAGATTTTCTAAATTCTCATCCCTTTCTAGACCCTGGTTTTGTTCAGGCTTACCCTAAGTCTGACCGAGTTCTGAAGACTGGCATCACAGTGCAGAATACACCAGGGAGACACAGCATCTGCTTTCTCTGAACATCTGCTTAGGAAAAGATAAGTTTTGCTAGGAGCCAAAACCTGCCCATTTTTATATAACAGCTTGTTTGAGTACATTACATCCCATCCCCTGTCACCAAGCTGCTAGCCAGGTATGAAGAACGTTATGTCTCTTTAGCTCTGATGCACCTCTATAACAATTCTGAAAAGTGAAGATGGTCATTCTGCTGAGCAAAGGAAAATCATCCCTACCAATAGTGAAGCCAAACAAAAAATGATTTCCTGAGTTGGCACGTCTCGCCCAATTAATCTTGCGGCAGTCTGGCCAAAGTCAGACTGCATTTGCTCTTTGTTTATTTTCAGCCAGAACTACATGTGTTGCAGCAAACTCGCTTACTTGGATGTCATAACAACTTCTTAGGAAATGGGATTGTAGGAACTTCAGAACACTGAGTTGAAAGTATATCTCTGAGCTGCCCCCACAGCCTGTTTCTTCCTTCTTTAGCATACAGGGATGGCACAGAATCATGTGAAGAAGTAGTTTTACTTACTTGGGTAGGGTAAGATTATAACCATGGTTTCTAAATGTTGCCTAAAGAGCCAACCTGTCCAATGCTCTTTTTACATCTTCTTGGCTGACATATGAAGCTTGGAGCCAGGATTTCCAGTTATCCAGAAAGCCAGAAATGGTGCTCCGAGTCGTTCCAAATGAAACTTTTTTTATTTTAAAGCCATCTGTGCAGCTTCTGACCAACCAAACTCCCTCACCCTGGAGGGCAGGCTATGGCACGGTATGATGATAACCTAATGCTTTCTATTTGCTGTCTGTGACTTCAGCTAAAAACACTGCAGCATTACACATCCTATGGTGTGTCCACAAAAACTTGCTTGCCAGCAAGACATAACAGCCTGGAAAGCAGCTCTACCTCATGAAAATCACAGACCTGTTGCTGTGACATCCTATGAGTTCATATCCCCAGAAAGGAATAAATTAAACCATCAAATTAAATGAGCAATGCCTTCACTTTTCTGAAAGTCTCATCCATAGCCCCCTGTAAGTATTTACAGACTAGTTATTGCAGACTAAGCCAGTAGCTGTGATATACCCATACCATATATCTTGACAATCTATCTCCATTGTAAGACCCTCTTGCACCTTAACCAGAAGTTTACCTGTCTCTGACCAAGATTTGCTTGCTGTGAAGATGGTTGATCTCAGCTGAACTTTAGGCAACTAACTAGGTTAACCCTTGTGTAACGGAGGGAAGCAGGGCTGTCTGAGAGGCTGAGGAGCCCCACGCAGAGACAGCTGCCTGTAAGCACTGGGACCTGTCCTCCCTGGGTGTCTCTGGCTCAGGGCTGAGGAGGAGGTGCAGGACCTGTAGCTGCTGTTCCTGGGTGCTAATGGCTTCGGGGAGGCTCCAGGTCACAGCAGCAGGATATAGTTTTAGGGGTCCCCCAGGATGGGGAGGGATTGGCATCCAAAGGGTAGGAACAGATTCACTCCATGGTTTGAATGCAAAAGCAGGGAAACACTGAAAGGAACAGATTGTGAAAGAGAGATGAGGAGTAACTGGGAATGTGGGACTGGCTGCCTGAATCGGGATATAGATTTGGGAAAGAGAGGGGAGGAAGGGAGAGAGGTGTATGCTGTAAGCCAGTGCAGCTGTGAGGCATGTTGGGGGGGTCAGGTGAGAGGAGATAACCTGATAGGTAGAAAAAGAAACTTAGATGGGAGCTGAGATGAGGGGAAGACTGAGATGTAGAAGAGAGAAAAGGTCTGGAGCTGGTAGCAAAGCAGGAGAGAGGCAGAAGCTTGGACTAAGAGAAGCAGGAGGCTCGAGTCAGCAAAGACATTCTGTGAGAGACATGGCACTATCAAAGGCTCAAGGCTGGTTGACGTGGAACAGGAAACCTTAAACCTAGCTTTTCTTAATTACTGAACGCTTGGCTTACCATCTGTACTATGTTGTTTCAGAGGAGAGTTCATATGTAATGACTGCACATGTGTTTTCAAGCACACATAGCCCAGAAGACCCAATGAAAGGCTGACATCCATGTCTGGCTTCTGTCACTTTTGAGTGGACAAGCCACCAGGAAAGCAGGCCATTTCAGGCAAGTACCTTTGGCAAGTCCATGCCAGTCAGGAACAGAGCCCTGAAGACAGGAACGAAGCTGTCCTAAAGCCACCCAGATGCTTATCAGTGCCCACCCACTGTGATGTGAAGAGCTGCTTCCCAGCTGGGGCACCTTCCACAGTGCCCACCCTCCCCACGAGCACAGCAATGGGAGGAGTGTACACAAATAAGCCAGTACGTATAGTGCGCAGATGAGCAACCCAGGTGACCAGGCAACGGCACCAAGATGATCATTTTCAATCCATGTGGCCACAGCTTCCCAGGGACTCCAACCTGCCTCTTTCTTCCTGCTGATAGCTGGGTTCAAGGCACGTGCCAGGGACCAGCTCTCTCCACTGAGGCGGGAGAAGGGATGGACACCTCTGCAGCTTGCCGCTGCCTGCGGCTGAACAGGCAGCTCTGCGGGCTGCTTCCTCATCGGAGCCCCAGATGATGCTTGTGTGGATCAGAGTTTGAGGGCACCCTCCTTGGAAACCCGAAGGTAGCCCCAGCTAGAAAGGCCAAGCACCTAACTCTTCCCATTGCTTATACAAACCCAGTTTGGCAGCATGTGGTGTGGATTTATCCCCCTTTTAACTAGACGGACAGAGACGTGCCACCAGAAAGCCAGCATAAATCAGACCCTCAGGCACACCTAACCCCCAGCCTCACTCGCTGCCACTGTTTTAGCAGTCTCTAAAAGCTCTTTCCAGGAGAGCAACAACATCACAGCAGCTGGAGACATCTCTGTGCGGGCCGGCTGCTCTCCGGGCAGCGTGCCCCGTGGGGCAGAGCCGGTGAAGGGATCTGAGTCAGGCATGAGTCGCCTGTCAAGAAACAGCTGGAGGCACTCAGCGGTGCTGGGGTGCTGGACGCAGAGCCTCCTGGAGGCTGTGAGAGGGGTTTCGTGATGGGCTGCATCCTTCGGAGCCAAAAGTCATGGGGTTTGTGGCCAAACAGATGGACTTCACTGGGAGGAGGGGGAGGCCACCTGAGGAAGGGTAACGGGAGCCAACACCAAACACGTGAAGGGCTCCTTAGCAACGTGAGATTAGCCTAAACATGCCATTGCATTGCAGACCTCTGGATATCCACATGCTCTGCCTTACTCACACAAACTAAAGCCCTCCTTGAACCCCAGCATCCTCAGTGGCCCCCCTCCAGCAGCCTCTCTGCGCTGCTGCATCCTGCTCAACGGAGGCCACGAGCCAAGTCCCGGCACCCCTTGCCACCTTCCCACACCAAGTAACGTAATACCAAACACCAGATACACCTCAGTCTGCCCCTCTTTTTCGCCCCGGGATATTGAAGGCTCTTCCACATCATTGATCTATGAGAGGAAGAAGAAAGTCAGAGCAGGGGCTTCCTAAATGGATACAAGTGCCACCAGCAATGCACAAACCGTGTCACGGTGCTGATGGCTTGAGGACACCCAGAAATGGCCACAGCCAGCAGTGCCTGTTGCGACTGCTGTAGATGCTGATGCGAAATTCAGAAAAGCCTTACACTGGCAAATGATTCCATTAACACTGTCCTTCAACTCAGCCCCCAGTACCACCTCTGTGGGTTTTCCTTCAGTTGCAGTCCTTTGCCAGACCCCCCCCCGACTGCCCAGCAGTCCTGCATGTGTGCAGTGGGTGCCCACTGCCTGTCCCGCCTGAGAGACCCATAGCAGAAACACGGTGAGGAGCAAGCCAGGGAGCCTTCTCCCCGAAAACATAACCAGGAGCAGGGCCATGCTCAGCATTTGCTTCCTTCCCACATATAAAAAAAAATCATCACGCTGGGCCTGACATGCACAGCACAGAGCTCTGTCTTCCTCAAAGATTTCACCTTGGCTTTGTTGCCTTTCATTGCAAAGCCATATCTCCTCTCCGGATTTCTTTTCACAGTCCATGCAAAGCTTGTCCTCTTGCTGCTACCTTTCCCAGCTGTGCCAATGCCCATGGCAGTCTAACACTGTCCCATGTGCACAGGGGTGTGTAAACTGAGCAGGGCTAGTGAAAAATCCCCCGCTCCCTTCCTATCTGTATCGTATGTTCAAAACCAAAATGCTCTCAGGGCATCTCTGCTCCATGTTCTGGGTCCCGTCATTAGCAACATGTGCTCTTACCAGGACCTTACCCAGCTGGTCTTGTTTCTGCTAGCTGCTCTCCGCTGTCCTAGTGTGATTGATGAGCAGAAAGAGCTAGACAGAATAAAGAGAATAGTGAGCAAAGAAAGAAATGGGAGAAAAGGCAATGAAGGAGAAAGGTGGAGGAAAAAAACCCTTATAATAGTGGAAAACAGGCAGAAAATAAAAAAAGAAGAAAGGCAGATGGTGATGACCAAATAGAGGGAAGAAGCAAAGAAAAAATAGAGAGGATAGAAAGTGTAAAGCAACAGAAAGGAAGTAAAAAAGTAGTGAGGAAGTAAAAAATTGAGTGAATGAAGAAATAATAGCAGAGACAGTCCCCACCTTGAATGTACACATTATGAGAGAAAGCCTTTTGACCAGCACACAGTAAATAGCTCGGTCCTGAGGTAGTAGGTGCTGCCCTTTCTGTGGGACTGGGGCAGTCATTTGTCACAGGCATGATCAAAGGCACCTAAAGAGCCTTTTGAGGGAGTTATCCCACCAGGATCAGAGGCAAAATCTCTTCTATGAGCTGGACAGAGTCATTAAATCAGTTATCAGGAAGCTGATCTGTTGCAAGTTCATGCTCAGTGCTTTTGGCAGTAGCGTGTTTGTGTGCCCGTGTCCCCCTCACTGCACTCACCTGGGGAGCACAGATGGGCAGACAAGCGAGTTCACAGCACACTGGCAATAAAGTTCTCTGCCTCCATGCTCCCTGTGAAAGTGGGGACAAATCTTTAGTACATGCAGAAATCTGTGCTCTGTTCCAATGGAGTTATCCAACTAGTTTTAAAGTCGGTCTCTCACAAAATAAAAGACTATTTGAACTCTGCTTTACATCTTTTTTTTTCATTGCTAAGGTGTAAATCTCACAATGAAAGCCCACGTTTTACCAGTTTAAGGAATATTAAATGAAAGCAATGCTGCTACATTAAATGTTAAATCAGGGGAAACGAGTAAAACCCACTTTATCCCCTTTATAATCTTCTGAGCACACATGCTAGCAAGCAAATTCTGACTGAGTTACTGCCATGCAATACCACAGGTGGAAGGAGGTTGCAGGCATGAATATGAAGGCAGAAATTGTGCAAGGAAGTTTTTTGAGGGAGTTCACAGCAACGGTTCTTTTGTCCCTGTGGGGACAATTACTCTGCTGAAGCACATGATTGCTGGCGTGCACTAGGCTTGCTAGATCAGAAAATGCTGGAGCCCTTCCATGGGCTCTTTGCTTTTGAAGCTTCAGCTCTCTATGTTCAGAGTAACTAAATACATTGGTTTTTGGAAAGAGATTTTACTAATCTGCAAGACCTAGGGTAAGATTTTCCAAAAATTCCCAAGTGATTTAGAAGCACTTATTCTTGCTTTCTTGCAGAGCACGGGTTCCTGCGCTGCCTGGACATGTTCTAAAGCACCACCACAAATCAGAAAATGCTCACCAAATTGTGCTCATCTGTACGTGGTAAGCAGCCAGCAAAGAGCCAAGAGAGGAGGCAGTAGGGGGACCCTGGCCTCGGAGTCACTGGTGTGGCACTGCAAGAGTGTAACTGAGGGCAGGAGCCAGCTCTTCACCACCTCCAGCTAATGCCAAGCAGTCAGTTGCTGCATTCAGCAAAAATAAACTCAAATTTATAAAACATGATTTATGTTTAGGCCTGACATGAACATTGGAAACACTCTTGTTTCAGATTCTGTAGCCATGATATTAAGTAGTAGTATTCAGCCTCAAGTTACAGTATATAGGAAAGTTTCGCAGCTGCTGTAAACGAATATCCCTGTGCAGGTATTGGAACTGGCTTCCTCAGAAGGGGCTTTCAGAGAGCAATGGGAATTTGCACCACACGAATCTCTGCCCCTGGGTGCCCACTCTTTATATGCTGAACCAGCAAAAACATCCTTAGCATTAAAGGCTGTGCTGGAAAAACAAAATCAGACTCTTCAGGATATGCCATTAATTAAAAGACACATTATCAAGAGATTAAGACATTTACAATATAAAGACTATTTCTGATCCATTAAGGTATTTTGGAGGTCTTGGTTTAAAACACTACTTGAATCTTTCCCCAAAACAACAAAAAAAAAACAAACAAGAAAATTGGCAATAACATGTAAATTAGATGACTAAATAAAGGCATTTGGTAAGTAGAGTAACTAGTTAATTAAATCTTTTTAAACAGTTAACAAGGAATGGGGTTCATTTTATTTTAGAGCTGTGAAAGCATAAAGGGATTTGAAGGCATAAAAAGGAGAAGGGAAAATCTTTCAATTGCATCAGATGCAAAAACATCCTTCTAGCCCCACACACGCAGCTAAGAAAAGTACAGTGTCAATGCAAAAGTTTTGTGTCAAGAAAAAAGAATACAAACATCTATCTTGCTGTTTTCTTTTGTATATTTCTTAGATGAGCAAGCCTTCAATCCTGTATATCACAGTCTTTTAATCACCTCGCACTGGGGAAAAGAGTGTCAGGACCCTCCTGACCCTGGCAGCAGAGTGTTTCCCATTTCTGCTGTTTCTCATGTTGTTACCTTGTCAGTGTAGGCTACACTGGGCTACAAGAAGGTATCAGCAATTCAGAAGTGTTTCTTCAGCATGACACTTCAGCATGCCCCTTCTTGTTCAAGTTCGTCATGTGTGGGATGCTGTCTTTAAGCTGGACTGTGGAGCTGCTGCACTTTAACATCTCAGCTCTTCCCTAGTGCAGAGCCCTTCCCCTTACCCACACCACATATCGTCCTAGAAACTGGTATCCCAGTCTCTGAGATGGTGGCCACTGGGATTCATCTTTACAGACATTCCTACCATGCATGCTCTCAGTCACAAGTGAGGGGACTGACTCTGCAACCACAAAGACCCTCTTATCCATGTCATTATCAGATCCACACTGTGCCTTGGTTAATTAATTGTGGGTGTGCTCTTGCACTTATTTGAGGTCCATCTGTTGGAACAGGACTGCAATCTCTTGGAGGAGTGGGACTGGTTGTCTCATTTGTAGATTTTTTTTCCTCTGGTTGTATCTTGCAGGGTGTCTTCTTCAGATCTCACTCTATCTGTGAGGCAATTTCATGCCTTAAAATGTGATGGTGTCCCTTCAGTTCTACATCTCATGGTGGCAGGTCCATTTTAGGCATAGCTGGCTAAAGCTTTAGCAATGTGTTAATAGGAATGTGAAGCTGACATTTTCTGGAAACAAACTCAGTAACCACCTCATCTATTTTCGGTGTCTAAACTGAAAAAGAATGTAATATGTAAACATACAATATCAACTGCCATAAGCTATTTCAGTGATTTTTATCTTTGAATTTTAATATTAAAAGCTGTTGGTCATAAAAGCACAGAAAATATTTATCTTCTTTAAAAGCAAAAGCATTTTTAACATTCTTAGGAGCTGATACTTGTGAAGAGCTGCATTCGAATCTTGAGATATTAAAGTCAACATGATCTAAATGCATATTCATATAGTTCTAAATAGTGCAGCTAATCAGTATGTTATTCTTTCTCCAAAGGATTAACTTTTTCCTTTGTCACATCTGGCTTTTAAAAACATCAGTCTCAGCACTGGGTAGACTGCATTAACATAGAAGATGAAATCACTTCATGACAAATACTCAGTGTACTGCTATATGCTATTATACCAAAGCCTAACAGCAAACTTCAGCCTTTACAAGCAGAACGCTGGCCAAACTGCTTAGTTACCAAGTGTGTTTGCATTTGTGTTTACAAACTGAACACATCCCTTCCTTCTTTTAATTAAAAAAAAAAAAAACAAAACAAAACAACAAACCTTGTAATTTATTAAACTAACGCTGCCCTTCCTTGCCAAAGCTTGGATGGGGGAATGTCCCTTCCAGTCAATCACCAAAATTGTTGACCGCACTTCTCCCCTCCATCCCTTTACCACACCCCATGTCAGTGGAGAGATCTCCACCCCAATCAGGAACAATTCATCTCCTCTGGACAAGTACACAACATATTCTTCACAGGAAAATCAGTTAATCTTTGGCAACTGCGTGTTTGTGGGTACTAGAAAAGCCTTCATGTTTCTCCTGTAAGTAGGGGTGATAATTCTTCCTTATCTGACAGGGTTATTGTAAAATGACTCTATTCATGTTTGTGAGGAAGTCAGATACCCAGTGCAGTCTGCAAGAGAAAAGCCTGTCAATAAACCAGGGATGCAGCTCTGCAGAGGATGCTGAGAACTGCCTGGGAAGTGGGATGAACTGGCCCAGCAGAGAGGAGATGCCAAGGGGACCCAAAGGTTCAGGAGGAAGTCAACATTTCATAGCCTGATCATTCTGAGAGCTGATGGAAAACTAGCAAAAAAACCCCAGCATCATTATGTTACAACAAGAGTAGCCAACAAAGAGCGACAGACTGACTGACTGGCCAATACTGTAACATCATATTTTCCGAGGAGGCTATGCTAGAAAACAAAAGTGCACACTAGGGGCAATCCTCGTCAGCTGCGATTGTCTGTACTGACGCAGAGCCTTTGAAGAAAAACCACAAGCTCTCACGTTGGGTTAAGACTTTCTCGGCATATGACACAGCTAAATGGGCAGAAAAGGGGCTCTTTCTGCTCCTTCCCCTCACAGAGGCTTTTCCAGGCTTCTCTGCCATTGAAGGAGAAATGACGCAGTATAGCTTTGGTGGAAAACATGTAAACAGATGTAATATCAAACGCTTATTTAGCCAAGTACCAGATTTTCCCCATCGTATTATCATTTTCCCCAGCATACATTACAATACAGTTACAAAATTCCTCCTGGGTCTGTAGGGGAGACTCCTGTATCGTGTGACCAGTGGCAAAATTCCCATCCACTTCAGCAGGGCTGGAGTTTCACCCGGTCTCTCTTTCATTCTATGGCCTTTTTCTGCCTGGAGGGGGAAATTTTGTGCTCACATTTCATCTCATGGGCTGGTTCCTATATACGCTCAGTTACACTAAACCACAGCTTGGCTCTGCACAGTCCTTGAGGTGCACCTCCCCACATTTAAGCCCTTACCAGCCACAGCAGCAGAAGCTGAAGGGGCATCCTGCTGCTTTCAGTAAAAACACTTCCGTGGCCTTCGGATTTTGTAGTTTCGCTATTCTGAGTTGGTCACTTTATTTTTGTCTTAGCCTGTATTTCAAAGTACATTGCCTCCTGCGTGACCTGAAATAAATTAAAAGGTACCATATGCTAGAGGACTTTAAAAAGTGCATACATTATCTGAGCAAATATGCAGAAATCAAGTCTATTGTGGCACTCTTTCCTTACAGACATCCCATCCTCAAGGTGTGGTACGTAACACGGTTGCCTGCCAGACATTTACTCTTCTTTCTCCCTCCCACGCGCAGAATAAATGAAGGGGCTAAAACACAGCGATGCTAGACAAAGACAGAAGCAACATCTCAAGCCGCCATAGCGCAAGGCTTGCAGGAGACTCTGCCCTCCGCTGTTTTGGGGCAGGCTGCTGGAAGCCGTGTGCCCCCAGCTCCCTCCTTTGCTCCCCAGTGCGGGGGGCTGAAGCGGCAAGAGCAGAGCCCTGCCGGACACGGGCACTACGGTGGGGCAGCCCGTGGGGATGCTGCACCTCACCTGGGTACCACTAAGGCCAGCCAAGAGGAAAAACCACCAGTAAAGCTTCTGCAACTTCCCAGAGAGGAGGAGGAGGGGTTGCGTCTCTGTCCCAAAGTGTCCTGTGTCCACAGTGAGGCACCCAGCCCTTCCAAAGTTCACCAGCAAAGCCATTTGCTGATGGAGGTCCGATCCAGGTGTCCCCACCGGAGCCACATGATCCCCCTGCCCATGTGAACCATCACCTCGTGCCCCCACTCAGACCCACTCGTCCCCCACGTGCCCACACGGCTCTGGGCGAATCGCCTCGGGATGCTGGCTCGGATGCCATCTCACAGATGTGCCAAGGAGGACTCTGCCTCCACTCACACTGGCCACCAAAGGTGACCAAAGGTGGTCACCAGGCCTGGCAAAGCCGTGAAGTCCAGAATGACTTTATTTCTAATAGGCGTTCCCCAGGAGGAGAAAAAAAATACCCCACTAAGAAAGAAGCTGTGCATAAACTGAACAGACTCATGCAACATTTTGCAAGGAAAGTCTGACTTCAGGATTAGATCATTTTAATAAGCAACAATAGCAGTGTTTGCCAAAATACATGCACTGTTATGTCTCTCTCTAGCAAAGGGCTGTGTGCTGAAATCTGCATGCTGTATGGCAACCCTCATTACCTTCTATTAAATCAGATTCATCTCCTTACTTATATTTATAAGTGGTCAGCTGATCAGTTCAATTAAGCCACCCTTAACTGATGTTTATTGCATTTGCATGTCCGTGTTACTCTAAAAAAAACCCAGTCAAAATTGGCGTGAACAGGAGCTAAAGCTTCAAACAAAAAAAAGGGGGGGGTGAAGATTTGCTTTTACAAAATGAAGTCAAATGAAAATTACTCTAGGTGTCTGTTTGAAGAGATTTTCTCACAGATACAATAACTATCTGCAGTCTGTGTTTCAAGTAATTAAAAAATCTTACACAGAAGGGCTGCATATGTATCTAACTGAATAAAATGCTAGCACAAAAAGTAGTATTACCACAAAAAAAGAGTATTGGGAGCAAGCACAGAGTCTGGAGGGAGTTGGAAAGATGAATTAGTCATCTCTGATTAAGAGTTCAGGAAGTACAGGCATAGAAATTAAAAAGGCGAGGAGTTGGAAAGAAGTTAAGAAAGTTTTTCTATCATATATAGATAGAGTAGAAGGACTGCAAAGTGAGGCTGATGGGCAGAATGGAGAGTGTTGAAACAAAGAATAATTTAGACAAGGCCCAAAAACTGGGCTTCAAATAAAGATGGTGATCTTGAACATGGGAGCAAAGTTGCAATGGCTAAGAACAGTAGCTGGAAATAGTAGTTGCCCAAAGGCAGGGTGTGAGTAAATTTGAAAGAAGATAATGCATAAAATGTAGATGGCACTTATGTTCCTTCTCCTGTAATCCTGGAGCAACTAGCACCTGGAACTGAAAATGGTGAAGTCAAAGCAACTAAAGGCACTGTGACAAGTGGAAAAGGCAATGAAACCTGAAGTGCATTTAGTAGGGTCGACGTGACTTTCAGGGTACAAGACAGCTGACTTCTGGAAGAAGAAAATGCAAAAGACCTATTCCTTTTGGCCTTGAGTAGAACATTTCCTACTGCATTGCTTGCAGAGATTGTTGCAAGTGACAGCAGACTAAAAGCAGAGCAGAACAGACTGCACAGCAAGGGCATGACTGTATTGAAGGGAGGTTATTAGTGGAGTTCATCCAGTGGAAAGTATTGGATCTTATGGCAACACTTTCAGGAATGACCTGAATGACTTGCTACAGTTTGTCATGTGTTAATGAAATTTGCTGCTAACGCAACACAGAAGGGAACTGCCAAGAGAGAAGGACTGCAATATCATTTGGGAAAAACTGGATGACCTTGAAGTCTGGAGCAGTAGAAATGGAATTAAAAGTACAAGATCACATACTTAATGCCTAATAAGTAGGATCTCTGCTATAGCCCAGGAGTTTGTTTGTGTGAAACAACTGAGAAGAAAGACTTAAGTGTGTTATTCAGGGTGTTGTCAAGCCACAAATACAGTACATCCATAAGAAAGGCAGATGTGATCATAAGATGAATCAGATATTTCCAATACAAGGTGTAACGAATCAATGAGATTACACAAAATTCTTGTGACACCTAATTGGTACTGCTGTGCACAATTTTGGTCACCTCTACTCTGAAAAGTGTAAATGAAATTGGAGCAGCACTAAGTAAGGTTACTAGGGGGATCAAGTGACTGGAGAAGTTATTCTACACAAGAAGAACAGAAAACCAAGGATAAATGCGTACAGTTGCTCTCTAAAAATCTAACACACCAGGGATGGGATGGGATGGGATGGGAGAAAAGAGGAGAGGAGAGGAGAGGAGAGGAGAGGAGAGGAGAGGAGAGGAGAGGAGAGGAGAGGAGAGGAGAGGAGAGGAGAGGAGAGGAGAGGAGAGGAGAGGAGAGGAGAGGAGAGGAGAGGAGAGGAGAGGAGAGGAGAGGAGATCCCATGTTGTCTGAACTTAAATGCAGAGCTGCCCGAGTTGAACAATTAAGATGCAGCAGAAAAAAAGTTACCTCTGTACTGCAGCTCTTATTTCACTGTAGAGGTCATTGGCTTCCAACCCCACCCAAGGCAGCTGTGTTTGAGTTTTTCAAACCAAGCCCAAAACTTGTGACTGTTTTTGGCTGGAGGTGAGAACAGAAGACTGCTTGAAAGGAATGCTTGGAAGGAACAGGGAGGGTGGGAGAGGAAAGCTGCACATGCCGGGCTGGTCGGGGAGGATGCAAAGGGGCATCTCAGGGGTGGTATAATGAAGGTCCAGCAAAGGTTAGAAATACCTGAAAATCAACAGGAAAAAAGTAAGGGTAGCCAACATACAGCAAAAGTTCAAGCTCTAAGTGTGCCTGACACAAATAGTATAGGCAGCCCTGAATGCCATACCTCTTCAAAGGCCTTTTTTTTGGAGAACTGAAATTTACAACTCACCTGGGATTTATTTTTATTTTATTTTCTAAGGAAGTGCTCTGCATTTCATCTGATCATTTGCAAATAGAAGGAAAAGGTTGGATATGTTTAGGAATCCCCCAATACATGTTTTACAAATAACCCTGCAACTCACTTTCACTGTGCCTCTGCTCTGGGTGAGTCACCAGCACACATGAAAGACAAGGAAGGAAGTGCTGGGGTTAACAAAAACCAGCCTGCTTGCAGACCTAATTCTGATGTTAACAATTAAAGAAAACAGAAGATAAAGTATTCCTCCCAAACCAAAACCACTCTGTTCAGAGTAAGACAAAATCAAAACAGGAGTAATCTATTCCCCTTCAGTGTTGCAGAGGAAGAAAAACATAGAATAAGCACTACACACAGGAAAAGCTCTGGATTTTTCTATAGGATCAGCAATAACAGTGGGAACTGCCCGGCAGGGATCTGCTGGTGAGTGTCCAGCAGAGCAGATGTTCCCTGGATACTGCTATCAGCATTCCTGCTTGAGCTACTGCCTGAATTTAGTAGCCTCCTTCATTTCAGAGGTGTGCTTTTTCTAGTTTGCCTAGGTCTTCTCACCTGGTAGCGAAGGGCGAGTTGAGAAATACAGCAACTGGAAGGAGGAGAGCCTGCAAAGGCAAGGTCAGAGAAGCTTGACCACCAAACAAGAAGCTTCTGCTTTTGTGTCACATCCTCTAATTAAATATGCGGCAATCATTACATGTATCCTTTACTCTGCACTATCCTCAGCAGACTTCTTTAGCCACAGGGTCCCAGATTATTCCAGCAGCATAACAAAATGCCCTTTCCAAATAATCCTCCCCCGGGAATGTGTGCCACTGTAAGGATGCAAAGTGCTGTTGATGCAAATACAGCACTACCGATAAAACTGGTACACCCATGAGTAACACAGAAAACACGCTGCACCCTCGACTGATGCTCCAAAGCTGGCTGAAGCTGCCGCACCAGTGCAGCAGCCTTGGTACCATTTTGGATTTTCCCAGCAAACGGGCGAAATGCAGGCCTGGCCATCAGCCACCTAACGCAGCTTCCTCCCCACAAGCAATCAAGGACATGAGCTGTCAGGCACAAAGACCACGACACGTCATCCGGGGCAGCCCTCGCCAGGGTGGGCACCCCCTCGGGGGGCTCCCGTCAGCAGCGTGGACCGGGGCTGCCCTGGGGCGGGGGTCCCCAGCCGGGACAGCTGGAGCCTGCTCCAGGGATGGAGCACTGGGCTGCCAGGAGGGCATTCTGCTGGCACGCTCAGCACCGCCGGCCTAAAACTGTTGCTATATGGTGTGCTCCTTCCTCAAGGAGCACAGCCTCAGCGTGGCTGTTCTGGCAGAGCTCCTCCATGCAGGAGAAGCCAGAGTTTAACAGCCCGTCCTGTCACATTCCCTACGCCAGTCAGAACAGGATTTTATGCAGTGGGAATAGGTTCAATACCCTGGGGCAGCTCTTTCAAAATAAATCTACAGATCCTATCGGCAAACAATATCTTCTGTGTATAGAGAGACAGAGAAGTCAATCAATCAGTCAGTCAGTGTATCTATCTATCTCAGCATCCCCCATCTTTTACCCTCTGCTCAAATGAATATTCATTTGCAGTCAGGTCAATAAAGGGCAGTCTCTGCTGCAAGTCTACGTCAGACTCACACCTCTGGATCTACCACCATAATCGTGCTGCTATCACATCTGGCCAAGTGTGATTTTCTTCACATGCACTCTGCCAGAAAGCATTGCTGCTACGATCACCTAGGAAGGTGGCTCCTGCAGCAGAAAGACAAGAATTCAGCTGCCAAAGGAGTCATGCACAAAGAAATTTTCCCAGAAAACCTATTTCCCAGCCCACATGTTGCATTATTTGAAAACTTGAAATTCATATAATCTTCAGAAATGGATAAAAGCGTGTCCTTTCCTAAATGGTAAGTGACTTCAGGGACAAGCAGAAAACTAGCTTTCTATAGTGCAAGTTGCTTCTTTTCCTAAACTCCTGAACCATGAGGCTTTGCATCCAGTATCTATTTCATTTGCTAGCCTGCTCAAAGGTCTTTATTGTCTGTTAGATGTTAGAAAGAGCTGCAGCTTGTTGAAATTATACTGTATCATAGTTGCTTGGAAATTCCTTGTGCCTTCCCTTGGCATTCAGTCAAATAAGCAAATGTGTGTATAACAACTTTTTCCTTCTTAATGAGAAATCTTGTAAACAATAGAAAAACAAATTAAATCTCTGCAAGTACTAGATAAATAAAGCTAAAAGTTTGTACCTCCTGTAGGAAATGTCGTAAGCTGTTTACTCTGAAAAACAATTGATACCATTGACTCTTCAAGTCTTTCACTAGGCTAACGTTATGGAAGAAAGCTGCAGCAGTGGAAACTGTTTCAAGGCACTTCTGCGACGTACATCAGCCTTGTTTAAGTATAAGCCACCCTACAGATGAACACAACAAACCTAGCAATGAACATCTCTGCCCATTCCGCTTTGGGTCTGCCTATAGCAGCTGGGGACACAGGAAGGGTACCAGATAACACAGTAGCTTCTGTTCTGTGGGCAAAACTTGTAAGTGGGATGAAACCACAAAACCTTTAGACAACCATCAGTTGCTATTTTTCCTTCATACTTAACTATGACCAAGCCTGCAGATCATGGTGGGTGATGCTATTTGGACCTGGTGGTTCTCCACTCATTATGCCCCATTTCCCAGGAAATCTGAGGGTTGGAGTCAGCCTGGGCAAACCTTCCTCTACAGAGGTGGCTGTAACACTGGTGAGGTGAGAGGTGTTTCATCCTGGTTTCCTCTGTCATACCAGCTTCAGCTCCGATATGCTCAGGCCATTTCTTGCGATGAGGAAGGAGTGATGCCAGCCATGGATGTGGGAATGGGAGCAAGGTCACCCCTGCAGAGGAGGTCTGTACAGGTAGCCCCATCACAGTTACAGAGAGGGGGACCAAGGGAGGATATGCTTATGAAGACTGAGGTTCATGAAGTAATTTTAAGAATATGAAACAGAACATCTCTAGAAGAAACGACTGACCGGCTGCTATTAGACACCTGACTCAGCTCACCACCTGACGTCCCTGCATTAAGATACCAGCAGCTCTGTGACGCTGATAGAGCAGTGATGGCTTATACCTGCTGAAAGACTGGCACCTTTGTTTCATCTCGGGAGCAGCTCAGATTCAGAGAGATCAAAAACATTGCAAGACAAAGCCTGCATGTCCTTTTCTAGAGTGGTGCTGATATTTTTGATATTTTGCACTGATATCTGACTGAAGGTTTCTTGCCTAGTCCTATCGATATTATAAATGTTCTGCAAGAAGAGTTCATCACTTTTGCCTCAAAAACATAGAAGTGGCCATAAATACATAGCAAAGAAGGGATCCACCCTGAAGTCTGTTTCCCTAATATGTGCTAGAAATATTTGGGCAGCTCTTGATGCAGTCCCGTGGAGTTAAGTCATTATATGCTATTGACTTTGATGTGATAAATTTAGTATTATCTACTGTCACATTTTATGAAACTTCATACCCTGATTGACATAAACTGCTATAAAACCTCATATCTGAACTCAGATCAAAAGAGATTATGCACTAGCTCAGACAGATGCTTTTTATTCAGTTCTTTCAGAAATGCCTGGAATTTCTACTGCAAGCCTTCTCGGGACTTTCCGCAGATAGCTGGTCATCCGCTGCGCAGCCTACAGATTTCCAGGAGTTGCTGCAGACCTTATGAGAGCTGGAAGAAAACTAATTTTCCATAGCTCAGGCCACATTTTTTCCCGGGGAACCCTGCATTCCACAGGTTTCACTGTCTGAATTTGATCTATGTGAAAGCCAAGCTTCTAAACATGTTCCCCATGAGAGATTTATTTTTTTGCTACCACAAATACTTTAAAGCAGGCATCACAGTAGAAAAATACTGGAAGAAGAGAAGTGTTAGAACAGACTATAGAAGGGCAAGGTAACAGTATCGTAACTTCCCAAAGGCTGAGATACTCAGAGAAGTCTGTACACGCTAGTCATTCATTAAGAAAGGAGGATTCATGGGAGGTAACTGCCAATTTTTTTGCTGGAACCTGAACATCCCTACCCCTAGTGACCACCAGCTACCCCTGGTTTCAAGGCTTCACAGGGCGTGACACTCCTCCTTACACCAGAAAAATCCACTGTGTCAGGAGAGCAGACATGGTGTTTCTGAACATACTGACAATTTTGACATTTCCTGACAATACCAACAGTCACAGGAGGAGTTTCCCATGACCACAAGTAGCAAGTGCCCCGTATTGTAAGCCTGGCACATGGAGTTATTTAGATCAAAAACGGATCCTGCCCTCCCCTCTCCTACACACCAGTAAGACTGGGGTTGAGCACTGCGATTCTGAAGTGACCTTTTGTTTGACTTGTGCTCCTAAATCTCTACAGTCATTTGTAAAAGCCTGCTACCTCCATATCAGTGCTTACTGCAAGCATTGGTAAGATTCAGCAGCAAGGAACTGCTAAATGTAAAATGACAGTGCAAGTCAGTGTCTTGTTTTCTGCGCAACGTGTGCCTCTGAACTTGCCTTGCTGTGGGAATTGTGCGTGCAAAGCTCGGTGGGAGCATTTCTGAGTGGTCCAAGAGCAACAGAAGGGCCTTCCACCTCCTTGGTGGCCCCTCAGCTGGACCAAGGCAAACACACAATCCGGGAAAGATCCTCTTGCCAGACTAGGATTACCCCCCATGTCCACAAATACCCTTATCTCACTGACCGTGTCGGTAAGGCTGGGAGGAAAAGCCCAGCTGTAGGAACGGTTACCTGAACTTGTCAAATGCTTCGCGACCGCTGTCTCAGCTAACCCTTAACACCCGATGCCCTTCCCAAACATGGTGCTCTGTCAGGATACAGCTGGAAGAGTGGGCACCCCGGGCTCTCCTGTGCCTGGCCCTCCAGCATGGAGGGAAGAGCCGTGCACAGGGGGAATAAGGTGGCCCAGGGCTTGGACTTGGTCATGATCCAGCCTCTCCCTGCACACAGACAAGGGCACTGAAATGGGCAGAAGAGCAGTTCTGCCTAAAACACACTTCTCTGCAGGCAGCAGCAGCGTGGAGAGTGGGCTAGACACATGATGTCATCCTTTTTATCATCCATAAATCTCCTGCTCTCCATACTCCTAGCCAAATCTATGACATGGTGGATCAAACTTTGCTAGAGAAGGACTAGGAGCCCACTTGTTATTTCTTATGCAATAACCTGTGGGTCTGCCACAAGGGATGTCAAACATTGTTTATCCAAATCTATAAATCTTTTAAGACTTAACATGGGGTTTAGGATGTACCTTCGGAGCAGCTCTGTTACATATTCTGTAAGAGAAACAACTTCGCCCTGAAGGGACAGCACTTGCAAGTCTTGAGAAACCACTGCCGTGGAACATGCCCTTTCCTTCATATAAATATGGTCACTAAAGATTTGAGCTTTTAGCTCTGCTGAAACCATCAGACTAACAAGTACCTGTTGTATCCAGATAAGCATGATGGGGATGGATGTGTCACCTTGAATTTTAGGGCTGGTTTCATGTAAATGCAGCAGTGCAGAGCAGATTAGAATAAAATGATTCAGGAGACATGTAGGAGGAAGAAGATAAGTTATGTCCACAAGTAAGTAACTTTTTATCTAAGTATTTAGATCTTATAGGACACAGAAAAAATCCAGGTCTGGACAAGATCAAAGAGCAGTTGACCATTACATTAAAAAATATCACTCAAGAACACGTTCTTCTCCGTTGCAATGTATTACCTCAGTTTGGAGAGTTAAAAGAAACATATAACTTGCAATGCGAATGCAAAAAAGTGGATGAGCTGAGAGGCCTCAAACCCTCCAAAGCAAACATGACAACCCCTGACAGCAGTCCTAGCACAAAGCATCCCCCCGCCACAGGCAGGTAGGCTTTTACCTGAGGCGCAGCCTGGACCTACAGTCTCCAGCATTCCCTAAATACCTTTGTTCAGAAAAAAAACAAGGGGCATTTTCAGACTTGAAATTGCTCTCAGAGCCATGCCCAACTCCATCTCTACTATCTGCAGCCCTCTGACAAGTGCAGAGCAAGTGTCTCTGGAGGGTCCAGAGGAAACCAGCCAAGGAGACCGCTTAACCTCCTGCCCAATATCCTCTTCACAGAAAACTGCCTCTCTACCAGTGGCATCTTTCTCTTCCCCGGAGGAAAACACAGTGGAAAGGGAGCCTGGGGTAGAGCTGGAAGCACAGCTGTGTTTTCATGAGGAAGGACTGGCCAGGTCCTCTGCCTTCTGAAGGCTACAGCATTTTTGACATTAAAAAACACAGGGGAATCAAGTACCTCCTAATCCTGTATTGGAAAGAAATGGTGGTAAAAGGACTTTGAAAGGACGCTAGTAGGATGTGAGAGACAAGTCTGTAGTCAGTAGCTACAGCTAGATTTCTATGCGTGGTGGAGCTCATAAAAGTATTAAATGAAGTGAATCATGAAATTTTTCTCCAGCCTTGTAGGTGCTCAAGATCACATCTTCACTCAGATGCTGTGTACAACCATTTTCAATTTTTCAGTGTTTACTCATTGTAAAGATGATCTCAACAGTTAATGCATAAAGCATCATTCCATGTAAGTATCTTCTAGGATCCTGAGATCACTGTGTATTAAAATATCGCCAGATTGCTCAGCCAAGATTAAAATCCCAAGAAATTTTATGGGCTTTGTGTGAGCTGCAAAGATAATGAATTCCCGGGGAAGGAAGCATGACTTTTTATTGTGTAATGTTGAAAGTGCACCTATACTTAGATAAAATCAGAAAATGCAACTGGCATTTAACTTAAGAGGACAGGAATTACTAGCAGGTCACAGTTTTGGCCTTGGCAGGACTCAGGCTGCAATGTTCATAAGGATGGCTTGAAGGAAACATTTGTACATATTAATATGAGAAGAAACCATGTCTTAAACACCTTTTGAGACACAGTCATTTCTGAGCCAGCAACAAGAGTGTCTGAAAGAAAAATCACATAGCACAATGTTGTACTTGAAACCAGAAAAACCCCACTGTGGGGACTCACTGGCAGTGTCCCCAACCCTACCCCCATTGCTGTGGTACCTTGTACTTGTGACTTTTGTACATTTACTAAGAGTTTGCCAAAAGCTATTAGGAAGTCCAGGAAGCAGTTGTGGGTCTGGGGTTGATGCATGTCAAGTGTGGGGCAGGAGGAACAAGTGTTCTGCAACCCTTTCCAGACTGAAGCCTGATCCCTGCTGCTGGTCCTGTGTGACTGGGCTCCACCCCACCACTTCCAAACCTGCACTCTCCAACTAAAGAAGAAATTCAATTTTATTATCCTTATTCACAATATATGTGAACTTAGCCATGGAGAAATGTGCCATACAAAGTACCTGAGCCTGAAGGTACACTTGTACGTTCAAGAAGTTGTTGAAGAATTGCTAATACTTATGAAACTATTACTTCTAAGGGCCTGCCAAAGTTATGGTTTGCACGGTTACCAACAACATTAGTGGCACTTGCATAAAGGAAATGTGACTTTGCAGCAGGACTGGCTGCCAGAGCTAACTCCTGTAAGCATTTTCTGACTCATTTGGTAGCCTCATCCTTGCCTGACACCCTTGCCAGGCACAGTACATAATCAGCTTTCCATCTCCTGCAAAATCAGCAAAGTGATGAGACTGCAGGTGAGACAAACATTGGAAAGAACAGGTGTATCGTTTGGCTTTTGCTGAGTTACATCAGTCCTGAGCTGGACTCTCACATACATGAACAATCTTGCCTTTGAGCCGAGAGATCTGTACATTAGTATGGACCGACATCTATATGTGAACAGTATTAGCAAAATCACATTCCCTTCCTCACTTCAGTTCGGCTTAGTGGTCTTCCCTTCCCTCCAGGACAGACACCTTTGATTCCCATTATATTTAAAATCAATATGAAAATCTATAGTGTTTGTCCAGACTTTGCAGGAAAGGAATTTAGGGTCTTTTTTTCTGAAGAGCTGTGCAGAACATTTTTCAATACAATGAAGGAAAAAAATCATCCTCCAGTTCCCTGCATGATCTCATGGCAGTTCTGCCTCCTGAACACTAAAATTAGGCTTCTCTTTTTTTGTGGAGGAAGAGCTACAACACTGTGCCACCATGGACAGGCAATGAATCTGTTCAGAGCTCAGGGAGCACAATACAAAGGCACTGTCTTGCGTGGATGTGGAGTCCTTGTGTCTTACACTTGTCCTTGTGTCCTACAGCCACCACCAGGCTGACACCGCTCAGCCCTCTCCCTGTGTTTGGTTACAGCACCCTCTTCCCCTTTACCTCACCCCTTATCGCACCCAGTGTCAGTGGATAGCCAAAGCCATGTTCTTAGTAAGCATATGGTATTCAAGATCTGGATCACAGAATCTGTAACTATTTGGGCTGTTATTGTTGATATCTCTTAAACAGTGCATCTGGCTAATTCTCACAGCCTGTGAGGACTGGAGCTCTGCTATTTTTTACTTGGGATGTTTACATGAACATCAAACTTACTGGTTCGTGGCTTTTTTCAGAAGTATAGATTATTAGTATTTATTTATATCAAGGAAGTGCCTAGAAATTCAAGGCATGGACCAATGCTCAGCTTGGTAAGGTATTACCCAAACACATCATAAAATGACTCTCCACCCCTCTTCAAGTCCATGATCAAAGCAAAAGAGAAGAAAGAACAGGCACATATGGAACATAAGGAAACAACATCTATGTATGACAAAAGTTTACTGTAAGAGTTGCTGGGTTTGATTGATTAAAGACTGTGAACATAATTTGAATGAAACATCAGAGTTAAACATAAGAATGGGGTCAGAACAGGCTGCTGAGCTTTTCCTCAGTCCCCTCCTCACCCTCATGCATGATCTCCTTGCTTTTCCAGGTCCAGGGTCAATGCCCCCTCGGATGCCTTTGCTGGACATCTCCATGGCAATGGCCGTTCATGCAAGAGTGACAGCACATTCCCATCTATCTTTTGTGGCTAGTGCTCCACGTTCAGAAAAAGCGCACCATGACTTAGACACCAACGCCAGAGGGAGCTCAGATCCACACACAGCTCCCAACCCCAGCACTTGGGAATTGCCCCTGACCTGACTGACTGCAACAGAGCCAGAGTTTGATCAGTGTTTTTTATATAAGCTGCACATCACACTCAGGAGACTGTGGCATTCAACACTCTCAGAGGAATGTAGTCCTGTTACTTATTTACGTAGCTGCTCTGCAAAAAAAATGGCTCGCCTGCCTTCCTTCCTTCCTTCCTTCCTAGCCAAGCTGTGCTCAGTGAAACATCTTGCACCCATCTTTTGGCTCATTCACTTTAATCAGAGAATTTAAATATAGTAGAAGAAATGCAATTCCTGTAACAGTGTTCACTTCCATAAAGATACTCATGCATAAGAGACGCAGGTGTGCATTTCTGTCTATGTGTACACATCAGCTGCTCTTTCGGAGAAAGAATCCAACTTTTGTTCTTAGTTTTCCATTACTATTGCTTCCCCTCCCAGTGGGTTTCAAAAGTTAATAGAGCTTCTTCAAAATGATGATATTGTTCCCTTTTCTTGAATACCAGGAAAATCTGATACTCGCAGTAATGATTTATTTGAAAAATCTTTCCACTCACCTACAGCTATGACTAATACTTAAACATACTGTAAGATCATCAGTCTGAGACATCTGAGGCCAAATTGCTCTTTCTGTGATATTTTGGTACGCAACTGAAGCTGATGGAGTTTAACAAAGATATTTATACAAAGTGAGCAGTGTTGGAAGAGAGTGTAACAGCACTTCCAGGGTGCAAAATGTCTCTCACCTGGGCACTCCCTCAGCAGACACAGGTGGATGGCTCTGGGGATGGAGACGCTTACAAACATGGATGTCTCACATCCTGCAAGTTTGAAAAAAAGTAGGGGTCCATTGCCTTCCTCTCAGGTTTTTTGTTTGTAGCTGCTCATTTCCTTTCTTTTCTTCTAAGTGCCTGAAATGACACATATAATCTGGAGTCAGAAGGAGCATTTCCTGCCAAACTACGTGGAATTAGTTTGATTCTGCTTCATTGGGTGAGAAACAAAACTTCTTCCTTTTTACACTACTTCAATCCAAAGCCAAACCATTTTTCCCCTTCACCTGGGTGTCTAAACGAAATGCCTTGACATAACCTTACGAAGAACAAAAAGCACAGCCATGCCCCACACAACCATAAGCTCAAGCGCAAGAGGAGAGGCAGGAGATGAGCACAGCCCTCTTGACTTCTCTTGTCTCTGCAGCGGTGACAAGAGTGCTGTTGTGCCAAATGCCGCTTGTCTTGGGCAAGACAGCTTTTCATCCTTAATTCAATGACAAACCTTTGCATGGTGTCTGCCACTTCATGGGCACCTGGGGTGAGACAATGACTTGAAAGACAATCTCTTATCAGATGTGCCAGAGATCAAAACAAAACTGGCCGACTGACTAAAATAATGAGGATCTTGGTAGTAGTTTCTGAGTTTCTTACATCTCAGTAGCTGCATTGTTTCTGTACCTTAGACCTTGGCATTTAACCCCATCAATAGAGTTGTTTACCCCTTACAGGTGAAAGACAGCAATCTCAAACTAAAAGGATGTTTGCCTCGCGTAGTGGTGAGGGAGGTACATCTCACACAAACACATAGCACCCTTTCTTGCTGCTCAGCAGGCGTATGTGTCCCAATCCCCTCATGAGCTCTTGTGCCTTTCTGCCTGGGACAAATTTTCATTAAACAAGCCGCACAAAAAAAACCCCACCAAGACAAAACCCTGGCTGATGCAAGTTGGACAATAGTCACTGATATAGCACCCAAATGAAATTAAAAGGAAAAAGACAGGTCAAGACAGAGTTTAAGCCACTGAAACTGGAAATCCCATTCCTCTTCTGGACTGTTTTCAGGCAAATCTGGGCTAAGTGGAAGTATTTCTCAGTTGGCTAGATCACAAGTCGCTGCATTGGGAGGTTCAGGGATGCCAAGATGAATGACCTGTCTACACTGTACTGGCCTTCAAGGACTGGTTTGAGGTTGGTGTGTGTTGGCTATTGGCCTCTGTAGGCTCCCTCAAATACTGTTGAGCCTCAGAAAAAAAGGTGCTCATAAAAGAGGAGTGCAGAATGTGGTGTGAGGCCCCAAGAGCATCCTGGCCTGGACTTGCTGCCTGGCAGATTTGGGATGCTGTTCAGGGCATTAGTTTAGCTCTACCAAGTTTCGCACTAAGGTTACTACAAAGACTTCCTGGGCAACAGTGTCATCTTTGCAATCACCAGAATTACTGAGGAGAAGTCTCCACCTCTTGGTTTGTGGGTCTCCAGACACACGGAGAATCCTGTCTTTTCTTTCAGGCATTTGGAAAGAGGCTGGGACTAGTGGGTTATGGCTAGTTCAGCATAAACACTCATTTCTTGCTTCTTGGCTTTTTCCAGACAGCTTCCTCTGGAAAACAGCTTTTCTAACTGCCAGCATCCCTCCAGGCTGCCTGTTTGATGTCTGTAGATGGTGTCTTTTCATCCTTCTGATCCTAGCCTTGTCTCCTCTGCCCGCCCTCTTAAACAAACCTTTGCCACCATATGCTGAGGATGTGAGCATTGGACACTACCATGAGGAAATGGCATTCCCTGAATTAACCAGCTTTATATGAGCAGCGGTGCCTGGAGTTGTTTAACAATGGTGGTCCTTGCTCTGTGGTTCAAGCCTTAGTGTCTCCTCCAGCTTTGTCTCCCAGCAGCCTGGAAGACTGCCTTCAATTTCTGGAGGGAATTTCGGATGTGGCAATTCAATTAATACCCTACTGGGACAAATTTTGGTACAAGGTAAAATGTCATGTTAAATTCTGTAAAGCAATGAGAGGTTGCTAGTGGTGCCTTAAGATACCTGAACACGCTGTGTTGCACAGGGCTGCTGTGAGCAACACTTCTGAATTTCTTTGGATTACGTCAAGACAGACTTATTAGTTTCACCTGCAGCACTAGGCACATCTTTAGCTGTAACACCTTCTGACAATGTCCTAAAACATTCTCTCTGCAAAGATCCAGCTTTTGTTTTGCCTCTCTAGTCTTCGTCTCTCGAGTGGAGTGGACAAGGTGCATGTATGCAGGACCTGCCTCTGCCCTGTCCAGCCACCCCGGTGTGCAAGCAGAATAACCTCTACCACCATGAGCAGGAGAAACCACACCAGTAGTCACCTCATGGCAACCCTGTCCTGTGTTCCTGTTGGCTTGTGGGTGGCTCTGCCCTGGTACAGAGGCTGTGGTGTGGGCAGAAGGGAGTGGAGCTTCCCCCCAAGGGTAAAACAGCTGCTCCCTCTCTTGTGCTGTGCATCTATAAGCACCACTACAACTGCCCCAGCCAGCAATACAATCTGCTCCAGGCTGCTCAGGAGCAACACAGCCCTGTAGCCTGCACTTAAGTGCAGGCAGCTCACAAAGGGCAATAGTAATTTCCATGGTGGTAACAAGTCTCCTCTCTCTAGAGGAAATCCCCCCAAAGACCTTGACTCGGGGTCTGAGTGCTTGGGGGTTTGCTGGAGGATGTGTAATTGCTACTGAAGAGCAAGACGGCCGGTCGCTCAGATGCTTGTGGCTAGAGGGGCAAATGGGTTGGCTGAGGCAATCCCCACTGATTATAGGGGTCTCTGTAATTAGGAGGTTAACGCTATCCCAGGAGACCAGAAAAGGAGCTGGTTTCCTCCAGGGGTCAGCAAGGAATTTTCCCCACCATCACCCGCCGTGCAGCACTGCGCTGCCCGGGGGATGTCCTGGCAGACAGGCACCTACCCCCAGCCTTCACCCTTGTGACCTGATGGCCAGCAGGAAAGCACAGCAAATGACTAGTGCTGGGCTCCAGCCCTCAAGGCGAACATCACAAACTCGTGACCACCATGGAAGGGAGCCACTGGAAACTTTTGTCTTAGACCAGAAACCATGGCCGTGCCATTGCAGACCACTATCTGGACTGTTCCAGCAGCAACCACCCCAGCGCTCTGCTGTGGCTCCCCGCATGGCCCAGCATTGCTTGGCTTGCGGTACAGCAGTGCTCGAGCCCTCATTCCAGCAACCTCCTCTCCTTCTCTTCCCCTGGCCCTGCAGCAAGGCGGCATTTGGGGAAAGTGCAGCTGAGGCAGGAGACAGCGTTTGTCCCACAGCTGCAGAGGCAAGTGACAGGCTTGGGCAACGAAGGCGCAGGTCTTGTTCATGGCTCTCCACCTTATCCTAGTCCTTACCAAGACTTGGTTTTGAGGTGAGAGATAACAGTGAGAGGGATGGGATGAGTTGTCTTTAGGACTTAGTGGTCAGGTATAGAGCTATAAAAACTGGCAGATGGACTTGATTATACTGAAATTATATACGTATGCATAAATATATTTATATGTACATAATTATATATATGTGTATATATAGAAAAGATCTCTATACATGGCAAACCCATCAGTGAGCAGTGCTTATTCTTAAAGCGTTTGCTGCCTCCCATGGGATAGTGTTTAAGGACGAGTATGCTAAGACCTTGGCTCAGATCACATTATCTATAAAGAAGTTGAACATTATTTTTCCAGCCTGTAGGCCGAGGTGACTGGCTGTGTTTCCTCCTTCAGTGGAAGAATACTGAAATATTCAGAGGTCCCACATGAAGTATAAATATGCCAATTCCATTAACTTTCTTAATCATTACCACAGCATCAGCCTGAAAACACATTTGTCCAGAGGTGAATTTTTCCCTAATGGGATAAACAGAAATATCTGTAAGTGTCGTGCTTCTGCCTCCTTCCACAGAAAAGCTGCTTGAGAGCCCAGCGAGGACAGGACTCTGACATGTCCTCAGAAGAGCCCAGTGACAAAAGCAAGGTGCTCTCTGCAGTGGCCAAGAGCCTGGACCCAACCGAAACCTGCCAGCTGTTCCGGTTTACTTTCAGCGAGAACATACCTGCCAGAGGTAAAAATGGAGAAACATCGTGGAATTTGTTGCTTAGAGTTCAGGTCTTCCCTTCCCCATGCCCTCAGTTCCTTCGGGTCACACCGACAGAGCTTTTGCCTCTTCCTGCAAGCCACCATCAGGCTGCATGGATAGATGACGACAACCAGCTCTCTGAATTAAAATAACAGGCAAAGACTTCTAACCACCCTCATAAATGCCCTGTTTTCAGTGTAATGACCTCAATTTTTCATATTAAATTATCTGTCCACTGCAGCTAATCAACCAGCAGAATTTCTCTCATTTCATGTTTTCTCAATGAGCCAGGCAAGAGTTTGTTGTTGGTAACAATGAAACACAACAAACCCACATTTTGCCTTAGGTAATTCAAGATTGTACAGCCCAGTGCGTCAGTGAAATTTTTAACCTGCTTGACAGTTATGGTCCAAATCTTCAACTGTGACTCTGTTAAAAGGTGGGAACAAAATTCCCCTCAGAAAACATCATCAACACACTATCTGCAGATACCAGATTTGAGACATGAAAACACCATGGGATTGCTGCAGTATAAATCTCTAAACAGCTAAGGAGAAAAAATAAGTTTAAATAAGTTGCTAAGAACCAATGGACACACTGTGAGATTTTCCCAGAAAAGACCTGAGAAAAGGGCTTAGTAGGCATTGCAATAAACACAGAGGCACGTAGAGAACATAATTCAGGAGTAGCAGACCTACAATAAATGCGCGTGTTGAATACAATTAAATTGCAGTGTGGAAAGTGGTTGAAAAGCCAACACTTTAAAAAGCCACGTGGTCTCCAAGGGGAGGCAGGCGGAACAGGTTAATAACCAGACTTCAAGGTATCCGTATCAGGATTCCTTAGTATTCATGTTGATGTTTCTGAATTCCCACTTAAGCCACTGAGGATAGGTGTAAAATATCAGTCAGCAGATGCCGTAAGTCAAAAAATATGTCTTATTCCAACACTTTGATAGTAAGTTACAAACAAATTTGTTGTGTAAATGACGTACATATATTTGTGTTCAAATGTTTTATTTAAGTTCATTTTTCACCCTCAAATAGGGATTAGAGTGTAAACACTTTTAAAATTCTGTAATAAAATCCTTTCCTCGAAGCACACTCATAAGTCCAGTGTCTGACTGAACTTTTAGCCAGGCTTCAGCCAACCCAATAAAAAAAGTTATTGGCCAAATGCTAATGATGAATAGTATTCTGTTGATAGAGAACATTTCAGGCAAAGCAGGTCCCGTTCACTAGATTGCAAAGAGAAAGCCCTAGAAGTCCAGTTGCTTGTTGAAGTGTTCACACCCGCATGCCGCTGCGCCTCTGGAGAGGACATCATCTGTTCAGAAGTGCCACGTTTTCAGCACTAGAGCTAAGAAACCTCTTAGGCTTTTTTAAGACTCTTATGTTTTGAAGCAACAGAAAAAATTCTTTTTGGCAAGCATTCTCTCCAAAATGTGCAGATAATTCCTATACAGTAAAAATGAACGATAGAATTGCACTGTACCAAGAGGAAAACTTATAAAACAGACCTTCCTGAGAGGAGCCAAGCTAAACATGTCTAGCACTCTTCAGGAACCTGCCCTGCTTCAGCTCCTGTTGCCCAAACCACAGGGCGGTGCTGGGCTTGGCAGAACCCTGGATGATTACGCTGACAACCTGGTGTTCCCAAGGGGCTGCACCCCTCCAGGTGCACGTGGTAGCCAACACCATTGCCTTTCCTACAACAGGGCCAGGGGCTGCCCCCATCACACAGCTTTGCCTGTAGAGCACCGCATCTATACATCTACAGGCTCATACTCTTCGTTTATTTCTAAAATCTCTAGTGTACTTTCTCTGAACAATTTCTTCCCCTGCCTGTTGCCCTGCCAGGTCTTCTTAAGCCTGCACATAAAAAAACATCCTCAAGCTTATCCTTCTTCCTACTCCTCCAGTGAGTCTACACCTTCCCTTATTGCTTCTTTCACAGACCTCACATCCACTCTCCCTGTGACTGCATGAGCTCAAACATCTGCCCAGGTCTTAGATGCTCCACTGAAACACTTCATTATGCATGATCCCTTGTCTGGCCTCTGGCAAGCTTATGTCTTCCTGTTCTTACTGGGTGGCATGTGTCAAACCTGCCAAGGTACATCCATCTGCTTTCATGAACCAGGTGAAACTGCGAGTTTCTCATCACTTTCTCGTGCAACCAGAACCAGTTTCTCTCACAACCAGGCTTGAGTTTATCCTAACCGTTCAAAGTAGAGCTTTTTGTGGAGTTAAACAAAGAAGGTGAAGAGTCAGAGGTCTGGAGTCCCCTTTCCAGATGTTTCCACTGTTGTAAAGAGGATGGAGGACATGCGGCTTGCTGCACAGCTGCAGCTCCGCTGAGGCCTGACCCACCTGCTGCTGCACTTCGTCTCTGCAGTCATTGCTGAGTTAATCTAAACCATCTGGCTGCTGCCATCTTCTAACAGCCGCGCGTTTCCTGCATATTTTCTTGTCATTGCCAGTGCTTTGTTCCGGTGTCTTTGAGAAAACATCTGCCCTGAGGATTCCCCCTTTTATAATCTCTTTAAAATATCTCACCATCTGCTCGCTCTTAAAATCTCTTCCTTGATCCCGTCACTAGTGACTGGCCCCTCAATGACCTCCCATTTCGTAGCAAGGCGCTTGAGCAGGGATGTTCATTCCTTTGCTTCACATTGTGCAGTATTCTGTATCACGTTTTGATCCAGTGGTTTGTTCAGTGTATAGCAGAGCACGGCCTCTGCTTTAGCAAATGCCTCTTCTCTTGGCTGTTGAAGGCTCTCTGCTTCTTGGCATTTGTACAGTGTCAGAAAGCAGACCTCCACCCTGTCTCTCCCTGCACCAGCCCAGCTCCAGGCATACAGTCTTCGGGTTCTTGCATCCTAACAAACCATCTCCTTCACTGCCCCAAAGCCCTTCCACACCACACACCCGGACATAACCACTCTTGAATCTTCACTGGTTGCTTTTGCCCTTTGTCACCTTGTTTCTTTAACTCCTCTGCTGGGTGCATGCCACAGTCTTTTGCTGCGCTCTCTGCGTGACACCTCGCCACGTGCTGTCTCCATTTACTTTACCTGTTTTCAGCCTCATTTTGTTCAAAGCCAAAAGTGTTTCTTTTCAGCAACAGCAGGATCCACAAGAAGTTCCTCTTCCCCTTTTGCCTTCTCCAGTCCAGACTCCCAACTTGCCTCTGCTCTCTAAAACCCTCATGAGATTCTTGCTTCAAGATTGCTTTCTCCTTTCGCATAACACATCTCCAGATAAACCCCTACTTCTGCAGTGACTCTGCCACTGATGACACAATTTTTTTGACTGTCTTAGCTCTTCCTTTCCTCATGTCTGCCTGAGGTTCTGCTATTCCATAAACCAAAATGTCACTTCAGGTTTTCCCACATATACAAGAAACATAACAGCACTATAAGCTCCTATTGCTATAGTGGCCTTCATTTTTTAAAACCTTCCCGGATACTGCCCAGTTAATTTTATGGTCTTCAGCTTTAGTTGAATGCTGTTATGCATTTCTCCCTCACATCAGTTTGCCAGTGTTTTTGTACCTCTGCAAATAGTGTCTCACTTGCTCGTGCTTCTTAGCTTCTCTCTCCCTTCTTGCTATTTTTAATCACATTATTGTGATTACTTTGCAGCATTTTGGACTCAAAGATTGGAGGTAATAGTCTCTGTTAAATGTTAGTGACATCAAAAACAGGTCCAAAGAGAGCCAGGAGTGACCACTGCTGCCCTGCTTGCCCTGAGCAGCCCTGTCTGTGGAGATGCCTTCTTGCTTCCAAGAGTTCTCTGAAAAATAATTTGGTTTTCAAGACAGGGACTGGGAAACAGAAATTCATATATTTTTCAGATCCACCTGAATGGAAAGCTGAACTGAAACAGTCATAAGTGGAGGTAAATTGTCTGTGGTACTTGACACAGTGGTTATGATTAAAGCCAGTGTGTGGATGATGTAATATATGCTTCAAGAGTTACTCTGTAATAGGATTTTACTTCTTTGCTTTCCTCCAGGCTAAGCAGCTCTCTCCTGATTGCCAAACATGGCTTTGAACATCCTGAGATTCTCTGATGTAGGTTTGGGATCCCAGCAGGACCCTGGTAGGACCCCACTCTGTAGACCACTCCTCTCCTCCATCTGTGCTTAGCATTTGTCTGGTCTTATCTTCACATGTCTTTCCAAATGCCTTCTTCCTAATTAGTGATGGACTGCTACACAAACACATATCATCTGGTTATGCAGCAGTCGTCTGTACTAGATTTTGTGCTGCTTGTGCTTGTGTGGGCAAGCAGCTTCAGTCTGATTTTGCATGAAGCACAGAGCTGCTGTAACCATTGCATTGGGAACTTCGGCTGATTCAACCGCACGTATACGTACCGGGTGACGATCCATTTCATACTACTGTTCTGGCAGCTCACATCAGTTCACAGCAGCAACTGCAGCCTAATCCCCACCAGGAGCAGGTAGGTCTGTACCCATCTCTGCTGGGGGATCCTCAAAGGAAACCAAGTTATGAGAGCTATCGTGCTAGCTTGTTCTTTTTCTGGGATCCTCAGCTCATAGCTGAACATAGCAGGAGCCATCTGTGCATGTCTTTTAACCATCAAAGGTAAGCACTGGAGAGATTAAATCTGACTCTAGCATTTCACAGTCTCAGGGTGTCTCGCAGATGGTGACCCAGCATCCCTGAACTCCTGCCTGTTGCACATGCCACCACAGCGGCACACGGGTGGTCCCCAGGCTAGCCAGAGCAAAGCACGCACAGTACCCACTCCCCTCCCGCCTGCCTCCCTCCAGACCCCTGGCAAAATGCATGGTCTGATATGTCCTTTGGACACCACGGAGTGGCTGATTCTTTGTACACCCCTGGGCATTTCGTGCCACCAATAATACACTATACTGAAGAGAAAAAAATTATGAAAATTGATCGTGAGAGCCCAAAAGCTGTTTCCCCATGCACAATGTGCATGGTTCCCCATGTAACTGTTACGTTACAGCCAGTTCCTGATAAGAACAGTTAATACCTGCTTTAAGATGAAGAGAACTTATTCCGAGGCCTCCTCCACAGCTCATCTTTGAGTTGGGATTTTCTTATGTCTCACAAAGCAAGCCAGCAGGACTGTCACAACTGCTAGGCAAACTGTCAGTATTTTGGCTCCAGACTACCAATATCAAGAAACACAATCTCTTTTTCCAAAGGTTTGAGAGGCATGGAAACCTGTCTTGCTACCACCTGAAGCAGGGAACCAGGAATAAACCTGCCCTTGCGTCTGCCAAAACACTCACTTTAGGAAGTGCTAAATGATCTGGTTTGCATGTAAATACAAGAACAGAAAAACAAGCTTTGATTTCCTCAAGAAAATCTATATACTAAGGCTGATTGGCTTAGTTCATTTGAAAATGTGAAGCACGGAAAGGGTAAAACAGTTCTGTAAGAACGTATCCCGGGTGAACAGCAGGGAGAAGAAGGAAGTGCCTGAAGAGAAAGATGTCGCTGATGTTGGCACAAAGGGGCACAAACTGGACTGTAATACCTTTAGCTTGCAAATCAGGAGAAATCCCTGGCCCGGGGTGCTATAAGGATGCGGAAGAGCCCCCACACTCCGCTGGGACAAGCAGCTGACCAGGTGCAGGGTAGAGTCTTTTTGGGTCCCCAAAGGGTTTGTTGCACGCCCCGCTGCCCACAGTCCAGGGAGCTGGACTTGTCGTGCCAGAGCATCCCTCCCAGGGCTGTGCCCACCTCCAGCACACTGCCCAGCTTTCCTTCCTCCGCCGTTCAGCCTGCTCCCCTGGCATCAGGACGATGGCTGTGGTCCATCCACTCCACAGACAGGCTTCCCCCTTTGCAGGGAAGCATGTGAGAAAGCCCCCAGAGTTCGTCTTATTGCAGAAGCACCAAAGAGAGCACCACGTTGCTTTGGCCAGGGGTCTGCTCTGGCAGCTGTGGGCATACAGCCCCTTTGGTGTCACTCAGCAGAGCCTGGGGCTGATTTCTGGCAGAAGAGGTGTCTTTCTCTACCTGGGAGCCCTACCCAAGCAAGCCAGTTGGCCCTGGTTAAGGAAAGCATTGCAGTATGTTAGAGATAATTTTTAATCTCTTAGAGACCCAGAGAAAGTTACTTCTGTCATTGGATGTTATTTTTGTTTGTTTGAATGCAGCATCCTAGAGAATTACTTGTGCGACTGTGAGGATCTGAAACTGGAATGTTTGAGATGAAAAGAAAAAAATCCATTGGATTTTTTTTCCTTTTTTTTTTTCCATTTGCTTTTAATTTATTAAAATACTTGTGAATCTTCCTGGAGATTCACCAGGAATAAATCCAGAGGGACCAATACTCATCACTTTTCTGAATCCAATTAAATCTAACATCCACTGCCCTCATCGCTAACATATGTTAAACAGAGCTAAATAAATCATCTTATTGTAAATTGCATATAATGTGGCTTCTTTTGTTTTTCTTCTGTGGTCACTGATACCTGTTTTCTGCTCTGAATTTGTCATCAATAAACCAGAACTTCTCCAGAGAGAGCAATTAACTGCTTGTATGAAATAATCTATGAGAAAACATTACCAAAGAATGTCAGCAGGTGGGTTCCATGGACATTACAAAGAGTTACAACCTTTTCTAAAATGGGGAAAATGTTGCAATTCCTGCCACTGTTCACTGCACAACTTGGCTTCTAAGAACACTGGCAAACTGAAATTCGGCATTGCCAACATTTGCAATTGTATCATGAGTTGCTGATACTGAACTTTTTAATGAAGTCCCCACTCCTGAAAGCATCTGGATTAGATGAAAATGTAAACTTCCATTTCTTACAAAAACAGTCTTTCTAACCCACGTGGTTAGAAATGCCTGGCAAAACATGGGTGTCATCTCATCTAGTTTTACTGTCTGTAACTTAGACACCTAGTGCAAGCAGCTCAATCTACTCTACTCTGCAGTCCCTGAAAGAAGCTGGTACCTCCAAGAGATTAACCCGTCCCCCCTACACACTGCCGACTCGAGGTGAGCCTGTATAATAGCTCACGGAGGTAAGGACGGGGCTGCTCCTCCTCGCCTGCACCCACACTCGTTCTTCTTTGACCCCCCCAGCAACTTGATTTAGCCCACAGTAACTTCATTTCAGATGGAATCCAGCAGTGGAAACAAGAAGTTTTGGCCAAAAAAGATCAGCCCAAAGAGCGTAAAGTGAAGCGGTCTCAGGTGGTAACTCCTGGGGTATCTGAGCTGCAGCCCTGCTGTGACAGCCATTTACCCCAATACTGGGGAAAGTGACAAATCCAGGCGGCTGTGTGGCCCCACCAGCACCAGCACCCCACCATTACCTCTGGTCAGGTCTTGGCCTGAACCCCGAGATGGCGCTGGGTGCTGCCTAAGCCACAAAAAGCATCATCTGCACAGGCAGAAAGCTGTGAGCAAAGAAAGAGTATGGAGCTACGAAGACAGCAGAGCCAAACCAGTTTCATCGGTGCCAGATGATACAAAAGAGGGCAATGACCACAGATTGTGATTTAGGAGATTTCACTTAGCATCAGGAAAAAATCTTTTCCTTTGGAGGCACTGCAGCACTGGAGCAGGTCCCAGGTACGGGGGGACTTCCCATGCTTCTCCGCCTTGGGGGTTTCCCCAGGACTGACCTGTTTGTCAAGAGTGGGGCTGGACTAGCTGACCCTCAAGGGTGCCCTCCTACCTGGGTCTGGAAATTTTATGATATCCTCACCCAGAAGGAAGTGATTTTCCCACGAGTGGTTATGCCAGCCCTCACCAGAGAGGACTCATGGCACACTCTCAGGGTGCTGCTGGGAGTCGGCAGAGAGCCTCTGTTTTTGAGAAGCATGGGTTGTGCCCCATGTGCTGGTGCATGCTCCATTTCTTTTTTTAATACTCCACTTTTGTCTTCACTTTCTTACAGCAGCTGTGAAATAAGTTATAATGCTTTAAAGGCTTCCTTCAAAAAATGGTGGTGGTTTTTCTGTTTTCAAGAATCTTTTGAGTAAGTCAAGAACATCCCCCAGTCCATCTGCCTTTCCCTCTTTTTCCATATTTTTGTGAACATCTCCACTGTTTTTTTCCCTTCCCTTCTCTTTCCTTCCCTTCTCTTTCCTCCCCTCACCTGCCCTCCCCTCCCCTTTCTGTTCTGGTTTTCCATCCTCCAGAAGCCCAGGAGGGTTGCTCTTTCCTAACAAAACAGGGAAGTAGCTATACATAAGGCATTTTCAAAGGGCTAATTGCTCTTTCCAATTCTTAGATGTGTCCAATATCCAACATGTTCTCCCTTTGCATCCCTGCTGATGGTGCTTACCCTTCCCTGAGCAGGGAAATCCCTGTGCTCATGATCTGAACATAGTTCTTCCACCAAAGCTTCAGTAAGTAGCTTCAGACTGGTGTCAAGCAGATCCAACTCACCACCCAAATGGTAGCGATGAGTTTTGCAGCAGGAGGTGCTCGTCCATTATGATCCCAGTACGAATGGCACTCACGCTCTGTAAGGTATCATTTAAAATGCTATTTATTAGAGCTAGTGCTATAAGAAGACAATAGTATAGATAGCCTTATGTCCCTTTTAGATGCTGGGAACCCCAAGTGGTGTATCATTGAACATGACTCCAACCCATGCACTGCACGCTATATGCAGAGCCCATCCACAGTAGAGACTCTCCCCTTTAAGTAATTTGAGCTATTATAGGATTTTCTTACAAGGAAACAACTCTACAGTGGTCTGTACAATGGTCTTCTGGTCAGGATCACACCATGTCAAGCGGAGTGCCATATGCTAGTGAGAGAGAAGAAAAACAAGAACCAGCAGTCTGGCTAAAATGAGTGCTTAACATGGTAGAGACTCAAAACCAATGAGCCAAATGGCAACAAGAGTTGCATAGATAGGATTAGAACTGTTTCTATAGCTGCCAAAAACTTTTATATCCCCAGAAGGCTTGTTAAATGTAGGGGAAGTTTGATGTTGGCTGGAAATACTGTGTTAATAGAGGGAAATGCAAGTTCTGTGAAAGAAAATTACTATGTACTACACAAATTTAATAAAAAGCTATTTGGAAGACAAATACAGTAGTGTATCATGGGTAGAGTAAAAGTGACTTTGAAAGAAGTAATGGTTAAGAAAACCTAGCACTTGCTCTCACTTTTTAAGACATTCAAAATAAGAAAACAGCAGACAAGCTGGAAAACATGTATGTTTTTCTATGTAAGAAGTAGCTGGACATGGAAATTCCCAAAATATGTTGTTACTGGAGGAGTGGGAAATGCCATGGGAGGAAGAGGAAGAACAGGGTGATTTCACAGTTTGAAACCCAAATGTCTATCTACATGGGGAATGCTTCCCCAGATATCCAAAAATCTGTCTGTCCCACAACCCATGCTGGTGGGCAGTTATGGGGAACACTGGATTTCTACTTCACGTAAACACTGGATGCTCAAAATACTGCATTTGAAGAAAAAAATGTGGAAGAAGAAAAATGTCACCAGAATGCAGGTAGCAGACAGCTAACTGGACACCAGAACTGGAAAGCAAAACAACTCCTCTTTGGGCTAGAAAAGCAGCCACACTGGTTTTGGGGTGCAGCATTTGAAACACCATTAAGCATCTGATGCAGAAAGGCTGCAAGGCTAGGAGTAAGAGAAAGATTTTTTTTTTTAAGTCAGAAACTGGTAGAAAAAGAAAAAAAAATCCGATCAATTGCACTAAATCAACCAGCTTTCCTCAGAAACAAGAACTTGTTCTTTAGGAGCCCACTGAGCCGCGGTGTAATGGAAGGGGCAAGTGCGGCTGAGCGAGACTCCTTCACCAAAGTGTCCAAAACTTCCCCTGGCCCAGCAGCCAGCGGCTGCCTCCCACGCTGCTGCACCTTGCTGTCTGGAGGGGGTCCTCGGCATGGCAGGAGCCCAGCTCACCCAACCCCCTGTTTTGGGGTGTGGGGCCCAGCAGCACCCTGCTAGGGGCAGGAAGCCTTGAGAAGGGCTGAAGGGGCGAAGGCAAGGAGGAGCAAGGCTGTGGCACAGCACTTCTCTTGGCCCTTGTGGTAAAATCCCACCACCCTGTCTACAACCTGGGCTTCACTTTCGACTCACGCTTTTCTCCAGGTCCTCGCACCTAGGCCACCTGCATCTTGCACATGCAGCACGCTGACCTGCACATCTGGACAACTACCTGTAAAAGCGGTTTCTCACTGTCTCACATCTTAATTAATGCAGGGTTCTTTCCTCCAACCTGGACAAAAGCTGTTCTGATCCACCATTTCACACAGCTGCCCTTCTCTCAGCCCATCACTGTGTGGTCTTACCTCTCCCTTGGCATGTCCACAGCAGCATTCCCTCATCTTGGCTATTTTGGTTTGTCAGTTGGACTCAATGATCTTAAAGGTCTTTTCCAACCTAAACGATTCTATGATTCTATGATTGGTTGCAGAAGGGCAGAGGCAGGAACGTGCTCCTGAGGGCACATGCAGACTTACATTAAGGTGTACCTGCATCGTAGCCAGCAGCAAACAACCTCTGTCCATCTAAATTTGCTTTCAGTCACCATGCGTCCAGCACGTGCTCCCCTGGGGAATCAACACAGTTAAGGGCAGAATGCGCAGGAACATACACAAGGGAGAAGTAGCAAGCACCAGTGCAGAATTCAGCCTTAATAATCTGGCTATTTTTCACAAACTCGAAACTGAGTTTGTAAACGCAGAGCTCCAACACCCCAGCCTTAGCAGGAGTAGCAGGCTCTTGGTAGGACATCTTCACTTTGAAGGACAACTGTGCCGCTGAGCACGTTTCTCCCAGCACCCAGCTCTTGGACCTTAACTTAAAATGGCCGGCACGACGTTAGGCCACCCTACCCCGCACAGCCAGCCTTGTCCTTGTGGGGAAAGATTACGAATCAAAATGACGACAGGACTTTTACGCTCCCAGGTTGGATCACTGCTCACGGCTATATTCTTTATAACACAGCTAACTACACAAACTGAACAAAGCAGAGAGCAGTGCGGGGCAAACGCACCCCGGGGCAGCGGAGGGCAAGGTGCTGCCCAGGTGGGAAATGAGCTTCACCTTGTTTTCCTGCAGGCACAGAACTCACATTTGCTCAGGAAATATTGCCAAGGAGGTCTAAAAGCCCTCCTGTAGTTCTGACATTCAGTCAGAACCTGAGACTAAGAAACGGCAAGGCTACCCATCTTCGGCCGCAACAGGAGAGAGCTGCCCTGGCTTTAGGGGGGCCATTTCGCCCTTCTCAGAGGGATGGGGCAGAGAGACCCCCGCAATACCCACATGGGGCTTTTGGTGGGGAGCGAGGAGAAGGGCCAGCCACTGCCGGACAACGAGCAAAGCGAAGAATGCTTTGAAGGGTATCTTCCTAATGTTTTTTACATTACTTTGCTGGCTGGACGGCAGCACAGACCATCTGTTTCCAGCTACAGAACTGCTCATGGAAAATACTCTGGCGGCTGCAGAGGATCCCTTCCCCCTCCCCGAGGCCTCCCCCCAAACCGCACCAGTGCTGGGTTGCAGGCTCCATCGCTTGGGGCATTTTGCCTGTAATCACTGGCAATAAATTTGTACGTGGAGTCCAATTATGTCCTCAAATTTATGATTATAATGGAGCGATTTATACAGCAAACAAAAGAGCTAATGGGTCACAAGACTTGTCTTCCTATGTTTCAGTCTGTTTCCCTGATGTTTTTTTTCTTCTTTCACTTTTGGGGAGTTGGGCTTTGGGTTTTTGTTGTTTTTCTTCTGCCAGAGAAGCTGCTTCCTCGTAGCTTGACTGTACAACAAGGCAAGAAGGAGGAGGCAGGCCAATAGGAAACAGTGACTCGCCGTGTCTTGTGCATTTAATTGTTTTTGATTTATGATGAGGTGTAGGCAGACGGTGGCTGCAGTACATTAATGTTTCTTTGGGAAATAACACAAAGGTTTTTCCCTCCTGTGCCTGAAAATCTTGCATCCTGAATAAAAAGTGTGAGAGAGCGCAGCGCAGCACCAGCACTGGCGTAGCACCTGCATACAACTGATGAACCTTAGGCTCCCTTGTTGCTCAGGGCTTTCACTGCATGAAGGCAGCTACGGGAAAGTACAAGAGCTCCAGTGAAATCAGAAAAACTGATGACAACGGATGCTTGCTCTGAAGGCGTGCACTCCCTCTCACCCTGTGCAACACCGTCTCCATATCCAATTATGTTCCCTGAACTGGTGAGAAGCCTCAAAGGAGAAAGAACAAAGTAAAAAGAAACAGGATCTTGGAAGAGAAGAAGAGCTGCTGCTATGAATAAAGGACTCCAGATGGGAAAATCACCGCACAGAAATGCAGTGTGAATCACTACAACAGGAATTATGGCTCTTTTGGTATACCTGGACCTCAGAAGGCAGACATAGCTGCAGACACTGTGTGTCAGAAGCCTGGCATATATTATTACTATTACTAAATATTTCATCTCAAGTCATTTGGAACTTCTGGTTATAAAAAATCTCTGCAAGAAAATTGAGTAGCTCTCTGGATCTCACTGCTAACAACAGTGAAAAGACAGATAAAACCTTTAATTCTATTCATGACATGAGGAATCCACCATCAATACCTTTCCACCCCAAATACGCTTGGCACAGGATGCTGCAGTTATAAAAGTCTACTTGGGTTCAAGGGACAACTTTACAGGTTCATGAACCAGAAATACATCAAGAGCTACTACATACAAAGGCACTCCTTTCTGGCTCAGACACAAGTTGCTGGAGGATGGGGGCTTTGCATTTGGCTCAGTCTTAATACCATTCCCTGGCTTCCAGTATTAGCAATGGTAGGGCACAGCTTGCTGGGCTGGGTGAACCTCTTGGTCCTAACCCACTTAGCTGCTCTTATGTTCTTGTAGGTGCATTTTATAGCAAGTCTAGTCAATTATTGGTAGATCATTCCCACACCTCCTCTAAGATCTTCCTTCCATGAAAGAGCATCTCAGGTCTTACCTGCTCAGCAGTTTGCATTGCTGTAGCTATTAAGTGTTTTAATGAGTCTGAGCCAATGAGAGCTTATACACAGACACCCAGTACTGTAATGCTGTATTTTGGCCTTACTTAAACCATTTTTTTTATTATTTTCAACAGATTAAAAGAAATCAGAATAAGCCACTCTTAACCCCCAGTAGCCTACATCTACACTGTCCTGTCTAGCCACACCAGCTAAAATACACAATGTTAATTAATCCCTGGTATCTTGCACGTAAAACAGGCCTTTCTTGCCACTCACTGGAGACACCTTGCTCAGCACCATGAAACTGCTGCTGCTGTAGACAGGAATTACTTTTTGAGAGAATAGAGGTGATGTAATGCTAGGGTCTAGCATGTCATTCTGCATGCCACCAGGGTGACAGCAAGCCCCTCCCTGGTCATTCAGAAGTGAAATACTGCAGCGTCAACACTCAGCACTCGTGCCTCAGATTCGAGCCTTTGAGGAGGTGGGGAGCCATCTTTTCCCTGGAAAGGCTGCTTGGAGTGATAGGATGCCTTCGAGGCATCCAGGCCCAGTATGGGATGAGCACTTTGTTCCACTGCATTAGGAAGAGCAAACTTAAACTTAGATTTTGGACTGTTTTGGAATACAAATATAAATAGGAATTATACCCAACACATACTTTGCACCTTGCAGTGACAGAATGTGCTCAGAACTGTTCTTTCCATTTGTGTGTCCCTGCTTCCAACAAAATGATTCAACCTTGCACACCATTCAGAGCTTGAACCTTGCGGGGGTTATTTTACATCCACATGTTTGCAGCGATGAGAGTGTCTTTTGGCCATAAGGCCATACTCAATGTTTAAAACAAAATCATATGGAAAATATATTGCAAAGAACCACATCGGGGATCTTGAACCTTTGAAAAGGCAGTATTTAAAGCAGCTGACTTCTATTAAAGTAGAGTGCAGAAGAAGTTGGTAAAGACTCATTGTATCCCAAACAAAGCTCCAAACTGAAGACAACCCCTTTCATAATCCCAGTTTGATGTTAACCAGCCTCCTAACGCTACAAGCAATATACATATCCCAAGGTCAAGGCAACCAGCTTTCCCAGGTCAATCCGTTCCCTCCACCCTTGCGCTCAAGAAAGGAAAGCATTGAAAGCCTCCCGGGCTGATCCCAAAGAGCAGGGCTGTGCCAGTCCACACCATTAAAAAAGAAGTGGAGCGGCAGCACGGTTTTTGTTGGCACCGCTTTGCGTATCTCACTCCTCAGCGTTCGCTGCTCCGGAGCGAGAGCAGGGCCGTGGCGGGCAGGCTGCTGGGGAGCCGTCACGTACGCCGACGCCAAACCCGCCGACGAGGGCTGGCGCTTTCGCCCGTCGGCGGCATTCCTCCATCCGCGCCTTCGTCACCTGCAGGTGGGACGGCCGCCTCGCCCTTCCCTGGGCCCACGGCTCTGGTGCTGTGGGGGCAGAAGCCGGCGGAGGCTGAGCCACATCCCTGCCCCGGGCACGGGGAGAAGGGAGCAGAGCCTGCGGGTCCCCTTCCCAAGGGCTGGCTTTCCGGGAGCAGCGCGGTCCCCGTCCGGCGGCTCCCGCCAGCGCCGCTGTTTTCTGTCCCGGCTGCTCTTGGCTTCCTCCCGTGCAGCTGTGCTCTCCACATCAGAAGGGACTTTTCAGAGAAAAGTGAAATTAGTAAAAATAAAGATAATTGAACACATTTTGTTTTACCAGAGAGACTGTTTGTGGTTAGCAAATAGACATGAAATGTTATAAAATATTTTCTAACAGTACCCTATAGAGATGACTTGTCTGTAAAACATGAAATAAAACTGGCAGGAAACCACCACATTGACTTAATAAAACATAACATTAACTGACACCAAAAAGCAACCTATTTAAGAAGTAGAAAACTTTACAACCTCAGTTATTTGAAAAATACAGAGGTAGCCCAGCTATTAAATCAAAAGGGATCATTAGGGTAATTTGCACTATTTGGTTCACTGCTATTAAACATGATGCCATGAATGCATTGGGTTGGAATTTCTTTGACTCTGTTATTCTCCTGACTACTCCTGCTTGAAAAATAGTAAAAGACTAATTCCCATTTTAAAACCGTACTATGTTTTGCAAGACTCATTTAGAAATATTTCTAGCTGAACCAATCAAGGCTTCAGAGTTTATGGAGCATATATCTTCCCGGTGCATACTGGTATGTACATTCTTCACATACTCCATGGCTCAAACCAGGTAACTAGATGTACTGCCTGGGTCTAACTGAGGCCCTGGAAGCAGGTATTGTTAATCCTTTCTGTCTATTAGCTGGGATTTTGCAAGAACATCTGTGCACAGAAAAGGTGAAAACAATAGTAGGATGCTAACCTAGAAGACAGTTATTTGTTCACACCTATATTTTTGTATTGATGTAGTCCATAGGAACCCTGTGAATGAGCCAGGACTCCAGTACGGCTGGCACTACACAGGTGTGAGACGAATGCAGAGCCTGGGAACAGTCTCCTTGGCGTGCTGTGCTGAGCTCCTGCATCAGATGCATGAAAAAGAAAGGAAAAACAGCTGAAGATGTTCTTAGCCTTTTTTTAACTACTGTGGCCTTCTGGGCAATAGCTCTTAAGAGGCAGCCCTAAAGCACCTCTCAACACAAACAACAAAAACCTTAGTCCTGGCTTAACACCTTGTGCCATGGGGCCCAGGAGAGCATCACAGTCTCTGCTGTTATGCATGTCAGCAGCAGCTTTCTGGAAAATCTCAGGGTGTTCAAACAGCTGGCAAGGTGGGACCAACGTGAAATCACAGAGAGAGGTGAACATCATTGCTCATATTGCAAGCAAGCCCTTGTGACGCTGCAACTGTTCTTATTTTACTTGCAATACCGTGGTCCCAACTCTTGAGTCTTTGGGTTGGGAATTTAGGGTACCAGATCATCTCGATATGACTGGCAGCAAAAGGCTCCGTATAACCTTACCTGAGGTGGTGCATGATTCTAAAGCCTTGCTGAAAAGGCCTATCCCATAACTGGATGGGTCCTGCCCCTATTCCTGTCTATTCTCCTCACTGTCTGAAGCATCTCTGATTTATTATGCCTCCTCTAACAGCACAGTCAGTCATTTGTTCACTTTTAGATGTACAACTCCCCTGGGAGAGTCAGCAATTTCCCCATCTCTTTCTAAAGACAAGCACAGCACGCGGCGGGGTGTCAGGGGCGCCTCCAGCTGCCTCTTCACCAGGCAGACACAATGCTTGAAAGACACCTCACATGCAACAACAAATACAGCTACCATAAACTTTTTTCCCAGTACCTTCTCAGCCACAGAAACAGAGAAAGGTGGGGGATTTTGTTGGTGGTGTGTGTTTTAAGAGTGTCTAGTACCATGGATTATAGCAAGTAACTAAGTCTCCTGACTGGTAAAATAATAGAAAGAAATTAATTGGGAGAACAAAGTAATTATATGGAGTAAATGTATAAGAGCAACTGATTCAGCCATCTCCCTTAAATTCTAAAGTGGTGTGCCATTGCTTTAAAAAGAGGACCCCGAATGCCAACATGCAAAGATTTAATATGGTCTTTCCCTTAGGCTAAACTAAAGAAAAATTGGCTGCACTTTCCTGGAGTTAACAGCAAACAGGTCACATTTATCATCCTGCCACTTATGTTCAAGAACTAGCAATTTAACTGTTCCTGAATGGGTTGGTTTGGCCCTCCTGAAACTGCAGATGGCTTGTGGTTTATATGGAATCTTATCTGCTAGAAGTGACTAATATTAGAATAACATGGCACTGCAATCTTGGCATTCTGGAAAGCTGGTGAGATCCTAGCCCCAAATTCTCCTGCTTAAATGCTGCTGGTAATTTTAGCAGTGTTTGTGTTATAACTATGATTGATGTATATAGATCCCAGATAATTTACCCACAAAGGAAAAAATAATTGACAAATTCTCCACTAGTCTGAGTTGTTTTTTCCCCTCCTGGGATCAAAATTTCTTTAGAAAAAAGATTATTATTCTCTCCCCACAGCTATAAATTCTTCAGCCAGCTCCTCTGTTACCATGCAGTCTGCTGGGCATATTCCAGAATTATTTCTGAAGTTTTCTCAGACTTCCATATAAGTCCAAAAATTCCACAGTCCTGTTCCGTGCCAGTGTGACAGCCGACCCTTACTGTTTGGTATAAATTTTTGAAACGCCCAGTTGTGCTGATGCTGAGCAGCCAGTTACACTGATCGGTAAATTAAGGACATGAAACCCACACAGGACTTTGGGCAAGCACTGCCACAGTAATCACACCCGTCTCTCCAGCAGTTGCAGTGCTTTGTAGCAAACCAACCTGCCCCAGAAACGACGGGGACAGGAAGAATCCAGCCATCCCCTCATGGTCCAGCACTGATCACCTCCAGAGAAAGCAGTGTTGTGAGGCAGTTATAAAAAAGAGGGGGGGGGGAAACCCCAATATCTGTGCAAAAATACATGAATGGTACAAAACAAAATAACACTCCTCCATTGGAGACAAATACATTACTCGCAGGCTCCAAGTCAAGCATGGCTTGAAGCGCTTTGTGAAAATAGATGCAGTGGCCTCAGCGCGGTGGTGTTCATGGTGAGGGTTTCCTACCAGGACCTGGTGTCCCGAGCGTGGTGTGGCTTCCACGCCTGCCACGGGCTGGAGGTGCAAGAAGCATCTGCTCATGGCCTGTGCATCTCTGTTCCCTGCTAAAAGAGTGAATTAGCCAACAATAACAGTGTTTATTTTGTTGCCATCTCAGTAGACGCTCTAATAGAGCTAATAGGAAAAAGAAACCTCATCAGAGAAGGGAAAGGTCAGAAGGCTAATAAAATAAATGCAGCTATTGTGCATTCGCTTGGCAATTCATAAGGGAGTATGATTTTCTTCTCTTTTCTTTTTCAGTAGTGAGAGAGTACGCTGACAAATCCAAAATGAAATTTCAGCTTTCACACAAGGTTTGTTACTGACAGCCATGTCATTGCAGTCAGGAACTTTCATAGGCTGCAGATTTAGGTTTACACTTGCTAGACTCCCCCTTCATTTAATTTTGTTGTTTTTTGAGTTTTTCTTTTAATTAGTTCTGGCTATCAAAGAGAAGCAGTGTCATCGATGAGAAAATGTTGGCCAAAAAGGTAATTTTACACCAAGAACACTATAGTGTTCTTGAAGGGCACAGCTGGCCAGCTGCTGCCCTTTGTTAGTGTTTCCCAGCTAGGTAATTCACGATGTTTAAGGATTCCTCTGCTTATAATCACACACCTGCTAAAGTGTTTGGCTGAACTGGGGCTTCGAGTTGACAAAACACAGTTTGATAAATGGTTTACTTCCGAGCACCCTCCTCTCCAGCACTGTATTGACACCGTGGCACTGATGGATTCAGGAACTCTCATTCCTGTGTGTTTAAGAGTACATGGACACATGAAGACATACACACATTGCGTGTATCTGAGAGTCACCAGGTACACACAGGGCTGGAATTGGATCCTCTTAACAATAGTGAAATCACTGCAGTGCTGGAAGAGATGTCCCCGTGGATAAGGGATTTAAATGGAGCTGTTGCCCCTCTCTGGGAAGGATGCCCCTGCGCTCCCCTGCCTTCCAGCAAGGGCCAGGGCTCTGAAGCAGCAATGGCAGCCTGGGGCTATGGACACGTGGGCACCTCAGGAGGATCTACTGGCACCCAGGCAGGGCACACGACCGAGGCAACGTGTCCTTCTGCGCTGCCAGACCTTGGCTCTCTTCACGGTCAGTGGAGAGAGACAGAAATGACTCTGAAGCAAGGCAGCTGTTGTAAGGCATCTGAACGCAGGCCGCGGTACTTGAAATAGCTGATCGCCAGCACGGCAGAAACTGGGGGAGAAAGTAGCCTGAAAGGCTGCAAAATCAGTTGCATGGCCACACTTAAGACTGCTGGTTTGTTCCCAGGAACCAAGGCAGAAAGTCACCTGCTGCAATGAAATTCTCACAGGTCTGCAGAAGGACACACTCGGGATGGATCCTGCCTTTCACGTCGGCCAGCACGCTTCCCTGCTACGGACTCCTACACAGTCATCAGCTGAAACACCAGCGTCTGCAACTTCCCTAATAGCCCAAAGAAAAAGCCTAGTTTAAAAATCATGGGTTTAAAACACATGAGAAGGCTCCATCCTGACTTCTTGTAGAGCAGGCTGATGCAAGTAAACACCCAGCCCTGTGCCCTGCAGTGGCAGAAGGGCAGTGTTTTGGTGGGATGCACTTCCCTTCCCAGCATACTAGAGAAGAAACTCACCATACTAGAGAAGAAAGAACATCTGTTATGCCAGCCATCCCTCTGCAGCAGTGGAGCTTTTTCCTAGGTGATATGTTTGTTGTTTTAAAGGGTCCACTTTGGGGTTTTCATGTGAACCATTACTGAAGTTATACCACGATCACGAAAAAATACTTTTGCACTCTATCTAGTATATATGTTTCACAGGTAACAATATATCCTGCCTCAACTTCTCTTAACTTTATTTCTCTAAAAAAACCAACAGCTTGAGATTCTCCACCAAGTTAATGGGATGCTGTGTTAAGTAACCTGGGGATTAAGCATCACTCGCAGGTGCTTTTACTCTCTGCACACAGTACTGGTGAAGGCAGGACAAGGAGAGCTGCAAGTACCAGGCTGACAACCATGCATACAAAGGGATGCTGGTAAACTGAAGCAGGCTCATAGATCAGCTACAAGAAAAATCTCATCTTTGGTTGGTGTCCATGTTCATGCAATTGGTGACAGACCATATAGGACATGCCTTTTGGCAGCTCAGTTAAATAAAGCAAAGCATGGGAACACGAAACTGGCTTATGAACATCTTAAGTTTTTACTCTACAGAAAAAACCCATTGCTCACCACACATAACCTAACTTCTTGGCAAACTCAGTCTCCTGCCTACATAAGTACTACAGCTCCTTAGTTTTCCCATGAGAGTTTCCTATCCAAACTCCTTATTCTACTGAAAAATATAGATTATGTTACATCAGTGTGATTCAGATGGAGATTAGTTATTGCTGTCTCTAAAACAGAGGTAACCTTTTTTGAGGTTCTCTTGTATAATTTTTTTGAGTCTCTCTTGTATCATTTTTTTGAGTCTCTCTTGTATCATATGGGATTGTTTGGCCTTGGAAAACCTGGTTGTTCCATACACTTCAGTGCAGAGGCTCAGACTAGCCACAGGAATCCTACTAATCTACAGGGTTACACACATTAGTAAGAGGGAGGCAGGGATTTGATCGAAGGTCTCAACTTCTAGAGAGAGGGAGAACTCAACTTCTCATTGGAGAGAAAAACAAGGAGAGTAAAGCAAATGATGTGGGAATTGAGAAAGGAAAGAAAAATGTATTACATTTACAGGCTTTAAAACACAAAGAGACACTGTGATCATCCATTTCGTATAAATTCCTGCATAAGCCAGGCCATGACATGATTGATTACCTCCAAACAAATACATGGTTAGTTCCTCTACAGCTGTAATTACAGGTATCTTCAGAAAAAGAGCATTTACTTCCATGTCAATATAGCAGTATTTTACCAGCATCACCTATTCACCTTTTGGGAATACATTCCTATACCCCTTGCCAGATGCTAGATGTGAATTCTTGTGTAAAATACCTTGGACATGGTCAATATATTCACTAGAGGACCTCAGAAGAATACAGGATGTCCCAGACCTCATTATTAAAGAACACATATTGCTATTCGAACTTCTTCTAAGTCAACATCCCTCAGAGGAAGAACTGTCTCAGATTTTTCTGCAAGCTCTCATTACTGCAGCGATATTTATGGCTGTACCTTAGGGGAGCAAGCAGACAGCCTAGTCCATCCTACGCACAGCCAGCGGTCCCTGGGCCTTACTTATACAGAGTGTTCTTTTAATACAAATTTCATCTCAGGCCAAAGGTTCAGGCAGTGACCTTCTAGACCCCACCACAGCCCCAACAGTAATCGCTTGAACAGAATTTTACGCCACATTAAATTTCTTAATCTTAATCTGTTAAATGGTACTGAAAGAAGAGCACACAGTCCATTTGCTCATACCTGTTCTAATCCAGCATTATCAATCAGACATTCACAGACTGTCATGCTGGATGGGGTCCCCAAGGACTCTTTCAGTTCCCAGTGAAGAAATACAAAACACTTCTCAAGATATTCAAGCTGTCTCCAAATACGCACAAATCTGCTGTGTTTTCAGAAAGCAGCAGGAGCTGCAGCATTTTTCTGGTCTCTGTTGCTTGTGTCCCTTCTGAAGTATATCAATATCCTGTCTCTTAAGGAAATTACAATTGAAATTTCCCAGAGGACTTGTGAAGAATGAAAGTTTTACATGCTGGGGACACAGGACAAGACCAGCAGGCAGGACCTCATGGACTTCTGCAGCTTTAGAGAAGTGTTGAGACTTGCCTCATATCACGATCGCTGAAATGCAGCTGACTTCTTACTCCGTGACACTCCTGGCTATTAATACCACATGTCAACATTTTAACATAAATTGGAGGTAAATGTATTTGTTCAGAATTTAGACCTCTACATACCGACATCCCAAACTCACCTGTTTCCTGAATTCATTTTTTATCAAAAGTTTCGCTAGCTTCAGGAAATTTTCACCTGCATCTGGGCCAGTTTAAGTTTTTAATTGCAACGCCTTGCTTGGATTAGTTCCAAACCAAATAAAGTTTATTAATTATTCATTGTAAATAGGATCCACACAAAGCTTGAAACTCAAAACCAATTTCAGAGAATAAAGGTGGCGTGCCACATTTGTAGAAAAAATTTCAACTGGCTCTTGGCAACAAAAATATTTTGCAAAGGAAAGATGACATACAAATCAATCATTTTAAATGCAGAATATATATTTCAGGGCAATTTTCTCATTGTTTTCTACATAATGCCATTTTCCCAAAAGTACCACATGATTATTTGCCAACTATATCAAGAACCACTTCCATTCTGTACTATGTTGAGAGACTTCATCCTACTCGGAAGAACACAAGAAACTTTTACAGTCAATTTTTTTTGCATTTTTGGCCACCTTGAATGATGGATGAAGCACAGTATTGTGAAACACCTACGTGTCCTCATAAACCAGAGCATCCTGTTGGTTAATGGTAAAGTTGAATTTGATTTTTATTTGGTCCTGCTAAGAAGCACAGTCCCAATTCAAGGCATACGACAAAGAGCAGAAAACAGTGCACAGAAAGGTTATAGGGAAAGCAGTAGGTCTGCCTAAGTTCCTACCAGAGCAATACAAGGCTAGACTCCAACAAGAATGAAATGAAAGCAGGTCACTTTAGCATGACAGCTCTTACTTTTTTCATGTATTTGAGTTGATAGTGTACCACGAACAACAGTAGGGAGTTCCTGGGTAAAAAGATGAAAAAGATTTTTTGTTCAAAAACTGATTTTTTACTTTGCATGGCACCATCTGCACAGTTTTAGACAGCACAAGAAGCAGCCAGGGGTTATTGTCCTGTTCCCTTCTCTCTTTTGCCACGTGGCAAAGAAAGTGATGTAAAATGGATTATTTTTTTCCTGTGGAAATAAATACCATCTCCTGCTGGAAGTGCTCTTCCCTGCCTATGTAGATCATGTCTCAACAGACAGCTGTCTGCTGGATTCATCCAGCTGCCTGCTTCGCCAGAATCACGGTGATCTGGAGTGTGCAACTGCCGTCAGTCAGGAAAGGTGGACGTTTGAATCTGGACTGTCTATACATCAGACAATAAACCCCAGAAGCAGCTACAGGCTCTTCTGGGAGCATTTTCTTTGGTGAGAAGGAGCAGCTACCTCTAGAAGAGCAGAGAGTCCATGCATACATTAATGCTGCTTAGTTTAATGTTAGTTCAAGTTGTGAACGAAGGTTATTGTGGCAATAGGATATTGTTTGGTGTAGGTAAGGCCTGTCTTATCTGGCATATTTTTCTTAAAGATTAACGTTAGCGAGGTTGAGGCATTCTTGATTATCCTTGACTGCAAGCTGAGAACTTGACAGATGAGGTCAATGGAGATGACCGGTTGTTTCAGGTAGGTGGTGGTGATACCAACTCCTGTGGGCAGCTTTTAAACTTCACCAAAAAAATACCGTAACAGAAAACCAAATAACTGGCTTTCTACAAGCACAGTTTTTTGGTTTCTGTTGTTTTCCAGTTACATCCTTTTTCTGATTCCTTGTTTTTTTCCAGAAATTTTTTACAAGTTTCTCACCATTGTCAAGAACAACATACAAATTAGTACAAAAGAAAAAACAGAGGCTCTCTCCTCTCTCTGCCTCTTCCACTGCATCTGTTTTTCTGGTCAAGGTGAAGGATAAAACCTGATCATTTCTCCAAGAGAAGCTGAGGTTTTCTTGCTTTAAAAAAGAATGTGATTATCGCAATTTTTAGCCTATATTCTTTTTTTTTGCTTTTCCCTGAGAAAAATAACATTAAAAACTGGCACTGTGACTTTCCAATAACTCTCTCCTTTTGATCTGCAGTCTTACAGGTAGTTCTTTCTTCTTTTTCACTTACTTTTCATGTTGCTGATTCCTATTTGGTGCTATATTTAATTTTGTGCTCATTAACATAACCCTAATGTCACTGCCAACTGCCACCAAGACAGTTGTTCTGACTTGAGATGAACAAATTCATTGTGAATTCCTTTGGGAAAAAAAAAACCAAACAACAAACAAAAACCATTCCACAGCCTAAGTATCTGTAGAAGATGAAGTCTAAATTTGATCCTGACGAAAATCAGTAAATCAGAGTTCTTGTTTAGCTGCTGTTACATGTTCTCTGACTCAGTCAATAAATTTATTTCATTCCTGCTCCCCTTTCAAGCCAATAGAAAACAGTTTCATGGAGCTGGAAAATGCTTTGGGCAAGACTGGGGGAAGCAAATAACTTATTTACTGAATACAGGGTGTTGACTGATTCAGAATGTCTTGCCAATTCATCCGAAGTCACCAAACGCTTGGAGCCAGAAAGAGGATGTGGGGCTCAATTAGTGGAATGAGACTATGGTGAGGGCAGATGGCTCCCCTCGAGCAGTCAGGATACTGCCCACAGCATTTTTTTTGAAATCCAGAGTCTCTTTTAGGTGAGCATCTCAGGCACTGGGCTGGAGGCGGTCACCTCTGCCTGACTATCCCAGCTAACGAGCATTTCAGTAATTTTGGCTGCAGGAACTGAAAATGCTCAAAAAACCCTCCAAAATGCTACTGGCACAGCAGACAGGGCACTCCGGTGGGAGATATACGTTCAGGTCCACTTGAGCAGAAGAATAATTCAACGCTGCTTTCCTGCATTTTGGAGGAATGTCCGAACTGCCCACTCAGAAAGCAGAGGCAAAGCTGCAGCACCCGCCTCCTCCCTCCTTGCATGAACAGTGCTGTCATCCCACCCTTTTTCATTCACCCAGAACTAAATCAAGGGGGGCAGACACAAGGTCTTATTTCCTTGGCAGGGGTGGGGGAACAAAACATATTTTTCCTGAATTTCAGTTCAGAGCCTAACAGGAAGCCTTCATTTTTTATGACATTCATAGTGCAGGACTAGCATTTCACCTCTGCGGTACATCTGGGTAACCACAAAAGCAGTTCCAGCCCAAGCAATAGCTCTTTAAGGCCAAGGCTTTAGCGATGAAGCAATATGAGAATGATACACATATACAGCCACTTGGATTAACCTGTAAACAAGGTAATGTAAACAAGGTCTAATGGTGGACACCTTCTGTCCTTCCAACACATTGTCAGCTCGCACTCTGCCACGAGGGGCGAGTTCCTCTCCAGTGCTCGGCCGTAGCAGGGAATCAAAGCATGGAAACCACATGAGCAGAGATTACACAGCCTCTCAAGTCTGGCAGCCAGATGTTTATTTGCAAGAGTGAGCATAACCAGATGGTTTTTCTGCCATTTTTTCTCCAAACACTCAGAAGACGTTAACAGAATAACACACACAGAGATAAGCTCATGATCACATTTGTGTATTTAGCCACATACACGTATTAGCCTCTTCAAAACTGTAATCCCTAAGGATCCATAATTGGATGGCATGGCTAGGATTTTCAGATGTCAGGTCCAGCTCAGACTCTACAAGAAGCTCCAAGTGAGTAACGGCCAGACTAGGACTTCTCCATATTGCTGCCTTGATGCCAGCACCAGCCCGGGGGTGCCGTCCACAGAATCCCTTTGCAGCTGGCTCCAAGCACGCTCCTGGGGACAGGTTCTCAGCTGGCCATGAACAGCTTTGCTCTTTTCTACCCATGCAAAACTGCCCTACAGCGAACTCTTCGGGAACTGGAGTAACAAATACAGCAGGAAGGTCATTGCACTGTTGTGACACACTGGCTGCTGATGCAAAGGGCTCAGGCAAAGGAAAGAGGGCTTTGATGGGATAGTCCTACATCCCAACATGAGCTAGCTCCTTGGATACTTCTCTGAGGCCACAGAAACACGCTTCTTTCTAATGAAGCTGACATCAGAGCTCACTAGGGAGAAATCTGGGCAGGTCAGCCCAGAATCAGTAGATGCAGATGTTACTTTCAAGGACAAGTTTCAGGGCTGAACCCTCATCACCAGCCCACACCTGTATCTGTCCCACGGTGTCTACGCCAGACAGCCACATCCGGAACAAAAACATTTAGTTCCATTTAATATCCTGTGCTTTCTCCCATACAAAACATGGATTTGACACTCGCACACGCAATGTGCGTTGCACAGTCCCACACCAGCTGGAGAGAATGCATTTAGGACAGCAATGAATATCAGCAGGTGGACAACAACCACCACTTAACTGCTATGACTTACATTTAAGATAAAGCAAAATCCCGTAACAACTCCAATTCCCGGCTAGGTAATACAGAAAAGCAGCAGTTCTGGCTCTGAACTGTTTTTAACTGACCTGGATCTCATGAAGGCAAGGGGAAAACTCCCACTGGAGCTTTTGACACTCAGACAGGCTAATTCCAGTTGATTGTTCCCATTTCACTTAGTTATGCAAACAAGCACCAAGCCCTACACTTAAGATCTCATAAATAATACTCCTCCATCTGCAAAACATTCTGGTGAGAGTTTTAGTTTTGTGATCCTTATTCTTTCATAAGAAAAATAAATAAGCAAAAATTCATGATCATTTCTTCCCTGTAAATACCCTACACCTTATTGTAATTAAAGCCAAGAACTTTTGAAATGGCCTGAAATCTTAAGCAGAGGTAGGGGAGCCCAGATGGAAGAAAAGAGTAAAACTCATTCTGACACAAGTTTCTCTCAGCGTCTTGGGAAATGAACTCAAACACTCAAAGGACCCAAGAGTCAAGCTCTTCTCCTGGCAGGCTGGCCAGGTTTGCGTGCATCTTTTACAGGAGGGGGAAGTCAAAGACAGTCTGATGATGCATCCTTTGAAAGCTTGCATTTCCCCTCCTCCCTACAGCCTCTTAACATGATTCTGCTTGAGGGCTAAGAGTGGCTGGATATATCCCAGTGAAGCATTTGGTCAGAAGACAGATATAGAGAGACAGAGAGGGAGAGCTTGCTTAAACACTACCTTGGTGAGCCCAAAGTGCTTTGTTTGAAAGAGCTCTGAGTGACCTTTGGAGAAGCCTAAGGCTTGAAGCCCATGACAGCTGTCCCAACAGACAAGAACATCAGACTTCCCCAGCAGCTGTAAGGCCTGGGGAGCTTCTGGATTCCTGGAAATACTGACAAGTTTTCAATTCTGGCCAGTTTTGACCACAGCCAAATTTTAAAATGCCTGCAAACTGGAAGCCCTTGCTTTTAGCTACCTCAGGTCTGAATTTCTAGAGGCATAACAGGGGTTGCAATATCACCTGTTCCTGTCAAGTCCAAACACTGAAATAGTACAAATCAGCCCTTCTCAGAATTGTGACATTACCTTCAAACCATTACACTTAAAATTAACAGATGTTCTTTACCTTTTGGTTTGCAGACCCCTGATGTGCCAGTGATAATTTTTGCAATAACAGTGTGAAAACTTTTAACCTTCTTTTAAAAAACAAGGAAAAACTGAAATTCTTGTGCAGTAGTCTTCTGATACTGCCAGTGTTGCAAAACTAATGGATAAAAATAGCTGAATTACCATGCTACTTGCTTCTAGATCTGACTTTTTAGAGCTACAGCTCTATTGCCAGTAGTATGAAGGACAAGTCCGTAAGATGCAGGCGCTATGGAGCAGCCGGTGGGAATGAACACAGTTACAAGGAACGAAAGAACAGCAGAATTCACTCTGGAGGAGGTGACCCTCAATAAGGGACCTCAGCAGAGGTAGGGAGAAGCCAGGGAAACAGAGACTTGGTTCCTCCCCAGAAAGAAGGTGGCAAAACCAAGAAAGGACTAAGGAATTGTAGTCCAACTGAAGACAGACTGGGACTTTTGAAAAGTTTTTACCTTCCCTAGCAGGGCAAAACTCCCCCAGAGGAAGTCAGATTTTGGAAGCCCCCAGCCTGTCTGCAAATACCTAGTGCAGTAACCAGCACCTTTTACATGTTTCCCTAGAGTTTTGGAGAAATTAATACTTTCAGAAAACCGTAATTTATTCTGCAAATTTATGTGCAACAGGAGCCCACAACTATGGGACTGGCAGTCATTTCACATAGCTCTAACACCAAGACTTCCCAAGTGCTGTAGGGAGTTCTCTGCATTCCAGGTATTTGCCATTAACCCAGACAGATGCTTAAAAACACTGCAGTAGGACACGTCTGTCAGAGCTGCTTCAGTGCTGTCACAAGGCTATGAGGGTCCACCACCAGCTCTGGCAGGTCCAGGCAGCAGGTTTGCTGACTTGGCTCCGTTCTAATTTGTCCATCCATCTCTTCAGGTGAGAAGATCCAGTGAAAAGCTGGAGTTTCTCTGGGGCAGCAACAGCCCTATGAAGCAGCACAGTTGTAACTGTAAACCTCTGTGCCTCAGGTAGCTGGCCTGCAGTCTTGGCTTAATTATAGCAATGTAACAGACTTCGTCCCCTGCAGTTAAATCTCTGGTCTCTGAGCTTGAAAGACCATTCAGGATATCATGGACATTGTGTGTCCCTACACATAGTTAGAGCCTGATGAGGCAGCGAGGTGGGAACCCTAGAAGCATCTTCATTTTAATTAGAAGTACCTTCATCTAGCTTCTGCCCGTCTGGCTCTAGCTATAGTAAGACCTGTATTTGACTGTATGTATTAAAAGAAACTGTCTTCTCCATAGCAGCATTGCCTCCTCCCCACACGCTGTTTACTGACAGGTAGCTTCATGGACAGGGGTTACCTTCATCATTTAGAAAGTGGAAGCCCAAACAGTTCCCCTCCTGTGCAGTGAGAACACACAAACTGCTGCTTAACCTGCTTCTTGGAAACTCGACGCAGAAGCCCTAGTGACAACCGAGTAAAGCAGATCTACACCCCCACCTAGTGGGAAACGCACAGCTCTGGTTCTCCAGGACAGGAGCAGCTTCAGCTCTGCAGTCAAATAGACACACCTATCACAGACCCCCAGAGCAGCTTTGCTTTTGGAATCAAAGGGGTAATAACAGCTATGATGAAATCTGAGGGTGTTACTTTTAATCATTAAGCAGAAAGCTCTGTGAGGAAAAGGCAGGTTAAGCCTACTGTTACCAGTATTTTACTTGCTCAATATTAGGCACAACTGCAAACACAACTCTTCTGCTTTATACTAGTGTAATGATTAACTTCTGCAAGGTCAACGCAATAGGCATGTAAAATGTTAGCAGAATGGCATAGAAGAATTTTAAACCTATTTTGCTACACTAGAGAGAACTAAATTCTTGAATGCAAAGCAAAGACAAGTAAGTCTTCTGTAAATAAAGAGGTTTTAGTATGTCTGGAAGAGCCTAGCAGCTCACAAGCCGAGTCACTGACAGTATTTTCTGGTAACAGTCTGGGGTTTACTAGTTTTTGGGTTTTTTTTAAATACATGCTCTAGATAAAGGCGAAATAAATAATTGTGAGGTGGAAAGTAGAAGCTGGAGGAAAAAAAGCATCTTTGATCTATTTCCGTTTCTGACTGCTCAGTAAAGACCTGGACAGACCCCTCCGGTCTGAAGAGCAGGATGAAGGCGCCATCCTCCGGGCTCGCTGGGACCGGCCACAGCAGCAGCCCGATTACCCACCACGGAGGGACAGCAGAAAGACTGCAAGAGCTTGGTTTGGCTGGCCTTAAATTACTTTAATCTTTTCCAGTACAGAATGAGACACACATGCTTTGCAATTCGTATTAGCCTTCAAACGTCTTTTCACAGGTCAGAAAAAAAAAAATCACAAACATGCACCTGCATTTCGCAGCAGCATATTGCCCTTTGAGATGCAACTGCATCTGTTTCTGAACAGAAGTTCAGCCACTGAAAACTGTTTGTAGTCTGCAAACCAAAGTCTGTAAGTGCAGCAGCTTTGCCACACATAAGTATTGCTTATGGGATCACCCTGATGCACTTTGTTCTTCTGACTCATAATACGTAATCATTTCCAAGAGGATTTGGGTTAAATGCTGCACTTTGTTCCCCTCTTGAAAATTATTCCAAGTTCTCGTTTTAACATACCGTGGCCTACACACAAATTAACTGTGTATACATACACAGCATCTTCATAAGCAACACAGCTAAGCAAGGACTGACAAAAGCTAGGCTCCAGGGGACTGTCAGGATGCAATTCTTCTGCAACCTGTTTGGCCCAGGTCAAAGCCCAATTCAGCTAGCACTGAAGTTAGAAAACTCACTGTTCCTGTCATGCAGATCAAGCCCACAAGTAATTTCAGGCTTGTTGATGAGAGATACCCTGCACAGTTCAGGTTGGAGATGACTTTACACACACAGTTACTATTTTTACCATTAGGGTCAGGAAGCTCTAGGTAGAACAAACTGCGTTAATCGTTTAGTTTGAGTAATGGGTCTTAGACCCGTCCATTCAGACAGGGCATTTGGCTGTAATGATTTACCTTCCCGTTTCTCAAGACACACCTGCCCACCTCCACAGCAACTTCTGTAATGCAAAGTGCTAGTTCTGAATAGCAACAGCAGTTCCAAGTTTACTGCCTAACACAGATTAGCAAGAGGTTTATGCACTTTCACTGCCCAGACAGCCGACAGCTTTGCTAGCAGACTTGCTAAATTACAGGCACGCACTCCAGCTCCTAGTGTCACAAGGACCACTAGCACTTTTTCCAGTTTTTGTAGAAATTTCGAGTTAAGACAGTTTGACCAAGCCTTTCCTTCAAATGAACCACACAACCAACCTTTGTTTGTCCTTCGTAATTGTCCACCAGAACAAGTATGGAATCATTTTCATTGCTTCAGTGTTCCTACTACTTGCCTTCAACATTTAGTATGTTTTCATCTTCCTATTCCACATTCTATTTGCATACAGCTTTGGACTTTCTAAATTGACTTATAGACAGGATACAAGGCAGCAGGATAAGCTCACCAGCTGACTGTAAGCAGGAGATGAGCAGAGCTGCTTCTTAACCTGGTGCACAGCAGAAACGGAGCCTTACCAGCATGTGTTGCGTCTCACACTACTGGCTTTAAAGCCTCAGCAAGACTGGTCCTGTTTGAGGAGCTCTCCATGATTTACCTCCTCACCACCTGGAGTTAACTCAGGCTTCCTCCATAGCTTAAGTATTCCGTTCCAGAGCACCAGTGTATAGGCACATTTACCTCTCTGTTCTTTAAGAGCATGCAGTACCAAGAAGATGCCCAACATACACATTACAGCACTCGCCAACAAAGCCCTGCCTCAGCATTCACTCATTATGAGGAGGAGCACTCCACTACGGATTTTTGATCTCTGCTATGTAGTATTTCACCATATCATATAGTCTTGAATAAGGAAAGGAAAAAAAAGACTCCGCTGTTTCCTTCATCTTCAGGCAGATTCCACTGTAAACACAACATGCCTCCTCTGTACTTTGAAGGTACTTCTGGAAAGTAAGAAACAAAGGATCTTCTTCATATCTGAAGTGCCTGTTCCTCTAAAAAAATGCCACTGCTTCACCCCCACTCAATCCACCTTATCTGCAGGATTTCAGTAAACTGAAGTCTGACAACTAAAACCTAAGTAATGGCCTTTACTAATCCAGATACCAACCCAACTTGCTTAAATTAAGCTTTGTATCTATAGCTAGCTACACATGATTTACAAGTTATGGTAAATACTGTTCCTTTCTCTCCCTAATAATTATCAACAATATTAATACTAGTTACAGAGTTGATTAAGTCCTTAAAAAGGACTTGCCTCAATGGTCTTGCAACAGGAATATTGTGGGCTACATGATGTATCTTGCATTAATTTAAACATTCTGAAGTGCTTTGAAGGAAACACTCAAGGACAGAGGCTGGGAACTTTAAGTTAGGAAGATGGGTTTCAAAATAAAACTGATCACCTCAGTAAATAATTACAGCAAAGATTTCATTTTGAATTGCTACCTAGGAAGTATAATTCTTTCTGCCAGAAGCTTCTATTGGGGAAAAGAAAAAAAAAATCTATGTGATACTAGTGTTTACTCATCAAGACTCAGGCTTCCTCTCTAAGAAGAAAAGCTGAGCATAGTTTGTGAGAGACTTTATTTACCAGCTCCCCAGACTTGCAGAGGATTTTGCAGATAGCAAGAATATGGATGCTTCAGTAGGCTTTTTTTTTTTTTTCAAATTCAAGTCAAAAGCTGCCAGACTGATTACCAATAATCTTACTTTTCTTCATCACTGCTCTCACCCCCTCAGAGGCAAACCACAGATATGAGGGAGGATGCTACAAGTTTTAAACAAGATTATAAAGCAATTCAGATGTAAGCAGAAGCTCAAGCTGCATATCCGAGATGCGAACTAGACCTAGAGAAAAAATATCCCACAGCAGAAAAAAAAAAACAAACCCACACTTTAAATGTGAAATAAGCCACGTTTGCACAACTCGCTCTCATTCACAACAGAGATTATCTCACCAGACACAGCTTTGGTTAGTGACTAAAGACTTTTCCTATGGTGGTGGTAGTTTCTCTCCCTCCATTTGCTAAGGAAAGGCATTTCTTTCTTCTTCCTTCTCCCGTTAATCTTAATTAATACTTGAAAACAGCAGCCTAGCAGTACAGTAATGTACCCCTATTCCTTGTTTCCCTGAGAATCCATCTTGAACTTAAAGAGGCATACTGAGAAAGCTCAAAGAAAACTTACACACAAGGTACTATGTATACCCAGCAGCATCCAGTCTAAAATCCTTGCAACAAAACTAGCAAAAAAACCAAAACACACCAAACATTTCTTGTATTTTTTAAGACCTTTTGGGCATGCTCCTTTATACCAGACAGTACTTCATTCCCGCCTCAAGCATTAAGTTTAACCTGTTACAACTGCTTCAGGAACACAGCTATGCAGAGACAATTTAGACTTGATATATGCATGTAATCAGTCCCTTAAGTTAAAGGATGTTTTAGGATACACTTGAATAGCTAGTATGAAATGAGTATCACATGCTCTCATTCAGTACCTATATGAACAATTTAGCCTGACCCAGTACTGTAATCTCTTGCCCAAGGTAACACCTCAAAAGCTAGTGCATCAGTGCAATACGTGAAAATCTTGCGTAAGAGATCCAGGAACAGGTAGGGATGACTGAAGACAGTCAAATCAGGCAGGCACAGCAACGCCTATTTCCCACGTCACCCATCTTTCTAATATGTAAGAAGCTCCATAGCCTGTAATACAACAAATTTAAAAAGGTGTTTCTCTTCTCCATTCATTTTTAAATAAAGTAACTGGACCAGCTATTACTAAAAATTAGTCTCTTACAGACAGTTATAGAAGATTCTTGAGTTTTATTTGTTTATAGCAACATTAGTACATGTTTCCACTTAGGTATTTTAGTGCAACAAGGAAATCCATTACCTCACTAAGCTTCAGCAAGGTGATCTATGTTTCTACATGCAATGGAAACAATTAAAGTGTCTCCCTTTGTTGCACAACAGTTTAAAACTTCAAAAATCTAAGTAAATACCTCTCAGAATTACACAAGCAGACACTTTGCTTGATTATGAAATGCTTTGGTTGGATGAGCTAAGTGTTTTCTGCAGTAGAGCAATTCATTTGTAAGCCACGGGCACTACTACAAGAGTGGTATCAGAGTAGAAGTGGTGACATTTTAGTAGTCTGTACAAGAATTCCACTCTACTTTTTGCAAGTTGCATATCTTGAAGATACATTCTCCCAGTTGATCACATTCCAGATGGCTTTCAAATAATCAGGTCGAACATTTTTGTACTGAAGATAATAAGCATGTTCCCATACATCGATTCCTAGCAAAGGAATAAGACCTGTAAAAAAAAAAAAACCACACAATAAATTTTGTAAATCTATGAAATCATGCTTTACATGTAAAGTCTTATATTGCATCCCCAAGTTGTACCCAATTTCTGAGTCTCTATCTGCAGGGAGATAAAAAGCTCTCCAGCACATAAGTGCTTACTGCAACATTTTACAGAACTTTTTGTTCCACACACACACACACACACACACAATTAGCTCTTTCAGTTTATGCAATAAGATAAACACCTATGAATACTCTAGAACTGCCTTGAAGACATAACTGAAACCAGATACAGTGATTTTTGAAAAGTTTACATCTTTTGCAGTTATGCAAACATTTTCATGAAATGTTACACCATGAAGGAGTCTCTTGCTATGCCAGTTTGCTTGCAATATTTTCATTACAAGTTATTCATTAAGTGTCTAATTACTTTCCTTGCTTTTGTGCTAAATATCCTTCTCACTGTCTTTTTAATGGGGAGTTTTCATGGGGGACAGGGGTGAAGTTTACCCCCATTATGCTGTAAGTGCCTATACTAAAATTATTTTTTTTTTCCCCTACTGAGAAGCAATACAGGGACTGCTAACAATACATGAAATTCCTTGCCATTCTCTATGAATTGTACAGAACATCTTTTAAAGATATCTGCAATATGATTTGGACAAAGAGCCACTGCAGGCAGCATTCTTATTGGCCATGATCTCTTCCTTCTGTGGAGGGTGTCCAGCCTGTCATCATCACTTCCATGTCTCTCTAAGCAAGTAAAAATCTCTTCAGAAGGGATCATTGCTAGTATTATGCCGCTTGCCTAGCTGTAAGATTTATCCACATCCAAGGTTGATTTAATTGATACTCATTGCTTCCTTAATATTGGCGAAGAGTAGATTATAAATGTCCCCTTTTAAACCCAGCCCACAGAGTAACAGGAGTTATTATGTACACCTTCCCCTCTCCTGTTGCCTAGCCTACACTGACAGTTCTGTGAATAGCCCCTCTGCCAGAGAAAACAATCTAAAGGCAAGAAGCTTAATCTTCCTTGACAGAGGCAAGCTACTCCAGTTTACTCAAAAATAATCCATAGGAGCCTAAGCTAAAACTATTGTCTAAGAGAGAGCACTTTCACAATATGCCCCATCTATTTCCCCTTGGACTAGACAGATGTCAAACCCTACTGCTCCTCACAGTTTTTAAGTCCTGCTTTACTAATGCTGTTTTAAAAACTGCAACTGTTTTTCACTTCTGCTAGTAGTGATATTCAGTTTTCCAGCCCTATCTATCCAGCAATTTCTTTTCAATTCAATTTGTCCACAAACCCCTTTTCAGATCTCATACACTTGCCTATGAAATCTACAAAGAGAGAAGCAGAAGGGAAGGAAAGAAACCTGACCTGTTGTTCCTTGCAAAGGGTCTTGATTTGCACAAGCTGCTATTTGTAGGCGGCCCTGCTCTTTGTTATAGCCAAGCCACCCCCAGCCTGATCCTTGAACACCAACTGATACAGCTGTCAGCTTCTCCTTGAAACTTGCAAAGGAACCAAAGTCACGCTTGATGGCTTCCATCAATTCTCCTTTAAAAAAGCACAGAAAGATCACAGAATGTCAGGCACTTAACATCTTTCAATTTCCAGATATCACCTGGAAATAGAAGGAAAGAAGATCAGAAGCATTTGGGCCCTATGCGAAGAAAGTATCTAGACAAACAGAGTAGTTGCATCATTAATTAACAGTTCTGTCCCAACCTGCTTAAGAGGGCAAACAGACTGGAAAGAAATTAGTGCAGTAGTCAAATGTGCTGTCCTCAAAGACACAGTCAGGGTGCTATCAACTGGACATTCAGGAGTTGACACTCTTGTCTAAAAGCAAAGTGAACACCACAGAAGACTAGCAAAGAAGGTAAGAAGCTAGTCTGCATACCTAGAAGAACAACACTAAGTGGCTGTGGTTTCTTTGTCTTCATACAAAGAAATATTTGGACATCTTTGGTATCACTATAATAAATATCTCTTATGATGTGTAAGTTCAAGCACTCCCCTCAGATTTTAGATTTACATCTGCTTCTACAGTTAGGTAGTCTATTTGATATGGGTAAGTAGGCTCCATGATTAGATCCCTTTTTATTAAGATAAACTGTGCTGGGGCAAAGGGAACAGAAACTAGGATTTCTTAGTGTAACAATGCGCTGTCAAACTACTTCCTTTCCCCTACACCCTAGCACACTTGTAGTTTTCAGATACTTAAGTGTTTGCTCAAAACCTGAAGGTGTCTACACTCCTTTCTAATTAGCATGTTGTGCTGGTTTTGGCTGGGATAGAGTTAATTTTCTTCATAGTGGCTAATATTGGGTTATGTTTTGGATTTGTGCTGAAATCAGTGTTGGTAACACAGAGATGCCTTCGCTAATGCTGAGCAGTGCTCACACAGAGCCAAGGGCTTTTCTGCTCCTCACCCCACCCCACCCCACCAGTGAGTAGGCTGTGGGGGCACAAGGAGTTGGGAGGGGACACAAACAGGACAGCTGACTGCAACTGACGCAAAGGATAGTTCAGACCATATGGTGTCATGCTCAGAATATAAAGCAGGGGGAGGAAGGAGGAAGGGGGGGACGACACACGCACTTTCAGAGCAATGGCATTTGTCTTCCCAAGTCACCGTTATATGTGATGGAGCCCTGCTTTCCTGGGGATGGCTAAACACCTGCCTGCCCATGGGAAGTGGTGAATGAATTCCTTGTTTTGCTTTGCTTGCACATGTGGCTTCTGCTTTACCTGTTAAACTGTCTTTATCTCAGCCCACGAGTTTTCTCACTTTTACCCTTCCGATTCTCTCCCCCATACCACCAGGGGAGAGTGAGCGAGCAGCTGTGTAGGGCTTAGCTGCTGGCTGGAGTTAAACTACAAGACGTGTAAGAATACTTCATACAGCGCAATGCTGGAGAACTCTTCATTCCTTCCACCTTTGGACAGATGGTTTTGAAAATCTCTTGGCAATAGGTGCAAGTGCATCTTAAGACAGGCTTTAGCAGGCTTCCTACAAAAGCCTTGAACCATTCAGTTCATACTGAAAGATGACATTTCAGACTTGCTGACTTTCACAGAAACTTCACAGAAATTGGGAAACAAAAATCAAGGCTTTAAAGCATCTTTTCTGAGAATGTCATCTGACAACAAGCTCTATCAGAAATGGACTGGTATCAGAACTGCTTGTTGAAATTTCAGCATCAAAGCTTCAAAACTTTATACTCCATTCTTAACTAGATCATCTTCAGAGCATCTTTGTACTTCCATGGTAGAGTCAAAAGTCACAAGCAGATGTCACCTGTGAAGGCTGAACTGGAGTACAAAGCACCTGAAGCCCACCAATTTACAGACAGGCACATAAACCTCATTCAAAAACCCTCAAGTTTATCACAATAGCTTTTGTGAGATCTGTACCATAGGGCCTTTACCTTTAATTGTAGGTCGCTTGTAGATAATCACTACTCTATCCTCCCGAAGGGGATTTCTTCCTTTAGGCTCTAACTGCTAACCTATCCCTATTCAAATTGCAGCATAAATCCAGCCACTAAGTTGGGTGGTCTGCAGCACATTTCCTCCCTTCCTGTGAACCAAGTACATATGGTAACTTAATTAGCATAGCTTTGTACAACTGTTTTCTCTTATGAAGATGGAAACGACAACATACAGCAGTAGCCAAGTATTTTGCAGCGTACACATAATCAGCTTTAGAAATGAAAAGTACTTAGTTAGCTTTTTACATTCTTGGCTTGCATCCAAAAAAACCTGAACTCCTGAGAATTGTGGTAACTGTCATACAGAAAGGCAAATTAACTCTGGAAAATAAAGATCCTTTAAGATTCTTTCAAAGACACACAAGATCATCAGTTCTACTGGTCAGTTAAAACTGATGCAATAAATCATTGTAACAAGCACTTACCTTTAGGCTCTCCTCCTCCATTAGGAGAAAGGTTTGTCCAGAAGATGGTGTGATTGATATGACCTCCACCATTGAACTTCAGTGCAGGCTGAAGTGACACCTGAGCTGTAACATCACCTAAGGATGCAGAAGATAAAAATACATAGATAAATGAAAACATCATCATCACCACAGTAGTCACTAAGTTGCCACTAGGCCTCCATCAATCTCCAAAATCTTTAAGTCTCACTAGCCTATAACATGTCTATGGAAAACATAAGGCTTGTGACTGTTACCCACTTTTTTTGGAGGGAGGTACTTGCAGGAAGAGATAGTGACCCAGATTTTACTCCACATGACAGAACCCTGCATCTCAAATCAAGATCAGACAGCCCTGTATGTCCTCCTGCTCCACAAAATGTCATATTTCTTAAAGAATTCACTGGTGCCTTGTGCCTCTGAATGGTGTTGCACCACTTCAACACAAGTGTTTTGAATGCTATTTTACCTTTTAAAAGAACTGAAACATTTCAAAGGTTTTTGAAGCTTTCTCCACCACTCCAATACATTCTCTAACAAGAAATCAGTGGGGGCAGCTGTTTCCTCCACACTCTCTCAGGAACGAGTGGTAGAAATCTTCCTATAGCAGTAATGAGTCATCTTAACACAGACCTTCAGGCAAGCCACAAAGCAGCAGAACACCTGTTACTAAGGTTTTAATATAGGATTTCATGTTCTCAGCATCTCCTCATACGCTTCAGAAACTACAGACAGGTACAGGACTGGAACAAGGCATCCAAAGCAGTTAGTAAAAACACTATTTGCTGAATTCAGGTATCAGGTTAAGGATGAGACATCTCTTGTACCCACTCAAATGGCATCTTTGGGACATTTTCCTTCAATTTTGCATGCCTTAATGACACTTTTAAGTTCACCCAGAGCATACAGCATATCACAAGCCAGAAATCCAAAAATAACCCAGAATGTCTTTAAAGTCATCACTCTTTATTCCACTATTCCTTAGAGGAACCTATTCCTCAGGACCACTGAGAACCAGAGATGGCATTTGACCATTGTCCTTAAAACACAGTATTTGTGGTGCTGTCAGATCAGTCGTCCTGAACTTTGCACTGGAAAGGGCAATGGGAAAAAAAGTAACTTGCCCTTAAGTTACAGCGAAAGTATCCTTGAATTTATTTGTATACAGAGTCCCCGGCCTTTGCTCCAGCTTACCACACTCCTCAACATAGCTACAGAGGACAATTCAGTAAACCATGACAGGCAGCTTAGAGGTGCTCAAGAGACCAGTCAGCTCAGTTTCACAGTCTACGGAGTCCTTTGTTTCCTTCTAAGAGCAGTTAAGTAAAGCACTACAAGTCACATGACAGTCAGAAATGAACAGGGAAAACTGTGGTAGGCACAAGTTTTCACTGAAAATAAGTTTCAAGTTTATACCCTTCAAGTAGCAAATCTTGCATGTTTTGATGGACCAGCAACCAGAACCAGCTTATGCTGAAACAAAGTCCTCTGCTGCACCCTATCACAGAAGTGCATACCCATTTTCAAATGAGCTGACAACATAAGCCAATGGGACTCACCTCAGGACAACTGTTACTTGAGTTTTCTAAGCAGATATAGATAGGTGAAGAACATGTTAAAGATAATCTGAAGAGAATACTTTACTTTCTATTGCTTAACAAAAGCCATTGAGAAGGTTCTGTTATCCAGAAGAGAAATTAGATAGTGATCAGACACGCTATGTAACCCAACACTGAAATGCAGCACAAAAACATTTTTTATCATGCTCAGTTTTTAAGTATGGAAAAAGAATGACAATACTGAGAGAATGAGGTGGCAGTTCAGGCTTTTACCTTTCCTAAAGCCTGGTCTTAGAAGTTTTTCTAATGAGGGTCAAAATACTACACATAGTAAGCTAGGATACCAGTTAGAAAAAAAAAAAACCCACACACTCACAAATATCTCAAGCAAGTATTTGTCTGCTTTGGTGTGCACAACCACCACCAATACATCATCCATTTGCAAAATAATGCCTACAAAATCCCTAAGGAAAGATTAACCTCTACTTCTAGATAGACGATTTCCAACAGCAAGCGACGAGACACTATCAAAGGACAGTATTTTTAAAAAATACCTCAAAGGATCCACAACACTGCAGGTGTTTCTGCTAACTGGAAATTCCACCACCATTAGTGGCTGAAGCCTTGGTCATTAAACAGCATTAGTAACAGCAGCAACAGATACAGTTTTCTTATAGTTCATGTTCCCTCCTCAGCTCCATTTGCACTGATTAAATCACCGGAATACAACTTTCTTGGATCCACCACTGCAGGACAACAGCAGCCAATCATGACTGCCTGATTCTTAATCAAATGTCATTTTAGTTCATTAATTTAGACTGTAGAAGTTATTGTTAGGCTTACTTAGGCACTTGAAAATCTCTAAACTTTCGTAGGTAATGAACATTCTCTATTCAAGAACACTGGCAATTATCAAGGGATACAGGGTTCAAGTTTACTCAGATACTGACAATTCTCACTTTCATCCATGGCCAAGCAGTTAAATTACACTGTGAAGCCATGTGGCAACCAGACAGAACTGAGTCTATACAGTAATTACTTCTCATAGGTAAATTGGTATTCTTTAGAAAGATCATCATACCAGAAAAAAACTCAGAAAATAATTCCACCTTCTGTTGTGGTTTAACCATGCAGCCGCTCACTCACTCCCCCGCAACCAGTGGGATGGGGGAAAGAATCGGAAGGAAAAGGGTAAAACTTGTGGGTTGGGATAATAACTGTTTAATAGAACAGAAAGGAAGAAACTAATAATCATAACAATAATAAAATGACAACTGATGCCCAGTTAGCTCCTGAGCAGTGATCCCCCCAGGCTAACTCCCTCCAGTTTACATACTGGGCATGACATCACATGGTATGGAATACCCCTTTGGCCAGTTTGGGTCAGCTGTCCTGGCTGCGTCCCCTCCCAACTTCTTGTGCCCCTCCAGCCTTCCTCCTGGCTGGGCATGAGAAGCTGAAAAAAATCCTTGATTCAGTAAAAGCACTACTTGGCAACAACTGAAAACATCAGTGTGTTATCAACATTCTTCTCATACTGAAGCCAAGATATAACGCTATACCAGCTACTAGAAAGAGACTTAACTCTATCCCAGCCAAAACCAGGATACCTTCTTAAAAAGAAGTACATGTTATTTCACACATTTTCATCAGTCCAACTGAAAGATCTGAAAAAAAGTATTTTGTGTGTTTCAGTGTAGTCCTGCTACAACTGTAAAGTCTTCATAAAAGTCAGTATATCTCAGGATTCAATTTGAGATCTTAACAAAAAATTCCATGAAGGGTTGCTAAATATTTTAGTGTCTCACACTGGCATGTGACCTAAATGACCCCTGAATCTGACCCAATGGTACAACTGACACCCAAATTCAGATCTCTTCACTGGGTGTTGTAAACAGTAACTGCACATTTGTCTTACCTCCATTTGTAGGCACCTAAGATTATTTCTCAAGAATCAGCAGAGCATCTGATGTGAAAACCATCAAGGTGCACAAATTTTACTTTATATAAGTTTGTTACTAACCTTTCATCACAAAGTATTTGTTTAGTAAAATGACTGCAATTTCGTATTGACTCAGTCTTTGGTTCAAGTTACTAATGTAAATAGCACTAAATCCACAACAATCAATGAATTATCTTCCAGTTTTACAGTACTCCAGAGAACAGAATTCATGCTTTTTAGTTATATCTGGTTTCCAATTATCAGCACCACTAAAACTTACAATGAAATCTTGTTCCTAGTAATATCTCACTTTATTTAAAAAAAAAAAGCTTGAATTACATAATCCGAAACTTTTAAAAGAAAGTATTTCTCCTGAAAAGAAAGGCTATCTATTTTTTTCTCCTGTATCATCTATGTCAACAAGCTTCCATCTCATCTGTTGACTGTGGATATACAAACCTTTTGCCAGTGCCTCTCTGTATTTCTCCTCTGCAACATTCAGGTTGTTCACGTAGGTGGCATGATGTTTGCTGTGGTGCAGCTGCATGATCTCTGCGTTAATATGAGGTTCCAGAGCACCATAGTCATACGGCAGGTCAGGAAGAGTGTGCTTTTGCCTAGAGACCAAGCATCCCAGTGGTGCTATCAACTTGGCACTGCTTCTAGAGAAGAAAAAACAGAAGGGAGTAGTCTTATTCAGTACTTCAGCTTTACCACTGAAGCAGACTGAAACCATGACTGTTATGATCAGCTGCTTTAAGTAAATGGGGTGGTATCTTAGGTAAAGAAGTCAAATTTCCATTTTTCAAGAGCTCAAACCAAGCACACTCTGTAGCTTAATTGCAAAGATGAATTCACATAAAGGTCACAGATACATGGCTTCGCAAAACAAGCCCCCCAAGCCACTGTAAAGTCACATACCCTCCCATGCATGCAGGCAAGGCAAAGCTGCGGATAGGAATGGAAAGCCAGCGGGTAACGGGCTGACATCCAAAGCTTCACCTAATCTTTACTGATTAAAAACAGAAGCCAAGATGTCCCTGAAGTGTCCTTCCCTCACTACCCGCAAGGTCTCTGTACAGAAAAATAAAAAGGCTGAAAAACCTAGTCACCAGGTTCCCAGGCCTGAACCTCTCTAGCATTAACATCAACACATGTGCTTCCCTGTCCCTACGGTGGGTACTGCGAAACCACACGCTGCGTGATGACAGCGCAGCCGCAATGTCGGGAACAGAAAACCACGCATGTTCTGGTTACCCTTCCCCATTTTAACATCTCGCACTTGTCACAAGACATGACAATGACCACGATGAAAGGAGAACCACTGGGCTGGAGGGAAGGTCAACTCCTGAAGCCCTTTTACGTTTCGCTGGTGACCTTGTCGTAAACCAGGGACAAATCAAGAGCAAAACCCTCGGGGCCCTGAAAAGCGGCCGAGTGCGGCGACCCTGCCTAGCAAAGCCGAGAGGATCTGGCAGCAGCATATCAGGCGACAAGAGTCCCTCGGCGGAGGGTGAGGGCAGAACCGCCAGCAGCCCCCCGGCCGCGCCGCTGCCCGCCCCGGCGCCGAGCCCTCCGGGGCAGTCGGCAGCAGCGCGACCGCCTTCCTCCCGAAATGGCGGGGAGGCGCTGAGGGGCAAGGAGGGGGCGACCCCACCGCCGTCGCCTCCTCCTCCTCCTCCCCTCCCGCCCACCGCTCGGCCGCGGAGGGCGAGGGCGGTCCGGCCGCCCGCCTCACGCTGCGGGGCTCGGACCGACATTACGCTCCCCCAGCCCTCCGCGGCGCAGCTCTCACCTGCCCGCCGAGGCAAAGCGGCACAACATGGCGGCTATCTCGCGGGCGGACCTCACACCGACGGCGCAACCGCGTCTTCGCCCGCCTCCCCTCCAGTGGAGGTGGCGCCGATGGCGGGGCGGGCGGTGCCGAAGGCGGGCAGCTGCGGAGGGCGGGCGGGCCGAGGTTCGCCGAATTGCAGTTGACACAACGCTGCAGTCACCCGATTTCTTCAAATGGAGAGAAATGCCTTTTTTTGAACAATCTATGTAGCGCAGTATTATAAACAGAACCACTATATAAAGCCGTTATCTTAGAACTCAGGCCCTCAGTCCTGCAAGCCGAGGTGAAGTGCCGCTGAGGAGGACTCTACCAAGCAGAAAAATGCCTGCCAGGAGCTTCTGCCTGTAGCGTGGCTGTGGGGCACCAGACGATAGGGCAGCACCAGGCAGCTGTATTAAGCTCTGAAAACCTGCCCGGCGAAGACATGTTTCTGTCAGTTTACTGACAGGACCAGCAGCACTAACAATTACTTTTTCAGCTATTTTGTCTGACTTGTTTTGGTTCATTCCTGTTCTTTTCCTCATTTTTGTGCACATCTTGTTTCCCAACACCTGTTTTCCTCCTGGTAGCAATTCAAACGGCCTTTAGTGCTGATGAAAATCCTTTGTTTGGGTACCTTAACCCCATCAGCTAAATAATTGGTATAGTTAGTGCAAATGAGTTCAAAGACCCATTAAAAATTGGTTCTCCAGAAAGGTCAGTGAGGAGAACTCTCCCCTCAGAGTTAGGAGGAACTCTGCAGACAAGACAAGCAATAGGTAAAACTTGAATTGTATGGAAATCATCTCTGCTACCACAAAACCCTCAATCTTTTGGGTTTTGTCTTTTTCAGTAAACACCGATATTCTAAGATCTTGCAGAACTCACATTTACCAGACTATAAAAACACAAGTTACAAAAAATCAGTAGGGGTTAGGTCTGAACAACCTTGTTGAAAATAAATCACCTTATCTTGGAAATTGCCAGGAAATCCACCTGGAGAGACCCACACAGGCAATCTCAGCCCACAGAGAGGCACAGTACAATAGCATGTGTCCATCCCCCTGCTTCTTGACAGACACGAGAAAACAACATTAATTTAGTCTCACCTATCAGCCAGCAATACTCTCTGGAACACTGAGCAGTGAAAATAACTGCTTTATCAATAGATATGATAAAAGATGAATTGTTCAAAATCAACAGGAGATTTGGAAACAAGATTTTCCCCCAAAAGCTGAAAATATATACAGCAAGATTTAAGCTGTATCTAATTTTAAAAAGGTATGTTGTATTTATTGGTGATCAATAAAATGTAGTTGGTTCATTTTAACAAAAGATGACATTTAAGATTATTAAATGTCATAATAGGCACTGACAGCCAGTCAAGAACATGAGTATTACAGGTTTTAGCATTTCTGTATGTATTATACTGCAATTCACTAATGCTTTGGACTAAGCGTTTCATGAAAGCAAGTCAATTATATGATGCATTTTGTTATTAACTGCTGCAGTTGCTGGGTTGCTTTCATTTTGAAAAAAAATCAAACAAATGAAACACCCAAGCCTGCTTATTTAGAAGATACCCTCTAAGCACAAAATGACAACAGGAATGGCTTACCTTGCCTTACAATTATTTTCTTTCAACAAGTTAAGCTAACTTCTAGTCTGAGGGTATAACTTGTATTTATAATTTTTTTTAGCTCTTCAGCTAAGCTATGATTTTTTACCATTTAAAAATTAAGTACCACAGACTCCTGAGAAAATTAAAATCTTTGTATGAGGTTTTAAGACACGAATGTCCTATAGTAACTGACAGATTTTAAGTAGCAAGTTGTCACCACCTGAAAGCTATGCATATTTTTTAACCTCAGCACAATTAATGGCAGTTACTGTAACTCCAAAGATATTTTATAGCCTCCTAATTCCTTACACTAGGCAAAAAGATGTCTACCATCTTCTTGGCATGAGTTGCTTTCGTATTTCAGACTGAGATTTGAACCACAACCACAGATTTCCCCTCAAGGCTTTTCACCATCTGTATTACCAAACAAAGCCATTGTTAGAATCTATTACCAGCATTTTAAGCTTCTTACAAATATTATATTCTACTACGTACAGGATCCAGGATGTACATATACACACACTATGGATAATCAAGCAATACAATACCAACCCCAAATATAAACCACCAGCAACCACAGATATAGATCACCATCAAGGATTTTTGTAAACTTTGGGTGCCAGATGCTGGTACTTTTTTGTACAGATACTTGTCACTTCCCTTGCATGCATTCAACTAATATCTGCTATTTTTCAGGCAATGAGGGCTAAAGTAATTTTCAAAAAACAACCAGGTATTCCCAATGGAATTTACACTTCCAGTGACAACTACTAAGTGGTTTTAATACATTTAAATGAACCCTATGAAACTAAAATAGCCGTGGTACATGGACTAGCATGTCTCTAACACAGATGACAGCAGCTACTAGTATTTTAATTATATCCATTTGTCTTGGACAATAGTACTGCAGATGCTAATTCTCATGTAATATGCCACTTAAAAATGGTACCACAGAAACCCTTCTATAATCCAGGAATTTATTCTAACTATGTAAATTTGAAACAAATTCAAGTACATCCTAGAACTTTGGAGAAATACTACTTTCAAACCACCTCACTGTTTCCACAGTGAATTGCAAAGCTCTAAGCTATTTACTACTGTTCTACTGACTACATATGAGATAATTTTGTCAGTCATCTGGTAATAAGAAGATTCACAGGTAGAAAAATGTTGAAACTGGACTTAAGTCTACCCAAAAGTATACTAAGTACTTTTATTTCCCCTTTGAACAGTGCTTAAAAGGCAGTGCTTTTTCATCTCCTTGCTTACGTGCTACCATCACTAAACTAGTAGACAGAAAATAAGCACCAGAAATTCAGGTTCTGATTGCTACTGAACAATAAAAGTATGCTTAATTGAAGGTAATTTTTTCATTTTCTGCTCATGTTAAGGAGTCAGTTCCCTCAGGTAGGCATTCAAAACCAACAGGAGTTATACCTGGTTTAAGAGGCTGAATTACTACCCCCTTAAAGTTTTGTAGTTTAATTTGTATGTTTACCTGTTGGATACTTCTAGCTTTTGGGGTTTTGGGGGGCTCTGGGTTTTTTTTTTAATCTTTATAAAAGCCAGGTTCCAACTCAAGGTTTACTTTACTAACTTTCTTTTTTTTTCTTTTTTTTTCCTCTTGTCTGCCAATAAGGACAAAACCTATAGAATAAGCACTCTCAGGCTGGCCTGAAATTAGTATGATAGTACACACCTGTAAACTCTGGGTATTTGGCATAAGCTGTATCAGGTAGGATTGACACAGGAACAAATTCAATAAAAAAAGCAAGTACTGTAAACACACTGTGCATACAAGTAAGCCATGTAAGCCAATGCAGAACAATGAAGAAATTACATTATTAAAAGTTTTTATTTAGGTTTGGTCAGTACAGGTAAGATAATATTGGAGTCACAGAGCAATATGCATAAACAGGATACAACAGTTCTTAAAAACTGAGTAACTATGCACACAATTCATAAACATTCGGTCACCTAAGGAGAAAATGCACAGATGTATGGTGGGAAAAACTGTAATTAACACTGAAACTACTACAGGACTCCTTCAGTAAGTCCATCTTTTAGTGATAAAACTACTGTACTGGGCAAACTTGGCAGTCATAAACCCACAGCTATTATGACAAATCTTGAAGGTGGTATAAGTATAACAGTATGAGTAAGAATGCCCTTACACAGCACAGGTTCTAGATATACACAGATTTGTACAGACATCATTTATGTTATACTTTATGGAAGTAATTTCCATTTCAACTTCACATTAACTCATATAAAAATAACTTGAGCTACACAAACGTCCTTTTAGCAACATTCAACGTAATTAACTGTTAAAATTTCCAAAGTGGCAGAGGTATTGAAGCAAAAAGAAACCCACAAAAAGGCAAAATTGTGACAAGTATGCACTAATTTAAACGGCTTCTGGACAGTATCCTCTCCCAATTTAAATGACACTGTATAAAAATGCTGCAGAAAAATGTTACAAAACTGAACCCTGCACATTTACACTGGAGTCCAAACCATTCTGGACATGACGAGAACCCACAGTTCTGTTACCTTTCATGCTCACTGTTTTCTCCTCTTGAGGATCATGATTGGAGTCTGTGTCATTTGAGTGGTGAGTGAGAGAGTTTTCACTGCCAGTGGGAGAGTCTACACTTTCATACCCAGTACTGAGCTGGTTTATGTAGCTACCACTTCCTCTACCAGTTCTATCTTCAGAGTGGTTGGACAGCTTATTACCATTCCCTGGCGAAGCTGGGAAGTCATCTTCTGTGCCGCTACCCTCCCTATAAAATCCAGGCCCAGACGTCCGCTGGTGGGAGGAGCTACCATTGCTTGGTCCGTTTGCCAGACGGCTGCAATCTTTACCCACAGCCTCTCCCTGGTCTGTGGGCTCAGAAGATGGAGTCCTGCTGGTACCTGGGTTGGAGGCCTGGGACTGCTGCTGCTGGTACTGCGCCAACTGCTGGCGAGTCTCCTTCAACTGCTGCTGAAGAACTAGAATGGTACTCTGCATACCCTCTACCTCCTCATCAAGCTGGATGATGAAGTCATTCAATTCTATGTAAAGAAAACACATTTGTTGCAAATACTTAATAGCCCATATATAGCTTGCATCTCAGACAAAAAATTAAAATCCTGTAACTCAACATTTTATGCCGAAATTTTTCAACAGACTATTTCTCAGCTATCAGGTATGCACTGGTTTTGATACTCTGCCTCTGAAGGAGGAAATGCTTATCATCTACATACTTTCTATACTGTTACTCAGAATATGAGAAGAAATTAACTTCTCAGCAAGAAAGGAGGGTATTTGGAAAACAGCTCAATTCTGGCAATTAATATTTTGCAAGTAGATCCTTGTGTATCTACTTTTAATCAAGTATAAAACCTTAGTAGAAATACTGTAAAATTAACCATGAACCACATCACATCTGTATACAATAGAACTAATAATTACAAAAGCCTATTCAGTGAAAAAAGATTTTAGTCACATTTCAAGCAAGCTTCAGCTCTTACTGTTTTTAATCCTGTAAATCCTGCATAATGTGACACTAGAAGACTTTCTTACCAACAAAACTGTTAACTAATTCCACAGGATTTTTTAGTACTTATGTACCAAGGATTTTACAACTAGGACTGCATTTTGGAGCAAAACAAATTTGACCTGAAAACAGTAAAAGAAACACTGATTCCCTTAGTCTTCAATTCAACTGCACCAGTGATACTGACAGGGCAAATAAAATGCAAACTACTTATTACTGTAAAAAAATTATAAAATTAAAGTATTCTTGCTGCTATGGAAAAAAAATCATCAGGAAAACTGCTATTGCAGGATTATCATCATTGTTCATATGGGAAGAAGCAATAGGAGCTAAAGAACACATCTCAGTTCTGGAGCTTACTTTACTATACCGCATTCAAAAGTGGAAATATTTGAAGAATGTCCACATTTGCTTCAATTATGAACTTGATAAATTTAGATGAAGTGCATTATCTAAATAGCAGTTAAGAAGCAAAAGGGTAACTATTCCAAAACCATGTCATTACAGAAAGAATCATTTACCTTAAGAATTCTAGGTATGATAAAGTATTTTATACTGCTACTTTCTCAAAAATATGATCCTATGGGCAAGGGGGGGAATCTATCCTTAAAAATACTGGATACATCAGACTTAGATAATGCCAAATCAAGTCTATGCTATCTTACAGACTTCAGTTGTAAAACAAACACATATCCAGGTTTGTGTGATGTCTAAATAGCTCATGTTCCAAGACTTACTGTAATAAGATAACGTACTTCGTAACATTCTACCAAAAAACCCACCAATTCTATGCAGAACTCTTAGCTGAAGATTCATTAAATTTGCATTTTCCCCTCCATTTAAATTATGCAAGAGGTCAGAGTTTATAGGTAGAATTCCAACTTAGGTTTACAATGCTGTACAATTTGGACTGTGAAGACAATAATGACATAGTTCATCTGAGTTACCTAAGCGCAACCCCCCCCCACCCCCAAGTATATTTTTCTTATTCTTAGGAATTGTTAAAAAGTTGATTGTTTAAAAAAATAATTTCAAAATCAGAGTGAACAAGAAGCATTCTGTTCTCAGTGCATGCTTAGCTTCATGCAATGTTAACAGCTTTCATCTTACCAATTCACCAATAATGTGTGCCGCCTAAACATGCCCTATTAAATAGCAAGACCTACAGTATGAAATCTGGGAATTTCAAATTCAAATGCTGCATTACTGGAGCTGCAAATCCCACCAGTCCCCCAAAGTTAAGTGTTGTTTGGGGTTTATTTTTTTTCTTTGGGGTCTGTTGTGGTTTTTTTTTTTAATTAAGACTACCAGTGAAGCAACTGTCATATTTTACTTGATACTGCCCTTTCATTCTGGCAAAGACTGTTTTACAGTATGTGCATCATCAGGAAATTAAACTAGAAGTGCAAGGCAACTTCCATTTTCTTAAAAAAATCCCTTACCATCCTGACTGCTTTTAAGTTCCTCACTATATTTCTTCTGTAAAGCCAACTCTGCCTCAAGCTGTGCAATACGTCCTTGGGACAGCTGCCTTCCAAGCTCTTGATTCTCCTGGATAAGCATTCGACACTTCGCCATTAACTTTTTGCCTGTTTGGCTGCAAAGGAAAGAGCCATCTATCACAAAATGAATATAAAACCTTCAGTTATCTTCCTCAATCACAATTACAAACAAAAAGGAGATGCAATTTCTGCATGTCACAATTCAAGGAACATTATGCCTCAACATAATTGTCATAGCAGAAAGTCTCCCTATAGTTACCACATGCTGTTCCAATGCCAGTTGATCTTCTGTCGCTGTCCCATAAAGTGGAAGGCAAGTTTTATTACTGCAAATATGAATAAGCATATTGTTCTTTTTTTGATATCAACATCTGGATTATCAGTATGCACAATCTTGCATGTGCTAATTCTCAATGGAGTTAAATATTTGATTAAAGATGTGCCTTGTAATTCAAAAGATCAAGTACTGCATAAAAATTATACATGTAAGCTGAACTGTAAACAAAAACCTTCTTCATTTATTGTACTAGTAAAATTTAATAATTAAATTTGGGTGAAGAGAAGAAAGTTGTTTGGGGGGAAATATAAAATTCCATGTTAATTTTTCATAGTGACATCCATTTTTCTTTAAGAGGCTTAGACATTCTTTTGAAAGCTGTCCAGGTACTCTTCTTTAAAAAGTTAGATGTCTGTTTTTCAACTCAATTTATATATTTGACAATAACGTACTCAGTCTGTTTCATGATTTCTATGGTCAGCATCTTGCATGGTGAGGATGAAGTAAAATGTAGTTAAAAATTGGCAGGAAATTAAGGAATCTACTTCCTTTAGAATGACAGAATTTGGATCATGAGTAATGAACATTAGGACGTCCAGTTTCTGAAAGAAATGGGAAACCAGCAGGAAAAGAAATTTTGAACTGACAGGATTTTCTTTACTAAATGGGTAATATCACACATCTTTAATCTTCACGATAAAAATGGCATTGTAAAGCATTATAGGAAGTAGTATGCAAATTAATATATAGGCAATACGGCTGACTCCATAAAAGAGAAAAATTAAAATTCTTTAAGATTCTTGGTCTGCCAAAGTCAGGATAGCAACCACAAACAGTTCTCCTTTTAATAGGCTCAGCAACATACTGAAGCTGTTCTCTTTTCTACAGAAGTGTAAGCTCTGCCAAAAAAAGAAAAAAAAAAAGAACCACCCGAACTTGAACAGGTTTATTGTGAATTCAATGGCAGGACTTGCATTACTTTTCAAGACCAAGAAGGTCATTTAATTTTTTGTTTGTTTGCTTTTAAACAAGTGACAAAGATTGAAAGAAATTTTGAGGATTAAAGAGGTAGAACAGGAAATTTCAGCTACAATTCACAGCCACGGTTCTCTCCTGCAACCAAAATACCCAACCAAAAGAATTTAAAATAATAATTTCCTTATCAGCTACCTTTTAAGCATTCAAGCCTTAGACAACTTAAGTTCTGCCAACTCTGCCCCATTTAACATTTTCCGACTGACTCTCCCAAATCTTTCAGATGGGCTGCTCCAGAAGGAATCTGGCTGTGTAAAGTCCTGGAAGCCTGAAACTGCTAAAGGCAGCAACCTGTTTTCTTTCTTGATGTGATGTCCAATGCCAGGTCCTTGAAGTTTAAATTGTGCTGACCTAATACAGTCCAAGTCGCACACTTAAGATGCAAGTTTCCTTAGAGATGTTCATTCTGTGTAAAGCAGGACCACTTTGGAGATAACCAATGTGACATATCCCAAAAGTTATCAGGCAGACATGCAATGATTTTTAGCCATTTGCAAATTCCTGTTACTGTATTCATCATCACTACAAGTTGAAGAAGTTCACAGTGCTTAAGTCATTTAATGCTTTTCTCTTCACAAAACAATGTCAACTGTAGTATTAGCAAGTACCAGTTACCTTGGAATTGGGACCATTTTAGAATCCCATTAATTTCTTCACATTAACTCCTGCCAAAATGTAAAATATTTATTACCTGTATAGAAATTTGCATAGTTACCTATAATGCTATTTCTTCCCATCAAGATTTTTCCAGATGTTCTGAACTAGTACGGCACCAAGTAACCTCCCCTTGCAATTTACAAAAAAGACAACACATGCAAGAATATAAAATCCAGTAACTCTTAAAATAACTCCTATGAGCTGTAAAACTAAGTTTGGCTTTGTTTTCACAAATCCTCTTGAACATACATGCAACAAAACCTGTAAGAATATAAGTGGTTAAGTTTCAGAAGACTAGCGTTTGTTGTACTAGACTTACTGTAAATATTTCTACTATTTTTAATCCAAGTGTATACTCTATGAAAAATGATGGTTGAAATGGCTTAGCATAGCCATTCCTTTAATTACATGCCCTTTTATTTCTCCCTCCAGACATCAACAATGACTATGCTGTACACCCTTACCTATGGTTAAGGCCCAGAACTAACATCGCTTAGGGTTGCAGTTAATATGTTACCCTAAGAACACAAGTTAGGGATCCAAATAGGAGCATCATCTCTTTCAAAAACTAGGTCAGATGCCATGAAGTAAGAGTAGTTGCATACAAGGATGGACAATTAACGCAATTAAAGCGGGGGGATGGGGTGCAAACAGAATGACAAATCCTATAAATACTTTAATATGAGTCTTCATTTCTTTACCCTTCCAGAAATAAAAATCAGTAAGATCTTAACCCAGTTAATGAAGACAGCCTCAATTATTTACCAGGAAATAACTGTAGTTTTCTGTATTCCAGCTACTGCATATATGAATTATGCACATTCACACCACTGACTTAAAATTATATGATGCATATTAGGGTATGTTGTAGCTACAGAAATAACAAAATTTTCTTTTGATACTTTTGCCTGAAAGAAAGTGGCAAGTTACTTGGTCTCTCCTCAGCTGTACACACACATTTAGAGCCTGAGGACTTAAGGAAACAACCAGCCTGTATCTAAATGTATTAAATAATTTTCTGAACTCCAAGTTAAACAAGCAATCTGCACGGCATGCCTCTATCCGCACATTATAGTGAGCTTTACAAATGGCTTGGTAACACGTTAACAATTTTTTAATGCAAGTCTTACCTCTGTTTTGATGCTAGATCATTAAAATCTTAGATACTGCTATAACAAAATCATTCCAGATGTATCACTTTTAAAAAGGTAAAGTTTTTCTGTAGGCTTTTCTTTTGCTGTTAAGTCATTACTCATGCAAAAAAAATAAACCTGCATAAATACACTACTCTTCAATCCCATATTAATCATCTGAAGCACAAACAGTTAAAATACTTCCGACTTAAGGTACTTCCAAGTTAAAAATACGTAATGCCATCTTAATAAAAGACATCAAAACAGTTAGAATACATCACCTTCTGTGACAGCTGGATGCCTTTTTTTTTTTTAATTTAAAACTGAATTTTCTAGGAGCAAACTGAGTCATAAAATGTTGCCCAACTGTTTTGAAAATAAAAATCTCAGATTACTAAATAGAACTCAATTTTCTAAGAAAAAAAAAAAAAAAACACACACACAAATGCTATACCAAATCTGCATTTCACTTTACACACCTCAGACATGCACTCCCAACTGTCCCGGATTGCTACTCTTACAAGTAACTTGGGACAACAGAACAGAGGCATCAATAGAGTAGCAAAGGCTCCTTTCACTGATTCCACCAAGGAAAATGCATGCATTTAAGTATTTTTGCTTTGTTGAAATACTGACTTTGTTTTCAGAGAACGAGACAATGCAGAAATAACAACCTGTTCAATTCTCGTTCATCCCAGGAGTTTCACAATACAACAGATAACCAGTAGTGTTCCTTGAACTATATATTACAACTATTTCAAGGCACATTTTATATAGAAGTGCAATACAAAAAAAACAGGTGTACAAACGAATAAAAACACCCCACCAACACTGAAGACAGTTGCCATTGTGTGCCTTCTGTATTGAGCATTTGAGATCAGTTCTTAGAAGATCGAAAAATTCTCATTTCTGCATGAAAACATGCAGTGAAATACTTATCACAACCAGTTTTTCTTATACATGCTAGTTGTGATCAAATGTGTATTGCTTCCAACAATTTTAAACCTGCAATTAGATAGAATGTACATTTTCGTACAGTCCTAATTTTGAGGCGTCCACAGTATTACCGACCATCCAGAAAACAGTTCATTATTTAGCAACATTGACTTAAGGCTCCATCAAGTGCTAGAGAGCCCAAAGGCTAAACAGTCAAATGTGTACACTACCACTGTTGTGATATCAAATAGCACTCTCATGGCTATTCAAAACTGGTTAGCAAGTAAACTCTTTAACGCAAAATTCACCTCATTGAGTTTTGACCCAGCAGTTCAGTGAACAAGCAGGAAGTCCACAGTCTTATTGGCAAAACTGACTTACAGTGTCTCTAAGTCACTAGGCTCAAGGTTAAGAGCGAAGCATATTCCACTTCTACATTTTACGGGAATTTTACATGTTCAATTCATGATTTATAATCTCTAGGTTCTCTCTCCTCCAAACTGTCTGTAGACACAGTGTGCCACAGACTTAAGACTTCTGTTTCTCCCTCTATTTTCTTCAAATAGAACAATTTTGCAAATGTCTACATGTTCTAGAAAAGATTTTTTTTTCGAAGATGGCCATTTCTTCAGAATAGTCCGACGCCGTCAGGCCTCTGAAGCAAAGGGGGAGAAAAAAGCTGAAACACAAGGTTCATCTGGTAAGTTTTACATTAAGCATTACAAGCTGGACAGTATAAGAATGTGGCTTTTGCCTCAAAACGTCTGAGTCTTGGTGTGGAAACGAGTACTTGGCTGTCCCACCATAGCATTCTCGTAGTGGGACTGTCAGGGAAGTCTTGACTGGGGAGTATTTGTTTTGTTTACCTATCAGGCGTAAATTTCCAGGCACTCAGTTCATTTTGGGCTTGTTCCAGTTTGTCTTTAGTCTGTTCCAGTTCACCTTTCATTTTTAGGAAAAACAAGTTGATGGCTGGGTCCACCATTGTTGATCGCAGTTGGGCAACACTAGGCTGCTGGACTTGCTTGAGGTACTGAATCTGATTCTGCATAAAATAAGAAAAAAGACTGTTAGCCATACAACATTAAATAAAATTTTAAAGTCATTTAGATACAAATAAAAATAGTTATTCCAAAGATAACATCAAGGAAGCTTGCCTTCTTTCAATACTGTAACCTGAAAAAGGCAGGATAAACATTACTTTTGCCCACCTGTATCCTATCACTGTACATATTCACCCAATCCCCCATCCCACCACCTGCCAAGCTCAAACTTTCAAGGCCTTTTTTTTTTTTTAACCCATCCCCCCACTTCAAATTGTTTTCTACATTTCAGTTTGCCAAAGCAATGATTGGACCATTAGAATCCTCCCTTTCTTTTATATCTTTTATACCTGCCTGGACTCTTTTGGGGAAAAAAAAAAGTATATGCAAAAAGTTATCTACTTAAAACAGACAGCTAGTTTCCATGTAACTTCAGTGAAAGTTATTATGGAATATTACAGCTAATATTGACAAATAATATTTTTTAAGCAACTACTAAAAAGGTTTTTACAAACTTCTAAGCTTTTTTTTTACAAATGCAATAATCATGATGTAAGTTTGCATATTTATTTTTTTAAACAAAATAATTTAGAAATATTAACATCAATTAAACAGATTTTTGTTGCATTATATCAATAAATTTGCAATATATAAATATAGCATTCATTAGTCAAAACTTGTATGTATTTAAATAGGATTAACTTTTTTGAAAGTTTCTTATGTTTTAATCCCATCACAGCAGACAGTCTTAAAAGGTACTAAGCAGTACATGTTTAGAATCCAGCTAATCACTAAAATCACATCAGCCTAGACAGAGTGTTCATTCTTAAATTCAATTTATTATACTCCCTGTATCACACACATTTCTTCATCAGCAAGAGGTGAACAAAATTACATGAGATTAAAAAAGAAACATTAATTGAAAGTCAGGGTTTTGCCTCCCACTGCATGACAAACTTGCAACCAGACTGGATAGCAACAGAGTTTCACTGACAAACAGTACAAGGCATCACTAGCAAAATGGAAGGGAAGAGAGTCTCCCTCCATACTTTGCTTTACTTGGAATAAGCAGCACAGTCAAAAGCACTGTCAATTTAACTCTTTTCCTGTATATACAGTTAATTTGTTACGGGGTTCTTACACTTTCTCTTCACCATTGCTGTGTAAGTACAAACATTTTGTTTACCTTAAAAACGTGCAGCAGTGACCTCAGTCACCTCTTGACTGAAGACAATGCATGTTTTAATTTATATATTGTTAAGTAGCAAAAATTCTTGGATTTTATTTCAAGTGAGGGATTTCAAAGTTATTGAAATAACTTAAATACCTCCATTGACTTCTCATTAATTTGCTATTATCAAAATAAAAATATTTGGTTACAAAAAAACCCCTGAAGTAACCATCATACTTTATGTTTTAAGTAGACAAACTTTTATGTGTCCAGAAAGAAATATAATGGGAATAAAACACTGCATAAAAATATTTTCAAGAATTAAAGCACTAAAGAACCCACCTACAACCACTACTTAGAAACAGGAAGTCCAAATAAAGATTATCCTAACATTTCTTGGATGGCATTTTACCCCCACGGCTCCTTTGCCTCACTGAATGCACAATATGTTGTTCACTGAATAAAGATCTATTTAATTTATTGTTACTGGTATACCTTTTCTATCCATTCAACTTTGACGCTTGCACTACTGTAAGTATTTCAACAACCTGTCAATTCTTTGTGAGGGCTAGCACTAGTAGAGGGTGAAACAGCTAGTTTAACAGATGTCTGCACACATACAGACACTCCAGCCGGCAACATATTCCAGGAATATAATTAGGTTACAACAACATGGTTCCCAACCTATTTTTAGACAGGCATCATTGAAGAAATAAAAGACCATGTTCCTTGTCTTACCTAGGCCCAGCTCCCTCCTCCTACTGCCAGCCTAAGAACTGTAACAGATTGCTTGGATCAGTAGCACAAAGAATTGCTGCCACCTGCTCCTCATTCATGCCAGAAATGCACTAGAACACTAAAGAGGACCCAGCTGATTCTGTCCAATGTCAGTTATTTAACAGTCTCATTTGGGTATCTCTAGCTCATGTTCCTAGGCCAAGCAGAAAGCACTTGCGTAGGCTCCACATAACACCTCAACTGTCATTCCTAAAACAGTAATGTAGAAAGAATTTACTTAAGCTGAACAACCCTTGCTTATTCCCTCCCAAAACCTGAAGACCATTTATTCCTCCAGTTTTTCCAACTCAATTTTTCTCCATCCTTCCACAAGCGCTTTCTCTGGTTGTAACTCCAGAGTTCTCACCTGCCAGGCTTTTCATCCACCCAGACCTAAGCAACCTCCCCCCAATATTGCCCACTCCCAAAGCAAGTCCATACCTCTTAACCCTTCTGCCTACTTCCTTATTCCATTCTTCTTCCTGCTTAGCCAGTCCAAGCCTCCCACTCTTGCTCCCTCTAACCACTCTCTAGAAAGTCTCTCCTCCTATTGATATTCCAGGCGGTAAGGGGTGGGGAGCAGAAGAGTTCGCCCGCATTCAGGACCAACTTCAGGCTAGAGCTGAATATACACAAATAGTCATGTCCAATGCTAGACCCGAGGACATGCCTGCTCTAACACTTGAAATGCCTTCTGGCTGTTCATATTCCCAAACATGAAAGCACATTCTAGCTGGTATTTTTCAAAAGCCTGTCAGATGGACAAATAGGGATGAATTTTCACAAACAGAATAAAAACCTTGGTATTGGCTTTCTCTCTGCTCTCACCTAAGGCAGGAGAACACCGAAAGTAGTCTATTTAGAGGACATCAGGCTGTGCAGGGTTTTGTTTGGGGGGATTTTTTTTGTTGTTATTGTTAAGACAATAACATTTTCAACCCCCTGCTTCTCACATTCTTGGAAAAAGCTGAATCCTTTCAGCTGAAGCTGTCCAAAGACATCCACAAAGAACAGACCCTCTGACATGAAGAATTTAACAAAACAGAACGCAGGTGCTTAACAGAAAATGTAAGCAATCCAAGTACAACTATATATCCTTCTTGTAAGGAAAAAGCAGGAGGGAAGAAACTGCATAACAAAGAAGAGAAAAAACACAACAGAGCTGTAACCTAAACCACAAGTAGGCTATTCAGAGTAATGGCTATCTAGGTACTGTATTCCAGCTGCACCCACAGGAAGCTTCCGCTCATTGCTATCTGTTCCATGGAAAACCTATTTGAGAAGCAAATACTTCCAAATGCCTGTCCACTTACTGACCTACAGTAGCTGTGCAGCAGCTTGCGAGGGGGTTAAGACCTTTCCCTAAGTAGCAATAACTTCACCACCACCTCTGCCAGAAACAAAGCTTTATGTAGAAACAGTAGCCAATACCTTACCCACCTTTTGCTAAAAACAGCAACCTCTTTTAGGGGGTTGTTCCTGTAGGGGGAAGGTAACTCAAGGCTGCTGCTGACAATAGGGCACATGAGCTATTAAACACCTAAACTTCAATCAAGCCCTTTAGTTAGCCACCCTAAACTATGCAGAGCAAGTTTGCAACACCAGTCAGACTCTCAGCAAGCTCCTAGCTCCAGAGAAACCCACATATTCTGCTGCTAGACTCTGCAAAGAGCATGAGAGAGAATGGAGCTATGCACTCAGCTACCATCTTTGTTTCTTCAAAGAGTACTGAAATGGAATCAGGACAATGATTCTGCTACTGCTACTCCAACATGCACACCTACACTTTCAAAACGATGACAGGTGACTTTTATAAGCTGAATTAGGTTTTCCTGTGTTTTATCTTTTAAAAAGAAGGGTACAAATTAAAACAGCAGCCAAGACAAAGTCTATAACACCTTATTTTAAAACAGAGCTAGTATATTTTAACTAGCAAGGTATTTTACATATTAGTAATCAGAAAATTCACTTATGTCTTTGTCAACTACTACCATTTGAATATGGTATGGTATTTTTAAGTTTTTATCAATTTACATTTGAATGTGACCTGAATGTGATAACTTTGTAAGTATAAAACATCCCAAAAATACATTAAGAGTAATATGAACAGTAAAGCATTGGTAATATGGTAAATATTAATCTGTAGTTTTCAAAAAACTTGATGCCATAGATGCTCAGTCTTTCTAATCAAGATGTGACAGGAAACATTGAAGGCTTACATATAAATAACCATCACTGGTATATTTTACATGTAAATATGAATTACAAAAAACAGTTAACTATGCTAAAAATAAATGTTATTTTATGGACTAAAAATCAGACACGTCAAATAACTTACCATATGGTGAACAGTTTTTGTTCATTTATGAAATTATTTAGCAACCCATAGCTTAGCTTTGCATCCCATCCAATGTGATTTATTTTGCTACTGTTACTTTACTGGAAAAACCACTATCTAATACAAAGCCGAGTAGTCCTCCAAAGCTTCTTGAAACTACAAGCATTTAAACTTGAAACACTTTAAGGTGCCGATGTCTCCATTATAGCTTTTACCCCCGTTCTTCAAGGGTGCACCTTCCTAACTCTATGCACTATGGAGGAGATTACATCCTTGATGTTATTCATGTGTCAATACCTAGAAAAATATAAGCCACTTGGGTGTGTGTGTGTTTGGGTTTTGTGTCTTTTTGGTGGGTTGTTCCCCTGTTTTTTTTTTTGTTTTGTTTAAGTACACTGAAATTAATAAAAGCTCTTCAGAAGTTCTAAACAGATGTTCTGGGATGCCTATACATCACAGTTATAAACATGTGTAATGAAGTGCAGCCAAAAATCCTATAGTCTTCACAATCTTGTCAAAATTCATAGCCTTAAATACTTGAAATTTTTGTCTTAACTCATTCTTTTAGAAATAGGGAGGGAGAAAGGTGAAAATAGTACAAACAAATTTGGTTTTAGTGGAAAAACTTACATTTAATTTTTTTAGTATTTATTGTTTCAGCTATGTGCTCAGAAGTTCAAAAGAAAAAACCCTCTTATTACTGCTGTTCCTCATAGCAGAATTTATCAGTAAAACTAACAAGAGAAGCAGGATCAATATAGTAGTCTTACTACTAGGGAAGTGTTGTGGTATAGTACCAGAACAGATCTTCATTAGCATCCTGGGCTGCATTAGGAGGAGTGCTGCCAACAGGTCAAGGGAGGTGATCCTTCCTCTCCACTTGGCACTGGTGAGACATCTGGAGTACTGGGTCAGTTCTGGGCTCCCCAGTACAAGAGAGACATGGACATATTAGGGTGAGGCCAACAAAGGGCCATGAAGATGATTAAGGGGTTGGAGCATCTGACATACAAGCAGAGGCTGAGAACACCAGGGCTGTTCAGCCTAGAGAAGGCTCAGGGGGATCTTGTCAATGTGCATAAATACCTGATGGAGGGAGTTAAGGTGGCAGAGCCAGGCTCTTCTCAGTGGTGCCCACTGAAAGCACAGAAGGCAACGGGCACAAACTGAAACACAGGAAATTCCACTTAAACATAAGAAAATGCTTTTTGCTGTGACAGTGGTTGAACGCTGGCACAGGTCACCCAGAGAGGTTTTGGAGTCTCCATTCTAAGAGATGCTCAAAACCCAACTGTGCACAGTCCTTAGTAACCTGGTCCAACTGATCCTGCTCTGAGCAGGCAAGGTTGGACTACACAAACTACAACCCTTCAAGCCTCAGTGATTCTGCGATTCATTTTTTGCCACTGCAAAGTATGCTTTACCCCCTCTTTTTTTCTCTTTATACCAGTGCTTACTATGAACTAAAGTCATCTTATGTCTTAAGAGCAGTGAAAATAATGTGTACAGAGTTAAGTGTCACACTACTATACCTTGACAGCTCTGAACACCTACAGGAAAAAAGAAAGGAAGGCTAAAAGAAAATAACAGAGGAAAGCTACAATACTAGTTATTATTTTTGCACAGAGCTTTTATTTTTCATGAGAGAAGCTCTCAGGAGTATGTTACAGAAACTAGCAATAAGCAGCTTTTTACAATCTTCCCTCAGGAGCTGCCAAATTAAAGCAGCAGGTGAAAATTATGTTAAGAAGGTAATCCAAAAAAGATCAATAGTCCAAAAGTGGTAGAAGATAGCTTCAAGAAACCAAAACCAAACACAGAAGAAAACAGCGTCACAGAAAACCCACAGAAATAAAGGAGAGAGAAACAGAAACAGTAAGAAAAAAAGATATTTAGTATAAAGAACATCAGAAACCCCAAAAAGCAGACCTGCCAAATTTTGAAAGAACTTCCTCTGAAAAAGTCAGTACCTTTTTCCCCTACCTAGCTAAACAGATGGAAAAGATTACAAGTACCTTGTTATCCAAATCCAACTTAAACATCAGACTAAAGCCTCCTAAATGAAACCCTGTAAATTCAATCCTATACTTACACTTCAATTTGTTCCTGCATCCAATGATAGTCAGAAGTAACATTTTTGATATATACACACAATTCATAAATGCTAGATGAAAGTAAGCATGGCTCACATAAGAACTACCTTGGTTCTAAAGCAAAAGTCCTTCCAAGCACAACTGCTGCTGAAAATCAACTGAAGTAACTAATACTAAAAAAAAAGCAAACTTTAAGAAGTGATGTTTACTAATTCAGTGAAAGTTTAAGTGCCCTGCCATTTCTTTAAGCACAGAAAACGTGCTGCTATAGATAACACAAAAAACCTAGCACAAGGCTACTGGCTCAAAAGCTGATACTCTTGTAATAGTCTGAAAACACTTATCCCCTCCAAACACTTACAGTACACTCTTGCATCTCCTGTTCCTTAGTTGCCAGCCTCATCACCAGAATATTTTCTCTTCGGGCAGACTCTTGCTGTTGCTGTTTCAACTTCTCTTCAGATTCTCTCAATCCCGTCACATCATTAGCTAATATAAGTAATAACACACAAAAAGCATACATTTTATAGCATCCTCTCATGAACAGTTTTTAAAGACAGCTAAAAGAGTCTAAAAACCAAATTCATAAACAGCAAGAGTCATAAGTAAGCATAATAAGCATAAATAAGAAAAAAAGAGCAAAATATCATTATTAGAAAAGCTTGATAACAGTTGGTTTTAAGTATCTCTTTCTGATCCTTCCTTAAGACCTACTAAACTTTTGAAAATGTTTTCATGTTTATATAGGCAATAACTTCTAAATTGCTTGTTTAACCAACTATTATTACAACTTGCAGTTTGAAACTCAGGAAGTTGGAACTATCCCGTTATCTATAAGAAATGTTGAGGCCAGAGTAGGGGAGGGGGAAATCTACACTCTGGCAAAAAATTATCTGCAGTCTGTAAAACGGTGCTATTTGTGGTCAATCCTCAAACTGGTCTCAACACTCCATGAGTAAACAGTAAGACACTGGAGAACTTCAGAAATGGCAGTTCAGCCACAACTAGAATTCTTCCGATTCATGAACTTTTATGAAAGTTTATATACAAAATACAAGAGAAGGCAGCACAGTACATTCCAAATTATTCAAACAGGAACACATGCAAGCAGCCTGATACAAACAGTAACCATTCACTCTGCTACTTGTCATGCATAAAACAATGGAAAGTTGGAATAATTAAGATTTTTTATTTTTTCTAACTACTTGAGAATGATCAGCTATAAATGTGAATTCAGAACATCACAAATTGCTTCAGGACAATTATTTCAAAGTAATTCTTTGCAGATAATTCAATAATACTGATTACTACAGCCTGTATTAGGGTTTCAAAAATCGAGAAACTGAGAATGTTAACACAACTTATTTATCTATGTTAGGACAGTTTGAGACTAGAATAAAATCAACTGCTTCCATCTGCTATATTTTAGTCTCTCCAAAACTCAAACGTTATGGGGTGGCAGCAGAAGAGGGATGTAACAACAGAGAAAAGAGAGGACACATCTGTTTGGGTTGACAGAAAAATACCCTTCAAATTCAGTGGTACTAAGTCTTTAAGTATTTAAACTGGAAATGTGAGTGGAAAACAGGAAAGAGCCTATCTCTAGTTGCCAACACAATTTTTAAAAGTGACTTAGGATAGGTGATTCCGTCACTTCCAGAACGTGTTCAGCTTTTCCCATTTGAGAGTAGGATGTTTTTCCCATATTCTCTTTTGAAACACTGAAGTACAGACCAAGTTTTAAAGACCACATAAGACCAACAATCAAACAGTTAATTCACCTAATCAGATCAAACATTACTTGGGGATACATTTTAGACCTTCACCTCTACAAATCCCATGTGATTTAGAATCCTGTGAGACTACTGAAGGCACAAACATTCATGGAGTATTTTGGTAGAGGATAACATTTCCTTTCTAATGGAAAAGTCCTGAAAATACACCTATTTGTGGGGTTATGTTTTGAGACTTCCCCCCTCCCTCCAGCAGTCTGGGTACAGACGGTCCTACAGATGCAAAAATAGACTTTTTAGATACTGTGTGAGATCTGCAAAGAAAAATAAGTGGCTGAGAAAGTTGGGAAAGACTGAAAACTTACACTAGAAAAAACAGGGACTTTTTTTCTGACAAATAACTTACATAGAGATTATCTCATTTCCAAGAGTTTTAGAAAGCACAGACATTACTGAAACATTCTGCTTTATACAAACATTCAGGTAACTCATACCATTTTGAAACTTAGCTAACTTACAATTAAGGTCTGTGTACTTGCCCTCCAGAGCTTGCACATATGCTTCATACTGTTTCCACCTATTGCAGAGACAAAGAGAAAAAAGAATTTTCTGAAGCTTAGTTTATTAAATCAAGGCATCTCATTCCTAAACTTTCAGAGTATATTTTCATACCATAATCAGAAAATGTCAAGAGGGAATCACACAACTGCATAAAAGGCAATTCCAGTTCTAAAATAAGGGGCTTTAAATCATGGAAAAAGTTAAATCCACTTTACATCTCAAAAGGATAAAAAGGTAGCTGTGCATTACACTTAAAACTGCTATCTTAAAACTTATTGTAATATTTTGAACAAACATTGGGATCAAACACTTAGTTATCTGTGTAAAGTACCTAAGGTTCATCTCATTCTCAAAGCAGAACAATTCAAACAGAATTCTGTAACAGAAACCATAATACACAGACAACATTAAGTCTGTTACCAAGCAGACGTGTATTACAATACACTAGAATTGGCAGTCCAGGTTAAGTAGTTATACCAGCTCATTCAAATCAAGACCATACTCTGATTATATTCATCAACCAGAAGCCAAACATTTTAATAACTCTTTGAATGCATGTTATTTCAGCAATTCATACACAGTCAGAAAACCTCACACTTAAAAATAGTATTGCACTTGATACAAACTATCAAATCAGTAGCAAATAAAGTCTGTAGTCAAGCTTAGCATGACATGCCTTACCAACAAAGTTCACAGGACAGTGTTTTGGGGGTTTTTGTTTGTTTGTTTTCAAATAAATACTTTGCTCCAAACTATGTGTCTTCCTCATGGTGGTATAATTCCACAGCATGAAATAAATTCATCTAATAGCTTACCACTATAGAAGGGGAAGGTTTCTGTTCCGTCCTCCCAACTACCCCTTCTCCCTGACACCTATTTTATGCCAGACTCATCGTAACTGCTCTATTTTAACTCCCTAACCTACCAACATCACTATCTCAATCAAAACAATAAAATCTAACTCTAGACCATTTTTGACCATTTAGTGAATTCAAACAGCTTGTTAAAGGGTCTAAAGAGCATCAGGTCTGCAACAGCAAATGAGATCACATTATTGGGAAAAGCAAAAGTAAGCATAAGATCCCTTCCTTCTAGCAGCAACAAAATTTTACATTTCAGCTGAACATGAAATGAGCATGAATGAACTCTCAAGCTCTGTAGAAGTGAGAAGCTGTGTTCCTACTTAATCCTTAACTTATCTCTCTGCTCTAAAAAGAGCATCGTTAGAAACGGAAGTGTCACTGTTTGACCACTAGAAGTTCTATGTTAGTTCAGGAGATTTCAATCCCTCAAAAGTAAAACTGAAACAGTCTACTAAATAGCAAAACAGAAAGAACCTAATTTTTACATGAGAGAATTACATAAAATTAGAGTTGGTCTTCAAATACAGCTGCAGGATTACTTGACTTCTAAGCTACATCTTACAGACTGAAAACAGTAATTCTGTCAAAATCATAATACCACCCCCCCCCTTCCCCCCGGTAATATGAGCTATACAAAGAGCAAGTGAAATGAAGACCTGAAACACTAGTTGACATGACAGACCACCACTGGAGGAAAAAACAAAACAAAAAAAAAAAACCAAAAAACACCACAAACACCCCCCTCTCCCCCTACCACACAGCCCATGGTCACCAAGAACATCAGAGATAATACTTCTAAGTCACCTCTCAACAACAGCTAGTATTTAAGCAAAAACTAAATTCCTGGAAAAGAAAACCCAGCATGCACTAGGCCATATGATGGATTTCTCAAGTCATGTGCCTGCCATCTCTTCTAGAAACATGACTCTTCAGACATAATGTTTTGTCAAAAACCTGGTGAAGACTGTTGCAGTTCATCTTCAAGCAAGCTGTTCTGGGTCTAGCTGGCTGAGATGGAGTCAATTTTCCTCACAGAGCCCTCATAGTGCTGTGCTTTGCATCGGTGGCTAGAAAGGTGTTGATAACACAGCAGTGTTTTGGCCACTGCTGAGCAGTGCTCACACAGCATCAAGGCTATCTCTCCAACAGGACCCCCACAGCAGTAGGCTGCAGGTGGGTAAGATCTTGGGAGGGGACATCACCAGGACAGCGGAGCCAAACTGACTGAAGGGATATTCCATACCACATGTCTTCTCAGCAATAAAAGCTAAGAGAAAGGAGGAGGGAGGCAGGGCATTCATTATTACAATGTTTGTCTTCCAGAGCAACTGTTACACACACTGAAACCCTACTTCCTGGGAAATGGCTGGACATGGCCTGCTGATATGAAGTAAGAGAATAAATCTTTTGTTTTCCTTTGCTTCCGTGCACGGTTTTTGCTTTATTCAGCTGCCTCTATCTTGACCCACGAGTTTTTTTCCATTTTATTTTCTCCCCCCAGTCCTGCTGAGGAGGGGAGTGATAGAGCAGCTTGGTGGGCACCTGGCATCCAGCCAAGGTCAACTCACCACGCAAGTTCATGAAATTGTACGGAATAAACTTGTGACCACCACACTGACATAGTCAGAGAACTCTTCAACAGTCAAGCCATCAGTTTTAAGACAACCTGAACATTTTCTACCACAGTAGCTTTACTTTCACACACATGCACTGCATCTCAGTTTTGCTACAGCTACAGAAGATCTCAGAAGCAATTTTCTCTTCTAGCAATTGAGCTGGTTTTCACCTCACTTCAGGCAAACCAGGAAGCTAGCAACTGGAGACAATTGCTTATTTCATGCAATAGATTTAGGAAAAAAAAATTAAAACAGACAATCAAATAGACTAAAACCATTAAAACAAAAAGTAAAATAGTGAAAATTTAAAAACATTCACATTAATGAAGTAAGCCATTCTTATCAATAACTTTGGCTCAAAAATAAACAAATACATTAGTAGGCCCTTACTGAAAAGGGACTGATTCCTTTCAATTGAACTTGCAGTTGCGATTCTTCATCTGATGTGTATATATTTTTGTAGTGGTCTCAGTAATCCTGAGGACTAACATGTCAAAATATTTACCAAATATATCAACAAAACAGTTTCTCAAAAACTTTCATGAAACCAAGTTAAAAGAATAAAAACAAAGATATTTTTTTTAATATATATATACACACACACACTTTGACTAGTTTTAGGTATATTAAAAACAGTCTTGTGATGGCCCTGATAATTTCACTTTCACTTAAGTGTCTATTTCCTGACTTAAGATTTTAAACACCTTTTGAAATTTTTAAATTAAGTCTCCTCTTGTAGTAACTTTTCTTGCTCAGTGCCTTTAATAATCTATTTTCCTAAACACTGTCTTTCCAGCTTATTTTGCTATGATCATTTTCCCTTGTTTACAGTAGTAGCACAGATCATTAACAAAGGGAATTAAAGTGGAATTCTGATCTTTGAAAATCTGAAGCTACAAAGTTGTAGCTTCTGAAATTACAAAAAACAAAGTAAAAAGGAAGGAACTATGATAGAACAAAGCTTTTTAAAAAAAACAAAGATGCTGAAGATCACTGACAATATTTTTGGTGCTCCAACTCTGAATGCTGTTAACTTTTATCTGTTTACTCCTCCTTCTCTGTTTATTATGTCTACATTGGTAGAAAAGACCAGATGATACTACAAACAGGACAGGTGTAAAACTCTGTATTTCTAGGTCTCAAATGACTACATGAATGGTGTTTGAGTCTGTTAACACCATTCTCTAAATGAACTATTCTCACAGAAAATCTGTTTTTACCTGAACAATAAAAGGGCAGTATTTCCAGATGCACGACTTTGGTCTTACATTGTACAACTGAATCTCCATGCACAACAGTTTTGCTTCTATGCTTTTTTTCATTAATATGGACTCTCAGCTGCTGACATGCAAGGCTGAAGTGTGCCTGCATTCCCATTACATGAATCTCACATGCTAAGTTTTCACACAGAGCCTGAAAGGTGACAAGGACAGCAAGTTTGTGGAATGTTGTAATGACGCTTTTTGCTCAGTGGTGGCATCTCAGCCCGTCATGTTGAAACTAGACAGCAGAAGCTGAGACTAGTCTAGCAGTGGATGTAGTATCACCTAGAAATCCCAGCTACCAAGCACAACTCCAGGACAGTCCAAGGGTTCAGAGCTACAAATTAACAAAAAACCCCACCACACAAGAAAAGGGCATAAAAGCAAGTATGATCTGAAGCCTCCATTAGGCCCTACTGCTATCAGGAAACAGAAGAAGTCAACTCACTGATGTCACCATATGCCACAGAGTAGGTCTTTATTTCAGATCCAGTTAGAAACTTTAATGAAAACTGTATCCAGCAATACTGTAATCCTCTACATAAAAACATGCAGCTTCCCCATAAGACACCAGAACACATTAAAAGACCTCTGATAAATTATGGAAGTTTCCATATAAATAGCATTCCTAAAAATTACATACTTCACACGTTCTCCAGCTAACTCACTTTACAGGCTCTTCAAGGAAAAGATTTTTGCCCCTAAATGTCTTCCAAAGTTCAGTAAAAGAAAACACGTTCAAAAAAAAATCAGTACCGATACAAACAAATATCTTTCTTCCCCCCTGCCCTTATGTCAGAATTAAAATGTGAAGATTACTACTAGCACATCTTCAACTACAGGAGGAAAGCCTTCCCCTCTGGGAAACTGTTTTGCCTTACATGAAGATGATATATCCCTTCTACCAGGTCTCATCTACACATAATACCTGCATTAGTTTAAGCTTTTTTTAATAGACATAGATAAAATCAACACTTACAGTGACATAAAAATCCAGTTTTGGGTTAAACTATTTAAGAATTTGCACATAATTGCAAAAGCTTCTTTAAACCAACCAGTGATTTATAGGAACTCACTGGCCAGACATTAAGCCTGAAGCCTTTCTTCCCAAGATCCAAGAAAGAGATGGCTCTCCTCTTCACACATGTAATCTAAGAGATGCACTGGTTTAAGCAAATGTGAGAGCTGCCTTGACCTACTTGCCCCATATTGCCCTTTCTGGTACATCTGCAGGCAACTCAGGCAGCTCATCGGTGAACTCAAGTGGGAAAAAAAGACAAAGACTAAAAGCCAGCTTTTCTTCCTGCAGTCAGTTTGGTTTCCACTCAGTATTGGCTTCTTGATCTGTTTAGTAGTTCTTGTCAGCAATCTGATGGCTAAACATTGACAATCTGAAGAGCTTCACTAAAGTGCTACTTGCAAAGGTACTAAAGAACAGAAACAGAGCTGTACACAGAACTAGGAAGACAGTCCTGAATTCAATTTACATTCAAGAGGTCACTTACAGTCTCACAAGAACTGGAAGGTAATTGAGCAGCATTATATAGGTTAGTTAATTCCTTACATTCTCTAAAAATATTAAGCAGACTTTAAGACTCCATGGCTTCCAAATACTTCTATAAATCCCACTATTTTTCTTGGAGCACCCCTTTTTTATGCTGAGCTTTGGGGTTCACTTTTTCCAGGAATAAATGATAAGCACTTAGGGGGTAGGGCACACCCAGCATTGCACCTAAGCCATTCCAAAAGTGACTGGTTTTATGTCCATGTTGATTGAAGTTCAGTAAAAGCACTGTATTTCCTCAGAAATGCTCATGTAAATCAGGGTGCTTCAGTGTTTTACAGACTAACCACTAGGCTAAACAATCAGGGCAATACTGATCAGATTTTTAGCTATGATCCACAGAGTGCTTTGTTATCATGTTCCTGGCTCTTCTTCCTTCACAGAAGCTCCTACACCTACACAGAAGCTAAGTAGCTACCGCATTAAAAAGGGGAGGGCAAAGATGAAGGACATGAGACCACAGCAACAAGTAATGAGACAAGCAGAAATTCCCAAAAGGCCAGACTGAAAGGCATGTTGTTGATCCTGCTCATGTTTAGTCAACAGAAGTTAAAATGAGTAAATCTAAATTACGTACTTCGTGAAGAACAGTGAAATTGGGATTCATGGAACAGGAACTGATAAGAAATAATTAATACTTTCTATGTATGTATTTTATCAGGGCAATTGTACAGCAATGATGATATATTACCTAAAAGACCAAAAGCAGATGACACGTGCCTGTATCTTAAAAAGCATTTGCCCCACCAAAACATGGACCCCCAAAAAATGCATTCCAAATCCTAATTTAAGACAATCCAGTAGTGGCCAACACATGCTTTTCTAAGTTTGAAAGTAGTAGAGATGCCTTTGATTAAAACATGATATACCTATTATAGTGTTGTATTTTATTCCAAAATACAAACAAGGCCAGCAGTTAGTGTAGTAACTGCTAGTTTTATGTGAAATCACAATTAAAGGTGGACTTACTATGAATCCATTAAATACGCACCCCATCCAAAGAAAAAACAACAGTATTCATAGGACTGCATAAGGCAAACAAATAAAATGGACATGGCCAAAACGGCATTTAAGCTTCCACTTCTGGGTATTAAGGACAATTATTCCCCTTAAATCAACCTTTTTGCCTCTGAGAGCAGAAGTTGCTTTGTCTACACTAAGAAGAAGATTCGATAGCAACACAGCTGTCATTGGCAAACTCCCTCCAGTCTCTTCATTAACACAGTTTAGCTGCTGACATACTTTACCTCCTTGAGTGTATTCCATCACATTCCCACTTAAATATATACTGGACATAGATCTCTTCTATGGTAGCAACTAATCATCGCAAGTTACAGAAACTGGTTACAGTTGGAAGCCTTTTTTTTGTTTTCACACTATCAGTCAGAAAGCAAGTTGCACAAAATCTATGCTTCAATATTTTGACAGGAATTTTCTAGCTGGAAGTAAGGGCACAGCTTTACAGACTTAGGAGTTCACTCTTCCCAGGGATAATCTTGAGTACAGAAGCTTTCATAAGAAGGTTCACAAGGCATAAAGCACTTAACATCAAAGAAGCATTTTTCTCCTACTGTTTAAACACATTATCCTTTACTACCCCGAAGAGTAGATACTTGGAGGAAGCCAGAAACCAGTTTTAAACATACGAAGCCAGACTATGTTGACTCCCCTGGAAAGAACTGTCATCCCAGAAGTAGCTGGCAGGATAGTCTGCCCAGAAGAGTGAGTAGCTGCTCATAAACATTAAGTGTTGCACTTGTAGCCTCACATTTCTACACAGTTTAGTCTTTGTTCTATGAAATAGCAGCATTTAACTTGAGAGACCCTAATAATGCTAATAACTTACAGTGTACAAAAAGCCAAGAACTAAAGTTTACCAAAATGCACACACAAACTACTCCAGCAGATAACAGATGACCCACATATGCCTAGTTTAGTTAGCTCCTTGTTTACAAATCAGGAAATTCAGGTATACAGAGACAAGTGGCTTGGGTCTGTTTCTTTCAGCAGGTGGTCTGCATGACAGGATTGCCTATTATTTTTTCCATGGTTACACTAAGCTTTCTAAAAGGTGAAAAAGATGGCCAGGCTCTTCTTTATGTAAGTTCTAGGAGATGAAAACTTCATTTTAACATTTTACTGTTAATATCTTAACATGCTGAGAAGATGACTGCGCAGACTAAGAAAACCTAAAACTTATTGTAGGAGAAAGGAGTTGACATTTTTCTGATGTTTAAAAATAACTTGCCATCTAGCAAGGAACATAAGCAACTGTATCTTCTAAAGTTACAAGTGAAGAAAAAAATTCCTACTCAGGTATTACAAAATATTGTTCAGGATTTTATCTCTTTGGAAAAAAGTGTTTTTCCCCCCAAACTATACATAAAAATATTTCAGACAAGATTAGAACTTTACAAAAGAGACATACCATGAAAAGGATAAAACAGTTTTTCAGAACAAGGATGCAAAAAGCAATGGAAGAGAGATGTCACACATCTTCCATTAAAAGTTCACCAAAATGCTGAAATGGAAAAACTGCTTTTTACTTTACCTTAGGATGAGCTCGTCTCTAGGTAAAACCTTAAAATCTGCTTCACTAAGGCGAACCTATGGAGCAAAAGGAAAAGCACACTTACCAAGCTGTCATGATTACCCAGGGGGATAATCTCACAAGTATTTTTAAACATACCTTCTTTGGGAGAGGTTCTTCATTCGTCATTGTGAACTCTGAAGGGGCAGAAAAAAAAGGAGTTTTATTTAGTGTAGTTACTGGTGTATATGAGATACTGAACAAGTCAGAAACTTGTACTTCTAACCTTTTTTTTCTTTTTTTCTTTTTTTTTTAATTTGCAGTATTACACTACTGAAATATTGGCTCCACACAATGCAGAGCCAGAGTACAAAACACTATGACAAGTCTGTTGCTGTAATCTAGATAAAAAGCTAACAGACTTTTCTAAAAGTTCACAAAACTTCCTTTAGATGTCTAAAAAGCCTAACAGTAATCAATTCTTCCTATTTAACTAAGCAAAACCACCCAACTTTGTCCATATACATTTAGATCAAACTGACATTTCCTATGTGCCTGCATCTATTTAACATTGTATTTTATGAGGTAGAGGCTAATCAGGGTCTGAGGAAAGCACATCTATACTACTACTTTGGTATCTCTTTGGAAAAAATGTCAGTCATTTGTGAACATTACCACTAATGTTTGGGTTATGTCAAAATAACATGTTCTTCCGAGTACTTATTCTCTTACTTTTAAGATTCAGATACACAGGAAGCATTAAACAGTTATTTTAAAACCCTTATGAACATTTCTAAGAAATGATGTCAAATAGATGGCTTCGATACACTATCAAATTCAATTCCTCTTGTGTGCATTTGGCATAATAGGACTGCATTGTGCTAGGTTAAATATTCACACTTCCTTGAGTTACAGGACATGCTTCCTTACCTCAAAAGGATAATACATAGTATTTCCTGCAACTATGATTATATCAAAAATATTGAGTTCGCAAAGATTATAAGTATACAAGTAATGAATGCAAGGTTTGCTAGAGGAATGCATCTTTGCAACATGCTTTCCAACAGAAAAGTTGCATATAATGCAAGATTCACGTAAGATATACAAGATATACATATAAGATTCAACAAGCCTGTAACACTGCTGCGATGCACATATACCAGGGAAAGGATGTGTCAGCTCCTTGGCCGTGAACATTTAGCTTCACAAAAACAATGCTCTTAAGTAGTTAAAAAAATACTTTATTTTCTCAAAAAGACTTTCAGACTACCTTAGGTATTTTCACGACAACACCCAATGAACTAATTTAACTTTTCCAAATCCCAAGACAAAAAAATCCTAAAATTGTTTGTCAGCAAGACAAACAAATACACACCAAATGAAGTAGAGCCTCTTCAGCCTACACTAACGACTGACAAATACACAGCACTTTACCAAACAAGGCCCTGGTTAAAAAATAAAAATAATAAAAAAACCCAGCTACCCAAAAAACCCTACCAAAAAACACCACACCAAGTACAGTGCACAGATGAAACAAGTTCTAAGCCTTTCATAAAATAAAAACTGACACTAGAACCCACAGAAAGGTTTCCAAAAAAACATTCAGTAGAAGCATCTCACCGATGAATGGCAGCTTCCTGTTCCTAGTCTTAGCAACACAGAGGCACTTAAGTGCTTCCCTAGCCTGAGTCCCCCCACCACTTTCCCTCTCGCACACAAGAAGTTACTCAAGCATTTTGTTTTAACTTCTGGATGCAGCTCCTTATCTGAGACTGTTATACTGAAAACATACCTTAAATATATTCAAGCGAAGAGGCTATCAATACAAACTGCTGGTGCCCAACTCAGTCATCCAAAATAACACAGAATAACTTCAGATCACAGGGGCAGTGCTCATGACCCCTGTATTTAGGTTGCCTACCTCTCTCACTATAGTTTTCCTAAAGATTTTTAGAATCTTTTAATTCCTTCAGTGTTAGGAAGTAAGTCTTGAAGATCTCAGCAAGATTTAAGTCCTTGACAGACAGAAACATGCTTTTCAGACATCCCACAGAACTACAGCTAACACTGATTAAACTGTGCACAGACGATGTTATTTGTGTGTTCCTCAGAAAAGTACCAGAAGCATACAAATACCAAAAAAGGTGAGTTTCCCCAAAGATTTGGCTTGTGAACCCTGCAGCAGCATAAAACAATGACAAACACTTAATCGCTGCTGCAATCATGACTGAAAGAAATCAAAGGCTGATGCTCCATCTAAGGGTAGTCTACCTCTTATTGTCTGAGTTTGTGCAAGGTTCCAGCACCCAGTTCTCTACAGCAGCACCAAACCTACCTAACTCTAACCTCTACACCCAGCACACCACCATTTACAAAGCCATCTCCTCCTTTCAGACAAGAGCACAAAAGTGCTGAAGACTGAGGTTACAGGCCACTGCATTACAGAAGTTACTGTTACAGTAGGTGGCAGTAAGACTTGTAGTGATAGAACTGTACACTAAAAAAAAAAACAACCCACTAGCTAAAAATATTCTACAGGTTATTTTAGAAAAGCTAGATTGATCACATCTACAGATAAACACTAGCACTCTTTCTGTATGCGCGAATTTCACCTCACTACTCCCATGCAACTTCTTTTTTGGCACCTACAGTAACCTACCAAAAGCTTACAAATTTATTACTGCTATATATTTCTACCATTGTGCTCAGTGTTTTTCAGAAACATTAAGAGCATCAGTTATCACTATGATTTGCTTTAGCTTTCTTTTCATTAACAGATGAATTTGTATGCTACAGGCAATAACAACTGAAATGTTCATCTTTTGAATTTAACACAGTAACTTTTCAAGTACTGTGCAGCAAGAGGTGCTTCTCATCATTCCACTCTCCTCTAAAAGAGATGATCTCCCTCCTACACAGATGAGAAATATTTTGCAAGGGCATGATGAAGTGATATCTTCTACAATAGAAAGAATCAACATAAACAACATTCCTGTATAACTGACTAGAATTAACACGATTATATTTTGCAATTTATATGACGTACAGCTTAACTGTACTATCCTAACTAGGCACTTTCATGATTTTGGGGAAACGACGGCTGCTATGTGCCACTCGTTCCACGTATCTGCTCCTGGCAACGAGCAATATAAAAACCATATTTCATACTTAAAATAACATTGCTATGTTCACTGGAAGAATTTTTTATGTAATCTCATCATGTTTTAGGCTTTTATGGCACTTTAAACATGAAGAGTGGTGAAACGGGCAAAGTGCATTTTAATTTTTGGAACTCCAGTGGTCTGTATACCTTTTGCTACAATGTTTGGAAAACACAGAATTTAAGGATTAAAGAAACCCTAAGAAACAAAGTAATTAAATAATATCAGGTATGCTGCTTTACTAGTTACACCTGAAGTAACCGCCAGGTATTTTAACGATATGAAAAAGAGTTCCGTGGGGAAAACCCCGGCACAGGCTCCAGGCTCTCGAAATATGAAAAAAACCTTTCAAAATAACACCCGGGCTGGGCAGACTCCACACTCGCCTCAGCAACGGCGGTCTGAAGCCGGGTCCCGCAGCCGCGCCCCCCCTCCCCGCACACACTCCCCCGCGAACGGCGAGGCCCCGCCGCGCAGCCCCGCCTCCTGCGCGGAGACCCCGCCGGCGGCGGGCCAGGCGCAGCTGCAGGCCGCTGACCGGCCGGCTCGCCGCAGGCGTTTGACAGACCCCGCGGCTGCTGCCGCCGCCGCCACCCCCCCCCCCAAACCCTTCCCCCTCCCCGCCAAGCTCAGGCACTGCCCGCCCCGCCGGGCCGCCCTCGCTCGCCTTCAACAAGAGAGAAACGCGTCTCCCGCGCCCGCGGCGGGAGGGGGGGGTGAGGGGGGTGGCGGCGGCCGTGCCCTGGCGTGGCGGCTGCCGAAGGGTGAGGGAGGAGGATCCCAGCCGAGCAGCCAGGCCGGGCTCGGGGCCTCGCACAAAATGGCTCTAAGTGCTTCCGCTCCTCCCCCCCGCGGGAGGTGAGGGACGGAGCCGCCGCTGCCAGGGTTTAGCGCCCCGGGACCGCGAGGCGCCCGGTCCCTCCCGCCGGCCCCACTACCTCCCTCCAAGGGGGGGAAGACGGCGGTGCTAGGGGACGGGGTTCGGCGGCGGGAAGGAGCGCTAGCGCGGCCACTCACCTCCCGCCTGCGGTGCCGAGGCCTCGCTCTCCCAGCACACTAGTTGCCTGGGCCGCACCCGTCACATCGAGGGCGAAACGCCGCCACCGCTCACGCCTGCCGCCACCGCTGCGACCGCAACCAGCTCTACGAGGACCGCCGCTCCGGAGCCGGGGACGTCGTCGTCGTCGTCGCTGCCGCGCCGCGCCCCCCCCCCCACCCGGGTTTCCCTTTAGCGCGCCGCTCCCGCCCGCTCTTTATTTGCGGATTCTCTGCGCTACAAAATGGCGCCCAAGGAGGAAATGAGCGCCCGGCCGCCCCGCCCACGGGCCGCCCCCCACGTTAGGGGCGGGGGGGCTGCGCGCGCAGCCAGCGCGGGCCGGCGGGAGCCGCCGCAGTGAGGCGGCGGGCGAGGTACGGCAGGGGCAGCCCGGCAGCGGGCGGCTCGGCCCCCGCCGAGTTCGCCCCTCGCCCGCCCCGCCGGCCGGGCGGTGCCGGAGTACCCCTGCCTGGCCGGTGCGGCGGCTTCCTGGGGTCCTCTGAACGTCGATTTAAAGCCTGTCAAACAGGCAGAGGGGCGGGGCGGGCAGCGAGACGCGGCGCATCCTGGGGCGGGCGGAAGGATACGGGCGCTGCGCGGCTGCCTGGCGGCGGGAGCGGGAATCCCTCTGGGGCGGGCGGGCTGCGCTTCGGCCGCGCCGCCTCGGCCGTGAAACCGGCTGACGGGGAGCAGCGGCGGCGGGAGGGCTCCTGGGAAAGCTGCTTGGCGCCTTCTCGGCAGGCTGACGGAAAAGATGGCATCTTCGTGAGGGAAAACTGCGCGCAGCAGTTCATAGCCTGCAAGATGGGCGCCAGGCTTCTCGGCGTGACTTCTGGAGCTTCCTGCCCGTCTGCCAGGCCGGGGAATGAACGTTTGCACTCGGGTGAACCGAGCTCGGCGGTGCCGGCGCAAGTCGGTGCCATCAATCAACCATGAAAGAAAAGGGAGTTAAATTCCAGCTGCTTCTGAAGAAATTAAGCTTCAGTTTCACCATTTGGCAATAATAGAGCATAGCGTTTGCCCTTAATTGCAGTCTAGCACTGAGCTGCTACTTTAAAATCAAATTTATCATCCCTGCTATCCGTGATTTCTCAAGCAACGCTATTAGGACAAGTAAATGCTTTTCGCCTCTTGCCAGCAAAGTCATAAAGCTTCTGTAGGCTAAGTTAGTCTGTCAGCTGGGTTGCACAGCTGTAATTGATTGTCACTCGCTACATTGCTGATGAAGATGCTCCAGAAATCTCTCATGACTCTCGCTGGTAGCAGAAATAATACATTCACTACAGAATAGATTCCGATGTACTTGTCCCCACATCCATATATACATGTATGAATACACAGATTTTTCAGTGAGAACTTGAAGGATTTTGAAAACCAAGCCACACTACAAGTGATTTGATATCATTACCCATAAAAGGGTAAGGATCCTGTGATTAGTGACCGTGAGGACAGAAGGCTTGAATTACTTCCTTTGAAGTCTTAGCTCATTTCTAAACTGAAAAAGATAAGCTTTGATTACTGTTTGGGGTTTCCTGCTCCTGCCTCTGCTTTCTTCCTCCTTGCAGGTATTTGTTTCAAGCATTCAAGATACTAATTAACAGATGAAGCCATCACAGGTTATGGCAGCATAGAAGAGGTGCTGAAATACCAAAGCAGTCTTTAATATGTACACTAATGTAGCAAATTGACTTGATTTTCCAATGCTCAAAGGTAAACATTACAACACTAAAAATGCACATCAGCCAAGCAGGACAACAAATTGAAACTTTTTCCATGTAAAAGATGGCAGAGATATACTGTGCTGCTTCTATTCCGTGTACTTCTATTCTGTATATAAATTACCTAACATTGTCTATATATCAGTGGTGATTTAAACACAAGATATCCCAATATTTGCCTGGGGCTTGGCTATTTTCTGTTATATTCAGATACTAGGCCTCCCTTATGTCTTTTTAATAGTACAGATCAAGGTCTAGCTCAGACATACCATAAGGTGAGGGACCATAAACCTTCCATCAGCACTTGTTTGTGCTTGTGAGCATGTAGAAGATATTCTTGCAGTTTTTACCCCTTGTCAGCACTTAGTTATTTTTAATTTTTCTTACATGTGTGGATTATATTTATGGGAAAAGCGCTAGCTGAGCAAGAGGTAGCCAGCCAGAGACTCTAGAGACAAGCAGAATCAGTCTGGAGAGTTTTATATTCTGGCCTGCCTTCCTTCTGTCCCTTCAAATTAACATGCGTATTATCAGGCTACACTTAGAATTTTTGTCTGCAAAAATAAGAGCCGCAATTTGTTAACCAGTCCTCTGATACCTTTGGGAAGAGGACATTTAAGTGAAATAGTCTTTTATTCTGTTTGCACATCACCTAATGCAATGAGAACTAACCTGGGACTTTTTGGTGCTACTGGAATAAATGTGTTGACACCTGCATTGGGTTGTGTTTACAGCATGATAACGGGAGTAAATTTGCTTTTCAAATTATAGGTGCTAGCATAACCCCCAGATGCGATGACATGTAACAATCTGTCCAAGCACCAACAAAAAAGCAAACTGTCCTGGTTTCAGCTGGGATAGAGTTAACTGTCTTCCTAGTAGCTGGTGCAGTGCTATGTTTTGAGTTCAGTATGCGAAGAATGTTGATAACACTGATGTTTTCAGTTGTTACTAAGTAATGTTTAGTCTAAAGTCAAGGATTTTTCAGCTTCTCATGCCCAGCCAGCAAGAAGGCTGGAGGGACACAGCCAGGGCAGCTGACCCAAACTGGCCAACGGGGTATTCCATACCATGGGACGTCACATCTAGTGTATAAACTGGGCGGGGAATCACCGCTCGGGGATTAACTGGGTCTTGATCAGCGGGTGGTGAGCAATAGCACTGTGCATCATTTGTATATTCCAATCCTTTTATTATTACTGCTGTCATTTTATTGGTGTTATCATTATCATTATTAGTTTCTTCTTTTCTGTTCTATTAGACAGTTCTTAATTATCCATTAATTGGAAGGCTTGTAATTGTTCTTACCTGCTCAATTCCAGGTTGCAGGAACTAAAGAAAGGCTAATCAGCTCCTGCAAAGGTTCTTGACTTGTAAGGACATGAGGTGGAGGAAGGCAAAAACACAGTGCATCTGCCGCTGGAGCAGAGAATGAGCTCTTGGGTGGGCACTAGAAAAGGCTGCTGTACCCTACAGGTGTGGGGGAAAGGTAAAATGTATGGATTGCTGCACTGTGAAGAAATTGATACAGAGAAGTCTTTCAGGTAACTACAAGGTAAAGATCTGGGCAGCAAAAAGCCCAAATTTGACATCCATGAACTCTCCCTCTCGTACAGAAGCTTCCTGAATACTAGGCTGCAGGCTTAATGCTTTCTTTATATCCCCTGATAAGATGTTTTTAAGGGTCTTAGTGGAATTATCACATATTTTTCTGCATTTTTAAAGCAAGAAGTTACTAAACTCCTTCAGAAAGCTCTTATAAGGGCTTCTCTTTTAATTACCAGTAATTTTTTACAATTTTACATATTATATGACTCTATGAAAGTATATACCATCAACAGTGTGATTATGTACAGCTCCACAGAGCCAATTGGATTTGCAACTCTTGTCTCCAAGATGGCAGCACTTGCGATGCTACTGCACAGCTGTAAATTGGTGTGTGCAACACCATGGTCAGGAAGTTTGTTTCTGTTAGGCGCTGGCCACACCGGTGAGTGAACTCACGAGCCTCTCCTGAAGACATTCCCTGATTGATAATCAATCAAGATACAATTACAGGCAAATGGTGACTCAAGTTAAATTCGGTTTTGGGTTGCTTGATAAATACTGCAAGCTTGCATTTGAAATACAGGTGTGCATATAGTTGCTACAGATATAAATGCAGGTATTTACCTTTTTTTAAGCCATAGAAAGGGCGTGATGGTTTTAATAATGCAAAGGTTTTTCAGTCTGAGGGTGAAGACAGCATTTTTTAGTGAACACTGATTAGATTACGAGCTTTCCCTGACAAAAACAGATTCAAGGAAAACACAGATTGCTCTTAACACGCCCAAGAACATTTCTGCCTATCAGGAACTTGATTTCCAAGGACCCAGTCAGTCAGGTTGAAGTTTAAGGCTGAGGAATTTTAGAAAATTTACATCTCATCACCGCTGGGAAAACAGTTTATTCTTTGAGACATACTTTACGTGCTGAACCTACCCATAGACAAGTGTCAGTCCACTGGTAAGAAAACCTGGAAAAAGAAAGTATTTTCTTTCTAGACCTGAGAAAGGGCCTTAATGTACTAAAGGTGCTCAGCAAGCCTGAGTGCCCTATATATCCTGACACGATGTCACAGTATGTGGAGAAAGGGAAAGGCTTCCTCAGATCTTTTCCACTTGAAAGAGGCTCTGGTTTTCAGGAAATTATGCTTGTTGTAGACCTTACTTGTTTTGGCAGCTGATTTAATTTAAGGAGAGAAAGAAAGGGTGACTTTGCTGTCCCTTTGTCAAAGAGCAAAAAGCTGGCTTTTTGCTTAGACCAATCAAAGAACAATTCCTATTCCCCATCAGGTATAAAAATAATCCCAAATACAGACAAAGCACAGAAAACCTGTATCTAAAGGGTTAATGCCTCTTAAATGCTTTCAGATGAGAACTATGGACCCCCGAAGTATCAAGGATTATGAGATGTCTTATATAATTACTGTGGCAAGGTTTGACTCCTCTCTTTGAAGATGCTGGTTTTTACGCACACTGCTGCAAAAGTAGTCAGGTGTGCTCCATGTTGCTGGCAAAGGATAAAAAACACAAGAGAAACAAGGAAAACCAGGATACTATTATCAGTATTAGTAACATTTTGGTAACAACACTGATCTCTGTAAAGGTTAAATTTAGAAAACATTTTTTGTAGAAGAGTTAATTAGCAAACACTCAAGCACTCTAAATTTTAGCCTATTTCTAATAAAACTGAGCCACCATTACCAAATGAAAATGCCAGAATCTTTGCACTTTGAGTATTTCACATAAGGCATGAGTCCATTTCATTGTGTTCATAGAAAGGTAATAAATAAACTTTGCGCAACATAGCCTTAGCCTTTTACTGATAGCAAGTAAGCTGTCTGTTCTGAATTGACGTCCTAATTTTTACTGACTTACTTAATTTCCCAGAGCTTAGATTTCCAAGAAGTGGTAAAATGTACCAGCACAGGGCAGTAGTTTGCTGTTGAGTATTATGCTGCTCATTGACTACACTGAATTTAAAAGCACAGCTGCCTAGTCACATTCAAGAGGGTTTTTTTCTACATTTAAATAACTTTGATCTGTACCATACATGTTTCATAATTATTTGCCTTTGTGCAATTGCTACGTTATTTTGTTCCTTTACATGTCCCTTTTATCCATTTGGATCTCAATCCTGGACACCGTCCAAGCAGAGTTAAATAGGATACTGCAAGTCTGATAAAGATACCAAGATAAAACTCATTCATCTCTGTTGTTCAGGGTGGCCCAGCATTGCAGCCTGGTCCGTCACTCGTGTTGGGTTGCAAAACAGTCCCGCTGTTTGCGGTTGAGAGCAAAGGTGCAGCAGGTTGTCTCGTTGGGGTGACCTGGCCTGAAGGTCCCTCGGGCTGCTTCACATTCACACTCTTTCCATCTGTTAGTGGATTAAAGGTCAAGTGTGGGGAGGGAAGGGGCTGAAGCCTCACTTTATGTTCTATTCAGTATTTATGGTGATATTTGTGAAGTTTTAAATAGAAAGGCATCTGGTCTATCAGCCTTACTTCAGGTGAAGTGTCATTTTTGGACTTTGCACACCTGCTACCATTTAGTGTTCATCTGAGCTCATCTTACATTATTGATTCTGTATTTGCATTGATGACCTTAAGTTGTAATCAGTCAAATATTACATTAAGAATGACGTATTGGTATATGGTACAGTTGATAAACTAGGTTACTTGGTGCTGCCCTCATACGTCTATATTACTCATTCTCTACTGAATTTTGAAAAAGTGCAGGGACTACAATCAGTGATATCAGGTTGCTCAGGAACTGTACAATATTTTTCTAAAACAATCACTCTGTATTTCTTAAAATCGTATATTCCTGAGTTTTGCTTGTATGGTAGACCTACTAATTACTTACTGATGAGTCTTTTGAAAAGACACCAACCATGTTTTTCCCATCCAGATTTAATCTGAGGTTTTTGTTAGTGTTATCAGCTGCCCTGAGCGCACAGCATCATTAAAGAAAAGCTGTAGTGCATGCTTATTGCCAATTAATGCATCCTTAGGAGACTGGTAGATCAGTCCACCCAAGCATTTGGCTGCCCATGGGATTTTTCCAGAGGTTCCCTTTCCTGAAGATACCTGAGGGGATTCCTCTCTTGCTAAAAGCTGGAAACCCCAAAGTAACTGAAGAAATCTTACGGCACATGGTTCCCTCCTTTGGCCTTATCCTTCAGTCAGACTGAAATATCTAAAAGGAGAAACCTATTCCGAGTGCTGGAGTTACTTTGACCAGCATGGTTTAACAGTTATCGGTGAAATCTAGGTGAACAATCTTGCTTTCCGTAGCTGAAGTGGGTTTTTCTCCTATCTAGTAATACTGTAGCTTTTTATGGTGTAAAGCAAGAATAGTGACTGACAGGAGCCAGAGGAATCCAACCTGGGTACTGTATTGCTCCTCTTTCTCAGTGTTTCCCCACAGAGGGTTCAGATACATTTTATGCATGCAGATTTAATACCACTAAGTTCAGATTAGCCAACATGGAAAATGTGATCACTGGTGTATCGGTGCATTAACAGTCATTTAAGTTTGTCAGTGTTTGTCGTCATGTCCTATGTGCTTTTCTAGGACTTAATTTGTCCTTCTTCCACCCCCCAAAAGAAATGCTACTAAATTTTACTGCATGGTTAAAAAAATGTATCTCCCAACTTTTGTTGATACTCTAGCTAAGGTAGGAGTGACAGCACATTTTCTAACCATCTTTTTGGCCTCCAGTTGCAACTTCAATGCGGTGCTTTGGCTGGCGCTTCTGTTTGTTAGGCTGAGTATCTGTTCTGCAGACAAGTTAGCACAGGACTCGGCCCAGGAAGGAGTAGGGACTGAAGATCTAGTCTGTGAGATAGAGTGATTTCGCCCCATCAATCTTTTTTTTTTTCCCTGCTGTTACTTTCTTTGACTTACGCTCTTGGTTCCTCCCTTTACTCTGTCCCTTCCTCCTCCAAATACCTTAACATTGTTGCTCCCCACCCCACACCTCTAGGCATCCCAGCAACACTTCCCCACAGAGAAACACCTCTGCCTGCCCGCCCTGCTACCGATCGCGGCCATGGCTGCTGCCGCCTCCTCTCCGTCCAGCTGCCGGGGAGCTCCGCCTCGGCCATGCTGCCTTTCCTTTCCTTCCCTTCCCTTCCCTTCCCCCTCGCAGCGTTCGCCTCCGGCCCGGGAGCAGCCCCCTCCTTGCCTCTTTGTGCAGGTCAGACGGGAACGGCTCTTGGGCCGACGGCACGCCACCGCCTATGCTAAAAATGATATATATATATATATATATGTTAGGCTTCTGTTAAATTAAAAAAAAAAAAAGTCCACGTTGGGTGTTGGTAGTCTCTGGGCGTCAGTAATGGTTGCCGAGCAGATCAGCGATAGGCAATTTTGTATAGTTTGATTTAAATCATTCTGTTGGGTTTTCTTCTGCTCCCGTCCACCCGCCGAAATGCCGCCGCGCAATGAACAAAGGGCCCTTAAAGCCGCCGCCTGATAACGGAGCGTTCGGTCTGCGCGTTTTATTTTGTAAAAACAGCTAAACTGAGTACGAGCGGGAGTTGGCAGAGGGCGCTGAACAGACGCCGGGGCTCCGGCGGGCCGGGCGAAGGGCCCGACCCCCCGGTCGCGGCTGCCCCCCCCCGCCCCTCACCGCTCCGCCCGACCCCGCTGCCGGCCGCGGCCCGTCCCGCCCGGCGGCGGGCGAGGGGGCGGGACCGGCAACACGCGAGGGGCGGCCCCGGCGCCGGCTCCGGCTCCGTTCTCCCTCAGGCTTCGGCCGCCGCCGCTGCCGCTCCTGCTCCTCAGCGCCGGCTCCGGCTCCGCTCTCCCTCAGGCTCCGGCCGCTGCCGCTCCTGCTCCTCAGCGCCGGCTCCGGCTCCGGCTCCGCTCTCCCTCAGGCTCCGGCCGCCGCCGCTCCCGCTCCTGCTCCTCAGCGCCGGCTCCGCGCCCGCCACCGCTGCCGCCATGAGCGCGGACCCCGTCGTCTTCGTCTCCGCCGCCAGGACGGCCGTCGGTGAGGGGCCGCGCCGGGCCGGGCGGTGCGGGTGTTCCCGCCCGGGGCCGGCGCTGAGCTCTCTCCCTCTGTGTCCGCCCAGGCTCCTTCAACGGCGGCCTGTCGGCGCTGCCGGCCCACGAGCTGGGGGCCGCCGTCATCCGTGAGGTGCTGCGGCGGGCCGGGCTGGCCCCCGAGGAGGTGTCGGAGGTGATCCTGGGGCAGGTCCTCACGGCAGGTAGGGGGGCGGCGGCGGGGATCCCCCCTTCTCGCTCTGCACGGCCACGTCCCTCCTTAGCTCCCCCGCGGGAAGAGCCCGTGGCGGTGGCTCAGGGCGCGATCGCCGGCCGCTGAGGGCGCGGTTCGTCGTTCACAAAGGGCTTGAGCGGCGGCTCGGCCGCCTCTCCGTGCGCGCCGGGTGACCAGAGCCGCTGCCGGGCTTTTGGGAAGGATGGGGTGGGGGATTAGATCCCCAAAGCGGCTTAACAGTCTACGCGTGAAAGTCGGTTTCTTCTCTCTGTTACAGCATCCCTTCTTTCGCGTTGGTCATCTCCTCTCCTAAATTTAACATCCTAAGCAGCGATAACGCTGAGGTGCGAGGCCCTGCATTTGTGTTTATCCACAAGACCGACCTGCCAGATCTGTGATGCCACTTGCTCCGAGACAAATGTTTTGATTTAAAGGAAATGCAGCTGATAGGGAATTGTTTGTTTTGAACGGTCCCCTGCTTTTGCCAGGGTAATGTTTAATCAGTAGAGTCATAGGGCAGGTTTGTATTTTTAAAGATGGTGGAAGAAAATAAAGGAAATAAATATTTTTGTCTTACTTAAAGCTGATCCAGATATTTTTAGCTTGCTGAATGATGTGCTCTCCTTATCTGTTTCTTTGCATACAAAGAGCTAGCATTACTTTGGCCTGGGGAGATGCAGATGAAGAATGTTTTCTTTGAATGTAGCACTCCTGTTCTCTCCCATCAGTATTACAACAAAGAATGGAAGCTTTGGGGACTGTATTTGCATAATTGTGCCTTTGGTTTCTGTAGGAACTCTTAGGGAGAGTTGTCTGCTGGTGATGTACAGAAGATGTCAGAGAAACCCTTCAGCAAGTAGCAATTTAAATGAGCTCTCATTTTATACACATACAATGGGCTAGTGCTAATTTGAAGTTGGTGTTTCATCTGACCTGCCATCAAAAGCAGCGTTGCAGATATGAAACTATCAGTAGCAAGTCCCTGACCTTGCAGGTGTTTTATTGATCAACAATATACGTGAGTGAGGTAACTGAGCTCCTGTTTACAGATTACTGCTGGAAACTTTTCTCACCAATTTCTCTACCAACTGAAAATAGGAGCGAGTGCTAAATTTTGGTGGAGTCGGGGCACCTGTTGTGAAAAGTGACAAGGCTGACATTTATTTTGTTAAGAACAGACAAAGGAAAAATGCTGCCTGTTCCTGCAGGTGCTGGCCAGAACCCTGTCCGGCAGGCAAGTGTTGCTGCGGGAATCCCTTACTCTGTGCCTGCCTGGAGCTGCCAGATGATCTGCGGGTCAGGCTTGAAAGCAGTATGTCTGGCTGCTCAGTCCATACTGACAGGAGACTCCAGCATCGTGGTTGCAGGAGGCATGGAAAGTATGAGCAAGGTAAAGCAAATGACTGCACTCGTATTGCACTGACTTGCTGGGAGCAAACAGCATTAAGTTGTGTTGAAACCCTGTATTTATAACTCTCTGGAGGCAGATTGAAAGAGTAGCTTTAGTTTCTGTGCTTGGGAATGAATTTACATGTGCAACAATTGACTTCAGTAGCTTTTTTTTTTTTTTAATAAAAAAAAAAAAAAGGCCTGATACTCTAGCTACTGAAAAGGCGCCATGCAAACACACACCACACATGGCTGGCAGACTTCAGAGGGAGAGACAGAGTGCGCAGCCATGGAGACTGCTGGGATTTGGGGTAGCTGCCTACAGCCGCATGGCAGGGGTCTGTCTCTTCAGCTCTCTGACTGTATTGTGCACTGGAGATATAAAACATCTAACTCCTTTCACAATACCTTCTTGCAGGCACCTCATGTGATTCACATGCGAGCTGGGGTGAAAATGGGAGAGGCGTCCTTGCAGGACACTGTAATCCTTGATGGCCTTACAGATGCATTTTATCAGTATCATATGGGTATAACAGGTAAGTGGTGACAGTCCAGAAAATGAAATGGTTAACTGGGAAGGGGGGAAGAATTCACTGACAGGAAATTTCAGAAATCTGAAGTTTCAAATAAGGTGTTTCAAGCTGCCCTTAAGTTGTAGTCATGAAAAAGAAAGAAATCCCTAATACTGAAAGGCATTGAAGGCATTTTCTGCTTTGTTTGTAAAGCTACTGGTTTTTTTTCTGTCTGAGCTAATCTCAATGCATCTCTTTTGCATCTGAGCAATTTATTTAATTTCAGCAAAAATAAGCAAAATAATCCCTGTATGTAACTGAAGCATTCAGCAGCACAGATTTACAGTCGGCAGGAATTGCGTAAAGTGTACTGTGGATACACATGGTTCTGCAACTTCAGATTATTGCATCCTGGATGGGATAGTCAGCCAACTGCTTTTTCAGACCCTGCTTATGAAACAGAATAACTTCCAAACCGTTCCCTCCTCTGAAGTAGCTGTAGAGAGACCTGAGCATAGTAGTCCAGAGAAGGAATAAACTAGAAAAGCTTGTTTGCATTTGTATCTAACTTGGGATACCATCTGGGTGGGAGGAGATCCCACACAGAAATTTTTACCTTCCAAAGAAAATACAGTAGAGAATCATGAGCAAACAAAACGAGGAAATCAGAACGAAAACTGTTCAACAAGCTTGGCTGCTTGCTACAGCAAACATTAATGACTACCTTTTTGCTTACAATTTTACAACTTAAAATTTTAGCATTTCCTGATGGCAATTTGCATTTTGTTCCTATTTCAGCCGAAAATGTGGCCAATCAGTGGCAAGTCAGCAGAGGGGAACAAGACCAATTTGCTGTACAGTCACAAAACAGGGCAGAGGCAGCACAGAAAGCTGGCTATTTTACAAAAGAAATTGTTCCTGTTCTTGTACCTTCTAAAAAAGGTAGGTGCGAATGGATAATGATTTTACAGAAAAAAATCTGTTTTCTACTATGTCTCCTATAAGCAGTGGATGGTTTCCCACTTACACAGCCTTTTCTGTAAGCTGTTCTGTAAGCGTGTAGCCTTTTGCTCTCTTTTTCACCTTTCAGTGGTTATTTTTTAGATAAGAGAGAAGCAACGCAAATGTGGAATATCTAAATGTAGCTCTCTGCAAATACTACTACTATGTTTTATTGGAGATGTGATTACTACCCAGGCAAACTGCTGACTTAACCTAGGCTTGGATGAGGTACAAAAATCAGTATTTTTCATCTTGTTAGAGTCCTGCTGCACCAAACTTAAAACAGTCACGTTGATCTGGCAAACCTTGCCACCTAGTAAAATATGCAGAGACAATAATTAGGGTTACTAGTTAATTAACTAGGTCAAGTTACATATATTAGGTATGCTTCTCTTTAGGTCTGTTAGGGATATAAACAGATCTATTATGGTGCTTGAGCCCAAGGTCTGTTTCTAGAGCAGGGGAATTCCCCCAGCTCCTTGTGAGGTGGATGCAAAAACTGAATTTTCCAAACAGAAATCAAGAATCAGTTGTTCAACATTTACATTGAATAGACCCCGTGGGAAACGTTCTGGCGTTAGGCTGGTTACAAATGAATGAAGGGCTTTCCTGGTACCAGTTTAGATAATAATAATTAATGACACGACTACTCTTTGCGACAAGATTCCTACAAGTATCATTTGGGAGATAGCCTTCTGCTTGGAAGAGAAGCTACTGGCTTAGGAACAGCAAGAATAAGATCTGCTTTTGTACAACTAGACAGTATTTTAGTTGCGAGTGTTTGTCTCAGAAAACCCAGAGCTGTCCTGCTAGAAGCAGCTGGAGGGTTAGAGCAATTGGTTAAACTGCACTGAGTCAGAAGATATCTCCGACACAAGGATGACTTTTTGGTTAAAAGGAATATGGCATATATTCTCGATCAGCCTGTTGTTTGTGGTGGCTTTCTGTTCGAGACCTGTCTGTGTGACTGGACCCTCCTGCAAGTATAACGCTCTGTTTTGCAGGTCCTATAGAAGTTAAAACAGATGAACACCCTCGACATGGGAGCAACTTGGAAACAATGGCAAAGTTAAAGCCCTGTTTCCTGACAGATGGAACTGGGACAGTAACAGCAGCTAATGCTTCAGGTTGGTCCATCTGGCTAAAACCAAAATGGAAAACAGTAGCTGCTTGTGGCTCAAGGCAGGGTCTCTGCGAGGGGTTAGGCTGCCGTGTGGTTACTGCTGAATATATCTTGCAGGAAATGGCAACATATTTGACAATGTAGGTAGTACTTGAATATAACTGTGGTGGAGGAATTCTTTAACAATGAATTGTCTTTTGCTTGCTTTCTATGAAGCAATACAGGTGTTTGGATAACAGCAGCAATATTTGGTAGGCTGAAACAAATAGAAACTACGTCCTCTGTTTCTAAAACTAGCTGTCTAGTGGTTTCTAATACTGCAGGTCTGGACAAAGGAAAACTTAACAATTCATATTTGAAAAATGTTAGTCCTGTGGGACTAAGTCTCCTGCCTCAGGCAGCTTTGAAACTTCTTCCTTGGTCCTCATGCTGCCTCTTCCAAAGTCGACCTAATAAATCTGATGTGGTCCTTTTTCACATTTGCCTCAATTCTTACACCTGTTGGTTTCCAAAGAGAAATCACAAACATCACATTTACGGCAGTATAGATATGTTACCCATTTTAACTGTTTGTGTCAGAGGTCAGACTTGGCTGATCTGAACAATACTGACCTAAACCAATAAAAGATGTGCGATTTTTGTTTTGTCTAGGATGTGAACAAGCAGGAAAAGGTGGTACAGTAAAAGCCATAAACCCAAACAAATGCATACAAGTTTGTCATTCCACAGGTATAAATGATGGAGCTGCAGCTGTAATTCTAATGAAGAAATCGGAAGCTGCTAGGAGAGGTCTTATGCCTTTGGCTCGGATTGTATCTTGGGCTCAGACAGGCATAGATCCATCTATAATGGGAGTAGGGCCCATTTCAGCAATAAAGCAAGCTGTAAGTAATTATCTATGTATCTATTATTTAAAAACTCTTGCTTGTAATTACTTTTCATTTCCTGGCCATGAGTTGTTTTTTCAATATTCTAAGGAAAATTCAGTACAAAAAATAAACTAAGTGAAAACAAGACTTAAAATAGTGGAGCGAATGTAAGATTAAGGGTTCTAGTGCTACCAGGCTAGTGCTTACTCATTGGAAAAAAAAATAAATGTATAGGTCTATGAATAGAGTTCAGAGCATAAACTAGGTGGGTTTGTGAAAGGCCACCTAGATAATCTGCGAGGCTAAAGATCAAGTCTCATGGATGTGTATGCTAACCTAATTTGGGGATGATTTGGTCCTGCCATGATATGGTTCTGATGCTGTCTGGCAGGATTAATTTCAGATCACTGTCTGGTTGTATTTGCAATAGTACAACACTGAGAGAAGGGTCAGTGAGTGCCTCTGCCTTAGCAAATGTGATGGTGCCCTGTTTTAGTTTGCCCTGTGAAAGGGTTGGAGCACGCGAATTGGACTCCTTTCAGATGAAACTAAACAAGAAGGTACACTCCAGAACCACATCTAATGTGCTCAGACCATTATTGCACCCACTGATGCACTCTGTGTTCAGTCCACGGGACAAGGGTCTCGAATAAAATGCCCCACGTGAGCAGCCCCTATGGCACCACACTGCTTGCTAATACAGACGTAGCCCATGGCAACCCCAGCTGGTTATATTAAAACAGCTATGAAATTGAGCATGAAAAGAGCTCTTGTACAGCTGATAAGGATAGATTTGCTTTTAGTATTCCTTCTTAGTTTTATTTATACTGTGAAGGCCTTGTTTTGTTCATCTCTGAAATGTTCTGGCAATGTAGAAGCCTAACTTGAACTCACCCAACCTCTGTGGCTTTTCATGAGAAAAACTGTAATGCTGAAGCTTTTTCTTACCAGATCTCAAACTTCTTTTACATCAAGAATGCTATAAATGTATACACAATACACAGTTTTAGTTTAACTTGTAGAACAGACAACCTGTATTTAACAGTACCTATAATTTTATAGGTACTTTGAAAAAGGGCACACTACTTCATGATGTAAGCTTTGTGTGTTATCAAACACTTCACACCCTCCATGTATTATCAGTATATCTCTTCAGAATTTCGTAGTAGCACTGCACAGTGAAAGAATGACTAGGCCATGCATTTTAGCGTTACAACAACATAGTAAATCTTAAAGACTTTTCCCGGAAGGTGAATGGTTTCCATACTGTCTCTACTAGACAAACTGCACTTGACACCCATCACTAATGGTCATTTCACTATTTCCTGTGTAAAAATCTGATGGAACCAGACTTATGTCCTGAAAAACTTGCTCTTGTATCTGTTAAAACCTACTTTTGAAAACAGTGCTTGTTCTATTAAGGGCGCTACATACAGTTTGATTCCCACAATTGCAGTACCACTATGTATGTAAAATGAATCAACATTTTTTAAGAGCAGCCAGCATTTTATAGCACACTGTACTGACTTCTGCCAACACTGAAATCTTGTCTGTTGTCTTCAAGAATTCTGTCAACGCTAGCTATAAAAAACTTGTTTCCTTCAACTTGTTTTAAGTGGTGACTTCAAATCACCAAATTTGTTTTACAAAAAGCTTCCTCTGGTGCTGAAGAAGACCTAAAAGGTAATAAAGCTTCTCTATATTCTGTTTTCTCAGATTGACAAAGCCAGCTGGACTTTGGAACAAGTTGACCTGTTTGAAATTAATGAAGCCTTTGCATCGCTATCTGTTGCAATAGCAAAAGAACTGAAAGTAAATCCAGAAAAGGTAAGGAGTATGTTTGAGGCCATAATTAGTTTGCCTTCTGTAATTTGAAGTTGTTCTATTCTGTGCATCTGGATTGTATTCCAAAGAGGCGAGCAGGGTCCTCTTGCAATCGCTCTGCCATAAGCAAAAAGGATGGGAATGCCAGTAGGCATTTCTGTATGCTACTCTGCTGTAGCCTGGCTGTGCTGGCAGGCAAATCCTTTCCTAGCTGAACAGCCTGCAACTGTGTTACAGTGCATTTGTATGCAAAGCCAGGTAACTGCTTGAGCATGCTTGTAATTAACTTCAGCAGTTGAACTTGCTGCTGGAAGTGTATTTGCCACTGTATCCTTCCAGCGATGGCAAAAAATGTGGGCATTACCCTCCCCTCCCTAAACATGCCTCAATTATCACCTGAATTATCTTCAGAGAGTAAAGATGGGCCTCTTTCAGAAGAAATACTAATAGGTGTTGCATCCATGTCCAATTTCTCCTTGAAATGGGGGTAGCAGTTTCAGGCTTATTCACAATCAAGGACTATATCCAATGAAGTCATTCACCTTGAAACCAAACTAAGCCAGTTAAATGATTTCTTAACTCAATATTCTGTATTGGCTTTTTTTTTTTTTTTAAGATTAACATCCAAGGTGGAGCTATTGCTCTTGGCCACCCTCTTGGCGCCTCTGGTTGTCGCATCCTTGTTACTCTTCTACACGCCCTGGAACGAACAGGTGGAAAACGTGGTGTTGCTGCTCTCTGTATTGGAGGAGGAATGGGAATAGCCATGTGCGTCGAGAGATGAATGTTAATGAATGAATGAATAGCAAGTGTTAACTAGCTTTGAAACAGTTTACTAATAAACTGCTAATCAAGGAGCTTACATGTGTTTGTTTTGCCTAAAATTAAACAATAAGCTTACTCTATTACTTTTTGCCACTCAATCACTGCCGTGACAAAATGGTTAGTGGCTACTGCAGGCACTCTAGTTACTAGCAGACGCTAAAGTTTAAAGTCTCAACACAAATACCAACCTCACTTCCAAAAATTAATTTGTTCACAAGAAAATAGCAGCAGCATTCAACCACTTGTTTTATTAACATCTTAGTTACAAGAGTGGGAAGTGTAAGTTAGACAAACATAAATAAAACCTAAGTTATTCTTCAAGTGCTCCAGAGTGAACTGCATCTTCATAGCACCCTCTCTCTTCTTTAGTTTCAGGGTGCAGTTTAATAAGATCATCAATTCGAAGAATAGTAATTGCAGCTTCTGTTGCAAACTTCAGGCTCTTAGTTTTAACCATGGTTGGTTCAAAGACACCGGCTTGCTTGTTATCACGAGGTTTCCCATTGATCAAGTCAAGACCAATCCTGCAAATAAGAAATAGTCAGATGGAGAGGTAGAAGAAGCAGAAATACAGCTGGGAGTACGCTTTCTAACTACTACTACTAGGTCCCAGTGACACATGCGTAGGACTGAAGGACAGAGGGAGAAAAGTTCAGTGATAACCTACACCCTTTTTTTACATGCAAATCATGATTCAGTAAACAGGCAGAACAATTTTCCATCTAAGTCACCAACCCACTTGGCCTTCCTACAGAGATACTTGCCATTTCAGATTTTTGCGATCTGGGTTAACTTGAGCCTCATTGTGGAATGCTCTCAACTTTGCAACAAGATCTGTCGCATCTTGAGCGGCATTTACTGCCAATGTGTTTGGAATTATTAAGAGGGATCTTGCAAATTCCGCTATTGCAAGTTGTTCACGTGATCCCTAGAAAGAGAAAAAAGTTTTTAAACCAATTGCTGCAACAAAAGAGGAAACAATACAGCCATGATGAAGAGTGTCAATAGCAGGCAGGGGTTTTGACATGCAAAACCTATTCTTTTGTCAAAGGAACATCTAGCCTAATTATCAGAGAAAGAATAACTCATCCTCCATTTTAAAGCAGCAGCTTGCATTCTCTAAGATGATTAGGTTTTCATGAACCACAGAACCCACTTCTAGAAGAAGAAAATAATTGCTTGAAAATTCACATTGTCCTAGTTTAACACACGCACACTGTTACTTCTTTGTGTAAGGCTTACCATGCTGGTTGCATAATTTTCAAGATATATTGAAAGTGCTGCCTCTACAGCACCACCACCTGGGACAACAGACTTGGATTCCAATACCCTTTTAACAACACAGAGAGCATCATGTATAGATCGTTCCATTTCATCGCACATGAAGTCATTAGCTCCTCGTAAGATAATTGATGCTGAAGTACGAGCCTTTGTACTAGGGGAAAAAAGGAATCCGAAGTTAGCTGTGTTGAACAGAATATAAACTAAACCTCTTCTTGCTACAATTCTTCTAAAGCCAAGTTCAGTTGAGCCAGATTCTTTCAACATTTAAAAGAAAATCTTAATATTGTTATGCACCCTTCCAGGATATGTACATTGTAACTTAGTATTTTAATTTCTAATACGCAAGAACCTAGTTTTAGTCTTAGAGAAAGCTACCTGACAGAAGTATGACAGACAAGATGTTTTCCCATCAAACAGGGGGGAAATGTAACTAGATACTAAAATTTCTCTTCTGCATAGCCATCAAGTGAGCTGATGACTGCCAATGTTACAGTATAAGCAGTCATGTAACTTCCACACAAGTTCCATGGTCAGATTATTTCATTCATGCACAAATGAGAACACAGGAAGCTGAACACTGAGAAGGGATATTGAAGCCGTGGAATAGTTAAAATCCAAGCTATGTTCTTGTTAAACAAGCTGATACTCAAGTCTTCAGGTAGCAGACTGCAGTGGCATACTAAAAACTTAAAGGGAAAATAGAATGTGTGTGGACAGTTAGCAATTGTTGCTCTTCTTACCCATTAAAAAAACCCCAAAAAACAAAAACCAAAAATACCCTTTGATGAAACAGGTGTCCAGCCCCAGCAAAAGAGATTAAATACTGATACTCTCACCTCTAATCTGCAGTGGACTTGTATACTCTTTCCCATGCATATAACTACTCAAACCACTGAGATAGCGTGGAAGTAAATAAATGGGATTTTATCTCAAACGTAGTGGAAAGTGTATACAAAACTGAGTATTTTAAAAAAGATCCTTACTTCTTGATTAGAATCAGCTCATCGTCACAGATTCTCTCTTGAATCACCTCTTCCGCCTGTCCCAGCATTAATGCCTCAAAACTCTCCTCACCTTCAAGGTTTGCAAGGGTCGAACATACCGTTGCTTTAACAAAAAAAAGTGAAATTAGCATTCAATTCCAGCACATCCTTTGCTGACTTCCCAGAACAGGCACACAGGAAGAAAAATAGGAATTGAAAACAGAAATACAAGCAGCCTAAACAGGTTTTTCTTAAATTCAACAGCACTTCTCAGCAATTCAATATTCCACAGTTTATAATCCATACTGTTCTTTTTGCTCAACTTCTACAGCACGTACTTTTCCACAGCTAGTACAGGCTCCTGTGCTTTACCATAATGAAAATGCTTTCTTGTAAATTTAAGAATTGACAGATAAAAATGTCAAGAACCAGAATTTTTTTAAGTATGTATTTAATGATTAGATAGTTCAAGACAAATTAATAACTCCTAAAACAATGTGCTTAACACAACTCTCCAAACAGAGGCTTATCAATGTGTGCTTAATAAAGACTTCTAAGTAACTACAGATTCTGGCTCCCATTTCCACAAGAGGACAGTCTTCCCAGTTCAAGGCACCATTTTTTTTTCCCCACTGTAAATCTTCAGCAGTCAACTCTTACAGTACTCCTCTACCTTGACAGAAGTCCCTTAAACGCAACAGTGAAGTTAAAACCTTAGAAGAGTGCCTCAGCTCTACTCATCCTCCGCTTGCATGGCTTGCATGTTAAGAAGCCATATTTTGAAAATTAGTTACTAATACCATAACAACAGCCTTTACTTTTAAAAAAAAAAAAAAAAAAAAAAAGAGATATTTTTATATATACAAACCTCCAGATGCCTTAGCAATCCGTTTAAGGTCCTTTTTTACAACTCTTCGTACTGCCATAGCACCAGCATCAACAAAATACTTCAGACACATATCATCAATACCTCCAGTGGTGAGAATAACATTGGCACCAGTGGCCAAAATCTTCTGGATCCTTTCTTTGGTAATGTCCGACTCTCTGAGAGGATAAAGACAAAGTTCTAAAAATGTGTTTAAAAACCTACAATCACATTCTGTCAACCCATTTTCTGAAATTTTAACGCAGAGCTCTGCAAGAAGGGACCACTGCACAATCATACTTGGATTTCTTGAAGACTCACCTAATGCTAGTTCTGCCTCCAGAAATGAAGACTTCTACCATTAATATTTGGTATTGTTGGGAAATGTTAACATTTAAGACGTTTCTACCTTTTGCACTCAGCAAAAATTACACCAAGCCACCTCAACTGAAGAGACCAAAACCAGCCTGTGAAACCCTACTGTCTCAGTTACTCAAGCTTCCACACACCTCTGCCTTATCTGGTCCAGCTTCTCAGGGTCTGAGATAACAACCTGAACACCAAGCTTCATTTTGGCTTTCTGGAGGCTGAAGTCAAGGCATGCAATCTTTGCATTAACTATTCTCTTGGTCATGCCTGACGAGAGGAAACAAGAAAGAAAAAGGATTTTGTCAAATCGAGTTAACAGAACATCAAGTTAGCATTAGAGATTAAAACTAACATTAATTTCACATTTCAGATTTCTATTCAGTTTGCTTCTTCACTTCCAGTTCTGCCCTACAACAGAAAAATCCTAATAGACTTTTACAGAAAGGATTTATTTTTTTTAAAAGTCTCTTCTGTAACCTCTGTTACCTTTTTACAGACTCCATCCCCAAAACATGAATTACCACGAAAATCTGACAGCCTCGCATCCGTTACGTTACTTAATCACAACACAGCTCTGCTAAATGTTAACCGTTCTCTACAAACCTGACATTGGCTCCCCACAAGGGAGGCATTTATGTTCCAGAAGATCACAGCATCATGATGCTGCTACCGAGCTAGGGAACCTATAGTCACTCACCAACACTTTGCAGATCACTACTAGCCGGCAGACCCTAGCCGAGAAACCACTGCTGAAGCAGTAAGGTTTTTTTGTGTTTTTGTTTAATTGTTCTAGAATTGAAAACACACGATTTGCTACTAATGCAGTCAGTAAGAAGATCCATGCAGAAAGACTAAGAGGACTGAGTTCACATAAAAGCTTTATGAAACATAGCACGTTCTTACCCTGTGAGCCCACCACGCAGTTCAGAGCGTAACCGTTCACAAGTATGCTCTCTTTTTGGCTGCGGCCATGTGCCTTCAAAACATTAACCGAGTTGATTGGATACCGAGCCTGACCTTTCTGGTCCGTATATTTAACTGCCAGTGCAGCATCCACCACCATATTAGCAAAGAAATCACCATCACTAAAATGTTGTTAAGGTTAAAACTGAATAAGAAAACTAGTATTACGCTGAAGAAAAAAAAGTCACTGATAGTGCCCAAACTAGGAGTCAAATACTGATTCTAAAAAACAAACTCCAGAAAGGCATGGAAGTGCTAGCTTTCTTTACCATTGCCTTAAATGAACGAGAGTAATTCTTAAAGCTGAAACACTGCTAAGAAAATTAGGACAGGCTAACGTGATGTTTGCATTTTACGCACCTTTTGTTCCTTAACAAATATACCTATCCTATGGTCAGTCTGCATTCCCTTGTTAGTGCAAAAGCTAAAAAATGCAGGTTTTTCTGTGACTATCGAGTAAAATGCAACCTTCTTTCCTCTAGTTTCACTCACCAGGTACTTGACATTTGCAACAGGTTCTTCCATTCACACAATTCCTTATCTAGTCTCGCTAACACACCATGTTGTAAGGAAACAATACACTGTTAAAGCTACTGTTACGTGCCTAACCAGGTTTAAATAAATTGGACGAGTCTGAACATGTTCTCCCATGCCACATAACAGTATCTGTGAAATATTTTTCACACCCCTCTTATAAAAACAACAGCTTGCATACTATACCCCATTCATAAAAACTGCTGTGAAAGAAACTAGCCCAGCTACTCAAGCTCTCCAATCCCTCTAACCTAACTTGATCAAATTAAAGGATACATTCCTATAATTTTAGAGGACATTGATGTTTTAGCAGCATTAATTAGGCACTCCCTGCCCAATTCATCTGTGTTAATAATAAGATTTTCATTGATGTAGCGAACTGCTTCCCTGTAGAATAAAGACAAAAACTGGTAAAGAATTCCACCCCCACAAAAAGATAAAAATCTTACATGTTTTCAGCCCTTCTAATTGTTACCTCAAGGAACACAGGGATGAAATTGATTCAGGTTCTAGGACGGGAACGTGACATTTTTATGGGATTACAGAAACACAAAATAGAACCCCCCCCCAAAACCAAACCAACCAAAAAAACCAACACCCCCCCAAATCAAAACACTATATCCACTTTGCACTGAGAAGCCTGTATTAACACAGACACAAATACAGAAATAAACAAAAAGCATGCACTTATTGTACCTTAAAAAATGCAATGTACTTCAACTGTATTAGTTTCTTACTTGCAAGCAAGTCGGTATCCACCAATAATGGAGGTAGGATGAATTTTCTGTTTCACAAGCTCATCTGCATTTTTTAGAAGTTCTGCAGCAATAATTACCTGTTTGAAATACAAACACTAAATACATGTATTCTATATGAGCAAAATAACTATCTATTGCCATTAAGTGGAAAGTAGAATCACAAATAGTTGTCCAACGTCTACTTGGCAGAAACAAGTACTTGCAACCTAGAATTATACTTGCTTATATTCAGTCAACTGCAAGCTTTTTTTATTCTGTATGTATAATTGTTCAACACTGCATCAAGATTCATAACAGATAAATTAAAAGCGGCATTGTGATAATGAAACACTGACTTTTGGTGTACCTGACTAAAACTTTCTACATACCACTGAGGTTGTCCCATCACCAACTTCTTTGTCTTGCAGATCTGCCAGCTCACAAAGAACTTTTGCAGCAGGATGTTCCACTTCTAGCAGCTTCAGAATGGTTGCACCATCATTAGTAATGGTCACATCCTAATTTTCAGAAATCAAATGTTAATACAAAGTATGTTTCTATTATGTTTTGACTGGTGTGTTTCATAACATTGATACAAATGAAAGTTAATTATTCTTCACAAATGTCCATAAAATAACTATTTATACCAAATGTTTACTACTTCTTTTTAAACAGGAGTCCCATTCTACCAACAGAAATGTTACCAGCGCAGAACCGGCACTTTCATTTTATCAGAAAAGTCTTTGTTACAGAAACTCATCAAACATTTTGCACATACCCCCTAACACAGTATTTTATTACAACAGCTTGTAAAATGGCAAACTTTCCTCATTTGCTTGAAATATTTTAAAATACGAAATACTGCTTCAAAATTGTTATAGGATTAATTCTTTTGTTATTTCTTCTAATGTGGAGACCAGGACATACAAGTCAACACCACCATAAGGCCTGACTTTAACGGTGATATTCATTCCTGTGAATTTGACCAATACTTGTAAATGGTGACAAGAACTTACACGTAGAAAAGAGACAACTGTACCACATAAACTACAGTACCAGATTAAACTAAAATGATGTAGCACACATTACCCGATGCTCAATTTTACCACAGTTGTCCTCCTACCCCGTCTCAAAACCATGGAAAAAAACCAGGCACATGCACATTAAACCTATGAAGCACACTAAGCGGAAGCACTTTTACACAGGAATACAAGTCCTCCTGACACTTCTTAAAGAAAGCTTACTTACCCCAATATCATCCACCAACATCTTATCCAGACCAACTGGCCCAAGAGAACTCTTCACAATATTGGCAATAGCAGACGCAGCAGTAACTGCAAAAATGAAAGAAAAAGTTTTATCTTTCCAACTTGAAGGTGATTCAGGTTTACAAGAAAATATTCCAAGAACCTGCAATTCAGAAACTTGAGATAAAGTGACCTAATTTAGGATTAGGTTTCTACCTAGCTAAGCTAGTAATAGTTTGCTGCTATTCAAAAATACAATCTGTGCCAAACCTCACTCGTCCCTCCAAGCTGGTTCAGCTACCTAAGCTGGCAACGCTAACTTATCAGAAAAAAAGAATAGTTTTCTGCTGGCTTGGTAAGATGGAGGACACTACTGAGGTCAGAAGAGCAGTGGTGGTAGCTCAGTAGAGGTTGGTAGCACTGTTTCTTTTGGCAGCAGCAACTCATGGCTTGAAACTTCACTCTCATTTACTCCTCAGTTCTAGGCAGATACAGAACAATGGTATCACCATATATCAATTAGTAACATATTTTTTAGTCCCAACTAGGTCCGTGACTGAAACAAAACACTTCTTCCGTAACTAAGTCAAGGAAGAAAAAAATGACCTTTTAGTCACAACTAAAGTAACATGAAACGTCTAACACAGTTGCTTTTTTAAAAGGATGTTCTGCCAATTTCATATAGGAAAAAGATACAATCAACCTTTTCCTTCAGACCATGGCAAGTTTTCCTTTATCCCACAAGCATAGCCACTTAATCTGGAAACTGAAAAAGTGGTAGTATAATGGGAATAGTTACCACTCAGACCTTCACTCTGAACTCCAAACAAAAGCAACTATTTCTTTGGCTTTAGAGAAGTAATGGCAGCTTTCTGAAAGAAATAACCGTTGTACCAAAGGGTACATTGTCAAGTAGAATCTCAACCGCAGGCTGAAGTAATTTTCATTCTAAGTGCTCCACCTCAAGTATCATCAGAGCTGTGCGACTGTCGCGATCATCAGGAAGCAGGTCTTCAGCTTCTTCCTTTGTCTTTTATCTACTCAGAAACCGAGAACAGTCTCGGAATTTGCAGCCTTCCCCCGGGACTCGACACAAAATCCTCAGAAACGTGGAACGTTTTTGAGAACTACAGCTAAAGACCCCCACCTTGAGGACGGTCCCCACTTTCAGAAGCAGATTATTTCCCTGTGCTCTTGACCAGTAAGCTTCCCCGGCCGCGCCTTCACCACCAAGCCTCCTCAAACAGTCTGCAGGCCTTGCCGGCTCAGGCCCTACGAGCTCGGGATGGAACCGAGCCGGCCTCCGGTCAGCTGCCGCCCCCCCTCCCGCTGGATGCTTCTCCCCAGGAAGGGGGGGGGGGGGACGCGGGATCACTTCGCCACCGAGACGCTGGGGAGCGGCACGGGATGGCGCAAGCCTCTCCTCTCCCCCTGGGCGCTGCGGAGAAAGAGCAGTGCCACCCCCCACCACCCCCCCAGGCTCCTAGCGGCTCGGGGCTGAGGGAAGCCGGCGGCAGGGCGAGACCCTTCCTGGGTGGGGGCAGAGCCGGGTGAGCACATGGCGGCGGGAACGGCCGCGCCATGTTACCTCCTCGCCGCCCCTCCCTCCACCGGTCATCAAGCCCCCGCCGGCAGCGCGCGGCCGTTACCGTTTTGCGTGCGGATCGTGTCGCCGCTGGTCCGCTCGCCGAAGACAGCCAGGGGTCCCTCCATCGCCGCCATCTTCCCGCCCGGCCGCCGCGCCAAGCCCAGCGGGACGGCAGCGCGCGGAGCCACGGAATGGCCAGAGGGGCCGCAGGGAACGCTGGGTACACGCCGCCCCACCCCCCACCACGCGGGAGCGGGTGGAGGGAGAGGGGACGGCCCCGCCCGCGCGAGAGGCGGGGCCGCGCCCTGCCCGCCCAATCCAGGCGCGCGGGGCGGCCCAGCCTCAAGCCGCGATTGGTGGGCGCGGTTGAACAAAGCCGCCACGCCCCGGGAGAGTGGGGTGTGGGGGCAGGAAAGCTTCCAGCAGGTTCTAGAAGGCAGCGCGGACTCGCGCGCGTGCGCGCCCCATCTCTCTCCTCTCATAAGGAGCGGGCCGGGGCGGAGGAGGGCTGCAGCTGCCGCCTTCCCCTCGGCCGAGGGTGCTGGGCTTGTAAGCGGTCGGGATAACCCTGCAGCGGCCGGAGCAGCGGGCTGGGCGGCTCAGCGCCCGCCGCTGCCGTCGGGGGGCTCGGCGGTATCGCACGCCTCCCGGCGCTGCTTGTGCCCGAGTCAGTAGCGGTGGATCCCTAGTCTGCAGCGCGAAAGGCGCGGTTTTGCTTTTAATAACGGTAGGCAGTTTTTGTAGCGGCTCTGGTCTCTCATCCCGTGGCTTTTGAGAGGCGGTGGGAGCCTGCTTCCTGGGCCCGCTGCAGGACACATTGCCCCGGTGTCTGCAGTTCGGTGTCTCCTCGCGCCCCTTTTCCAAGGGGAAAAATCAAATACCATCTCCGAGTCGGGGAAGAGTTTCCCGCTTTATTCTGTAAAACGCGTCAGACACAACCAGGCCCTTCCCTGGACAGCTTGCCGAGGGGGCGCTGGGCCGGCGCTTCTGCCTGACCTCATCGACTGCGGGCGGAAGTCCCTGCGGCCGGCTTCCGGGGGAAGTGCCGCCCTCGCCAAGATGGCGGCGCCCAGCTGCCCGTGAGCGGCGGGGAGGCGACTGCTGCCCGAGGCCGTGGCGGGCACCGGCTCCCCATGGCGCTGAGCAGCCGCAGCCGCCTGCTGCTGGCGGCCGGCGGGCTCCAGGCGCGCAGAGCGGGTAAGCTCAGCCGCTCTGCGGCTCGCCATGCCGGCCCTTCCCGGCAGGGAGGCTCCGCGCCGCCTCACCGCGCCGTGCTGCCGGCAGAGGGGTGATCCCAGGGCTGTTCCGCCGTGCGCAGGCCCCAGTCGGTGCCGGGCTCCCGCCTGTAATAGGCGTTCGGGTTACTGTGGGACTGGGCCGCTGCTGGGGCGTCTCTGGCCGGGGCGGGCGGTCTGACAAGGAGAGACGCTGCCCATCGCTCTGGTGAGCGGTTCCCGCTGCTTCTCTGGACCTAAAAGTTGTGTAGCAGAGTGAGTGTGCGAGCCTAACTCCAGATTCCTCTTTGTTAGGTTAATCAGTGACGATTAGGCTGACAGCATAGAGGATTTTTACCTTGTTATTGTTTTTTTCTGTACTTCCAGTGTTTTGTAAAGCCTTAATCCTAGGGATCTTCTGGTCATGCATGAGTTTATACTTCATGCGTGAGTTTTGAAGCAGTGTTAATATGCTTTTCATTTTTAGCTTACAGTTCACATGATGAATTGCAGAAACAGGTTGACCTCTGGTAATCTATCAAGTGTTTAAAAAACAAAAAACCAGATTTTGCTCTGCTAACTTTTAGAGGCTGCATCAGTCTGTCTTGTATTCGTTCTACTGTCTGCGTTATATTTTTTTTTTAAGTCTGGGGGATTTTATGTTCTGTTTTTCCCCAAGGTCTTCGTTTCGCATCAACTACGGCCACTCCCAAAACTGAGACCGAAGTGGACACAAGCGAAAATGAGGTTGTTGCCCCAGAGTTCACTAACAGGAATCCTCGGAACTTGGAGCAGTTGGCCCTGGCTAGGAAGGAGCGTGGCTGGAAGACAACATGGCCAAAGCGTGAATTCTGGCATAGGTGAGTCAGAAAGTCACCAGCACAACTGAAGACTCCAAAAGAAAACAAACAAATAAGACAAAGCCAAACCCCAGAAACCCGCCAGGTGGAATGTCTCCAAAGTGCACTTTTTGAGTTGTTGAATCAGTTGCCCCCTTAGTTGTTCTTAATCAACAGCTATCTTTTGTGCTTGGAGAACAGTAGGCTCGCATCATGTCAAAGTTAGCATACATGTTGAAGATTTTTCTGTCTGTTGTTAAGGTAGCAGTAATACTGCTTGAGCAACTGCTGTTTAATTTAGGATTCTCCTAGTCCTGTGTTGACCATGCATCATTGTTTTATCTGAGGCACTGTAATAGTCAGTTTGGGGGGGGGTTTTGTTTGTTTTTTAAGAAAATGCTGATTGCTTGTCATGTGGAAAATAAGTTCATTTTAAGCTGAGGATGCAAAATCATTATTTTGTTCTTGAGGGGAGAACCACATCCAGTTTGTTCATACCTGGAACTCTGATTTTGTCTCAATCTGATAAGAAATAGTTGCTCCTAGTATCTGTGGTTATGTGTTACGGCTTATGAAGTACTGCTTGACTACTTGCTGATCCTGACAAGTTGTCACCTGGTGTGTAAGCACAAGCCTTTCAGAGACTGCGTCGCGAACCTGAAGTTACATTTCTGCTGGAGCCGTTCCCCTGGTCTAGCTCATAAGCACCTGTACCGGATTGTGCAGGTGGACAGTGCTTGGTTTGGAGTGCATGCTGGCGTGAGGCAGCGTAGGACTGTGCACCTGAGTAACTGGTGAAAAGTTGCTCTTGGAATTTCACTCTGCTGAACTGGTAATATGAGTCCTATTTTATGTCCTGACAAGCAAAACCCTAGATAATAAAAGCAATATCCAGAATTCATTATTATATTAATAGTTCTAGTACATTCAGTTATGTTTCACAAAGTGAGTTACTTACACGTTTAAGCATTTGAAGGTGTGCTCTCCATACATCTGGAAAAGACATCATAATCCCGTGTTCTTTCTTTCCTTCACTCAGATTACGGCTTGAGCGGACACAGCATTATGTAGAAGCCTTCGTTGAGCGCTGTAACGGGGATGTTGTGGTATCTGCCTCTACCCGAGAGTGGGCCATAAAGAGGCATCTCTACAGTCCCAAGGGAGTAACAGCATGCAGAAACCTTGGCCGTGTAATGGCACAGCGCTGTTTGGAAGCAGGAATCAACTTTGTGAACTTTAAAGCTGTTATCCCCTGGGAATATCGTTGTGACTCGGCAAGTACCCATCTCCTTACGCTTATTTGGCCCTTTTTAAGCATTAATTTTACTCCTCTTCACCATTAATTTTCTTATGTGGCTTGACAATCCCTTCCTGCAACACTCAAAAGGGTAGCTTTGACAAACTGCAGTTCCTGGCATTGTGCTTCAGTGAGGCTGTTAACCTCTGCCCCTCCACATAACGTGTCCCCACTGATACTTTGGTGCTGATGGCTTTTCTTGGTATTTATTCTTGTCTCTCTGTCTTTTAAACAAGATTCAGGAATTTGAAAAAGCTATGCAGGAGGGTGGTGTCATTCTGCGTGAGCCACGAAGAATCCATCAGTAAAAGGGAGACCGTTGGGAAAACTTTCCAAGGCACGACGATCGCTTTTTTAGGTGTGTGTGCTGGCACAGTGAAGGTCCAGAGCTGGAAAAAGGTGGAACGTGGCATCTTACAATAAAATATTTTTAAATGGACAGAAGCATGTCATATTCTTTATTCTAAAATTATCAACACCTTTAAGGCTGGAATAAATTGTTACCATAGTTCAGCCTGACACGTTAACAGCATTTACTTCAAAATTCAGTAATTTTAAGGTATATTTTATTTTTAATATTTGATTTTGTGTCTGTTCTAACCTGACCTCTGGAAATGCTTAGACGTTTGATCCCTGTACACTGCCCATCTAATTTAGTGAAGTGCAGTCATTAGGTGAATATTTAGAACTGTAACACAGTTACGCGCCAAACCTGGTAAAAGCCGCGCAGCTGCCGGCGGCGGCCGGGAGCGAGGTGCCCCTTCCCCTCTTCCTGCCTCCGCCTGCTGCTCGGCCCCCCACCGAGGCCATGCGTCCGTCTGTCCGAGGGATGGGCAGAGCCCCGTAACCCCCGCAGCCCTTCCCGTTCCGGGGCCGAACCTCCGCGGCTTCTCGCTCAGCGTCCCCGCACGCAGCCTGACACTCCCCCCCAGCCCCCCTCACCGTCAACCGCCGGTTCCCGTGCTTGGTTTTTTTTTTCTTATTTCGCCTTTTTTGTTGTTAATCACGCCGGGGTTTTTTGTGTCGGTGTTTTTTTAAAGCCGGGTTAAGACCCCCCCCCGCCGCCGGCGGTGGGGCAGCGGGGAGGCCGGCGATGGAGGTGGGGGCGGCGGACTTCCAGCGGGCCCTGCCGCGCCTGCGGGGCCGCGTCCGCCGCGCCGCCTTCCTGGGTGAGCCCCGGCGGGGCGGGGGGCGGCCGGGCGGCCGGCGGTGGGGCCCCGGGCCGCCGGTGGTGGGGCGGCGGGCCGTTAGCGCTGGCCCCGGGCCGCCCTGCGGTGGCTGAGGCGGGGCGGCGCGGCCCTTGCCCGCTGAGGGGGCGAGGCGGCCGCGGGCGTTGAGGTGTGTTTTAGCAGGTGATGGCGCTGGCGCGCACCAGAAGAGCGAAGGCTGAGGCAGGAGGCGGGCGGCAGAGGGTTGGAAAGGGAGCCCTGGCTGCGGGGCTGGCCTCGGCTGGGCGGGTTGGGGGCTCTGGGTGTTAGTTATGGGCCGGGGGGGGGGAAACACACGTCCTGCAGAGGGTGAGTCGGGGTCCTCCCGGGGGGATGTTTGGATTACCTCAGCCTGCCACAGGGACGAGGGAGCAGGAGACTCCACGGCGGTCGGTTGCCTTTTCTCTTGAGCTTGCTACCGCTGGGTTTGACACAGAGGTTACCGTGGACGGAGGTGTTTCGGAAACCCTTGACCTGATACTGGTGGAACACATGCTTCATATTTAAGTATTTTTTTTTGTTCTTTCCACCTCAACAGCCATTGATATGGAGTTTACTGGCTTACATTCAACTTTCCCACAAAATAACCAGCCCAGGTAAAGCTGTTGGACTTGAAATGTGGGGGAGGCTTGCTGCTCTAGCTCTGTGAGAACCACCTGTGCATTGCAAACCTTGTTTCCATTCCCTTTCCCCCAATTCTGGTTTTGTTCATAGCCTGTTTGATTCCCCTGCGGAGCGGTACCTGAAGGCCAGGCAGAGCGTTCAGCGCTTCACTGTTACTCAGCTTGGTAAGTGCTGTTCTGACACAGAAAAAAATTTCCCAGGGTCCCAGTGGTAACTGGCCTTTTGCCAGCTGGTGAGCCCTGCGGGTAGCTCTGGTCTTGGTTCACTCATCACAGAGCCATTTGTTTGCTGTGGTAGTTTGTTTTTTTGTTGTTGGTTTTTGGTTTTTTCCCCCCTCGGAAGTTTAATACTAACAACTTTTTAGTATTTTAAATAACTTAAAATCAGGTGGGCTGTATACTTTTTGCTGGTCTGAAATTGTTCATATTTAAAGATTGCAGCTACAAATACAGGGCTTTTAAAACAGAAGGTGCAAGCGAGAAATAAGTGACAGCAGCTCCTATTTGTGGCTGTGTCATTTGATACAGTGTATGAGTAAGGTGACTATCAGCGAGGAAAAGGCTAGTATTTCTGATATTCCAAAAATAATAAAAAAATCAACCCAAGAACAGGCCTGTAGTGGTGGTGGAGTGCTATTGACAGTTAAGAACCAGTTAGAGGTCAAGAAACCAGCTCCAAAACTGTTTAAAATATTGTTCAAAGCCTTAGGCATTTTAGGGATTAATAGAAAAAAAAGGAACCTAAGTAGTAAAAAACATGTTTCAGTCCTCTGTGGTTCCTAGCTCCTTCCAAATGCTTTTGGAGTGTAGTTCGATCCGCAGACTTGTGTATGCATAGTTGGAGATTTTCGTCACCAACTTGCCTCTTCTCACCTGTTGCTCAATCCGTTTGCTATTTCATCAGGCTTGAGTCCTTTTCCCACTTAGCACTAGAAGCTTGTCCCTGTTTAGCTCTCCGGGAGCTGGGGAGTAGTCCAGCAGTTGCTGTTAAGATTTGCACTGTGGCTTTAGTGAGTGGAAAACACATACTCCACCAGGGGATCCCCACATCCCTTACCTAATTTTCACAGTATCTGTAGACACCCAGCTAAACATTGCCATTTCAATGGAGGTTTCTCTCTGTCTTGCAGGGCTGGCAATATTCTCAAATGAAAATTCAAACAAGTAAGTAAAAAAGCAGTTTTCTGTTATAATGAAGACAGTGCAGTTGAGATTTTATGCAGAATTCTCTTGGGAGGAGTTATTTCTTGTAATTATCTTCTAGAGAGATTTTTCTTTTCGTTGTAGGTATGTGGTGCATTCGTACAACTTTTTTCTCTTTCCCTCAACACTGGGAGTTACAGATGTCGAATTCACCCTTTCTGCATCTAGCATTCAGTTCCTGTCTCATTATGGCTTTGACTATAATAAGGTATGTAATCTCTCTGCCAGAAATCTAGAACAGAGGAATTCTGTTCTGTTCTGTGCATTACAGGGGAAATTAGGATTAGTATCCCTAAATGGTATGTTTCCGGGGTAAATAGCATCTTACTAAAGCATGAATGCATCATGTGGTTCATTATCAACAGGGGCAGCGAGTGCTGGTTTTTCTGAACGGCTGTAGAGGTGATAACCACATCTTTGTCAGTCTAAGACAGATTTCCCCACCTCAAAAAAAGAAAACCTGTCTCTGGTGAGCTGAGGCATTACTAAACAGAACCCAGTGGGAGTCTTCATTAGCCATGAAGGTGGGGAAGTTTACCTGCAGCTTATGTATTGCCACATTTCCCATAAAATTCAGACTATGTCATCGCATAAGAGCACTGTTTAGCAATTTTGGACAGGAATTGTGATATCTTGACACTTGAAGTATATCATTAAAGGAAAGGTAAAAGCAGAGCAAAAAAACCTGATTACAGTTGACAAAAATCTTTTTCTTTCCTCCATACATAAACACGTCTTCCCATATGTAAGAACGCATCTTGCGTTGCCTACAATTTGTATTTTTGAAGCGGATATTCTGAGAATGAGGAACACCAGCATCTTCTAAGTATATGCCAGTTTTGAACCTGGCTAACCTGCTATTCCCTAATTTGCTGCAAGAAAGTCTAGAGGAGAGTAACTAACCTGGCATTTTCCCCTCCCCCCTCAGTTCCTCAAAGATGGAATCCCATACATGAATGAGGTACAGGAGAAGATCCTTAGCCAGCATCTCTTGGAGGGTAGCTGGAAAGTCAGCAGGTGAGCGCTAGTCAGAGACGTGGATCCTCAGTACTGACTGTATTGACAGCTCACCTTCACTCAGATCACATTTTTTCAAAATATTAAAGTGTATTGGTCTGAATGCCTCACTGCCAGCTGTTCCAGCATGCTGTGGTCTGTCTGAAGGAAGACTGAGATCACAGGATACAATCTGGAGAGTTGGGTGAATGTTGGGAAGTGATGCTATTGCATTCCCACAGGAAGGCACGAGGCTTCATTTGTAAAGAGCTTTTTCTCACACTCTGCCTCGTTCCCCCTGATCCTGCTTTAGTGCCCTGGACAGGGATGTGCTGAAGAAGGCTATTGATGAAGTGACCTCTTGGATAGGTGCAGCAGAGGAAGAGGAGACTATGATTCTGCAGGATCTGAGCGGTATGAAACAGGGTGTCTCCCTTAGGCACCTTGTGCACTCTAAGTGACTTCATCACTTCTCCTGAACCTCTGGGGCAGCTACTGTCCTTTGCTGCCTGTTCTGTTAAACTGCTCTGTTGAGAGTGAAACCATCTGTGCCCATCCTGCCTTTACAACTCTTTGCCCCTGTCTACGCCTCAGTTCCTGTCAGGCATTCATCTCTGGACTCTGCTTTGCTGCTCCATTGGGGTGGTGGGTCTTTCTGTAGTGCTTGGAGCATGCTTTGTGGTAACTGACTTCCATTTTGTGCTGCTTCAGAGCAGCAGCTGGAGAATTTGTAGTTACTCTGGATCAGGACAACTTTTGACTTGTTTTAAATCCTGGGTGATCTGGTTTTTGTTTTCTTCCCCTTGGAGAAAGGAAAGGTGGGTCTCATTTCAGAGTTTGTTTCTTCTCATGTGGAGCAACAAGGAGCCCCATGGAGACACATATATATGCCAGTGGGGATGAACAGGCCACTTACCACCTGTGTTAGCTTTTGGGAGCACTATAGAAGAGCTGAGGAATTTCTGTGCTTTTTTGGAGGAGTTGAGGGACAGGGAATTGTAGCAGAGAATAGTTTCTAGGTTTGCTCACAGAAACCAAATCTTAATCCTCTAGGTCAGGGAGTAAAATACAGAGAAAGTTAGGAAGGACAGAAAGTATTTAAGGCTTTGTCTGTTGATGCTTTTTTGCAGAGTGTGAAATACAGGGGGTGGGGAGTGTGCTGTGTTTTGTCTTTGCTACGTTAACTGTAGTAGATATGATACTGATACTTTAACAGGGTCTGGCAATGGTTGAGTACCTGTGACAAGACAGACATTTATTTAAATAAGCAATAAGACTGATTAAGGTGTCTTTTTTGAATGCTGTTCAGAAGAGGACTAGGTTAGTTCCGTATCAGCTGTGGGGGAAAATGCATTAGTAACTCTCCTATACTTGGCTTCTGGGTGTGTTGCTTTGAAACCTTCCAAAACCACAGAAAAGTCTTTTTCATAGTAGCCTTCCTCCCTCTTCTTTTCAGTTAGTCTTTTCCTTTTCTCTGTGTCCTCACAAAAGCTCATTTGCCTGAAGTTCTTACTGTGACTTTTTTTTTGTTTTGCCTTTTTTTTTTTTTTTTTCTGTCATTGTGTATGGTAATGTACCAAGATCATACATTCAGGAGTATTTTCTGTACACTGGGGGATAAACATCTGGTCAATCCTTCTGTCTAGAAAAATATGTTTTCCTAAATAGGCTTGTCTGCACCTCTGAAGTTTTTACTTTTTTTTTTTTTCTCAGACTCTCAGATGTTTGAAGTTCAGCTGGTTCTGAGACAGGCTCTCCCAAATGTTTGGACACAGCCTCTTGGAGACAAGGTGAGATGGAAATGTGGACCTTTTGAAAAGAGGGTTTGTATCTAGACAGATTAGACTGGCATTCTTGCAGGGACTCTGAAATGTTGCTTGTACTTTTAATGATAGGGTCCAGGAGGAGGAGAAGACAATGACAAAGGAGTGTTCTGGGAAGTGTTGATTGTGGGATCCCAAGAAAAGGGATCCAGAAAACTGAGTAACTTTGGTTTCTGTTTGTCCTGTAGCCACAAAACACCTTGAGCTGGAAGTGCTTGTCCTTGGGGCACTTCCTGAGGGGCGCTCTCTGCATCTCCAGGCTTTTAGATCTCTCCTTCAATACTTCCACAAGAATGTACAGTTTTTAGCCTTTTTTTTTTGTGGTTGTCCTTTGCTGACTTTTGCCATGTAGTTGCTTTGAAGAATTTTACTCTGTCTGTTACATGGCTTGCTGTTTTGCTATTTGCTACTGCTATTTTACATTTGGTGCAATATTTTCTGAATTAAGTGTATTTACCCAGCCTTTTACCTGAGGCATAGCCTTTGGGGACTCAGTTTGTGTGACTGCTGTTTGTTTCTGTTTTTTGGTGACATGAACTTAGCATATTGGTGTGAAGTTAAATTGAATTGTGTCCATCTGTGCTCCAAAAAAACCTGTGGTAGGAACCATCCTCTTAACAAGAGAAGCGTTAATAAGACACCCTTAGAGCAGGTCTCTCGTTACTGGAGCACTGATCTCCATATGGAAGAGAAGTAAGACAGTCCTGATGCACTATTTCTCCATCCTTCATAGCCTAGAAGCTGAACATGTCCTCAGCATTACTGAACCCCAGTAAGCAATGTGCATACAACTAGCATGGGAGGCTGAGATACCCAATGACTGTTCTTTTCAGGTAATGGTGAAAAAAGTGAGTCCACAGCATCGGCAGCTTCTGGAGAACTCCCCTGATGACTGCTGCCAGAAGGAGCTCATTCTCCTGTCTGCCCGGGGCTTCACCAACCTCTTCCAGACACTTGTTAAAGCCAAGAAGGTAAAACGCCTCTTCCCTCCTCTCATTTTTCATCTCTTATGGATTTGCTACACTGGATGTAGAGGGATAATAAAAGATAAAGTAGTAATTTGTATTAAATGACTTGACTTCAGTGGGATCATCCTGTTTGGTTGTCAGTAAAAATGAGATGAATTCTTAGATTGCAGTCATGGTTAGAAAAAATGAGTGTTAAACATTACGTCTTCTTACTGACCAGGTCCCAAAGCATGCTCAGAATTATGGATCCAAACACTAGATTTCCCTGTGTTACTTTTCTATTACTTCTACAAACCAAGTGCAGCTCAGGGAGAGGGAGCCAGAACCCATTCTGCAACGTGTTTCTTACGTCACTTGAGAAAATGCAGGAGTCTGCAATGTTGAAAATCCTTGTGTTACACAGCATAAGTCACCATCTAAGAAAGCTGAGCAGACTCTTGCCTTTTGGGCAAGTTATGCTTCTCAGCATATGACAGATCAGTTTATTGGACCATATGGACCATTGTTCTGATTATGTGTGGAGATTCCTCTGTTCTGATTATGTGTGGAAATTCCTCTGTTCTGGATGCAGATTATTTAATGAATTTCAGCTTCAGAAGACTATGGGTGATGTGCAGGGAAAGGCTGTCCCTCCCCTTGTGATTGAGCCTATAAATCTGATCGCTGGAAGATTTTACCAGTGTTCAGCTGAACTGAGAATCCACCTAGCTCCTTAGGTCCACTCAAACTAGAATGCTGCTGAAAAAATACCCTCCTCAGAGAGTCCACAAGTCTGATTTTCTGAAAGTAGTCTTCCTGTGAGCTTTGCAGCCTGAATGACTTCTGGGTGAGCACATGTGGATGCTGTCCACCAGAGGAAAGGATTACAGCTGTTGAGCATGCCTAAAATTGGGTTATCTCTGAGCTCTCTTCAAAAATATGCTCCAATGGGCTGTTATGTTTATATTCTTCCCATAGCCCCTGGTGGGACATAACATGCTTATGGACCTTATGCATCTTCACGACAAGTTCTACAAGCCCCTTCCAGGTAACGCTTTACATAGCTGCTTTCCTGAGGCTGCTGCCTTTGCAGTGGGGTGGGACAGTAAGCACAGTGGTCATTTGCCACCCTGGCCACCCGCAGTGCTTAGGCAAGCAGCAGTGCTGGTAGCCTCTTCTGAGCTCTAACTGCTGGAGTGGTGCATCGTTGTTCTGACTTCAACTGTCTTTCTTATTAATTTGAAATACCATTGGCTTTTCCTCAGTTTTATGATGTCTTTCTCCACATGTGTTTTGCTTTCAGAAAGCTATGAGGAATTTAAAAGGAACATTCACAACCTGTTTCCTGTCCTCATAGACACCAAGACTGTAACAAAATCCATCTGGAAGGTGAGATGCAAAGGTCTTTCTGTTTGGAGTTAAGGCTTGTCTTTCACCCAAAAGAAGATGTCTTTCCTCAGTGCCCTGTGGTTACAGAACTGTGACCAGTTCTCAGTGTTGCCCTGAGACATTCTGATTTTAGATCTCATGTAATGAATCAGTAGTATCAGTAAATGAGCTCAGTTACCAAGAGGTCTGTCTTGGTTGGTTTTCTAACATGTTCTTCTTTTATAGAAATGTCAGTTTCCTCCAGTATCTAATCTTTTGGAGGTATATGCGGCTTTGTGCAGGTAAGTGGTGGGCTATAAAGCCTTCAGCAATCCTTTTGTTTTCTTGGGAAAGATATTTCAAACTCAGTCACTTCTTATGTTCATACTTTCCCTCCTCCCAAATGTTTTTCAGCTGGTCTCTTGTCTTTCTAAATTTGTGAGCAAAAGGTTTGTTCATCTGTCTTATAAAGTAATTGTGCAGTAAATTATTTGTTCTAAGTCACTTCTCATATTGTACCACCATTACTTCACTGGTCACAAGTTTGGCTTGCAGACAGCCTTACATACAACCTTAGAGTTGTATGTTGCTTATGTCGTGTTACGAAATGAGTGAGTTTCAGTTCTTAGTGAAAATATAACCTAACTTCAAATGCTGGCTCCCAAGAAAGAGCTGCATTGAGCCCAAAGCAGTAACTAAATAAAATGTTCAAGTGGAGCACACGAGTAGATACCAAATCTCATGAGCTTAGCCATGATGTGGTAGAAGAGTTCTCTTTCTTTTTTACACCTCTTCTATGGATAAATTGTTTTCATGTCAATTTTGCCAAGAAAAGGAAAATTTCACCTCTTTCCCCTCACCCCCTGCTCCCAAGAAGGAGATGCAAAATCAGTGCTTATAAAAATAGTACTAGGATTCTGGTTTTTTTTGTTTGGTTTAGCAGTTTCAGACTGGAGATTCTCACAAGTTTTTATACTTGTTTGTTCTGTCTTTTATTTCAGTCATTCCATGGGTATATGTTTATTAATCTGCCCTCCAGAGTTCCCCATTCAAATAGAACAATGTAGTCAACCCCTTTCCTTGGAGTTTTCCATTGATTTTTGGTTCCGTTCGCATTTTTTGTATGCATTTAGAGCAGACTTGCTGCTTAGAAGGTTTGATTGGGGGAAGAGACTGAGGAAGTATTTAGGAGTTAGTTTTCAGGAAGAAAACTGGTAGATACTATTCAGCTAAGTATCTTAGTGTTTGCACAGAATACTACCAAAGTTCCTTTTAAAGTCTTCAGTAGCTTTTTCTGAAATGAAGTCCCAGGTCACTAGAGAAGAGTAACTTGTCTCTAACGTAATGAAGAAAGACAAAAATCTTACACATCCACTTGTCTTCAGCAGCAAAGATCCCAAAGATCCAACGTGCCCCGTGATAGCTCTTGCAAGTGACTGCTCAAAATATGGTATGTTCTTAAGCAAATCTTCAAAGTCAGGTAGCTCAAAAGGGTTTTGTTTTACTCTGTGGATGTCCACATGCAAAGCACGGATCAGTGCCAGTGGGTCTGCTGAATTTCCACTGGGCTGCCAATACACGTTTTTGTCCTGACCCAGAGCCTGGGCTCCCAAAACGTCATGTGTTCTGCATGTCCCTGGTAGCTGCCGAGGGCAATGCAGGGCAGGTTTGTATCAGGCTCCTAGCACAAATGACATTTTAGCTAAGTTGGGTTGAACTGAGCCTGACTTGGGGCTCTGAAGAGTCAGTAGCTCTTGGAAGGGGCAAGGAGAGGTGCAAAACAGTGGTCCTAGAATGGAAAATAGTGGGAGCTAGTGGCAGTGATGTCCCAGAAAGTAGCAGGAGCTCAGTGACTTATGTGCAGGGTTAGTGGTGCTGTGTGTGCAGGAGGGTGTGTTCAGTACATGGTGCGATACTGGCTACAAGGCAGATGTTTCCTGGCTTCTGGCAGCATGGTGTCCTGCAGTGCAGGGCCTCCTGTGTTTTGAAATGGTTCCCATACCATCAATAACGTATACAACACAACTTGGCTTAGATCTTCATGAAAGTTAAAAGTTTTTAATGTGCATCTCACTAAGCTTTTCAGCCATCTGTTTAACTGCTGCCTTTTTGTTGGTATCGTTTTAAAATGCACGGTAGAAGCATAGACTTTCTGTGGGCTGTAAAGGTTTCAGGGTGAGGAAGGAAATATGGCTGAGGGTGGGGGGAAAAAACTCCACAACAGTGGGTCTTATGAATGTTAGGGTTTTGCAGTGGAGCAGTTTCCACAGTGTGCTGAATGTGTTTACTCCTTTTTGACTGTGTTGGACACTGACAGCTGAGAAGAAATCTCCTCACGAGGCAGGCTATGACGCATTTCTCTGTGGTTCAGGTAAAATGCTTCTTAAACACTTCTTCAGAGTTTGTGTTGGGACTTGGCAGTTCTTCTCCTGCTCTGTAGCTCTATTTGATGTTAAGAAATATTTGTTTATATACAGTCTGTTGCTCTTAGTAACTTAGCTGCACTTTAGTGAGTTTTTGCTTTCCATTTGTTTAGTTACATTTCTTTAGCTTTGTTCTAATGCCACCTCATTATTCCTCCTAGTTCTTCTGAAGTCAGCTCATTTGCTACTGTGCAGATTTACAGAGTGAGTGATGTTTAAATGTTTACTGAAAATTACATTACATAGATGGGTTTTACAGAAAACAGTCGTCACTTTGCTGTGGGTGACTTTTTGTTTTGCAGGCTGGCCTTCCTTTTGGATAAGAGAAAGTGTTACTGGAAAGGTCACTGTTCTAATTAGATTTTTATTTTATAAATCTGAAAGTAGTAGCTTTATGTCAAAGCTGACATTTAAAAAAAAGAAATCAGGGGCCATGCAATGGCTCAGAGGTTGGGAAATGGCATTATGACTCCTTTATCCTTGAACAAGCTCTCTCAAGTTCAGTTCACTTGGGTAAGGGTCAAATCATTTTCCATTAGTTTCCATATTTGAAATCTGTGTAATTCAGTGCCTTCAGTTAAGTTCCTAAGAGGCAGCTGTTGGAATCCCTTCCCTTTGCTTGTAGCTTTTTGACTTCTGTAGAAGATACCAAGAGCTGAAATACCTATTTTGTCACTAGTTAAAGAGCTGCTTCAGGACCTCTTGCTCCTGAGACACTGTGCATCAGTGCAGCACTGGAGAAACAAAACTTTGTTCCATTTTGTTTTCTGATGTAGTGATGCAGTGGAGGCTGATCCTTCTTTCTCTCAGTATCTCACCGTGTTAGCCGAGTATCTGAACAAAGTGAATTTCATCCGAGGTGGTGTTTCAAGCATTGTGCGTATGAATTGCAGGTCTGTGACCAGTTTGTGGGGTGTGTAGGTCAGTAGCCTAGTAGATGGCTTCATGAGAGGAGAAAAATCCACCAGTGCCTGAGCCCACCTTGGGAGAAGCTCATACAAACGGCACAACTGACCTTTTAAAATGGCAAATTAGTTGAATTTCTGTTTTGTGAAATGTTTCAATAGTGTTATTCTGTAAGATGGCATTAGTCAGTTTACGTTGCCCTAATTTTTTCTGCTCTGTAAGAGAGCTTGCTGTTTCTCTGGTGGTTTCTCCATGGTAGTCATGACAGTTTGCTTTTATGACTCATGTTTAGAAGAATCTTGGGTCAAAAGAAAAATAATTTTACACCAACAGCTGTGTTGTACAACCTGTCTTATTTACATGTTATGTTTTGCATATTTTCTGATTATATTAATAGTGCTTCTGTAGTATTTCCGAACTCAGATATGTCTCGGTATTGTACATTTTCCAGAATTTTTGTGGGGAAGATGCTCCCTGCCAACATCCCCCTCTCTTGGTTGTCCATGTCCAAGGCTGGCCAGGGCTGAATGAAAGGCAGATTTACCAAGAGTTTAAAGCTCTTTGTCGCTTTGATGTCAGATGGCTTTCAAAGAACCAGTTCATTCTGCTGTCCAATAAATTTAAGCAGTAAGTCACCAGAAAGTCTCAATTTCCTGTCCCTTGATCCTCTTTGATCTAAGTCTTCATCCCACTCTTCCTCTGCTGTGACAACTCTTAGATAAAGAGATTCCTGTCCTGAGCTGTGGGATGCTATAAGCAGCCTGCAAGCCATGGCTTGTGATATCTGCTTTCATTACAGTGTCAGGCTTGTTCTGCGAGATTATAAGCATCACCCTCATCTGCGGATTTCTGTCTATCGCCACTGGAGACACTCTCCACGTGTGAACTGCCTGCTGCAGTGAGTTAGGGAAATCACAGGAATGGAGGGGGGGAAAAGCATTCCTTTCAGCGTGCCTGGCCCTGTCACAGGAGAGTCTGTTGCTCTTTTGCAACGTTCTTCTGCCAGCCCTTCAGGAGAGCAAGGGGTTCAGAAGCAGGTTCACTTGCCAACTGCTGGGTGGCTACTTGTGAGCTTTCAGCCCTGGGCAACTGGACTTTAATGTTGATCCTGATTAACTGGGAAATGTTACCCCATCGATAGCACAAAACTATGTATGTGCTATTATAACAGACAGAGGGTTATCTTAATGAGCTTTAATGCTAGCTTTAATAAGCTTGAGGAGAGAGAGGCAGAGTCTCTCAGGTGTGGGATGGATGTGTTTTTTCTACAGCAGAGTCAAAGGCTTGGTAGTAGGAGAGAATTCCAGATTCCAAGTGCACCTCTCTTGTGGGGTGGTGACAGCGATGCTCATGAATGGTGAATTTCTGGCCTGACACAGTTTGGAAAAGAATCTCAGTGCTTAATAAGAACAAAATTAAGTCTTAAATATAATATAAGTAGCCTAACTGCATTTTATTATGCTTGCCCTTTAGAGTCTCTAGTATTGTGGCACTGTGGTCTCTCTTGGCCTTTGTACTCGGAGGAGCTCCTTGCTGTTCATTCTAAAGGACTGCCTTACAGATGAGACATGAGGAACGCAGATCTTACTTCTTGTATTCATCTATGTTTTGTTTTGTTTCATTTCATTCAATAAATTATGAGGGGAAAAAAAAAAGCTATGAATAGTTTTTTTAATTGCTTTCTTGGAAATGTGTTTTTTTAAAGAGGATGTGTTGGTTTCCAATTTGTGGTGTTTTGTAATCTCTTCAAAGCATAGTCCCCTCCTGAAGAGGGAGAGATGGCTCTTTCAATGCCTAATTTACTTTGATCCTCTGTTGGTTCCTCACAGCTATTCGTAACGCCCTGTTTGTTCCCAGTGCTTGTGCTGCTGCATAACACACATTTCTGATGAAGTTCGGAAAACTATGAAATGAAAGAGGCTATTTTCAGCTTCAGTTGTAGAGCAGGGGAAACATCACTGTTTACCAAATGAAAATGGGCAGAGTTGATGGAGAAACCACTATTGGGGCTCATGAAGGATTCTAGGGAATAGTAAATAATTTGCAGTGCTATCAGTGTCATGCAGTGGTATTTTCAGTGGCAGTGGAGCTGAGGATAGACACAGATAAGCAGAATTTATCAGCTTCCAATTTGTAGAATACACACAGGTCAGGTGAGTTGGCAAGCATTTCTGTTTGCTTCTAGCGCACAGCATGTGAGCAGTCCTTTATCCAAAAATATCATGAGACATGCTTTGTTGATCATTTTCTCTGATATAGCTAGAGTATTTGTCAGTCCAGGGACTGTGGTCTTCAGAAATTTTTCTTAGTAATTTCCTTCTCTTCTTAACAACCTGCTGATCTATGGTTTCCAAATAATGGTCCCTAGATTTCATCAGTCAGACCTAGTTGGATGGGGCCCATGAGCATCTAATATGTAGAATCTGCCTTAAATGGGCTGTAAAATGGGAGTTGCTGCAGGGGACCTTAAAGCAGCAGCACAGTATTGCGTTGTGCCTGAAGATCACGTGCTCTCTGCTGCTAACGGTTTGCTGCTTTGCTGCTCTTTAGGAGAAAAAGGCAGTGTATCTTCAGATGTGGTTCTCGAGTTCTGTGCAGCTTGTGGTTAACAGCTCTTATTTCATAAGCCAGCTAAGTAACTGACTTCTTGATGATGGGTTTTTTATTTTGGTTGGGTTTTGGGGTTTTTTTTTTTTTTTGGTAACCCCTTCCAGTGATGGGGTTCTCTGTCACAGTGTTGCTTCAAATACCAGTAACTATCTTCCTGTTTATTCTGTAATGTTTTTTGTCTTTTAGCATCATTAGACACCCCCATTGTGTCAAGGAGAGCACAGGCTCTGTGTGTTGTGTAGATTGGGAAAATTTTTACTGGGTGTTACACGCAGTAGCATGCATTTTCCCATAAAACCCCTCTTTTTGGCTTATGACCTGGGAAACATAATACCCTTGTTCCCTGGGGTCCATATTCAGCTAGCGGCTTAAACGTGGGGAGGTGCAGCCTGACTTGCATCTAATCTTTACAATCTGGGGATCATGAAGATACAGATGCTGTTACCTTTGAGAAGCACAGCAGTTTTTTAAAGGAGCGTGCACTTTGAAGGAGCCAAGAAATTGTTCTGTCTTTAAATTTTGCTCCCTTCCTCCCATTTTTTTCGAGTGGCACGCAGACAAATAATGAATTAATTCCCTGCAGTACTAGTCTCTCTCTTGGTTCATCCTCTAGAGAAAACACTTCCCTGCAGAAGAAAGCAGAGATCCTTTCACCCCTTTTTGAGAAATATCCCATGGGTCTGACCATGCCTTCCCCCTTTCCAAGGGACAGACCTACCTCATGTAGCAGCAACATAGTGTAGTGAATTGAGAGACTTGGCTTGCTTGCATTAGAGCTGGGAGAACTTATAAATAACAATTGCTGTAGATCTACTAGATATTCCTACTATAAATCAGGTAAGTTTACATGCAGAGTAAATACACGAAGAAGAAATGAGAGAGGGTTGACTATATTCTGATCTCCCTCCTAGGGGAGAATTTACAGAAACAAGTTGCCTGCCTGTAATAACCTAGGGTCACTTGCTGCTCAGAGCCTTTTAAAGAGATCAATCAGATGTACTAGCAGTCAGTTCCCATGAAATGAGTTAGCTGGGGGCTAGTCTAACAAATCAGAGCAGCAACTTTTAGCTGTGGGAACAGATTTACAAGTCTTTCTGAGTGACTGTAGATCAAGACAAAATCTCTCTGAACATGCCAATCTGGCCATTCTGACCTCAGCTGTTGCTTTTGCTCCAGACTAGGGAATTGTTATTAATTGAAGTTGGAAGGATCAAAAGTAGTTCAGGTTATGCCTGTTCCTGCATGTCTTCTGCAAGGAGTGGGGGGTGCTTTTGATTCTTGTGAAGCCAATTCAGGGTGGTGCAACCTGCCTCATAACTCTGGCTCTGGAGAGGTGCATGTCAAAGTTGCTGAGTGACTCTGAGGGCTGGCAGCTTAGAAAATCAAACCTGGCTCCCTAAGACAGTGATTAAAACCACAGCAAAGTCCTTAGCAGCATTTACAGCACACCTGCTTCTCAGCACTATGAGAAACTTGTACTTCAGCTGTAAGGCTTGAAAGGAGAATTCCAACCCTCAATAAAACAAGATGTTAGAATTCAAGTTGTGAAGGTGTGCATTAAAAGTATAGCCCTGCAAATGAAGCATTGCAGATCAGAATATATCTATTTCCGAGAACAATTTGATTTTTGATACACTGACTTTTTTTTTTTAACATGTTCAAGATTAAATATGTGGGTTTTGAGATAACATCTCTACTCTGGTGGGAAGCCTCTCAGGGCACCTCCTGTTGCTGAACAGCCAGAGTGGAAGTCTTGCAATGGAGGAGCTCAGCATTGTCTCAGATTAAAGAAATACTGTCATACCAGACTGTTGTTGAGAAATTTTATTTTTATCATTAATTTTGAAAAAAAAAAAACCAAAAAACAAACCCAGCAAACAACACTGTTCAATTATGCAAAAATGTCTATGGATCCATACATGGAAAAGGCAAAATTATCTCTAAATATTCCTTCAAATGTCATTCTTACTGCTCGTGGCTTCAGTGGTGATATGCCAGATATACTCTGGCATTGGAGGAGAGAAGGATTTACCTCTCTTAAAAGGCAAGGTATTCTTTTTACATAGAAGAAAATTTTATATACTCCTTTGTTTTCTAATGGTGTGAATCAATGATTCCTCTTAATATTATGCATTCATTCAAAATACATCATAGCTGAAAACCTTGGTACATCTTGGAGTGGCAAAGTTGCAAATGTTTTGCTGGACAAATCAAGTGAAACAGCCTGGTGTAAAGTGCTGGCATCGCTCACCCCCTTGATGTGAGGTAGCCTAACAAGCCAGAATGGCTTTGGCTGTATTGCAGCACCGCAGCTGGGTCAGAAAGTTGTGTGCTGATAAAGCGACTGAGGAAATTTCCATATGCCTTTGACGTGGGAAGACCCTGCTGTACAACTGCTCTGTTAACACATTTTTGTGGTGGTCTCCACATGCAGCAGCAGATCTGACTTTTGTTTTCTGGTTTTATCTCCCTTTTTTCCCATGGCTTTACACAACAGCCCTTCTCCAGTGGTTGCTGTAGTCTCTACCACGGGAGAACACCTGCCCAGAAGACTAACTGAGGGAGCAGTGCATGAAATGCTGTGGCCATATTTCTTCCAACAACCCTTACACTTAGGAAAGGGGGTGATTATACCCAGTCTGACACAAGGGACCCTCAGAAGGGGAGTGTTGTGTTGGCCCAGTCGGCCCCGGTCTCTGTAAGGCAGGTGCGTTAAGGAGATACAGACCAGTGATGCTGGGGAGAGCACAAATCTCTGTCTCTGGGTTTGCTGGAGGAGCCCAAAAGCATGGATTAGAGCTGTGCTGGAGGTGTGGCGTGTCTCGTGGAGGGGACGGCTGACAACTGAGACGGCTGGCTCGCAGAGCTGCTGCCTGGGCTCGCCCACACATCCCTAGGAGCACTGGTGGGGAGATACACAGGTGAGTATACGTAAGCACTGTGTATTTTGTTACACAGGCTGTGGCTGAGCAGCAGGGAGGGAGGCGAGCGGCCTCCAAGCCCTACCTGTGCCCCCCGAGACACGTGGAGCTCGTGGGGCAGAAGATGGTCGGGGGTGGCTGCAGGGCACAGGCTGGGGCAGGCAGAAAGGGGACGTCCAGCAGCGATGGAGAACATAGGCTGGCAGAGGGGATGGAAGGGAAGATTTTCTTCCGGAGGCCCCTGAGGAGGTGTGAGTTTGTTGCAAGGCAGGAGGCCATGAAAAGTGGAGAAGAGTCGCGCTGCCAGGTTGTGTGGGGAGAGTTTATGCCCAGTGTCTCACCCAGCTCATCTATGCTTTCCCTGCTGCAGACACTACCTTGTTCAAGTTTGTGTTTTTAATTGGTTTTAACAAAACCAGTACTTCAAGTATTGTGTGAGCACCTTCGGGCTCATCTTCAGGGAAGGAGCACGGGGCAGTCCCAGCTCTGAGGGATTCCTGGGTCAGGATTGCTCACTTTTAAGTGCATGCAGAAACGCTCCTGCCTGACGTTCAGACCCCTGTCCTGCAGCTTGGGCAGGGGAATGAGACCCGGATCCTCAGCATGGGGGGATTCAGATGTGCCTTTCCTGTTGGCATCCTAACAAACAGGCGAGTAGTCGAATTCTCTTGCAGCTTCTCCCCAGCCAGGTGAGCATATAGAGATGAAGAGACACATATTTTACCAAAGGCAAGATGGAGATGGGGCTCCTGCATCCCCTTCTCCTCACATAGGACCGCCAAGGGCCCCCGCCGGACACAGGAGTGATTGATACTGGTTCTTCTGTTTCTGGAGCAAGTGTGTAAACCCACAGACCTGTACAAGACCTTCTGCAGCCAAGCTTTAAAAGAAAATGGAAACAGCAATTCTGTTGGCAAAGAACTTAATGCCAGTTCTGTAAATTAGGCTTGCTTTTAAAATACCTGTGAGATGGAAATCTGCAAGAAGTAATGGTTACGACGGAGGAGAAACACATGGTGTTCTGGCAGAAACACATCCAGTTAAAAAAAAAAAAAAGAAAAAAAAGTGCTATTTACAACATGAAAATGGGTTATCAACACCACCCAGGCACACACAAAATGAGGAAATCCTAAAGTAGTTCTAAGTCTGGACCTGGTCCAGCCCACTGACACCGCTGGAGTTCACCTGGGTTTCTAAGCAGTGGAAGAGTAATTGGCAATCCTCAGTCTGTATTTTGAAGTAATACAAACTATTTTATTTCTCCCATAAAACTTGGCACTAGTGATCGGACAGAGCTGTGGCATGTTCTGAGCTTGCTCTAAAAGATGATGCTAGAAGTTTCTGCCTTGCCTCCAGCTTTTGGTTACCAAAGGTCATGCTGTCTATAATTTCTAATTTCTCATTGTCTAACAAGCTGTTTGCTTACAAGTGCAGCCAGCGTAACCGAAACAGGCAGTCGTTCACTCACCCACTGGAACTCATCTGTCCCGCGCATGAAATGCGTACAGCGGACTTTGCCATTCCTACATAAACACGAGGATTTGCAAACCCACAGGCTCCCACAGCTGCCCGCAGTGCTCGGGGCTTGCCCCCTCCCTTGGGATGTGGGACTGAAGCAGCTTGATGTAATTGTTCCGTAGGGCCGCTGGGTCATGGGAACCGATGCCACAGGAGACGTGCCGGGCTCCTGGACCTCCCCTGCGGTCCTGCAGCCTCCGGCAGCTGGGCAGCCTCCAGGGCTGGGCTGGGGCCGGCCGCTCAGCGAGGGCTGCCCGGGGGCTGTCTGCAGCAGAGGCATCCCCGGGGAGGGGGATGCTCTTGCTCCACAGCTTGCATTGGTGAATGTCCTACACATGACTTAGCCCAAGAGAAAGGCACGGCGATGGGGGACAGAAACACGACCGGATCTCTTCCTAATCCCACGGCACCTGCTGCCGTCTTTAGACTCCCGAATACTTGCACGGTCTGGCTGGCACCTCCGATTCCACACCCGCTCCCTATGGAGCTCAGCCTCCTTTACCTGCGTGTTTCCAGTGGTGGTACTGCCGGAGGAGGCACCTGGAGGAACAAACGTGGCTGCTGGTGGCTGCTGGCCCACGGCGGGTGGTGTCAGTGGAGCGGGAGGCAGGGCTGCTGCTGCACAAAGCGCTGCTCCGTCCCCTTGCCGCAGGCGGTTCCCAAGGAGGATGTGCTTGCCTGTCAGCTATTTTTATTAGCGTTTGTGCTAGAGCAGTGGTCATGAACTCCTGGCACACGTGCCAGGATTAGCAGCCTCGCTGCTGGCAAGGCAAGAGTACAAGAGGACCCTGGTCCCACACTTTCTTCCCAGTTGTTGGCCCGCAGCAGGTCCCAGGGTCAGCAAGCGTAGGAGAGAGACGGGCTCTGCTTCTCCTCAGCAGGGGAGAGGAGCTGGGAGAAGAAGTTGGATTTGGAGAGGACTGAGAGCTGGAGGTGGTACAAAAGGGTTTGCTACTGCTGATCTGCAGGGTGAAACCGGGCTCCAGCCCAAGGCTGGAGATTTTGGCACCTTCACCTGCACATCACTTCCTCCTCGCTGAAGGTTACCACTTCTCTCAGGGTTTTGCACATTCTCTCTAATCTGCCACATCAGCACGAAGCCCACGCAGCCCGCCAGAGACGGGCAAGAGGGCTGGAGCAGCCGACGCGAGGAGCTGGCAACCTGCAGCAAGGGTCAGCGTTTCTTTCCTGCTACTCTCCTCCTCCAGCTCCGAAGTATAAAAATAAATGCAGCTTTCTTTATAAATATGGATTTCCCCCGCCTCCAACACTTTTTCTAGCACAGGGATGATGCTCCGGGCTGGTGTTCTGCTCTCTGGTCGCAGGTCTCTCATCCCCAGGCGGGTGTCCCAGGCCAGCTGAATACAGCCACGGTTGCCCCACTCTGCACCCAGCTCTCCGTGGGCACCAGAGCCAGCCCGGACCCGTGCCAGGGCCCCGGTGCTGGGCAGCCTGCCTGTCCTCGTCCCTCTGTGCTGGAGCTGGTTTCCCTGTCCCCTTTAGTCTTCCTTCCTCAGTAATCTTGCGCAGTGACTCACTAGTTCAAGTGGGGGGCTGGGAGGAAATTTCCCTCAAATCACTCTGGCAGGGACCCTGTGTGATTTTAATTTTCTAGCCAGGGGAAGGGTGGTTTGAACCATAGGGTGGTTTGAATGTTTTTTGCTTCCTTCACTCCTCACCCCTGCAATACCTGAGTGGCAGCTTTCCGTCCTGTAGCCGCTTGCGTTGCATTTTTTGAGATGTGAAATGCTCTGTCTCATTAAAGTTTTGAGGATTTAGTGGGGTTTTTTTCAAGAAATCCCAAATTCACCTACAAATGGAGTTTTCACCACCAAAATGGGGCAATTTTTTGAAAAACAAATAATATGGAGAGTTCACCTTAACTTTTCAAAACCTGCTTTTCTTTGCCAATGGAAAAATATTTTGGTTTTGTCACACTGCGGGTCTGACAACACCACCCGCCAATTGTTTCGCCTCCCCTTCAAATCCGCTTGTGCTGAAGACGTCAAAGTCTTCCTCGGTAATCTCACGTAGTGATTTGCTGTCTTTATAGTCTTCACAAGTCTGAAAAGCTTGTCCACCTGCAGAGTGCATCCCCTTGAGAGGATCTTGTGACTGAACTCCTGGTTTTCCAGCCCTTCCTGGCTCTGTTCCTGCTCTCACCTTGCCCTCCCTGTCCCATCCTTTAAGGCTCTCCGAAGTGCTCTCTGAATGGCTTCCCCGAGTCTCATTTTCCTCCATCCCTCGACACAGAATGAGACCGGGGGGGTGTGTTGCACTGCTTTTGGTGATGTTGAATGAAGCAGAAATGTAAACGAGCCTGATCGGCAGCGATGTAGGAAGTCTGCGTTTCACAGTGCTTGCGAGTCTGATGGGCATGACGAAGATGAGGAATGCCATGACGATGACAACGATGGGGATGCCAGGCCTCATTTGGGGGCCCTGCTGCGGAGGCCTCTTTTGGACAGTGACGAACAAGATCAAACCAGAGAGAACCACGAGAGGGGTAAAAACGAGGTAGTTAATGACAGAAGTGAAGATAGTTATTGCACTGGTGCTCCCAGGGCCCTCGGCAAGCAGAACTTGTGAGTCCTTCATTTGGTGAAATCCCCCATGCCACTGAGCGGGCAGGGCTCCGAAGAAGAGCACACGCGTGGGGTGAGAGGGGCTCAGGCTGACTGCGCCGGTGCCGTGTGGGGGGCAGGACCCTCGGGCACCGCGCTGCACTGGCGGCTGTCAAAAGGAAGGGACCAGCATTGTACCCAGCAGAGAAAACGATGCCCAGCATCAAGTCGAGAGAGCTGAGAAGCTCCCCTGAAACTGCGGGTGACTGCAGGTCATTAGTGTTGGCATGGAGGTCACATCGGCGATGGCCAGGTTTAGGACATACGCAGTCAATTTGCTCCTCTTCATCCTGGAGCACAGAAACCAGAGGATGATACCATTCCCGCTGAATCCCAAAGTGGTGGTGGGAAGTTCTCACCTGACAAAGAATGCCTTCAGAAATAACATGCCATCTTCTCAGCCCTTGGATTCGGTGTCGTTTGGCTTTGCTGGGTCTGTAAGGAGGGACAACGTGGTGTTCGACTCTGTCATGGTGTCACTTGAGCCAAGAGCTGTTTTCTGCCTCAGCAAGTGGGACATGTTCTGCCATCAGTTTGTACTACTGAAGCTGATGGAAAAATATCATCATATTATTATCAAATAGTTTAAAAGTTCATAGGTATTATAATTCAGAGAGATTGTAAATAACTTAATTTCTCATGAGTCCAACATATTAGGAACAGAATAGTCTCTGAATATTACTTTAATTAAAAACTACTTCACCAAAAGAGCAATGGGTTTATCAAACACCTCCAGCTTAAAGCCAATACACATTTTGTACTGCATATTCTATCAATCACAGCTCTTTTACTGAGTGATTCCCAGTTCCCTATTACAGCAAGGTTACAAAGATTTCAGCTCAGGCAGGAAAAGGGGAAGGTAAAAATAGTTTCTTGCAGAGAGAAAGCTGCTTGTTGGAGAGGACTTCTGTAAAGGTTAGAAATAAAATTCTGAAAGTTCTGCAAACGTCCAAGGTGACAGTATTGAGCTAATGGCACAGCAGAGATTCTCTTTTAAATAGCACTGCATGCAAAGAATGAACTAGAAAAAAATAAATATGATGTGGGCCTACAGATCTTACTTTTGTGGATGAGTGTTAGGAATCCACGGCTGCAAAGCAATGAAGGATGCTTCTTCTCTTGTGATAAAGACCCAGCAAATGTGACCACGTTAGCAAATTATCTGTATTACAATGCGCTTTGTCAGCTACTAAGTACTTTTCATGGAAACCAATCTGATAAAATCATAACTATCACAAAGAAAAAAATCACCACAGCTAGATGAAGTCTTGTTTATGTAACCAAAAAGTTTGTAATTTTTTAGAGCACAAAGTCATTGATCAAAATTATTTATGTCCCTCTTTGTTAAAATGGCAATTAATGCATTGTGTTAATACCTAAATATACACAAGTATATATACGTAACTCACGGTATCATTCAATCTTGCACCTTTTGCTTTCTAGTACAGCTTATTCATATTTGTATAGGCTTGGGAAAAAAGTACCAAGTACAAAGTACCAAGCATCTTTTACCTCATTTATGGTAATAACAGCTGATAATGTTCCATGCTTTGAGGGACTACGGCCTACATTTTTCACAAGTCATAAACTTCACTGTAATTTGTCTCCAAGGATCTAACCAGGAGTGCAACACTGATCCCTCCAGCTCTGGTGTCTGGATTTCAGTCGTTTTCCATATCCGACAGAAAATGGGGAGAGCTTGGTTGTGTCACAGGCTTGTGCTCCCTGAGGCTGTGTCTCCTTGCCCTGAGACACAACCTCCATACGGCCGCTGTGAGGAAGGGCTGGGTGCTCAGCTCTGCCACCATGACCTACCCCAGTGTGTCCCGGGTTATCTCCTGTCAACAAAGGCGAAGCACCGCCTTATCGGTCTGCTTTTAGAGAGCTAACAGGGAATGCCCAGGGGCATTTTAAAAGTATATAAATAAGAATAAAACCCTACCATCGCTCTTTAAAAATGAGACTATGAAAACTGAAAAAAAAAAAAAGAAAGATAGATTTTAAGTTTGGGATGAAATCTTTATTCTGGTGCATTTGATCTCTGAGTTTTGAATGAAATGGCAAAAACCCTTTAGGCTGTTTAAATACTTCTTTGTATACCCCATTCATTAAAAAGACACAGAAAAATTTGAGTACTAGATGGCACTGATTTAAAACAATAAGCCAACCAGTATTACAGTTCAAATTACTTTTCTTCTTTTGTAAGCAAAGTAGGCCAGGAGGCATTACAGCGCCCACACCTACCATCCCCATGTTGTCCTTGCTGGGGCAGAACGTGAGCCTTGTGGCAGCCTCACATGCTTTTTCGGCTCCCTTGAAGGAAGAACTGCAGGCACAAGGGCGTACGCTTGCTATTGCAGTTGTTTAAAGCTGCTCTGGTCTCCAGGGAGCCGCAGGAGATGGCCGCCTTCTTTCTCAGACAACTGTCTTGCTTGCAAGACTTGCAAAACGAAGCAAGTGGGATGCTGAAGGCTCCACTGGTTGTACAGGAATGGAAAGTCCCAGACATACCCATGAACTAGATTAAAGCTAAAAAAGCAGACTTTATTAGTACTACTGCTGCAGAAACAGTGCTAGAATCCAGAATTCCCAAGAGCAGAACAGATGGAAAGGAGAATATACTGATTTTTGTTTTGCACTAAACTGAAGTGAGATCATTAATGTGCTGAAGTAAGTGGGAATGCAGGGCTAGAAGGGACGTCTTACTTTCCAAAGCCCAATTTCTTGTTATTACATAAAAATAAAAATCCCATATTTAAGCTGATCATACTTCTTCCTAAAAGTATTCAGGATTTTCTGCCCATTCTTCTCCCAGCTTGTCCAGAAGCCGTGGTACTCTGACGACCAGATCAGTTTCCAGCCCAGATGCACTATCATGCTAGAGGAGATATGATCTTGTCAGCTAGGCCAAGGCGCTCTGACACTTTTAGATAATGTCTGACATAAGTAACCATGTCATTCCTAACGGGAGAAAAAAATGTGCTTCACAGGCAGTTTTCCTCAGTTTTTCAGAACAAAAGTGTAAGTCGAGATTCAAGCAAGTTTCAGGCTGGGTGCTGTTCCCAGCCAAGCCAAGGGGTGTGCTTTGCTGGAGGTTTCAATGGGAGCTGCTGCGGTAATTAAAATATTTAAGACACATGCTTAAAAATAATTACTTTAATCTTGAATAATGCCAGCACGCTAATTTTTTGCAGAATATGGGTGGCTGTGCATGTGAAGAATTGCACACATTCAGTGGCAGCCACCATGCTCGTGGCGAGGGGAGCTCTGGCTAATCCAGCTCATGACTTCTTCGCCAAGCAGGTTAGTGATGTCCCATGGTCTGCAGATGAGCCGTGTGGGAGGAAGAGCAAAAGGCAAAGCCAAAGCAGGTCACCGCGTGCGCTTGGACAAGCTCCAGGGTTGACGTCGTAACTGGAGGGACAGCACAAAGCCTCCAAAAAGGTAACGTTTCCTCAATGCTCAGTGAATCTAAAGGGTTAAGATGAAAGAGAATGTTTTCTTTTCTGCCTAAATTAGGAAAGCAAAGAAACTTCTGAGATTCCCTGTTTCATGTGTATGTCTGTGTCCTGGAAGACCTGTACCAAATAAAGACTTCATGTAAATAATCAGACAAAAATAAATCGTCTGTCTGAGGTAGAAGGAGCACATTGTAAGAGGAGGTGAAGGCAGCCCCCTGGAGCCAGTGGGAGATTTTGGAATGAGCATGTAGTGAGGGAAGAGCTTTATTGCTGGTGGTATGACAGGAGAAGGGCATGAAGCAGGTTATGATTAGACTGAGCGTGGAGACCTGCTGGGTAGAAGTGCAATGATGGGATGTCACAGGGAGATACTGAAGATGCGCCATCTCCATACTAGTTTTACTTGTGCTTTGAGGGTTCTGTGTGCACTGAAGTAAATGAAGAAGTCACGTGGCTTTTTTCCTTAGAGGTTTTTTCCTTTCCGTCATTCTTCTCTTTTCATTTCCCGACCTCTCAAGCCTTGTCTGGCACTTCAAGTGGTCACAAGAAGGAAGTTAACATCTCAAGGGAGAGCTGCAGAGCACATAGGTGATGAGAGAAAGGGCAGACCAAAAAAAAAAAATAATGAAGAAACAGGCATAAAGGAAGAAGAGAGGAAATAAAAAAAAAAAAGCTGTGGACAGAGGAGGCACAACAGTCATTTTAGCACTGCTTATTCTGCTCCTTTTGCTTGGTCCAGTTCAGCACAGGGCTGAAAGTTTGAAGCCAATGCAATGGCAGAAATACTATTTTAAGGTCTGTTTGTTTTCAAATCAGCTGTCAAACAGACGATTTGGCAGCCCAGGCCTTTGCCTAGCCCCAGGAGGGCATCTCTGGCTTCTACATCCATTAGATTGTGAAGTTATCCAAGAGTAAAAGCAACCAGGGCAGAGGCCCAAAAAGCAAATGCTTCCCCTCATTTCCCCAGAAGTGTTTCCAAATCCTCATCTGAAAGAAACAACTTGGCGTTGGCATGTGAGAAAGAAATGACCCTAGAAGGGAGGGGCCACCTGTGCCTATTCCAGAAGAATTTTGACCCTTATGCAACGTTTTGTATGGAAAGGAAGGCTTTTCAAAGCACAAACGCATAATGGCTACAACAGCCATGTCCGAGAGCTATACAAGGGGCTAATCTGCTTGTGATACAAGCGTGTATTTGAGATAGCGAGGAACAAGGGAAAATATGTGTATTGCCACTCTGGAAGATCGTCCCGGTTACTGCAGTCAGGGAGTGCTCTCGGCTGTGAATTAGGGCAGAGAATGTATCTCCTGTTGCATTAACATGAAGGCTTGTTCTTGGAGGCCAGAAGGTATAATTAGGCTTACTCAATCACATGTTTCCACCAGGGAAGTCTGTTTCACCACTGACATGAGGGGATGAATGCTTGAAAAGCCTGGCCTTGTTTTGCCTGGCACGACATGCCTTCAGGAAATCCGCACCTACAGTTTAATGATTGTCACGAGGAAGATTTGCATTTGCAATTACGGGACAGACAGTGCCACTCCCTCAGCTGTTTCTTCCCAGCTGATGAAAATGTGAAGACTGAAGCATTTAAGCCTTGATCAAATAAAGTGCCTCCAGCACAGGCTTGAATTTAGGTGATGTGATTTAAGCCATGCGCTCACATCATGCTGAATTGAGCTTGCCTTTCGGAAGAGTTAGAGGTTTGTATACCATACAAAGCTTTCCTATTCAGAGGCTCCACCCTGATCCCATCCTCAGGTACACATACCAGTTTGCTTAAGTAGCTGAGAAGATGCAAGAATCCCCTGTAAAACTAGTTAGCTGGGATCAAGAAGCATCCTATAGCCTGCGGCTCATTCCCTGTTGTTAGGCTCACAAATTCTGTACCGTAGTTAAACTCTGCCAAAATAGGATTAGTAGATGCACGTGGAGACTATCACAGGTGACAGGAACAAAAAATGCATGTTTACAGGTCCTGGCCAGCATCATCCCATATTGCGTCCCCTGTCACAGCTCAGTCATCAAACTGATTGATGGTCACGATCCAAGAGACACAGACTCCAGTGACTCGTCTGCCGTGTGAGGGATGAACCCCACTGCCTCGTTGTCCTGACATGGTGCTACGTGTGGCTCTTGGGGAAACCGGCCACTGCCTCTGCGGCTCTCCCGGAGCTCCCCATCACGCACAGATCATCACCAGCACATGGAGGCAGGAGAGGATGAGTGCCGTGACCTCCCTCATCATTTCATCACTGTGCAGGGGTACGACTGCTGGTAGACCCTTTAACACCAGCTTCAGAAATTCATTCATCTGCACAGTCCCCGGCACCAAGGCAAGCCGTGGTGGTAGCACGCAGGGCAGGCAGTGCACACCAAGGATGCCACGGCGGCTCAGCACTGGTGCTGGACGTCTGCGCCTTGTCTGCAGGGCCAGTGAGGTGCTGCTGGTCCAGAACGGTGGTGACTTGCCAGGGGCTTACTGCTTTGAGACCATTTCCTTGCTCTGTACTTTTGCAGTTCTGCTCCTCCCCTATTAATTCTAGTACAGCATTTATGTGAAAAGGAAGGGTCAGCCCGTTACCCCTCCGGCGCCTGTTTCAGGACTCTGTCTCTGGAGTCACCCGGCAGCTCTGAAGGATGGCACTCAATCTCTACGCAGTGTCAAAAGACAGCTCTGGTTTTGGTCTTCAGCCATCACAATGTCTCCAGGACTTCACGGTGAAAGAAAGAGATACAGTCCATCTAGTTATTTTACTAATCTCTTTACCTGCTTTTTTAATTGACTAATACGGTTTCTACACCATCAACTATAGTTTAGTCTCTTACTGATTCTTCCCTCCCCCATCATTGTCCCCCCCCAAACCCACCAGAAACTAAGCCTTTCTTCACCCGGGAGAGTAGTAAGTTTAATTTTAGCAAGATATGTGTATATGTATAAATATTATGCATATTTTATGCTATACAGTCATCTGGAGTATTGGTATATTCAGTCTGATGAGGAGGCACTGTCTAGCTCTGTGACTGACACCTCGTTAACTCATTCCATCGATCCATATTTGGAGCAGTACTAAGGAAATAGCTTCGCTGAGAATGTATCTCAGATCAGAGTCTGATTTCTTTGTACCACAGCAGAACAGTCCACATGACAACGTAGGTGGAGAAAACTCAATCTGTTATGGGTATTAAGTGTGCCTTGAGTCGTGCTTGTAAACTCTGCTCCTAAATGAGAATGTATATTCCTGTCAGCGGGAACGTGGGTGCATGTAAACCACAACAAGGTATTAAAAGATTAGGCCAGGGAGAAAAAAATATAGGACAATGAGGCAGAGAAACAGGACAGATGATGCAGAGCTGCCAAGCTTCTAGCTTTTTAACCTAAGCGCCTCGTGAGCAGTTAAAGTGCAGTTAAGTGCTTCCTTGCCAGGGCTATATCCCATGGTTTTTACTGGGACTGTGTTGGCTAGGAGGCTGGTGGTAACCTGAATGTTCTGTGCTACCCCAGCTCTCCTCTGCACAACCAGCTCAGCCCCACTCCATCCCACCGTGGGTGCACAAGCAGACACGACTGCCCACCTGGGACATGCCCTGAAGCCCTTCCTGCTGCTGGCTCCACTGTGGCCAGCAGCACATATTGTATGGCCAAGAGCCACACAGAAATGCTGCTGTGTTGCTCATAGGGCAAGAAAAATCGTGTGTCCTTGACATCAAAAGATGAAGGGAAAGCATGACAAGGAAGAAAAAACCCATAGTCTTAGGAAATGTGTTCAGCAGGAAATAGAGGCAGCAATAGTCCCTGCAGCATCGAAATTCTGAGGAAAATATTTTTTATTAACAAAATACTGAGACTTCAAGTGAGTCTGAACACATTTTAGTTGCTGGAAGTCCCTGTTAAGGGGAGGGAGAATGCAGTGGTGTCTTTAACCTTTCCACCTCAGAGGAAGAAGGAACCTGATGTTTTGATGCAGGAAGAAGTAGAATTCCTAAAAAATGCAGAATTTCAGTTTCTTTATCTCCAGCTGCAGTTCACTTGGCTGTTGTTCACTACCTAACTTATTTTGCATTATCTCAACTCTGCAGAGCAAATGCTGTTACCAAACCAACCTACGAACAGAAGAGGACAAGTCAATACTGTTTCTGGAAGCAAACTGATGACACAGCCAATATAAATGTTCATGCTGAAGCTTTGGCAAGATGCACTACCACATCACTGTGGGAGCTAGAAATCCAGAACCTGGAGTCCTGAAGAGCAGCTTTTGTTCATGTGCAGAGGCTGAATTGTTACCTGGTCTACTGGCACTGATTTCCATGGCTTTGTGATGACTTACCACAGCTGAGCATCTTGTCCCATTTCTGTTGGAGGTATAAAGGAGAAAGTTGGAAAAGGTGGAAAAATAAAAAAAACCAAGACCACTTGTTTTTTCTGTAATAGAATCAAACTCTGTTCTTATTGTATTAGTAAGGTTGAAGTAGTAGGTGAATTCCTTCTATTTTTAATATTTATATTACTATGCTAGCTAAGCATCTCACAGATTTGAAGTTATCCTCCCAGTGCTCCCATGTTACTCCCATTTTGCAGAGGAGGAATTTTGATGAGGGTAAGGAAGTGTGAGACAGAGTAAACACAGGCTTCATGATTTCTACCCTCAGAATCATTGTTTTGTACTCTTGCTACACTTCAGAAATACCCTTTTGCAGAAAATATAATGGCTTTTTTTTATATTTTAAGATTCTAGATCCACTCCATGTATATATGCTTGATAGAAAAGACAGACAGTTCATTGTTTTCATTCAGTGACCTTCTCTGCATGAGCTTGTTTTGCACTTGCATTCAAGCTGGGTCACCTTGAAAAGTACAAATTATCTCTGAGTCTATATTTTGTCTTTGAAAAGAGACTAGTATTAGAAGCAGTTTAAAAATAATATAAAAACTTGACTCAAAGGAAAATGTTTGGCTACTTGAGATTCTTCATTTTAAAAATTCAACATTTGGGAAAAATCCTGAAGTAGAAAGAAGTATTTCCCTTCTGAAATGATGTTTTGATGCAGTGTGCTCTGGTTCATCTCTGTCAGTCAGGCTCCCAATCGGACAGCAAGAGAAAAGAGGATGGTATTACAAAGCCCTATTCCATGGTGCACTGTGGGAGGTTCAGTCCAATAAAGAACAAATGAGACATGAGAAAACTGGGCTACAGTTTCCCTGCAGAATGCCAATGTGATATCCACAATGAAATTTTGATTTTAAAATACTGAATTAATCCATGGACTTTTAGACCACTTTCACAGTTCAGATGGAAATTCCTTTATGAAATCCCAGCATCATATAGCAATACACAGCTCTTTCAGTCATGTCACTACAAAGCTCTTGTTGTTTCTGCTTATTATCTAATTACATCCATAAACAGAAGTTACATTTGCAAGCATGCCATTAGATGACTTGTAAAGGTGTTGCCCTAAGGAGTCACAGACTTATCCTGGCTGAGTCCAAAGACTGTTCAGAAAAGGCTGTCAACAATTCCTGTGTCATCTACCTTGATTTTTTGAAGTACTGGTGCCTCCATACAGCAGTTATCATCCTTTTAAGTAATTTTCCAATACAAGGGATCCTCAGCACTGTAGCTCTTTCTCCTGTGTGTGGGAGCAGAGTGGATGGAGATAGGTGTACCACCAGACTTCAGCTGAAAAATCATGAGAGTTCAGTGAGCCCAACCAGAGAGTAAGGTTTCACAGTAACAGGCATCAAGGATTTTACTTAACCACCTATTCCTGCAGTGCAGAGAGCAAATAAAGAATAATGGCTAACTTCTGTGATAGGTTGGAAATGCATGTAGATGATGAATATGTGATACAGAATAAAAATAAAAAAAGGGGTAAAAGAAAGAAGACAGGCAGATTAGTACAATCAGGAGTAAAGATTACTTCAGGGCAGTCTTTCTTACTATGGCAGGCACTTCACATAACTTAGTCTGACCAGCAACTCTTGTTCTGAGAAGGGTTTGGACATCTGTTGATGGGAACCTCCAGAAACAACACAGGTCCAGGTTGAAGGATAGAGCACCATGGTGTCAGACCCTTCTTTCATTATTTTATCACTAATACAAAATGTCTTAGTCTATATGAGGTAGCTGGATATAACTACACCATCTTATCTCAACCTAAATGAAGTCAAAGCTGAGTTTTCTGGCTACTTGTCACTCAAACTTTTTCTTCCAACCTTTTGTCATGGAAAGCTCTGACTCATCTCTGTCATGTGTCTCTCATATTTTCTAATCCTGTAACTTCTGCTTTGCACAACTAAATCTAAAATGTTCTAAACTGCCTATACTAGTTAATCATAAATGCCAAGTTATTACTTCCAGTCTTATCTTATTCTCTCCCCAGTGGTTTCCTGTATTGTCTACATATATAAAATGGAAATGTAGACTGAAAATAGTTTTCTGTATTGTCTCACGCTACACAGCAGTGGTGGCCCTAATGCTTGGTAGCCGCTGGGGCTGCCAGCAGGCAGGTGCAGTGTATTTTCTCTTCTGATGTGTCATGATGCTGGGTTTGGTGCTAGCGTTTGTAACACTGGTGACTGGCCCAAGAGGCAAATAGAACTCAGAATGATTTCAGCAAGGGTGGATTTCTGCTGGGGGCAGACCCCACTGTCCCCAAGGTAAGAGCTGCCACCTGCGACACATGTTAGGACTGAAGGACAGAGGAGACCTCCTCACATTCAGTGTGAAGACAGGAGCTCTCTGAATAAGCAAGGTTTTGTGAAGGACTCATGGCGATTCTCATGAAGAGGGAGATAGGGAACAAAATGTTAGTGAGGCTTTGCAGGGAACTGAATGCTAATGGCCAAAGACTCAGATAGGTGAAGCCTTACCAAGAGCGGATCAGAGTACAGAAAGAAGCGAGGCTGGTTTGCGAAGAAAGAAGACAGCTGCTCTGTACTTCATGAAGGCCCAGGTTCCCCCTCTCCATGACTTGGTGGTAGGCAGGCAGAGAGCGGGAACACATTACCACTTCTTCTAAACCAACAGATACAGAAATATGTTGTGGAGGTTCTTTGAGAGGCGAACTCATGTGGGTTTTAGCAAAGATATGTGTTCTTTTCCTTGCACAGGAATACTTTTTCTGTTAATTTTTTATAACTTTTAAAATTTTGTATTTTTTCCTTTCCCCCCCAAAACCACAGAAAGATGGGCAATAGAAAACCCTGTTATTTTATGTTAGTTTCTCCCAAGCTGACAGCATCACTAAGAGCTCCTCTCTTCCTGGTACCCTCCCTCCCCTCCCCACCCCTCCGATTTGGGAAACCCCCTGCAATTGCCCTCCGGCTGCTTCCTCACCAGCACCGTGACGGGACACAGCGGTACGAGCTCACATCCAGAACACCACCTCTGCCCCAGCCAGGCGGGTAAACACAGCCAACCTGGTATCGCATGAATGCGTCTGCACAGCCTCTGTCCCCAAACCAGCCGATTCCCCCCTCCGGTTGGGGGGTCACACAAGCGGATCCAGCCTGGGGTGGTCCAGCCCCGGCAGAAGCAATGCCCGGGCAGCGCACCCCTGGCTGCTCCGCTCCTCCTGCCGCCTGGCGTGCCCCGGAGCCCCGGGCCCTGGCGTGAGGAAAACGAAGGTGCAGCTCAGGTCAGGGGCAGGAGCACCTCCGAAGCCTCCCACGCTCACAGGACAGTCAGTCCGTGAAGTTACCTGCAAATAGTTTCTCTAACCTGCCACCAGTCTGGGCAACGGGGTAATGGGCCAGACATCTCACTTTGCTTCTGCAGGTTCCAGAGCCCTGCGCACGGGTTTCGGGGCCATCTACCCCTAGCTTTCTGTCTGCTGTTAACCACCCTTTTCTCATCAGCCATTTCAGAGCAGAACCTAAAACGCACGAGTCATCCAAAACCATCTCTGACAAAGAATAGAAAAGTAATCTGAAAATGGCTTTACCAAACTGTTTTAGGGGCCTGTATGGTCCCAATAGTAACCATAAACTGCCCATCTCTCACTGGCTGCCTTATTCTCACCTCAGGTAAGGTTCTTCACGGGTTCTCAGAGCACACCTAGTTTTCAGGCCCTCTGCCACAGGCCCTAAATCCACTTTCATAAACAACACGCAGCAGGTCTTAACCGCCCAGAAAAAAAATATCACTAATTCACCTCTACCAACTGTAGTTGTCAAAATCTCTCAGTAGGATTTCAGGATTATGCAGCAATCCTTGCTTTTGGAGCCTGCTATTCCACACTGTTCTCAACAAAACATTAACAGGATTCTACAACTGGCCTTACAACAACTGAGCAGCCACCAAGGAGTCTTCATCCTAACCCTGATTGTGGACTTAGTCTTCTTAGTCTTTATCTTCTGTTTTCTTGAATCTTAACTCCTACCATAACCTTACTTTTAACTATGAACAGATGATCCCTGCTGGCCTCAAAACTAGCTGGTGACATGTACTTTCACCTTGCTTTGCAGAAGGCAACAATAAATCCAGCTCTTACGCCTGTTGCCTATAAAACAAAATCCCCCAGTTACTGCCCTTTAGGGAACTGGGCATACGCTAGGATCATGGCTGATAAGAGTAAGGTAAAAATGTCTAGCAAGTTCTGTGGTCGGTTTTGGGTTAGGGTAACCTTAACCCTAAAGTTTACTCTAAGCCTAACTCCTACTTTAATGATATTCTTATATCACCTATTGAGGAGTAACCACAAGTCATTGTGGTTCTTCTAGTACCTGTGAGCCTTAATGGATCTTAAGACATCTGTGACCCAAGCATTTGTCCCTAGTGTGCCCCAGAGTCCTCTGTTTGCTCTCCATGGCACCCTAGAGCCCTCCGGTTGTGCTTTGGTCATCTTACAACCCCTCTGTTTTTCAGCGTGCCACTCAGCCCTCTGTTAGTTGTCTGAGCCCAGCTCTTCAGTCCACACTCCTCTGAAACCTAAGCGCAACTCCTAACCTTTGCTTGAGCTGAATAATTACGGAATGAATTTCAGCTGGAAAGCGGTAATGACTGAATGACCATCAGGAAAAATTGCACTGCCTGAAAGTGCTGCCAAAGCTCATCCCTTAGGGGTTTTTGTTATGACTTGTGTAAGTATATAATTAGGCGATCTGACTCCCAGGTACAAAAAGGGTCTTTTATATACTGGCACCTGTATTGACCACATAAACCCCTCTAATTTGGTTTATAAATCCTAGGTTGTTGGGTTGTGTTTAAAGAATGAATTGTGAGTTCTTTTCAGGTTCCCTTCTACTTCCAGGAGCTGGAGATATAAGAACATGAAATGGCTCAAAGCAAAATAGTAAAAAGGTAACACTGCTAGCTTCATACATACAGGATATTTGAAAGTGTTAGCACATTCAATTTACATCCACTGCAAAGCTGCTCTGTCCCACCAGGTTAGTGTCAGAGAGAAAAGTTCTAGGATAAATTATCATTCATGTCACTTCTTGCTGTATATTCAGTTTAGATTGAAATTAAGAGAGTATCCATATTGTCCATCACATCTTTATTGTTGATACTGACTTCTAGTCCCAAGATCTGTTGGGGTTCCATGCTTTGTTATTGTAGCCCACTTGTTCAAGGTCTTAATAGTTAAACCAGTTTAGAAATAGCCACTCCATCTCTTGGCAGCATCTGATATAAACACTCTAACAGTCAGCAGGCGTGGGATCACCCTGTGCTATTCAACCTTCCTGTTACTCCTGAAGTCACCAAGGATAAGCTGTGTTTGTGACCTATTCCCCTCAAGACCAGGTTTTGCTCTGCTGCCCTGGCCATGTAGGTGATGACTGATGGTGCCCCAGGGACCAGTCATGAAGGAGGTGCTGTGTGCATGGGAGAAAGTTGTCACAAACCACCCGCTCCATGGAGACATGGAGGCCAGGGCTTCCCCGATTTTGGATTGTGTTTGCGCAACAGATTGAGTGGGATATGAACCCACGTACCTGGTCAATCTTGAAATGTTAATGTATTCCTGCAATTACTCTTCTCCTTACTTTTATGCATATTTCATTTTATGGGAAGGGAACAGGTTTTTTTCTTTTTCGGAGGTAGCTTGAAATTTTTGGTCCCATAGCTGTTGAATGTAGGTAGATTACAACTTAAGCCAACAAAAAGCAATTAGAAGTTGTTTTATTTCACTCTGTTTCTTTCCTAATTTTATTCTGACCCTCCCTTTGGGGTCATTTATTTCTCACATTAGTTAGTAGTTTTTCCCATTTGGGGATTTGGTAGTTTTAGCGAAACATCTAAAGGAGAAGACCAAGTAAACTCTCTCCTTTTTTGGCTAAGAATGTTAGTTCTGCTAATATCTGAATATAAAAACAACCTAATACTTGGGGCAAAAGCAGGGGACATCCTCAGGGGACTTTTCAAAGAGTTTATCTGCTCCTAGGCCTGTTTGAACTTTTCAGGGGAGACTGTTTAAGTCTCAAGAACAGATTTTTGGTTCGCATTGCTGGATTTTTTTCGGTAGAGTAATCTCAGGATACGGTTTTTACCAAGAGGAATGGATGTGCGAGACTAACACAATAATGTGGCTATTTTCTTTGCTCTGTGGTTTCTTTCTTTCTGTCCATTTTCTTCATTCTGTGAATTAGTTTTCTCTTCTTCCTTCCTTTCTTCCTTCCTTCCTTCCTCCCTCCCTCCCTTCTTCTCTTTCTTTTCTTTCTCTCTTTCCTTCTCTTTCTTTTTTCTCACCTTCTATCTTTTCTCTTTCTTTCTTTCCTTTCTTTCTTTCCTTCTTATCTTTCACTCTCCCTCTCTGTCCTTCTCACTTTCTTGTTTTCTTATGTCAACAAATGTAAGAAAAATTTACGAATGAACTTGCATTATTTTAGATGGCATGTGGTAGCACAGTTCTAAATTGAGATTTTTCCTTCAGATCTTATCATCTGCAAATAGATTTCCTACTCACTTCACATTTGTTTGTTTAAACTATGTCTCTTGGTATTGTAGCAGCTCAAGACAACTTTCCATATACTGCCATTCAGTTCCCACAAGAGTTAACTCCCAGGCTTTCAGCTAGATGACTTGCCAGTTACTGAGTGATGCCATTTGAAGCACAGCCTCAGATGATGAGCCTGGGGCCCTTTATTTGGCATGCCTCAGACATCTGGAGCAATGGGAGAATTGCACACTTCTTTTTGAGGGAGTCATGGTCAGAGTCACTGTTTGCTCCCCCTCTTACCAAAGGCAAATGGTTGGAGAAGGTAGCCTTCAGCTTCTTCAAGGAAGTTCTTCAATGACTTCAGGGAAATCTGAACAGACCATGGATGTATCTGGAAGAAGAGGATTCTTTCCATTCTCATCTCTGAATGCTCTCATGTGGGAATGACCTTAGTAAGTCCAAAACTTTTTCCTCTTTGTTTTACTTTCCAGAGAGAAACACTCCATTTATACAGAGATACAAATCAAGAACTTTCTTGAGTCTTTTCATACTTTGAGTCCTTTTTTCATACTTGAGTCTTTTCATTCTTTTTTTCCCCTTCCTATTTGTTTTAACTCTTGAAGTAGATAGCTTCTACTCTCCTTTTCTCCTGCAAAGCTTTACTACACGTCCGGCAGCACAGTGTTTGAGCACCTTCTCTCTGCAGTTTTTGCACAACACTGCTTTTGGGAGGCTTGCCACTCATTCTGGTCACTGCATTTACTTGTTGCATTCACATTCACTTCTCTACTACATTTCCAGCTATGTTGTTTGTTCCCTCCAACTGCATCTCAGATGGTGGCATGGTCAACATGCAGGTGGGATCATCATTAACATTTTTGTGCAGGTTCAAATGCCAGCAAGCCCTGAGGCTTCCAAGGTTGTTTACTGAATGCTCTTTTTTAGACTGTGATGTCGTGTCTTAAGAAACTGTTTTGAACCCAGGAAACCCAGGGCTCATGAGAGGAAATTTATGACTGGGGTGAATGGCTCTGTTTAAGTCATCATTGCAAAAGTTGCCCTAGTAAAACTTCTTTACCTTGCATTTGACTTTGTTACCTGCTTGAACATATGGGTAAATTCTCATTATGGCATGTTAATGAACAAGGCTGCTTATATGGATGAACCAAGTCAGCTGGGCAAGCTTATTGCCAACAGTCCCTGTTAACATCAGTAAATCAGCAAGGGTCCTGACTCTGTATCATCACAGGGGCAGCTGGGAAGTAAACAGGGAAGGGGGCATGAAATATTCCTATGAAAATCAGCTGAAGCCAATGCTGCTAATTCTCTGTTATGAGATAAAAGGAGACATACAAAAGGAGAACTCGTTCCATAACTCAGCAGAACAACAGTTAAAACCATTATAATAATGGCAGGGGACCTGAACATCTACTCCTTGCGATGGGTTGGATTTGTAATGTTTGCAGGATATTTGCAGTTGTGCTAAGTGTTCAGAGTGTGTAACCATGGTTAAATTATATTACGCTATGATAAATGACACTTAAAGCTGGTAAAAAATGACTGTCTCAAAACAGTGGCATTTCGCCTTCCCTCCACCTCTGTACTTGGAGGGAATACAGTGCTGAGTAACTACATATTATTTTTACTTACTTAATTAAAGCCCTTCCTGGAAAAGTGATGTTGGTATCAATGTTTTTTTAAAACAAAAAAACTTATAAGCCAAATTCATTTGAAATACATATGTTTAACTTAGAATTCATTAGCTTCATTACTCATTAGCTTCAGGGGGAGCTGAATAGACCTGTCTGGGATCAATACAGGGCTCTAACAAGAACCACCAATGCTATCTGTGACCACTACATCAGGAAACTTGCAATGTGATGGAGACATTGCTTGTCCAAGAGCTCTCTGAGAGTACCTCTTTAGCTGCGGTTTAGCACTTACATGCTGAACCCCATAGAGAAGAAAGCTCAGGATTTCTGCTAGCATGATGGGCTTAGCAATCTTTAACACTGCCAAGAGTAGTCACAACTGGGTTTCAGCTAGCATCAGTATATCAAAGCTGGTTTTCCTTTTGCTAAGGCTTTCAGATATGGCCAGAAATTGAGGGTCCACAAAACAGAAAGAAAAGGGGGAGGGGAGGAGCACACAATGCTCACAGTATATTTTTATACATATTTACAGAAGGAAGAGCTGTGCTATCCAAACTTGAGCTTTCCCCATGGATGAGTCAAACATAACGTTTCATCCCAGCGAAGGCACAGAGAACATCTCAATGCACAGAAACATTTCTACACAGGAAAGGGTCTGGGAGATATTGACCCCACTTTGGGTAATTATGATCATCTCCTTCCTGGGTTTTTGTGAAAATGGAATTGTCCTCTGGTGCCTCTGCTTCCAGATCAAAAGAAACCCGTTCACTGCGTACATCACACACCTGTCCATTGCTGATCTCTCCTTACTGCTTTGTACATTTATTCTGTCAATTGAGTACATTGCTGGTTTTGGATTCGCATATGGTTTTTACTATTATATAACCACCACACTATCTATTGTCTTCCTTCTTGGATATAATACTGGTCTCTATCTCCTGACAGCCATCAGTATTGAGAGGTGTCTGTCTATTGTTTACCCCATCTGGTACCGATGCCACCGGTCACAGCACCAATCGGCAATTGTGTGTGCAATTCTGTGGACTCTGTCTTTTCTGATGACAGTAGCCGAATACTTAACATGCAAAGATGATTCAACGAAGGAACAATTTGACGACGGTAACCATTGCCAAGCACTGCTTATCTTCACGTGGATCCTGACTTTCATGATCTTCATTCCTCTAATGATTCTGTCCAGCCTGATCTTGGTTATCAGGATTCATCGTAACTCCCTGAGACCTCATTCGTCAAAGCTCTACATCATCATTGTCGCCACAGTCATTGTCTTCCTCATCTTTGCCATGCCCATGAGGCTGTTGTATCTTCTGAATTACCACCACTGGTCATCTTTGCTCAGCCAGCAGAACCACGTCACCGTTGTTCTCTCCACTGTTAACAGTAGCATCAACCCCCTTGTTTACTTCTTCGTAGGAAGCAGCAAGAAGAAGAGGTTCAAGGAAAGCCTCAAAGTGGTTCTTAGTAGAGCACTTGCTGATGGGTTGCGGCCGAGAAGCCAGGAAGTTGGCATGAGTTTGGATATAGCTGAAACAATTTTCTAAAGGTTAGGGGGGAAACTCTAGGGGCAAATAATTGGACTTGGAGGTTTAATAAACCACTGCAAAACTAAAAGCATTTTTCTTCCATAGAATGTAAAAAGCAGTGGTGAAATGGTACTGTTATCTTTGGTGGTTGAGCAATGGAAAAATATGGACTAGAATAAAGATAACTTTTATTTGTATTTTCTTAATTATTCAAACACATGCTACATCCTGATGTGACTATGTCAGTCAAAGATACCACAGTGGAAAAGAGACAGGCCAACAGAGAATATAAAAAAAGGACACAGAAATATGTTATAAATAGTGTGACATTTATACAAGCACTGAGCACCCATAAATGCTATTGAAGTCATCAGGGCCTGTGTGTATTTGCATTTTTAAAAGTCAAACCCACTAAACGCAGGACTCGTGTTACATACTGGGATTTAGTTTCAACTGTTTCCAGCTTGTTTAAGTGCGCAAAAGAGCTGCTCCCTGGGGGAAACAGAGGAAGAAATCCACGTATGAGAGTAAGTCTCCATACATACCCAAAAACATATGGTGTAGCTTTGGTCTAGCAAGACATTTAAGTGTATATGAAATGGTCAAGTTCCTCTGTTGTTAACGGGCTACTTCAGAGTCTGTTTTCAAAGTATATGTTGCGTAATTTGCAGTGACATCAACATTTCTCTGGGTCCTTGGATAATTCGGCACCTGACACACAGGAGTAGCTGGCAGTATAGGGATGTTGTCAACTCACAGAGGGCTTCTGCCCTAATTATGAAGGGTGGGGCTGCCTCATCCCCAAAATGTCAGTGTTCCTGTAGGTTTAGTTGTTCAAGGAGTCTATGAGAAACTCAGTCCCAACACTTGCTGTCCCAGCCACTTCCTTATTATTTACCTGTTCTGTGGACAACATATATTCCCCATGTGGTCTCTCTGTTTTATAGCAATCAGTTTTGGACAAACAGAAAAAAAGAAAGGTGCCTCACAAAATGCACGACTGGGGCTACACCCCAGCCACCCTGTTCCAACTGACTCCCTCCTTCTGCTGTATGCCAGGGTACCGGGGCTGTTATTTTGTGCAGTTTAATTCCCAGGATCTCTTGCCCAACTATAGCCAAGCTGCAGACCACAGATGAAGACAACAGCAAGGAGGGGATGGGGCTAGGTCAGGTATCACGCAGACACAGAATATGGGAGGTCAGGGCAGTCAGAGAGCTGTGGCACTTTCAAAGAGATGTCTGGGAGATGTATTTGCCTCTGGCCCCCATGGAGCTCCAAATTCAGCAGGAACTGAGACCTTCTGTCACAGGCAGAAGCAGCATCTTCAGCTTCCCGCCAAGTTTCCATTGGCACACTTAATAGCTAACTGGGGAAAGAAAAATACAACGTACCCCTCCTTTGTTGAAAGATTGCCAGTCCTGGAATAAGGAATATGGTAGGTTATGACTGAGGATTGGATGGGAATTCACACAGAGAAGAGATCTCAGAAGGATAAATATTCCTTCCACACATGTGCCCCTTTCTCCTTGCATTAAAGTGTTGCAGTGTGTCATTGCAGAAAACACTCAGGAACAGGTTACCCTTTTACCTTCCTAATTACCTCACTCCATCAAAACCTTTATCGATGACAGCCCCTCTACTTGTCCCAGTTTTTGTCTTTGAAGCTCCAGTCCCAGGCTAGTCACCTCTATTGATTCAGGTGGTAGATGAGTGCAGTCTGCTTCTGTCTTAGGGCAGTGATCTACCGTACTGCTGGAATGACAAAGCAGCAGAGCAGCTCCCCGTTGTCGATGGTGAGTGGAGGACATGGCAAGCAGGTCTGTGGACACCCTGAGATGGTCAGGGGGAATGAGCGTGTGTGATGTCCACATACGTGTGGCACGTGTGTGCATGCACCCACTGGGGGCTGGGGAGCTGACGGGGAATTTGTCGACACTGATAAATGCCATAAACTTGAATACTAGAGTAGATAATAGCCCAGAAAAACCCCAGACTTTTCTCTAAAGCCATTCCCTACCCCTACCTCAAGACCCTTTACAATAATCACATGGAGAACCAGAGAGAGGGGCAAAGTTGCAGGAAGCATGTTCAAAACATGCTTCCACTGTAACCACGCATGTAACCCAGTTCTCTCAAAGTGATACAGGTGAGACAAGGCATATTATTTACAGTGCTTAAACATGCCCAGATTATTATGACAGGTTTGGGTTAAGGATCATTATGCATGCAGCCAGGGCAGTAGATCTGAAGAGGCAATAATATGCAGCACAGCAATTTGGATGCTCATGAGCTGAATAGCTGCTCTAGGACTTTTAGCTTCTTACCCCTTTTCACCTGTGTCTGGATGTGCCCTCAAATGTTTCAGAATTTGGACAACTGTCCATAAATCAGTTCACAGAGCAGACAAAATTAACATTCAGACTGAGATGAACATCCAGAAGGACGAATGAGCAGCTAGCAGTTGAAAAATGATTAATCTTTCCCAGTCCACAGATAAAAATATCTTACGGATGTTCTTTCTTCTTTATCACGGCACCTGATGACTCTTCTCTGTGCAGAGAGGCTGTAGTACAAGGGCAACTGATAAGCACATTATTCCATGATTTAAAAAAAAAAACAAACCAGGAAAAATGTGACACTCTATTCGTTGCACAAGAATGTGATTCTTCACCAGCTTGCATTTTTAAAAATTATTTGCATCTGTGGGAGAGGGTGAAATAACCATGTGCAGATCAGGCGGTGTTAATAAGCACTTTATAGTGGTGCAGAACAGGAAAGATTGTCATGTGGGTAAAGTACTAGCCATGGAGTTTAGAGATGACGGTTCTGTTTTAATGCAGTCTTGGCATCTAATTTTTCTGTCCTTCCCTTTCCTTCCTATAAAATAAGGATTATTTTATTTTGTTTCCAGTGTTGTGCCTTCACATTTACACTATAGACACTTCAGAACAGCAGCTCTCTCTTGGTTATGTCTTGTAATGTCCAGGGCAATAAGGACTCAGGTTTGCTGTGCAGTCAAGACAAGGAATTATTTGGGGAAGAAATGCCCAGTATAGTGCTTACTTTATTAAAATGCTCTTTACCACACTTCTGATCTACTTGATATTAATGAATGTTGTGGGATATAAAAGCGTGCTCAGAAATGCAGAGAGGGAGGTCACTTCCCTTGGCACTGCACAGAGGTTTTTTGCTGTTGTAGCTACCCCTTGGGTGGAAAGGATGACATGAGGCAGGTTGCTGTACAGGTTCAGGTCCAAAATGATGCCATGAGTTTATGCAGCAGCTTTCCTCTATAACTCATAGACTTTGTGAATGATCCTTGTAACAGCAAGGGCAGAGGGGTGAGGAAGAACATACTACCCAGTTTTACTTCTAGCCTGGAGCTTAGCCTGGGAAATCCTCTAAGGGAAGCTGAAATACTTCCCAGTTGTACTGTTTGCTGACGTAGAAGAAAACCTCCCCTTGCTCCCTTTCCTAGCATGAGAACAATCTACAAGGGCACAGCATTTCCTGGTATAATGTCTCAGGTCGCTTTCTGAGGGGAGGATAGAAGGGACAGTTCAGTTGCAGGGTCCTCCAAAAAATCCTAGATAGATCTCCAGCAAGGTCCTAGGTAATTTCATCCTCCGTGAGCCTGTGATGCTCAGCTCTGTGTGCATCTGGGAGAGACTCCTTCCCAAGTCCTCCAGCTGTGCCAGTCTCAGGGGGAAGGTGATCCACACGCTGGCTTTTGTGAACAGAGAGGTTCAGTACAAGGGATCGTACATGACTCCTTGAATTCCCTGCATCATGTATGCCTGATGAGATGGCGCCCAGAGAGACGGTTTGAATCCTTAGCTGACTTTCATCCTCTACATTCTGCAATTCTTCCCCTGCTCTCCTTTCTTGACCTGCAAATACCCACAGCCCTTATCCTCTTATGCTAGACCTGGACTGCGTACTCCAGTCCTGGAGGTGGGGTGTGCACCCCTTTGGTACCCCCAGTGGGTATCAGGGTGAAACCTAGCCGTGTGCCCACCTCTCCTTCCCCAGCACTGTCTGGTTTCCAGCAGAAAGGACAGCTGCTGCCTGCAGCTTTCAGTTACCCCTTTAGTTCGAGCAGCGGCATTCACAGCCTGCTGATGTTGCAGTGATGATACTGGTCAGCAGAGGATATTCTCTGATGGTACCTCGGTCAAGGGAAAGCACGAAATCAGTGCGAGCTTGTGTGTAGCTGCCACAATATGCTGCCTGCCATGTGTGTACTTTGCTGCTTCTCTTCCTAACTCCATGCAGAAATCATTTATTAAAATCCAATACTCAGGGCTTCTAGGTATCTATGCAACAGGAAGGCGAGTTTGCTTTCCATTTGGTTGCCCAGGCACTTATGTGATGTCCACATGGAATTATTTTCCTCTTCCAGTTGAGTCCTACAAGCCTAAAAGATAAAGCACCAGGATCTACATTCAAAGAAAAGTACTGTAGGTGCAAAATTCCGAGTTCACAGAAGAGGTACTGCGATGAGGTAGCCTGCATGATTCTAATACTACTGCCTTGCATATAATCATTCAATTTTTAATTATATGATTACAACCTATTTTTTCAAAACTGGACTCTTGCCTCATTAAATACACAGTCTGGACCTGCTGCTGGTATATTAGGCATCTCTCGAATCTTTGCTTCAGTTGTTTCAGAAATACGGAGGGTAGGAAATGAGAGGGAGTGGACGAGGCAGTGTCCACCTGGCCCCAAATCCTACCTCCAGCAGTGGTCACAAGCAGATGCCTACAGAGGAGAAGAAACAGGGCAAATACATATCACACTTCCTTCTCATCCTCTCCGAGCCTTCAACAGTTATCAGCTCAGGAACTTCCTGGTCTAGAAATCTTTGTATTTGGTAACTTTCAATGGATTTCTCTTCAACAAATACATATGACCTCTACTGGAGGCCATACAAGTTTTTTTCTGTCTTTGACACTGTTTCACAGCTTAATTAAATATTTCCTGAAAAATATCCTCCTTCAGGTTGTTTTGAGCTGCCACGTTCTAGACCTTTTAATGCCCCTAATTCCTATATTGGAAAAAAACATGAACAATCTGCTCCAACCAGCCTGTCTGTGCCACTTGTCATTGAACAGATTTCTGTTGTACCTCCTAACAGCTATTTTCCCTTCAACTTCTTTCTTTAATAAAAAAACCCTCCTCACTTTTAAGGAGCTCCTTTCTTGACATTGAGTGCAATTGTCCACAATTCCGTTACTCCTGCAAGGATCTGGATATATTATAGTAGCTACTGCGCAGCAATGTTTTGACAGTGGCATTTTGAACCAGGTCCTATGTGCTACTTAGTCAAGTCAGGGGATGCTTTTCTCCTCACCAGGAGTCATTGACCATCTGAAACAGTTGCCTTAGCCCCATGCTCTGACATGACAGTCACTCTCCCATGGGGTAGCCCCCGCCTCACATTGCTGCCCTGTGCTCTGCCTTCACCGCATCTCTGACCTCCCTCAGCTAGGCAGTCAGGGATATAGAAAATAGAATAAATGTATTTTTCTTATTCCAACTGGAATTTTAGTCCATAGGTTTGAAATCTAGACTAACATGTTAATTCGTTACAGTGATTTTTATCCTAAACTTTCTCCAATTTGCTGTAATTATTTCACCACTAACACTGTCTATTTATCTTTCCTCTATAGTTTGTATCTTAGTATTTAATGGTCACTCTGAAGGATTGTCCTCAAGGGTAGGAGAACTAAATTCTTACTTTAATTCTATCATTCTAACATCACTAAGCATGAAGTGACACTAAGGAACTAATTTTGGTTTGGTTTTTGGGTGGGTTTTTTTTGTTTGTTTTTTTTTTTAGAGCTGGACACAAAGTGTCTCTGGAACAGGAGTATCTTTAAATTAAGTATTTATTTATCCCATTAAGAATTTACTTTAAGACAAGCATGGGCCTTGACAATTGGACATAATAGCAAACAAAGAGTAATTTTAATGATAAAAGGTAAGAGACTGTTGAGGTAAAGACTAAATTAAAATATTTACAGAAGCAAGTATTTTTATGTATAAAGAGTCTACAAAGAGACGTAAAACTTTTAACAGCTATGTGCAGAAGATGGAGTGAACACCCTGGTGTCACCGTTCTATCTCAGAAGAAAAAAACATTTGCTTAAATGCACTGGAGGAGGGTGTTTTATGTTCTGTGTTGTCTTTGGTCTATCTGGGTTTATTTTTTGACTCAAAGAGGGACATATGTGCTTCAGATATAACTTTTTAATATTATTTATAGGAAAAAAGTTCTTTTTATTACAAGCGAAGATTTTCAGATGAACCCATACTCTAAGCTCACTGAAGATACTCAATTACATACTACAGCAAAGTGTAATTATTTTGGTGAAAATAAATATATACAACCAGCAATCTTTGTTTTGGCTAATTTTGATCATTTTTTCCCTGGGCTTGGCCTGGAAGGCACCTGCCCCCAGATGGGGGACAGGCTGGGCCAGTGAGGCCAGTGTTGGAGCAATGAATGACGTCTCTATTGCTAACCTTGGCATGGCTGAGGTCCTCTGTAAATATAGCTCTATTCACTAACTATATTCTTCATTATCAGCTCTCTTTTGGTTCATTTATCTGTTAGCATGTATCTTTTTGAGCACAACACTAGCCTCTGTTTCTTAGCAGTCTTCAGCGTTGAGAAAATTGTATCTGTACTTTTCCCCATCTGGATTTGATGTCACCTCCCAAAGCATCATTCCATGTTGACCTGATTGTCTCAGTACATTCACTATTGTATTTACATGTGTTCGGTTCATTTAACTCAGGTTCTGACTGAGAAAAGGTAAGGAAAATCTGGATTACTTCCACTGACTCAGGTGGAGATATTATAGATTCAAAACAGTGCAGTTTGGAGATCTCTTTCTTGTCTTGTGATCTACATGTGCAATCTATTATTATAATCTAATGCGACTCTTTAACTGAACCATTTATACAATATTGTTATTTGGCGTCAATCCTGTAATGGCTTAACTGGGCCTTCATATATACATTGCTATTGATACTTATTTTCCTCTACACTATCTCCTCCAACAACTTGTGAATATAAAATATACAGGGAAATCTGGTATCTATGATCAAAGAAACAGATTGTTACTTTTCTTCTAAATGAGTTTATATGTAACCTTATTTCTTATTCTTCTACTTCAGATATCTTAAAATGTTTTACAGACATATGTAATGGAAATAAAATGCATATCTAGAAGACATCTAATATAGGCCTAAACATATTTATGAATGTGGCTATGAAAACAAATGTGTGTACATGGACAGAATATATGTATTCTCAGAATATATAAATATATTCTAGCAAGACAGGGTGATAGAAGAATCAACTGAATAAAGTATATCACATATTGTAGAGGAATATGAAGAAAGAAAATGTAGGTTGAGCCTTGATGCTTTAAACAAAACTGATTTGGTCATTCCTCTGCTGTGTATGAAGTTTGTCAGTTTTTAAGTGTGATGCTCAAGATGGCATTCTCATTTTAGTGTCCTTCAGTTACAAGGGAAAGAAGTCACACTACACAGAACCAGGAAAAATGAAGCAAAACAGAAATTTATCAGTTACCTCGTAACAATCAAGATGGAACAGATGATAACTTATTGCCATACATAGTACTCATGAATTAGGTGAAATAACTCCTGAATTAGAAAAAGTTGCTTGTTGTCTCAGAATAAAAATACAACACGATGGAGCAGTAAGTCTTCCAGATGTAAGAAGTTTCATTTATTCACTTCAGCTCCACAAGAGATACCTGCAGGTTTTTGCCATGGCAAGTGGTCTTCACATGTCTCGTACTAGCTTGCACTTCTCACAGCAGATGAACCACAACCGTTTTCAGTGACTGTAGCTGAGGGAGTAGGAGGTTATCTTTTCCCATTATCACATCCTTCTGTGCTGAGCTGCAACTTACATTGCGATAATTATGTTACAGATGAGGTCCCAGATGCAGGGAAGAGAAACACTTCAACTCCAGAAGTTAAAAAGTGATTGGAAAAATCAAGTTACTGGAGAGTAAAACATGATAGATTATCATATTTGGAAAGAGCTGGTGATATTTTTGGAGTACATGGTTAATGACAACAGATAACAGCCTGGGAGATTGCTGACAAATGTAAGTCAGTAGGGGGACAGAGGGAACTGTCAGAAAATAATTCCGAAATAACAAATACATTTGGGGACATTTTCATTTCCAAAGCCTGCCTTGCAAGTGGGGGCCGTGTTTGCTACCACCACACTTACATCTGCTCATCTGACAGAATGCTCTCTGGGAACACAGCGAGGTCAGCAAGAGCAGGTTCATGTTGGATGCCCGTCCGGCATCAGCAGAGGTCACAGAACCAAAGGATGGTGGCTAGCTCAAAGATGCTGTCAACAAGAGACCACAGAGATAAAAGCTCCTGGGGGAAGAGCAGACCAAAGTGTGAAGAATAACACTGAAGTAAAAGCGCCCAAGACTGGGTAACAAGGTTTAAAACACTGAAGTCTTTCACTCCACATTTACTCCCATGGTAAGGTGCTTTGAGGTTAAATCATTTGTGATAAATTTCTAGTAGGTGCTTCAAATGAAACAGGATTAGCAGAGAAATCAAATCATATTCCTCTGACATCAAAAACTTGTGCTAGTGAAATTTCATTGACTACCAATGAAAGTACCATTGGTTTACTCTGGTGAAGTGGTTTGTGTTTTACAGTTCTTGCTCTACTTGGTGCAAGTCCACCAAGTAACCTAGGCCCTAGCTGGTGAATCTGATCATTCACCATTATAAAATATTGAGTTCTGACCCAAGCATAAATAGCCAAGAGTCATATTCCTTGAAAACTAGACCAAAGATGTGAAAAGAAATGGAGAAATACAGAAAAGCTGCTATAGACTTGCTCAGGCAATGACTCAGGAATGGCCTTGACTAGGGCCATCTTCTAATCTTCTAAGCCACAGTACAAAACAGTGCCCTTTTCAGTGCATACACCGAGTACAGCATGTAAGGACTTCCCCAACAAGACAAAGATTTCAAATAAGCTCAATGTGTTTAGACAAAGTTGATATTCTTTCACAGTTTCATTGAACAATATCAGCTAGATTAGGAAGTGTCATTATATCTCTAACTGCATTGGGAAGCCTAAACCTAAGTCTGCAAAACAAGGTCAGCAGGCACTGTTTTCCTCAACAGTCTTATTTTTAAATTGTTATAAAGCAGGATAACTCATCATAACAAATCAGGAGGTAGCTCTTATCAAGAGCTTGCCTTTGAAAAACATGAGAAAGAAACAGGGAAGAGTAGAAGCAGAACAGAAAAGGAAGGAAAAGGAGCAGAAAGAATTAGAGAAATGGTGAAAGACTGAATGAGCAGCCAAAAGAACAAGGAGCATTCACAAATAATGGCAATGGGTGTAAGATCAGGAAGACTGAAGTTTAGGTGTAGTGAGCAAGAAAAAGGGAAAAAAGAGAGAACAACCCAGTGAGCAGTGCCTCTGTGCTTTCTGAAGAACAGCACGGCTCCATGGAAGAGCCCTATGAAGTCTTCACGAAGTATAAAGGTAATTATTTTATTATAGTGCAGCTTACAGACAGCTAGAAATAAACTGTCCAAATCTCACTGGACAAAGAATTTCCCACAATCAAATGTAAAACCAGCTCTGGATTCTGAGAGAGTTTTTGTTCCTATTTATTGAAAAGACAGAGATCAGATATGAGTGTTAAGGGAACTGAGACAAGAACAGTAGAAACGAGCTGCCTCTCAGCCAGCCTGTACTGCACAGCTGATACTGGCCACATGAAGCAAGACTGTGAATCAGAAGAACATGAAATGATGTGACATTTGACACCTGGCAAGCTGCAAGGAAGAATCTTAGAGGACCTACATATTCATTACCTATTCACGATACCCTGCCTACTGAAAACCATCCCTAACTTGGAAGTTTCAGCATGAGTTTCAGGTATACTGGGATTTACTGCAACATAACTAGCAGTCACCACGCTGAGCCTCTCCTGAGGAAAAGGAAAAGGTAAGACTATGAGATTATATTTCAGAATATTTTAACACTGTCCCACAGTATCAGGCTAGCTGAGATGCTGATATCATTAAACATGGGTGGTAAATATTTAAATTATTATTTATAAATGATATTCAGAACAAAATTCCTTTCTGCCTATTTGCAAAACATAGTTAAGGATACAAAAATGACTGACACATAGCTCCTGACATTTTTTATGCATGTACTTATCTTTAAACATGGGAGAAAATCCATGGATTTTGAGATAACCACTGGATCCCCCAGATTACAAAAATTAAGGAAAATATATAGGAAATGGAAACAGTCATAGGATTGGAATGTGCATGCTTTGCACAGGATTGGAATCTGCAAACTTTTATTTTATAATTTTATTTTAAAGGTATTTGTATTTACAATGTATATTTCAGTATTTATGCAGCTCCATAGTTATCCTTGCTGTGTTGCAACTTTGATTCATTATTAGGTTGATGCATATGTATTGATACTGCAGATGAAAGTAAAATTTCTGGGTTTTTTCCCTTTCTAACTGGGATTATTTTTCTCATGTTTCAATTTCTTTATTTCTTGTTAGGTAGCTGTTCACATACTTTTCTCTGTATGCAAAGAAACTGCTCTGAAGTCTCTGAGCCTTGTGCATATATAGGGGCCTATGCATACAAAGCAGTATGCAGAATGAAGAATGTAACTTCTTCATTCTTTTGTCAGTAAACAACTTTGAATTAGCTCCTATCAGATAACTGAAATTAACTGTTTCTATGCTGCCAGGCCTCAACACTGCAGATCTTTATATGCATTCTTAATGTCAGCAAGGTGAGCAGTCACATTTTCTTCAGTGGAGTCACTCACATGCTTAAATCTACACAAAGATAATTTCTGGAATAAAGCCCTACTTGCAGAAACTCAGGTAGCTAATAAGATCAGAAGCTACAGTATGCCTGCTTGCAGTGCTGTCTGCAGTGAATTTCCCGGTCAATACATTTTTAATTCAACTTGGTAAGCAGAGACAGTAAGTCTTATGTATTTACACTGCTCTGTCTAGAGTGATGCTGGCACTGCCAGCAGAGCAGCAAAATTTAAGAAACATAACCACAGAAATAATAAACTTGGTATTCCTTTAGTCTACTGCTTTTGTCTTCTTTTGAGCCGTTGAGTTCATGCCATCAAGCTTGTCTTTAAACTATAGAGGTTAGAGTCTTAAAAGCAGACAACAGGGATTTTTGGGTAATCAGATTTGGTGCTTTAAGGAATCCACTAAAAGAGCAAGAGTTGGCAATAATCCATCATATAGTAACAGAAAACTGCTAAGGATAACAGCATTCACCCAGTCCTTTTCATCATTTTTTTTTTCTTTGGTTCTGTGCAAAGTTAGATTGAAAATTGTTTCATGTCACAACTTTCTTTCCAGCACAAAGATTGAAGGTCTTCCTCTCTTCATCAGCTGAGGACATAGCTATTGGGTTAGGCTGTGATAACTCTAAAAGCTAAGCTGCTACCACAGCTGAACAGACCAACCGGTGCAGTCATCTTTCTGCTTTACTTTCTTCTTGATCCTCTGCCCATGTACCAGGATTCATCACTACACAAGGCTGCTACAACTGCTGAGCCAGCAGAAATCTATTCCCTTTTTTTTCAGAAGGTGATTTTTTTCTGTTGGACTAATGAATTGAATTGAGGGGCTTTACACAAGTCCCTACATCATGTGCAAGCAGACAGGCAGAGGGGACCAGGGACTGAGGCCGTGCGTGGCAGTGGGGAACCATTGGCTGGACTTGAGCTGTAACTTCTGGCTTCTCTGGCCGGGTTTAAATTTCACAGCAGCTAAAGCTGACCTTACCTGGGGCCTCCTCCTTTCACAGCACCAGCTATGCCTTCCTTTCCCCCTTCTTGAGCTGGTGTTGGTGTTTGTGCAGACGTGCAGTGAGCCAAGTAAGTCAGGCAACTGATACCACTAAAAACTTACCTAGAACAATCAAAATAGTATGTTAGTTGTCAGACAGATCAGCATCTATAACCAGCTGACTGCCCTGTTGCAGAAGAACTAACACTACTTAAAAGGAGGGAAGTAGAATATATAACTGAAAGGAAGAGGAAAGGAGTAGATCACAGCAGCCTGGAGTCAGGTTAAACTGCCATAGAGGCACATCTTCAGTGCTGTCTTATTCCTTTGGATGTCACGGAATGGGGCAAGAGAAACAGAGACTACTTCAGTTGTAGGCCTTTTGCACTTCTTTGTGCAAATGACTTTTGGAAAGCATTCATAATTAGTGAACAGAACTTCTTCACACAAGTAAGAAAGCTGTCTGTTTAATGAGTGTAATTTTTATTTTTCTTTCACTCTCGCCACCTTTATGCCTCTTCCCACTCTCAAAGGTGCTTTGCTTCTTAGCTGCAGTTTCATAAAAATTAAATGCCAAGTCCCTCTTTTGAATCTTAAGCACTCGACTTAAACTTTGCAAAATCCTGGAAGTCATCTGTTGTACAAGCTCTGGGGCGGCTGGCTCTTCTCAGTAGTCTAGGAGGCTGAGGTGGTAAGACAGTATCTCTTCCACTTCCCCCTGATGAGGCTGCTGCCTTGGGCAAGCCTCCCCTCCTGCTCACCGTTTGGAACGGGATAATTTCCACAGCTTCCCTGCTGTAGTAGTAATACTTGTGATACAACCAACCACGCTGCTGCCATCGCCTCCTCAGCCTCCATCCCTAACGGGTTTAGTTTTCTGGTCTCTCCCAAGACTTCACAGCACCCTTTTCAGGGACTTATTTAAAACGCCCTTTAACTTTTCCCAAGCAGCGTCTCTCTGACTTCAGCCGCCGTGCCACTCACAGCGCATTTCACGGGCCGAGCCCCCGCACACCCAAACGCCAGCCGGCAGAGCGCAAGGCCCGGCGGCAGCGCCCAGCGGGGCGGGCAGTCCGCCCCTCCCGAGGCCGGCGCTCCCCAAGCGGGACGACCCGTCCCCAGCGCTGCCCCTGCGGCAGCCGAAGCGGGCAGCCGCTCTGCCCCGCGCACCCGCACACCACGCCGGGGGATGCGGAGCGCTGCGGTCCCGGGCCGCCCGCTTCCCCGTGCGCGGGCAGCAGGTCCGCCGCACGGCCTGGCGGCGGCGGGGCCCGCGGTGGGCGCTGGCGCCCGTCACGCACCCGCCCCGGCCCTGACGGACGGACGGACGGACTGACAGACTGACAGACTGACTGACTGGCCCCGCCGCCCAACCGCCACCCTCCCGCGCGCGCGCGAGGACGGGCGCCCTCGCGGGGCGGCGTCACGCGGTCAGTGGGCGCGCCCCGCACGTGCACGGCCGTGAGGTGGGGGGGGAGAGGGGGGAGGGGCGGCAGAGGGAGGCTCCACCCACTGCGCGGCAGGGGAAGGGGCGCATCACGTGAGCGCCGCGCCCGCACATGACGGCGGTCACATGACCGGGGAAAGGGCGGGCGGGGGTCACATGACGTGCCGCTGGTCGCCGGTGCCGCCTGACGTCCCGGGGCAGCCGCGTCCGTCCGCCCGGCCCGGCCCGGCCCGCGCCCATGGCACCCACGGCACCCGCCGCCCCCCGCGTGGCGCCGTCCCGGCCCCGCGCCGCCATGCTCGCCCCGCTCCTCCTCGTCCTCCTGTGGCTGCCCCTGCGGCCGGGGGGCGGCGGCGGCGGCGGGGCCGCCGCGGCCCTGAACGACTTTTACCGGGACCTGTGCAGGTGGGCAGCGGCGGGCGGCCGGTGGGACGGGACGGGAGTAGGCGGCGGCTGGAGAGGGCCTTCCCGCGGGGAAGGGCTGTAACCGGCGGAGTGCGGGGCGAGAGGGGTCTGCCGGTGCCCCTTCTCGCTCCTGCCCTCCGCCGGGCCGCGTGTGAACGAGCGGGAAGTGGGGGAGCTCAGCCCGGGGGCTCTCCGGGGCGGGCCTCGTCCCCGCGGCGGCCCGAGCAGGCAGGGCTTGTGGTCGCCCGTCCCGGTGAGGGTCAGGCCGGGAGGCGTTGGGGGAAGCGGGTGTTCCGGGGCTTAAGACCGAGCTCGGTCTGGGTCCGCTGGAGGCGAGTGAAGCTGCGTGAGTCTCTTCAGAGGGTGGACCGAGGGGTGTCAGCGGGCAGGTGGTATGGAGCTATCCCCCGTGGGACCCCGCTGTGTGACTCTGTGGCTGTAGGAAGTTTGCAGGTGGGAAGATGAGGAGACTAGGCTCTGTTCAGGTTGCCTCAGAATGGCTGGTTTCTAGAGCGAAAAAAGCCAAAGTGGTTAGTGGATAGTCTTCTTTGTACTAAGGGTATCACCAAATGCCATTAAGTAAGTTGCAGGTGAGTTAAGAAAGCTTTGAGAAGTGAGAACTGCTATGTGGAAATGGCACTGTTCTTCATGTTTTGGCATGTTCCTGCTCTGAATTCAGTCATGGATTTAGTCTGGCAACAATATCTTGCTAGTCTTGTTTTTTGTATCATTTAGCCATAATATACAGCGGGACTTACAGGAATACGTTGTGTCAGTCAACAGCACTGGGCAGACACCAATGTAACACAGTGAAAGTAGCACTGAGGGAAGAGGATGGCTCACTGGAGGGAATGGCCTCTCCTCCTGGTGGGATCTGGGGAATAATACTGTTAAATGATGAAAAAGGGAAAAAGTAGGTTTGCTTGCAAGATTAACCCATGACGGTGGCAAAAAATGGTTTTGTCAGATGACCAGCCTAATTGTAGAATTGAGACAGAAATGAGAAACTATTGTGTGGCTTCTGGAGGGAACATCTGACTAACAATTTTTTACAAAAAAAATCTACCCTAAATGACTTGATTCCCAAGCAGTTCCTGTTTTGAGACTAGCATTAAGTCTTATGAATGTCTCTTGGTTTTGTTGTATGTCTGACGAGAGGAATATTTGGGACTGCCATTGAGAGACATGCAGTCCCTTTTTGGATGCAAATTACTTAAGCTAGTTTCCTTTTGTTACTGGTAAGTGAAAAATAAATTGTGAATAGATAGCATAATTGGCAGTTTTCCTTCTGAGATGGCCTGCTTCAAAAATGTGTGCTTACTGTTCTGCCATGGTGGGAAAAACTGCTTTGAAGGACCTATGCCTGGTGATCTAGAATGGCTAAAGGAAAAAACAATGAATTTGCAGTCTGACAGGTGGGAAGACCCCATGGAAATCGGTGCTGAAGAGTCATCTCAAGCACAGTTGCAGAAAAGCTACCAAGTGAGGGATGATGCAGTTAGCTAACACAAACACTTACGCTACTGGCTGATGTCTCAGCCAAAAGATACAATATGGGTGTGCAGGACAAGTCCCTGACCAACCTGTTTTTGCACTGCCTTGAGACAAGGTTTTGATTTGTTTTACAACTGTTAAGAAAACAGTGTTCTGACTTTTGTGTGGCCTAATGGAGCTGGTGAAGCTGCAGTAGCCTCTGTGGCTGGTATGTGAATGTCAAAAGGAGGCAAGGAAGGAAAATTTTGGGGATTAGAAGAGGTACTGACTGCCCTTTAAATAAAGGTAGAGTGATACCCAGGTTAGGACAGCTGTCTTGCAGGGAGGAGGAAAGGTGTCAGAACTGTTTGTGCAAGAACTGTGGCATGAGGCTACTTAAACTTGAGTTAGTGGTTTTCACTGCTTGTTTCACGTAGCCTTACTGCTATTATGCTTGGGCAGTCTGGGGAAAGAAGAAAAGCTTTCCTTCTCTGAAACTTTGTCAAATGTGATGGCTTGTAGTGACTGGTTTTGTCATGCTTTCTCCTTTGTTCTTGTGCGCTCTGACAGCTGACTGTGCTGTCGAGTGACTTGCAGTTGGAATTCTCTTTTTATCTTCTGTGTTGAGGTGTCTCCAGGATTGCCGCAGTATGAGCACCTGGCAAAAAATATAGGGAACTGGTTGCATATAGAAAGTTACTAGCCATTGCGATCTCTTTCCCCTCACATCTTTCATGTGACAACACAGGAGAAAGAAATTCTGGAGTTAGAGTTAATTTTGTGAACTGTTCTTTAAATCCATCTACTATAAAAACAAAAGAAAGCTTGACAGTTTGGGTTCACCTTCCATGTAACATCAGGGAAGTTACTGTAAAACTTCCCTTCCCCTCTAAAAATATTGCAGAAAATGTTTCAAGTGTGATGGCAGAGCAGCAAATACAAACTGCCTCCTCTGCCTCCTGTTTTGCCTGATAATCAGCCCTGGATGAGAGATGATTTGATGACAGGTAATGTTTTTGTCTGCTGTGCAAAGATAGGAGTTGGTGCATAACTGCTGTAACTTTTGGACTCCTGAGTGGAAGGAAAACTGTTTAAACTGCTGTACATCATAGGATTGCTATTATGCAGAATTTCCAATTTGGGGGTTGTAAGTCAAATCTCCTTTACATTTACTGTTGCAGTTTTTAACAACACAACTCCTACAGTTGACTGTGCGAGCGGTTTTGTTCATTCAAACACTGTCTTTTCAGCCTTTGTTGTGAAACCACAACTGTGCTCTTGTGTGCTGCTGGAAACCCTCGGTTTAGCGTTCAGCTGAGCCTTGGTGAAGAAGCAAGTGCTGAGTACAGAGAGGTGACCCTTTGGTGAACTTGCTCAGCTCTATTAAGTGCTTTGACATGTTTAAGTGGGACATGTCATAAATAAGTCATTACTGGACTTATTTGCATATGCACATGGTTGCTTCACATGCCTGGGAAGCTGCCATTATAATGGCTTAAACGTGATTTCTCAGCCCATAAGCTTCCTACAGCTTTTGCGTACTTGAACTTCAAATTGCTATCCCTTTTCTTACACATTCTGTAAGATGATGCAGTAGATGTCTTTCATGCTACGCTGTAAACCACCAAATGTCTTTCGGATGGAGAAAGCTGAACAGCTTGTGGTGTAACCGTAAGGCTATTACGGATGATGCATATGCAAGAAAACTTGCCTGAAGACATGCACTGTGCATGATGGTTGGAAAAAATGACGGGTAAGCTGGAGCAGAGCTAAGCATGAGTAGGGCATTAAAAAACTCTTGAAGCGTAGCATTGGCTTTGTACCTTCTGCCATTCAAGCTCTCATTGTCTGTAAGGAGAACTTGCTTTGACATAGAAGTTTCTTTACCATACATATTTGTGCTAAAATATTAGCCACATCTAATAGTGATTTTTGTGGCGACTAGTGGATCTGAGCTGCCAGCTTCAAATTTGAAGTGGTCATCCTGGAAATTGTTCCTGATCTTGTCCATCTGTGATCATGCTGGTTGAACCTACTCATAAAGACCTTCAGGTGTTAGTTTCATCTCTGCAGTGTTCCGATAGCTGAGGAGCTGCTGGGCACAAAATTATGTGGATGCACATATGGATCCACTTTCCAACTCTGTGGTTGTAGGTTGCCTTGTCTCTGTGCCGAGTTGTCTGTGTATCACCCCTTCAGCAAAACGAGCCACTTCAGTGCATTCCCCAGAGAGTAAACACATGTTTCTTTGCAACTATGCTTTGCAGCTGTTTGGAGTAGGGTGTACTCTTCTTCGTAGCAGTCATCCCTTGGGTAAGAGTTTGAGAATCAAAAACTTCAGCATGGTGATGAGAATGGTAGCAATAGTGTTTCAGGTGCTCTGTTGCATTTGAAGTGGTTCACTAGTGCTCAAACCTCAAAGTGGCTCTGGCGCGGGGACGCACGTGCTGTGACGGCCGTTAGCCATCTGCACCTTGTCTGACTTCAGTGCCTGAGCTACTGATTTGCAAGGTAAACTAGACTCACTAATGCTCATGTTCCTTTTCCCTTTCTCATGTTCTTTTTTCCATGAGTTCCTTCTTTGCTTTGTCAAAAAAATGCAGAGCGCTCTTTTGATCTTACGACTTGCTGAAAAGTAGTTTAATTTTCTTTTTCATGCTGTTGCTTCAGCGTCTCAAAACCAAAGGTAGGTAGCCGGAAAGGCTGACCTGCAGGCAAGGTTATTCCCAGTAACTCATTTGGACCTTGCTTGCACAACTGCTTTCGACAGTGGCCTCCCTCCTTCTCTCCCTCCCTCCCTGCTGCCACTGGTCGGTGGCCAGAAACCACTGTGAGCCAGACTGGGAGCTGGCCGGGCTCAATCCCCTCTCCACACACATGCGCAGGCACCTGCTGTTTTTGCTGAGTTAATTTTGAGAGAGGGCAGTCCCTGGGTCTGGCTTCTGTCAGGTGCTGAGGCCAGCAACACACAGGGGAGGGGAGAGGAGGAGAGCTGCCCTGGGGGGATTGATGTGGGTGTATGTTTCAGGCCTCTTAACTGTGGGATAGTCCACGTTTGGGTTTATCTGGAAACGGGCTGTGATTTCAGCAAAAATAACTGTTTGACAGTTTGAATCAAGGCGTCGCCCCCCACCCCATTACCAAGGCTGTCGCTTTTTAAAGCTGTTGGTATAACAGCTCCCTAAACTAGCTCAGTTGCATTGAATCTGGGATAGCTTAAGCCCTTCAAACAAGATAATGTTGGCTGGCCCTGCCGAGGGGGTGGTTACGTGAGGCATCGGCGCTGGTGGAGGTGAGAGCCGAGCAGCTGGAGGAAGCTGGTCCGTGTGCCTCAACCATGGTCAGGGTGGGTGATGTGATTGCCAACAGATTGTTTCCATTACGGGACGCAGCAGAGACATCAGCTTGTATCTTATTGGAAAGTAGAGCACATGCAACTTGAAACTATTCCCAGGCACTGACTTAATGCCAGGAGTCTTACTTGTGAGAGAAATAATTCTTTTACTGTGAAAGTGTATTTTGCATCTCTCTGATGAGAACAGCTGCTTAGGCTACATCCAGCCTGCTGTTAGTCCCAGTCGATAAATCCTGCCCTGCTCCTCCCACCTATTAAAAAAAAAAAAGTCCCTTGAACTTCCTTGAAAGTAATACTACTCTGAAACTGCATTAGATTTTCATTTTTGTGTGCCACTGCAGTTGTGGTTTGGACCATGATTAAATGTGGGATTTCATATTTCCTTTCTGTGGACTGTTTTGAAGGATTCCTCAGCCTTCCCTGTCCAGGGGCCTGTGAAAGGGTGGAGGGAAGGGCTAGCTTCAGTGACTGCTTTGCTTCTGTTCTGTAAGCTGTTCATCTTGTTTCTCTCTCGCTTCTGGCTTGTGGGTGAACTGACTTAAAGATGTTGGTTTCCTCTGTTTCATAACATGGGACTGGGAAAGAAAAACCCTTAATCTCTCACAGAATGATAATTCTGTTGGGTGAAGGACTTAGATACTCGTTTAGTTCACAAACCAATTTTAATTTGCAAGTTCTCTTAAAAAAAAGAACATACTGAAGAACACTCTAGCTTGATCAAAAACTTCGTGTCATAGTATTATATGTTAACTTTTTGTTGTCTTACAAAACCAGTCAAAAAAGGGTACTGGAACACTTGAGGAATTTTTCAGTGAAATGCTAATAACTTTCTGGGGCTTCATTGTGAAGAAATTGTATTTTGATTGAAATGTGTTTTCTCTTGGAGGTAAAAATGTCTTTAGTCTTAATCTCTTGCTGTTTTCAGAGCCCTTGAAGGTAGAGTCAGGTTCTTCTAAATTTGTGTGTGTGTGTGTGTGTGTCGTGGTTTAACCCCAGCCAGCAAATAAGCACCACGCAGCCGCTCACTCACTCCCCCCCCATCCAGTGGGATGGGGGAGAAAATCGGGAAAAGAAGTAAAACTCGTGGGTTGAGATAAGAACGGTTTAATAGAACAGAAAAGAAGAAACTAATAATGATAATGATAACACTAATAAAATGACAGCAGTAGTAATAAAAGGATTGAAATGTACAAATGATGCGCAGGGCAATTGCTCACCACCCGCCGACCGACACCCAGCCAGTCCCCGAGCGGCGAATCCCTGCCCCCCCCTTCCCAGTTCCTAAACTAGATGGGACGTCCCATGGTATGGAATACACCGTTGGCCAGTTTGGGTCAGGTGCCCTGGCTGGGCATGAGAAGCTGAAAAATCCTTGACTATAGTCTAAACACTACTGAGCAACAACTGCAAACATCAGTGTTATCAACATTCTTCACATACTGAACACAAAACATAGCACTGTACCAGCTACTAGGAAGACAGTTAACTCTATCCCAGCTGAAACCAGGACAGTGTGATTGTGTGTTGTCAAGCTGTCTTGCATTCCTGAACTTTGGTTATTCCATACTGTAGCTTAATTCTCATCATCATCGTGCATTGTGATTGTCTTTATCCACTTCAGAAATGCAAGAAACTGGCTCAGTGCACTAATCAGTATGATTGTAAAATGTCAGCTCTGTCTGCTTATGAGCAAAGAGTAATGGCAAGTATTTGTCTAGGATTGAGACACAATCCTTGAATCTGATTAAAAAGTAATTTTGTTGGTGTTTTAGGTATGACTCACTACTTGGTAAGTTTTTTTTTTGAGCCTTCTATTATTATAGTTGAGCCTTTATATCCCAATATAATTAGGATATAACTTTTTTTTTCAGTTTGCAGGGAGAACTCTTGTAGTTGTCCCTAACTTGTTCCAGCCATTAGTAGACTGAAATTAAGGCTGCTGTAGTACAGGGAAGCCAAGAACCCTGTAGTCAGTAATTAAATGGAAAAGTATGTGGTATCTTACTGCTGGCTCTTTGATTAGAGATCAGCTGCACTGGATTTGAGAGAAGTTCTCGGAGGACTCAAAATCTGGAGTAAAATAGCTAAACTGCTGTTGTCTCTTCCTCTCTGAAGGATTGGGCTTCAGAAGTGGAAAAAGAATGGGTTCTCCTCCTGGGGGGGATCTGGGGTATGATAGTGTCAAGTGGTGCAACACCTATGAGCTAGAGATTAAGGCAAACAAACCTTATGGGCGAAGCTTCTGGTCAACTTTTCATTTCTTGATAGCTGAGAGAGCAGAGTTGAACTCCCTCGCTGGATTTGGTACTAATCTGTAGACTAAGACAAATGCTTCTATGGGTCAGATGCATTAAACTCTCTGTGAGTTGTACATAACTGGAATACCTAATAAAGGCACTGCGCTGTCCTCAGTTTTCTGATGTGATGACTCTGTATTAAATCGTACTGAAGCTTCCACTTGGGATAGAAGGGAATCTCTTATGTTGCAAAAATCAGTACCGTCCAGAGGATGCAGGCTGCCAGCACCAGGAGAGGTGTGGCTGAGCTGAGCTGACGGCAAATGTTTACTGAGCTGTGCCTTTTTAACAGAGCTTGGCCAGAGCACCGTGCTTAGTAAGCCAGGCTGTCTAAAGAGCTCCTGACTCCAAAGTAGCTGACCTGGGCCTGCCTCGGGACTGCGTGGCGCTGTGTCATGCGGCTGACCACAGCTCGCTGCACGAATCCTTGCTCTACCTCAGAACTACACTGCATTTGATTTTTTTCTTCTGTTATTCTGATTTATTCCCCATTGTATTTAACCGGAGCTTCATGTTCCATTATCAGTGTTTAGACAGCTGACTTTCTGATAAGGCTGTGGCAAGCTGGTGTCACTGAGTTTCTTGTGGATAGCTCTGCTTGCTTTCCAGCTTCTGACATCACCCTTCAGAAACTGTCCTTTCAATACTGAAATATATAAAAAATGCATAAAGGTGCAGCTAGGCCCTGGTAAGCGTTATTAGCATCTTTCTGTCTGAATGCTGCAAGAATCTCAACCCCAATTTTGACCCTGAAGCTGGGTGGCTCTGCTGCTGGCAGGCAGGATGAGACTGGCTGCTCTCTTCCACTTAGACTTAGCACTTCTGCCACTGTTACTGCTGGGTATTCCTGAAGTGCAGTAGTGTGCAGCCTGCCAAGGATGTTTGAGAAGTTTATCAGGCTCTCAAGGGAAAAGGTTCACCACCTGTGATATACCTAGAGTGGCCTTCACAGAGATCTGACAGGGAAGAACGGGTGGTTGGGTGTTCAAGAAAGGTGAAAATGGACCCGATATATATGCTTCTGAAGTGGTTAAATCTGTTTTGTTCTTGGGCCTGACACAATAACAATTATCTGTGGTATTTACAGCTGTAGAACACAAATACGAAACTCGAGTTAGTGGTGCTCTTAGCTTTATAACTTTGTTATTTCAGGGACTGGTGTCTAGAAGATGGCAGCACAGACAATACGAATACCAACTGACAAGCTTTTTTTTTCTTTTCAGTTACACGTGGGAAGCAATTGATGTGGACAGACATGTGCTTTATAAAATAAACTTGTGTTTTGGCGTTGAAGAGTGTGGAAGATCAAGTGCAGTCTGTGCATACGACATCAATAAGAAGGTGTATCTGTCTGTAGGTAGGTAAACAAGTGTCTTTCCTCATAAGTAGTTCAGAGACATGTTAATGGAAGGTCTTATAACTATTGCAAACTTTGACATGTTAGCAAAGTTTTTGTTTTTGTTTTTTTTTTTTTTTCTTCTCAGAACAGTGTAAAACTTTTTCCTGTTGTGGATTTACTGGGGAGACTTAGGAAAACATGATCTGATTGCAGCTAATCACTTCACAGGACAGTGAAACTTATCTTATGGTTTAGTTAACTGTAATCTAGTGTGAAACTTTGCAAGGCTATCTCAAGTAGAAATAAGTGCATCTACCTGTGTGGCAGGATATGCACTGTGCACAGCCTTGTTTGGAGCTTGGTACTATACACAGGATAAAGCTCAAGTTACAGCTCTAAATGATACCACAACCTAGCCTGATGTAATATCAGCTCTTTGTTCAGAGTCAGGTTACTCTCTGTAATGCAATCTTGGAGTATTGCTAAGCTTCTAGGATGTTGTCTTTAAGTTGTTGCACACAGCAAGGAAGTCAATTACATGCAGTCCTCTGTTTTCAGTTACACTTGTCAAATCTGGTGGCTGCTTCAGTAGTTCACAGATGTCCTTGGCATTCTGAGGAGTGGTGGACTTGTGCATGCTGTTCTAAATACGAAACTGGCATATTCCTATACACATGCTTGCACATGATTTCATCGGTCAGAAGCACCTTGTGCTCTGAACAGTATTTATTTGTGTGCTTATTTTCATGGATGCTTGTTACTTTCAAGGTTGCTTCTGTGCTTCAGCTAATGAAACAATAATGTAGGAATACTGATTAAGAGGTTTTCTGATAGCTGACTGTTACTTCTAATAGAATAAAGGAATAGCCTTCTGAAAGGTAGTATCTCTTCAGACTGACTCTTAGTACCCGCAGATCTGAAGTTTGAATTTTACATGCTTGCCAATCTTTCCTTCCATTGGCAGACAGCTCTTATCAGAAGCTATGAGTCTTCAGTAAAAGTGTTTGAGCTCGAACTGCTGGAAAATGGTGAGGAGGAAGGTGATTCTCGCCTGTATGCAGATGCTAGTCAGACTCTGTTCTCTCCAACCCTCTCCATTAACTGTAGATTCAGACTGTGGTCAATCAGTGCTTTTCAAACAAACCGCTAGCGTTGTGACCCAGGCTTATAAAATCGCTGTGTACATGAATAAAAGTGTATCTCTGTTCATGGCTGCATGTGTCTTTTTTATGTAGTGCAGTATATCCAAGCTCCAGAGTTTGCTAGGATGACTGGTTACGTTGCATTTGAGTTCAGACTGCAATTGCATGTAGTAGTGTCCTCTACTCTGAGGAGCGTGACATCGCAGACCACTTGATGCTGTTAATGTGTTTTATTCCTAAAATGTACAGCAAAAATTTTGTTTCCTGCAGCTGTGCATCTCAACTCATATGCATTTGAGGCTTCAGTTGCCCATGGATTAGAAAAGGAAGTAGTGTCTGGGCATCTGTTTTAACATGCTTTTTTGAGTGAGGCTGGAATGTGGCAGGTTGAGTGAGCTTGAGGAAGCCTGTTCTCTTAAGGGAAGTGTGAGACCTAGAGGCGTGTGTAGGTTTTGTTCCATGCTTCTTGTGGAAAGAGGAAGGGAGAACAGAGCTGGGTGATGACCATGAGCAGTATCAAATATTCTGGTGTATGCAAACCTTGAGTGTTTTGTTGCCTGACTGCTACTGGGTGGAAAGAGGATTTAGCAACAGTCATAACTTGGTCTTGCAGAGGCTGTTTGAACTGACTCTCAAGGGTTAAGCCACGAATCCTGTTCAAGAAAGATATGTTTTTAACCACCCTGCAATAAATTAAGAAATCAAGGCAGTGCAGTTAACATCAACATTGAATTTTGCGTTGTTTTATTGGTCAAATTTTCTAAGTTTTGTACTTGTTCATGGTTAATCTGAGACTTATGAGTGATGCCTGCTGTGCTTCATTGTACTGCCTCTAGTTTCATGGGAGCTTCAGTACCATCACACTGAGTTGAGATAATGCTAATGGGTTATCAAGCTTCTTGCTTGTCAAAAAAAAAAAAAAAAAATCACTCTTAATGAGAAAAGGAAGAATCTCTTTGATCCAGGTCTAGGCAGCTGTAGACTCCCAGTGTAGATTCCAGTTACCTAAAACAGCTAAGCCACATACTTGTCTTCAAGCAATCCAGCTGATATGAGATTACCTGTATGCCAAAGCTGAGTGCAGCTGAAGGGCTTTGATTTGCATGGAAGAAGGGCAACTTGCCAGCTGATAAAATTTGCTAAGTTGTAAGCTTTCTTCAAATATGGGCTTAATCAGATCTCCTCTTTCATTATTTCAGAAAAAAAAATCATTGCAAACAATAGTTTTATTTTTAAATATCAGCTATGCAAGGGGTGACAGCTGTAGGATTGGTTCTGCTTGTTGCTCCCAGCTTTGATAGCTGGTAAGGCTGTATGCTCTGTGGCAGTAATCAGTCTGTATCCAAGGGAAGCCTTGTGGCTAATGTTGACTGTGTGTCAGTGTGATGTACCAGGTTGACGTTGGGACCCCAAAGGCCTCTCCTAGAAAAAGCTCTTCAGCTTTATTGATTGACCTTAGAAGTTTTCAGGGTGGAGGCAAATGCTTATTCTTGAACATCAGCGAAGATGGAAATGACGTGGTACTTAGTTAACTTAGTGTGACACCTAGTGACTTGCGTGCCATTTAGCTGAACTACTACTAAAATTAAAAGCAGAAATATTACTCTGTTTGTTAACCTGAGTGGTGAAATGTACACTTTGTCCAGCTGCAGTAGAAGGACTGGACATGAAATGATAGCTGCCACCTAAATGCCCCCTTCTTCTGGACAACTGATCAAATGTCTTCCATAATTGCCTTTCTCCTTCCAAACAGCTGAACAGATGGAGTCAATGAGCAAAAGGTGTTGTGGACAGTGCCTTTTGATACAGATTTAGTACAGCTGTGTAATATGAACTATCTGATGCTAATTTTTGTGAGCTGTACTAGCTGATTTGTAGTGTGTTAGTTTGTGGAAGGAACACATCTCTAAAGTCATGAAGAAATGTGAGTGATCATTGAAGAGGGAGCTTGATGTTACGGTAAAGGTGGTTGCAGAACTGGTGCTCTGGAAGGAGGCTCATGGGAAACTGATGGCTCATGAGACTACTTGCTCTGAGAGCAGGGATGGGACAAGTCATGTGCCACTGAAGAGGTTCTTGCTAAAACTTCTAGCAAGTTCCCTAACTAGTTCTAAGCATGCAAGGGGGAAGAGAGCATGCATATTGGCCTGTAGTAAACAAGATGTACTGTCTTCACTTGATTTTTCTTGAGTATCACTTTAACTGAGGAAATTGGAGTCACCTCACAAGTGCCTTTAGTGCAATGTAGTGTGTTCTTAGAGTTGAGAGAAAACTACTGCTTACGGAGCATTGAGGTGAGTCCTCAGATGGTGCTGCCATAAGTTCTCTGCTAAGTTGGGGCTTGTAACTGTATACATTTATAACTGGAGAGTTTTTAATCATGTGTGCATATTGTTACTATACACAGCTCTTGCCTAGAAAGTTGTGTTGGCTTCCTTCTCCTAAGCTAGGGAAGAAAAGAGGACACTTTGCCAGCATCTTCTAAGCAATGATGTGATAAGCAGCACTCTTGCTCTCAGAGTAGTATGTAGCTCTTGGGTTTAAGAGACCTGCATGGCACCTTTCCCAGCATCAGTGCTGGAAGTCTTAAAGCCTGAAGATAGCCTTTAGATAAGACTGTCAGGAAATATAAAAGCCAGAAACCACTGACAGCCTCCAGGTGCCTGGAAGGTGGCACTGAACCACAGCGGTGGTAATGTGCTTCACTGTTGCAGGTTCTCAGCCTGGCACATACCCTGCGCATATGCATGCTGACGTGTCTCCAGCCTTACCTTCCCTTGAGAAGGCAGAGGGTTATTGAATGATCTGTAATATTTGTTGCCCTGGTTACACAGGGGATGCTGTGAATGGCTGCTTAGGTATGAGCATCTTAACGTACCTTCCTGTAACACGGTTAGCGTGAGCATATGCAGGATGAATAGAAGAGCCCTGAGCTACTGAGGGGATGCTGTGTGCATTAGCATTGAGTTTCCATTCTGATTGCCACCATTTCAGCTTTACCTCCAAGTTTGGTGGCTATAGTTGCTTTCTCTCTGCCACATTTCAACAGTATATTTTTGAGGTTCTTGTACCTTCTTCATGCCCAGTTTGCTTACTTCTGCTCCTTTTGCTCCGAAGACTGAATTACTTGGGTGTAGTGTAGTTTTGCTTGACTTGAGTGAGGAGATAACAGGCAGGGCAAAGTTCCAGCAAGTGTGTTTTTAAGATGAAACAACATTTGGCCTAGGTGCAAGGTTGCTATCTGCAGGGATTACAAATTTGACTTGCTTTCTCCCTTGTGTAGACATCAACAAAAGTGGAAGGGGGGAAGCTGATCAATACTCGCATTTTATAGCTTTCTCTGTAGTTCAACCCCAACTCTTTGCAGAAAGAAAACCTACCTATCAAAAATGGACAGGCTGGATTTAGCGTGCTGGATCTAAAAGGGCTTGGTGTTTAATGCTAACCAAAATAGGTTTGAGCAGGAACATTTCAGTGGCTTGAGCTGGTGCTCATCATGACTTGAAATGTGCTCCCCCTTCCCCATTCGTCTCAGGTGCTGGGGAGGAGAGGGATACGCAGTGACGCAGCGCTGACCCCAGCTTTCATGCAGCACGTGAGCTGTGCTGCAGGGGATGGGAGATGCAGGGGGACGTGCGCTGAGGCAGTGGATCTGTGCTGGGTTTGTCTGCAGGCAGCACCAGTGGAGCGGCTGTGCCCAGGCACCAGTGAGTTCTTCATTGAGTAGACCTAAGATTAAGTAGAGCTGGCAATGTGCGTGCTCGCAGCCCAGAAGGCCAACCAGATCTGGGCTGCATCAAAGGAAGCGTGACCAGCAGGTCGAGGGAGGTGACTCTCCCCCTCTACTCTGCTCTCGTGAGACCTCACCTGCAGTACTGCGTCCAGCTCTAGGGCCCCCAACGTAAGACGGACATGGACCTGTTGGAGCGGGTCCAGAGGAGGGCCACAAAGATGATCGGAGGGATGGAACACTTCTCCTATGAGGACAGGCTGAGAGAGTTGGGGTTTTTCAGCCCAGAGAAGAGAAGGCTCCAGGGATACCTTATCGCAGCCTTCCAGTACTTAAAGGGGGCTTATAAGAAAGATGGGGACAAACTTTCTAGCAGGGCCTGTTGCGATAGGACAAGAGGTAATGGTTTTAAACTAAATGAGGGTAGATTTAGACTAGATGTAAGGAAGAAATTTATGATGAGGGTGGTGAGGCACTGGCAAGGTTGCCTAGAGAGGCTGTGAATGCCCCATCCCTGGAAACATTCAGGGCCAGGCTGGACGGGGCTCTGAGCAACCTGATCTAGTGGAAGGTGTCCCTGCTCATTGTAGGGGGGTTGGACTAGATGAGCTTTGAAGGTCCCTTCCAACCCAAACTATTCTATGATTCTATGATAGAGACTCTCGTATTGTGCTGATGCTATTTGTAGAATGGCATAATGGCTGAGAAGCTGATAAATAGAAGCTGGTGGGAGGAAGGAATGAATTGTGGTACTTGAAACTGGTTGGTAACAGTTTTCTGATGGAGTCCTTTAGCCCTTGTTCCTAAGGCAGTGACTAGTTTGTAGTGGCACCTGCTGTTGGCCTTCCTAAGATTCAGTGTTTGCTAAAAGCCTTTGAGAAAGTGGAAGTGTGATTAGAGATGTCGAACACTATCTTAACTTGGATCTATTCTTCCAAATCGCAAGAATCACGAGGAAGGTCTTCAGTGGTACTCTGTTCAAAGACTGTCTTCAAGTGGACTGATGTGTCTTGTGCCACTCAGTGTTTGAAATTAGAGCCTGTTTGTTGAGCTTCTGTGAAGGTGCTGTGTTATGATAACCCCCCTCCTCTTTTTTTATTTTATTTTTTTTTTAAAAACCTAGGTGACTTAGGCTTGCAAAAAGTTTCTAAAACTCTTCTGGAACTCAACACTACACATAACTGCTTGCAGCAAGGCAGTCAGCACCAAATTCAAAGCAACATTAACTTCCTGTGTGGGAAAACACTGGTAAGTCTAAATCGCGTGTTCTTATCTTCAGTGGAAATGGCATATATTTCTAACTTGCTTTTTAAGGAGACTTGCTGTACTCATGTACTAATTACCAAACTTCACAGCTTAAGGAAGAGCCAGTTATGTTTTAGTAGGGTCATGATCTACTGTGGCTTTCAAAATTCAGTTCCCAGTAGAAAATAATTGCAGATCTGCAGCTTAGCTCTGATTGTGGGCTCTTCTGGGTCTTTAATGTTTTTACAGGGATTGCACTGTAGTATTTTAATAGCGTAATAAAGAGGAATGAGTCAACAGTGTACAGGGTGCTGTAATAATGAGAGCTGTTGTTTAAATGTTGGCTGTGCCCAAGCTGTGGACCTAGGATGGCTGTTTAATAGAACAGCATTGAAGCAGAATGACTGACCTCTGTTATGGGTCAGCATAGCTGACAACAGTAAGCATTGGGTTTTGTCTGCACATCACTGAACTAACAGTGCTTACACATCCAGCTGGGTTTCCGGAGGAGTAGTTGTTCATGAGAATCTGCTCAAAGTGTGACTGGAGATCCCCCAAAAGTTCCTATGGGCGTGTGTGTCTGCAGTTCACTTCCAGGTGCTTTTGGAGTTACACCTTCCACATGCTTGACTGATGCCACAGCTTGCTCTTTTGTACAGACTGTGATCAGTTTCTCTGATACACAAATATATAAGTACTTATCAGTGCCACTGTTGGCACTGATGATGCTGTTGCACACTCCCTCTTGGAAATCTAGCCTATTCAAACAAAGTGCCAGTGCAGCAGAGATTTAAATGCTTCCTGTTCTGTTTCAGCAGATGACTCTAAATTTAAAATTGTTGCTCAACTCCAGCTGTAACACTAGATCATAATGATCTTCAAACTTCTTCTAGTTAGTGTAGTTCTACCACCTATTCTTCATGTGACCTAGTAAAAGGATTTTGTAATAGCGTCTGGAACAACTTGTTCCCAGCACTTTTTTTTATGGCAGGGTTAAATGGGGGAGGGGAATCAGTTTAAATACACTAAAGTGCTTCTAGCTGAGGTAGTGGAGGGAGAATGGAAAAATCTGTTTGTTGTCTTTCTCTAGGTAGAGACATTCAGTTGAACATCCAGCCCTGAACTGTAGTAGAACCCCCATCTTGAAATAGATACAAATGTGTATAACGTGAGCCTATAAAAATAAGTAGCTGAGATCAGACATGTTCTTTCTGTGTAGCAGAAGAGATTGCTAATCAGTCGTGTTGTAGGATGAAAGACAGGGAACTGGTAAACCATGCTTTGCCTTGCTGTTCACCTATTTATATACATTTGTATTGGTGTTTTCCTTTCTGGTAACTAGATGTGACTGGTGATTGTGCCGATATCAATTGGCATAGTGAGTGCTTCTAAAAGTTACAGTATGATTACTGCATATTAGGTCTGGCACACGTTAATTTGAGAATTGGTGCATATGCAGACTGGGAAGGATTTGGCACCCTGTATCTTCCTGAGTTTACCAACAAAGCTGTTAAATAACAAACTTGCTGTTAACGTGTGCTATATTAAGAAATTGTGTGCCCTTGTTCTGTGACATGCTGTATTCTGTTTTTCTTAATCTCTTGAATGAACTTCTTGCTCTCTGCAGATGTAAAATAAAACTGAAGTCTGTTTTTCAAAGAATTATTTTTTCTCCTTTAAATAGGGTACCCCTGAGTTTGTAACAGCAACAGAGTGTGTGCACTATTTTGAATGGAGGACCTTTGTGGCTTGCAAGAAAGACTTGTTTAAACCTGTGAAAGAGGTAATCTATGTACTCTCCCTGCAGAAGCTACTCTTCACACATCTGGCAGTTTTACTCTAACCACTTGCCCCCACCCCAAAATGAATCTTAGCAACCTCTATAAACCTAATTTTTTCAGAGGCATATAAAGTATCTGTTGGAAGTTGGTGGAGCTGAGAATTTTAAATAACTCTTCAACTTTTTTGTGATCTGAATGGCTGTTTATAGTAAAACTCTTCTAAAAGCTAGAGCAGAACAGTAACTTTGGATGCCTCATTTTAGTCAGCATATCTAGCTTTAAGTATTTGAGCTTCAAGAAGTAAAAACCTTTTCCACATGTTAACTTGGCTTTATATATGCCTGTTCATAACTTCTCCCTACTTATGTAGCATGGATTGTGTGTAATTTTTTGTTGTTGTTCTAGGTCCCTTGCTACGTGTTTGATGAAGATTTGAAGAAACATGACTTGAATCCTCTCATCCAAGTTTCAGGACACTACTTGGTGGATGATTCTGATGATGATTCCTTGTTCATAAACATCTGCAGGGACTTAGGTGTGAACGCTTGCTTGTATCACCTGTCAGTGTATAAATTTCTAGTAGTGTGGTTCTTTTCCAGTGCCTCAGCTGAGGTTGTCCTATGATCAAAGATCAGTATTTTAGGACTTGCGCTATTGTTTTAAGGTACTTTTGATTATCTGAAGGCTGCTTTCTGTGAAGCCAAGTCTTACTCTCCAACTATTGAGCTGTTCAGAGATATGCCTCTTCTGGATGGGCACGTACTGTTAGAAAAGTTGACTTAAACTGGACTGAATAGAAAAGCTCAGCTTGTCTTGTAGCTGCTTCTGTTTGCTGCCAAATAGGACCAAGATGGTTCATAGCACTTCATGTGCTCTAAATTTATTACTTTGGGCTCCAGTTCAGGCTGTTGCTTAGTTCCAAGTGAATGTCCTGAAATGCATCTAAAATAGTGCTTAGGTGCTTGGGTAAGTAGTGGCGCATCGCTAGCACTTTCATGTCAGTTGGGAGCTATATATGTAAGGAATTAAACCAGCAAAATCACTCATTTGAAACTTGCTGAAAGGCTGGTTTAGCTGTATACTCCCACTGTAGTTTTTTACTCTGCAGGTACTGTGTGCCCCTGTTAAGGGTTTAATGCTTCTAGTTTTAGTGGGAGGTCTATTCTTTTAAAAATCCCACTAGTCTGAAACTTTTTGTTGACAGCTTTGAATAAGATGGTTTATAAGAAACAATGGAGGGGAAAAAAACCTTCCCTGTGAGGAGGGGTTACCCACTACTTGGTATCATTTTAGTGTTGTGGAAAAAAAAAAAAAAAAAAAAAAAAAACAACAACTTGGCACAGTTCTAGAAGGTCTCAAAGCCCTACACATCCAGCAGCTGTACTAGCAACTGGTAACTAGCTGCAGTTACTTTGGCAGAAAGGATGAATTTGCTGTTCAAAACCAGGGCAGCATGAACTATCACAAGTACTTCGGGTTTTGTCTTGTCAGATCCACACTTTACCTTTAAAACAGGTTATATTATTTTTAGAAAAGGTGAAAGCAATCAATAGTAAGTGAGCCCACAGATAAAATCGCAAGATACTTCAGGTAGAGCAGGGCTTAGAAACTGAGTCCTATATTCTGTTTTCTGTATTCTATAACAGGAAGTTCAAGTGGAGAGACCAGAAGCTGCCCTGCTGGCAGTGCTGCTTGCTTGTTACACGAAGGTCAGGCGTATGATGTCGGCCATCCACAGGAACAGCTGAAACTTCATGATAAAGACAGGTATGTGATTTTTGTGGTGATACCTCTGTGAACACTTCTCAGTCATCTGGGCTGGAAAAAGCAGTCTTGATAATGGATGAGCCTTCCAGAACTTAACATCAATAACACTTCAATTTTGAAGCATTGGCAGAAAAAAATTCTTCAAATACTGGCAGGGCAGAGTTTTTTTTCAGGCATCCTGCCATAGCAGATCAAATTTTCTTCATTGTGAGACACTCCTTTTTACAGAATTGCAGAACTCTCAGAAACGAGGGATGATTGGTGCTCTCTGCCCACAAGCAGAAGAGTGAGATTTGACCCCATCTGCCCACTGCCTGAGGGCCCACAGGGTAAATGCACTTGGCTCTCTGTGGGTTTACGCACTGTATTGGCTCACTGCTGCCCAGGAGTATAAGTTGAGAATAGGGCCAGATGTTGCCCTTCTGTATTTTTTGTGTTAATGAGTTATTAATAGAAGAAATAGCTAAGCTATGCAAGGCTTCTTGTTCCTGGTGGTGGCAGAACTGGGACTAGGAGAAACTGTTTCCTTGGTGCTGCCTCTGTTTTGTTTGCTGCCTTTTGTGCTGGAAGTATAGCTTGAAAGAAAAAAAAAACACAAACCAACCAAAAAACCAAACCAAACAAATGAGCTAACCCACCAAAAAAACACCCAAACAACCCAATGTGGCTTAGGGGACTTGCTGATCTTTCTGAGCTTCAGGTCATCTGAGCCTGCTTACCTTGTCTGTAGGGTCAATAGTACCCTGTTGACTTCTGCAGTGCTCTTTTTATCTCAGATGCAAGCTGAAGAAAACGAGCAGAATAAACCAGGTTAATAACAGAGAGGCCAAAGGTTCTGGCCTATCAGTGATAAGGTTGAGGGTTTTCTTTTAGTTTACAAATGAAGTTGTTAGTCCTTTGTTGCAGGGCTTTTCCCCCAGGATGAAGCAAGTGTCTGAGGTGTTCTGTACCAAGGCAGAAGCTTACGTCTGAGGAAGCACAAGCTTGTTCTCATATTGAAGTGCAACTAGTAGTCTACAGAAGTGCTCGGCGAGAAAGCTTTATCTGATCCCTGCTAGGACTGAAGAGCTTCTCATTGCTTGAGGAAAATTCATTGTATGTGCTCAGTCAGACTTGGATGGCCTGAGCAGGGAGTAAGATGCTTGAATACCTGTGCCCTAAGATGTAGGGAGGGCAGTTCGAGGGGTGGCTAACCTGGAGCCAGGCTGTCACCCCTCTGCGAGCTGCTGTCTTCTGCCTCTTAGACTGCATAGAACAGTAATGCTTAGTTGGGAAGTTGTGTTGATTTCCTTCTTCTCTCATCCAAGTCATCTTGCCATTTGTCTCTTCCTGTCAGAGAGTTACCATGTTTCATTCTCCTACTCCTGCCTCATCTGATCTGTCCCAGTTGTCTTGCTCCTGTCAATTTGCTAATGAGTTCATCTTGTACTTAATTCTGCAGGCAGAATGGAAGGAGATTATACATACAGAGGTGGTAAAATACAGGAATGTGGTAAAACATGAGTCCTTATTACTTCCAAAAGTTGTGAGAGTGTTTATCATGTCTTCTCTCCAGTAGTTTGAGAACAAAGCTGAGAGTGTTCTTGTGACTATTGGCCAAGTTCTTGCTACAATATGGGTTACAAGGCATTCAGCATAGTCTTAACTGGGGTGCAAGAGGATGCTGTATTAAGTAATTTTGCTGGGACTGTTTTAATCTTTATTTTGGTTAACTGTAAGATTAAAGGAATAAGGACCTCCATAAAAGTCACTTTTGGGAGCAGGGCTACTTTGGTATATTCTGCCTGGGTATCCAGCAAAAAGTGGATGTTCTTTCAAGAATATCCTTCCTCTTTACAGTGCACAGTGTCTTAATTATATTTTTGGTTTGCCATTTTCTGTTTCTAGGCTGGTATTGAGTTATGAGAGAATATATAGTGATGAAGAAAAGCCAGACTTCTGCCTAGGCCATAACCCAGCAGTGACCATCACTTTTGTTTGCCCATCAAAGAGGGGAGAAGAGGTAACTTTGCTGTTTTAGTTTGTGTTAAATGGTTTGTCTTAACTTTTGTGTGCGTTATCTTTCATTTTTACTCAGGGCTGAAAAGAACAGAAATTTTCCTGGTTTGCAGCTTGTGAAGAGTGTGAGATCCTAAATATACTCTTCAAAAAGTCTTCTAGAACTTAGGAAACAAAGAAGAACTTGAATAAAATTTCCCCAGGGGTTTGTTCTTTCTTGTCTTGGTGAATTTGGTCATCCTTTTCTGGGTTCAAAACTTTCCTCTGAAAATAGGATGCTGTTAGTATAGTGTTAATCCTTGGCAGAGAGCTTTACTTGCTAATGAGCACTCTTCCGCCATCAGTTGGTCTGGGCATGTTTATATCTGTTGTCTGTAACTTGTTTCTTTATTAATCTGGCCTCCCTCAGAGGGAAAAAAAAAAAGCTAGCAAGCATCATTGCATGGCAAACGTCTGTCACTTACTAAGCAGACTCCTGAACTCCTTTTAACTTAAAGTAAAATCTTTAGTGTTAAGCAGCAGCTCGGTTTTTGCAGGACACTGTTTTAGCCTCGCTTCAATCCAATATGATGATCATTTTGATGTGATGCTGGCTAATGTCAGCGACCCATGTTCCTTGAATTGGGCCAGACTGGCTATTGCTAATGCTCTGCCGTTTCATATTGTGGTGCTTTTGGTTGCAGGTTAGCGAAGGAGAAACTCTTGTCTGGCTAATTTTTGGTTTAAAGTTTTGTCCTTCATCTGACCTAGATAGGTACCATACTTCACCCTCATTGCTGCAGAAACAAACCATAGGCTTTTGTCTGCTGTCACTTTGTAGTACCTCACTGCAGCTATGCACACTTGTGGTATTACTAGTGTTACTTGTGCCTGTAACGTATCTAATACTTACCTGGGTGTCTGCCTGTTGTTTTAGTGGATGGCAGAAATACAGATTTATGAAACAAAGTGAATTTCTAAATGTTTCACTTTAAAGTGAGGAAAACCAGGACTACACCTTCTCCCAGAGGTGCCAAAATATTTCACTACAGAAAACACATCTGACGGAAGTGTTGCCTAAAGAATTTTCAAACATCTTTCAGTCTTGATTTGGACTGAGGGAATCAAAGTTGCTAAAACACCTGTGTCTAAGAGGCTGCTTTGCCTTCAGAGAACACTTGATCTCTGCTCCCCTCTTTGAGGACTCCTCTGAGGCAAACACAGTCCAAGCTGTGCTTAGCAACTTGGGCTCGCCTATCTCTGCTTTTGCCAACATCCTTCTGTAGTCCTTCTGCTAATGCAGATAGGCTTCTAATAGTTTGCCACTCAATAAGAGCTGTTTTATTTCTTCTCAACACCTGTTTCTGAGAGGCCAGAGACAATGTTTGCACCTCTTAAGCAATTTACAGGTGAAGTTAGTCATTACTGACCCTAAAGGAATGTGATACTGTTGCTTTAAAGATTGCATTTCAAGTAAGTATCTACTTGTAATTTAAATTCTTTTTACTTATGGATCAGAGTGCAGGTCCCAAACTCACAGCAAAGACAAATTGCCGGTATGAAATTGAGTGGGTTACTGAGTATGCCTGTCACAGGGATTACCTGGAAAGCAAGACCTGTCTTCTGACTAATGAGCAACATGATATCTCCATTGATTTAAGACCACTTACTCAACTTCCAGGTAAGCTCACTATTTTTCTTTTGTGTTTGTGTTGTTACTAGCCAGTTTTACAGTTCTGTGTTTGGAGACAGGAAAAATATTCTCTGTAGATATTTGGGTTTTTACGTCTGTTCTGCTGTATGTTAAAACACTTCTTTTGTTATTCATTCAGATTATGTCACGCCATATTTAGCCAAAGATGACAAAGAGGAGTATTACTATTACTTGAATGTATGTGGGAAAACCACTGCAGGTAACTGCAAGGACAGCACGGTATACACTTCATCTTGCCAAGTAAAATCTTCAAATAACCAGCAAAAAGTGGCAGGAAGATTTGAGAATCAAACCCTGAGGTGTGTAAAAGGCTGTTTAGCCCTGCTAACTGGTCTGATTGATTCTTGTTTCTTTCTTTGCCCTTATTTGTCATGTAAGCAATATTTCATACAAAATCCGAGTATTTTTGCTCAGTTTTTTATAGAAAAACTTTAACAGTATACCAGGATAATGTTAGCAAACAAAGGAGCAGATGAGGTTGGTAGAGGCCATTGCCTAGACAGGGAAGAAACTTTCACTGGCTTTGGTGTCAGAATTGCAAATTGTGCCGTGCTGCCTCTTGCCCTCCTTGAGTTTTGCATGTAAAGTGGCATCAGGATCAGATGCTTTAGAAGCTGTCCTCAACCAGAGGACCTCTGCTTCCTTTGCAAGAACATGCATTAATCATATCCAAGACTACTGACGTCCAGGATTTTGTGATTTTTTTTTTTTTAATTTTTTTTAAGAACTTCAGGATTCCCAAGTGGCATAAGATAGTTTGCATGAGACTGCAAAACAGAGATTATTCACCTATATATGATCTTCTATTCTGTCTGTAAGCATGTGACAGACTTGTCAGAGTGATCTTCCAGGAAGTATGACTTCTTCCACCTGCAAAAATAGCCATGCAATAACCTAATGGGAACAGATATTCCACCACAGCTGGAATAGCTTTAGAGCATTCTCTAAACTCTGTACAAATTCATGAAAAGTAACCAGAAAAATCAGTGAATGCAAGCCTTTGTTGCAGTAGAAATGTCGGTATTAATGTTGAACAAGCATTTGTTTTCCCTTTGAGTGAGACAATTAATAAAGAAACAAGAGTGTGGCTTCTGTTATGTGAGGAACACTGTGTGATTGTGTCTGATCCCATGTTTCTGTCTAAAACTGACTTTTTACTCAGATACTCTGATGGGGATCTCACTTTAATTTATCCAAATGGGGATGCATGTAGTTCCGGCTTTCAGAGAATGACTGTCATAAACTTTGAGTGCAATGAAACAGCAGGTGAGTTTAACAAGCTGTGATGACTCTGCTCAGGATTTGACTTCTGTGCTTGCTAGTAGACCTTATGTTCAAAGGAATGCATGCTTTGAGCCACAGCTAACACAAGGAATAAATATTGTTAAAGTAAGCACTAATTTCTATGGCTGGCAGGATTGTTTTGTGCTGTGTAGTAGCGCTGCTATTCTGAATTTATACTGATGATCAAGAATATTGAGGTATAAAAGAGCCTCATTTCTTAGCCAACAGTAAAAAAAAAAAACCAAAACAACAAACCAAACCCCCGAAAACCCCATCAAACCACAAATGCAAGTCCTGTGCAGCAAAAGGATTTTTATCTCCCTTGCTCATTGCTAGTCCTCAAGTCTCCTTGCTTTTCTTCCCTTCCCCTAATGGAAACCTAATGTCTGTTTATCCATCTTCAATGTTAAGGTAACGATGGTAGAGGAACTCCAGTATTTACTGGTGAAGTGGACTGCACTTATTTTTTTACTTGGGATACAAAATATGCATGTGTTAAAGAGAAAGAAGATCTCCTTTGCAGAGTTGCTGATAAGAGAAAACACTATGACTTGTCACCTCTGATCCGCAGTTCAGGTATGGCAATGAAAACTAGCTTTCAGTTACTTTTTTCCCCAAGTTTACCTGCCATCTCTAGTGCAGTTCTTTAGCTGAATATCAACCAGCTTTTGCTTTTTTTAGTGTTTTTCTGGGGTACTGGCATTCACTTCCCTTGTCCCAAAAGGAGCGAGTGCCTTATGAAAGTGGCTGTATCTGTGACTGCCATGGTTGCTGTCATCTTAAGTGGTTTTAAACATGGATCCTTTTTTGTGATAAAAGGCATTTTGGCATGGACGGGCTAGAACAATTAAGCCAGATGACTTGTTCTTAACAATCCCTTGTATTTCAGAGTTAGCCCAGAACTGGGAAGCTGTGGACAGTAGCTTTTCGGAGGTAGGGAGGAAGCATTATTATATCAACGTCTGCCATAAAGTGTGGAAGAGAGGAGGAGCTTCCAGCTGCCCAGATGGTGCTGCTGTTTGCTCTGTAGGTGAGTGTTTGGGGTTTTTTTGATGGTTGGTTTTTTGTGTGTGTGTTTTTGTTTGTTTGGGTTTTTTTAAGGCTCTGAAGGCTTGGCACTTCCTCTGCAAATGGAGTTGGCTGCCCTGAGTGCCTTCAGTTACTTGAAGTTAGGAGCACGTTTCTCTTGTGCTCCCAAAGACCCTAGGAGAAATGATGCAAGTAGCCTTTTCTAACTAAAGAACTTCAGGCTTTGTAGCATGGTTTTGGTGAGGTAAAAACAAAGTCCTAATGATCTGCTTTCTTAAGACTTTCCATTTGGCTAGTTAATATTATCTTAATAGTGTAAAATTCATTTGTTTCCGGAGAAACAAAAGTGATGTGTTTACTGTCTTTACAGATAAACAAAACAACAGTAAGAATCTTGGAACATTTGTATCTTCTCCTAAAAAGGTTGGAGAAAATATTCAACTTACTTATTCAAATGGAGACAGCTGTGGTGTTAACAAAAAAATCAAAACTGTCATCACTCTAGTGTGCAGACCAGGTGAGAATATCCACACCCTGTTCTCTGATCCAGTTAAAAACTGGAGGTCATTTAATGTGCCCAGGCATGAGTGCTAAATATTGGCATGTGCCTTTGTCTTTTATTTCCTTCTATGCACAAGCTGAAGCATTGCTGTTTGTTTACTAGGATGATAACAATGTAACTGCAGGTATTTAGCTGTCTTCACCTTTCATACAAGTACTCTTTAAAGACCCTTGAGTAAGTCTCTGGAACTAAGCCTCTCTTAAACATGATGAAAGTATGTTTAAGTGTTTAAAGCTCCACAAATACCTGGAAGCTATACAAAGTACTTTATTTCCCTAGATTGTCTTGATGGGAAAGACTGGTTCTGAACTGAGATCAGATACTTTAACCTTCTCTTCCAATAAGTATGTTTTGTCAAAACTGCTTGCAATTTACAAAAAGCAGAAGCATTTGCAGAAGTTGTTAATGTTGTTTATCTCCGTATAATAGCCCACTAATTTAACCATCTCCCAGGGTAATAGAAAACCTGTATTCCTCTACCTCAGCCTGAGGAAGCTGAATCCTCCAAGTGTGCTGGCTGTTAGGATCAGGTTATGCACTCCTTCCTAATAAAGCTGTTGTAGCAAAACACCAGGTTTTTGTATCAAAACAAAAATTTTTTTTTTCCCCCCAAAGAGTGCGGTAATACTGAGGAACAGACTGAGCAGTGTATCTTTACTTCTGGGCTAAACTTTAATTCTGGGGAAGAAGATGCAAAGAATTTGTGCAAGGAATTTTTGGTTCTACTTAGTCCTCACTTTCAGAGGAGAGATACTTCAACAGTTAATCTTGGTCTGCTGTTGGAGAGGAGTTAGTGTTCCTAGGCTTAAATTCCTATTTCTTTTGGCAGCCTGACTGTCTGTATGTGTAACACATTGCTCTTGTGATACCAGGTGATCTAGAAAGTGCTCCAATCTTGATGTCTGAGGGTGTATGTTCATATGCATTTGATTGGTATACTGCTGCTGCGTGTGTCCTGTCTAAAACTGAAGGAGATAACTGTCAAGTCTCTGATCCTCAGGCAGGTATGTATTTATGCTCAGCAAATTGAAAGGTTGCGAGGGGTAGAACTTGTGTCGCAACACTGAGTCCTTTTGATGCGCAAGAACAAAGTGAGTTTAGCCTAAGTCTAAGCACGCGCAACATTAGAGCACAGTAGTTTTAAGCACGTGCGTATGGAAGATCAGAACAGCACAAGCTTATTACTCCCCTAGTGTGTGTGGAGGAAAATAGATGTAATGTGTATTTTACTGTAGTAAAGATCTCTGTATAAGAAAACATGCTTTTAGTATGTCCATATTGCTTCTGAACAATAATTATGTGGAAGGAGACTTATTTGGGGGGAAGTGAACTAGCTGTGTGACTGGTAGAATCAAAACCTGTGAGAGGTGACAGGAAAAAATTAAACTGATCAAGCTTATTATTTCCCAATTAGGCTTCTCTTTTGATTTATCACCTCTGGCCAAGAAAAATGGGCACTATATAGTTAATACTACTGAATACTTGTTTTACATAAACATCTGTGGCAGTGTGCCGGATGAGTTGTGTCACACAAAATCAGCAGCATGCCAAGTAACACAAAGGTGAGTAACTCTAGTTCTGTTGTCTGTAATAAAAGATCTCTTGTTGCATGGTGTGTTGTCTGCGTGTAACAGCAAACAATTCTCATTAAAATAATTGCTGTGCTGCCTGTAATAGATTGGTGATGTGCATTTAAAATATTGTTTGGTAGTGCAGTAATTATGCTGCCAGCTCTTTCAAGCAAAGTGCACACACCTGTAATCTTGTTTACAGCTAGCTTTTGAGATTGAATGAGTGTGTCCATTGCTCCCCCTTATGTTTCCCATAGGGACTGTAACATAGGGACAGATTAACTGCTGCAGCTGTATTAAGCCAACCCACATTTTGGATTCAGGGTCAGCTGGATTCCAAGAGCTGGCTTAAGGAAGAACTGCTGTGCTCAGGATGAGTAGCGGCTGCCTTATGCAGAGGTGGAGCCTAGAGCTTGAGTGTTGCACTGTATTTCCATCACTAAAAGTGCTGTGCAGGCACAGTCCCAGTGTGTACTGCTGCTCTGACAGCATCATTGCTGTTAGCTTCTGCAAGCTATGTCTGAGATTAGTATCTGTATGCTTCAGGTTCCAGGCTGGCCTGTTGCCAGAGATGTGGTACACTGCAAAGACATGCGGCTGTACTTGAGTTGGCTTTATCTGAGTTAGTCTCCAGCCAAGGAGACTTCACTGCAGACACTAAAAACATTCTTTAAGGGAAGATGGTCAGGCTAGATCTGGTAGAGCCAGTGTTAAGTCAGAGTAAAGAATCCTTCCTAAACCAAAGCTAGGAGCATGTGAAGGCAGTTTTCTTCCCTGAGTGAGAAGACTTGCTGTTGTGCAGTGCTAGGTCTTCACTGTCCGTGTGTATTTGCATGGAACCAGTTTGAGCCCAGCATTAGGGTGTCTGCAGTTCGACTTCTAGTCTGGAGTAAAGGAACTGGATATTTCTGTCACACTTCTAGAGAAGGTAGTGTTAAAGTTTTCTAGCTATCTAAGCAAGGTACAACTTCTGTTCTTTTTCAAAGGAGGACACCTGCTCATGTTTTAAGTCTCCTTTTGCAGAATTCTATTCATCTAGCTCACTTATGTCTAGTCAACCTTATTTAGTTCTTTTGTCTTATTATGGTGTCTTCTATAAACTTACCTGTGTGCTTACTACTTGTAAGACTTCTCTTAAAGAGAGAATTAATTTTGCATTCTTTTCAGTCTCAAAGCCCACTTTTTCTTTTCTAGTAAGGATCAGTTTTGGAGTCTTGGACTGCCTAGTTCCAAACTTTCCTATTATGATGGTCTGATTCAGTTGACCTACAAAAATGGTACAGCATACAATGATGAGAAGAAAACACAGAGATCTACCCTTATAACTTTTCTGTGTGATCGGCAGGCTGGAATAGGTCAGCCTGAATATCAGGTAAGAAGTTCTATATGAAGAAGGGAAGGGCCTCCATCCCAAAATCCTGACAATAATTGCTGATAGGCCAGTGCAAGCAGAGATTGACAGATGGAAATATCCAGTATCTATAAAGCAGACTAAGAGAAATAGTTATTTCTCTTGGTATATCTGCCTCTTGCTGCAGCCATAAAGTTTGTCTTGACCACTGAACAGTAAGCTGTTCACCTGGATCCAGGTTCTTACTTCGTTCTTCTCTAGTCTCAGGGCCATGTAATTACTAGTGCTTTTGATCATCTTGTATTTCTATCTGATAAAGCCAAAACTGGCTGAGAAGTAAGAAGTGGCAGGACTGTGTGTCCTGTAACACAGCAGACAGCAGTTATATTGCTCTGGTTGCTCTGGTTGTGTTATTTTTGAAAAGAGTATTTTTGGTGACACAGTAAATGACAAGATCTACAACAAAACAGACCTACACAAATCAACCTGAGAAGGTATATCCCAAAACCAAGGGAAAATAACAAGCTTAACAAAAAAAGGAGTAGCTGTGAGTCATGAAGTATTCTGTGTGGAAAGCCTCACTGACTTATTTTGCTGTTTTTTAGATAGAAGATAACTATACCTACAACTTCAGGTGGTACACTGAACACGCTTGTCCTGAAATGCCACTGGAATGTGTTGTGACTGATCCCAACACCATGGACCAATACGACTTATCAAGGTGGGAAAGTAACATATACAACATGACTTGGCTATTCTGGTTTAGTATTCTGGCTGATAGCTTAGTACTGGATGAAGCTGGTTTCCTGTGTAGACAGCACTAGAAACTTCATCTATTGTGACAATCTTAACTGCAAGTACCTTGAAATGAAGACAGCATTTAGCATTTCCCTCTAGTATGTTGACTTGTCTCCTAAGAAGTAAGTTGACTTTTGGGGATGGTTTCACTTAATAAAAACTTATTACTGTCAACTGTGCTTTACTTCTTGGGAGTACTCTTTTTAACTCTAACACTTAAAAATGAGGGGAAGAAGTTATTCTGGAATGCCTTACAGTTGCTCTGTTTCTTGAGACTGACAGAGAAAGCTAGAGAGAATCTATGAAGAATGTGTATTCTTAGTATAGAACTTTCTCTTCCTGCTCAGCTTAGCAAAATCTGAGAAGAGAGGTGAAAACTGGTATGCCATGGATAACTCAAGACCAAGTGAGCGGAAGAAGTACTACATAAACGTCTGTCGACCACTGATTGCTGTCCCAGGATGTGACCGGCGAGCATCTGTCTGTCAGATGGAATATCGGCATGATCATGTGAGTGGGCTTTCCTTCCCAGCTCAGAGCTGGTTTGCCAAGTGAGTGAGATTAAGGGGTATGCAAGATAAGTACATGACTTCTGGCTTCTTTGTGCAAAATACAGTTGTATTCTGTGTATCCGTAATGTTGGCATAATCACTGCAGAATCGTAGACCTCCTGTCCACCTCTTCAAAGACCAAAGCTTTAATTTTTACAAATGTATCAATGTCACGTTTGACATGCATGATTCTTTTGTCCTGTGTTGCAGAGGCGGACAAACTGCATCCTTCTGTGTAAACTGCCGTGGTCTCCGAGACTGCTAGCATTGCTTTAGGAACAGGTTGCTGTCCTGGATATTCTGTCTTGCTTCTGACTTGTTTTAGATTGAACTGTGGGAGAAAGGCATTTAAAGATTCTTTGTCACCCCTCTCTGAGCTCTCTTTGACTTTGAGGAGTAGATTAGGCAGGAGTTGCCAAGCCAGGAAAAAAAAAAAAAAGGCAGTGGTGGTTATGGGCTTCTACTTCTGTACTTCCCTGAAGTGTAGCAATTTATCATGGGACTGTTTGTGCTGACAGGCTGGATGGACGCTTTGCCCCAGGCCTGGCTTCAGTGCTACTCAAAGCTGTAGGGAATGTTGAACTAGAGGCTCACCAATCTGTCCCAATTCCTTCTGTAAAATGGAGAGAACACCTTCTCTCCATACTGGTGAAGAGGTTGCCTGAATGACTGAATCTGTACGTCACCATCATGGCACTTGAGCTCAATATTATTAGTTCCCTGTGCTTGCGTTAGTCCTTGTTGTGTAAGACTATTTTACATGTGGAGACATATTAGGGCTTCATTACTTCTTGCTGAAGACACTGGAGTAAAAAGTGAGCACACTGTATCAACCTAAATGCAGAGTTGTTTAAAAAAAAAAGCGGGGGGGGGGGGGCGGGCAAAAAACCCCCAGAAGTCCTGTGGACAGAGCTGCTTTGGAGGTGTATTCTTCTGTTTTGTTGTTGTTGTTGCTAACTTAAAATAGTTTCTTAAAAATAGGAAACACCAGTTATGTTGCAGAAGTGAAGACTAATTTGGACCTTGGTAGTAGCAGTACCTACTGTTGTTCTAATGCTCAGTTTCTGCTAGTGCTTTTTAGGCTTTGCTAAGTATGGCAGATCCCTGACGTCAATTCTAAGAATGCCTGGAGGCTTCCACACACTGTCTTTTAAAGAGCTGTACAAATTAAATCCTACTTACTGCATGTGAGGCATAGGCCTCCCTAAATTCCTAAGATGAGTAGCTGGTGAGATAAGGATGGCTGTTGTCAGGCACTACAGGCACCTTATTGTACTAAAAATAAAAACAACAAAAAAACCAAACCATGCCTGCTTGTGGAGCTTGTGTGTTAAATATGTGAAACTTAAGCGCATAATGGGGAAGATATGTAAGGGGATCTCTACACCTTTGTTATCTTCAAAACTCTCAAGATAACCTTCTGTACACAAGATTATTGTGGTAGGTATTTTCTTCTTTTTGACTGTATCTGTAACTGCTCACTTGAGTTTAGAAATGCTGACATGCTTTTCTTTATTTCTAGGTTTCTTACTCTGAAGTCACCTCTATTAGTAATCTTGGTGTTGCCAGCAAAGAACTAGTAGTTGAAAGACCTGGACGCATTATTCTAACCTATGCAAATGGCTCTGTGTGCATTGATGCTGATGGAAAGAAAACTACTTATACCACCACCATCCACTTCATCTGTTCCAGGGGCACTCTTGTAAGGACAAATGATCTTTCAGTTGTTGCTTTGTCATAGTAGGTTTTCCATCATATAACTTGAAGCTACATGAAGATGTGTAGTGTATAGGAGATTCATGACAAGGGAGACTTCTTGAGGACTTACAAAGCTGACTTAGATGCTAAAGAAGCGTGTGTCTTAGACTGGGTATTTTATCATAAGCAAGAAATAGTTAAAAACCAACAGCCTCAGTGGACAGTGATATTTCAGACTAGTCTAATCAGCATGAAAAATACATGGGGACTTAAGACTGAGGAGTTGTATATGCAAACATTGCAGACCCCCTTAAGAAGAAGAATATTGTAAAGTGCATCTTCAAGCTTAGGTTCTGCATCCTCTGTTGCTTGTTGATTCTAGATGAGTTCTTAAATCTATAAAGCTTTTGCTGATACAACTCCACATACTGAAGTTTAGACAGAGGGGATTGTTAGACTGAAGCTTGCCAAGACTTGTTCTTGCTGGTTTGTGAATCTGCAGGTCTTACTCCACTCACTCATTTGATCTTCAACCCAAGAGGTATGGTGAAAATCTGTGACTTGGAGCAGTTATGAACTGCTTTGCTTTTGCCTGAAAACACTGAAATTAAGTGTGTATAATTAATACTCCTGTTACCTTGTTACCTCAGCTAACAGAGTTCCGTGTTCTTTGATTTTTTCACTTTTTTGTTATAGTGGACTGTGCATTATACCCCAAAACTCCTCAAAGCTTAGACTGAGGCAAGGTCTGATTATGCATGTCTAGATTCATTATTGAATTTAATCTGAATTTTTGGATGTCTGATTCAGTTCTTTGCTAAAGCTTAATGACATGCTAAGTGTTTAGCTAGACAAAGTTTTCAGTGGTGACCTTCAAAATAAATAGGGGAGAGGGAAGCGGGTGGGAATTGTGTGCATTTGTAGTGAAGTCTCTTAGAAGAACGTGACAGTTTCTCATAAAGTGGAGTCTCAAGTGTGAGAAAGTGTTGGCTATTACACTTACTCTGGTCTTCTCTCTGCAATCTGTTTCCAGAGTAGCAGCCCACGGTTTATAGCTATTCAGGAATGTGTGGCCACGTTCTTATGGGAAACTGAGGCTGCTTGTCCAATCAAGGAGACAAAAGATGATTCTCAGGTGAGAAGGGGGGGTGATAATTGTATTCATACTCTCAACATACTATTTTTTTTTCCTAGCACTCCTTGTTGCTGTGTTTAAATGACTCTTGAAGAAAACTAACTACAGTGAAGTCTGAAGTTGATCATAATGGAGTCTTGTGATATCTTATTGCTTTCTTGAAGTGTTCCTGAAATGCGTAACTTCTGACCAAAGTATTCAAGTGCTCTCTCTTGAGAACAACATACTTGCTGTGACACTGAATGTTTCATTCCCTTACAAGGTTGCTAGTAAAACTGAGTTTATATGTAAGGATATATATTGTCCCTGTTTGTGTACAGATCATCAAATGAGGGTGGATTTTTTTTTTTTACACTGAGCTACTCAGTTGCTTCTACTTTACAGGTCTCAACATAAACACATTAGTGTGAAAACAACCCTCACTTAAAATTTCCTTGCTCTTAGCTGACCTGATAAATGTCATCTGTTAAACTGCACTTTGATATGTTGGTATGTGGCTGACGTCAATGGACAACTGTGCAAAAGAATTGAATGAAGTGTTGCTACTGCCAGAGCTGTATTCTGGTTGTCCAAACTAAGTTGCAGGCTAGGAATACGTGTAAATCATTCCTTTACCTCTAACTTGTTTAGGGAGCCAAAACTTAAACAGAAGAAACGCAGAAGGAGAAAATAATGCTGTCGTAATTTTTTTTTTTCAGTCCTGCTCTGTGCGAGATCCAAACACTGGCTTTCTGTTTAATCTGCAGCCATTAGCTTCTGGAAAAGGCTATATGACTACTGGCATTGGGAGGAAGTTCTTGGTAAGGATTCTGACTGTACTATCTGTTGCTTATGGTTGCTGCTGTTGCATTTTTCCAGTCTTAGTAAGCAAGTGGAATTTTAACTCAGTCCTCTTAGGAAATTTGAGTTGGCGGGAAAGTACTGTGCTTGAGGGGAGAAATGAAAGATAACTTGATTCATCTCAGATGGTCTTAAAAGCATCAAACTTTCTGGTTCTTAGCAAACATAAGGTAGCCACACTTTCGAGGCTATGCAGGGTTTCCAGTTATGGACGTAATACCAGTTTATCTGCTGGTGCAGAAGAAATGGACAGTGGAAGCCTAGAAGGGGATTAATCTGTCGCTGTCAGTGTTCTTAATGTGATCTGCATGTATCAGTAGTCCTAGGCTGTCCACAGATACTACCATAGTGTTTTTTAGTCTACGAATAAACTTGCTAAACCACATCCTGTACTGCTAGTGGGGAGAACTTGTGGACCTTGAAGCTGAAGATTGAAGATATTGTTCCAGTATTAGTATAGTTGGTTGTCTTGCAGTCTAGAAATGACAGACATTTCATGCTGTTTGAAGTACATGACAAGTGAGTTCTACTGATGTAGAAATGGCTATATGGACATAATTTTTCTGATGCAGTTAATACTGTGTATACCCACATGTTTTTCAAAACTTCTAGCTAAACATTTGTGGACCCATGCCAGATTGTGGTAAAATCAATGGCAAAATAGCTGCTGGATGTGAAGCAGAAAATCTGACATCGGTGAGGCTGGTGGAATTAGACAAAACCCTGTATCTGTCTGGTGAAGGGTTTCTGACTCTTACCTACAGAGGTCCTCTTCATGTGCAGTCAGGTGAGTTCAGGAAATACACAGTGGAGATGGATGCTGGTATTCTACAAACTTTCTGTGAATGGTCTCCATTCCTCCCTTTGTTCATGTACTAAAACCTACTGGGCTTGGTGTTAGTCACTTAAACAAGCTAGTTCATATGAAAATTTTAGGAAGAAATCAAATCGTGCAGAATGGTAATGGCTCAGTTTTCAGTAATACATGTGCATTTCAAAACTCCTGGAAGCAGAACAAATACAGTACAGGATTTTTTTTTCTTACTGAGTAGCTAAAAAATACTGCTCCTCGCATGGAGAAATTGATAGTCAAATTGGGAAAACAAGCCAAATGAATTTCTAAGTTAAGTCCTTGATTTAAGCTTCAGTTTCATGAATAATGCTCTCTAAAGTTGTTTCATATCTGAAAGGTCATTTTTCAGTAAGCTTATACTCTCTTAAATTGAATTTCTTGAATAAATGTGCTCTAGTACCTCATGTACACCTACTTCATTAATTTAAGTCTGTTTCACAGATAAGACTGATGAAAAATGTGTATCTAACTTGGATTTTACATATACTCCAACTGTACTGAAACTGAGTTTTTGTAGAAAGGCATATGACACCTTAACAACAAAAGGTTTTTAGGAAAACAGGATTTTTGATTCGGGAGCCTCAGATGCTTCTGAATCTTAGTCCTCTGTACAAATTGCTATGGTGATATGTCTTATTTTCCCAGTTGTGATGTTTTCGTACCTAATACACAATGGGAAACAAGTCATTGAGCTCTCATATATTTTGCTTTGAGAACTTCTACCATTTTGATAACACTAGGATACATTGATGGCGAATACTATAATTCTACCATTTCCTGTGGGCTGTGGAAGGGAGGACTAAACAGAACTGAACATATGCTGCATAAATAGTATCAGTATTATGTGTTCTGCAGTCATTACACTGAACTTCCTACAAACAAACAAAACACCTGACCCTAAAACTTTGTGTGATGTAATTAGAGGTTGCTGGTACAGCAGACTTCATGTTTTATAAGTCTTCTGTTTCTTCAGATGTATCGTGTCAAAAGACCTAGGAAGCACAGTTCAGTGAAGGTAATTCTGCTCTTGAGAAGTGTCAAGGCATTCTGGTCTCCCATTTGGAGAGACAGTTGCAGCTGTTAGGCAATTTAGCACAGGTCTCTAAAGAAGGCTTGTGTATTTACAGTTAAAAAAACCATGAAGTTAGTGTTTTCCTTGAAGCAGTTAGCAATAAGAAACTGTTAGAAAATTTTAAAGTCAAGTATTAGCTTGAACTTAAATTCAAATATTCCTGAGTGAACCAGCAGCAGATAAGTGTTTGTTTTACAGGAACATCAGACACATTCACGGTGACTTTCGTTTGTAATGATTCATATCCTGGAGAGCTTAAGTTTGTGCGTGAAGAGATAAACAGTGTGCTGAACATCCATGACACTTTCTTTGAGTTTCACACAGCTCTGGCCTGTGCTCCTGCTCCTGTAGACTGCCAGGTTACAGGTAAGTACCTGGAATTTGGGTGGGCTCTGTCCAACAAATGTTGGAAGGATTAACTGAACAGCAAAATTCTGTGGAGAAGGGCCTTAAGAATACCTGTTGTGAAGACATTTGTAAGACTTGAAGTCTTCACAGAAGTTGTGGAGAGGGAGAGGAGGTAAGTTGTTTGAAGCAGGCTTAATTTAGGAAGACAGGCAAGAAGCTAATGGGGAACATAGTGGTATACACAAGAGAGCTGATAATTACTTTGAATCTTTAATCCTTATCATGACTGGGTGCTGCTTCATCCCAACTCTGAAGAAAATGGGCTAATTTAGTGTTGGCCTCTGGAAAAATGCACCTGTGAATTGTGGAGTAGTTACGTGTGAGAAGTAACTGTCGAGGGAACTCTTGTACCTTTGGTGTAGTGACATTTTTTTGTGGAAACAGTCCCTTCTCTCAGTGGATATCTAATGTGATTCTGAAAATTACTTTGAATTATGTGTATTCATCAGTGAAACTTGTATCATTTCAAACCCAATACTGCTGCAAGTATCTAATAGGTCATCTTTCAGCTTACTGTATGTACTGCATATCTTTCAGATGCTGCTGGTAATGAGTATGACTTAAGTGACTTGAGCAAAGAGGGTGAACCATGGGTTGCTATAGACACTTCAAAAGAAGCAAAGAAGCGCACATTTTTCTTGAATGTCTGCAAGCCTTTGCCCTATGTGCCTGGATGCCCTGGTAAGCCAAGTGACAAGCATTTCTTAATTTGTGACTTCTGATGCGAGATCATGTACGCAGAATGACATCCCTGGTTATTTTAGTAGGATTTCATGAATCCTGCCCATTCAGTCGCTGAACTTGCATAGACCTGGGTGAGGTATGTCAAGGGTATAATAAACAGACTTTCTCAAGCTGAGAGCAGTCTCAATGCTCATCAGGACTCTTGCATTGAGATGTGTGGGAATGCATTTGGGAAAAACACACTGAAGGCAGTATTTGCCAGTATCCTTGATATTTTTTTTTAATTTTTTTTTTAAAGAAGCAGCGAAAGTTAAATGTTGTTGAAGCCTCTTAACTGAATGAGGCTAAAATGAGAAACTTATGCCATGTCTTATTGCACCTTTAGCCAGTTTGATTTATTTAACCTGTTGCTGTAGTCTTCTGTCAGTCTGTGGGAGCAGATAAACTAGTGAAGTTTTAAAGATGTTGGTGAATGCAGGACAGTAACTTATTCTATTCCTCAAAGGCTTTAGGCACACAATGTCTCTAACTGTATTTATGAAAACACTTCTGTTGCGTTCTGCTTTGGGAGTTTGAGACAGTCTGCTTTAATGCTTAAAACTCTTTTAAAGCCACTCCATTATGTTATTTTACAATAAAGTTAACTCTAGTTGTTAAAGCTTTGATCTAAAATACAGGCTTTTTCTTTTCCCTGTAGGTGGTGCCATAGGATCTTGTGTGAAATACACTGATACAAGCAAGAACCTTGGAGTCATTCAGATAAACCCACAGGCTGCTACTGATGGGTCATTAAGCATTATTTACTTGAATGGTGACACATGCAAAGATAAGCAACGTTATTCTACACGTATAATCTTCCAGTGCGATCAAACAATGGTAATTTTCTGTGCCAGTTGCTATTAATGAGGATTTTGGAGCTTGGACTTACTATAACAAATTAGACAACGTTAATTCCTATTGGAACGGAGAGGCTGGTTCTAAAAAGTAATGTCTTGTATACAGGTTTTTCCCTTTTCTCTCCTTATAACTGCTCTCCTGAGCCCATAGAACACAACAGTGAACTCTATCGTGGAATCCTGTGAGCCACCAAAAGCAGCTCTTTGCTGAAAATGAGTACTGAAATTTGATAATAGAGATCATAGACTGTGCAACTGCAATACAAAAGGATTCTGCATGTACATTTTGAGACTTGCAGTGTAATCATTAGTAAGGCTCTTTCATATGGCTCTTTTCTGTAGGGATCGCCGGTGTTTGAGCAAGAGGGTGACTGTGAGTTTATATTTGTTTGGAGAACGTTGGCAGCGTGTCCTATTCACAAAGCAGAAGGTAAGTGTAGTTATTTGAACTTTAAAATATCAAAACATATCTGTACAAGAAGTAAATACTTAGTGAAGCTGTGTTTGTTTCATGCCCTGTGAATCTTTCTGGCTTGTGGAGGGTTGACTTTTCTGAGCTTTAAGCCAATTAAGAGTCATATCTAACATTAAAAGTACAATTTAGGATGACAGGTGGTACTTCCCTATCTAGGGAAAGAAAATAAAGTAATAATGCTGTCTCGGACAAATAATAGTACTACCTTGTTAAATCACTGGCAGACTTGCTAGTGTCTTGTAAATCTTAAAGCATCAGTTTTCATGAGAATGTGGTTGATCCTATGCCTGGCAAGTCATTCCCTGTCCCCCATTAAAGACTGGAAACTGTACTGTAAACTTGACCCTTGACAATGGGGGAGAGTCCAGCTGGCGAGTATCAGAATTTACAGTTGACTCCAGGACATGCAAGAAGGAGCCACACGTTCTAGTTCTGACACTCGGTTGTCTCTTAGATGGGAAGTTGAATGTGCAGGTCTCTTCTCCGCCCTTGCAGGCTTTGTTTTGTAACTTGTAGATAATGCCTTATAAAACATCCAGACTTCCCGTAAAGGATTGTATTGCAACAGTCCTAGACATTATTCAAACTGCCAGTGTTCTCATGCGGCACAAGAGGAATGCTTACAAGCTACTGCTCTGTAGCCCGCAATTACTTTGCAGGATGCTGGTGACAAGAGTTGTGGTTTTGAAGGGAGGGAAACTGATGTCTTGTCTTGAACTTGGTACCAACTTGTTGGATGATTGAGGTGAGTGTAATAATCATATGATGCAATCTGATTTTTTTTTTAAAAGTTTCAAAATATTGAGCAAAGGGTCACTTTGCTGCTGATCAAGTCCTCAGTTTTAAAGTTACTGATGTATATCAGCTGATTAGACTCATGAAAGTAGAATTTTCCCAAACCTTTTTTGTATACATCTTGGTAGATGCGTAAGCTGTAGCTAATATTTCCTGTGGTCAATTATTTCCTAAGTTGGCAAATTTTATAGCTGTTAAAAGAAGATGCAAGACTGACATCTAGGACAACTTTTGCTTCGGCCTTGTAACCTCACTGTTCTTTCCAGATAATTAAGCAAGTGCTGGACTTGGTGTCTCTGGTTCTGTACTTAACCTTCAGCGTGGCTGAAGGAAGAACCTGTGAGGCCACTTTGAGGTAGTCTTTCAACCACGGTGTGACTTTGCATCTTGCTTTAGTGGCAGTTATAAAAGAAATGTTCCATTTGTAGCTTAGTCTCATAGTTCTAGATATTGGTGACTTCCTGAAATGACCTGCTTAGCTGGACTAAAATGGTCCTTCCGTGTCACTACACTAAAGTGCCAGGTACTCATTTTTGTGGCCTTACTTGTGCCAGTAAGCCTTAATTGTCCTAAGTGTATTTGGCATGGGTCATAGATATTAAATTGTATTTTAAATTCTGAACTTTTCTTTGAAGGAGAGGATTGCCAGGTGAAAGATCCGAGGTATGGTCATGTTTATAACCTGAAGCCACTTTCCAATAAAGACATAAAAGTGAGTACAGATGAATATGACTACTACTTCAGAGTTTGTGGAGAAATAACAGAACCTTGCAAACCAGAGGCTCACACTGTGTCATCATGCCAAGTAAAGAAGACGGACAATACTTTCAGAAAAGTAGCAGGTATAGCACTTGATTGGAAGGAACTTAGAGAATGGGAAGATTAACCAGGGTGTAATTGAAGCTACTGTGTGATTGTCGTGGTTTAACCCCAGCCAGCAACTTAGCACCATGCAGCCGCTCACTCACTTCCCCCCCTCCCCCAGTGGGATGGGAGAGAAAATTGGGAAAAGAAGTAAAACTTGTGGGCTGAGATAAGAACAATTTAATGGAACAGAAAAGAAGAAACTAATAATGATAATAGTAACACTAATAAAATGACAATAGTAATAATAATAGGATTGGAATATGCAAGTGATGCACAATGTAATTGCTCACCACCCACCGACTGACACCCAGTTAGTCCCCTAGAGTCGATCCCCCCACCCCCACTCCCCCAGTTCCTATACTAGATGGGACGTCCCATGGTCTGGAATACCCCGTTCGCCAGTTTGGGTCAGCTGCCCTGGCTGTGTCCTGTGCCAACTTTTTGTGCCCCTCCAGCTTTCTTGCTGGCTGGGCATCAGAAACTGAAAAATCCCTGACTTTAGACTAAAGACTACTTAGCAACAACTGAAAACATCAGTGTTATCAACGTTCTTCTCATACTGAACTCAAAACATAGCACTGTACCAGCTACTAGGAAGACAGTTAACTCTATCCCAGCTGAAACCAGGACAGTGATACAAGAGGGGTTCTTGCTAATCTTGTACATCTTATGAGATAAAGCACCCTACCTCTTTTGTTTGATGTGCAAATAAAATGTCATGTATTTAGTTATCTTGACACACAATTAGGAATGAGCTCAACCTTACTGTACTGGAGTAGTACTCATTCAATAACTAGGTCACAAGTTTTAGAGGAAGGTTGAGGTCTTTCTATCAGTACTTTATTGTGCATGTTATTGCTGTCTATGTAACCCAGTTGCCAGAGGCATTACTGCAGTCGTGTATTCACTGGACTAGGTGCTTACTTTTCTCAACTCTTTGCTTCTAGGCTTGCTTACAGAAAAACTGACTTTCAAAAATGGTTTAATAATGATTAATTACACCAATGGAGAAAAATGTCATAAAATATACGAAAGATCAACTGCTATATTGTTCTATTGTGACAAGACTACATCTGAGGTTAGTTTCAAAACATATGCTTCCTGACGTACTGTCTCCCAGAATTGCCCACTTAATGTGTGGGACAGTAAGGTGAAGAACATGAACTAGCTTCCTTCAAGGACTGCCTAATCATTTATAGATTAGGCAGGAGATTGAAAGGTCCTGTGAGGTAATAAAAAAATGAGGAATGTTTTGGGTTTCCTATTTAAGGAAGGTACCTTTGTCATGCCCAGGAAAGTCAGGGCATGTTGTTCCTTTTAAGGGATGCCTGCCATGAGCAAAGCTTTTGGAGATGTTGGGAAGGGATGTTCTCCCAGAAATAATGGCAGTTTCTTTGTAAGAAATAAAAGGTAGGAGAATGAATCTGCAGGAAAGCAGGTATTACATGGTCACACCAAAACAAGCTGGTTACTTGCTTTTAGTATCTCTCTCTGCACTTGTGCTTTCCTTCCTGTTTTTAAACAATGGTGCCTAGAGTTAATTTTGCTCTTCCCTTTATTTCATGGAAGAGGCAGAAGCGCCTAATGGCTGCCATTTTATCAGAAGTGTGCAAGTGGATAAACTCAGGTTTGGGAGAAGCCATGCTTTTCAGAGGCATAGTGTGGTTCTGAGATAATATGTAAATAACAGGTTCCTGGATCTTCTTGAAGCAAGACTGAGATGTTTTGGTAGCTTTGGTGTGTCTAGATGAGAAAATAAGTTCCCTTTTGTATTTTGTTCTTTCAGCCTGTATTTTTGAAGGAGACTCCAGATTGCACCTACATGTTTGAATGGCATACTCAGTATGCTTGCCCACCCGTTAAATCTACTGAGTGCTCCTACAAGTAAGTGTTTCCTCAAACTTGAAATGGAGCTGTATGATGACAGAAACAAATACAGCCTTACTGCAACTCAGTGCAATACTGCCACTTTAGCTATTGTGTTTTGACTTAATCAGTTACTAGCCAATGTGGCATTCAATGCTGCAGTGTATTTTAAGTAACTTTTGCAATTTGTACTTCCTAAAACTAATTTCACTAATTTCACCAAAGAAAAATACTTCCTTTGAGCCTCTTCTGGGGAATAAGCTTAGTATCAAAGTGAACCATTGGGTACGCAGTTATTGATGATTGAACTCTGAGTATGTTAGATTGTTACAAGTGTCTAGTTATTATTTAACTACAGCTAATTTAAGCAAAAATACAACTGCTGTCTGTTTGGAACTTCCACCAAACAATGTTCCAGGAAAAATGTAATCTATTTCTGTCACAACTGAGTATTAGCTGATTAAAATTTGATAAGTGGGGTCAGATGTGGCTAGTAATTGGCCCAGAGTTTTAACATCTGGCATCATGATAAGTTTCTACCCTAAGGTAAAAACGATCCACTGTAAGTAACTGTGCATTTGTGCTTGCCATGCACTGAAAGCCTGCATTCTTCAATGAAAAGTTAGAATTAGTCTTGCATTGGCTGAGGGCAGTGTGCATGTGGACAGTTACTGCGGGGATGGCTGGTGCAGGGATATATCTCTGTACTGAATTTGAGGTTTGTAGGGAGTGATGAGTCTGGTGCAGATTTCTTTTCCAGCATGATACTCTGCTTATAGAGTTATTAGGTTAAAAGTTATTGTAGTAACTTAAGAATTGTAACTTAGAATAACTTGATTTTTATTTTTTTTTAAATGCCTCTTAACTTGAATCCTTTGTCTTTCTTACAGGGATGATGAAGGAAACTTCTATGACTTTTCATCTCTGACCCGGCATAGAGAGAATTGGGAGGCAATTGCTCTGTCTGCTTCTGCACAGAAATACTATATTAATGTCTGCAAGCCGTTGGTACCATATGGTGCTGCACGTAAGAGCAAAATAAAAACATATTCTCACTGTAGCTAGGGGAGGCGAGTGGTAGGCCAGTAATGCTGGCTGTTGTTCAGAGTGAAAAAAGTCACAAAGCAAAGTATGTGGAGACAGTGGTGTAATTTCAGCACCAGAGGGAAAGGTAGATTGTGGGCCTTATTGTCATTTCCTTGGCAGATGAGATTCACTAGAAGCTCTTATCTTCTCTTAGTAACTTCAGCACTCTAGCTCTTCCATCGTTATCCAAAGTCTCCTATAGCTCTTAAAGATTAAAGTAATCTTTTGGTGCAAGATGTTAACTTCAGAATTTTCTCTATGGCATCTTCTGACTGACTCCATGTTTTGTGGAAGACGAGGTCACAGACTCTAGCCTTTCACTCTGTGTAGTAAGTAGTCTGCTTCCCCAGTAGTAGCTGGCACTTACTCTGCATGACCTTGAGTGAAGTGAGGTGATTGCTGCTACCTGTGATTTTTGGGGGAAAAACCACCCCAATGAGTATAGTTTGGACAGTGGCTTCGAGAGAGATCAGCCATGACATACCTGAAAGTAGAGTAGTGGAGTTTTGTTCTAGGCAAGTAAGCCGTAATAACACTTGGAGTAATAACGCAGTTTTTGTTCACCTGTGTAGGTGCCTGTCCTTCTGATGCTGCTGCCTCCCTCATGGAGGGTGCAAAATGTACAAGTCTTGGGGAAGTGGCTGATGGTCCCCGGTGGGAAAACGGTATTTCTATTCTGAAATATATTAATGGGGAGCAGTGTCCAGATAAAATTCGCAAGAAAACAACAATATTGCGCCTCAAGTGTGATGAGAGCAAAATTGTAAGTGAGCCCCTTCTGGTGGGGTTTTATGTTTTCATGAGTTGTTCATACCACTGTAGGTGAAGGGAGTATGGTGGGCAGTTCTTATCTGTTCCCTAATCGTCTGTAGTTGGATGGAAGCCAGTCTTGTAAGCAGACTGGCTTATAAGTACTTGAACTTTAGATGCTGAGCAGTTTTTAAGTGATCTTTTTGTACACTCTGCTAGCACAGATTTTGTCATCTGTAATAGCTTCAAATTGTCTGTTTGTGTCTTGAAGGTGAATGTATTGCAGGTTGGGAAGTCTCTCAAGTAGGAAATAATGCTATTGGCTGTGTAGTTCTTAACTCTTGCACATCTGTATGCCTTGCCACAAGTACTCTTCTATTGGTGAGATGTCTTACCCTCACCTTCTGGATTTTCTGTTGCCCAGCTAGGCTGCCTTTAGCTCTCATCAGTTTTACTGCTCCCGATAATGATTCTGTACTGTTGTGTATTCAAAATAGTCACAATTAAATACTCTGTCCTTGGGTTTATTCATTGGGCCATGATGGTCTGTTAAGTCCTAGAACTGGCACTCAAATTGAGCTAAACTACAGGCTTCAGAGATAACCCTGTGGCATGAAACCTTACAGTATCACTCTGTAGAGATGTCGCTCTCTCCACTGTTTCATGTTCAGGAATCAAAGCCAGAACTTATAACGGCCATTGAAGATTGTGAATATACCTTCTTATGGTTCACTGCTGCTGCGTGTCCTCTTAAAAGCAATGTGCAAAATGACTGCCGGGTAACCAATCCTGCAACAGGTAAGGATGAGGCCTCAGGATTTTGTATGTGGAAGAGGCTGCTGGAAGTGGCACTACTGTCTTTGTGTTCTTGAGGGACTTCATTAGTAAAGGGCAGTCTGACGCATCCTCTGGATAGTGACTAACAAGCTTATTGGTGGGTAGAAATATCTTGTAAGCTACTGCAATGTCCCTTGGAACATAAACAGTGTATAGTTCTGCAACTAGTTTTACCTCTAATTATTAATATGAATTAGTAACTGTTTGCCTTTCTAAGCTAGCAGGCAAGTAGAGGCTGGTTGACCTTCCTACTACATTAAGTTACTGAAAGCTTTTAGTAGAAAGAAATGTCTTGATTTTGAATCTGAAAAAAAATTAAATTATTCCCTGATCTGCCTACAGGCCACCTCTTTGATTTGACGTCGCTAAAGCGAGAGTCTGGCTATACCATTAGTGATTCACACAACAGAAAAATTGAGTTGAATGTTTGCGCTGAAGCTAAAAGTTCATGTGCTAATGGAGCTGGTAAGCATTTTATCCCCTCTGATACTGTAATTGTGGACTACAGAATACCCAAAGGAAATAACTTATGCTCAAGTTTACAATAAAACGCGAGGGGCAGGTTTTACTGCAAATGTGGAAAGAGTGAAGAGCACAGCTGTGTGACTGAATTGGCTGGGAAAAGATCCTAAAACTGTTCTAGGAAATGAAGTGACGTATTCCTATCAAACTCCATTCCTAAACTTACATGGGCTCACTTGCAGTCCAATCCCTCTGGGTCCGAATGGGTGGGTATTCTTTTGGACATGAGGGCAGGAGTGTAGATACTTCTACTTCACCTCTTGACTGTTGTGAAAAGGAAGAAGTTGCAAGCTTCCAGCAAGAGTGAGCTGAGCACAAAAATTGGTCTGTGGTGAGGTATTGCTGTAATGCATCTGCACTGAGCCTTTGGTCTGCACTTCAAACCCTTGCCAATCCTCTTTCTAGCTTTCTGTTCTGTTTTGGATGCTTCTGAAACATCAGTAGAAGTTACCTTGTATTTTAAGCTGCTTACCATCAGGCTGAATTGCTAGCTCTTCTGTCAAACTGAATATGAGATGATACTTAAGCATCTTAAATACTAAAATAGGAGTGTTGCTTGTGAATTAAAAATTATTTTTGTGTAGTTAGAAGAAAATACTGGATTGATTTGGTACTTAAGAGGCATCTTAATGAAATTATATATAATCTGGCTGACATTTTGTGTTAATCTCTTGGTTTTCAGAGAAGTGGTAACCAAACACTGTGCTTTGTGATTGTTTAAATGTGTATAGATGCAGTACATTCTGCTGGTTAATGAAGTGTTAAAGACAATATTTGGTCTTTGTTTCACTGCAGTTCAGCTCAGTTTAATGGCAACTCTGGATGGTGTGAAAAAGCCTATCTTTCATAGGAAAATTAAAGTGAGACTAAAATCTTAAGTTTCCTGCTGTTCATGTTGTAAAGCACAATTCTGAAGGGCAATTACATCAGACTTGATCTGGTTTGTTAATTTTTCTTTTTTACTTTAGCTGTCTGCATCACTGGTGGTCCAAAACCAATTAATGCTGGAAAACTGAGTAAAACTTTAACTTATGAAGATCAAGTATTAAAGCTTGTCTATGAAGATGGAGATCCTTGCCCTGCAGACCCTGAACTGAAACATAAAAGTTATTTTAGCTTTGTATGCAAGTCTGATGCTGGAGATGACAGCTGGCCTGTTTTTCTGTCTTTTGACGAGCAGACATGCACTAGTTACTTCTCTTGGCATACTTCCTTGGCTTGTGAGGAAGAGGTAAGAATTACTTCTACAGAAAACACTTGTGGGACTAAATTTCAGGGGGGATGTTGTGGTTTAACCCCAGCTGGCAGCTCAGCCCCACTGAGCTGCTTGCTCACTCCCCTTGCAGTGGGATGGGGGAGAGAATCAGAAAAGTGAGAAAACTCGTGGGCTGAGATAAAGACAATTTAATAGGTAAAGCAAATGTCGCACACAAGCAAAGCAGAACAAGGAATTACTTCACCACTTCCCATGGGCAGGCAGGTGTTCAGACATCTCCAGGAGAGCAGGGCTCCATCATGCATAATGATGACTTGGGAAGACAAACGCTGTCACTCTGAATGTCCCCCCTTCCTTCTTCTTCCCCCAGCTTTATACACTCAGCATGATGCCATATGGTCTGGACTATCCCTTGGGTCAGTTGGGGTCAGCTGTCCTGTCTGTGTCCCCTCCCAACTCCTTGTGCCCTCCCAGCCTCCTCGCTGGTGGGGTGGGGTGAGAAGCAGAAAAGCCCTTGGCTCTGTGTGAGCACTGCTCAGCAGGAATGAAAACATCTCTGTGTTACCAACACTGATTTCAGCACAAATCCAAAACATAGCCCAATACTAGCCACTATGAAGAAAATTAACTCTAGCCCAGCCAAAACCAGCACAGGGTGTTAGGCATAGTAGTAGTGTATGTTTTAAATTCCTTGAGGGAAGGGTGTCTTCCTGTAGTACAGAACCCAAGTTCATATAGAAGTCCTCAAATACTTTTCTTACTGACTTTTTCAGCAGTGATGAAAAATACTTGGCAAACTTCTGGTCCGCATTGAGAGCCAAGTTAAAACTTTAACACCTCAGAATAACCCCTCTGTGGTACCTACTTGGCTGCTTTTCTGTACAGCTCAAACGGAAGCCATAAGTCATCATCTTGGGAATTGATGGTGAAGATCCTCCAACACAACAGGCCAACAGAGCTTAGGTTGAATTCAGGACAGCAGCATCTCTGTGCATGGGGATAGTCTTTGTTTCTAAGCAAGTGACTAGAGGCCAGGCAAGTGTATGATCAGTTTGCTCAGTGCAAAAACTGATAGCATGAATTTAGGATCTGCCTCTGCTGTATAACACATACTGTAATAATGTGATTTGGTCAACTCTAGATGAACTGGTGTTCCAGACAATACTTTGAGCTAGTCTGACTTCAGTCAATTTTAGCTAGTTAAATTGTGACCAGTAGTGGGTGCACAGAGTAACAGCCAGCAATAGGAATAGAAAGCTAAATGAGCTATAGGGTGACTTCACATCTTTTCTTAACACCTGAACATTACCTTTTGTGAATCTGCCTAATCATTCTTTTCGCTGCCTTGATTACTTCTAGTGTGAGCATCATTCTCTGTGACAAGTTGTTTTTCCTCCTCGTCACTGTCTCAATACTACCATAGCTTTCGCTTCCATTTAGAAAAAAACATTTTCCAGTTTTCCTTTCCCCTGACAGAAACTGTCACGTGTCCCCTCTTTCTTTTCTAAGATTTCTGCTACACATAGCTCTGGCTTCTTCTTTAGTCGTATGTACCATACTGCAATACAAATCGACAGTGCCTAAAAACATGGTTTTCTAGCCTCATTTGTGCATTTCTGGTCACTTTTCACAGGGTATCCACCGTGACCCTTGCTATTTCAGTGTGGTGATAGCTAGGTAGCAGTGACGATTATTTGTCCTGAAATTAAATGGTAATTTTGTTAGTTGCTCCTTATCTAATATCTAAACAATAGACTTCCCAGATTCCAGGTAGGCTGTCAGTAAGCTTATGTGCTTTAAGAATGCATGAAATTAAGTTCTGAGGAAACACAGTGCTCAAGCCATCAACTTGCAATACAATAACTTTACATTGTTATAACCAAGCTTGTTTATCGGAGTTGGTTGAATGATCTGTGCGAGATGGGGAGAGGAAAGGACTGTAGGATCTACTGATCTTCTGAAGACACATTGATTATGTATGCTGGAGTATGCATGCCAGAGCTTTACGTCTTGGTATTGTTCTGATATGGATTCTATTCCATAAGAATGTTTAAATGATTGAGGTTTTTCATATGCAGCTTTTAGGTGCTTAACAAATGCCACTTTACTTAAATTTGAAACATTTAAATGCAGCCACACTTCTGGTCCTACAAAGGACATGATGTTTGTCAATAAATCAAAGCAAGTAATAAAAGAGTAAAAGCAATAAAATGTACTTTCTTGTAGGTGAAGTGCTCAGTATTGAACGGCAGTTCCGTTATCGACCTGTCTCCTCTGATCCATCGCACTGGGTATTACGAGGCATTTGTGGATGAAGATATAACAGATGTTTCTCCAGACTTCTACATCAACATTTGTGAGCCTCTCAATCCTATCAAAGATGTCAATTGCCCACCTGGAGCAGCTGTTTGCATGGTTCCTGTTAATGAATCGCCAATAGTAAGTACTATGCCTGGAATCAATGAAACATGCTTTTCCCTGCTAGTTTAAAACAGTATCCCTGCCTAGAGACTTGGTTTGCACCAGAGGCTTGACAATGGGTTAAAGAAATGGAATACAAAACTAAAATCTACCCTGCAAAACTCCCTTTCATCCCTTTTTCCCTGCAAAGAAGTATTTTCCTACACTGAACCCCAGTGATTTATTTGGGTGTCAGAAGATTCCATACCATGACAAATATATGAAAAATTACTACAGAGAATTTTTTGGCTGTGTGCCAAATACGGAGACTGATAAGCAGAATGCCTTAGTCTGCCATTCTGTGGCACAGAAATAGCATGCTTGGTCGCATGATAGCCTGTTACAATATGAAGCAGGACATGTCCTAGCATGCTCCAAAATGCATTTAGTACTTTCATGTAAGAACTTGACAGCTGCATGAATAGCAAGCCTGTGACAGGATGTTGCTTAACTTGTCTGTGTTACCTTGAGAGTTGGAGGTTCTTACCTTTTGAGGTCTTGTCTGTGAGCTGTAGAAGATGAACATAAAAAGTTGAGATTGTTTTCCATGATCTTACATGTTGATCTAGGGACCTCACACCATTGTTAATACTATGCTATTTTTAAGTGATGTGTTGGTATTTTGGCACAATGATTTAAAGAATAAGCTACCTTTAAGATAGCTCTTACAGATAGTTCTTACCAGAACCTCTCTGGCTTTTGTCAAGCTTAATCAAAGAGTGTTTTGAGCTGCTCAACTTGTGTTTTGTTAGGATTGAAATATAACAACTATTCTTTGAGTATAGAATGCAGTTTTCAAAAGTGCAATAGTTGAGTTCCCATGTAAACCAAACAGATGAATCTGAATCTCTGGGGTGATCTGAAATCTAGGTGTGTCCCGTATGTCTCTTAATACATATTTTTGCTTATGTAGGATATTGGTCGTGTTACTGAACCTCCCATGTTAAATGAGGCAGTAAATGAAGTTTACATCACTTACAACAGCACTACTCCTTGTCAGATAAACAACAAATTGAACTATACTTCTCTTATTGTATTTCACTGCAGCCAAGGAACTAGTCTGGTAAGACATCTATTAAACTTATGTTGATATTGGAATGCAATGAGAAGTGGATAGTAACCAGTGTTAGCTTTGTTTAAAACTAAATCAAGGATTTGTTTCTAGCTTGTAAGGATGGACTTGTTTAAACAAGGAATATACTTAATATTTGTATTCTTAACCAGGTAAAATTTCATAGAGTGCATGAACTTTAAGCTTGAGAGCAGCAGGTTCTGATGGTTTCAAGGATCAGATTCCACTGAAGTAATGTAGCGATAACTTATTGCTGGCATTAAACTTCATGCTGTATTGCACCTTGTCTAGGTCCAGAAGCTTGTACTTGTACCACAAGCTAACACAAGAACCAGTGTAATTGTTTGTAAAGCTATTACAGTGAAATGTTTCCCCTGTGTTGTAACCCTTTCCATAATCATACACAGCTTTAAAAATTTGCATTTAGATACCTATGTTTTTATTTTGTGTTGACACCTGAACACTAAATTGAGGTTGTATGGTGGTGTGAATCTAACACTTCTTGAATTTTTTGGATGCTTTAACAAACTGTAGAGAAACACTTAGGTATGATGTTTGACAAACTAGAGCTTGTTGAAGATGCTCAGTGGAACCTTTTTCCATCAACATGGGGCATGAGCTGAAACTCTAGGCAGCTCTGAATATTACACAGGCCATACTCATATTTTTATTTAAAATATGACAAAGGAAGCAGCATTCTTTCTAGACCTTAACTCAGTGAACTTTCTTAATTTCTCTACTGTGGAGAAACACAGCACTCTCACACTTTTGTTGCTGCTTGCAACTAAGCTGAACATCAAAATCTGGACCCTAGTTAATAAGAAAGCTTGTATACTTCAATTACTGCTTTGACTGTGTTCTGGAGCTAGGTAGAACATACTTCACTTGTAGCTTTTTTGGTACTGGTTCTAATATGAAGGCATGATGTGGGTCCTACAGCTCATAGTCTAGCCTTGGTAATAACTGAGGTTCACTGTTGAGGTGGGGGGGGAATGCAGAAAGAACAACAAACTCTCCAATGTATCTTGCTGTGTTCTTTGGTAACAGGGCAAGCCAAAGATGATAAGGAAAATTGACTGCAGTTTTGTGTTTGAGTGGGAAACTCCAGTTGTGTGTCCTGATAAAGTGAAAACTTTAGGATGCTCTGTGACTGATGAACAGCTACACTATACTTTTAACCTGACGAGCCTTTCTGGAAGATCATTCGAGGTAATGCCTTCTGATGGGGTGTGGGTTTTTTTTTTGTTTTTTTTTGTTTGTTTGTTTGTTTTTTAATTGCTTATTGCTATCAACATTTTAAAACTGAAGCAGAGGTTTCTTTTAAGCATCCTGGGGTGTGAGACAAGACTGAAGTGTGTACTGCAGCTGTGGTCAGTGTTGATATTTGTTTGGCCTCTGACAGAGGGAATAATATTAGAGGGAATAACATTAAAAATCTGATGTTTTTGAGAGGTAAATTCATGGATATACTGATGGGGAACGGCAGGAGAAATCTTCACCTGTGGCAGAATCCTGAACATGAAAACAAGTCTGCTGAACAGACTATATATATCCTTGGTCCTATGAGTGTACTTTATCTGCAACTTTGCCATATTAAGGAAGGCCAGATGTGCAGAATTAGTTATCTTATTTTCCTCCTGCATTATGCAAGTACTGCATGAGACTTGGTTTATAAAGCACTCATGTGGTTCTTTGTTAAGTATTGACTCTAAGCTCTGAGGCAGCCTTGTTTGTGATGCTTCTGGATGTCCACACAGGTATTTTCTGGATCCAACAGTTACCATGTTGGTGTGTGCAGTAAGGCAGCAGACTTGCCCCAGGGAAAATGCAAAGATGGGGCAGTGTGTCTGACATCTGAAAGTGGTGTGTCATCTTTTGGAAACATAAAGGAAATGAAAATGGACTATAGCCACCAGGATGAGACAGTCATCTTGCAGTATACAGGAGGTGATCGGTGCCCTCCAGGTGAGATTGAAGCAGACCCATTCTTTATGTAAAAACTTGTCAGCTTTTTTTACCCTTAAAGTATGAGGTTTTGTTATGATAGGAGGGAAGCAATATGGGTTTTGCATACATGAATAGAAACATGTAGTTTTGTTAAATCACATGCACGATGCTAACCTGCAACATCAACATGTATCTCCTAGAAAAGAGAATGCGACTTTTCTATAGGGATGATTGCAGCTAATTGTACACTACATCCTAGTTTTCTGATTGGGTTTAGACTCAATGTTCCAGTTTTTCTGTTGTCTGCCTCTGCCTATGACTTTTCTTTAGTATTGAAGTACAGGCTTTGGATATTGTCCTGAATATGGATATGCCTGCTATTCTACTGTGTTTTAAGAGGATATACCTTTCCTTCTCAGTGACTGAAAAGGGAGAGCTTTGTGTGTTCCCCTTCAAGTACAAAGGGAAGACCTATGAGGAATGTATTACAGAAGAAAAGAATAGACCATGGTGTGCTACAACTGAAAACTACCAGGGAGATAGAAAGTGGGGATTTTGTGGTAATGGTAAGAACTTCCTATACTTCATGTGCAAAGATCTGAGCTAACACTGGGAGTTAGCCTTTATGATGCCAGGCAAAAGACATCTGGTGCAATACAGTGGAAGCAGAGGGATAGGAGTGGGCAAGACAAGGAATCTATGGGACAAACCTGACTTTACTCAAGTGAGTGAGCAAAATATTTCTGAAAGAAGAAGTTCAAGTCATAAGTGATGACTCTGCTTTGATGGACATCAGTTGTTTTGGAAGGAACACTACTTTCTAAAAAGCATGAAAGCTAACATAGGGAATAAAATTGCTAGTTAAAGTGTTTGTGCCTATTTGCTATCTGAAACAACACCTGATTAAAATTTTTGTTGATACTGCACAATTGCTACACTAAAATCCATACATGCCTGAAAGTGTCTTGCAAAAATTTTTTTTTTCCCTAACCTTCCCCCCTTATAGCAACTGCAAGAAGGGAATCTACCATTATCTTCACATGTGATGAAAACGCTGGTGTTGGGAGACCGCACCTTCTGAGTGAGACACTTGGCTGTGCTGTGACATTTGAATGGAAGACTCAGACTGTTTGTCCTCCCAAGAAGATGGAGTGCAAGTTTGTCCAAAAACACAGAACTTACGACTTGAGAATGCTCTCTTCCTTGACGGGCTCATGGATCTTTTTCCACAATGGGAACTCGTGAGTAATGAGCAACTCCCAGGGAGCAGCTTGCTAATCAATACAGTTGAAGTTGTAATGTGGCATAGTACTTCTGTTTGGTCCCTGTTCATAGTCTGTTTAAATTGCTGACAGTGTCTTAAAACTGTCGATGCTTAACACTGCATGTAGACAAAAAACCAGAAAGGAACCCATTTTATCTGAAGAGGATGAATAATTACTGCCTGCATCCTCACTGCTTCCCTCTATTGGTAACCCTTTTTAAAGGATGAATAAGCCTAAACTAAAAGCTTTTTAAAGGCTTTCTATTTAAACTGCTGTCTTAAAGTAATTTTGTAGTTTAAATGCAATTTTTTTTTATTCTAATTGCGTTGAACAAAAATCTTAATGACTTAGTTGCTGTCTTTTGATTCAAGCGTGTAACTTTTTGTCTAAAGTTTAAGTAGGGCTTTCCCCCCTGCTGTTCCTCTAAGTATCAATTTAGAGGAAAATATGAATGGCAGGAAGTCATCAACCTCTCCAGCCTCCCCACTCCAGCTAGCAAATAGAAATGAACTGGCAAGGATGAGAGCATCTAATTCTAAACATGATAAACCATGGGGTAGCAAAACTGTTTCATTCACTGCCTTGCTACTAGTTCCTCTGTTCTAATAAAACTTAACTGGTATAGCTCCAAAGAGATGCTGAATTTAGGATAGTACTATAACCTTCATAGCTGAAGAAACTTTTGGGCATTTCTTGACTCAGTTCCAATTTCTTGTTTTGACCTAGGTCAAAACTAACTAGTGAACTAATCTGGTAAATGATCAATTTTTTTGCACAGAGTCACTTACTTGAAAATGATGGTTAGAAGTAGTCTGCTAAACCTTAGTACATGCTTTATTCTGTATTTAATTTCTTTGAACATGGCTAGCTTCCCATGAGGATTCTAAAGTTTGTCTCGCTATGTCAGTTTAGCCTAAATTAATTTTAAAGTTTTGTCTACCATGTTCTCTATAGGTACTATGTGAATCTCTGTCAGAGGGTACATGAAGGACCCACAGGCTGCTCGGAAAGAGCCAGTATTTGCAGGAAAAGCAACAATGGAGATGTTCAAGTTCTTGGACTTGTTCATACACAGAAGCTGAATGTGACAGGTAGGGTTACTTTTTGTTCCTGTATAGAGCTAGAGATGGCTAAATCTTAAAATCTAGCTATAGTGGTTCTTAAATTATGGTGAAGCCTTTATTTTGAAATATCTTTACCAGTAAATCCTCTGTTTAAAAACAAAATCAGTAAATGCTACTACTCAAAAGTGGTGTTAAGCCATGAGAAGACACTGAATTAAATAAACAGTGTTGTCATTAAAGCTGTAAGAAGTGAATTGTCCATCTGAACATCAAGAAATACTTTTTTACTGTGAGGGTGATCTAGCACTGGCACAGGTTGCCCAAGGAGATTGTGGAGTCTCCATCCTTGGAAATACTCAAAAGCTATCTGAATATGGTCCTGGGCAGCCGACTCCAGGTGACCCTGCTTGAACAGGGGGGTTGGACCAGATATGACCTTCAGAGGTGCCTTCCAACCTCAACCAGTCTGAGATTCTGTAATTGTGGGAGGGGGAGTTATATTTGTTCATCCTGTTTTGAAAGACTTGTTCTATGTCCACTAACTTCTTCAATTAAAGCAGCATGTGAAAGATGACTAAATGGCTGCACTCTTGAGGAATAAAAAAACCCTCAACCTTACTCAATTTTTCAGTTTAAAGAATACTTTTTTAAATTGCTGCTGACTCTGTGAAATTGAGAGAAATTTTCAATCCAGCTACAAAACCAATGGGATGTATTACATGTGTTTATTACCTGAGTTTGTTTATAAATGGATATCTTCATTTCCTCTTATGTTTAAAAAATGATGTCTTAAATGTAAACTTTTGTTATGGCCATACTGGTGACCTGAACACAGGGTACGATGTAAATAAAAAGGTGTTTGAGGAGTGATTTTTTAAATGATCATCAGTGTGAAGGCCTCAAATTACTGAAGTGCTGCAATTGATATATGGTCTATGTAGGGGCAGGGGGAAAATCCTAGAAGGTAATCTAAAATAATGAAGTCTGGAGAATGAGCAAAGGGAATTTCTGACAGTTGCTTACAAAAACCTTGAGTGTCACCACTTTTTCTCTTCTAGGTGATACAGTGTATATTAGTTATTCCAGTGGGCAGGAATGCAGGAAAAACAAGAAAGTAACAACAATTATAGAACTGAAGTGTGCAAAAACAGTTGGCATGCCCATGCTGCAGAGGTGAGTTACAAATTAACATACCACTGATCTTCATGGTTTATTCCTTTGTACCTCTCTAGTGAACTGTAAGTCTCAAGGCAGTGACTGTCTGTTCTGTTGGATAGTCCCTAAGATAATCCTTGGTCTGTACTTGTAAGACATGGATCTTCTGGAGTTTCTGCACCTGTTCACTTCCATAAACAATTGTATTCTGTATTTATCTTAAAATTTCTGGGCAAAAACATTAAACATTGTATTTCCAAATTAGATCTGACAATGACTGGGATGTTGTTTTCAATGTCAGTTGTAATACAACCACTCTTTGCTCAAAATCAATTTAGTAGAGAACATTTACTGTAGGTAAGTGATTGAGCTAATAAAATATGGTTTATTGTTGCCTCAATACGGATTATTTAACTAGAAGTTGTCCAAGGTGAGGTATATATGCATGATCACAAATACTAAGAAAGCTTGATGGCATTTTGCTCAGTCTTGTTTTGGTGAACTGTATATTGCTTGTAGAATTCTGAAACTGAGCAAGATGCTCTGTATGAATCAAAAGAACTAGGCAGCAAAATCTGACTAGTTTATACTCCTTGTCCTAGTTAAACAATGTGCAGCACATTAAACCTGCCAAGAGCAGCATGACATGTTTGTTAGCTAAAATATTCTGATAAAACCCTCTGATACACTGTGTGACTTCTGGAAATTTTGAAGTAGGAAGTTCAAGTGCAGCCAGGGTTTTTTAGGTCTTGGAACTGCAAAAAAGTGCAGTGCAACTCAAGTAGCTTTTTGAGTGCTACTTGACAATTTCAGCTTACTTTTGGCATGATGCTTAGACAGCACATTCCCACACATGGGTTAGCAGCAATGTGTCTTCCCTTTCTCAAGATACTAAGCACTTTTTACTGTTCCCTAGAGTCATGAGTTGTGTCTGTTATTTGGTAGGATTGATGAAGAAAACTGTGCTTACTACATCACTTGGGATACACGTGCAGCTTGTGCTGTGAAGCAGCAGGAGGTGGAGGTGCTGAATGGAACAGTTATTAATCCTGCAACTGGGAAAAACTTCTCTTTAGGGGATGTTTATTACAAGTAAGTAAAAAAACCCAAACACCCCCCCAACTAAAACAACAAAACCCCAACAACAACCAAAAACCACAGTACCATAGAACTATACTGCAAGAAAAGAGAGCTTGGTGTGAATATTCTGTTGCCTTAACAGTTCTTAGCTGTCAAGTGGAAATAGCACTAATTCACCTTGTACCAATGACCGACTTAAAGGCCTGATTAATAGTGCGGCTCACAGCTGGGCCTATAGCTTTAAGCATGTCCACGTGTACTCAAGACTAGTTTAACGCCTGCACATACTCACCTTGATGTTATATCTCTTTATTGTCGGTTATTGATCTTTTCCATAGTGTGTAGACATTAGTTCAGTGCCACAGAACCTGATTGAGATTGAGAGGCTAGAGTACTCCTTGGCTTTTTACATAAGACCTCTTTTCCTGCTCAGACAATCTATATGAAAGTAGGAACCCATGCTTCAGAAGCCTTAGAAGGACAGCTCTGGAGGAGTCATAGAATGATCAAGCATGACTGAACTCAGGAAAGGGAGGGGAAGACCAGCAGTTACACTGACTGTGCTACACATTGCACGTAACTCTGGTCCAGAAACTCTGATAAACTACTATATTTAACATCAGTGCTAGTGTTATGGAGGGAAATCTGCCCATACTAGTGTTACGGGAAGAATAAACTCTGCTTGAAGGGCACAAACTATTAGTGTGCAGGATTGGAGTAACTGAGTAGAAGTGTTGTGAATAAACCTGCTGTGCAAACATAGTGATAGCAATGCAAGTGTACAGAAAAAAACCAAAAATCAAACAGGCCTGGATGAAGGGGGAGAGGAAGTCAGGACAAAAACTTGGTGTAATGTGAGATTAAAGGCAAGTCATATTTGAGCAAGCTCAGCCTTCAAGCAGGTGGCTAGAACAAATAGCTCTGAATCTCAGAGCATTCTCACTCTGACCAGCAATGTGAAGGGATACAATTGTAAATAGTACTTAGGTAACACTTAAGGTAGAACTAGTTACCCTTCTGGAGAAGACAGCTAAGCTACGCTATTTATCATAGCTACAGAGCACACAATATGGTTCCTATGGTCAGTAGGCTAGCTTGTGTATGAGCTGCTGAATCATGCTTTTGTCTCCAGTTTGTCTTAATCCTTTGGAAGTATTTACATGTTCATATACCCATTGAGGGCAATATAACTAGAAAAGTTTGCTTTTTGTGCTTTCTTAGAAAGATTATGTTTATGCTAAATGTAATCCTCATTTGTAAAGTTCAGGAAGGAAGCCTCAGTCCTGCCTCTTTTTGGTTGCTGAATCAGTCACTCTAACTTGCTCTGGAATCAACCAGTGGTAGCAACTATCGCTGTTGCTGGTCTTATGTCTTGGGAATAACCTAAATATGTGAATTTAGACTTAAGGATAGATGTGCCCTCTGTTTCTTCAGGTTGTACACAGCTTCTGGTGACATACGGACAAATGGTGATAAATATGTGTATGAAATTCAACTTTCTGGTATAAGAAACTCAAGTTTCCCAGAATGCTCTGGAGCAAACATCTGCCAGGTTAAAACTAATGAACGTCGCTTTCGGAGAATTGGTTCTGCTAGAAAAGCTAAATATTATGTTGAGGGTAAGTACTTGCTCATTAGCCAGAATTGCTTGATGCTCTGTGTGAATTGCTTTGTCAGAAAATGGTTCTTGTTTAACAACATCTGTGCTAATCCCTTTCTGTAAAGGTATCCAGAGTCAGTCTAGCAGAATTTAGGTTGTTTCTTTTCTCATTGTGCAAGCTCAATTGCACATGTGGCCTTAATAGGGTTAGGGTTTGACACTTGCTGAAAGACTTTGGTAGAAACAATGCAAGACAGAAGACTTGGTTTTCTGTTTTCCTCTGTGCCTGTGATGCATAAGCAATGATTTCCTTTATCTAGCTACTTTTTCTTGTGGAGAGCTTAGCCCACTCTTCCATAGCAACTGATGGGATCAGCTACGTAAAAGTATAAGCTCACCTGCAGATACTGCAGAGTGTAAGCTGTTACTGCAGAACAAATACGTAACTTTCCAGGGTCTAGTGTTAATAGAGTGTTCTCAAGGAAGTAGTAAACTATAAGGTTTTCTTCTCGTTGTAGATGATGACTTGGATGTCATATTTTCATCAGACTCCAGATGTGGTAAAGATAAATCCAAGTTTGTGTCTTCAACCATTTTCTTCCACTGCAGTCCACAAGTAAAGGAAGGCATCCCTGAATTCCTTCATGAGACAGCAGATTGCCAGTATTTATTTACCTGGTACACATCTGCTGTGTGTCCATTAATGTGAGTAGTTAACTGTTTTCTGAAAGCAGCTGTTGTCAGCATTTCTCAGCTAAACGCTTGTTTGTGTTTGTTCATCAGTGATTGTGAAAGAGACTCATAGATAGATGGAATTGATGTTCATGTATGTAATGTTCCCCACATTGACCACTAAGTAAAAGCTTGCTGAGTTGATCTGGACCTAAAGCTGCTTGTTTGCATGGGAAATGGAGAGGCATGGTGGAATCAATATTGTTGTTCTCACTAAGTAAAACCTACTGTAGCTAACAGATCATGGTGTTTGATGTTACCGAGAGGAGTAACCGGTATTTGGGTAAGGTTTTTTGTCCTCCTTGCCTTACTGTCTGGAAAACTTTAAAGCCATGGCAAAGACGGGCCTTCCCCTCTATCTGCCTACTTCTTTAGGCTGGAGTGAAAATCATTACAGGTCTTAGAGGAGTAATGAGGTATTTCTGCAATTAATTATGATCAGCTTATCTAGAGATCCAGAAAGGAGTAATGAGGTGGCAGTGTAAAAAGCAGAGTGACTGTATCTAGGTGCTTTCTGGCATTCTTGACACATGGGCAGCCTCACTGCGAAGAATGGAGTGACTACTTCTAGGACTGTTTGCTTTCTGGCTGCTAGCTTGAAAACACAGGGAAACTGTTTGTTTATTCTGGCTTAAACAGGCATTAGCTGTTGAGGTCTGTGTAGTGCTGTAGTCAGTTGAAAGGTAAATAATCGCTGTAGCTTTTGCAGCTTGCTCAGGTGCAGGTTTGGTTCTAAAATAGCAGCTTTGTGTGGATACTGCTGCTGTGTAAACTCTAGAGTGCCTAATCATGCACTTCAGCCTTGATTGTAATCAGTTTTATGCACTGTTGGAAGGCATACCAGCATGTAGGCACAGTATATACATTTTTTTTTTTCAGTGGTTTTTACTTAGAATGAAATGCCCTGAATTCAGTTCTTTATAGCTGTTAGTTAGGACTGACAGGATGGTGTAGAGTGTTTAATTTCTTTGAATCTGCTGTTCCTAATCCAGTTTGATGCAACTGGTCAATAGGTCTTACCTGTCATTTTCTTCCCAATTTTATGTTATTAGATTAACCGATGATCCAAGAAGCAATGAGCACCAGACTGATCAGGAGGCCCAAGTACATAAAGGCCTTTCAAGGAGAAGTCAGGCTGTTGGTGCTGTGCTGAGTGTCCTCCTGGTTGTTCTCACTGCATGCCTAATAATCTTGCTGTTCTACAAAAAAGAGAGGAGGTAAGAAATGATTGGGAGGCTTTAGAAGTGTCTCTGGTGGGACTTGATTTCCTCAGTGAAAGGGAAGTAGTGAACTTTAGAGATTTAAGTTCTGTTTTTCTGTTGGCAGCACCAACTGTCAAACCACTGGTTTTTTTTTTTCTAATTCCTCATTACTGTCTGAAGATCCATGTAAAGAGTGCTGGAGTACACAGTTGAATTGGGGTAGTCTCCATTGTGCACAATGGCTAATTTAGGAGGATAAAACTATGTGACAACGTTGTTAGTATTTGATATCCCTCTCCTTTTATGGTGTCAAGCTGGAAACATACAATAGCAGCAAGGAACAAGTACAAGTCCTGCTGATTCTCTGCTTTCCAGACAAGTTTGGATTTTTTTCCCTTGGATATAAAGGCCAGAGGTGTTTCAGAACAGTCACCCTGACACTGTGATAAGGGGGAAGATGTACATCATCATGGACTGAATTTTGTCAATTTGAGTGGTTCAGGGTCAAGTGTCACTGCGATAGTTTGCAGCTTGCTTGGTGAAATGCTGTATGTTGATGGTAAAGATCCAGTGAAGAAAAGTGATGTCTAACAAGGGGAATACAGTCTCCCTAATGCAGTATTCTTCCCCTTCTTTAGGGAAATTGTAATAAACAAGATAACGAACTGCTGCAGAAGAACATCTGGTGTTTCCTACAAATACACAAAGGTAATACAGTGGCAAAATCAGAGGTTTTGTTTCTTGTCAAGTTTTCTTAATATGAAGCTTTTATTAATAAATAAATAACCCTCCTTAATTCCTAGTTCCTTCAGTGCATGGAAACCATACTGTGTGGCTTCAGAAAGCCGTGTAGCTGAGATGTCTACATTTATATTGTGAAATGGGAAAGGAAGATAGAGCTGAGGAAACGAAGAACAGTCCATAAATAGCCAAATAACACATAAATGTACAGGAAGAGAAAAAAGTGGTTTGGACGTAGTGAAAAGCAGTAGTAACAGGATGCTATTGCAGCATTACTATCTCAGGACTAAGTTAAACCCAAGGCCATGTGTGGTGTGGGGTCTGACAGTTGGGGAGATCAGTGTGTGGCAGAGTCTAGAGCGGTATATACAGTCTCCTCTTGCCTTTTTTTTTTTTTTTCTCTCTTCCTTGCAGATAAACAGTGAAGAAGAAGCTAATGAGAATGAAACAGAGTGGCTTATGGAGGAAATTGCAGCACCAAATCAACGAACAACAAAAGGAGGGCAGGAGAATGGTCACATTACTACCAAGTCTGTTACATCTGAAACCTTTACCTCTCTTCATGTGGATGACCTGGACAGTGAGGATGAAGTGTTAACCATTCCAGATGTAAAGATTCAGACAGGAAGAGGACTAGACAAGAGCAAGCACCCACAAAAGAAGCCACTCAGTCTTGGAAGTGATGACAAAGCTTATTTGCTGAATGGGGGAAAGGAAAAGAAAGCAAAAGCCAAGCCAGGCCAGCAGCAGGCACAGAACTCTACAAATACAGTATCGTTTCATGATGATAGTGATGAGGACTTGTTGAATGTTTAATAACCCCTCTTGTGCCTAATCAAATATATATATAGAGATTATATATAACGGGACAACATTTCCAACCAAATATGAGGACTTCAGCCTGAAAAGATTTTTCTGAATTTTGCCTTTAACAAGAAACCATTGAAAAGGGAAGAAGAGAAAGATTTTTGGTTGTTTACAATGATCTGTTCAGTAATGACTGGATTTCTAACATCCAGTTGGCTGAGTTATGTTGACTCTCTCTAGCCAGGACACTTTTTATTTTTTAAGCCTCAGCATAGATGTTAAATGCTTGCTTGAAAAAGAGAAACCTTTGAAAGGAGATGGTTAAGGCTCAATGAAGCCCCTGGCTCCTGAGACTCAAGTTATCTGACTACTAGCATTTTAACTCCTTGTATTTATTGATCCTCACTACTCAGGTTTGCTTAATAGCAACATGTTCTTCCTGCCGGCAGGGTATTATTCTATGGGTTCACCCATCGTAAGACAAGGAAAAATATAAGTTGTGTGTGTTGGGATGATTTGATGTAAATTTTGGAACTGGTATAATTTATCCTGTAAATTTGAATATCCATTCTAATTTAAACAGATCATTGGTTCAAAGGTATTGACTGAAAGGTACAACTCTGTATAGCTTTAGCCTGAAATGGTTGCTGTTCTTTGCATGATATTTTTTTGGTACTGGTCACATGACTGACTTCATCAGTATTTGCCTAAGCAGCTGACAAGCACCCAAAGATTTTCTTTTCTCGTAGATTATGGCTGGACTAGGCCGACTGCACAGAGAACCAGAGCGTTCAAGGACATAGAGGCAGAATTCCTACAATACAACCTGCGCTGCCCAGTTTGTCATCACCAAGAAAAAAGCGCAACAACTAGAGGAGCCCTTGTTGGCACAATTCCTCTCTCTGTTATTAATTACAAGGAAAAAAAAAATTGGGCCAATGTTTTCTGATAGCCTAAGTTCTAGTTCTTATGCTACGGTCCTGGCCACGGTCATTGATTTGAAGTGTTGCTGGCAATGAAGGCAAGTCAAATTTCCTCTAGCAGTCTTGCTTTTCTCTAGGTGTTTCATAAATTAACTTACGGGCAATGATAGGGTTTCAAAGCATCGTACAAGTACATGCATTGGTCAGAACTTTTTGAAACTTTTCGTTGTTCCTTTTGGCTGGCTTATTCAGTTTCAACAATGGTTTCTTTTTATAAAAACTCCATTTTGAATCAAAATAGTGTAATATAAAGTATTCAGCAATTTCAATAAAAGATACGAAGTGGGTATTCCAAATCCCACATCTCAAGTCTGGAATCCTCCTTACACTAGCCTGTAATGCTGCTCATCAGCCTGGTGATACCCTTTTTTGCTGTGATAGCTACTATCGTAATTGCATCACTCAAAATGAGAACCGATCTTTGACAAAGATCGGAATATATGGGTAAGCCCCAGTGGTCTATTCTTTCTTTTATCAGACTTCGGTTTTCTTCCTCTTGTACTGTAACCAGTGAAGCTGTGAATCAGTTTGGCTAAAGCTGCATTGTCATACTTAAAACAAAAGCAGCATTTTTCGTATTTAGCATTAGGTTAATTTGGGGAATGAGAGGCTTGACAGTGTATTTTTAATACGGTCAGTTACCATTGCAACAGTTCTCTCAATGGATTTTGAAGAATGCTGCTTCCCTTCCCCAGGTCTTCAAGGCTGGCACCTTGGAGTTGTTTGATCCATGAACCACTGCATGAAATGACTTCCCACGTATTAAGGCATAGCACCACATGGTCTCTTCATTGTGACTGTGCATAATGCAGCTTAGGTAGAACAGAGCTACTCTGGGAGTGCTTATCTGAGCAATATCAATGATGTATTTCTAATATGCAGCTGACAGCTGTGAGCGACTTCAGTGCCTAGTCTTGGAAGTATTGCTCGCTTTTTGTCTAGGCGTTTGTAGGTAGGCTGACTGAATCTTACCTTGTTCAGAGCTGGATGCATGGCTTGCTTCACCAGGCTATTTTTCCAGTAGAATACCCTGCTTAACCATAGGGAGGCAAGTATTAGGAGAATAGTGGGGACCAGACGAGTAAGTACAAAGAGCTGGGCCAGGAGCAGAAACCCTGCCAGTCAACAGCGTGTCTCCCCGGTCAGCGAGCCTCTGAGACACCCACCTGCGTGGCACAGTGCCACCCAACCCCTGTCTGGACTGCAGGGAGAGCGGTGGGAAATCAGGGAAAAAGGCCCGCTCCGGATCTAACTTTTTTAGTTCATGTGGAACGTAGGCACACCATTACCAACTGGTTAAACAAAACTGCTAGGAAAGAAGCGATGCGAGGGGTTTTTGGGTGTGTTTTTTAAGATGCAGGCTTTGATTTTTGGTTTCCTTGGCCTCGGTCGACTGCGCGCATCCTCCTGCAGAGGGAGGCTGGGGGGGCTGGCTGCGAGCGTGCCGGCTGCTGCGCGCTTGGGTGTCCCTGTCCCCCTCCCCAGCCCCACACGGAGCCTTTGCAGCCACAGGGGCGAAAGTCTGGTGTGGGCTGATGCTGTGCTGGGCTCAGGGTAACACAGCCCTAAGTGGCTGCGGGTGAGGAGTTCTTGTTACCTTGCTTCAGCCATTCCTGCCTGAGAAGAGAGGGTCGGAGAGGAGGGCGCACAGCTGTGGGATGCAGGGAATGGAGGGCTGGTCCACAAAGCAGCTTTCACAGCTGGTTAGGTCACTGTTGCTCTGCTGGGTAGCGAGACCAGGTGAAGAACTGGTTCTGTTTCTGTCCCTGGGCCAGAAGTGCCTTTTAACTGGTTTATTTTTTTGGAGTGTATTGAGAGGAGGTCTTCAATTTTTTTTGCCTGGTTGCCTAAACTGTGCAAGTCACTTTTCAGACCATTTTTCACATTTTTTCCATCTTTAAAATGTTACATGCACTTATGTTTTTCTTTCTGATGGAAGTAGCTGTTGCCAGCAAAAGGGGTTGGAGTAGCAAGTGTCTATCCACAGACAGTATGAAGTATCATTGGAGCCTGATATAACTGAATTTTTTTGGGGGTGCCCCACAATGAATTCTACCGAAGGTCTTACAGGTGTTCTGCGGTAAGAAATAGCTGCTTCGGCTGTAAGTGTTTTGTATTATGGCTTCCCAAAGCTATTCCCACTGTGTAATTCCTTAGTGAATGCTCTTTATCTTTCTTATCACTGCAAAAATGTGGTCAGCTGAAAACTGTGTTCCCTGGTGTAGGTGGGAGAGGTTTTCCTTGGAAATGAAGGAGTGTGGAGAGTGAGGGTGGCTGTGAGGGTGAGACATACATGATACTGGATTTTGTGGGGGAAGCTGTTCCTTTACCATCATGTGGCTCAATGTGGAGACACTTGTTTCACAGTGTACTTACCTATTCTTTATGGAACCTGGCTGATAAGCCTTGTTCGTGTGTTGTGCCCAGCAACTGCTACACTGAACTTTTCATTTACTCGCATGTTGGTGGAATTTTCCATCCTCACTTGGCCCTTAAAATGCTGCTTCTTTGAGGAGCTGGTTTGGCTAATAAAGAAACCCCCAAATGTTGTGGCTGTTAGTGGCTTTTCTGGAGAAAAGGAACGTATGTGCTCTAGGGGTTAAATGCAAATTCTCCGTGGGTGAATTAAGGTCTGATTTCAAATGAAACCTAAAAAATAAAGCTTGCAACATGTAGTTTAATAATTTATGGAGTTAGTCTTGACTTTTGGTCAAATGTCTTTGTTACATTTAGTTGGCAGCAAAGCTATTTAAGTATCAGTGCTGCAGAGAAGACCTAGATGAAGTTTTTGGCGTGGTTTTGATGCCAAAATGCCAACCCTAGATGACATTTTGGAGAACGTTGGAGAATTTGACAGGTTCCAGAAGCAAACCTTCTTTGTCCTGTGTTTGCTTTCTGCTGCCTTCACCCCGGTGTATGTGGGTGTCGTCTTCTTCGGGTTCACCCCCGAGCATCGCTGCTTCAGTCCCGGGGTGGCCGAGCTGAGCCAGCGGTGTGGCTGGAGCCTGGAGGAGCAGCTGAATCACACTGTTCCTGAGTGGGGCGGCCACGGGGCCGGTTTCGGCAGCCGCTGCAGGAGGTACGAGGTGGACTGGAACGCGACGGGCGTCAGCTGCACCGACCCCCTCGGCAGCCTCGTGGGCAACCGCAGCAGCGTCCCCCTCGGTCCCTGCCGGGACGGCTGGCTCTACGACTCCCCGGGGACCTCTCTCGTGACCGAGGTAAAAACAAACACCCTCCTTCCCTTGGCCCCTCAGTTACGGACACGCTGAGGGACGCGGGAGAGGATTGGTGTAGCCTCGGCTGGGTTAAAAGGACGCCTGCTTACCTGGACGAGGGATCCTCTTGCTGCGAACTTGCGCAGGGTGCTTTGCAAGCTGGTTTCCCTCTGCCTTTCCTGTGGTGTGTTGCCTTGGCTGCTCAGGAGGCTTCTCCCTCCAGCTGGGCAGCAAGCATATTTCAGCAAATAAATCCCCAGGTAGATAAAGTCCAGTTCTGAACGCAACTCCCGTCACACGAGAGGTCCCATTGGTGGAGGTGTGTAAACAGTGTCTATGGGGGAGCAGCGGCTCGCGGTGCTGCGAACAAAACCTGCCGATCCCCGAGCAGGCACGCTGCGCGGACCGCCCGGTCTTCCTGGGATCCGTGCCCAGATGTGAAGGTCTTGATTGCTTTTTCTTTTTTTTTTTTAAATGAAGAAAGTCTTTTGAAGTTTGTTTCAAGTATGATTGAATGACTATGGGTGGGGGAAAAGGTAATCACCTCTTAAAATTAAACAGCTTAATCCAGGAATAAATTGCAGAAAATCTGATGGCTGTTTTGTGTTCTCAGAAGATGTGTGAATAAGCTGAAAATGGTACTTAAGCTACTTAGGGTACTCTACGGTTTTAGGTGCCTTGACTTTAAAAACAAATCAGTATGTGGGGTGACAAACTTGATCTTGTGATAGAAAGTTCCACCAAATTTTTAAACATGGCGGAAGTCAGGATTCTTTCCCCCATATATCTAACACAAACACAGGTAAAGTCCGTGCCCTAGCAACTTCAGCATTTATAGTTTTGTAGGAGGTTGGAGCTAGATTTTAGGCCATGTACTGTAAGTGTACTTCTTTAAGCAATGTATGGACTATGTGATATTAAAGTGAGGAAGTGAAACACCTCAAATGGAGGGTGAGCCAGGACTTGTACGAAGCAACAGCACAGCCGGCACATCTCGCTGCAAAAGGCTTCAGCAGATGCTGTGGTCCAGATTCCCCCCACCATGATCTCTTAAAATTGTGGGAAGCTGAAAATGTGCAGTCTGTGTGGACACGTGCAGCCACGCTCTCCCATCAGTGGTCTTCCCTTTTCTTCTGAAAGTGGTGCAAGGCCAGGCCCGCAGGCTGCTTATTCCACAGGATAACCAGAAATGTCACGTGCCTCTGTGCGTTTTGGCAATGTGTTTTGCTTCTGGATGTGACTGTTTCCGTGAAGGCTCTCAGACTCTGTTATGTTGTCCCTTGCTCTGGCAGCTAAGCAAGGGAAAGGATATAGCGCTGAGTAAAGCACGTTACTTTGCTCGAAGGAAAAATTTACATGTGGAAGAACATCCTTATGGGAAGCCCCACAGAGCATCAGGAGGAATATCTGGTTTTATGTTGATTAAAGATGCATAGCTTTAAATAAACCCAGCTACCAGTAGGATGGGAAGGGATTCTCAGTCATGTTAGGACTGCTTTTTGAAATAACTTATTCTCCAGTAGTTTTTAGGTTTATCTACTTAAGATAAGAGAACTAAGGCCAGGTGGCAACTTGTATGTATGTACCCATGCGGCATAAAGCTTGGCCCTGGATACAAAATACCTGGCCGCCAGACTCATTAGGCTGTAGGACAATTTGGTTGAGCAAAAGGCCAGCACAGAGAGAAAATGCTGTGGCTTTGGGTGCAGATGCAAATATCTCCTCCCACGCTCCTTCAGGGAGCCAGCGCTCCATGGGAAGCAGGATGAGGCAGGCTTCTGCAAGCATCTAGGAAACCTTTAGTGAAGGCATCACCCTTAGTCCTCAGGGGTCTGCAGGGGCTTCTGTGATGTGCGAGGGTATAAGACAACCAGAACTGCTTAGAAACGTTCACTACCAGCCACAAAACAAGCTGTTTGAAAAGCCCAGGGTGATCATCAGGTCCATGCTGATTTGATCAACAAGGCCTAACACAAATTAGGGTCCGGATCTTGACAGGTAGTAACTCAGTTATGTTCTTTCCAGTAATGAGAGATGAGGCACGAATGAGAAATACCAGGAAACTGCTCAAGGGCTTGATCCCGTTTTTAATGTTGGACACTTAATGAAATCAGTAGGGTTTCTGGGTGCTGATAAAACAGGCATTGACCCAGACACAAGTTTAAAATGTTAACTGAAGCGAAGGAGAGTTGTGGATGTGAGCCAGCTCCTCATTTCACTCTTTTGCCTCTAACTGTGGTTGCTCTTTTAGTTTAACCTGGTGTGTGAGGACTCCTGGAAGCTGGACCTCTTCCAGTCTGCTGTGAACGCTGGGTTTTTTATCGGCTCCATAAACATCGGCTACATAGCAGACAGGTATGTACGTGTGGGCTGACCGTAAACCCCTCTGACCTCCCTTATCAGCGTTCAGCAGCTGAGAGTGGGTAAAGGTAGAGAAAAGTTGTGCAACTGGTATCATCTGTGCTCTTCTCAAAATAAGGTCAATCACCTAGATGTTCAGGCACAGTATTAGGAGCCGAATACTCTGTCTCTTGGGTCATACCTGGTGATTTGCATGAATCTCTCCCGCTCTGCAAGTCCTGCAGAGCCTGCGAGGACTATTTTAGGACTATACAACCAAAACTCCCTACTGTGCCACACCGGAGCCTGGGGGGGTGTTAACCAAAGCCAGGAAATACTGGTTTGGAGCTTGGAAATCTCTTGCTTCCTCTGGAGAAACTTTGGCATCGTAGCCGCAGAGACTGCCAGGTAGATACAGCAGGAGTGCTGGTTTGGAAATCCCTGTGTCCTGGCATTCTTATCACCCCTGTTCAGAGCCAGCAGAGACAGCCACCCTTGCCCAGGCGGCCAGAGTTAAAACAAGAAAAAAATGCAAGCCCTTTTTCTGCCTTGTTCCCCTCCTGCCTGGGGAGTGTTAGTACAGCAGGCTCTGAGCTGGTCCAGCTGTGAAATGCAGCCTGCTCCCAGCAAGACCCATACATATAAGACTTTTGGGGATTAAGATTGGGGTATATAAATCTCTTACCCTGGTGCATGCAGACATATCAGAATCATAATATTAACCCATACTTATTTTTTAGTCCATTATAAAAAACAAATTACTAAGCTGCCTATTCTGAAATTCGGAGCTAACAGTCACAGCCCAAATACATGTAAATATGGGACTACTGCTGCTCTTTAACTTGGGAAATTTTTCTTACTCCAAGAAGCCTGAAAGCCTTTGTGGAATTGCAGAGCAATTAGCATAGTAATTTTTCAGGGAATTGAAAAGCAGAAAAGTGAGTAATGGGCTAAGAATAAAAGTCAGTATGCATCTATCCTTTGTATAGCACAGTTGGATTTGTTTTTTCCAAAGATGCAGAAGGCTCTTCCTACTTTAAAAAGTCTGTCTTCTCATGACCAGTGTTTTGCTTTACTCGTATTATCTTCCAATCCAGGTTTGGCCGTAGATTTTGCCTCTTAACTACAATTCTTGCAAATGTCGTCTGTGGAATCCTTCTGGTCTTTGTGCCCACCTACCTGTGGATAGTCATCCTCCGCTTCTTGCAAGGGCTGGTCAGCAAGGGCTGCTGGACCGCAGGCTACATCCTGGGTGAGTTCAGACCTTTTCCCAGGAGCGAGTCTGGCTGCAGAAGATGAAGAGAAAAAAAAACCAACCCAACAACAAAACAATGAACAAAAGCCATTTAAAAAATGCCTCCCGTGGTGTTTTACCAAGTTTTCTCCCTCTTTGACTTCTTGGGATTTTTTTAAAACAACTGTTGCTTCTCCCTAATGACAGCAGCCTTCAAAGCTCAAGCAGGCGGTGGTATATTAAGGCTGTTATCTTAAGATAGGCTTTCCCCTATGGTGCAGCTCCCCGTTGCAGATCTGGGCTCCTGGGTTCCTCTCCGTCCCCTTGGGCATCGGCTGGGGAAGGTGACAAACCCAGGGCAGACCGCAGCTGCTCCAACCCGGTTGCAGACAGGGTGATGACAGAGGAGGCCATTAAAGAAGCAGGCAGAGGGTGGGGAAAATTGGAAGCATTTTTATGACACAAAGAGCATTAAAGGGCAAACAGAGACTTTACAGCCTAAAAATAACCGAAGAACAGCATGTGCTTGCTGAGAAAAAGACAAGCTGTTTGGGTATCTGTGCACTTGTCTGAGAGGAGGCCAACCCGGGGGACTGCAGAGCAATGCGAGGAGCCAGGCTATGCTGGTGCTTCTCCCAGCACCTCGCACTGGTGGCGTCTGGCGGTGAAGCACGGCTGCGTGGCAGCGGGTTTGGGGCCAGCTCAGCTTTCTGGTGCGTGGTAGAGCTGCCAGGGACTTCTGGGGTGGAGTTCAGGCTCTTGTCAAAAAACCCCACCCCAATACCAAGCAATCACCGAAGCAGCAAATTAAGTATCTTAAATGCTGCCCAACAGAGCCTTATCTGGAGTAGGGTGTCAGGTGGCCCTACAGAGTAACTCCGAGTGACCCAGTTCACTGTGATGGTGATAAAGATATAAATGTCAATGCTCTAAAATGTTAAGTCTTTTAGTGGAGACATCTTGCTAATGCTGTTATCCACATATCTGATATAAATAAAATAAAAGCATCTAGACCACAGTCCAGACCATCTTCTGCCAAGACACAATTGTTCTCTTCTGTGCATATTCTAGACGCTTGCTTGGCCTCTTAAATATTTTCCTGGCACAAATGAATTCTTCATCACCTCTTCTGGGGAACTTTATGCCATTTTAGAGCATAAAATCCCTATCAGGATAATGACTTGTCCTATCCTGATATTTTCCCTCAGCTACACCTTGTTACTTCTGGATTCTCCTTGAAACTCTCATGAGAGAAGTCACCCAGAATCAGCCCCAAAGCTCCTTTAAACTTGTATCTTCTCCCTAAGGGTGGCCAATACTGAATGCTTAGGGAAGGGTAGAAGGACAGAGCAACCTTCTTGTTGCACTCTCCTGGGACACTTGTCTACCCTTCAGCTGGTTTTGGCTCAGTACTGCTGAGATGTCTTTGTGCATCGTTTGGCCAAGCAGTATTAGCTAATCCAAGGCTCCAAAATGCAGCACTTCCTTCAGTTGCTAAATAACTGTCTTCTGTTCTTTTTCTACTTGATTTGTGTTCTTGGAATCACAAAACCAGATGCAAAATTGTGAGTATGCTCGTGCCTGCCTGCTGAAATAGTTACTTTTAGCTCTGTATTAACAAGACTTAAGCTGTGGGTGCATCCTGTGATGTGCAGTTGCAAAGTGCAGATGAGTCGTGAAGCCATCCTGACCAGGAAGCTGTGTGCCATCCTCTGGTACCAGCATCTCTTATACACTTGGAGTGAGATGCAGGCTGAAAGGCTGCACTTAGAAAACAAAATATGATGTTTTATTATTGGGTTGGAGACGTTATGTAGGTCGGTGTTAGATTTTACAGCAAAGTCTATCTGTGCACTTTGAGGAATGTTTGATTTACTCAGATTTCTGTGATAGAGGACAGTACTGGATGCCTTAGGCGGGTGTAAGAGCAGGAAGAGTGTTTTCTCCTCTGCTGAGAGTTTGGGTGACAGAAGAGCAAACCTTCCTTTGTGAGCACCAGGGGATTTGCGTCAGGAGGCTTTCTGCTGGGAAGCCCAGCGTTACCGAGACAGTTTCTTCAGGGTGCTAATGCAGCTTTGGTCTTCCAGCGTCCCCGCAGAGCAAGTTACTGCTGCGCTGAGCGGTCGTGGCTGAGCTGTCCTTCACCTGTCTCTGTGTGTGTTTGCAGTGACAGAAGTTGTTGGTCCAAGGTACCGGCGGACGGTGGGCATCCTCTACCAGACGGCCTTCTCCGTTGGGCTCCTGGTCTTTGATGCCGTCGCTTACGCCATCCCTCACTGGCGGTGGCTGCAGCTCACCGTCACCCTGCCAAGCTGCTTCTTCCTGCTCTACTACTGGTAAACGAGCTTTCGTTGTACCTCTGCCCGCGACCTGAAAACCAGCTTCTCCTGCTTCCCGAGGCGAGATACTGAGGGAGATTTGGCACTGCTTTTCAGTTGTGCGTACCTCTTAGTGCAGAAAGGAGGTACGCAGCAAAAAGGAGAGGGAAATAGGAAGCTGACTTCTGTTTAAAAGAAAGACCGCTTTGAAAAACACTGAGAGAGAGTGGTTTAATATCATATACTATCTTCATGAAGCATTTCATAAAGGAAAAATAACACCTCAACATAATTTAGTGGATCCTACACTGACAAGATGGTTATTGAGAGATTGTTGGATGCTAACATAACTGTAACAGGTTGTTTACATGTTCTTTCAAGGAAAAAAATTGCAGCTTTTTGTGGTCCGACCAAAAGAAGGCACGTGGGTTCACCTTTATTTTGGATTCTCTCCTCTCTTTTTGATTGATATTTTTCAGTTTGAGTACTTTGGATTTGAGAAATTGTCTGGATGAGTCGAGAAGTTAGGAACAGTAGAAAGAGATTTTTCCATATTTGTGAATTGGTAAGCCAATTCTACCTTGTTTACTACTTCTTAACCTGTGATGGCACAATTGGAAAATGGCTCCGTAAGGGGAGCCAGTTTGTGGTCAACAGGCTGAATAAGATGATAGCATTACTCTCGCTCAAATCCCTTCCCTGATTTCTCTTTAGCAAACTCATCTCCGACTAAAGCCGCTACCACAACTGCTCCTCTTCCCATTTTGGCAGTGGGATATACTATTTTTCCTGATGGGGGTGGGGGGTGGAAAACACAAAACCCAACCAACCAACCAAAAAACCCACCTGCCTTTATTCAACCAAAGCAGTCTCTCCACAGTCTCCATACGTGGGAGCACTATGTAGGCTTTATGTTTTGGTATATAATAGCATCCACTTGTGTTGTAGGTGCCTTCCAGAGTCTCCCAGGTGGCTGATATCTCAAGGAAAAAATGACAAAGCTATGAAAATTGTCAGCAATATGGCTAAAAAAAATCGGAAAAAGATGCCTTCCCATTTTGAGGTGAGCTCAGGGTTTGCTTGTCCATGTAAGTAAGCATCACAACAGCTCCTTCCATCAGTTCCTCCCAGTAGAAACTTACTGTACTTTGTACTGGGTCTTCCACAGGACATTAAATTAGAAGAGGAAGATGGTGGAAAGCAGAGTCCTTCACTCATTGACCTTGTCAGGACACCACAGATGAGAAAAAACACGTTCATTTTGATGTACAACTGGTAAGAAGCTAACGTTGGAGGGCTGGTTTTGAAGCTCTGGTTTTGAAGGCTCCAGCAGGACACAGACCTCTGTTCTCCGACTGACTAACAAAGCCAGGATGCTCTCCTCTGCCTAGGTTCACAAGCTCTGTCCTCTACCAGGGGCTCATCATGCACATGGGAGTAGCTGCTGGGAACGTGTACCTGGATTTCCTCTATTCTGCGCTTGTCGAGTTCCCAGCCGCCTTCATCATCATCGTCACCATCGACCGTGTCGGGCGGCGCTACCCCTGGGCTGCGGCAAACCTGGTGGCTGGGGCCGCCTGCCTTGTCACAGCCCTGATCCCAGAGGGTGAGTCGCCCGGGAGCAGCACCCTCCTCTCCCTCCCTTCCCCTGAGGTCCGGCCCCAAGGGTCCGCAAACCCACGGCTGCTGCCGGGTCCTGCCTCCCTGACTTTTAGCGGTGCTCCTCGTGCTGCAGAAGTGAGATGAGGTCGATTTGTAGGACTGCTAATCATAAATCTGAAAGCACCTGGGTCCCCCGTGCAGCTTTGGGAGGGTCCCTGTGCCACAGCTCACGCGGAGCTGACTGTTCCCGTTCCCTCATTCACACAGGAGAAACTAGGCCCCTTAAAAACATCAAGTGATACGGGATCAGAGGTCCCCCTAAAACAACACGGGTTTATTAATTGACACTGGGAGACTCTTAAATGTGTTGAATGTATTTTCTCTGCAGACATACATTGGCTAAAAGTCATTGCTGCTTGCATCGGGAGAATGGGAATCACAATGGCTTTTGAAATGGTTTGCTTTGTGAACACTGAACTGTATCCGACATACATCAGGTACGTGCATCCTCCTCCCCGTTGGTATTTGGCCTGGAAACAAATAGTTGAGGCCAACGTGTATGTTATGTGTTATGCTAAATTAAGGTAGCCTCAAATGCTTCAGAGCTACACAAGTACCGCTGAACATAAAGTAGGTGGAGCACAATTAAAATGCTTTACAAAGATAGCTTAATAAAGAAAACAAATGTACTTTAACGCAGGTGAAAACTGATGTGACTGAAATAAAGGGAAAAGTGGAGACAACCCAGGGGGACGAGGGGTCTGAAGTCCCACACAGTGCTTGGATTTGTCCTGCATAAGGGTCAGAGTCGTGATCCGTCCCCTTCCCTCTGCAGTACTCCAACGCTAACGTGATCACTTTGCTGTTCGACCAGGAACCTCGGGGTGATGGTCTGCTCCTCCCTGTGTGATGTGGGTGGAGTCATCGTCCCATTTATTGTCTACAGACTGGTGGAAGTCTGGCACGATCTGCCGCTGGTAGTCTTCAGTAAGTGCCACCTTACCTCCCTGCTGGCTGTTCCTGGGGTGCAGCAGTGGGGCCCAAGTTCCAAAGGGAGGGAAAAGCCATGGAGGTAGTTGCTCCAAGCTCAGCAGAAGCCCTTTCCTGTCTATAAAAGCCTTCAGTTTATAACAACCTGGTGCTTGTTTATGCATTCATGTCTCCTTTGCCCTTATTATTGTTCCTTGCATTTTAAAGGAAGTTAGAGGTGAATACTGGTTCGACACATGGCAAAGAGACGAGAAACACTTTGAGATTAATATTTGATCAATTAAGATCTGATGAATTACTGCCCTTCTGTGAGGTATATTGTCTCAGTCCAGGAGCCAAAATCTAGAATTTCACTTAACTGCCTATTTAATGGAGTACAAGGGTGGCTGTTACACTTCAGCTTTTCTGACAGTCTGTTAACTGGCTACTCTCCAGCTATTTGGAAAGAGATTGGCAAATAAATGCAAGATGAGTGTTTGCAGACTAGTGACCCGAACTCCCAGGGCAGAGTCTGCAAAACTGTTCTGAATCTTTAGATCAGCACACTATTTATAGAAAAATATCCTGAACAGCAATATGCAGTTTTTAACAGACAGGACATTTAGGAGGGTGCTTAGTAGATTTAAAATATAGATGCCAAACATGTACAAAGTGGGTAAAAGAAATTATCAGTGGAGAAGTTAATCACATTGTGTAAAAGATAATACATTCTGTATGTGTTTTCTAATCTTATGACTAGCAGAAAAACTAAACGCTTTTCCTGGCATGCTCTCACACTAGAAAGGGTTCTTTTCTCTATAAAGGAAGGATTGTCTGTCTAGTCTGAGATGCCCTAGTTCAGTACATAACTCACAACTGAACTTGGCTCATTGCTGTCTCCACGTGGCAGCCATGTCCTCCCGAGGTGGCATGACAGTTTTGCATATAGAGCCTTGATGTGTACATCCTGTATGAGGAATGAAATAAAATGCCATTTACGAGTCCTTTGTGTTAGGCAGTAGAAAGTGGTGTATATGCTGGAAATTGGTATATGCTAACAAGCGCTTTGTGCATCTGTTTGGTTTGAAGCTGTTCTTGGTTTGGTTGCGGGTGGACTGGTGTTGTTTCTACCTGAAACTAAAGGAAGAGTTTTGCCTGAAACTGTTGAAGATGTTGAAAACTTTCATAGGTGAGTCAGGATGATGAACTCTTAGCAGCTTTCACTTGAAATTGTGCAAAATCCCTGCCCAGAGCAACATGGGGAAGCCCAGGGGTTACTTGGCTGACTCCTATGCCTCCAAGAAGTTGCTAGTTAATTCTTAGACTCTAGCTGGAGAGATTTTGGACTCTTTTTACCACTTGTCTACCTAGGCAAGCAGCATAGGCCTTTACTAGCCTATGAATAACTGCACTAGTCTCAAACTTGCTGCAACACTATTATAGATGTTATTTGTTCTTAAAAAGAACTAACTGTGGAACAGAAAAAGGGCACTCTTCATAGTAGCTACTCATGTGGTGAGTGAAGCACCAGTATGTACTGAGGAGCCAGAGCAAACCTAGAGGATTTGAGGATTAGATGCTCATTTTCTCTGGGGGAGAGGCAGAGCAAATGAAGAACTTGAAGTTAGCTGCTCACTGAATACCTTCATTCCTGGTTTGCTGCTCACATCTTGCTATTCTTACAGGCACAGTGCTCCAAAGGCCAAAAAAATCTATCTCCGCGTCCAAACACCAGAAGCAGCACGTGACTGAAGAAGGCATAACTCTTTCTGGACAGTCTGCTTTAGGGGATTAGCATGGAAAGGCAAATTGGAATAAACACTCTCTTAAATGTCTTGACTGTTTGGGGTTTTCTGATGGGATTGTCCCTATTACTGCATAGCTGCTTCCCTCTCTGTACACTACAAGATAAATATATTTTAGGGCTGGGAAATCTTCGTACCAGGTGCGTGGACCTCATAATGGGGACAGACCTTAACTTGAGGATGGTGGGGTCCATCCCAACAAAACTTTATAAGCCTCCATGAAGTCTGAGACTGTTGTTTTGTCTTATGAAGGGGCAGCATAATATAACAGAGATTTACCTCTGTTGTGGAACCGAGGTGACTACAAACCTTATACAATCTTGTTACAACTTGCAATACATTTGTGTGGACTTTTTTTTTTTTTTGGCTAGCCCTTATGTGTTATGGTGTTCATGTGAGTCCATATGCCTATACAGTAGCCCTCACTGGGGATTTTGTTGGCTATTCCCAGGCTCACCAGAATGGGCATGTGGCAACTCCAGAGCAGGAAAAGGGGTGCATGGGAGAAAGACTCATAGCCCTTCATAAGGTAATAGCCTTGTTCCATCTTCAATGTGTAACCACTAAATTTTCTTGTCTTGTTAAATATCATCTTCATAGAGGATAATCTGTGCTCTTTTTCTGTGTGAAACTGGTTTCCTAAGCCTCCATAGCATTAAAAATGTGTGCATACACAGACATGCAGAACTTTATTAAAAAGAGTATGTTGAAACTCCAGTCAGGGGAAAAGCATTACAGCTGCCAGGAGAGGGACTGAGAGAGCCCACCCGACTCCTGCTCTACTGGAGACTTAGGATGGAACCGGGACCTGGACAGAGCTGTATCTCTACATGTTTGGAGGGAGCAGCCCTGCAGGGACACCCCTTTGGAGTGAGCCGGGCTCAGGCTTGGGGACCTGCAGGACTCTGACCAGGGATTTGGCCAGAGGTCCTGTGCCTCAGGGAGCATTAGGGACAACACTGCCAGCAAATACCCAGCACCTTTCACAAATTTCTTAGTCCATCCCATTAAGCAACTGTAACAGAGCTGTGATTGCAGAGGAAAACGGGCAAAACAGTACTGTGGCTCCCCTTTACTCTGTTGTTGCTGCTTTTCAGTAAGGATGCTGTAAGCAGGACACAAGATACTGCTGCCCTTTAATGAATATCTGCAGGGAGAAAGCTCTCAGCTGAGGACAGTGTTGCCACGCTCTTGCCGGCAGGGTGAAGTTCTCCTGGGATTGCTTCCCACTGTGGTAGTACGGTGACCTTGCCCTTGCTTTCAGCTGGCCTGAGCCCCAGTTAATGTTCAGTGTTGCTGTGGGGGCCCCAAAGGCAGGGAAGCATGTTGTCCAGCGAAGCAGGGCCAGGGCAAGGTTGCTCTGAGAAGAGTAGGGACAGATCGGGAATGACGTGACCATGGCCCGGGCAGTTGCAAAACTAGTGTTTGCTTCAGGGTGAGAGGGAATGAGTTGGTCCTGAGATGGGCAAGAGGGACAATGGGGATGTAATTATGTGTCCTGTGGAGCTGGTGTCCTGCTGTGGTTGCAGAGATGTCTATGCTCTGCAACAAAAGAAATCTGTCAGAACAGCTGTGTTTATTATTCATTGATCCGAAACCTGTCGAAAACGCCGCAAAAAGAAAATGGAGGAGGTGGCAAGAAGTCAAGCAAAGCAAATACTGGGATGAATAAATGAGTAATTACAGAAGCTGACTCTCAGGACCATTACCCAATCACGCTGGCATTTCTTTCCATAAAGCACTGCTACTGCCATAGCACGAGCTGCGGAGGTGGCAGGCTCTGCCGTGCCTTCACTTTGCAGTCACCTACAAGTTATAGTGGCATTGGCTTCTGGTGGCACCTTAATGAGCACAAAGGCAAATGTGCTTCATCGATTTCCTTGCTGGTGACCTCGTCTGTTCCTGGAGTTGGGAAGTCAATGAAACATGGCAAATCTGGTCCAGCTGCACATGGTTGCTCTCAAAGCACAGAAAGCTTTTGTGTCCTGGGTGTGTGGTAGGAGTGGATCTCCTCCAGGTTGTGAGACAAGCTGTCTAAGATAAAACAACAGTTTTCCAGCTCCCCTTCCCCTTAATAGCAGCTGAAGCTTGTGTGCTCCTGGGGCTGCTGGAGTGTAACCAGCTCAGTGGCAGGGCTGTCCCTGGAGTGTGGGACGGAACACTTCACGTCCCAACCTGGGCTGGCCCAGGCAGCACCTGGACAAGGTTGGGTCCAGGTTAATGAAAGTGAGACTGGCCCTTTAAGAAGACCCCGTCCCCCACCCATCTACTAAAAAACTGGGCTGTATAAGGACGGTGCCTAAAGAGAACATAAACTCTCCATGTGTCAGGGTACCCATCAACCTTCAGTAACTGGGCTTTGGAAAGAATTGCTCTTTACTTTTACAGAGTTTCTGGTGTTATCCCTGGCATCACCTGAAGGACAGCCTGGCTGCAGTTGTGGTCCAGGGCAGCACTTTCTAAGTACTGTTCTTGTCCTCTGCTGTTGCTGTCAGCACCCACATCCAAACACCGCTATGCCAGCATAGCTGCTATTTGGAGACTCCAGTGCTAATTTTATCCCATCAAATGTGGCCACAGGCTCTGTGGTGTGTCAAAGACTCATTAACGCTTCTTGTCTGCAAGCTGTAATCTTAACATGGTTGTTTTGTCAAGGTGTTCTTGTATACATGTGTTCATGAATTGGCAGAAAATGACATCCTACAGGCCAGGTCAAAGCTCATGTCCTCTCCAGCTCCCCTGGAAATGGTTAACGGTTAGACTTGCCTTTGTTTATTGTGTGAACAAAACAATGTATGTGCTAGATTTTTTTGCAATTTTCTCTGATCCCATCCCTACTCTATGGGACTGTGTCATCCTACATTCTGTAAATGTTTTAAAATATGAAGAAATGTGGCCTTTTCCAGAACTGGGACTGGTCAGGAAAAAAAACCAAATCCAGAGAGTATACACAAGTTGTTGAATATGATGTGAATCACATTTAGTGCTTCTCAGGGCTGTAGAGAAGGCCCTTCAACCTTCAAAAGCACTACAGCAGTGGTTTTTCAGCATGTTATTGGGGGAGATCTACTTCAAAAGCCATATCCTTTTTTTGGCCCCTTCCATCTGCCTCAGTCCTTATGCCTTACAGCTGTTTTGGAGTTTGGCCATGCAAAAAACTAAACTCATGCATAAACACAAACATGAATATGCTTTAATACGTAGGGCATGGTGTCCTTTTATTGTTCGTGCCGCTCCCAGTGGGTGTCTGTGATGGGACTTTCTTGCCCCATGACTGATCCCTAATGATGTTTTAGTTGCACGTAGCCTCCCATGTCCTGAGGCTTCGCTGCCTCCAACTCCTCTTTGCCTTCCTTTTTTTTTTCCAGCTTGCCTAATACGCAGTCAAATTCTGGGATGCCAAAGCTTAAAAGCCACTCTGGCCTTAGAAGTGTTTATTTTTTGTACTTATTTCTCTGGAAGAAAGGAGTAAACTGGGAGGGAAGAGGGGCTTCTGGATGTCCCGGGCTCCTGAAGCGGGCTCTGGGCAGCAGGAGCTGTCTCACAAAGCCGATCTGCTGGGCATCAGGAGCCATAGACTGAGCGACAGTACCAAGATTTTAATGGGTGTAGGGGGAATGGTGACAGTAAATCAGTTACTGTCTACATGCTTGCTTTCACGCAGAGTTACACATAGCTTGGAGAAGGTGAGCTGGGCTCATGAATGCACTCCCACTCAGTACAGAAATGAGCTGTGAGTGAGCAGCCCAAAGAGATTTTTAGTTTTATAACAAGCATTCCTTCATGAATTTCCCACTCACGCCGTATGCGTCGCTGCTGCCAGATGCCCTGGGATGCCAGAAGCATGAATGTGTTCAGAAGGCAAATAGAAAAATTTGTGGAAGGGCAGTCCACGAGGGACTGAGGCGGAAATACAGGCGGATGACCTCTGGCTTTGGAAGTCCCCAAGCCACAGACTGCTGGCAGCTGGAAGAGTGCAATGGGGAAAAGATCACGTTGGCCTGGCTCATCCCCTGCGTGTGGGGTCAAGGGCTGGGCTTGCTATGGCTGCTCCGCCAGCTCCCTTCTACCTCCCTGTCCCAAAAAAGGCAGATCCGGGGCAAAATGGGTCCTTGAAGTGCTGGAGCATGTCCAGAGAAGGACAACAAAGTTGCTGAAGGGTCTAGAGCACAAGTCTTACGAGGAGCAACTGAGGGAACTGGGGCTGTTTAGTCTGGAGAAAAGGAGGCTGAGGGGAGACCTTTTCGCTCTGGGAGCACAAGTGACTGAGAGACAAGAGAGTACAGTGGGCAGGGGAGAGGGTGGTGAGCACTGCAATGAATATTTTCCTCTGGATTAATGGGAGGATGAGGGCTTTCATGTGCCAGTTAAGTGAGGGCAAAATAACTCCTCCAGATGTTTTGGGGAAAGGAAACATGAAAATTTATATAGACAGTTTTCATATCTGTGCAGCCATGTCTATGAGGCTGTTGCATGGCATAAAGCAGCATTTAAAAAAATAATGAATAAGGATGTTCTGGAATTTTCAGTCATGACATTTGGGGAGTTTACTGTTGATTGATATTACTTAAAGGAAGAATTTTTCTTGTCTGCTGGCTATTTTTGCAAGCTTCTTTTCCCAAATATGCTCTGTGAGGGTCCTGGGCAGTCAAAGAGAAGAAAACTCACTTGCATTTCCTTTAGGGAACTGCAGTGCTTTTGGTCGCAAGCTGCTCCCTACTCTAAACCCCAAACAATCCTAAACTCATAACATTATTTGCCCCAAGGTTTGCATATATGCAGCAAATGCAGTGTAGTCACCTAGAAAGAGAATGGTAGCTTCTTATTTCCCCTGGCAATGTGCTTAATAATTTCCATAACTTTGTCATTTTGCTTTTGCGCTATGAGCCAGCTGGGGGACTTGGGCAGACACCTGCAACACATCTAAGCATGACAGCTACAGGGAAGGAAAATGCACATTACTGGTACATAAAAAATGAAAATAGAACTGAGTTTCTCAGGCTAGGATCCCATGGTGTATTGAATATCCAAGGGTGGTATTGAACTTACTGGTAGCTGTGTCTGTCAGCAATTGCACTCTAATTTGTGCTCCACTTGAATGACAACATATCCCCCCCCCCTTTTTTTTTTAAGGCTAAAACCAGTTTATTATCATTTGGAAACATTAGTCTGAGATAAATTCTGTTCACATGTTTTAGAAATGGCTAATAGTCTGTAGATATAAAAGAGAACAGCTGTAAACCTGATCCTTCAGCTTCTCCATGTTAAAAATAAACTTTCCAAAAAAACCCAAATAAAAACCCCATCCCAAATCTGTTTCCTGATCTGGTTATGGAATTTTCTAAGGAGCATTATCAGCCAATTTTTTTGCAAATAGTCAACAGAAGTCTGTTGACTGCATTAAAAAGAAAGCAATTTTAATCAATGATTAGAAAAAGTCACTTCTCACAGTAGATCAAGTACTGTTCAAGAAATAACAACTTAGTAGTTTGTGATGGGTGGCAAGGACTCCAAGCACAGAAGTGCTACGACATGTTGCAGGTAGTCCCTTACTCTTAGGTGATTCAGACTAAACCTTTGGGCAGGCGGAACAGAACAGAAAAATGCCAGACCTGATCTGATGTTGTCTTCAAAATCCTACGGCCAAGCCCTACAGAGAAGCTTCAACTCCCAGTTATGGGCCCCAGTTTTAGGCTCGGTGTTGCTGGGAGCTGTAAGAGCTGGCACTTACCAATAGTAGAGCAGAAGAAGAAATTGGGCAGTGTGACCACGAGCTGGAGCCACCTCCGTTGTGGAAGAGCATAAGCCAGGGTGGTGAGGACGAGGAGTCCCAGGCTGACGGCAAGCCGGTAAGTGATGCCTGCTGCCCTCCTGTAGTTTGAGCCAACAGACTCTACAACTGCAAAGAGAAGTCACATGAGCGAAAATAAATTGGTTTGGAGAGCCGGAGGTACGTAACGCCTGCCAGCTAAAACCACGTGGAGCCCCAGTGCGTAGCTGTGCTCTCGTGCGCTGTGCGGGTGTGGGTTTGGCTGGGAATGCAGAGCAGGTCTGGGTCCCCGGTGTAAATCACAGGACAAGTCCTGACCCTTCCTCGTCTGATGGTCAGCTGGGGTCCCTGCCTTCAAGGGTGTCAGGCCCTCACCCATTAACACAGGGCAAACATTGCTTTCTTCATCCCGCTCCATCTAGCTAACAACTAAGTGGGAAAATAAAATAGACAGCTGGTACTTGCTTGCCTCCATCTCCCTCCTCCCATAGAGCTTGGGAACAGAGCCTCCCTACCCACCAAGCATGTGAAACAGCACAGAAAACATCATTTTGGTACCAAGGCTTTGGAACACAAGTGTTATCTCCCCCAGCACCCACTTGCTGCCTCTCCCAGAAAAGTAGCATACATCTTTGCACTGTTTTCAATTAGTTCTTGTCTCTAGACCTTATTCTTCATTTTGGCACATGCCTCTCTAGGTATGAACACTCCCTAGTTTTCAGAGCTGCCTCCTAATTACTCCATTTATGTCTATGAGCTGGTGCAAGGTTGAGTCATAAACACCTGCATTTAAGCAAAGAGGTGCAGTTTGGCAGTAAATAGCACAGTGTCACTGTCTGCTCTTGTTACACACAGTTCCTTAAAAATCAAATGGCACCAGCGGGGGTCAGCCCTGCTGCTGAACAGGGTGTTCCTGCCCAGAAAGTGTAATTGCAGGCTGGTGTAACTGAGGACGTAGCCTGTCAGCCAGCTCCCCCCCTTGCTGACCAGCCCCTGTATCGGATAGAAGATCATTGTCCACGTGTAGCTCGGGGGAAAGGCCATGAGAACCCCAAGACCCCATTGACGGGGACTGTGACCAGGAGACAGAGTTTGCAGCCAAACCTGCAGAGGGAAAGAAGAAAAGAGAAGAAAGGAGCTCGGCTGCCGGGAGGGTAGGGTGGCAAACCAAAGGATTTGAAGAGACTAGAGATGGTCCCTCTTCCCCTCTTTTCTGTTTATTTTGAGTAGGAGTCTGTATCTGCTCTTCCCTTTGCAAAATTTTTCATCTCAGTGGAAGCTCAGGGGACTGCCCTGTCCTGCATTTTCAGGTCGTTGCTCACTTCTGGTTAATGACTTAGCTAATGAGTTTAAAAAATGCTCTGATACGGCTCCTCAGCCCATCTTTCAAAGCTGCAATAGCTTTTTAATGGAGATCTTGTTTAAGAACTGTGATCTTTACCTACTTTCTCATCAACCTTGGCTGACTATTGAGCTCTTCTTGAAGAGGGTTTTGTACATCCCTGTTTGTCATTCCCTGTATCACCGTGACTCACTGATAGTCAGAAATAAATTGTTTCCAAAAGAAACAAGCTTACTGGAACACTGGAAAGGCATTAGTTTTCTAGCTGACAGAGATAGATATTCAGTTAGAAGTATGATTTATAAAACCCATTAAATTATTCAATGCCCACTAACAAAAATAGCACGATAATAAATGCCAGCCAAAAGAAATGTCTTCTGTTCTCCACAATAACATCAGCAGATCCCATCGCTCAAACTTTCCTCCTGTCATAAGCCTGAGATACAGACATTTTTGACCTGCCTTAAAGTCCAGCCCAAGAGAGGCTCATCGGACCACGAGAGGAGCCCTCTCCCGCAAAGGTCCTTTCCCAGTGCCCCAGGTCTGAATGGCAGAGGTGTGATGCTGCATGTTAGCACTGACCTTGGGAGCTCTCTAGGGACACAGAGGTGCCATTTCCAAGATGCCTATGACTCTTGAATGTCAAAGTCAGTGCCTGGATGTGTGCCCAGAGACCGATCAAACAAATGAGTAGGTCTAATCCCTCAGAGAGAAGCACATTTAGAAAGAGCTTATGAAATCTCCCCTGAAGCACCTGAAACGTTTGCAGGAGTTGTCCTGAGTACAGCAGGTTGCAGCAATCTCATGCGTGGGAAAACTAGCACTCCAGCTGTGCTCAGGCTGTCTGATGAGAAGAGGATGGCTATCATCTCAAATCCAGTAAACAGAGAATTCATGGGCCTTTTTTCCATTCCCTCTACTAAATTTGAGGCTTCTGGGTTTGTTTTTGCCCTAAGCTCAACACTCTCTGGGTATGTATAATGGGTCTGCATGGCAAAGTTTTGGCAGTGGGTTGGTTACAGTGGTGGCTTCTGTGAGAAGCTGCTGGAAGCTTCCCCTATGATTTCTGACGGAGCCAATGCCAGACAGGTCCAAGACAGACACGCCGCTGGCCGAGACTAAGGCCATCAATTGGGAGTAGAGCTGTGCCCAGGAAGAAGGGAGCAGTGGGGGGAAGGTGTTTTAAGATTTGCTTTTATTTCTCCTTACCCTACTCTGATTTGATTGGTAATAAATTAATTTTCCCCAATTCAAGTCTGTTTTGCCCATGATGGTAATTGGTGAATGATCTCTCCCTGTCCTTATCTCGACTCATGAACCTTTCGTTATGTTTTCTCTCCCCTGTCCAGCTGAGGGGGTGAGTGATAGAGCAGCTTTGGTGGGCACCTGGCCTCCAGCCAGGGTCAACCCACCACAGGATGAGATTTTGTATCGCTCTCGGGTTCTTGCAGTGCAGGGACGGCAGTGAACTGGGGCAGGATGGCAGTGAGCAGAGCAGTAGAAAACCTCTCGTTGCTATGACATGCATGTGCTTTATCTTAGCAGCAATGATACCCTACTCCCTCCTGTCTTTTCATACTTTTGCTTGATAATAAGCCTTGGTAAAAAGATCCTTCAGTATTTTGACACAGAGAGAGAGCATTTAAGATATAACTGGCTGTGGCTTTGGGAGCTCCGGTTTCTATTGGCTCGCACAGCCATATGCTGCCAAGAAATGCCTTTGCTAGTGAACATGATTGCTTAATCCACCTCTGTGCTGAAAAGGTGATCTGAAGAGTGGTGCCTCTGATGATCACAGGATCTGCTCACTGCTGTTTCATGTCCTGTCAGGCCTGGATGAGCAGCTGCTACATACCCCCTCCTTTGCTTCCATAAGCTGTGCAACATTATCTGAGCATCAGTTGTGGGAAAAAGGATGGAATACTTTCAAATTTACTAGAAGATTGGCCAGAAAACAAGAAATTGGGTTTAAGGTAAAGAGAGAATGGGGGGCTGACATATGTTTCCGATGCAAAAAAGAAACCAACATCTTTCAAAATGCATGTGAAGAAACACAAAAATTGGCATAAATGTATCAACCTGTGTCCTTCATATCAAACAGGGGACTCCAGCCCAGGACTGAAGACTGAATGTAGGATCTTTGCGGTACTGCTGTAGCCATTTGATGTCTTTTACCTCAGAGAGGTTTTTGCCAAAGGTGTAGCCACATGCAAGATACGGCCAGAAAGAGTTACTTTGATAAATCACTGTCTTCTGATGCAAAATCTGTTTGAGCAGAAAGCATAAAAAGACCATGGTCTGGTTCACTGGCAGTAAGATAATGGTTTACTGAGGACTGGAAAGCAGTCTGTCCAATCTGAGCTTCTTCACAAGCAGGTTTGTCCGTGTGGAGGGACAGGTTGGGGTTAGCTAGGACTGTGGTGGCCGCTTTCCCCACAAAGGTGGTGTGCACAACCTAACTGATGATGTGTTTGCCTGTAATGAAACGGGAGCAGCGACCAGCGAGACAAACACAGTCCCATCCTTATTTTGTGACACTGCAGAATCACTGTGGGGGACGGCTGTGCCCCTTCCTGTAGACCTTCCCCTTGGAGGAGGGGGAAAGTGAAAAGAAAGGAACGGTGGCAATATCCATCCAACAGAGATGATTGGGGGGCCTGATCAGCATGGGAGGAAAAGGCTATTGCTCATTGTGCTCTCAGAATACCAAGAAAAAAACACATTTATGCAAGACAGACTGACTCTACAGAAGGATTGTTCACCCCATGTTACCTTCACCTCTTCAAATTCCAGTCTCATCCTTTCTTGCCATTTTACTGAAAAATTTGGTAAACATGCCCAGGAAGGTCAGCTACAAAGCATTAAATTTGTTCAGAGTCTAACCTAAAAAAAACCCCAAACCACTGGGAAGATACATGGCACAATGATATTTGTGATGGAAAAGAGGAGATGAGGGATAATAATGTCTAGATCCAGCTACATACAAAGCCAAATGAGAAAAAGAGGGACTGAAGAAAATTTAGGAAGGAGCAACTTCTATTTCTGTATCTGAGAAAACCTGTCCAATTTTGAAAGTGATTTATGGCCATCTGGACACTGTTAAAATTAATGTGAAACAAATTTATCACAAAGATGGGCAAATAGTTCTTGGTGTGTGAGTTAAAATTTCATCTCAAACTCTTGAGCTCGCATTGCAGTTTGCCACTGTGAAAGAAAACAAAGTCTCTTCACTTGTGAATATACAAGTTCCTCATGGAGCCACTGAGAGGCTGCAAAAGTGGAGCAACACCATGGTATTTCCATGGACTCCTTGGGTCACAACTGCCTTTGAAAGCAGGGGCTTAGGAACCACCATCCACCCCTTTGTAAGTGACACATGGGCCTTTTGAATCAAGTTTTAATTGCATTCATTTCCTCTTTGAATCGTGAACGTTGTTCAGCAACATGCAGCAAGCAGGTAACCAGAAGAAACAGTTAATCTCACACCTGTCTACATACTACACACCTATCTGCTGTGTAGCCAACGCTCAGGGAGCAAAGAAAAAACCCAGCATTCACACATGACTGGAAGAGGTCCACCTTCCAGGAGTCCCCACACACCAGGTTAAACTGCAAGGGCAACCACAGTGAGAAGTGCAGGAACATTCAACACAAACCAGGGCTGTTTGAGGAGGAAGGAAGCCAATGAGACACAACTAGAAAGCAGGGTCCAGAAAAGAAACCCTCTAACCTCTTAAACTGACATCTGCGATACATCTTGTCCAGATTTGCCCAAATCTTGTGGAAAAGTTACACCCTGGAAAATGATTGCACAATGACACATAGGGAGAGTGAGAAAGGGAGAGAAACTTCGAATGAACAAATTAAAAAGTTCAGAAAAATCTCACCCTCTCCTCCCCATCCATCTGCTTGAAATTTGGAGGATACTTGGAAAATCGTTTCCTTCCCAGATGCCAAGGTCTCTCTCTAACTGTGTATTATCTCGCTGTGTGAAATCAGTGCAGGGCGTGAGAGGTGGCAGATCTGCTATGAGCCAAGAGACGGCTGTCCTGCTCCTCATTAGCACTGGCAAAACGCCCAGGATTTGGTTGACTTTTCACTGCAGTGAACCGGTACTCTCTAACTTGCTTTTGATTTACAATTAACAGGTTACCAACCTGCACCCAGCGAGGGGAGGAGGGCAAACTGGTGTTAACTTCGCTATAGCTGGAAATACTCATTCAGGTGTAACCTGAAGCAGCATGAATGTCTTTGGCTGCTTATTTAATCTCTTTCTAACCTGGACAAGTTTGCTGGGGTGGTACCAAACAGCTCAGATGATCGGTTTCCCTGGCTCAACCGATGCAGAGGATGGCTGGGAGTGCTCTTCGCTGCCCCAACCCATCTGTCCCAAGGGACCGTGAGGTGGAGTTGCTTTGTAATGGTGATGATAGCGAAGCAAGGGAATATGAATAACCTGCCCGAGGAAGCTGTGAAGTATCCAGCGTTGTAGTTTTTTAAGAACAGGTTACAGAAATACCTGCTAGGCATGGTTTAGGTATAGTTAATACAGATTTGGAACTGGAAGAGAAGAAGAAGAAATCTCTCTTGAGGTCCTTCCTATGCTTCAGGCCTCTACATGACTTTTAGACAGTACTGGTTTGCACAGTTTTTCACTTTCGAAACTATCTGGTTTAGATAGTGTAAGTTGGAAGAAAAGAATGCTTTTGTTGCTAACTTGTTATCTGACAAATTTACCTCCATCTTCTACTTCTTCTTCATTGTACATGAGTATCTGTTTGGATTATCACCCATATGTGCAATTCCTCAGTTTGGGCTATGGGGTGCTACCCTCAATTTGGTGACTGAAATACTGAATTATGAGAATAGCCATTGTCTGATTGATGACAAGCTTGCAGCATTATCCTCAAGGAAAAGCAATCATTTCCCATTATTTATCTGTATAAATCTTTGCTCTAAGCCCCTAGCAAGTCCTGATAGTCACTAGCAGTCAGGCTCAGGCTGTGCACCAAAAGCAGACTTTACCAATTTAGCATCTTCTAGCTTCGAGTTGTGCAGGCAAGAGTGATTTTGCCGGACAAACTGTGTCTTACCTCAGTCACAAGAGAGGTCCCCAGGGAGTCATAGTCCCAGCAGGGACCAAGGGGGACACTGCTCCAGTTGCCCACAAGGCTGCTGAGGGGGTCGGTGCAGCTGATGCCCTTTGCATTCCAGTCCACCTGTACCTCCAGAGGCTGCCAAAACTGGACCCGTGGCCGCCCCACTCAGGAACAGAATGATTCAACTGCTCCTCCAGGCTCCAGCCACACCGCTGGCTCAGCTCGGCCACCCCAGGACTGAAGCAGCGATAGTCAGGGGTGAATCCCAGCAAAAAAAAAATCCCCACGTAAATGGGAGCACAGGTAGCAGAAAGCAGGCGTAAGAGGGCTTGTTTCTGCAAGAATTCAAACTCTCAGATCTGCTCTAAAATGTCATCCAGGGTTGGCATCTTCATATGTTGCAACTCATTAAAATTTCTTACTCAGCTACTTTCCAGGGCTTTGTCCTTCTCTGCATGCTCAAATAACAGCTAAAGTGTTCGCTCAAAACGCACAAACAAATAATTAATTAACTTCGTCAATTGTCAAGCCATGCATCACCACCTTTGTTTCTCAAATGCTATTTCTAAACAAACTTTGACTCTCTTGTTTTGGCCTCTGTTGGTATTTTGTTTTGTATATGACATGTTTGAAACACGAGAGCTATGTCTTAGATTAAGACCCTTTTAGTCTGTCACTGAGAGTCTGTCAGTGCACGGTATGGGGTAGGTGATAATTCCTTTGTCCGGTATTTTCAGAGGCCATAAATATGAAAGAAATGTTGTCCTCTCCCTTGTGTATAGAAAACTGAAGAACTTTATACTCAAAATTACACTGGAAACAGATGACCACTTGTTTGCTGCTTTGGGGGTATACAAGAAGACAACGTAGAGACGACACAACAGGGCAGATTTCTTTTAGGTACCTAATAGCTAAAGAATAGTGTTGTGCCCCAAATAGGAAACAGACCAGCCGCCGCAGTACAAGTTGGCACTTCTGGGTCAGAGGTGCCCAGACTGAATTTGCAGGGGTTCACACGTGGCTGCCCTGCACCCCTGAGAGTGTCCCCGAGACCCGTCACCCGCCCTCGCGTGCCCACCCTGCCCTCTGCCCCCTGCCCTGCACCCTGTGGAGGTGGCGGGCAAAGGCTGCCATAAACCATGGCCCCATCTCGCAAACACTTTACAGCCCGCTCCTTCGTGTGAATTTATTGGGCAATGCTAATATGTAAATGTGTGCTTAAGCAATGGAGACATCCTCAGCCTCTTTTACTGAGGGGGATGATTTATATTGCCTTCCCACGGCCATGGTTGCATAAGGTCCTTTCATGTTGTTGCCCATTTGCCTGCCCTGTGAACAATTAGCTTGTGTCAAATAATGTAAGCAATGATGGAGGACTGGAAGCTGTTCAGTGCAGCTGAACATCAAAAGTGTGGATTTGGACAAAACACATCTATGAGCAAAGATTTCTGCCTGCAAATTTTCTGCGGACAGGTTTTATTACCCCTCTTTCTAAGCCAGACTGTAATGACTTTGTAGCTTCTTTAGTGCTTCTGAAGGGAAACCCTGAGCAAGCTGCTGTCACTGAGTTAATTTCTCACTGAGGACCACTCGGTGACCTCTCTGAGTTTCATGAAGCACAAAACTAAATGACGAACATTGGAGGAAAACAGAGGTGATAAGTAACATGATATTTTAAAGGGCTATTAATAACAAGCCCCGTTGAGTTACAACAACTGGCACACCCAGGAACTGTCACGAATCACAAATGGGACTACTACTTTGCAATAAACATCTTTCAGCTAAGAAAAGACCAGATCTTTGACCATTTACAACTAAACTGTTTACCTATCTCTGTTCAGGTCTGGTTTACATCAGAAGCAGGGAATGGGCTATTCCCCCTGTTAATGTTCAAGGAGCTCACTGCACTAGCAGCTTTTAAACCTTGCACCCACCTCCACACAGACTACTCAGCAGAGCACATATTTGATGCATTTGTTAACAGCTAAAACCTGGGTCAGTCAAAACTGAATTAAAGAAAACAAGAATCTGCTTTACTCCCTTTTCGGATTCTGCCTAGTGTAGTTTCATGGTGGGGAGAGTGAGAAGGAAGACCGATGCAAGTACTGGGTTCCTACGCCAGTTATGCTAGCAGAAAGTTGTATCTCTGCTCTTGAGGCAAATTGATGTTATTTCTTTCAGAAAACCTCCAGTGTCACTTGAGTATGCTCTTGTATTGCCAGTAAGCAAAATATTGTCTTAAAGTGGGAGCGACCACTGAGTAGCTTCACATACTGCGTGATGCCCAGAGGTTTTTGTTATTGACATCTGAGCTGCCCTCGAACATCCTGACAAGCCTCCCTCCTGTGTATGGTGACACCAGTCTTCGGGGAACTGAATGATCCATCCCACCAAGGTAAGGGCATGTGACTCTTGTCACCTGGACACACCTGAGGGCATTCGTGTGATCTCTTTAAGATGTTTTGCAGCAGGGTTTGGGGGTTTTTTCCATTTCACTGGGGACAGAGCAGGGAGTAAGCATGCCTGCAGTTCTGCTGGTGGATCTGAGCACACGTGAATGGAGGCAGTGTGACAGCTCGCCAGGGTGACATCTGCACTGAGAAACTAAATGGGACTGTGTATGGGCTCAAGCACTGTCCCATACCCATACTGCTTAATCTTTACCACCCTCCCCAGTACTGTTTTGCCTGATTCCTGTTAGAACAGTCCTCACAACACCCAGGCAGGTTTGGGGTGGTGATGCCGGACAGGCTGTTTCTGGTAGGCAGGACAGGAAAGATCACCCTGACTGGGGATGGTGTATACAGATGTAAGCCATGCCATGCCCCATGCCTCCAGCAATAAAAAAAACGAGCCTGCCCATTTTATTTATTAGCACAGATGCAGCACGATATCAGTCAGCATATAATGCATTAGGCAGCCAGGGGAGCAAAGTAAACGAAGCTGGAGTGCCTCTGTTAGCAGAAGGCATCTCTGCCTCCGACAGAAGACCCATATTGCCCTGCAGTGGCAGGTTCGTGAAACAGTGTCGGCTGTGACAGGTTTACTGCATATAATCAGTAATCCCTTCAGTTTACAGTAGTGAAGCATTACCATGCCTGCTTTAAAACATGTCAGCCTTCTAAAAGCTGGGATAATGTTCCTGTACTCTGACCTTCCGATGTATGCTTACAGGGTTGGGTCAAAGGTGAACAAAGTGAAGCCTAAAACACTGCTGTAAAAAAATTACAGATGCAAGACAGATCTAACCCATCCATAAAAACAATGCATACCCATAATGATAGTATATATAACTTTTGGCTGTCAAACAATAGCCCTGATTCAAAGATCTGAAAGTATCTTCTCATGAAATCACTCCTGAAGACCAAGGAATTGAGGCAGAGAGATCTAACAGGCTAGCTCTTCAGAGATACTGTTTTTCAGGTCTTTGAGAGTTTAGGCTAAAATGATTTACTAGAGGTGCCTCAGACAGACATTTCCATTCAGGTTCCTACAAGCCTTCTTGCCTGAGTAAATATTTCTGCATTGATTTCCTTCTAGCGAGTCATTCTTTCATCCATGCCGTTTAGTAAAGGTTTTGGTTAGGTGCTTCCCTATGTGTTTGGACCTTATCATAGCTCTGTTTCCTGTGAGTATAACAAGAGCATAGATGTTATACAGGGGCCTTTGAGCATGATGCCATCTGCCATAATCATGTTCTGCCATGAACCTGAGCAGGACATACTGGGTTCAGAGGAATGTGATGGAGAATCACTGGGTACATCCAAAAACCAGCAAGTTGGGCTCCCACTGGGGTGCACTGCCTGTGCATTGGGGTGCAGGTGCATGAGACAGGCTGAGCCAGTCCAGTTTCTTGGTGTGAAGGTCCTGCTCCCCACTCTCTTTCCTACAGCCTGTTCTGGCACCTGTTGGTCCTGTACTCCATAAATTGAGTCAACTTGCTAAGTAGGCAGAGGCTGATCCTAGCAAATATCTGAGTAGATTTCTCCTGCAGTAGTCGGTTGCTGGGGCTCAGTGAAGGGATGAAGAAGAATCAGCATGAAGGAAGGGACAGGACCGCATGGCTGGGAGAGGGAAGCTGGAAAAGAGAGGGAAGAAGCAGGACGTCCTCCTTGTGGTGATGGGGAGACCAGCTGTCTTGTAGCTTTTGGTAGGGCTAATGTCAGCCATGTAAAAGCCAAGCATCTAGACTGAGCTAGCTGTCTACATCTGTTCTCCAGGCCTGTCCAGTCAATGGAGAAGGACGGGTACCTCCAGATGCATGTCCACATATATAGCAGGAGCCTACAGTGGTGGTTAATAGCAGATCTGTGCACTCAAGAGCTGTTAATAGCAGTTGGAGCAGCCCACAGTACACAGCTAGTCTGGACAAGGTGTTGACACATAGGGACATCTCTGACAAATTAACCAGGGCATAAAGTGCTGAGCTCATGGTGGGGCTGACTGCAGGTGGCCAGAGAGCACCTGATCTCACGTGAATCCTGCTGGGAGAAAGGTGCCCGTCAAAAAATGTTTAAGCAAATTTGGACTGCCAAAGAGTCTGTGATACACCAGTGCTTTGCATCATGGGATCTCAGCTCTTCAGGTCAGCACTGAGGTCTAGATATCTAAGAGCTGACTATAGAGGGAGCCTACACACCTTGTTTTTAGGCTGCTCATGTTACTTCAGACAACACGTGTTTGCACTTGATATGTATTTGCACCATGAGAACGTATTTTATAACTGAGAGAAACAAAGTGTACTTTGTGGTTGGCTCCCATACTACTAACACATTTTTCTTAGATGATAATCACACTATATTTGGCAAAACCCTCTAGTTTTTGATTATTTGCTTCTAGATCCAAAAGTCACAGCTTGAGCTCATTTCCTCATTGAACACTAATTACAACTTAGTATTGTGCAACCTGGGAACGTCTCACTTGATGACAAAGACAGCTCAGTGCACAGCCCTCACTCCTCAGCTTTTGCCGTGGCATAGAGCATGACATGTTGCTGGAGCTTGTTCTCTGAAAGTTTCATTTCTGCAGTTGTGAGGTGGCATGGCTTTTGCCAAGGGTGGGAGCGCTGCTGAGCTGCTGTGCCAATGACATCTGGGTCCACAAGCTGCCAGAGTGCTCTGTGAGCTGCTGCTTGGGCTGGGATGAGGGATGCTTGCACTGCCTAGGGAAAAGGAATTGGCCCTAGGGCAGCTTGGCTTGTTGTGAACCTGTGCCATGGTCCCCAGGGTCCTGCTGCTTCGCTCTGACTTCCCAAGGAGATGGCAAGGTCACCTTGAAATGCGCTTGGGGTTTGCACAGCCACTTTTATCAAAGGGGGCAGCGATAACAGGTTACCAAGGGGAGCAAAGGAGTACAGGCAGCCCTGTAACTACCGGTACAGAGCCTGGAGGGTGTGCTAGGCACTTCAGGAAAAACACACAGGTTTTTTTAAATGCCAGTCAGAGATTTTTCCCCTGCCTACCCACCCATCTAGTTCACAAAACTCCTCCCAGAGCCACCTGGAGGGGGTGACTACTTCCAGCACCAGAGCCAAGGCTGGACCTGGCCAGACCAGTCTTCCCAGCTCTGGGGAGGTACAGGACAGGTCCAGCACAGCCCGTCCGCAGTTTTCCTCATGTCTCAACCCAGCCTGCTGTCACAGCCACCAAGGTGACTGGGGAGCACACGGGTCCCAGGGCTTCAGCTTCCTGGTGAGGAGCCATGTATGGCTGGAAAGAACAAGCCCCTTTGCCAAAGGACTTGCAGTCCAAGTCTTAGGTTTGTTATTTCTTTTGCGTAGTTGAACTGCTGATACCTGCTCTAAGAGTAGCAGGACTTGACGTGAGACAAGCAGTGCAAACAGAACAGGTATTACAAGGCTAGATCCTACACAAGGGACTTGATAAACAAACAAGTGAGGATGGAGTGAACTGGGAGACTGAGGCTGCAGCATAACATACATTTCTGCCAGTGGCAAAGGTAGGTTTCGCTGTCACAATGTACTGGGGAACTGCACCCACAGTTACCTGGCAAGGGCTGAGGTGGTATCTATTTCACCATTCTCAGCCTGGGCATAGTCACTCCTGGGGTGGTTTAAACACATTGACTCCTTCTTTCCCACATATAGATGCTCATTTTTGTCACAAAATGAGTGGTTTCGACCACTTAAAGAATCACCATCAAGGGTATTAGCAAAAATGATTTAGTAGGAATTTATAAAAAGTGCGACTTCACAAAGTTTGATGGCAAGGTTCACTCTATTACTTAATACATGGATGAAACGTACAAAGAAAATCAAGTTAGAATCAAACTAGAATGATTTATACAGAAACCAAAGAAAAGGCAATATTTATACTATACTTGCTATAGGATACCCAGGCTAATTCACATACATATGCACACAGACACTAAGAGAGAGAGAGATAAGAAAAGGTATACTTGTTAAAAATTCCCCTCAAGTTCAGTGAAAATATTCACGTCAAATGTCTCTGCGTTTATTTCAATGGGCGAAGGCTTGAGCCTCAAGGAGCTAAGGGTATCAGCCCAGGTCCAGTCATCAGCTTTTAGCAACAGTCCTCTGATTTTCACAAACCGGAGGTTTTGTGAGGTCTGAGAGGCGTCCCCCTCAGTGGGCGATGCTGGTCGCAGCCTGCTGCGGTCCAGGAGAGCTCAAAGGACCTCACTTAGCACCGCTGTTCATAGGTTTGCAAGATGATTGGCTTTAGTCATCAGCAAATTACTGGGATTCCAGTAGCACTGGTACTGTTTTCACAGGAGCTGTGATTCAGATAAGGGAGGTTCCAAGGCTGTCAGGGAATGACGAATACTGCTTCCGTTCCCCGCCTTTGCCGGGCAACAGGAGTCCTTGGTACAGTCAGTGCTGCTCCCCGCCTTAGCCAGGCAAGAGTTCCTGGTATGGTCAAAGGACGCTTAACCGCCCAACTTATTACACAAATGATAAGGCCTAAAGGGAATTCCTGAGACCATAGAGTGGCCCAGGGCAGGGGGGATGCATCACTGCACTTTTGAACCAGCAGCCCTGCAGGAGCGGGAGCTGCTCCGTGCCTTGGATAAGTGGGAAGAGGCAAGTTAAGTAGGTTTCAGGAGAAGCACAGCTCAAAGAAAGCCTGTGAATTTGAAAGGGAAGAAAAAAAAAAAAACCAGCATAGAAGAAAGCAAACTGGTCAGTAGCAAGCAGGTTTGCTGTCAGGACAGCCAAAAGACACTGACGTTTCTACAAGGGCCGAGAAATGGCCCTGTTTAGCAAGACTTTAATACATACTTAATTGCAAGCGTTTAATTTTGCAGTAAGGTCTTGGGAGTGTGGTTGCCTAATTAGTTCCTAGATTGCACATATTAATCATGTACTTACGGCTGTGCTCAGACAGGGTATCACAGCTGCACAGCGGGATGTGAGGGAGGCACGGAGCCCCCCCCGGCACCTCACCCCCGCTCAGCATGGGGGCAAAAGCGGTGGCAGGGGGTGAGGATGCCCTGCCTGTGGGGTCAGGGCAGGGGATGCCTCCTTCCACCTCTGCCCCAGGCAGGCTGGGAGGAGAGCGAAGGTGACAAGGGAGTAGCACATCCCACCACTATTTCCAGCTTCAGGGGGCCCCAGAGATCTCGGAAATCTCTGCTTTCTGGAGCTCTGCCCTGGCCTGCACCTTTCTCCACCTCTACACAGTGGGGACAACAGCTACCCAGTGGGGTCCCACTGAAAGGGGGAGAAGGGGGTGCTTCTCTGAGGGATGGGTGGCTGTATGGAGGACAGGGTGACCCTCTGTCTCCTCAGACAAGACTGCACTGCGGCAAAGTGTCCTGACCCCAGGAAGATGGAGGGGAACAGGAGGGCAGGGGGAGAGACTGCTTTTGTCCTTCAGGACCAATTGGTCCCCTTCGAAGACCCCAAACTCACCTCTCTGCCCTGCCTCAACCTGCAGCAAACCCCCCTGACTCCTCCTGCAGCCCCTGTCCTTGGCCTGATCCCTGCTGAAATCCCATTTGATCCGTGAGGCAGCAAAATACCATTAGCTGGGGTTCTGGGTTGTCTCAAGCCAGCCCTAATAGAATAAAAAGTGGCATAACATGAGATGTGATTTTCTGAATTTCTGACAGCCCTGCTCCTTGTGTACCCCCATGCAGCTGTTAGGATGCTGGTGTGAATGCCACCTAATGAGCGACAGGCAAGTACAGAATCCCCCACCTACCAGAAGACTTCAGCTTTGATGCCATTATGCAGATTATTCTTGGATTTTCTGTACAGTTCTAAGTTAAAGCACCATTTTAGCACTTCTGTGAAATGAGTAAACACACCCATCTCTTCTGGCTTGGTTATAAATTGCTTTTCACATTGCAGAAGGCCTGGAATCAGACACACAGCACTTACTAGAAAGAGCAGTGAAGCAGTTAGTTAAAACTGACCTAGAAAAATGGTTATTGGGGGACAATCAGAGCAACAGATATAGTGAAAGACTTTTTGCCTCTGAGTATATTTTTCCCAGGTCCAAAAGGACTTCAGATATATTCTGCAAGCTTGAGTCTTTGGGGAGTTAAGTACCATATGCACACAGCTGTGATGCAGTTGTCACTGTTTGTTTACACAATTCTTATTAGCCCTGATATTTATACTTCTAAAAGGGCTTTCTGCTCAGCAGGGGATGAAGCTATTTCTTCTGTTCAAATTACTTTTAAACCCAGTCCTTTTGTAGCTGAGAAACAGCACATTTGTCTGCGAGCGTCCGTGGTCAGGTCTGCTGCCTCTGACACCGTACAGGTGCAAGTGAGGTGCTACCCCAGTAAAGAGGAGGTATCCAACACTGCTTGTCACGGTAGGTGCTCTTAAGTCTTCCCTTCTGGAGAAGCTGAAAGCTCCTGGTCTTAAGTTTTATTTCCATATCTTAGCTTGTGTTGTAAATTTTTGAGTTTTGATACCTTGTAATTTGGTTTTATGGCCATTTGCGCATCTGTTTACACTTACGGGAGATAACGAAACATATTGATGGCACAAATCCAGTTGCAGCTACAAATGACATGATGCAAACACAATCTCTCAGGGTCTGCAAGGATAAAGCAAGCTGCCAAGGAGCAATGGCAAGAAGGCATCAGTAGTTTAAGTCCAAAGGGAACATACAGACCCAACATTCATGGACAAGCAGACGGCCTTTGGTGGAGAATTGGGGCTGAATGCTGCGGACCATCGTGACTGCAGACAGCCCTGCCTCACTTTATCCCCAGGACTGCTGAAATTTCAGTGGGAATAACTAGACTGAAAGAGGCTGGTCAGAGAAGTAAGGGGAGTCAGATTCAAGGGCAAGGAAACTAGCTAGCAGGCACGGTTGAAGCCAAACACATCCCATGTGGAATAGGACTTAGGAAATAGAGACCGATGTTTTCTGGTGAGTCTTCCCCCACAATTACTAACTGTCTTGCTGTGCAGCCCAGCAGGCTTCGGCACTCACCTCCCCGCTGCAGTGGGTGCCTTGATAACTGCCTCCAGTGTAAGAAATGAGGTGATGAGTGGATATTGGTGGTGGCAGAAGTGACGAGACAGTGATGGTCACCATTAGATATCCAGTTTGGGGCAGTGGTAGGTGAGAAGATGTTGCCCACGTGCTTCAGTGAGATCATGCTGTTACCCTTGAGCATCCATAGGGTTGGTCCCCTGCTGAACAACCAGCTTTTGAAGTGAAATAGCCATGGGAAAGCCCAGCCACTTTACAGCTAAGGGAGTGGGTGGAACAAGATTACCGGACTTGGCACTTTGTACTGATGAACCATAAATCCAGCATGGGGACAACCGTTGGCCTGGAGCGAGTCAGCCCTCAAGCTGGGAGGAATTGGCTAAGTGAAGGTGGGGGAGCTACCTGCAGAAGACCCGTTCGCAGTGGGCTGAAACTAAGGCATTGAGTCAAGCGTGTTAACTAAGTGACTGCAGAAGCTCGGCCTCCAAGTCAAATAAAGATAAAAACAAGGACAAAGTGCAGGAAGCATTCAGAGAAGGAGCCACAAATTCAAGTACAGGAACAGCAGCATGTCCCTGTGTGTGCGTACATGGGGGCAGTGCATTCGCAGGGAGGGTCTTGTGTTACTCAGCAGGCGATGGACAAACGGCTGCCCCACAACCTGCGTGGCCAGCCGTGCAAACAGCGCTGGTCCCACTGTTTTCCTGAGATGGGAGGTGGCGGAGCCAGCAGCATAGGTAGGTAGTTTTACAGTGCACAGGCTGTTCTCCAGGGACGTATTTCGGACTGAGTGACCTTGTAAAATGTATGTCCTGACTCTCCTGTGGAGCAAGCTGCCCATTCAATACAAGAGGTTTCCGATAACTTCTGAATTAGCGGGCTGCTCCCATAATTACAAGAGTAAATGTACTATGAGTGTACCAGGAAACTGTGAGACTAAATCGTCATTAACTATATCTCCATGAGTTCCTAAGAGTGGAAGTGGGTGAGCAGGGTCGTTAGTCATACCTGTGGGGAGCATCCAGGTGAGTGACTATTCTTAGCCACACGTGCAATAAAGTATGTGCTATCACATACATTCTTGGGCCAGGCCATAGCTACATCACTGCAACATTAATATTTAACTGCATCTGCCCCTCAGTTGCAGCAGAAGATGAGGTGATCTCAGCTTTTCCACCTGATTTCAGGGTACGTCTCTGCTGCGAAGTGCAGCAGAATTGTCCCACACCAGTAATACCAGTGCTGGTTCCCAGGTCACACAGCACACAAAGCTGACCTGAATCGCCTGGAGGCAAACATGTTTCTGTTGAATTAGCGCACCTGACATAGGGTCTATGCCAACTTTATGCTCTTTCATCCGTTTCAAGGCCAGCCCCCGATGACAGGTGATACCCAAGCCAACAGGCAGTGAGGGACCTCAGCCAGCACAGATAGTGCTAGAAGGTCTCTTCAATACTTTCTGGACAAACCATCATCAGCTGAGCATATTCATGCCAGCTCAGTGTTTTGCATAATTTTTACCCAGCATGAGGAGTCTTACAGCCACACTGACCACAACCTCCATGCCTGCCATTGCTCCTGGTAGTGCATGGACAGTCCTGTGCATCAGACACGTCTGGTGTCTGGGATATGTGTGGCTTTACTTCTTGAGAAACATTGTTTTCTTGAACTCCACAGGCACAAGGGGAATAGTAGATAGAAATACAGCTATTGAGGACCATACCCAGCAGGAGAGAGCATGTGCTTCAATGAGTTTGGGCAGGGTAGGTCCAGCTGGGTATGTAGACCTCAGCAGAGACTCCTTTTCCAGGCTGGTCCCGGAGTGGATGTTCTCTGCGGTGGTTCACACATAGGTGCTCTGCTGGACTGATCCACGCTGCCAACAGACTGCAAAGCCATACCCAATGCAAAACAAATCTGATGGTTAGCAGGCAGGGAAAAAATATGCTGCAAACTCCCAAACTCCGATCTTATCAAGAACATCCTGTAACACTTGTGTGTGCTCTTAGGTAATTACAGGTGGCAACTGTTACGAGAAAAGCTTTTAAGTCAGATGATAGCATGCAAGAACTTTGTTTAAACTTCTGTTTGTGTTGTGGTTATCTTGGGGTTTCCAGGCACAGTGAATTCTATGAAAAAATAATCTTTAAAAAATAGCCTCTAGATCTGCTAAATAAAACTGCTGCATACCAAGTGAGAAGCTGAAAAACATCTGAAAAGTTTTGGAAGCTCCAAAGAAACGAGCCAAGGTTTTCTAAGCAGGCGCTGGGAGTGATTGGTGATGCAGGCTGAGTGCAAGGGCGTGGGAATGCCACGTCCCCTCAGACACCCTATGGAGGTGGTGGCAGTACTAGTTCTCCATTAACAGTCAACGATGCTGATTTTCAGCATTGCTAATCTCTACCTGAGAGTGACAGCCACTGGATGAGCGGGTGAGCTTCCCCTCACTCCTGCAACCGCTTTTGGTCCCCTCCCGGGGATAAGACCTCCCTGCACCCATCGCATGGCAGCTGGCAGAAGCCTGCGCCGAGGTGGTACCCACAGCACCATGGTGGCACCCGGTGATGCAAACACCTGCTCTTGCCCTCGGAGTTCCCTGTGAGTTCAGAGCGTGATGTGGTGAAGGTTTTGCTGTTAGAAAGATGTGACTCGGTGCCAGCTGGGCTGACGCCCCCATGGGCAGGACCCCCCTGCAGGGTCCTGCCATCCCTGCACGTCCTCATTTTGCTCCTTGATCCTGGGGTCACGCTGCCCATGTGTCGTGTCCCCATTCAAGCTCAGTGCCTTGCAATCCTCCTTCTTCTGCAAACACTCCTCATGATCTAGTTTTTCTAGCCAGGGACCTTTGTCTCAGGCCTCATCTTGCATCAGGCCTCCGCGCACAAACCCTCGCCTTGGCAGCCCCTCGGGAGCAGCCTGTGCCACTTTGCCGTGACCTGGCCTGGCCACAGCCTGCTGCCACCACCAGCCAACACTGTGGCACCACTGAACCTCAGCGAGCCTCGGCCAAAGGCACATGCACACACAAACACACAGAACGTTAGTTTATTCCTCTGAGAAAATTGAGTGGTAAAGGGAAACCCACTTCCACCAGGACAGCACCAGCTGCATGCCTGACTTCAGCCACCATCTCTCGGACACCGCAGCAGCAGACAGTAAGATGCTGGACACTGTCTTGGACAGCAGCTTCCCTGCTGCATCGCTGACGTCATTTTTTCCCCACACGGGATGCCAGCTTCTTCTGAAACACTGCCTGCAGTGACAGCACTGGAGAGACCCTGTGAGCACTCATGGCTTTGGTGAAGACAGGCTTTTGCTACCCTGGGGTCATGGCCTGGCACCACGATGCTAACAGTCAGAGATGCCTGCCGAGCTGTCTCCAGGGAGGACCAAGGGACAAGGATGTCTCCTGCCTCCTTAGCCAACCAGGAAGCCCGTCTCATCTCCAGCCCTTTGGTAAGTATCTAGCCCAGGCTCTTCTCCTGCTGGGAGCCTTCAGAGGTGGCTCCAAACGTCATTCAGCTTCTGTATGGCTTCTTTACCTCTGCAAAGCATGGGAGGAGTTCAAGGCTTCAGCAGCAGTGAAAAGGACCTCCAGATGCCAGTGACAGCTGTACTGGTGAGGATGGAGCCCTCCAAGGCTGCTGTGGCTCTGGGAAAGGTGGCACAGCGGTGCCTCTGCTCTTGCTCACTCATGTGGACTCACAGCAGGAGGTGGACGTGATGCCAAACACAGAGCCAGGCACAGCCAGTTGTCCACAGTGGCCACCACTTTATCTCCTGTCCCTGCCCCTGCCCCTTCCCCCTGACTGTTCCCAGCTCTTTCATGTCACTGTGGGGCCACCAGAGGAGCTCAGCAGCCCTCCCATGGAGACCTGGCCCTGCATGGCCATTGCACCAGCTAACCTGTTCCTTCTCCTTTCTGTTTGCCCAGCTCACATGAGTAACAGTGTCTTAAGCGGATCTTTGCTCCACAAGTTTCCCTTTGCTCTCAGCAAAGTATCTGATGGCAGAACCCACCTGCAGGCAAGGACAGAGGCCGAGGCAGCAGCAAATACCAGTCTGCGACAAGAAGAAACCGAGGAGAACTGGTGAGGGTGAGCGGAGACAGCCAGCCCACACCAGAGCAAACCAGCAGCAGACGACGCCGTTCTCCTCCCCAACTCTTTCCCATTACCATCCTCATCCCCTCCCAAACAGACTGACCCATTTGCTCTTAACCCCCTGCCCCCAGTTTGGCTGGTTTTACAGTGTTATCTGGTATCTGTGGTATGATAGCCTCCGTATTTCCTACCTGGGTCAGCAATTCCTTTTAGCTGCTGTTTCCCTTTCATCATACACTTAATGCTTCTCTTTTCTGGCATTTCTCATGTTGTTACCTTATAATTTCTCATGCAGTTATTTTGTTTGTGTAGGTACAGGTCAAGGTTGGCTGTTTGCCTGCATGCCTCAAGAGAGCAAGACAGCCGTGACAGCCTGGAAGTGAGCGTGGGTTTGCCTAGCTCAGGTATCGTTAGCGTAACCATCTCTGTGGGCAGTGTGGGGTTAGACCCAAGGCCTGGTGAACAAAACTGGCTTGGCACCACCAGAGCATGCAACTGACAGGAATCATTTTGTTATTTGGCACTACTGTAGTTTTTTGCACGGTATGTTCTGACAAAAGCATAAGAAGGCAGAGCTGAAGTTAAGCAAATTGAGCTTGACTTTGTTTCCCAGCAACAGTGAGGAGAAATGGTTTAGCACAGGTAAGGTAGGCTGTGGTCGCTTGGAGTTTTGCAGGGAAAAGGAAACACAGAATCATCACAGACTGGTTGAGGTTGGAAAGCATCTCTGATGGTCATGTTGCCCAACCTTCCTGCTCAAGCAGGGTCACCTAGAGCTGGGTTGCCCAGGACCATGTCCAGATGGCTTTTGAATATCTCCAGGGATGAAGACTCCACAACCTCTTTGCGCAGTCTGTGCCAGTGCTCGGTCACCCTCACAGTAAAAAAGTGTTTCCTGATGTTCAGAGGGAACCTCCTGTGTTTCAGTTTGTGCCCATTGCCTCTTAAAACATCCTTCTTAAGAACGTGCTTTATTCCTCTCCTGGTAAAAATTCTTCAGCTTCTGTACACAGAAGGCTGGACACAGCCTGAGTCAATGAATCTCTAAAAAAACAATATGAACTAACAAGGATCACAGCTGGGACTGTGGCTGCCAGGTCCTAGGCCTCCTTATGTAGGTCACAAGGCCAGTGTTCCCCTCTGGACTGATGGCTTTATGGAACAGGAGTGTAACAGGAGGAAGGATTTCTCATATTGTACACAGTTTTTCAAGTTTGATTTGTCAAGGAGAAGACTGGAATTGCCTGAAAGGTTCATCCCCAGAGGAGGCAAAATTGACGTGGAACAGAACAAAATGAGAATAAAGCATGATGTGATGGGAAAACCAAGGGAGCAACTTCCCTGAATATAGAAAAATCAGTGAAGGATTAGCTGGGAAGACCATGGACTTCCAGAAGATAAACAAGTGGCTTCCTTGCTGAAAGCTGACATGTTGCTTAGCTAGTGCCACCCTCTGAGCAAAAGCTGTTACCAGGAAAAAAGTGAAAGAGGTATTCCTGGTGTTTTAGAATAAATTGCCATTTTAATCATATTGCTGAAAGAAGGGATGAGAGAGATAGAGAGTTTTTCCCATATTAGTTGTGCCAAGTTGTACCCTATGTGTTACAAAAGTGTCAGCCATCCCTTTGGAAAATGATTGTGAAGAGGTTGGAGGGTGATGAACATGCCATTAACTCCCTACCAAGCTGGAATGAGAGCTGGGAGGGTGAAAGCCAGGACCTACAAAGCATGAAGTGTGTGAGAGATAGCCTTCCTCGGGTGCACAAACCACTCTGGCACATGCATCACCTTGCACCCCTGCTCTGCCAACCTATGCCAGAAGGGCAGCAGGGCTGGGATGGGCTCTGCTCCCCCTCACCCTCATAGGAAGGTGGTGAAGCCCGCAGCCCTGCTGAAGATGAGGAGAGGAAGAAGTCCATCCTCATGCCTGCTCGCTGTGCAGGAGCATAAACATCTCCTTGGCTCAGCTGGCCCAGGCGTGGTTTGTTGTTGTACACAGCGCTGGAGGGGGTAGTTATGTGAGGGGTCAGGACAGTGCCAGCAGCTGTGCTGATGCATATATGGAAATGATATGGTAACGCTGCTGTTTTCATTTATTAATGAAACCCAAAGTAAATACCTTTTGCTTTTCTTCAGCTATCATTTTGCTAAAAATACCATATGAACTAATCCTCTAAATAACCTTTTCATAAAGCTCATCTTTGGATTAGTCTCCTAAATCTAAGTTTCAAGGAGCTGGCAATTAGTCCAGTAACTGCTTGTTCACTGAAACTGGTCCATTCCCCATCTCCTCATCTCAGCGTGGAGGAGCAGGTAGGTGGGACTGGAAGTACTGGCTGCCCCAGAGGACTGATGGTGGGCTTGCCCTCAGGGAAGGCCACCCACCATGGCAGTGGATGGCACTGCCCCAGACGTTCCAAGACCTCCCCAATTCCCTGTTCCACTGCGGCTGGCCAGCATGGAGCTGGGGAGGGAGCTGTGGTCCCAACCCTTGTCTGTGGTTGATGATGTCCCTTCATCATTCAGTAGCCCCAGCTCTTGGCTACTGCATGGCTACAAGGGCTGAGTCAAGGGTTGCACACCTTCTGCTGAGACCGGCTGTGAAGGGGAGCAACCTCACGGTAGGAAGAACAGTCTTTTGCAGATGATGCCTTCCAGTTCCTGGTGCCCAGGGCTTTCCACCTGCTGCCATATTTTGCGTCGTGGTGACACTGCCAGGGTCTACCTTTCAGAGTTTCCTGATCACTGCATTCCCCTTACATAAGGTCCTCCATTAAGGTATGGGTTTGGTATGTAGACCCTGACGACTGAAAGCTCAGCCTAGAAATACAGCAACCACCTCAGGAACTCCATCTGCCATCTGCATTATTTTGTCTGGTCCAGCTTCTCAAGATGCAGGTGTTAGACTTTCCATGCAGTCTCTGCAGGATTGTTTCACAGGGAAATGGATACGAATGATGCAACCTTTTCAGAAACACTCAGATTGAACTGGCCTTTGTTTCAGCTCATCTAGTTGCTCAGAATTTTAGGATCTCAGACCAATGTAAACAATTCCTTGATTTTTGAATGTTTGTTGAACCATTCTTGCTTTGCATCTCGACATCAGATATTTACATCTTTGTATTTTTTTCTTAAATACATTTAGGATCATTTACTAGGGAAGGGAAAATACAACAAATCCTGTGTAATAAATACACTGACATTTAAAAGCAAATAAAGGTTAAAACAACTGAAAGTACTGAGCGATTGAAGTACCTTGTGGTAGGTCCACATATCCAAAAATGCCCATTTTAAGTACTGTGCTAGGCACTGGATCGTGAACAGCGAGTGTGTACACCCAACTAAGCGGCCTGATGAAAGTGTCCTGGTCCCTCTTCCTATTAATAAAGCATGTTAATCAAGCAAGAGGTGAGAACCCAACTGTAAAGAATTCCTTTGAGCTGGTGTTATGCAGTTAGGACAAAGGACACAATGTTATAGCAGAGATAAACTACAAAAACAGAGTCAACTATAAATAGATTGTCACCACTAAGGGCTTCCAAAAACAACTACAGGAGATTAGAGAAAGGCACTGAGGAATTACTCGTTCCCATCGATCCTTCCAGGATGACTCAAACTTTTGCTGGTGGATTTTGGTCTCTGTTGCTGTTCTGAATTTACCCCGCTCCTACAGCCTTTTGTGTTTTCTGCAGAGCTGTATCTTGGTTCTTTTTCAGTGGTGGTAAAAAAAAAAATAATAAAATTGTTATTATCTTGGAAAGCCAGAAACAGGAATTTGCTGAGACTAAATAATTTTTCACATAAATACGAAATGTATATTAATTTCCCCACGTGGAGTTTGATCAGCTAGGTATTCAGGCTCATGAGGTATTTTGAACCTGAATTATCTTCTATACCAAGTCATACTGCTTCTACCCAAAGCTGGCCATAAGATGAACAGTGATGGCCTAGGAGAATTGCTCTATTACCTTCTTCTCATATGTATGAATGCTAACATTTTTGTTACACTGACCAGCTTAGTGGTCTTCAAAGTCCCTGAGAGTTCTCAGCAATAAAAATTATGCAATAGGAAGGCCACAAAAAAGGCTTGTTGGGAATATTTGATATAACAGTAAACTGAGAAATGGTATGAAAGCAGATAAAAAAGATTCACGTAAGAAACTCTGCAAGGGGTTTTGTGGTGGGGTTTTTTTTTTTTTTTTACTTTTTTTAATGAAAGTCCCACTTCAGAAACATCTAAGGAAGCAGACAGCTAGTGAGTGGCACCCCCAGAAGTCTTCAGTGCACTGACACCCTTCTTGATATGGTTTAAAAGTTTCACCTTTATTCTCACAAAACAGGGCTGGAGACTTTCATGCAAAACCCTTTTCTTAGTATTTAGAGACGTTTGCTTCCAAACTTGATGGAAACCGAGTCACAGGGGAGGGACGTGCAATCCTGAGAAATCACAAAAAACCTGATGTGATTTCCCCCCTGACTTTCCAGGCCAGACTTGAGGCAGGTGTGGCTGAGAGAGAAAGCAAGCTTGCGATTTACAGCTGTCTGGTAACATGGCAGGGGCACAAACATTTTTATTTTATCAGGAATTTACACCCATCTCTGGAAATATTCATTGTTCATTCCACTGTATGAAATAGCCTTTGGTGAGCTTGTCTTGTCTTATCTCATGGCTGAAATGCTTGGTTATTCGAAGTCATTAGCAAGGGTCCTGACGAATGCGCTGTGCGATTATGGTATATTTATCTGATCAGGAAGGCAAAGCCTGGTGCAGCCCCTCCACTGGCCTCCAGAGTGACCGGGTGAAGAGGAAAAGGATGAGGGAAGCCACATACGGACTATAAAAATGTGTGTAGGAATCCCCTTTCCTCTGGCTGCCCTTCCTTCATCTGGCCTTGGAAAAGCTGGTGAGCCCTTCCGACTCCTCTGTCTCTCTCAGGTACTGAGCTGAAATCCTGACGAGCAGGTGTTCCCAGATGTGCTTGGAGAGCCACTCGTTTCTGCTGCTTTCCCTGAGTAGGGTTAAAGTCAGTGGGGGGCAGACACAGGCTATCCACAGGCACCCAAATGTGTGGCACCTGATCTTCTCCAACAGGCAAAGAGGAATAGTGTGCAAACCCCATGGTGGTGAAACAGCACTGTGTTTGGGTAAGAAAACACAGACCCCCCCAGGATCCTATTTGCCTTGCGTCAGAGGATGCTTTGCCCCCAGAAAGAGGGGGCAAAGAGAGGTTTGGGGCAGCGGGGCAGGAGTCCTTGCTGCTGGCTGTGGTGGGGATGAGCCTGGTGGAGCCCCAGGGGCTGTGAGAACCTAAACCCCGTGTGCCTCCCACCCTCTGCACTGGGACAGCAGGAGGAAAAGCCGAGGGTGTGAGAATAAGCATGGGCTGTGGGTGGAGGATGGCTTCCTCCCCTACTGTAAGTTTTTTACCTACATGTGCTCAAAATGACACAGATATGGGCTGTCTCTGGTGCGGTCACTACTGGTCTGGTTTGGGTCTTTTTTTCCTCTCCTGTGAGGAGAGAAAGAGGAGCCTTTTTGTTCCTGTTTTGCTTTTCCTTTCACTCTCCACTTTTTTCCTCGCTTGGATTTTCCCTTCTCTCCCCGTGTCCCCATTTTCCTCTGCTGTTTCAGCTGTTGTCCTAGTGATGAGTACAGATCCCCCTGGTTGTTGTACTCTACAGTTCCTAGAACTACATTTATTTATATTTGTTCTTGGAACCAAGATGGTAAAAATAGCCTAAAGGCCATGGAAATTGTGAGGGAGGGGAGTATAATACATTGTGCATTGCTTTCATGGATTGCCAAAAGGTGGAAACCCTGTTGATTGGAATTGACTTTTCCCACGTCTCAAAGTCAGCCTGCAGCTCACTAAGTTGATCTGGAGGCCTGGGAAAGGACATACTCCATTGAGTAGAGTTGCCACCTTTTGGGAAGAAAAAGAGGAAATCTGGAAGAAGAAGAAGAAAAAGAAGGGGAAGATAAAAGAAGATGAAAGTGGGTGGTGGGAGGAAGATGAAAGATTAATAAAGTGAAGAGAAAAAAACAACAGCAATAAAAACCAAAACACAAGAACTGTCAGGAAAAAAGCTGTATGTAATTTAGTGTACTGACTTGGAATGTGATTGTATCATGTGTGGGAGAGGGAAGTGTAAATATCTCTAATTGCCCCATGAAGAGGTCTTGCTCTGATCTCAAAAAATCCACCATTTATTTAATCTCCAAAACTGAGCTCCTATATCTTTTTCAGCATGGCTTCTTAACAAGATATGTTGTAACAATATGTGCCCTATGAACATGCAGTATTTCTGAGGCTGGCATCAGGCTTCTGCCCTCCAGCATGGAAGAGCAATGGTTTTTGCACAGGAGAGCCAAACCCACAGGATGCAGCTGGAAGATGCATGAAAGGTGAACTGAGCAGTGAAGAATGATGAAGGGCCTTGCCATCTTCTGCTGAGAACCAAGTTTGCCATTAAGATCTGTGCAACATACTTTGAGCTACTACTGCCTGGTTCCTTACGGCAGTCTCTGCTGGGGGGTCACCAGTTAGCAGAGGAACAGATAATCCCCAAATGCAGGGCTGTAGAGATCTCTGCCCCTTCTCCTGGCACAGTGGGTGGGAGAAAAGACTGGTGTAGGCAGTCTCCCGGCCCTAGGATGATGTGATGCTGACTGGTTTGCACCCCTGTTGCTTAGGGCTATCAAGTCTGTAGCAGATTTGTCTGGGGGAGGAATATTTGGTGCAATATGAAGCTGCATCAAGCAGTGAGATAACAGGCAGGGTGGGTGATTGCTGCACAAGCTTGCTCCTAGGCCCTCTTTTATTTAGCAAGAGGCACGTGTCTGTAGGAGATCAAAACCTAGGTCATGCTTTTCTGCATAAATTCATCATGAAAACAGTGCTGTTACGTCAGATGGTGCCCTCAGGTGTCTGCAAACTGGCTGATGTCACTGCCCCACTGCTTATAGTGTTCTAAAGAAGGACTTCGAGGTTTTTAAGGGGTTGTCTGAAGCACTGGCAAAGTTTATCCAAGGTGTTGCAGTAAAGTTGTAACTTTCCAGGATTCAGAGTAGCTATTGATCCAAATGTCTCATGCTGTTACCCAGGCAGGTATAAACGGTAGTCTAGTGCCATGAGTGTACGGGGAGTGTATGTGCTTTCCCCTCTAGACTAAATAGTTTTCATTCTGTTTCCGAAATAGCTGTGACATTTGGGCTTCTAAACAGAGCTCCAACTGAAGATGCTCATGATTGTAATGTAGTTGTACTTCTATATCTCTTTCTCCTCTGCTCCCCTTTCATCACCACTTCTGCCTCTGCTCTTTCCCTGGCTTGCTGCCTTCCCACTCTTCCCCCTCCCTCTTTCTGTTTTCTTCTCTGCATCTATTTTTACTGCTTCTGCCTTCTTCATCAGTCCACATCTCCCCTGGCTCTTTCTTCCCTTCCTTCTTTCCCAGTATCAAAGAGCATCAGTTTTTACTGTATGTATAGGATAAAATGTTTAAAATGCTGGTTTAACCCTGAAAGCTTCCTCAAAGATTTAAAGGCATTCTTTCAAGAGGTTACAGTTGCAGGCTTTGTATACAAACCCATTATCTTCCCATCCTTAGCTGTGTTCAGCTCTCGCAGCATGCAGAACTGAAGTTCCAGGAAAACCTCAGGGAAGCTGGAAACTGCTAACTGCTTGCTGTAGAATACATGCACTAATGCACACTCTCATGCATCTGTCACTGGGATGTTTTAGATTTCTTTGACAAACTGGAGTCTTGCAGCACACTGATAGGGTGGCAAATATTGACAAGCCATGTTTGGACAAAGAAATGAAAACATGGGTGAACGCTGAGGAACGAAGGTCACTTTGACATCACCTATGCCAGACAGTTGAACTGATTTTACTGAATGAATCTTCATGTGTATTCCCAGCAGTGCAACTGAGGGGAATATTAGGAAGACTCCCAGATGTCTGCTGCTGTGACATTAGCACTCATCTCTCCCAGCTGCTAAGTCTTCTGGCTTCAGGTCTGGCAGACTGCGATGCACATGCTGTGCATGACAAGAGCATAATGGATGAAATATGTGAAATTTTGACAACCAGCTACTAGACCATGCTTTCTTTTGGGAAAGAAAGTAGCTCCAGAAGCAATGTTGCAATAGTGGACTGATGTCTCGCTCAACTGAATCTGGTCTAGCTCCACTGATTAGCTAAAAGGTGGCAGTGGTAGTTGCACCAATGGGTTTCTGAAGCAGGTAAAATGCTGAGCACAGCTACGTTGGTGCATGGCTTACAGGGGACTAACCCTTATGATTCACAATTGAACTAATACCCAACAGGGATAAAAGCAACATTTTTTATTGGGCTAAGGCTTGAGGAGCAATGGAGGTTTAATACACCCTTGAGCAGAGCTGTGAGAGCAGTGCATAGGCTGATTATCAGGCTCTGTCCCCATTTATTTGTCTTTGCAGTGGTCCTTACAGAGACAATCTCCTCCCCAGTGGCTGGAAGCTGTCAGGATAAACCATCTCACCTTTGACATCTCAGCATGATTGACCCCCCCAGTTAGCCCTGTTGGGATAAAAGAGCTTCTCTTGTTTGAAACCAGCCATCAGACAGTGCTCCATCTCCTCAGACACAGACCTGGACCCAAAGGTGATGTGTTCATGGCCTCTAAGCTTGATTATTGCAAAACAGGGTAACCAGGAGTCAAAAAAATTCCCTCAAAAGCATCTCCTGATGCAAGCACAGCAGCGCGTATACCTAGCAACGCCCATCTTTGCCAAGCTCATGCCACAGCATCAGTCTTCACGTCTGCTACAAAGTCAGATAGTCTGTATAGTAATCACAGCCTTCCTTCATCTGGATCTGTTTTAGAAATCGTACTTCACTTCAAAACCATAGGCATCCATGGTCAAAGCTGTAGGTAACCAGAGACAAGGGATTGCAGGAGACATCTTTGATAGGTGCTGTCCCTGTGCTCCTTCTCGCAAGAGAATAGAGTGCCCATGGACCTCATGATCCTGAACAAAGTGCAAAACACCTGCTGCTGCATGTCTGATTTGATTCAGGGAATTCTGCACATGATGTGCTTATGTGCACACAAAATGCACCCCAGTCCTGGCTCCCTCTTCCCTTCTCCCTCCACTCAGAGAAACAGCTTTTTTTCACAGAAAAGTGAAATAACTTGTTTTCTATTCATTTTTGAGGAACAAAACCTGGTAATTTCTCTTTTAAATATTTGGAAGACTTTGTGAAATTAAAATTAACAAGGTCATATAAAAGCCATCTTGAACAGGTAGATCCAACTTTTTAAAAAAATCCTGGGTTTTGGACTAGTGCAGTTTGTGAGCCTCACTTTATTTATACTACAGAAAGCAAAGACTCTTGCAAATTAAATCTGTACAGATGGAGAAGTAGCTCTGTGGGGAAGTAATTAAATGTTGCCGCAGTATTCGTTTCTATTTGCTGAAGGAAAGACTTTATAGCTCTCTTTGAAACAACTTTCCTCCTGCCCCTGCCATCCAGCAGAGAGGCTGCATCACTCACTGTTGCTTTTTGCAACAGCTTCTGCGCTCTCTCCCATTTAACTCTCTGCTTTATCCTTGCACCTATTAATTTATCACAGCTGTGGTAGGAGCTGGCATTTGCAGCTCGCCTGCCCTGAAGGAGTTAACTGGGTTTATTACATAAACTTTAACATTCGGGATGAATAGGAAATCACGCCCCTCCTCTCCTACAATATGTTCGTGCTCTTTAAATCGCACTCCTCCCCGGCTGTGTGTAAGCCCCACGCCACTTGACATGCCCTGAGCCTCCGCGTGTGTGCTCGGGCGCGCGTTTTCGTGCCTGCCTGCAGCTTTGCCGGGTTCTGGCTCCGCTCATGCTACCAGCGGCATTGCACGCCCGCGTGTCTCCGTGTGTGCGCGCGTGTGCGCGCACATGAGAGGAGCGGAGCGAGGGGAGGCGAGACGGTCACATTTCTAGGAAGTGCCAGCAGTCGTTGCAAAGTGTGAAAGCAAACTCTGCCATCTCTTGGACTGCCGCAAGTGGACAGACCGCCTCACATAATGCCATCTTTCGATGAGGTTTTGAAGGAAGCCGGGGAGTTTGGAAGATTTCAAAAGAGGGTCTTCTTCCTCCTTTGCCAGACGGGCGTAACTTTTTCTTTCCTGTTCGCCAGCGTGGTTTTCCTTGGGCAGGCACCTGGCAACTACTGGTGCAGGATCCCTGGGGCAGCTGAATTAAGCGAACGATGCGGCTGGACGCTGGAAGAGGAACGAAACTTCACGGTACTGCCCCTGCGCCTGGGGAACGGGTCCTCCGGCGGGGAGTGCGAGAGGCTGGACATCGTGTGGGACGCCTCCGTCAGCTGTGCCAGCCTGCTCGTCCCCTACGGCAATCACAGCGCGGGCAACCTGCCGCTCACCCCCTGCCATGATAACTGGGTGTATGAACAGCCCCACTCCTCCATCGTCAGTGAGGTAAGGAAAATCCCCGTCCTCTAATCAGCAGCTTCCATCCTGGTGTGGGATTGCAGCAGCAAAATGGGACTGCTGCTGCAAGGGTCGTTGCTTTGGTGGCTGGGTTTCCTTTCTGCATTTGTTTTGTTCCGAGTCACAAGCAAATTGGGATAATGAGTACGATCAAGTGTCAGCGTCAAGCTTTTAGGGAAAGGTGAGCTGATCTGAAGGGTGGCTCGCCACAGCCAAGCACCCCACACAAAGACTGCTCTGTCACTAGAGGAATGTCAGATTAAAATAAAGAGTTAAGTCCTTGCAGCTGAGGCTTCTGGTGCTCAATTTTGGGCCAGCAACTTTGGTGGTGTAAACTCCAAGTGTAGCTGACTGATACCACTTGATGATCTGGATCACTATATGTTATCTGTTCTCTGTATTTCCAGTAGTGAGCATTTAAGTCTGCAGGTAATAAAAAAATTGGTGGCAGACTGCCCTTCTGAGATCTGACAGGAGTCAGCAGAAATGATTGTGCTTACTAAGGAAAAAACAAACAAACATTTTCGCCCAAAGCTATCATTCAGCTTTTCCTGAAATGTCAGCATCAGAGAACTGCAGACTATTACTACTAGTGGTAAGCGCTGGCAAATGTAGTGGCTTTTTAATGAGGCTGCGAAAGGCCATTTAAGATGCTTTCCTAGGAGATCCTCTGTGTAATCTGTAATTGTGGCATGGATGTGCTGTGGTCTGGCTCCAGCATACACTCTGCACACTAGGAGTGTGTACATTTTAAGGTCAGCCTGACAGTAACTTTCACCGATGCAGTGATGAACAATATGAAGTGTGCTTAGAGGGGTTGTCTGGGAAATCATCAAGGTGCACTGCAAAATGTACTAGCACAGCCATGGGCTCTGGCTTCTGCCTGTCTCATGAGCCTCCCGCTGTGGCTTTTAACTGGGTGCTTGCACTGGAGCAGTGCCCTCCGAAACACGGAGCAGGGCACAGCGGGCAAAGCCCTGAGCAAACACTGAACTGAAAAGTGGTACCTATCCCAACCTTTCAATCCACCATCCTTCCCCCATCTGGCTGGGACCACTGGATCTGCTTGTAGGCTTCAGGCTCTTCAGAGCAGCAGCTTTGTGCCCTGAGCAGCACTTCTGACCTGATCAGATTTACCCAGGATCTATGCTCAGGAGAAGATAAATGAGAGTGCCTGCCTGGCCCTAGAGCAAAGGTTCAGAACTGGCTTTTATGTGCAGCCGCCGAAATCAAGGCTGCTTGGAGAGCCGCAAGTGACGTGCAGGGAGCTGGTGTCAAACTTTGGTCCCTGGGAATGACGTATCTCTGGCTGTGCTGGCAGTGGCAGCCAGGGCTGGGTGGGCAGGAGGACGATTGCTGCCTGGGAACTGCAGCCTGGCTCCAGAGCGAACAGCAGGAGGTGGCCATAGAGGGAAGGGTATGCTGCTGCCTCCGAGGTATCTCTGCTGGGGGATGGCAAGGGGTTAGGTCATGGTGTCTTTTACCTGAGCAGTCTGTGCTAGCCGTTCCCCTCAGAGCTTAAAAATAAAAATACAGAGATTCCTTTTCTTCTGTTTTTCCTTTTCTTTTCCATCAGCCTTGCTGTTGGTGAAAGCATGGAAGTTGTGTCCGTAAGATTGTGCTCAGCGTCCGTTTATGGCAGCAGTTTGTGTATCTAGCAAAGCCGCTGTGATTTTCCAGCAGTGTTGAGCCACTGGGTACTAGGAGAAAAGGAAACCAGTGTTTGTGTTGCAGCAATAAATGGGAGTGAAAGGTTCAATGTTCTCCGGCAGACACCTCTACCATCTGCACCTTCTTCCTCTCTTCTCCTGGGGAGACCCTCCAGGGCCAAGGGAGGGAGGAGGGATGAAGGGATGCTTGGGGAAGCACTCCCCACCTGTGCTCCCAAAGGTGCACGTTAGGAAAACCAGGCAGTAACAGTCTGCAAGGAGCGACAGGCTGAGTCTCTCTGTCCCCTGTGCCAGGGCAGCAGGTCCCATCATCACTGTCATTGCAGCTCCCAGAGGGACTCTTGCTCCTGGGTGCACCTTGGCCGGAGGGTGCTGGGCTGTGACCTGGGGCATTTGCGTCCTGTTCCAAGTTTTGCAACATTTGCTGGATAAATTACATCCCATGAGGCTTGGTTTCTTCATCTAAAAAGGAAGCTTGTAGCATCACATCCTGGCTCAGTTGCTTTGAGTTCAGCTATTAAGAGGAGCTTGGTATCTTATTAATGTGTTATACATCCAGCAAAGACAATTTAAATCCATGATTTAATTTAGTGTCCTTTCGCTCAGCTGAGGCTCTAATGAATCATGACTCAATTTAAGCAGATTTGTGCTCTGTTTAATCACCAGAGATGTCTTTTCTCATGTGTCTACTTGTAAATGTTTCATTTTGTCCATGTGTGCAGAAACATTTCTGTTTCTTTGAACTATCTTAAGATTTCTGGCACTTTATGTCTGGCTGAATCAACAGTGGAAGTGACCAGGGAGACAAAGTTAAAAGGATTAGTTATATGACAATCTGAAGGAAATATGTTCAGGGAGAAAGAGAGAGAAGGGGAAAGAAAAAAAAAAGTCAGGATACTGAAGGACTTCTTCCAGGCCTATGGCAAGCACAGATCTGGTGTGGATTTGCAGCGTGGCAGAGGAGGCAGAGGGCAAACGCAGGCATGTAAAGCCTTCACTGGAAAAAGGTATCGTATCACAGAGCAGGTCTGGCAGCCAATCCACAGGCTATTGCAATCAGTTCCGAGCACCCTAAAGAAGCTAAATCATATGGCTGGAGGAACTGATTTATGAGGAGTTGTGAAATGAAAGCTATTGCAGTACCTGAGTTTGTTGCTCTGATTTGTGCATGACTGGAGCACATTGCTCACTGGCCGCTCTCATCCTACCTATCTTCTGTAAAGGTGTTCACAGTAGCATCAGCAGAAGGAAGCAGAGGGAAAAGGGGGAATGTGGACTGATAAAAAGCACCCACTGCTTTGTAAGCAGTACCTGGGATGCCTGCTGCATCACCTGCTGCTGCAGGACTCCTGAGTCTCAGTGCTGGGATACAGTGCGATGCTGGGAGAATGTACCAGGGCTTTCCTCTTTCAGCATTTGAGAACAGTAAAATTTATTAAGAAATCATCACAGGAGCAACACGTGGCAAAGCCACTTAGCTTGGTCTAGTGACAGGCAACAAAGCACTGCTAAAGATTGCCTTTTAAAACCTTTTGATGTCTAGCAGGCTCTGAAAGGAAGTCCCTACTTCTGCAGTGACATGCCTAAGGGTCTCTGTGCTCCATTGCTTTAGGTCAGGCTTTTCTGTGAGGGCAATCCAGATCAGAGGAGTTGTCCACCGGTGCTGCACACACAGCCCAGCACTGTGGTGCCTGAGTTAGAGTTGAGCAAACTGGAACTGGGATGATGTAAATGTTTCGAGATATCAGCAAAGTCCTCCGCTATGTGTAAAACTTGGCAGCGACCCCTCCGACGCAATGGTGTCGCAGGCGGTGGATCTGCGCGGAGGACCTTGGCCCGGTGCAATCTGCTCCCGTTTAATTGAGCAGGTCTTGCACAGCACCCTGTGACACTGGAAGACGCAGCTGCGTGCGTCAGCGGCGGGATGGGAACCCAGTGGCTTCTCAGATTTTGCTTGGAGAGGGAGGCTGCGGGGGTAATTATCGAGCTAAATCCATTCCTGGCTCATGCCAGCTGGTGCCATCTGAAATGATGCTGGTCGTAGCAGGTGGCTGGCGCTGCTCGGGAGGGAAGGCTGGTGACAGCAGCACCTTTCACAGGGGAGGAGGGTGGGAAAGGACAGCCCTTCTGCGCAGGAGATGGAGAAGAAGGAAAAGCAGTGGTGCCGGGGGACAGTGGTGGACTGGGGGGGCTGCAGCCTCATGCTCTGGCCTGGGGGTCTGGAAGAGAGCCCAGGTCACCCCCTGCACTCTGTAACACTTGAAGTAGGATGCGTGCTGCCTGCCAACCCCTGCCGGGTGAGCCTTGTAAGGGACGAACATACCCAGGACATACAGAAGTCAATAAACCTAATTTCCCCCGGAAACTGTGCTGAAGGCTGAGTCACTTGACCTTTAATACTGCTGGGGCTTGGCACTTTGTACTTTCATCTCAGTGGAGAAAGTCTAGCACTCTGCAAAAGGGTGGCTGGTGATATCTTGCAAAGCAATAGCCATTTTATTCCAACATTTTTGGCGGTGATGACTCCTAGAGGCATGTGCGTGAATTACAATTGCGTCTGCAGGTTGAATGGCCTGTGGTGGTGGACGAAAGCAAGAGGGAAGTCTACATGGGCATCAGAAGCTACTGCACAGCTGGCATATTTGAGGCTTATTTGTTGGCAGGAGTTCAGCAGAAGGGACCGATTCCAATATGCCCTGTCTGCAGCGAGTCTTCACGCCGTAGATGATGTCACTTTGAGACCCGGCAACAATTTGTTGCCAAAGTGTGAGGTCTGAGGTGGACAAATGATCATTTGAACATATCCTATTGCACCTGCTGGGAATAAATCTTCTTACTCCTCTGCTTGCCAGCTGTCTCAGAAAATAACAGTCAGCCAGCATTTGCAGAGAAACCTGTAAGCAAAGCAATAATGTTTGTCTCAGAGTTTTTACAGTCCCTCAGAGCAGGAGATAACATGGCAGTCAAGCACAGGATGGAGAAAGCACAGCTGGTCCTTGTGCTGTCCTCCTGCAAGGCGATAAACAACGCAATTCACCCTCAAAGTGTTGATCTAGTGTGATTATTGTCATTGGCATGGCAGTATCCTGTCTTATTTCCACCATCATGGTGGGATTAATAATAAGTAGTGGAGGGAAAGGGAAAAAGGGCAGACAGAGGAGCAGAGGGAGCAGCAATTTCTGAATTTTTTATGAAGCTCTAACTAAGCTTTCCCCATATGAGAGGGGCTGGAGCAGTTCCTTGCATGGGTTACGCCAGTGGGGCTACATTTCTGTCACTGCCATCGAGCCAGCTGATACTGGCTGAGGGTTCGTGCCTTGGTTTTTCTTATTATTTTTAGGACAGCTGCTGTTTTCCCCCCTTTAGGAGATGGTAAGTTTTTCTGCCTCCCTCTTACTTTGGCTATGGATAGACATAAGAAAAAAAGAAGGACAGAACAGGTCTTCTGTCCTAGGAGGCTCAATGAGCCCAGGTGATCTGAGTGGCAGGGACGCAAAGGTACCAGCTGGGCCTTGGGCCATGAACAGGAGAGAAACCTCCAAAGCTTTCAAAGCTAAGCTGTTCCACTGGCCTTGAGCCACAGTGTGCTGGGAGCCGGCTAAAGGCTGACTCCATTTGTCCTGTTAAGTGCTCAGCTTGAAACAAGACATGGAGAAGAACAGTGTCCTTGCTTAGTCCCTTCGCACTCTGACAGAAGCTTTGACAGAAAGAGAAAAAAAAGGTAATTTCTCCCTGTCCACTGCATGCGCTTGCAGGGTGTTTTGTTGCAGAAAGTATGTGTGAAAGATAGCGGTTTAACAGCCCAGAGGATAAGAGAGATGGAGAAGAGCTGCCCAGCAACAAATGAGGAACATGCAGCAACAGTCTGCATCTCCCCAGGTTTCCCTAAACAATGAAAATTGCCCTAAACCCTTTGTCACTGGAAGGGTAAACTAGCCCCTGTTTGGCCACTTGTATGAATGCCGCTTAAAACGTGTATGTGGGCTCTCAATATGCTGTTGTAATTGGGCTGAGGAATAACTGTAGATCTCTTTATTGACCAAAAAGTCTCATCCACCATTTTGAAATTTAATTGTAACAGGCAGTAAAATGCTTCCAAACTCCTACTCAAAGCTGCTGCATTTTGAGGAGCTTTTAATGACATGTTGTCATTTAAAGAAATGTGTTTCTGCAGGGGTAGGTGTACTGAAGTGCTTTGGGACTTCCTTGGTGCACAAAGGCTCCTCAAGTACCAGGAATTACAAGTTTGTGATTAGTCTGCTTGTCAAACTAAAATGGAAAATGTTTGCCTTCTGCCAAGGCTATGAAGAAATGAGCAGTTGCCACAGCCCCCGTGTTTCCCAGTCATTAGTCATGTATGAGCATTTCTTCTATTCCCATCTCAGCCAGTTCCCACTTCTTTCTATAGAGATTAATCCACTAATGAACTACAGTGGAGGCCCAGTGCAAAACCTCTTCCTTCTCCCAGGGAGATCTCGCTCAGGCGGTTTGCTGCTGCTTTAGAGGTTAGCAAAATGCACCGGCATAGTTCCTTCCAGCCACACCACTGCTACTGTAAATCCGCACTGGGATTTCACGTTGATGTTCAAGCCTCTACCGGGTGGGAAAACAGTCATCACAGGGATATACTTCCAAGTAGGAGTTTATGCCTGCCCATACTGCAAGGCCCTCAGGGTGGAAGGGACTGATTTTCCCCGCTTTGTTAAGAACACTATAGAAGGGGATGTCCTGAAGGAGCTGGGTCCTGCTGCCTCTCTCTGTTGGCAACACCTCACTTCTGCTCAGGATGGCAGCTCATCGGCAAGGCTAAGAGGAAGGGAGCGCGGATGTGGATTGTTTCTCACTTTGGGCAGTACAACTTTTTTTAGCCAACTCCCTAAATGGAAGGCGGCTGTGTCCAGAAACACATTGCTTTTTGTCATACAGCGGACAGAAATTGTGCAGGTGAGTGCAGCACTGGATGCAGAGACGAGATGTGGGGTTGAGCTGGGTGCATGCACTTGTGCAGTGAGGGGCTTAGCAGGGAGCATGGCAAGGCCGAGGAAGAGGACTTGCCCTTAGCTGAGATAGCTCACCCGCTTGATTGAAATGAGGAGCTGGCTAGCTAGGCTTTAACGGGGTTTAGGTGTAGCCAGAGCTATACAGGTCAACAATAAGCTTAAGATCAGGGGTAAAAAAACCTAAGGCTTGCCTTTCCTTTTCCACATCCTTCCTGCCCTGCCCCCCACTGCAGTAAATGTTTTAGCAATTAAATTTCAAGTCTGTGGAGGAAAAGGCACTGAAAACAGGACGTGGTGACATTCCCTTTCTGCTCTGTTATCCTGGGTGAGCTTATTCAAGTGAAAGCAGAAATGTTTCCTTCACGGCATAAACATGCACAATGAGGACACTGTGGACAGACACACCTACAAATGCATAGGGAGGACTGGGCAGTAAGCCCTGCTCACCCCAGCATCTGTTTGTCCAGAATGTGTCCCAAATTTTGCAAAAGGAGCAGGGGTGTGCTGTTGCAGCTGTAGAGGTGATGCTTCTGGAGGGAAACCTCAGCTGGGTGCCGGTTTGCTGAGGGCTGTGTGATGCTCAGCAATGAGCCACTGGTCTCACATCTCTTCTGCAGTTTATTTGCAATTGGTGTGAGCTATAGCTCTTCTTCCCTGGAGGTGCCAAATTGGAACATTCAGGAAGAAAACAAAGAAACCCAAAGTCAGGCAGCTGTGGTCTAGACAGATAGAGAGCCCTAGAGGTTTTGATTCTCATGTTACCAATTTTGGAAACCAAGTTTGATCACGGGAGGGTAGTCTGTGACATTTAAAGACCATATGCTGGGTTTTTTTTGGTATGTCATGAGAAGAACGTGCACTTTCAGGGAATGGGATCTCCTATTACTCATAGTGGGAGATGGTTACTAACAGGGACAACTCTTCTGCTTCTTGATGCCAGTGGATATTAGCATGGAAGTGCTCCTGGTCAGTGAGCCCCTTGCAATGTGGACTGCATCTGCCTGGGCATAGGAGCAGCCTGTGTGGTAGGAGTGTATACATCAGCCCATGCATGGACAGGCATATGACCGTTCAGAAAGAGACAGGAGGCACCACTCTGCTCCCTTTTGTGAAAGCTGCTAGTAAGGGACATGGGAGATGTTTTGGAGGAGTATCATATAGGAGGACTACTGGCTAACTGCAGACAGGCTGAAATCCAGATGCAGATGCTCTTCCTCCAAGTGATGCAAATGGAGATAACCATCAGGCACAATCAGACCAGGTCATGGCTGAAGTGGTGATGTGGGTCTGACAGGCAGCTTGGATCAAAAAAAGATCTCTGCAGGGTGTGGAATTCTCTTTTAAAGGTTACATTCCCCTCTAAAGGTTATGTTTGCAAATGAAAAGCAAGACATTAGCAGGGTGATGACTTAAATGCTAGGTGCTACTCCAGCAAACAGAAAAGGTCTAAGAATGCTTATCTGTACCAGAAGTTATTTATATACTTAGGAAATAACAAAGCGCAAGACTAATTTAGGAGAGTACAGTTAGCCTATTGTCACTAATCTCTTCAGAAAGAGCTCATAGTTTCTTAGAATTTTTCTGTGTTTTCCTATTTCCCAGAATATTTCTCCCCTCAGGGGGAGCTGTAATCCCCATGCACTTTATAGGTGTTAGAAATCTAGGCCTTGGTCTCTGAAATTGACAACTGAAAACAGGGGCTAGTAGATTTTAAGTGATCTACAATGTTTTTACTTATGGATTTTATGTCCGTGTAAGCATCGTCTCATTTTGACATTGCTTTAAAGGTTTTGTTATTACATGCACTTTTTAGTTTTGTTCTCACACTAATTTATTGATGATTCTGGAGAGGCGATAACGTGCTTACTCCCCCATTCTCTCCTCGGCTGTTTTGGCTTATGAGGGGGAGTCCTCTCTCATGACTGTCTTCTTCAGGAGCAATCGCAAGTGTCAGAGGACGTTTTGCTCTCTGACGGGCAATTCTGTGCAGGGCTCTTAAACCTGCTCCTGTATGAAGCCCTCCCTGCTGATCTATCAATCAGCCTGATATTTCTCTCCAAGGTTTTGATCTGTCAAGGGGCCAAGCTGCTTGTGAGGTGCTGAGTGACCTTAACCTTCAACAGGGAGCTGACTCACTCTGCAGACCGTGGGCTCAGACCTCTCTGTTATTCCCGGGGACTGCTAGGAGGGAGGTGCGAGGGTTCCTCTTGGGGAATGGTGCTCCCAGGGTCACTCCACAAGTGTCTGCTGGAAGCAGAAAAGAAGGGTGCGAAGGTTCGTGTTAAACAGCGTTCAGAGCTGGAGCACAGACGCAGGTTGAGGCTGGCCTCTGTCACACTCCATCACTGTAAATGGCTGGGAAAAGCCAGCGCACCACGGCCAGCACCACCGGTAGGAAACGGCATGAAATAACGGAGCATTTTGTAAAACAGCCCGTGGCATCGGGCTCTGAGCTCTCCCTAGAGCTGTCACCCCCCCAGCAGAGCGTGGGGTCTCTCCTGCTGCCACTGCTCTGACCAAAAACCCACAGGGAAGAGTGCGGCTGTGTGGTGAGACGGGCAAGGAGAGGCCAAGACCTGTGCTGTGCTCTGAGGTGGCGGGAGAGCTGCGACATTCGGCTCCTGGATGTAACGCCTGGGCCTGAAATGCAGGCCAAGCCGGCCAGCGGAACCGTGCCGGTGACCCACCGACCAGGCAACGTATACACCTCTTCGCGAATATAACAAGTCCAGCAGCTGCCCAGACGGTCCCCTTGGTGCATACGTGGCCGTGCCAGGGTGCCCAGCGCAGGCCCTGGCGGGGGACCCGCACCAGACGTGTGTCCTGTGAGGTGTCCAGCTGAGCACAGCGCTGGCTGGGTCCGAGCAGTTTCCTTGAGCCCATGTGAAGCTGCTTTTCCTGCTTGCCCTCTCTGCCTGTCTTTTCACGTGATTATTTCTTTTTGTTATGCTTCAGCAGTGCACTTTTGAAGACAGTATTTTCTCATAGCTAGTCTTTAGCTCTCTGGTAAGCTGTGTTGCCCTGTACAGGTGGCTTCAGATGCTCCTCTGAGAGCCCCAGCCGGTGCCATCAGTGCGGTCAATTGCATTGCCTTCTAAAATCTTCTTTTAATAGTCATTCTCATGAAAAAACTCTGCTTTCTAAAGCTGTGTCTTTTTATACTATTTGTCAGGGTTGTCATAGTTTCAAGAAGCAAGAGATTAAGCAGTGTTTGAAGTTTGAAAGCGCTGCTCTATGTTCAGGCTATTTTAGGAAAGCATTGCTATAGCCCTTGAATATGACGGCAGAGAGCAGGTTTTATTCCTCTCAGAGGAAGCTGAGGTTTCTGCAGCTCCTGCTCAAGTTTTACAGAAGTGGAAGCCAGGTGCTGATGGCCTGGCTTGGCTCCGCAGAGTCACCGTGTTGACATCAAAACCATGAGTTTGTTTAAAGTCAGTGGGGGGTGGGATATCTATCTGGTTGGGGACCTATGAAGTTGCTAGCCAAGTTTTTCTTCGCAGTTGTGAGGGCTGGAAACTGCAGTTCTCAGTCACAAAATTTCCAGACCTGTGGCTTCAAGAAAAAAAAAAAAAGCCACAAACAAACCCAAACCCTGGACTTCTGGTAAAATCATCATAACTAACAACAATGATTCTGCTGTAGTTACTGTCAGAAACCGTGCTAATAGTACATTTGGAACCAAAACTGGGGAGTTTCATTTTAAAAACTGAAGAATAGCCTGCAGAAATGAGTGTGAATGGCAACTGTGTGGAGTTCAGAATATTAAAAGAAAGTGTTTCTTATGTAGGTACATAAATAAAAATTTAAGGGTCCAGATTCAAGCTCAGTGAAATCTTAAGTCTGGGTGCCTGCTGTGTCTCAGGTGTAAGCACACCTGAAATCCCAGCCCCAGGTAATACTTGCTGGGAGTTACAGCAGGCTAAGACGGAGCTCGGGCTCACAGCACTAAATTTCAGAGTCTGGAGAATTGTGAGTGGCAGAAGAGGCTTTTAATCTTCTCTCTAAACACCCCCGTGGCCACTTTGTCCAAGCACAGTGGTTGAGCACTGGTATTGTGGTACATATGCTGGTGAGCACAAATGAGACAAGCTGTGGGTGCTTCAACGACCAGCACCTTGTTAGCAATGAAAACATTTCTTACAGCTATGGATCGAAACCTCCTGACTCCCATAAGGTCTTGCAGAACTTGGCATGCAGCGGTTGGTATTTCTTTATGCTCAAAGAACCTCTAAAGTCATTTCCAATGACATGCTGTCTGGATAACTATTTTTAGTTTCATTTTAGTTTTAATTCCTAGTCTCTTTGTCTTCCTTTCTCTCCTCCACTTCCCTCTTCCCTTCACCCCTGTCCATCCCCATCCCCATCCCTGTTAATGAATTCTTCAGATATGCACCAATGTAACATTGTGTTAGGGAGTTATGGCTACTGCAGTATAAGGAGTAGAAAAGTCTGGGAAAGCTACACCAAGAAAATACATATTCAGTGTGTCAGAAATTGATCTGAGATCTGTTTTCAGTTTCCTCAGAGACTACATGTTTTTGCTTTTATCTAGAAGGCACTAAGAAAAATAATTAAACCATTTCTATAAATTGATGTTTTCATTGGCTGTAGCTGTGCACCCTTACTCTACACTAAACAAAGTCATGGCTTTGCCTTGGCAACATATTTAACAGCATTGCATTTGGTTTGCAAAAGACTGATTTGCTTTCCATATCCGGACAACTGATGTATGAAACACAGCATCCTTTTGGCGAGGAGGAGCTCTCCCCCTGTCTTCACGATAGCTTGAAGAGTGCTTGCTATGGTTGCACTTCCCTGGCCCACTGGTGCTTGGTGTTGAAGAAGCACATTTTAATTTCCCCTTTCCCTTCCTCTTCTCTTTTCCCTTCCCCTTCCCACCCAGCTCTGTGCAGTTTCTATAATGTTTTGCCCTGAGGATGATGAGTGACCCACCTGGGGTGTTTATGCCTCTCCCTTATTCCCGCAGTATAACCTTGTGTGCGGCAATGCCTGGATGCTGGATCTCTCACAGGCTATCCTCAATCTGGGGTTTCTGGCTGGCGCTTTCACCCTGGGCTACGCTGCAGACAGGTACTGTATCAATGCTGCTGTCCTTTGTTTTGTTCAGAGGTGAAATATGCATGCAGTATGCATGCATCAACACTTTGGAGGTTTAATTCCCTTCGGATAAACATCCCCTGCCTGGGTTGACAAAACCCAGCCAATGTAATCTTCATTTCTTTTTGGGCTGGAAACTTCACACGATCATACTTACTGATCCTATTTTGGAATTTACAATGTCATGAAAAGAGGTTTTGTTGTGCTTTCCTATGTTTTCTGTACACATCTGGACCCAGGAAGGGCAGAAGTACACAGAAATGAAAAGGAAGCATTCAGAGGAGTTTTCTGGACTGGTGTTTACTGGGGGATGTTTAATAGGCACCACTGATGAAGAAAGCAGCTACTTGAGGAAAGAAGGAAGGGACTCAGTATGGTAACTCTCTCCATTCACAGGCTGGACTCATACACTTACCACCGAGGTCAGAGCTCCCTCCAGCTGGTCCTCAACTCTCTTAGAGCTGGATGAATACCAAGGAAAAGATGCGGGTGATACTCAGGCTTGAGCAGCCCCAGAGCCGGGAGCTCCTGTAAGGTCTACCTCGCTCTTAAAGGAGGGAGCCTGGTTTGTGCTTTGTGCTGATAATTAACAGTAGTCAACCTATGCATTGGCTGAGAGCACCCCTGACGATTTCAATGGCAGAGCATATTTCTTCAGTTCATAAAATTCTTTCTTTCTGCCTGTTTTATTTTTCTTTGATATCTGTAATAATAGTAATAATAACTTGAAGTATGATTTCTTTGTAGGCAGAAATACAGAATTATCTGGAATGTCATCTCAGATAACAAATTTTGAACTAGCAAACAAAAGTACTTTCAAGGAAAACCTCATCTTTCCAAGGGATATAATAATAAGGGAAAAAATAAGGCAGAAAAGATTCCATGGCACTGGCTAACAAGATATCTCTGCTCAGTGTCTGGCTGGGCAGCCTACTAGCACCTGAAGACTGTGTAAGAGTAGAGATATTACAGCTAATTATTAAAATAAAATAATATGTCTAGGAATACTTATGTTTTAAGCATAGTGTAACTACTGTACAACTATGAATGTTGTACATTGGTTGCACTGGGGGGATGTGCTGCAGCCAGACCATTAGATTTTTGTCTCCTTGACAGCACTCAAAAGAATGGACCAGGTTGAAAATACCCTGATTTTTGTGCTGTATAAATTCTTCTCATGAAACCTTTTGAACAAAATGAAAAATCAAATATTCTCTCAAATACTTTTTGGTAAGATAAACAGCTACATCACTACTCACAGTTTCTTCTTCTTAAAACAGCAACAATAACAATGGAGAAGAGATCAAAATGGAAATTCTAGTTGTGTTCCAAGGACACAGTTGCCATGAAACCACAGGGAAGTTTTGTTGGCAGTTTTTTTGGAATTATGGCTTACCTCAGGGACACCTATTAATAATAATGTTTTTGCTGGAAAATGAGACTCATTAATACGTTAGGCAGACTTTGAAAACAAATAGTCTAAACCTAAACACTGGAAAATCACATAAAGTAATTGAAGAAGAAATTACTTACTTTCACAGAGCTGGCTGTAATTACTATTAGGAAACTAATTTGTGAAAACAGAAATCCACAACCAAAGTTGTCCTTATTTCAACTGGATCAAAAATCTGAACTTTAACATATAGGCCACAGTTTAGATACAACTTGTTTTCTAAAATAAAAGGGGGCCTGGTGCAGACATCACCAGTTTTAAAATTAGTGACATAAAGGCAGTGATAACTGCCACAGGGAAAAGAGTCCCATCTCCCAAGGGCCAACACTAAAAAGTTTCAGGCAGCCTCTCTTCAGAACAAGGCCAGTCTCAAAAAGACACTTTCAGATCTAGCATTAAAATGAGATGCCAGAAAAAAAAAAAAAATCTTTGTGTCTTTTCATGATTTTCACTTTCTTTTCCTTTTTCAACAGATATGGCAGAATCCTCATCTATTTGCTCTCCTGTCTCGGGGTTGGGATATGTGGTATCATAGTGGCATTCGCACCAAACTTTACTGTATTTTTGATCTTCCGTTTTCTCCAAGGCGTGTTTGGCAAGGGAACCTGGATGACATGCTACGTGATTGGTGAGAGCTGTTGTCTTCTTTCTTTTCTGGTTAGGAAAAGTGAGGGGTTTTTGGAGGACAAGGAGTCTGGCTACATCTGCTTTTGATAATATTTTTTCTTGGGAATAAAGCACCGGCCCTGAGGTTGGCAGACAATGAATAACCCAAGTCCATCCTAGTTAATGCATTTGTCCTCCAAGACAAGGTGCCTGCATGCAAATTTTAACTTGGCATCCATGGTCTGGGCTCATGCCTGAACTGAATGTTTGGGGAAGCAGTCACTGGCCTTTGTCCAGACCATGCTAGGGACCTTTCTAGCAGCTAAACAGTATAGTGTTTCCTTACCTGGCAATGTCTGTTAATTTACTGGTACAGAGGTGGCCTCTGAGAATGGCAGCAAGTGCAAACTCTTTCTGTTATTCAGTACTGATATAGGATGGAAATGAGCAGCAGTGTATGTGCCTGCCTGACCTCATAGGATCCCATGGAGAAGAGTGAGGAAGAAGTAATGCACGAGGGCAGACTAACAGTTCCTTCAGAACTGTCCAAGCTCTCCTTTTGTACCCAGCACTGTGGTACTTGAATATGCCTGTGAGCAGCTGGCCATAGGCAATATCAGTAGCAAGCCAACACTTTCTGTTGATGTTATTTGAGAACTCTTATGGCTGTCTAATGTATGGACTCTGATGGGGAGGGATTAACATAAATAATTAAGAAGTGGACGATTAGAATGTGTATATATAAAGGTTTTCTTATTACATAGAAGATCACCAAGGTGATCAAAATCTACAGAGCAAGCCCCGAATAAACCGGATACACAAAGAGGGACATGGTTAATTTTGGCAGAGTTTGAACATCTTCCACAGATGCTCAGAGGAGTTAACTGCTTTTCCTCACTGGGAGAACAGACACTTGGATGGCTGCTCTTCATTCTTTAGCTGGGAGACTTTGCTTAGTGCCAGGCTGGACACCAGGGTCCATATTAGGATTATTATTTCCTGAAAAGGGAAAACAAAGGGAAGCTTTTTTATAAATAGCATCAAAACAGCAGGGATCCAGACTCTTTGATATGCTATAGTCATGGCCCAGCGATGAAGCTCCTCGCATAGCAAGCTGACTTTTCATGAGAAAAGGGTATTGTTGTGGCATCTTGAATGACTACCAGGTTCAGAAAGGGAAACTCGTCTCTAGGGCATGAAATAGCAATACATTGAGGAAAGCATCCTACTAGAGATGAGACATCAGATTTGCTTAAAAAGAAAATCAACCATTCAGTAATCTACTGTGATAATCCAAAACACAGTGATAGCATCATTATATAGTGCAAAAACTTGTACCATCACTGTAGTCTGTGAGGCCTGTGACAATTTTTTAAAATTCCTAGTGGAATTTAGATGAGTGAGAGCAGAATTGCAACCAGATGTAAACAGTTACAGTGAGACCTGGGAACGCTGTGGTGATGTATGCACAAAGATACCTGTCTAGCCCTCTCAGCATCTAAAGCCCAGAAGCACCTCAGTTTTCTGGGCAAAGTTACACTGCTGAGCAGCTCAGGTCCAAGAACCAGTGAAATGGCCAGAGCTGCTTTTCCCCTCACTTCCAAGCACATGGCCTAATTTGAAACTGAGATCTTATCCTAAAAGTTTGGCAAGCGCTCTGACCAGCAAAATGTTTTATGACAGACCCATGGCTTCCTTAAAATGGCCAAATTTTAACAGAAAGGAATGCTTTGCAATGCTCAGATCAGACTGCCTGACTTTAGGGAAAGGTTCAGAGATACAGCATCCTGAGGGACAATGTATTACCACAGCCCTAAGCAAGGTGCTTAATTCTTGGAGAGAGTGATTCCATCTAGATTCCTTCAGGGATCTACTCTTATGTCCCAGGATCACCCAGAGTATTTACCAACCCAGCATTTTTTAAGAGGCCTGTACAGATCATTGGTTTGGTTGCACCAGGATGATGATTGCCCATTTCCCAAGCTACTGATCTGTGCTTCAGAACCACAACAGGCTGCCCCAAGAACCTCTCTTTGCTGTTACGTACAACCCAGCTCCTCCTGGGCCGGTGCTAAGCAGATACCTTTAGGCAGTAGAGTTGCCCCTGAGCCATGCAGATGTGATGAATAGTCAATAAATATACTAATGGTGTCATATTTTTCTGCATTGCCAGCTGAAATGAATCACTGTTACTTGTAAAATTTTTTCTTCTTTAGTAAAATAATAATTAAAAAAAAGTGTTTTCCATGTATTATAAACCAAGGTAAAACCCTCCGCTTTTACTCTGAAGGCTAGGTAGTGGTGACAGTTTTAAAGCAAACAAGAGGCACTTCTTCATTCACTGCTCATATCAACCATGGAGCTCATGGCCATGGGATATTGCCTGAAATTTGGGATTACATGGGTTTCAGAAGCCATTAGACACATTCACAAAATTAAAAAATCCACCAAAGGATTAAAAAAATAAACCAACAAAGGCTATGTTTGTTCTAGTAAATAAAACAAACTGTGGACCATACCTTAGCCCTCAGAGCAGCTAGCATGGTATGGCTCAACTCTTGCCCACAGATGCCTTGTCCATATTACCTGCCTGGAGCATCTTCCTGTTTGGGGCATGGGCCAAAACTGTGCCAGGGAGAGTGCTAACAATTTGCTACTAAGCATGATCATGATGCAGTCTCAAACCCCTGTTCTGGTCCTATTTAATTCATTAGCAAACATACTGTCAGGAACCCCTCTAGCTGAAGAACAGTGGGTGAATTGATGAGGAGATGTCACCCGTGCTTGCCCTGGGCAGTCTCAATGACATGCTTACACTGCTGAAGGCAAGACGCTGGGCTAGACAGACTTGTGACCTGATATAGTGCTCTCCTTCCTTATGTTCCACCACTAATATTTTTCTTTGGAGTTACGTTTGTTTCTCTGTTGTTTATTTTGGCTTTCTCTGCTCAGTGACGGAGATTGTTGGTTCTGACCAGCGGATTGTTGGGATCGTGATTCAGATATTCTTCACCCTGGGAATTATGATTCTCCCTGGAATTGCATACTTGGTTCCCACCTGGCAGGGCATCCAGCTGGCCATTTCACTGCCAAACTTCCTCTTCCTGCTCTACTACTGGTAACGTTGCAGTCGTTGCTCTTGTCATTATTGCTATCGCTATTCGAGTACCTTGAGACTCCTGCTGTGGTCCCAGGTCTCCAGTGTGCAAGATGTTGTAGGCAAGGAAGAAGATATTTGCATATTGTTGATTTTGGCATTTTAAATTCTTTTTTGTGAATTGCAGACATGCATTACTTTCCTTTTTCTGCCCAAGGTTTGCCTCTTTCCTCAGCCACAGCTGGCCCTCCACAGAACCCTGCTCTGCGGCTGCTTAGCCCAGGGCTGCTTATCTGGTTAGCTTGACCAAAGTCTGCTTTTCCCATCAGCCATGGCACCCCACCTTTACCTCTAATTATGTACTCAGTTCAAGCCTGAACTTGCCTTACAGGTCCCATGAGTTGGGCAGTACAGCTAATGAGAAAGCAGAGCACTATGCCATGGTGAACATCTGTCCCGATGGAGTGCAGCCATCCTGTGGGCTGGATCCAAAGAAACTCATCCACATACCCTCTTCCTGCACATCGTTTCCTTAAACATTGCCTTAACCTTAGGCTAGCAGAAACTGAAACACCCATTGGTAGTATTGCTTTGTGTTCAGTTTATGAAAATGTATACATTTGAGTGTGTGTGTCTATCTTACAATGATACAGCTAGAAGTTTCCTGATCTGCCTGTACTTCGTACAATGTGTGGTTAATATTGACTTTCATTGTTCCTTGCTGTTCTACGGGCACCTTGTTTGCTTGTTGCCTATCATACTTCAGACATCAATTGTACAAATATAATAGATTTCTTTCAGCTTTATAGAGTATTGATACAGTCTATTTTCTTCTTTCTTGCTCACAAAGATCAGATATTTTACAGGAGACTGCCTGGAAAAGCAGTCCACAAAAGAGTTTCTGTATCCCAAAGACTGAAAAATTGGTGTGTTGTGTATTAACACAGGCAAAAGGCGAAGCACTTTGGTTTACTTATGATGTTGAAGGGCAACCTCCCCATTTATCACTTCTGTGTTCTTAACAGGGTGGTTCCTGAATCTCCACGTTGGCTCCTGACACGCAAAAAGGGAGAGAAGGCCTTAAAAATCATGCACAGCATTGCAAAACACAATGGGAAATATCTCTCACCACATTACTCAGAGGTACTGTCATCTCTTTGAACTAAATCTTTTTTTCTAAACTTTCTTAATCTTCTGCAGGTTCAGTTGTGTTAAAATGCATTCTCTTTATGTGGTGGGCAACGCTCTTGAAGTGTCACACCCGAACAAAATTGTCAGTCCCATACCTACTTCGTTAACTGCAAGAGGGTAAAAGTGAACTGGCTGGAAAGACATGGCTGGAAAAAAGTTTGCAAAACAATGAGTCAGGTCTTTCATTTGCAACACTCCTACTTTAACAACTTGTGGGAAACATCAGAAACTAGCCTGAGGGCCAATGGTATATCACAGCAGCTGCTGTTTTAGCTGACAGAGTGAGTGAAGACAGCAGGATCCACTTTCCTGGCTTCTTTGCTAGAACTTCCTTTTATAACTCAAAGAGAAGATGATGTAGAAAATCAGAATTTAAGTAAAAATTTGCTTCCATCCCAATAGGGGCAAAATATGCCCCACAATTCAAAATAGGAGAAGCACTGTCTAAGATCACTGTTTACAAAATAGGACAATGTATGTTAGAATTACAGCCCTTTGACAAGTGGTCTTGACAGAACTGAAAGGACTGATGCATTTCAAATGACACTGTCGTGTCATTGCAGCATTTGCCTTGTTCAGCGTTGGGTAGCAATGCCTGGCTCTCAGGCCATATTTACTGTGGCATTGGCCTTATGGTTCAGTGACGACAACAGATGTGAACAAGGTTCCTGTCCTGTAACAAGCTGGGTCTGGAACTTAAATGCTAGCAATAGTCATGTTAGAAATCATTATTTGAACTAAGGAAAACAGCTGCAAATTGTTAGCACGCAGCAGCCCGGAGGTGACATACTGAATACACTACAAGTATTTCATAAAGAAATTGTGATTTTCGTATTGAAAAGAAATGACCTACATAAAATGTCCATCTATCAGTACACAGTAGTATCCTTTATGCCTGCATACATGCATATGCATATATATCCATTTTTATACATATACAAAATTATGATGTGTGACTTTTAACTAAATTTTCACTGAGACTAAATGCAAAGACTTTGGGATGGCAGTGTTTGGAGGAGACTGATGTGTCCCATTCTGTCAGGAATGAACATCATGATGTGTGTGCTTCATAACAGGTAGTTGGCAACCTGGATTCTCACAGCTTGATATCTTACCTAGGTCTTTCTCATTGCTCTTCTTGAGCAAGGGAGAACCTGAGAATTTAGCCCATCTTAGCCAAAAAAGTGGGGTTGCTTCACCAGAATCCTAGAGTATAATTCTGGATGAAACCCAAGCAGTAATTATTGGCACTCTTCTGAAACACCAGATAGCTGTTCCCAAATCCATAGGATTTTATTTACCTGGTGAGAAACAGGCTCCATAAATCACCTAGCCAGCCTAAGCAGCTCTGCTTATTCAGGAGTATTCCTGCTATAAATACAGACCTTGCATGAAATGCACACAGGAAGAGGTATGTGGCAACAGAAGAAGTATAGAAATGGCCAGTTCCTTTATACCAGTATTCCATTATCTTTCCACTTCATTAAGTATATGTTAATGCCAGTTCTGGCCAGGTAAAGTTCACACAACAGGTTCCACAGGGAAGCTGGGCCTACCTTATGCTATGCCTCTTGGGATATATGACTCTGGACTAATGATTTTGTAAAGTCAAAACTAGATCTATCAGCAGAGATGAGTATGCTGAAACATGCATTTCCACAGCCAGCTGCTTTATTCATAAGCAACTTGTTCAAGTGCCATAACGTTGCTATAATGGCATTTCTGTGAATGTTATGTTGCTCAGGGGAGCACACAAAGGTTAATGATAGGGAGGGAGGGTTGTCAGGGGAAAAGAGTTGTATATAACTTCCTTGGCCAAGAAATGGGATGTACCAGATGAGACTGTTGTACATTAGTGAAGCAACATGACAGAAGGAGTTTTGATGAGCAATAACAAGCTAGGCCAGCAATTAGTAAACCATTTTTCCGATGGAAGCCAAGGCATCTCTGTGATACCAGCAAAGGTCAGGAAATTGCCCTCAGCTGTCCCACAACGCAGAATGAGCTTTGCTAGTCACGTTGGAGTAGCATCTTATGCAGCTGGAGGACTGCAGACTGAAACTGGTGGGAGGAAAACAAAGTGAAAGACTAAGGAGAGAGAAAAGGGTAAATCCATTGATGTCAATGACCAGCTGGAGTACATGGAGCTCCGCCTGGGGATGGATGAGGAGCCGACTGGGAGCTTATGGGTCAGGATTAAAGGGAGGGCAGGGACAGGTGACTTTATAGTGGGGGTCACCCAACCAGGAAGACCAAGCAGATGACACCCTCTATAGACAGATAGGAGCAGCCTCATATTCACAAGCCCTGGTCCTCATGGGGGACTTCAGCCACCCCGATGTTTGTTGGGGGGACAACACAGCAGGGCATAAGCAATCCAGGAGGTTTCTGGAATGTGTTGATGATAACTTCCTTCTCCAAGTGATAGAGGAGCCAATGAGGAGAGGTGCTATGCTGGACCTTGTTCTCACCCCGAAGGAGGGGCTGGTGGGGAACGTGAAGCTCAAGGGTAGCCTTGGCTGCAGTGACCATGAAATGGTGGAGTTCAAGATCCTTGGGGCAGTGAGGAGGGTGCACAGCAAGCTCACTACCCTGGACTTCAGGAGAGCAGACTTTGGCCTCTTCAGGGATCTTCTTGGTAGAGTACCATGGAATAAAGCCCCAGAGGGAAGAGTGGCCCAAGAAAGCTGGTTAATATTGAAGGATCACCTCCTGCAAGCTCAGGAGTGATGTATTCCAACAAAAAAGAAGTCAGGCAAAAACGCCAGGAGGCCTGCATGGGTGAACAAGCTGCTCCTGGACAAACTCAAACACAAAAAGGAAGCCTACAGAGGGTGAAAGAAAGGACAGGTAGCCTGGGAGGAATGCAGAGAAATTGTCCGAGCAGCCAAGGATCAGGTTAGGAAAGCTATAGCCCTGATAGAATTAAATCTGACCAGGGACATCAAAGGCAACAAGAAAATCTTCTATAGGTACGTTGGTGATGAAAGGAAGGCTAGGGAAAATGTGGGCCCTTTCTGGAAGGAAACAGGAGACCTGTTTACCCGAGACATGGAGAGAACTGACTTACTCAACGACTTTTTTGCCTCAGTCTTCATCAGCAAGCGCTCCAGCCACACCACCAAGTCACAGGAGGCAAAGGAAGGCACTGGGAGAATGAAAAACCACCCACTGCAGGAGAAGATCAGGTTCAAGACCATCTAAGGAACCTGAGGGTGCACAAGTCCATGGGATCTGATGAGATGCATCCACGGGTCCTGAGGGAAATGGCAGATGAAGTGGCTAAGCCACTATCCATCATATTTGAGAAGTCCTGGCAGTCCGGGCAAGTTCCCACTGACTGGAAAAGGAGAAACATAACCCCATTTTTAAAAAGGGAAAAAAGGAAGACCCAGGGAACTACAGGCCAGTCAGTCTCATCTCTAAGCCCAGCAAGACCATGGAGCAGATCCTCCTGGAAACTATGCTAAGGCACGTGGAAAATAAGGTGGTGACTGGTGACAGCCAAAATGGCTTCACTAAGGGCAATCATGCCTGACAAATTTAGTGGCCTTCTATGACAGGGTTACACTGTTGGTGGCTAAGGGAAGAGCAATGGATGTCATCTACCTGGATTTGTGCAAAGCATTTGTCATTGTCCCGCGCAACATCCTTGTCTCTAAATTGAAGAGACATGGGTTTGATGGGTGGACCACTCAGTGGATAAGGAATTGGCTGGATGGCCGCACTCAAAGAGTTGAAGTCAACAGCATGAAGTCCGAGTGGAGACCAGTGACTAGTGGTGCTCCTCAGGGGTCAGTATCAGGACTGGTGCTGTTTAATATCTTTGTCAGTGTTATGGACAGTGGGATTGAATGCACCCTCAGCAAGCTTGCTGATGACACCAAGCTGTGTGGTGTGGTCAACATGCTGGAGGGAAGGGATGCCATCCAGAGGGACCTTGACAGGCTAGAGGGATGGGCCTGTGCGAACTTCATGAAGTACAACAAGGCCAAGTGCAAGGTCCTGCCCATGGGTCAGGGCAATCCTAAGCACAAATACAGGCTGGGCGATGAGTGGATTGAGAGCAGCCCTGAGGAGAAGGACTTGGGGATGTTGGTTGATGAGAAGCTCAACATGACCCAGAAATGTGTGTTTGCAGCCCAGAAGGTCAACAGTATCCTGGGTTACATCAAAAGAAGCATGACCAGCATGTCGAAAGATGTGATTCTCCCCCTCTACTCCACTCTTGTGAGACCCCACCTGGAGTAATGTGTTCAGCTCTGGGGTTCCCAACATAAGAAGGATGTAGACCTGTTGGAACAAGTCCGGAAGAGGGCCACGAAGATGATCAGAGGGCTGGAGCACCTCTCCTATGAAGACAGGCTGAGAGAGTTGGGGTTGTTCAGCCTGGAGAAGAGAGGAGAAGACCTTATAGCAGCCTTCTGGTACCTAAAGGGGCCTACAAGAAAGCTGGAGAGGGACATTTTAGGAGGGCATGTAGTGATAGGACAAGGGCTAATGGCTTTAAACTGAAAGAGGGTAGATTTAGATTAGATGTAAGGAAGAAGGTCTTTGCTGTGAGGGTTGTGAGGCACTGGAACAGGTTGCTCAAAGAAGCTGTGGATGCCCCATCCCTGGCAGTGTTCGAGGCCAGGCTGGATGGGGCTTTGAGCAACCTCTAGTGGAAGGTGTGCCTGCTCATGGCAGGGGGGGTTGGAACTAGATGATCTTTAAGGTCCCTCCTAACCCAAACCATTCCATGATTTATTGTCCTTGGGGGGCACATACGCCAGTGAGATTCCCTCGTCCTGGTCAGCATTACCCAGTGCCAAGTGTGGCCCGAGACATGTAGCAGGAAGGTTGTGCTGCTGCAGCTCCCCCTCCACATTCAGCCCTGTGTTCCTACACCCACTTTCTCTCTCTAAACATCAACATTTTCAAAGCATCACATCAGAATGGAGATGTGTGTCTTTCTCTGATTTTTGTTTTAAGTTACATTTAATTTTTTTCAGAAGTGTCCCTGCTCATGACCCTAAGCCACCCACAGCTGCAGCAGATTGACCTCCACACATCCAGATTCATGCTGGATCTGTTCCTGTGACCTTTTTAATATATAATGTCTGTCATCCTTGGTGCTGTGCCCAGAGGAAAGACAGCATCTCCAGGAAGCGCGTTAGTCACGGATCAAGTGTATTTCTCACGTCAGACTTCTCTTTCACGAAGCAATTCCAGAATTTCAGTTAAAGTGCTGCAGGTGTGGAAGGACAGGGAGAAGTGAGAGGCATTATCCATCAGTGCATTTTGGCTAAGATTTTCCAATATGTCTGTAACAATTTCATTGGTCAAGTCCCTTACATGGCTCTGGATGTAGCAACCTTGCATTTTTACTGGCATGCAGAAGCCACAAATGACCTTTGAATAAAAACAGATAAACATTTGCTTCTTTTGTTTTTCTCTGGGAGTTACGACACTGATACGGTTCAGGTCCATCTAGAACTCATGAAATTAATTGTAAGTTATAAACTATTTTTTTTCCCAGTTGCTCATAATTATCCTAGAATGTTTTTTTCAAGATATTTTTTTCATTCTTGGTCTCTGTCCAAAAGCAGAATGGACTGCAACCAGCTAAGAGCTGCTTCTTGAGAGACTTGTGGGTCAAAACCCCCTCTCTCTTTATATATATATTTTTTTCCTACTATATAGACATACCTAGACATATATATTTCTAGTATATATTAACTTACATACATATGTATTATAAACATGCACGGATGTAGTGTCCTGTGCAGAATTAAGCGTGTGCAGAACCATATGTCTGTGCTATGAGGAATCTTTAAAAAATATTGCAGAAAAACTGATACGTAATTTTGCTGGGATGTAAAAATATCAGGGAAGTTGGTTACAAAACTTCCTTCAGAGTTTTCAGATAGTGTATCTTTGGAAACACAGGCCCTGTCATTGAATTCCTGACTGCACTGATGTGAATAGCAAAGCTCTCCTTGACTTGTAAGAACAAAAAGAGGATTTTTTTCCCTACAAAGACTTGGCTTCCTACAGTGATTTTTTTCTTCATTCATGAAAAAATGCTCAGTCATGCTTGGGGTTATTATTACTTTATTAAGACATAAAAATATATGGTAGCAGCCATGCTGAATTTATCTTTAGTCCTTTGGAAAACTAAAACCATATTAGCACAAAGTCACAACTGATGGCTGGCAGCCTGCTTTTATAAACACAGTCGTGGCAAATTTATAACTATAATATGAGAGAGACCAGAGCAGTGCAGAAACCCAGCAACCTCCGCCTGCCCCACAAAGGGCTCTGGCATGCGGCAGAAGTGGCAGTGCTTTGAAGAAAACTTCTGGCTCTGGTTACAGAAGAAAAGCAAGTGGGAGTATAAAGGGGGTTCACTGAAATGTGGGGTTTCTCTGTCCACTTACAAAGTTTTGTGTCACTCAGGTATGAAAAAGCCAAGTGTAAACACATCCAGCCAAATCTCACTGAAAAACATCAGTGCTACCTTCTGATACGAAAACCAAACACAGGGCGAAAGCTTTGGGCATAGCCCTGGCTGAGCCGACAAGACTCTCAGACAATGCCTTTGGCTTTACCCGTGTTCTCATCATGGATCTGCATGTTCCCATGTGCTTCTCCATCCTTTCACCCATGACTTCCCATCAGCTGGGATCATTTCCTTGGGCTCCTGCACGGCAGCGGGTGCTGTGGTGGTAGAGAGGGGTTGACTCCTCTCTTTGCTCTCTCAGGAGGGGGGCAATACTTGAGAGTCAAAGTAGCCAGGCTGCCTGAAATCCTCCTAAAAAGGGTGCAGCAGGTTTAACCCCATGTTTCCCACTGCTGCTTGGAGAGCTGACAGCAATCCCAGAGGCAGCTGCCAGTTCTTGGGCGGTCTCACGTTTTGCTCCTGCCTAAAACCACCTCTGCCTTCTCTTACCTCGTCTTCCTCACCTGCCAGATGAACACACAAACAAAAGGGCTGCTACCTGGCTTGGACATCACCATTAAAAACTGCTGGCCACAGTTAAAAAAAGCTTCCATCAGTGAGCCTAAACCCTTTTTGGCCCTGCTAATATTCTGGCTCCACAATATCCTATAGCAATGAACTTGAATGTGTTGAAATCCTGCCCTTTTCTGTTATTGCTAAACCTTTTAACTAATGATTTCATCAAGTGCCTCATTGTGACTGTATTGGAGGAAGCTGTGAACAGTTTTACTATACTTTGTAGGCAGTATGAGGACCATTAATTCATACTTCACAGGATTTTTTTGTTCCAGGGTAAAAGCCATGTTCAGCACAGTGCTTGTGTATTTTAAGACCCTCTGAATTTCACCGATTGCATGTTTTGTAGCACCCAAGTGCCTTCACAGGTCTGCTCTTTCTCTCGCTCCTCTTTTCTTCCTGCTGCCCAGCTGTGCCACCAGCCATGTTCCCAAGCCCATTGCTTGCTGCTCACCCCCTCTCTCCCTGCTTCCCTCAGCCCATCGCTTTGCCCTTCCTGCCACGGTCTCCTCCTCTCTGTCAGCCCTGGCAGAAGGCAGCTCTGCTCCCAGTGACCCTGATGTGACAACGACCTCTTACTGCCTTCCAAGAAATTCCAAGTCAACATCTCTCAGTTTACAAGAAGGAAATCGTTTTTCCGCTCTCAAGTCAAGATTGGGGATTTTTTTTTCCAATTTTCGCATGATCATCATTAAGGAGAGCCCACAGCTGTGTTCAGTGATAAGCTGTTTCCCATATCTGCGCATTGCTCCGGAGTGCTAAAAGCAGCAAGCTGGCTCGTCAGCACCTTTGCTCGCTGGACTGGAATATTGCTGAGCACCGTGTTTACATAGAAACTCTGCCCCAGCACCTGCCTGACCCTCGACAGCTGACTCTACTGCTCGCTTTTCTCCTCAGATCACTATTAGCAATGAGGAGGTCAGCAACCCCTCCTTTCTCGACCTGGTGAGGACTCCCCGGATGAGGAGGAACACGCTCATCCTGATGTATGCCTGGTGAGTGCCCACATCAGTCCAGCTTGTTACCAGGATGGCGGGTTTTGAAGAAAAAGTCCCTTGTGACTTCAAGGGCCTTTCCAGCTGCTTGCAGTCATTTGTTTGTCTCTCAACATTTTTCCCCTTTGCTGTTTAGGTTCACAAGTGCCCTTATCTACCAAGGGCTTGTGATGCGCCTAGGAATTGTCGGAGGAAACCTCTACCTAGACTTCTTCATCTCAGGAGCTGTGGAGCTGCCTGCCGCTTTCCTAATTTTAGTGACAATTGATCGCATTGGCCGGCGCCTTCCCTTTGCAATAAGCAACATCGTGGCAGGAATTGCATGCCTCATTACTGCCTTCTTGCCAGAAGGTAATTCCCTTCCCAGCGTCAGGCTCTTTAGGTCAATGACTTCTTTCTGACACCCCTTAAGCAAGGACAGCAGGCCACACAAAAATCTAGACAGAAGTAAAAAGTGTCTGGTGATGCAAGGAGCACCGCAGTCATGGAACAACATACCTTATTTGCTTATAGATTGCCCTGGGACATATAATGGCCATACCTTTGATGGGTGGTGAGCAGTGGCTGGGTGTAGTCTTAGAAAAAATGTGTATAAAGGCCCTGTACTCTTTTTGAAGGCAAATGCAAGGCAAGAGTACACAAACATAAAGGGAAAATACATTCCCTGACTTGGAAGACACTTAATGATGTCAGAAATCAGTGATTTAGCTGAGGCAGCTTCATGGTCTTCTCATTGACAAATAAAACAGTGCAAACCACAACATGCTATAGGGGCTGTGGCAGACAACATGGAGATTGTTGCCCTGCCCTAACTCTCCCAGGGGTTTGGACAATATTAAGGGGTTAGAAGAGAGATATGGCTTTTGATTAAGTAATTTTTATCTGGTTTCAGGGACAACTAAAAAGTCTGATATCGCACACAGGCTTCCCGGCACTTCTGTCTTTACTTTAAATTGTTTTCCTTCCTGTGTATTTTTTTTTTTAATCCTTGGGGAAGAATTTGGAGATGCTCTGAAGTGAATATTACTGTATCAGCATGCTTTGCCTTAGCGTAGCTGGGGACTGGCAGCTGAATGGACATTAGAGAGGCTTATTCCTCCTCAGGGATGTTCCTGTCAAAGTAAGGTACAGTCCTGGCCAGACTTAGAGGTTTTAGATCCCAAAGTTATATCGTGGGGCAATCGTTTTCCTAGAGAAGAAACATGAGAAGCCACTTCAAGAGTATGATGTGCCCAAGAAAACAAGCAGGTCTGTGGTGAGTGCGAAACGAAATCTTTCAAAGAGGTGTGTTGGTTCACCTCTGTCTCAGTTAAGTTCCCTTTAAAGGGATTCCTCCAAAAGTACTTAAAATTAATACTGTATGCTTGAGGAGCTTCATTGCTTTAGGAGACTCAGAAATGATGGGGAAGGGAGAGGAAAGATCAGCAGTCTGTTCCTGATGCCAGCACTGGTGGCTGTGCAATCGTGCCTTGGGATATCATGTTGTCATCACTTGTTTGCATTCATCGGTTTGACCACTGAAGCCCATCAAGACTGACTATCAAGATATTCCCAAGGTCCCCGTTTCCATGTGCCTCTCAGTAGAGCCACCACACGGCGACTGGATGCCAGCTGCCCCGTGCCCCTGTGGCAGCTCCCCCGATACAGGGCCTGGTAATTCAGGCACAGAGGGCCTGGTCACCATCTCATCCACTGGCTTTGCCAGCATCGTTTTCCACCTGTTAAAAAAGTATAAAGGTCCCACTGGGACAGCAGGGACTGGGGACTGTTGATCACCTGGACCTAGGGCTGTTGCAGGAGGGGAAAACAAAGAGCAGCACTGGGGAATTACTCCTGCAGGACACCTGCCTCCAGCACCCTCGTGTATTTTGGGCCACACCATATGCTGAGCATGGTGCAGCGGGTCTGGGGTTAGAGCAGGAGTGTCGTGTGGGGCTGGTGTGGCCTCAGCGAGGGGAGAAAGCGGTGACCTGGGGCCAGCAGGATGCTGCCACCAGCCTGCTCTCAGTGGTGGTGACGCGCTGAGGGGACCCTGCCCAGGTGAGGAGAGGACAGCCTGGGGATTAAGATACTCCCAGATGGAACACCTGAGGTCCAAGTCCTGCTTTCAAGAAAAGTCTGTTTATACAGATGGGAAAAGCTGCAGCGGCAGCTTGTGAGAGCTCTGTCACGCTGGGCTGCTCACACAGTTCATGTCCCTTGGCAGAGGGAGGAGGCACATGGACGTCACCCTCACCTCGGGGGTCTGACGGACCGAAGGGGTGCCAGGGAGACAAAGTGGGTTTGTTTTGTTCTTTCCAGCATTTGCTTTTCTTACAAGTGTTTGAAAACAGAACTTCTTGGGGCAAAGGCAGTGTGTCACAACATGGGATGAAATTTGATGGGGGTTTGTTTGGTTGTTTTGGAAGGGAAATAACCCCAAGTGTCTCATTTTTTGGTTCAGAGCAAACGGAAATGTTTTCTTGTTCTTCTTGTTGAAGGTTTGAGAAAACACAACCACTGCCAGAGCCGCCTCCAGTGGCAGAGCTCCCCTTCATGCCAGGCTCAAGCTTGTTTTTTCACTGGCCTCCCCTTCTACCCGGTCGTGGTATCGTGGTTAGACCATACAGGAGACTGTCCTCTCCCAAGGGCATTGCAGAAGTGCTTATTGCATTCCTTCTGATGCTCCTCCAGAGGCCACCGGCTCTCCAGAGAGGGCACTCAGACTGCTGAGAGGTTGCACACAGCGAGACGGGATGGCTCTGCTCTGCGGTGCGGATGTGACCCCTGCATCCCCTGCTGATGTATAAAGGCTTCCCGATGATGTGTACAGGGCAGTGGCTGTGCACCAGGGCTCCAGCGGTGCCGGGAGAGCTGGGCAGAGCCACCGGGGCAGCGTAAGGCCCCTGGGCCTGTCGTGTCAGGTACAAAGACAAGCACCAGGGAATGGAAGGGGGACGATGGCCAGGAATAGCTTTATTCAGACATAGACAAATTATGAAGCATAGTTGGTCTGCTCTAGAGAGAATTATTTTACTGTAGCATCCCTGGAGGTATTTAAAAGACGTGTAGATGTGGTGCTTAGGGACATGTTTTAGTGGTGGACTTGGCAGTGCTAGGTTTGCTGCTGGACTCGGTGATCTTAAAGGTCTTTTCCAACCTAAATGACTCTATGATTTTATGATTCTATGCAACTTTAGAGGTAGCTTGTTTGCGGTCAGAGGGCTTTGGCAGGTGACTCAACAATGTTTCCTACAGCATAACATCCCTATATAAATAAATGCTCCTTTGGACAATTTGGACGTGGTCACAGAAGCTTATAATGTCATTCTCCCACCCATGCTGTTATGCCCCATGAGCATCTTGAATCAATCGACTAGAAGTGATTTCTGATTCTCCAAAGCAGCTTTGCATGATGCTGGAAAGCAATAAATGCCAGTATAGATTGATATCTACAGCAGTGGACTTTCAGTCTGTTTTGCACTGATCTGGGGTTTCTGTGATGTAGCTTCTCCTGACAGTGCTTGGGGCTCTCAGAAATGCTCTGCTAGTGCAGCAAAGCACACTTCACCCGAGTTTCTTTTTGAATGAACAGATATCCCATGGCTCAAAACGACAGTGGCCACGCTGGGAAGACTGGGCATCACAATGGCTTTTGAAATCGTCTATCTTGTGAACAGTGAATTGTACCCTACGACACTGAGGTACGTTGGAAGCTCCCAGGTATCTTTCAACTTTTCCCTCTGCTTTTCCCCATTCCCTATTTCACTGCTGTTTAGTAAAATTTGTTTTTTTTTCCAGTTTCCTAACTGAATAGCCACTGCTCAATGCGGATGGCATATACTGATGAGATAATTTTGAAGCTAAGTCTACATTCTGCTCCTTAAACTGCTGGTTCATCTGGTTGGTAGCACCTCTCAAATATCTGGCACTATTTTTCTTTTGCAGAAACTTTGGTGTTTCCCTGTGCTCAAGTTTGTGTGACCTAGGTGGAATCATAGCCCCATTCCTGCTTTTCCGATTAGCAGCCATTTGGTTGGAGCTACCTCTAATTATTTTCAGTAAGATTTGATTTTAAATGTACTTTTGGTTTAAATATCCTCCTCCTAACAGAGCTTTTCATTCGGGGCAAAGTGTAGTGTGTGGCCTCATCTCCCTGTCAGACCAGCCCCTCTCAACTTTCATGCCTAGAGCAAGAGGCTGAACAGCAAATGGGTGAAATGTGGGTGATTTCACAGCACGCTATGGAAGAGGTCAGGTCTGCTTGGGTAACTTGGCTGAAGGAGCATAAAAGAAACTATGTGAGGTGCTTTAAGACTGAGAAACCTTACAGCTGAGTTCTGTAATAGCAGAGAAGTAAGCTTAGTCTCCCAAAAGTAGAGGTTAATGTCCTTTAAAAAATACTCGGTTTGGGTTTTTTGGTAGATACAGTTATGACTACGGATGTTGTATTAACCATAACTTTGTATTCCTGTCAAACTCTTTCCCCTGGCTGTATTTTGGAAAAAAAAGAGCTCTGTGGAGTAATTCTGTGGAAAAAAAAATTAGTTTTTTCCAACAAGGAAACGGGAGTCTGTGACTAAACCAGGCTTCTAGGAGATACACAACTGGGAAAAAACCAAAAGGGATAGGATAGAATAAGAAGGAAAATTAATGCTAATGACAACTTTAGCTGAAAACAAAAATGAAAAGACAAACGACATTTTAAAAGATTACCATTATTCCAAGAACAGACATATAGAAGTATGGTGTTCACATTATCTAATTCTGAAATTCTGCTGCTGTTGCAGGATGGATGAATTCCCTCTGTCTTGAGTAAACAGCTACAAATTCAGAGAGGATCAGAGAGGACTGTGCAACAGTCAGGGAACATTTTACTTTTTGCTCCAGCCCTTCTGTTTTTGACTTATTACATTATTTAAATTATATCTATGCAAGAAATTATTCCAAAAGAACCATTCCTGATGAACTATTTCAGATTGGCTCTGTATCTGAATGCTCTTTCCCAAGGATGAATTTTTATTCTGAATCAAATAATCTACTTTGGCCATTGATACATGAACAGAGTATTTCAGGAAAATCTCAATGGTCTTAAGAAACACAGATGCATCTATGTGATAGAGCCCCTTGAACAAAGGCAGATTTGTCTTATGTGAGAAATACCATCCTGGTTCCAGTGCAATTTGTATGAACTTGCCCATGCACACTTATCTCAGGTTTTTGACTTCTAAGATTTCCCTTTTGGGGCAATTCAGGCTGCAAATGCAGCCCTAGCCCTCAAGTGTTTTTTTGTAATAGGTTAAATTAATGTAGCATAAAGGTGTTTGATAAGAGTAGGGTGATCAGAAATAGCAGTTGCACTTAAAAAAATCTCACTTCAGCCTTAATTTGAATAAACTTTTCTCAGTGTATAAACCCTGAAAATAAGAAAAGTAACAATTTTCTTATTGCTTTTGCATTTCTTCAATGTCCATTGTAGGTATTCTCGCAGTTATCTGTGGGCTCCTAGTATTGCTTTTACCAGAGACAAAGGGAATCTCCTTACCAGAGACAGTGGAGGATGTGGAGCAGCTTTCAAGGTATGATCTGTATTTTCTTACTTTTACTTGGGTGAGGTTTCCTGAGGGTATTCTCCTCCAACTTTATCAGCTTTCATAAATTATTGATGTTTTCCAAGTACCAGAGTAAATTCCCTAGTCAGGTTGATGTTGTGAGCAAGTGGTATTTTCCTCAATAGAAACATGAGTTTTCAGTACCAGTAAGGCAGGTGTTTAAAAAAGTATGGGGATAGAATCTGTATTTTTCTCATAGAGACAAAAAGTTGTCCTATGCACCTCTAGAAGCAGAAAGTAATAGTGTGCAAGAGAGAGACTGCAAAGTATAACCTGCAGCTCTTTGCTCAAGAAAACCAGCCTTTTACCTTAATCAAAGCACCCTGTGAAGAAGGGCCCTTGATCATGGGAGCATTTCCACAATGTGTGAAGTCATTGAAAAGTCACGTGCAAGATGAATTTATTATAGCTGAAGCGTTGTAGGCACAGCTTTCCCACTCCTGGCACACAGCAAGCCAGACTCCTCACTGCACTGCAGGTGTGCAGGGAACATTTACACCTTGACTAAATTTCTTGAGGAGCTAGTGCTATACATTAATGTTTCAAGCAGTAACTTTGAATATTACATCAACAACTTTTGCCTGCTTCAATGTACAAACTAAAGAAAGAGGAAATTTTCTATGCAGAAAGTAAATGTTTCAGTACTGCAGTTTGGACTACAACTTGGACTACATATTTTCCTGTTTCTTTCACCCTTATACCCCTCTCCTCTTCTGTTTCTTCAGTCATTTTGGTAAATGTGGCAAGAAACGGAAACACCAGGCCACCAACTCTTATATTTGACCTTTGAAGGACAGCACTGAGCAAAGAGCCGTGTTCCCATACTGGGAATTTGTTCTCCACCTGCCACCACTTCAGAATTTGCTGCAGGATATGGATTAAACACCATGTTCTTCTTCTAAGCATAAGGACATTTAAAACAAGCAGTGTATTTTTCTATAAATATGGAATAAATTCATTTTTTTCTGAGTATGCTGTTTGCAGGAAGGGAGCACTCTATGGTTCTTGGCAGAGGACAGAACAGCTTTTAAAAGATGCACTATCCAGCTCAGTGAGCTCTTATTTATTTCTTTATATATTTGAGCCATTTGTTTACTTCTATTGTTAGCATATACATTTGGGTGGGGAGGGTTTCCTTCTGCAAGGGAAGGGCTTCTGCCTGCTCTCCCCTGTCGGGTGCTTTTCCAACCCTCTCTTTCAAAAGCATGCCATTTTTTTCCCTTCTAAAACATGCTCTCTGCCCATCCCTACAAACGAAATTCCCTTGCCCTGATCACTGCCAACGGGACCTGCAATTTCTGTCTTCTCTCCATTATTATTATTATTGTCATCTTTCTGTCTTGGGGATAAAATATTTGGTTTGTTGACAGGGATGTTAAGCTGTCTTGGGAAGATGGGCAGGGATGGGGCAAGACCTGTGGTTATGAAGTGTTAGCTGGTCCTGGTTGTTTGAAGCTGATGTGTAGCAGACTAGCTTGAATCTGTGGCTCTGCAAGCAGATAGCAGGGACAGCCTGCCTTGCCTTTCACCTGTATGACCTTCTTCATCAAGCAGTGGGTCCTGGCCACTGACAGGTAAACACTACACTCATTACAGTGAAGGACTTGAAAAGATGTGGTGTTGAAAAGGTATCCTGTTACCAACAGAGAATTAAATAAACATTAGAAAGCCTTGTAAAGGGCCTTATAACCTCAGAAAATAACGTATTTGGCATAAGCAAATATAGGACTGGGTTTTGCAGGTTCATAGCACAAATGAGTAGTGCTAATGTCACAGTCAGTAAAGCTGAATGACTACTGCTCCAGTCTCACCATCTTGAGAGCATATATAGGCAGGTGCCTGCACAGGGGGGGTTCCTGTGGTGGGGAGTACACTGTGCATTTCAACAGTCCCCAGGTCTCCCTGCCTTTTCCCAGCAATTGCCCATACCACCAACCCTGCTTGCCAGAGGAAAACAGGAGCTTTGCTGGTAATCTCAGTCTAATGTTTGCATACTTTGAGCAGTGAGTGATAAAGGGCTGTCTTTCAAGGCTGTTTCTAACTTCCTCTGAGGCATAGTTAAAGGTCAATGGGATGCTTAGTAAAAGTCAGTAGTGACTGAAAGAGATGAAACTAAACGAGCCTCTCATAATATATCTGGCTAATTGGCAATATCTAGAAGACAACCCAAAACTGGAGCTACTGCTGCAGGGAGAAAACCCCTCCTACACCAACAGGGTCTTCTGTTGTAAACTTCCCTGGGGCTGGCTGGCAGAGACCAGCCCTGAACTGGAAGCTGTGGGCTTGCTCTGGCTGGGTGCTGTGTCTCAGCGCAGGTTGGGAGCTTGGCCACAGAGCTCAGCCCTGCCTTCCTCACACCCGGCCAGCCTGCACTGCAGGCACGGCCCTCGGAGAGCTGGGGTGAGGCAATCCGGTGTGATGTTGTGTGAGCTGAGCCTCCCTCTTCCTTTTAACGTTTCTTTGTCAATTTTGAATTTTTTCAGTCGGTTTCTTAAACGCTGCAGCAGTCTGAGAAGGACCGTGGAGATCATTTAAAGCTACAGCTTGCCAAAGAAATCTCAGTATTATTTGCCAGCTGCTGCTGTTTGTGGGCAACTAAAATGCGTTGAGAAGTAAGAGACTCAAAGGCTTGTTTCTGGCCTTTCAGACTGTTCTTTGTTTTGCATAGCATCATATGTTGCTCAGAAGAGAATACAAGTGAAATATTTCAGTATGTAAAATGGCTAGGAGCAGTGTCAGAAGTTTGGATGTATTTATTTTCTAAAAATTCATATGTAAAGGACAGCAGGAAAAAGCCTGACTTCTAATATGATAGTACTTAACAACTTCAAGTAGAGTTTGTATTTGGTAATGGCTCCTGTGCTCTTACCCCTAACGGGGATTTTGTAAGACGGAAAATCCTCCCATCTCTGTGAGACTTTGGGTTGCCTCGTCAAGGCTGTGGAGTGGGTTGTAACCTGTTGTACAACCGGTGGTTTGGTGGCTGTGGGGTTACACTGTTCTGGCTGAGAGAGGACAAATGAGGTGGTGGAAGCAGAGAGAGACCTTCAGTGAGGGAGGACCCCGGGGGAAAGCAGCCAGGGTTGTGCAGACCACTGGGCAGGCTGCTTGTTTAAAAAGAGTTATTATAAATTCCCATGTGCCTCAAACCACTTAATACATTGAGCCTTACAGGAAAGTCCTACAAACATCTCAGGTGGCAAAGTGGTGTTGTCCTAAAGTGCATGGGCTGACAATAAAAAGGCTGTTGTGACCCACCTCAGCAAGACGCACCGCTTCAGGAGGGGCCAAACGCTGCCAGCTTTAGTTGTGTTGCGTGTGTCACAGTTCAGAAGCTCAGTAAGAGATGTGATATACATAGCAGACAAAGGATCACCTTATCACCGCCGAAGACGCATGTTCAACATGACCTCAGAAACCCAGGAGCTGTGTTCTTCCTGCCTGCAAAGAGATTGCCCAGACCAACAAACAAGTGAATGTGCTATTTGGTCCAAATGTGCCACCACCACCAAATTTGCCTTGTTACTTCATCTAGTCTGTGCAAGTGGTTACTGATAAGTGGCAATTTTTATTGCCATTGACACTCTCGCAGAAGGAAAAGATCACAACTTACAAGATTTAAGAGGTTGTGAGGTGGGGCTTCTGTCCCAGGCATGTCCAGGCATTTCTGGTGCGTTTGGCAAGGACAGCAGGAGTAGGCTTGTCTGCCTACAAGCCAGGTATTAACTATGCCTGCAAGAGTTCATATTTGAAGACCTTTACAAATCCAAGATCAAGCTGCAACACAGAATTTCTGTTGTCAGGGAATTACTGTGCGTATTTCTTGGCTGACTTAATGATCCAAATGAATAGATGCAGAAGATATGCAGGAGGGTATTTGTGCCCAGTGAATCCCCCCTGACCAGAGAGGTGGGTGGGGAATGCTTTATCAGAGCTGTTCCTTCTCAGGAAGACAATGCCCCAAGATCGTTACTTCTCCCAGAATCACACTCCAGATGTAGAAGCTGCAAAAACCATCCTGTCACCTAAGTCTGTTTTATAGCTCTTATCTCCCTTTATAGCCTATGGGAGAAACAAAAAAGTAGGTTGCATCCTAGGATGCAACCCATCCCTTTTATACATACATGCATGGAAAAAATAAAAAGACAAATTAAATGACGTGCAGCTTGGCATGCCTGGGAGTGGACCTCTGCGCTGCAGAAAGCGGGCAAGACAAATCCCAGCCCAGGGAGTAGCTGTGTTAGTTGGGGAACTATCAGCACACCTGGGGGACGCAGGAAGGAGACCATGCAGAGCCCGGGGTCCCCTGGCACCTGTGGGTGCTCCCTGGCTCATGTGCAAGTGGTGCAGGATGAGAGTGGAGGTTCATAGTTAGCAAGTGTTTCATTTTGGCAAGTGTGAGCCAAGCTTTCCCTGGAAAGCATCTCTAAAGGTCTAAGCTTTCCATTCCTATAACTACAGGAATGTGTACATTGTCTTATTTTAGAGAAGAAAAATGTACATGTAATGGTTGTATAGTGAGATAAAGTTATATAGTGAAACAGGATGGGTACTATGGACAACAAAATTTTATAATACATCAAACACATTGTCATTACTTGCTGTAATGATTTACAGTTATTTCACTGTCTTCACTATGGACTAACTTTAGGGTGAGGCTATTTTTTATTCACTGTTTTATATCTCTGATGCAATATTTGCACTTTTGCTGACACACAGATTTCCATGTCAATAAAAAGTATGAAAATACAAACAAATGTGTTTGCTTTTTTTTTTTTTTTCATCCCGTGTATTTAATGCTATCGGACATATCTAATAAAACTTCACATGCATATAAGATATGTACAGTGAGATTCTTCTTTAGTTTATATCATTGAATCAGTAAGAGGCTGAGACAACTCATAGAAAGTGAGAAGTATTCTGCTTTCTTAATCTGTTGGAAGCATAACATCTTGGGAAAGTCAACCTTAGAAAAAAAAGTCATTGTAGAGCCTAACATAAGATTAAAATACAGATGTCCAGTTACAGTTGAGGTTGGGATTTTTGACACGTATTTCAGAGGTGCGTAAGTCTATTGTCAAACATAGCAAACAGTAGAACATATAGAAAGAGGGTAACACACTGTCAGTTGGGTTTCTTGGCAATAACTATTAATTTATAGCAATTTAAAATGGATGATTATATTTATTTTACTTTTTTATGAATGATTGTAGCTTTAATATTGCACTTGGAATCTTGTATTTCTAACGTGCATACTGCTTTCCAGGAGAGGGCAGTCCATACTCAGGCTCAGTTGTTTTCCATTATGCTCTTAATCCAAGGAATATAATTGGAAACTCGAACGTAAACACCAGGTTTCATGGGTTGAGCACAGCCGAGACCCCAAGAGGTGACTCCATGCTGGACAAATTTATCTTGGTCCACACAGACTAGAGGTCCTCCACTGTCCCCCTAAACAGAGAAAGAACAGGATGATTCCTTCACAGCCCCATGTGCAAGAGTGGCCTTCTCACACGAGGCACAGAAAAAGAAGTACCTCTCGCATGTGAAGAGCACACAAGTTATAGGACAACGCTGGAGCTCTAGCCAGAGAAGAGTTCTCTATTCATGTTGTTGAACACTATTGTAAAGTCATCTCTTCCCATCATCCAAGTGGTACGTTTATTTTTGAAGTAAGGGGATTTGGTGAGAAGGAACCTGATTGCCCTTAGTAACTCAAACTGCGCTTCCTTCCTCAGGCTCTCCTCTGAGGTCTTTATGGGTTCCTGTTGTTACTAGATGATCCAAGACCAAGTGAGTGCATGCGTTCAAGCCATGTGTCCTAAGCCATGAGTGCCCACCCCTCAATGCCCTGCTTGCCCATCACAGTGGTTGTGCGGAGGGTATCTGTGCTGGGTTGGCAATGGTGCTGACCTGCCGGCTGGGCCAGGCTGTCTGCTGTTTTCACAGTTCTTTACAGAGTCATCTCTAGCTTTTCAGGGAGGGAAGTTTCCCTCTTGATTCGGTATGTTAAGCTTTTCTGAGCCCTTTCAACTATTTAAAGAAACTGAAGAACTCAATTTCAAAACCTAGACTTCTGGAGAAAGCCTTCATACCACACTTGTGAGATGAGCTATTGCCAACCATATTCTTCCTTTTCAGCAAAAGGGAAGTCCAGCATGCATTTTGCCTCACCCAGTGTGATTTTCACAGGCACTGGCACTGATCCTTGGAAGTTAGTAGTTCCTTTGGCCCTTGGTATGCCTGCATGGCAGACTCTACTGCATTGTTCCTTGACTGCTAAAGGAGATGTCTCAGGTTGTTAACTGAGCTAGCTTGGACATTGGAGCTAGTCTAGCTGAGGCAAGCAAAGTGGTCTGGGAAAAAAAAAAATCAGACCATTGTCTTCCATACACGTGGCTCGGGCAGCCATGTGCTTTGTTGTTCAGGCTTATCTGAAAAATTACCTGCCCCGCTTCCTAGCAGCAGACAAGGGAGCAAGGGAAGAGCAGAATCCATGTGCATTTTTCAGCTCACATGCCACATGGTGTGGCAACATCCTAAGGCTAATTCTGAGCCTCTAAAGGCTGGAAAGCAAAGCACTATTTGATTTGAATGTGCTTACAACTAACTCTGATGCTCACAGACTTCCTTACCTGGCAGCTATCTGTGCCACCATGAATATTCCCAGCACAGAGCTCGTGTTTTTTGACTCTCCCATTCAAAAATTCAGGGCGGTTGCATACTTTATTCTCGATTACAGGGAAACCAGTTTCCTTTAAGAAGCCATCACCACCAGTTCCTTTGCAAATAAAACCAAAACACAATAAATGACAAAGGTAAATGAACATCTTCACAAAACAAACATCAAGATATCAATAAGCAGTAAAATAAGCACTGTGCATATACTTTCCATGCATAATATGAAGTGATACCAAAATCAGTATGCATTATCAGTATCATGGTACTTATCACACTCCACCACCCATCAAAATCCACGCTGCACTGATTGACCTTCCTGCTCCCACAGTACACCCATACAGATCCAGTACCCACTGATATTTGTGGGAGTCATTCCAAAGCCATTTTATTTCTTTGTATCTGATTTTTCTTCTCTGTAGAAGAAAGGAGGTAGGAAGTAAACAGTTGAAAATGGCATGATGGGCAGAAACAAGGAGGCAGAGAAGGTACTGATGCTCTTCTCAACCAAGACAGAGTGGGAGGTTTTGAAAATGAGAGTTATGTTTATATTTGTGTGAGATCTTCTGAACCAGGCTGGTTGGGAGAAAAAATCATTTAGGACAATGAGCAAACTCACCTTCATGTGCTTAAGAAATAGCTTAAGTCTAGAAAAACTTTGCTTCTGTCTGTGTAAAAGCCCACTTTGGGGAAAAGCAGAATGGACTGAGAGATGAGAGTTAGCAGCTCCTTAGGTTTGATTCTCCTCTTTTAGTATTGGTTTAGGGGGTTTCAGTTTACATGGCTCTGAGTGATTTAGGAGAATCTGAATCAGAGGGAGACAGTGGAAAGAATGGCAATACCTGATGAATTTTGATGAAATAGGTATGCATGCAAGCTTGTGTGGGATGTTTTTGGCACAAAAAGAATATAAACTTTAGATACAAGTACATACCAATCTCCAGACACAGAGCTTTCAGTTGTGTTAACTCTGTCTCACCTTTTGTATCTCCCCAGCCCGTGACATAGCACTCCTCTCTTCCTCCTAACACAGAATTTTCTTTTGGCAAACAAACTGGGATAACATGATTATTGATGATTGCTGGGCTGAAAGAAACAAACAACAGACTCATACAGGAACAATCATAAGCACATTTCTCCCCGATATCACCTTCAGGTTTCTAAAAAGATTTTATATATGGTCAGCCTTTTTTCTTTGAAATCGTGAACTTCAGGTAAAGGGCTTTTCTGATGTGCAAAACTGCTTTTGTTTTAGGCTCTAATCCCTCAGAAAGTGATACACAAAAGGAAAAAATCTGAAATGGAGAACAATTAGAGTTTTTGATACTAAAATTACTAACATAAATCCAGGAAAAGGCTTTGACTTAGGCATAGCCAACGAAACCTAATTACAAAACTACTTAGGTGTATGAGTTAGTGGCATTTAGCACATAGGTGTCAGCTTGCTCTGTCTGCATCCAGTCTGACTATAAATCACTTTCAAACTGTACACATAGTACACAGCAGAACCCAAGTCAGTCTGACTTGCCTTTGGGTGCAGCTAAGGCTAGGCTCAATTAAGAAGCCACATTAATTGTGCTGACCCTGCATCTGTTTTGGACCTGCATTGCAGCCACGGAAATCAAAGCACAGGCACCATATGTTCACATCTGCTTGCAGCTTATGGTTGTATTCCTTTTGATTGCACAGTGCCCCAGTGAGAGTTCAGATGAATGGAAACAGATGCAAGAAGGGCCATACTAGATATTGCATCAAATGCGCATACTGTTTGCCTGCATGCCGGACAGACCTGCTGGAAAAAGAAATCTCCGCACCACAGCACGGGAAGAGTATGGGGTGACATCACGCTAATATTGCAGCTTTCAATCCTCATTACCTTATCAAGGTAGAAGCATGTAGAAACACAGACTGAAAGCTCTAGGCATTACCTCCTCCTACTCTGTGGCCACTGCCTCACCTCCCAGCAGCTGGCACCCAGCGAATTGCCAGCCTAGGTCACTGTCCCTCGCCCTCCTCCCCTCCCAAGGCAGCCCTTTCCCTTTCTGAAGCCCTGCAGCTGAATCATCTTGGTGTCTACTGGAGCTTCTGCAGAAAGGGAAGAAAGAGAGGGCCTCAAATCACTGATTGAACACACTGTGTACAGAAACACACATTTCCATGACCCCAGCAACCACTATTTAGTCAACTTGTCCCAGCAGAACGAAGGAACGCTTCAGGTGAAAGGATACCTGCTCAGTTTTAGCAGAGCAATGTCCGCCCCGTGTGGCTCCTTGAACAATTTTGCAACATCTCGTTTTTGCACTGATGCCTCTAATGCTCTTTCTCTGTGTAATCCAAGGTATACTTTATACGCAGATGGCCATGAGGACCTATTGGAAATGATTGCACATGGTGAGCACATGGTGAGCTGATGAACACACATCCAGGATGTAGACCACTTATGATGCTATTGGAAACCTTGCTCTGTCAAATCTAGAAAAATAAAGCCAGCTTTGGCACAAACTTGATTTCGTAATCCCTTCTTATGGTACATGAAATCAAGTTGGCGAAAGTTATCACTGTCACTCTTTGTTTCCTCAGTCAAAACTCTGCTTTAATGAATGATGAATGGACTTGGCTCAATTCTCAACTGTTTGCAAGCTGAGTTAGAGACTGCTCAGGTTGGTTACTGGGTCCATTTTGTTTCTCTGATTTTCTATCTAGTGTAAGAAAATGCTGCTGCAGGCTATAACAGGTACTTACTTTTCTAAACAGTGAGTGGCAGTAAGAACCCACTGAGGGTCTATCAGAGTTCCCCCACAGAAATGCAAGCCAAAACTGTAATAGAGCAGAAAGGCATGAAAAGGGCATTAGTTTAAGGTGGCAACGTTAATTTTACTGCAGTTCATCAGGCAATCTTTCTAACATGTACGCCTTTACAAACTAAAGACATTATTCCACATTTTCATTAAGAATCAGCATTTTACTTTCCTTCAACAATAGTTCTTACAATGGCGGTAGTGTTGTGCGGACATTTTTATAAGGCCTTGTATGAAAACACCTAGATCTTTGTTCTTAACTGGTATTTCTGTAACTGGAAAACCTTATGTGCAGTGATGTATGCCATTTTAGAGATTCTGGGTTTTATCTAGCTCTGATTACAGTCAGAAAGCTCTGCAACTGGCCTTGATTCCTAGTTTTGCTAGTAACTTTGCCAGTAGGACCAAACGCTTACATGGAAGGACCGATCAAGATCTGTATCAGCCGTACTTCAAACTGTTGGTTCTACTGATATGATACTGATTCTAATGTAGGATATAGTGACAGATTTAAAGTCATTCTGCCTTTTTGTGAAAATGTTTTTGAAATTAGTGGTTGTATTGATTCTATAGGTATTCATCACAAAACAGAATTCCTGGTTGTCTAAATGACATTCTTTAAGATTAACACACATAATGTATAGCCTTGAGCTATTTTTAAATTAAAATCAAGTTTAGAATGCTGCAACCACATACTATAACATCCTATGAGAAGCAAAGTTTCCTTGCATGCAAAGTCTAACATAGTGGGGAATGGCCATACCGTGTCCGGAGACTGATTTGCCAGGGCCAGGAGTGTGGATGCGAAATACACCCAGCAACAATCCTTTGAGCACACAGCTTTGGTCTGAACTTGGATTTTCCACACTCATACTGAGTAGGAGCTACAGAATAAGAAAAAAAATCACTATAAGGAACTTCACTGTGTTTGCTATACATTCATTATGTCCTCAGAAAACTAGAAGGTGAACCTGCTACATTTGTCACTTCAGATTTTGATTCTCTGCAGGCAATTATATACCATGCACCACCTATATTTTCTTAGGTTACCTTCATCTGGAACACTTAAAAATGCCTGGCAAATTTTTTTCACATACACTTCTTAGTAGTCAGCAAATTACACATGAATAGATCTACAGTCAGATAGAAAAAAACAGAAGTGGAAAGAGATGGAAACAGAGAGAAAGAAAACAGGAATTCTCCCAACATCTTTAAATGTACTCTTACAGATGCCAACAATGCAAAAGCTGCACTGGCAGCTGTTTTCCAACTAATCTTGGTGGTACAGCATGTGAAATTCAATCACTGTCTCTGTGCAGCAAAACTTTGTCCACTCTTATTTAGGATCTTTTGGTACTTCAGATGTCTCTGAGTTATTAAAAAAGCGTAGTTCCTATTTAGCCATGGGAAACTGACTTTTATCAACACAGAATTTAGAATTGGTTGTCAGCAAAAGGAACTAACTTATGAAATTAAAAGAAAAAGGCACATTTTCTTTGTTCTTTAGCTGAACAACTGAACAAAAAAATTATGAATTTTAAAAAGAAATTGGGTCTTCAAAATGAATACAATAACCCTGTGAAAATGCCATTTTTTTTCCCTAAGAGTCCCAGCCCAACACTTCAATGCAGCAGTATTTTTAGTTACAGTATATGCATGTTATAGAACATCTTCCTTTTTCTCGTTTGCTCCATTTTGGGGTTTTGATCAGAGCATATTTTCTGCTACTCACAGCTGAGAGGATAGAGCAACAAGAAAGTCACCCTTCTTTCAAGTGGGAACTACCTCTCTTCCTGGCATAGCTTTTATTGTTGATGGACATGAAAGGACTTGAAACCAAAATGTTGTCATTGTACACTTGCATCACCTCATTCAGAGTCCTGAATGGCTTGATTACTTGTAACAAAGACAAGGGCATTTGGTTAAGTATTTAGGGCCAGATGCACTTCCCAGACATCTGATATGGTACAGTATCAGAGGAGGGAAAATCTGTTTACACCCAGGACAGAGCCACATGAGCAGGGAGTGCAAAAATTTTGCTGGGCTAAGAGCATCCCTTGTTCAGCCTGGCCACACACATGCATTTATGCCAGGTGACCAGGCAGGAGCAGGGGAAATTTCTGCAGGAACAGCCCTGTTTTGAAACACGTGGCAAAACCCCCATGAGCTTCAGGTACATCTTGTGCTGTGTTTGGGGCTTCCAAGGAATAAGCACCATTCTTAAGACTTCAGGCACAGATTTTGAGCATCACTTCCCCGCAGCCTTAATTTCCAATCTAAAGCTATTGCACTGTCTTAGATCAGTCTTTCAGATTAACCACTGAATGTCCTCCAGTTGTCTTAAAAGGTTACAGGAAAGGGAGACGCTAGTCTTTAAAGGAATAATTACGGCACTTGGGAATGTCACAGTACTCCCAGGCTTTTCTTGGGTCTGTTGTATAGCACCAAGGTCCATTCACATCTCCATCAGGATTCCTGCAATACTGTAACAAACAATAAAGACACCAGCTGTTAACCAGGGGACAAAAACGCCTACCAATGCATGATTCAAAATAAAATAAAACTAAATTTGGGAAATATTTTTTTACTTCCTTTTTGATAGTGATTTCCAATTCCTTTTGTCAAAATTTGTTTCATTTTTCTATTTGCTCTTTAAGTTTAGAAAAAGACAATAAAAATGAAACCTTTTCAACTGTCTTCAGCCAGTAAGCTTCACTAGTGAAGGCTTGGACTCTGAGCTCTCAAAAAAATAGGAGATATAGACCTAGGATGGGATTTTCTAAAGCACTAAACTGTCTGCTCCTGCTTCCACTGCAGTTAGTAGCAGTAGGGTCAGCCCTGAGGTCTTTTCACACCCACTCTGGTTGCACAACTCCGGGACAAGTGGGTGTTGTGTAAGCTGCTCTTGCACAACTTGGTGATGCCTATGAGTCCCAGGGGCAGGGGTGCAGTGTTCGCCCTGATGTGGGGTGCCTGGTTAGCTGAATCACTCTCTAGGTCTCACTGGCCATACTGACTGATCTCTGCTCAGCACAGGCACCTCATACAACCGCATGCTACCAGATATCTTTCTAGTTCCCTTCCCTACTCTGAAATATACTCCATGTCTTTGGAAAAAGGAGAAAATGTCTGCTTTCCTTCCCCAAGAGTCCCTGCCAAATGCAAGAACCAAAAGTTTATGTCAGGCAGCTTTTAGGAAGGAGTTTCCCCAATCTGAGCTGGAATTCAATACAGGGTATGTGATGCCATCAGAGGATTGACTAAAGCAAGGTCTACAATCATGTACCTGGAATGAAAATAGTTCAAGCTGTCAACATCAAACAGGCTTTTTATACCACATACAGAGTTTGTTCACAGACCAGGCAAGTATTGTATATGCGATGTTACAAGTCTAGAGAACTAGTGATGAGTATGTGTGTTAGGACTAGGGGGATGAAGGTTAGAGACGGAGAATGACTTACAGGAGGGGTCAGATGCATGTATAACCTTGTATGATGGGCTGCGGCAGAAGCTGGAGGGCTAGAGGGGGAATTAGTAGAGGATGGGGGCTGCAATCCGTCAGCTATATATCTCAAGGAACTTGCACTGAACGTTGGATCGATCGCCATCTCACCCATCACTGTTACTGCTGAAACCCATGACCCCAGGTGCTCTTTCTGGCAGAGGAGGCAGAGATGCTGCCCACAGACCAACTCCAGTTAATCCTCAGTAGTGAGGAGAAGCGAGTGCCCATCTGAAGTCCCTTGGCCATGCTGCAGAAGCATTCAACAGAGCTTCTGGGGATCTGTGTGTCCCACAGAAGCACAGTCTGCTCATGTCAACAATTATTAGCACGATCAGGTTCTCGGATTGAACTGAGGAAAATAAATTAATTTACAAAGTCCTGGCATGACATGCTTGCTGAGGCACCATGAAGAAGACGGGTGAAGCTCAATGACAACAAGTATTAAATGAACAGCTGCTTACATTTTTATCCAGGCCTGCTTCTGGATGAGTCTTAGGAGTGAAATAGTCATGGCTATGAGGTCTCTGAGAACTCCACTCTTGACAAGTCCTGCCCCTTGCAGTTTTTGCTACTGTGCCACGATAGTCTCGACCATTATCGTTAATGCAGTCTGTGAAGAAACAGGAAAAGGAAATGATTGTTAGCTGTGAGCTATTGGGCCACGTCCATACTTGGTGGTGTTGAAGCAGAATTAAATTTGAGGAAATACTAGTGGGACTCACATGTCCTACATAATGTGTATACAAGGAAAGAAGGACAACCTAGTGTCAGTGATGGCTAACAATCACACTTTCATTTCCTTGCATTTTGAACGTTTTCTTCATGATCATGAAAGTCATAAATCAAAGAGGCTTAGATTCAGTTGACCCCTTGCGACTCCAGAAGCCAGGACCACAAAGACCATGCACTCATAAAGTCTTTTCCTTACGGACATTAATATCTGTCCAATTCCACATTTTACAGTAGGTAAAAAGCAGTAATACAAGTTCAGCCAAAATTAATAGCCTTCTAAAGAGAAGAACATGTCATAGCAAAACAATTAAAGCTGCAGTGCTCTAACCATCTACTGCATAACAAAATTGCATCTGAACTGAATTAAAAAAGCCAGCCAGCCTCTGGTGGCAAATGGAACCCTGGAAATGTGAATGCATGGCACAGGAAAAGACTTTTGCAGAACAGTTGCCAGCAAAATGCTATCACCTCTATATCTGCTGTCATTGCTAGTAGCCCTCCCACAGTAGCCTGGAGACTACCAGCCATCTGTTTCCTTGTGGTTCCAATATTACCAGATGTAGTAGATAAAAGATGTGATATTAATCTAAAATCAATTACAGAAACTCTGCTATAAAATTCTACAAGAAAGTTCAGAAAATGAAGAGAGTGGATACAGTATTATATTAAATTCTGTAATTATCTGGAGTTTCCTGTATTTCACCCTCATTAAATTCTTGATGAGGTTTCCCTAAAAAACAGCTTTCTGGTTATAAGCATTTCTGGGGAAAGTGCAAAGTATGCTCACCAGGATTTGGTTCCAGTGTTGTCTGGGGAGGTTTTGGTAAAGTCACTTGTACAGGGTTTTCACACTTTTTCAGGTTGCAATATTCCCATCTCACACTGGGGTCAGTGGTGTAGCACCATGGGCGGCCATCGGCATCTGGGTTTCTGCAATAATTCTGCTTCAGGCCCCTACAAATGTAAGCATAATATATTCCCATCCGTGCCACTGCGCTGAGAAGAACTTGAAAGAACATTTTAGCAGATCTGCTACAGAGTTAGCACAGATCATTTATTATGTACAGTGTGTAACAGAAATCCTTTTTCCAGCATAAAGAAATCAAGAAACGTGTGCAGAATATTTAAATATGTCAAATACTTATTCACTGATTAATGCTTATAGTAGAATACCATTTACAAATCCAGATGTAAATGCACATATGTATATTAAAGATATAATTGTTTTTACTTTTTGAAATACATTAGTAGCTTTTAAGAAGAAATAATTTTTTGCATTTTGGAATAAATAGATAGTAAATATTAGGAATATTATCCTTTCCTCAAAGCTCTAATGAACTGCAGACTAGGAAGCAAAGACTTAAACTCATGAATAACCTCATGTATAGAAACAGTTCATTTCAGTATAAGGGAAAATATATGATAACTCTTGATTCCTTTAGAAGCAATGTAGAAACGCACAGTTAATTAGTCTAAAGCATAATTTTGACAACTGTGGTTTGTTTCAAGATGAGGTTAATAGAAAATGTTTCCACATTAAAAAAAAAAAGGGGATTATTTTTATCAAGTACATTCCCTTCCCAGCTTTAAAATCATTGTTGTGTAAAGATGATCCAAATCAAAACAAGTTCATGAATGGTCATTGTCCGATGAAACACGTAAATGGGAAATACACATACGCATTTGGGAACTGGTCTGCCGTTTTATTGTGTCGGTGCGGTGACATTGAGCTCCAGGCTTGACATTTCTTTCCCGTGACAGTGAAAGAAGCTGTGCCACGATAAGTCACACCATTGCCTTGATAGCACTCCTCAGTAATTTGAGCCTGCTCAGGCACATCAACAGCTGTAGTGAATAACAGAAACCAGTCCCTTGCATCTTCATACTTTGATATTTATACATGAGCATAGAAAGCCAACAGAAAACAACAAGCCATAGTATTTCACTGACCGCCACAGCATGCTCTCTGTAACAGAATCCTTCCCAGACTGTAGATCAAAAGAAGATTTTGAAAAATGTTTGTAAAAATTTCATGATATGCTAGATTAAAAGCATTCGTACATCAATTCAACTGTCATGCATGGTGATTTATTTCAGCTAACGATCCAAACAGTTCACATATGGATCAAAACTTCTCCAGGGTGGGGGAATGTCTGTGGCTTTGCCACAGATGCATGTGTGGAACAAGCCTGCCTTGTGTAAGGAGAATTTTCTTTTGATTGCTTTTTATGGAGTCTTGGTTCAGTGCTCTTAAATTATCTTTGGTTTTGCTTTGGATTCAGTTTTTCAGGAGCTGGCACATAAAGCTAATTAACTTTTCCATGGAGGTGGAGGGAGCCACCACTCAGCAAAAGGAAAAGACCTCTGTTACTGGAATTTTTCCTGAACTGGGTCAGTGGGTGACTTAAAACTTCTGCACTTATCCACCAGACTGCACATACCATCCTGGGCTCCACACCAGGCTCAGGCGTTCAGCTGATACATAGCAATACTGAGAGTGACAGCAATAATACAAGTAAGCAGAGCCACCCAAGATTTTTCAAAATAAACCGTGATGACCCTTCACTTCCAGATGTCCCCTCTTGTTCTTACCAGGGGCCTCTGGCTCTGCCCCATCACAGGAGGGGATGCTGCAATATTCCCACCGGGCTGTTCTGTTGGTGGTGTAACACCATGGCATCTTCTCACCATCGGGATTTCTACAGTAGTTTTCCTCTAGGCTCCTGAAACAGAAAACTTGGCTAAGAAAAGCCTCTCATGGAAACCTGGTAAAGGTTATGAACAACAGGAGAATATACCTCGCTGCCCAGTTTACTGTTGTATTTACGGGTGGGTAACTGCTGCTGTAATTTACTGATGCCATTTACTAGATGAATAATTGCAATGCACTGGTGTTTTGGATGTGCTAAACCAGACACCTCATAGATTGATGGATGAACTAAGAGATTGTATTTCATGTAGTACTTTAAGGCCAAGAGCAGCACAGCAGAAACACAGGGTGAAAGAATCTAGCCCCAAGCAAATATCATAATTGTAACTTTCTTACTCCACATCGCTTCACCTGACCAACAATACAGTAAAAGGATGAATTGAAGAGGGAAAAAGTCAGTCAAGCAGAGCTTGAAAGTCAGAAGAGGAGACACTAGTATCCAAGAACAAAGAAGTGAATAAAAAGAAATGTGCAAAAAAATTGAAAAGATGGAACCCAGCAGGTGATGACTGCTGGTGTAACTGAAGAACTTTGCAGTACGGTTGAAGAAAAATGACGTATTTCTCATGGACACTGAATAATGAAGAGCTTTCACTTACTTGCAGGGATAGTTTTCAGGAGTGCGAGCGTGTCTGTGAGGAGATTGAGAACTCCAGTGCTGACAGGTATTTCCCGATTCAGTAACAGATATCGTGCCTCGGTAGTCGTCTCCTCTTCCTGATAGACATTGACGCCCTGGTGCAGGAACTGGTGGGGGTGTTGCTATTACAGAAAAAGGAACTGAAATTAAGCAGTGCCTTCCAGACATAGTAAAAACCAAACCCAAACACTGTGAGCTTTTTAATTAAGCGGGCTTTTTAGCTTTCTTTGCAGGTAAGGTTTAAAGACCAACACATTTGGAAAGTCCAAAAGGTAGAGAAAAGAATCTAAAAAATATCTTTTTTTTTTCTTCCATTTTAACATCTTCACAAGCAGTCAGACTGCCAGAATGGCATTTGCATTTACAGCAGCCAGGATACAACACAACAGCAGCCCCATCAGAACAAAGCTGGAAAGTGAGCAAGTTAACACTGTGAATAAAACTGGGGTGAAAGTGGCAGGCCCATCAGTGATAGGTACAGGTATAGGTGCAGATATAAAAGAGATGTACTCTAACTGGTGAGAGTCAGAGGCAGCAATGATGAGGTCTGGTGAGAAGACCCAAGGAAAAGTGTCGTGGCAAGGACAGGACTTTGGGGAAAAGGAAGTTGAAAAGGTGAAGAATTGAATTGGAAGAGCAAAACAAAAGCCAGAAGATTTTCAGGAAGAGTGAAACTGTTTGACATCAAAAAAGGAACATCAGAAGAAACATCAGAACCACTGAAATGCCTGGTCATGGAAAACCACATCAAGGAACAGAGATGTGCTCCACGCAAAACCATTAGAAAAGCCTATGACAGAAATGTCTAGTCTCAAAAGAGCTATCAGAGGTTCATTTCAAGGTTATTTATTCTTTTCTTTGAGATAAAAGTCAGCAGTTTTTTATTCTTTCCTTTATCTTTGGGCCCTCTTCTATTTGTTCTAGCTCCTTGCACCACCGTGAATGGAAACTGTCTAGATGTCTTTGTGCCTAGACTTCTTTGTGTCTAGAAGTCTAGAAGTCGGACTCACTGCAACGAGGAATGTCACAATATTCCCAGCGTTTAGTCGGGCTGGTTGTGAAACACCAGGGCCGAGGTTCACCATCAGGATTACGGCAATAATTCATTTTCAGGTCCTTCTCTGGAAAACTGAACAGGAAAAATATTTTTTAAAAAATGTCACTAATGGCTGTAACAATTATCCTGTCTGGGGCAGGGTCGTCTTCAGGCCACCACTGACGATTAACAACCCATCACAGAGTCTGACTCACTTTTCTGGGAGGTATCCATGAGAGTGAGGTTGCTGGGAGTCCCAACGCTGGCACTCAAGTCCAGACACCGTTGTTGCAACTACTCCCTGGTAGTTTTCTCCACTGCAGTGCATGCACTCCACTGTAAGAACAAGGCAGAATGAGGACAAGAGAGACAGAAAGTCCCTGAGGAACTGGTCCATAAACACTCAGACTCATCTGACATGAAGTTCAAGAGCCTGATCAGAGCGCAAGGCAGAAGGACGGTCTTTTTTCTTGGCAAAGTAAAAGCTTATTTTTCTTGGTAAGATGACTTCAACTAGTTGATTGCATTTATAGTATTCAATTTAAAAACCCCCTAACATTATAGACTATAGTTTTTGAAAGACCTAAATTAAAACTGCTAAGCTATAATTGAAAATCTGTGCCTTGCTGCTGTCACGTTTTATTGACTTTGGCACTAGCAATTGTAATTTGGTTCAATTCTAGTATTATGATATTTAAATACACTCATACCATTTTTTTTATCTAGAAGAAAAAAACCCCAACTTTGTATAGCTTTTGGGGTTTTTTTTGATATCTTTCTTGTTGGTGTTGAAAATGTCTTTGGAAATTTCAGGTTGAACTAAACTCAAGTTTGGAACAAATACTTGATTAGAAATAAAAATACCTGAAAAACTTCACATTCTTAACACATCTTCCAAAAAAGGAAAGAAATCAGTGAATGTATTCTGACCTTCACACTCTGGGATGTTACAGTAATCAAATCTGGTAGCAGGATCTGTTGTGTAACACCAGGGTCCCTTTCCATCGCCATCGGGATTTCTGCAGTAGTTTTCCTCCAGTCCTGCAGCAGGATATTTTTCAGGTGTGTAACTGGAACAGAAATTAAATGGGATTAGAGAATAAGGAAGGTGTCCCAATTGTTCAGCTGAGGACTCTAAAGATGAAATCTTTATCTGAGGACCATTTTGTAGATGTTGTTCACTAGAAGTCTAATTGCTACTGTGTGCCATTGCTGAAGCATTAGAAGTGCCATAGCTATAGACTTCAGGAACTATGGTGTCTCTAAGGCCAGTCATAACTTTAATACTTACATTTCCTCCAGCTATTCAGTTTCCAGTAATTTTTGCTCAGCTGAGGTACCATGTAGCATGTAGAGAAAAGTCTGCTCTGGGACATGTTCCCCAGGAGATGCAATGAAAAGATACTTGCTGAAATGTGAGAGTTCTCTGTAACCTGAATGCTATGCCTTCTTAATAGGAGGTTACTAAATAAACCCAGTTGGGTGTTTTTCATTAAATACAATAAATACTGTACTGTTAATTGTCTGTGGATTCACTGATAAAACGATGTACCTCTATCTCATCTGCCGCATGTTATACCTTTAGCCAGGAGAAGAAGTTCTTGCCCTGGTGAGATTAATGGAAAATTCTTATTTCAGCAGAACCAGGTGCTTCCCTGTCTAGTATTTTGCTCTTGTAAGGACCACAAAATTTAAATGCAACTGCCAAGACTGACAATGTCCCTGTTGATCATGTAGCCCCAATTGCAGTTCTCTCAGTTACAACTCAGATTAGAGAATTATCTTATTCTGGGTAAGTGTAGAAAAATATTTTATAAGAAGACTTTGAACACCAAACAAATTGCTTATAAGACTACTTAGCACATATAGATGGCTTAGCAAAATTTCAGAAAAACATATAAACATGTATGAAAAGGCCTTACTTTGGTTTATGGGGGGCACTATCAACCCACTTCTGGCATGGCACACCTTTCTGAGTTTTGGCTTCTGTTCCTCTGTAATCCACCCCTTTTCCCTTCTTGCATTCTAGAAGATAAACTGAAATGATATGTGCTTAATTAATCAGTATCATGACATGTCCATTGGTTTTTAACATATACAAAATCCATTTTTATGCTAATACATTTAAATACATTTGGTCATACTTTGACTTTCTTACGCCATCAAAAGTAGACAGCTCACATTGTAAAAACCTACTAGTTATTTGATGTCTAAGTTGAATTAATTAACATTGAAAAACTTATGTGAAAGCCCAAAAGTTCCAAACCAGAATTCCAGAGAAATAAGTGTAATACAACCCAGCCCTTTTGAGAACATGCTATAGTACATTTAAATAATAAAATATGCTTTTAACATTTAAATATGCATTATAACAAAATAGAAGCACATTCTCTTTTCATTGCCTCCTATGATGTTATAGTTATGCACAGTAACTAAAATCAAACCTTAAAATACAGCCACCTGAATTCAGCTGTAGAAGACAGCTGGACAGAATCACAGATGCATACACATAGCATTTTACCAGTTTAATAAGCAAATTTTTTTAAGTTCATATAAATGCGGATGACATTGTTTCATTAAAGTTCACCACGTGATGAATGAGATCTAATTAATTCATGATATGCTAAAACAAGGACTCTCTGCTGTACAAGTTAAAATGGATAGTTGATTGAAGGTGCATATTATATACGCTTTTGTACTCTGAGATTTTGGAACTTAATAGTACCTTCATGAAAAAAAAGAAAAAGAAGGAGTGAAAGAATCAGCAATGAAATCCTGTCTTCATATAAGCCAAGGGGAATTTTAATGCTGAATAAGCCTGGGGTTTGTATCAGTAGCCTTAAAAACATTAAAAAATTTTAAATTCTTAATCATTAAATTAAATGAGAACTGAAAGCCCAGTGTTGTAATTTTTTTCCCCAGGAGGAGGGAGCAACCATAACCCCATTGCACCCTTCAAGGTTTTCCTGGGAGGACTGAACAATCCCCTTTCCCAGCAAAGAGCTGGTGACTGCAAGGGGAGAGCAGGCTTGCAAGGGGTGGCTCTGCCAAGGCACGGCTGAAGGAACTCCAATCTTGACACGTTCCCTCAGAGCTTCTATGTCTGCAGTTTAGGGACAGTCACTGTCAGGCAGCATGTCCTCTGGCTTGGAAAACCAAGCAAGAAACTCTTTTAGCACCTCCCTATGTACAGGGCATATTTCATCAGCCAGTTCCTCCTTTCTAGCTGCAATAAAGCAATCTGACTTTTAGGTTGTGACCTGGCTCGTCTCAGTGTCTTTAAGTAGTGTCCAGATCAGGTATTTGTGGAGACCCAGTTATGCATCAGCTTTTCGCAGCATCAGAGTTATACCAAAGCTGACATACAAGCAGAAGTTTAACATAAATCTGGAGAGATAATGCCATTTTACACAGATCTGTCTTGTCAAAAGTGAAAAGAACTAATATTTGAATCTGAAATAAGGTCCAGCTCTTCTGTGGGCCGATAGATAGTTTGGATGTGGATTTATAGATGTACCTTTAGGCACGTCTTTATTTCAATGTATATATATATATGGGCAAGTTTACTCTAGGAACTTTAGCTGGAAGCCATTTGGTTCCCTCAAACAATTTTGCAATAAATTAACATTAAAAACCTCAATAACTGAACACTGAATCAGTCAAGTGCTGACTCTTTTTGTTTGCGTAAACTTTTGACCGTTTATATAACCTTTAGGTTTTTTTCCTGTCTGACGATAAATAACTAACTTTGATCCCCAAACTCAACCCGTGTCCCTTGGGTTAACTATTTACAAACAGATATGTGGATAACAACTCCAAAATGCTAACTTTAATTCTTATTACTTTTTCTATTAAGCCAGGGAAGGTTAACTTTCTCTTTTATAGCACATACCATAGAAAAAATAATTTTAAAACGTGGGAATTTTATACCAATTGTCTTCCTTTTCTTTGAATGCAGTGATAAAGAGCAATTAGGTCTTGTCAAGTAATTGTTTCAACTGAAAAAAAAAAGTTGGTTTCAGCAATAGTATTGCAAAAGCATCTGGGCATCTGAAAGGAATTTCCTTGAAGTATCAGGACAGCATCAGTTGCTGGGGTCAGTGATGTAATCTGCCTAGGCAAAAGCTACATTTTCCATTCTGTTCTGTAACAATAGATTAAATGGATGTTAACATTAGAATGGACACATAGTTATCCGAGACTCTTTGCTAATGAAGAGATGAGCAACAGAAAACCATCTGACACATACACAATAGGCTTTGTTTTTGATGTTCATGATACCTAGGCACATCTTTTGTTTTCAGTAGGTAGATGTGCAGTTTGGGGACATCTCTGTTACGTAAAACTACAGATTTTCACACCTTTACTGATGGAGTTCTGTTTTTCAAGAAACTAAAATCCATGCCTATGACTTCAAAAGGCTTAAAAGGATGCACTAACAAATCCGCACTGAATATTGCAGGACTCTCATCCAGGTTCTAACCTCAGCAAGTCTAAGGGACATCTCAAAAATAAACCAGAATCACAGTACTGAAGCAAAATCAGTAAGGATTATTTACACGTAAGTTATTTTTCAGTCTTTAGGCTTTGTTACTTGCCAATTGATCCATTCAGTTTTCCTTCTACAATAGGAACTGCAGAAGATTTCTTAGCATTACTTAATCATGATTCAGGGAAATTCCCACCAGCTTCTGGATATAACAAAAATATCTTATGTTCAAAACATTAAATTACCCATTAGTTATATATACAAAAAAAGGCAGCTGGCTGTAGGCTTCAGAAAATATCAGGCTGAAAAGGACCCTCAGTGGTCTTCGGTCAAACCCCCATAAAAAGCACAGCCAGCTTCTGAGCTGGCTGAGGCTGCTCAGAGCTTTGTCCAGTCAATATCTGCAAGGGTGGAGGTTCCACAGCCTCTCTGGGCAATGTGGTCCAGTGCTTACCCCCCCTTCCTGTGAAAAATTATTTTCCTTATGCCCACAATGTCTGAACAAAATCTCATTTGGATGCTCAGCTGCAATCCAGATGAAGCTATTGAACTACTACATACAGTCTTCTTGCAGGGGCTATACGCATAGCATTATCTTATCCTACAAGTCTCTGCAGGTCAACAGAGAAGTAAGGACGCAGTTTGCTGGAGCTCATTGGTATTTACACTCTAGTTATTGTGATTCTTGACTTTTGGTTAGAAACTGGCCTATTGAAACCACTCCATGACTTGCAGCAACTGAGAACCTGGTTCATTTTTCCTTTTCATGCACCTTTCTTTGTTGAAGGAGACCAAGTTGGTAGATACTATAGTTTCCAATTTTGGAATATTCTCAAATGCATTAATATTTTTTTAAAAGTTACAAATCAGAAAATGGTGAAAGACAACGTTCACAAAGTCATTTAACACAGAACAGTAGTAATTCTATTCAAAGTTTACCACATCATCTTACATCTGAATGATCAGTAAGGAGATCTTTTCTCCCTTGTTTATTACTAAAGTCAGAGAATAACACAATGAAACTTACATTATATTAAAAATAAAACACATTCCTTCTTCCCTGTATATAGCAAGAGCTCTGTGCTTGATTATGTAATTCAAAATTAGTCTTAAAACCCAATCATTTGTCTGTATCTAGCATAATGTGATAGATTTTTAAGAGATGATTAAAAAAATGGGTAAATGCCATTTCTTACAGACAGATATTTCCTATTTTCAGAAAAAATAGGAGATCAAATACACTTCAGTCAAATAATACTCATCTATGACAGAAGTGTTCAGAAATAAAACATGTACAAAAGGAGAATACGAAAATTCACCACATCCATTAATTATACTGTAAAAATACAGATTCGGATAAAAGTTTCACCAAATTCATTAACTGAAGAGTACAAACCTCATATAATGATATAAAAGTACTATAAAAATAGATCATTTTTATCTGAAGCATAGTTAACACTCTAATACTTCTGACAATGTGTGCAACCAAAATAAAGTTGATTTGAGTCCCACCCAAGTAAACTGTGAATTTTCTTTAGTGATACAAATGAAATTATTTGGTAGTTTCCATCAGTTTTCCTGTGAGCAAAGGTCTGTCTCAGAAACCATTGCCAGTACAAGTAGCTCCTCCTAGTACCCTCAGCAGCGATAGAGAAGATGCAGCTGTAGGTTGTTGGCTGGTTTAAAAGGAGACGAGAGAAGGGACCCTTAAGCATCTCCGTTACTCCCAGCACCTTCTGCGTTCCCTGAGCAACAGTGGGCTTTTCTGCCTATGGACCTGAGGATTTAGGGAGCAGGAAAGATGTTGGAGCACTAACCCGGGAAAAGAAATGGTACCACTGCTATACCAGCAATGTGGCAAACCCAGGTGTTAGGTAAGGGCTGACCTACCCACCCCACCTGACCCAGTGAAGGCTTAGCCCCCATTTAAAATAGGGTTATATGAGTCCCACCAGAAAGCATAGCTCAGTGAAATAATATAAAAAAGACATAGACATACTTCTTTTTTCATAAAGAACTGCATTTGTTCTTCTGAATATCACTGCTGTTTTGGTGTTCTCAGCCAATGTTAAACACTGTTGGTCTTTACTGGTGAATAAGAAGGCCCTGTTGAGATTAAGAGGAGAGAGCAATGTAAGAAACAATAGCTGAATGTGTGCATTATTTTCCTGAACACCTTTTCTAGTATTCAGGTTTAATTTTAGGAAGCACTGTACTTCAGTGATATTTAGGATTGCATGATGTTTCACAAATCACTGAGTATTGCAGCTCCCATTTTCAGTGGTGACTTTGACTCCTGAGTCTTCATACTAAGCTTAGTGTGAAAGGGAGCTACATGAACAAATTATGACAAGGGATAAAAAAGGTTTATAATGTGCCAGAGACTCCAGCGAACATGCTGAAGGGGATACATGAACAAGGGACCTTGACCTTATTTCAAAAAAATTAGTGGTCATTCGAGAAGCAAGATACTCTACAGTATTCAGCAGTTACCACAGAACAAGTAAAACACAGCAAGCCAGGACCTTAAATTACCTTGTGATAACCGTTCTGAGTCATCGTACATGAAGCAATGTAAGCACTTTGGAAAACACTGCCATTTATCTTTTCAGCAAGCACCTAGGCTGTAAGTCTGCAAAACTGGAGCAGATGGTGTAACCTTTACAATAGCATCTAAGGAAAACACCTGACAGGCTAAGTAATTTCTACAGCTGGCTTTTCTGAACCAAAAAAAAAAAAGCAATAGCAACACGGCATTGAGGGTGTAGGTATATACCAGGAAACCAAATACTGACAAAGCCCGTTCTGTAGCCCTGTGACCAACTCGCATGGTCCCAGTGTGCCCGTACTTGTAAATTCACACAGCCTCTCCCCAAAGGAGAGGGATCACATCCAGACTCACTGCTGGCAACCAGGTCCATGAGCTGTCTGGGGAGTGCTGGTTGTCCTGGGTCAAAACTACACGGGGAACTGTTGCCCGAGCTCTCAGTAATGTTAAATTTGTAAGTGGGGATGTAGCTAATGAGCATGGTCCAACACACTGCTAAGGTGGGATAACAAGTCTGAAGTATTGGTGTGAACTCATTGGTCTGAAGCACTAATGTGAGGGTGCTGCAGTGCTGGCCTGGTCCTAAAGCTCTGCCTAACATTTACCTTTCTTAAGCCAGATCTTTCCCTGCCAGATAGCATCTGTTCTTTATTGATTGTAATAGATCTCACATCATTAATTAGGAAGGCAAGGACAGAACACCCTGATGTTATTCCAGTGTCAGGTGATGGTAGGCTCAGACCCGAGGCAGAGGCTAAGGACTGATACTATGTCTGAATATGCCTCAAAAGAGGACAATAATCCTCTGCAACCTGTAACTATATAATCTGAATATAGAGACCTGCCCTCTTTGCCTTCCTTCCTACCCTCCTGAGCCAAGTACTACTGAAGCTCTACCCTTTCTCTCCAGAGAAGGGAGTTTTCAAAGAAGGGAGTCAAATCAAAGGGAACGGGTGGTACTTCACGCACACAGTCAGCAAACCCCTGTCATCCTTCAGGGTTACAACTCTTTAAAATAAGCCTCATTTTCCCTTTTGATTTAAAACACAAAGTTATAAATACATGTAAAAAGTCAGCACCAGGGTATCCCTGCCTTGAATAAAAGCCTGATGGAGAGCAAAGTACTGGGAACAGCCCTGCAGACAGTCAGTCTGCCAAGTACAAAAACTTTGTTTGAAGTTACATAAGTCCAAATTCTAGTAAAATTCAGAATAATGGAGATATCTGCAAGATAATAGGTAATGCAACAAACATAAGCAATGCCATTATTGCCGTCCTAAATTTCCAAGCAATTAATTATGACTCTTTATTGCAAAAGGAGTGCAAAAGTCTTGATCAAACAGTGACATGTTGGTTTTCAGTGTGCCAAGCTGTGCATCAAGATATCATAATTTTTTCCAGTAAAAAATCAACATAATTTTCTTAATTTCTCTATTTCTGCTGTCTTCATCCATATGTCCCAGGCATTCTGTTTCTATATGTCTTTTGTTTTTCCAGCAAACCTCAGACAAACATATTCCTAAGAAATCCCTCAAAAGTTCAGGCTGCTGATAAATAAGACAGACTGCTCCATCATCTGTAATGAAAGATATATATGGGAACCAGTGGAAATTACCTGCAAGTAAATTTAGTTTCAGTTTCACATTGCTCCGCACAATCTTCTTCACTGTTTGTCCTGTAAATTTGCTTCTTTGGGTTGAGCAGCCAAGCTCCCTCTGTTCTCACATAGCTGTCTAGTATGTTTCCTTGCACTAAAAGAAAAAAGAGAGAAAGAGGTAAAAATGTAAATGCTGTTATGATTTATTTCAAACGTTCATGTTAAATTCTTTGTCACCTAGTAGAGTAACATCATCATTTAATTGCTGGAATAATTAGGTAAATAGTGACAAAATATGGCTGAATATTCCCTTCCTATCATGGTAAAGGGTAGCATCACTGAATACCCAGTGTAAGGCAGGACAGAGAAGTGGCCTGAACAGTGCTTTCTATCATTCTGAAAGTCATAACAAGTAACACAAACCTACAGTATAAAGTGATGGGAACAAAGAAGATGACCCAAGGAATGAAAAAAAAAAAGGGTATTGCAGAAAGAAAATATTGGGCACCCATACTTTGGAGGAAGTGGAGAAATGGAACTCAAGAAGGATATGAAACGATGATTGTCTTTTGCTGATATCTACCCAGATGGAACGACTTCAGTTTTATCAGCCACCCCACAGCTGCCTCTGTTCAAATGCTCTTGCAAGAAACAAGCCATCCTCAGTCACTGGGGTTATCACTGTGCTCATGTTCAGTTTATCATTTTTGTAATAACTCTGTATTGAACTTACTTAATAATCAAGGTAGCAGATGTTGCCCTCCATTGCCGTGAATTAACACAAGACATTAATCTGGTAAATAAATTCACGTAACGACCTCTGGGCTACAGCTGCATGTGAAATATATAGGATACTAAAAAGTATAGCTATGTTTAGCAGTAAATGCCAGAAATGTTCAAGTACAATTCTTCTGGTAAAGGACTTTGCCGGTTAGTATTTTCTTTTTCTGTTACACCTACGCAATCTCTGAAAGCTTAGTTACAGTTCACAGCACTGTGACTTTCATGACTTCCAGCTGCAGGGTCATGTTGTTCCACCAGTCCTGTGATTTTTACAGTTTCTCTGTCAGATGAGTGTGACTCTACTGCCAACCGTTTGGCTCTGGGAGTTATCTGTTCTGCATGGTTTCAACCCCAAACGGACAGCTGGCCCATGGTCTTTGCAACACATCTTAGTCCTGCTCTGTGCCCTGGTTTTGTGCCTGGCTTTAAGCAATTGCTAAATAAAAGGCACACGGGGAATGAACCACACCCTGCCTTCCCCCTCATGCGTGACGGCCACGCTGCAGAGAGGCACTTCTTTCTTCATCTTTTTCTGACCCTTCTCTTCTCCAGTTGTAGCCCAACGCCAGCAGGAGGGACAGAAAGCAGCCTCGTCCCACCCAGCCCCACAGCCTGCGAGCGGGGGGCCACGGGGCTGTTCAGTGAAAGGTCTTCCAGGCGGAGGACGGCAACTCCTCCTCTCCCTGAGTAACACCCTTTTGTAGCGTGAAGCAGGCTTATGTGCCTCCTGGTAGGGTTAAATTCCTTCACCTGAGGGCTAGCTTAGCCTGCAGTTGAGTATTTTTTTTAAGCTCATTTTGCACCTACAAGACGGAACTGATAAAATAGGCACAAAAGCTAAATTATGCTTCCTCTCAAACCATTGCAAACCCAGAGAAGTTACTGGAGGGGTTTTTTGCTGCATGTAGACTAGGGAAAAGTTTGTCTCTAAGGGTTAAACTGTTTAACAGTGTGCATGAAAGAAAAGGATAGCTGCTAAAAAAAAAGATAAGTGAAAAAAGATTACAATAAAATTTCATGTGACAGGCGCAGAAATCATTGATTCCACTGGTTATTTCAAAACAAAAATGACGTTAAGAAGAAATGAGTTTTGAGAGAAAACATTAAACTAGGTCAAAACAATATCATAGCGATGCTGCAATGCTCTCCACAAGGACAAGAAATACAAGTAAAGAATTCCTATCATGGTACAGCTTCCATGCAACCCGAATTGTGTTCTGTTTTAACATTTTGCAATAAAATTGTCATTATAATTACAGCATTTGATTTTAAAAATATTGACAGGATCATAACTGATTTGGGTCATAAAAATATTTTTTCCCCTTTTCTGTTATAATTACATGCAGGGCATAATACTTCAAGAAAAAAAAATGAAGGTATATGCAAGCTGAATAAAAATGCAGTAAATTTTCTTGCTACCATTTTTCCTATGTCTATGGAATTTTTCAGTGTTAGAAAGATATTACTGCCTTATTCAGAAATGCAAATATTTACCGCCATTTGAGAAAGCATTTGCAAACAAAAGCAGAGTAATGCAGACAAAACCCCAAATCCTATATTTTCCTCCTCTGTATAAAATTCTTACTTATTTGAGAAGTGAGTTTCATTTGAATGAGGCTGTTCTGCAAAACAAAGCTTAGAAACTAGAATTTAAATTTAGATGATAATTATTAACATTAAATAATATCTAGAATTTTTTATGCTGGCGCATGTCTATAATATATCTAGCTAAAACCTACCCATACATTTTTCTGTTACCTTTTTTATATTTTGAAACTACATTGTAAAATGATGGTGTATTTTATTGTTTGTTTGTTTGTTTTAATATGACTTGGCACACTCATAACTGTATTTTTAAATGCAATCACAACAGTCTGTGTAGTTATACAGGAGGCCTGAAAGAAGATGTGCCATCTAAATCCCATGGTTCATTGAAGTTTAAAGTTTTCAGGACAGAGAATATTTATTCAAAATTTCTGTATGAGTTACAATCTACTAACCCCCAAAAGATGTATTTAAAGAGCCTTACTCAGTTCTTGTGAGTTACAAATTATTTTATACTATCTTCTACAAAAATAATGTTGCAGCACCAAAAATACTGCAGAAATTAATGCTGACCAGATTTTGACCTCCCTATCACATGGAGTGAAAAATTTCCTGTTAAGACTGTGGCTATGAAAAAGACCGAAACTCTAGTGTGTAGAACAATTTTTCCTGTTCTTTGTGATTTTGTTTTTCACGATGCATTTACCAATGTTAAAACAATCAAAATAAGGATCATGGTACTTGGCAATAGCAGAGAAAAGAAACAGCCCTAGTAAAAAAGGCTGCTGAAACCAGAGACAGCCATATCTTTGCAGCAGGACTTTGATAGGCTGCTTTCCAAGGGTGCCTCCATTTCTGGCCATGGGGCATGGCTGCAGGGAGCCATTTGTTCCCCACGCAGACACCAAGGCTGTTGCTTTTCTGGCGTCTCTAACGAACACAACACTGGAACAACCACAGCTCTTGCTTTGTTCAACAGCAACTCTCGCTGGCCAGCAAGCCCCAAATCCATCATCGTCCAGGTGAGTGGCGACACAGGGATTTGGGGACCTCCCTTCACCAAACGGAGCTTGCAAGCATTTGGCCCCCATCTCACCTAGGCAAGTGGAAGGCAAAGGACTCTTACCTGAGCTGAGCAAGAAAAGAAAGAGAAAGGCGCCTTTGCTAATCCCCATTTTGGCCCAGCTGGCGGGTGCTGGAAGTTGTGTGCGTCGGTGCACAAAGTTTTATTGACTCGCACTGAAGTGAGGCGGCATCAAACAAACAAGGCAGGTAGGTTGAGTTAATCATTCTCCCATGCTGTGACCCCCTTTGCCGTGGTGTGGCCACTCAAACAACCTTGAATTGGATGGATTACCAAATCAGACTCAATCACTTGCACTGGATGCTGGGAAATGTGAAGGCACTCTCTTGTTTTGTGGGGCATGTTTTGCTCTCAGATGGTTAGGTCTTTCTTTGCTAGAGAATAGATAGGAATAATGTTGCTGAAAAGCATGGGAAATTGTGTGTCCAGGCAGAATTTGAATTTCTCCTGAGACTAGAGTCTCAACGGTAGTTTCAGCCATGCTTATCTGTATTGATTTATAAGGACCAACTTCCCTTTAGTGTCAGAGTAAGCACAATTACCAGGTCCAGATACTATTAACTCTGTAAAATAGTTTAGTTTTACTTTTTTATTAAAGAATTCCTTCTCTCCTATTTCATTGACCTAGGCTTTTCTTTTTTTCTTCTGTATGGGAGTAAGACTTAGAGTTCATTTTAGTTCAATAGCATAACTTTAGGTTTAAGTCCCACAGATAGCTATTTAGTGGTTTTCCTTAGAAGACATTTAACCTCACACAGCATGCATAAACTCATCCTGTGAGGGTGTCAGACTTTGCTCATCCATGTGTTATCCTGATTTCAAAATCGTCTCACTCTACATTTCCGAAGTGGCCTTTGCCTTGGAAAAGTTGCACTGCAGCACCATTTCATGGCTTCTCTTGCATGTTAGGTCACTGGTGTTGCTTCAAAACAACTTGTTGAATCAAATGTGCTAGTGACTCACCAGAGGCAGGAAGGGGCTGAATACTGGATGAAGAAAAACAGGCTCGAATGGGTGCGCTGGGTCATGCAGTTCAGTCTTCTGCAATTGAAGGCAAAAAGTGCATAGAATCTTAAATTCCTTCTAAAAACTAGTGAGCCTATCCACTTCTTTGTTGTCCCGCCTACTTTAAGTAGAAATCACGTTGTACTGAAGGCTTGGGATAAAGCTAGGGGTGCAGGAATAAATACGCAAAAGAGGCATACTAGTATGGGAACCAGATTAGCTGTTATTTTACAGATTATGTGAAAAACTGGACCTGACCCTGCTTGTAGTCCTGTGCTATGTTTCTCCTGTAGGGTGCTGTAATACCATGTTATCTGGTTGTCTTCTGTGCTTGCAGCCGTTTTAATGCAGCTTGTGAACAACAGCAAAGCGTGGGATATCTGTAGAGGCTTGGGAGACCATTAACATAAAGCAGATGGGCCCAAGAAGGGAGCTGGTGGGAGGTGGACTCAGCTCAGGGAGACACTTGGAGGGTGACAGAGAGAAGGGGTTGGATACTGCACAATTATATGTGGGATTGGGTTTATCAGGTTTGAGGAACAATTACTCATTGGGAAGGAAGGATAAAATGAAGGAGCAGAACACAGGGCAGGCTTCACTAGTAAGCAGGCTTTTGAGAGCTACTTAAGTCTGGTTTAGCCCTACATATTTTTAACAATCTTAACCCCATTTTCAACTCTCACTCCAGATCCTGGGTTCCCTCTCTCCTGCTCCACACCCCCTGACTCCCTGGCCACTGTCATGTCCCCAGCCACAGCCAGCATCTGCTCGCCAATCCCCGTGCCTCCTTCCCATTAGATATTATCAGATAGTGGTTTTTTCCTTCCTTCAATGCAAAATTTGTTTTCTGCACAGCCCTGCCCTCCCCAGCACCTTTGGCACCTTCTCCATCATTCTGTATCCCCCATTTCCACTGAGGTATTTGCTGGGTTACTGCATTATGGTACACATCTGGTGGTTAAAGTGTAAGAAAAAAGCTGCATATGCGGGTTATATGTGGCTGTTTCTCCTAAATGGGAGAGGTTTGAAAAGCTTTGAGTTTTAATTGAGTTTGTAAAACTCTAATAAGCACAACATTTTAGAGATTTTAATCAGATCAGCTTTTCCTACAGGTTTTCAAAACCAAAGGAGCTAATTGTGGTAGCCAAAGGTGTGTTAATATGTGTCGAGGATAGTTTGGGAACATTTGCATGCATCATGTAAGCAAGCACTCTCTTGCAAGCTTTCCTCATGTTAAAGGTCCACATATACTCCTTCAGGTCTATAGCAGTTGTCACTTCTAGGCTTGGGTCTGGTTCTTCTCTGAGTCTCATTGCCTTGAACCTGGTTAAAATGCACCTACATCAGTGTGAATGCTCCTGATTTATACCTGAGGAAAGGAAAGAAAACTTGTATTGCCATTTCTTTCAAAGATGACAATGCAGATTTGGAGAAATATTATTAATCTCTGTCTTAATGGATGTGATCCTGGAAAACTGGACTTGGGGATATTGTCAGCAATTGATCCTAGTACAAAAATTCTCATTCTATAAGTTCTCCACAAGAAAATGTCAAAACAGAAGTGTCTTTCATCTACCAGACTGGCACTCCTCACTGCTGTCTTGTGACAAGGATGTGACCTCTCAAGGCATTGTGTTTGCAAGGATGTCTTGTAAACTGTTGATTTACCTGTTTCCTTTTGTGCCTTTCCTTCTTTCCTCTTTTCCCTCATAGTTCCACACAGTGTCTAAATCTTTCCCCAGTTCTGGTCTTGTGGTGTTTGTTCTCATTTATTTGACCACTGTGAGGCCTACCATAGGTGGAAGTTTATCAGACCTTATTTCAGAGTCAGGGTACATTAGTTAGCACAGTGGTTAAAATATAAACAACAGTAGGAGGCTTTTTAAATAGAAGTTGACCCTTGAAATTGCGTTTACTGTAAGCTCAGAAAAATACCCTGCAAAAGAAATTGCAAACAATGTCAGAACACAGGTCACATCTTATTGAATAAATTCACATAAATATAATTTCCCTAAATTTCAGAATCAGAAGAAGTCAGAAAACAGCCACTTAGACATCAGTTATTTGCTAAGAGGAGAAAGGACCAAAGGCAAGATTCAGTTGCTTGAAAGGGGAAATCTCAAAAGGCAGCTCTAAGGAAGGGCACAGCTGCAAGACTGGGGTGAGCGTGAACCAAAGGAGATCATGTAAGAGCTCCAAAGGGTAATGCTATGGCACAGATCCATGGGTAGCTAGGAAATAAGGAAGGTATTTTTACTTTCTTTTCAAAGACAAGCAGAACGAGTGACAAAAGTGAGACTTACATAGCCCTGATTCACAGAGCCAGAGAGTGCTTTGGGCAGCAACCCCAGAGGGTTAATGAGGATGGCTTCTAATGGCAGAGGCTGCTGCGGGTAAGGTGGGAAGGGGTTCAGGAAGGAAAAAGGTAGCCAAGTTAAAAATAAATTCTGTCCTTGCTGTACGCATGAAGGAACACAGAGGGCAGAAGACCTGGTGGATAAGCTCATCTCTGCAATTTCTGGCCATAGATGCTAATGTATCCAAGGAAAGGAAGGTGATGGTGACAGTAAGGAAACACAGAGAGGATGTTTTTCCAGTTGTAAAAGTTCTAGTCTTTGAGATGTTAATTTGTTCTGACTGCTGCCAAATATAAGAAACCAGCAGAATAAGTCAGACAGACATATGAGAAGCAAAGAGGTTAGGAAGTGAGCAAACTGAGTGTCATCTTTAGAGTAGAAAGATCTAAAGAATTAATTACTGGGGTTTCTGTGCTGCTGAAAAAATATCTGGAAAAAAACAGAGACCCTGCAATTGCCTTTAACAGAGCTGTGAAGAGCATTATGCTATAGAGAATCTGACAGCAGCCTTTACTGGAGGTGATTAAGAGAAAATGCAGTCCTTTCCCCACCTTAAAAGTAAGCAGCTGAAGAGTGAATTCAGCTGTAAATACTTAGAAATAGAGCCCAGTTGAGCAGCCGTGGCATTTAGCATGCAGAGCTCTAGAACTCTTTGTACACAAGGGACAACTTCATCATGACGCTGTTAGGTAGGAGGGCAAAAGCACTCTCCATTTTCTAGACAGGGAGCTTTGGGGAAACCGCAGCTAAGCTAAAGGGCGGCATATAGTGGAGCAGGTCCAGTGGGCAGCTTTGAGTCCTGCTTGAGTGTCCCAGCATGTAATGCCCAGCACTAGCACTGCTTTGGGAAATGATTCGGCAAAACCACTGTGGTGATATGCTACTCCATGTTTCTGTTAGTGGGAGCCCGTGCCCTGCACACAACCTTCTCCTTTCTTGATTTTGTTATTCTCCTAGTGTACTGCAATCGCCACCCTGCCTGCGAGTGCTACGTGTGGGGCTGCACAACAGAAACGGAGAAGAGCATATAATAGGGCCTGAAATTCAACCTGTATGTCTATTTTTCTTTTTAATTCTGTTTTCTTCTTGGAAGAATCTAAGAAAGTCAGTATCTTTTGCACTCGGGTTCCTCAAAGACTAATGCCCGGCAGGTCATGGCTATACTTTTTTGGGTTTAGCAGGCAAGTAGTTCCTGTTTCCCCTGCCCTAAATCAGAGGACTCAACTGTGACTGCTGTTCTTAAGCCCATGCAGATGGAGGGTTGTTGAACTCTTATCAGTCCTTCCTCTCACACATAATGGTGTAGCTTAACCCTTTGACCACTCTGTTCAAAATGTTTGGAGTTACTGGGGAGTCCTTGGATGGCTATTTTGAGGGCTATTTGGCAGCAGAATGTAGAAGAGAAAATGAAGAAAAGAAGCATAACCACTATTCCACTTCTGGTTAGAAAAGCAGAGGAGAGAACCCATGGAGAAATTTTGATTTTACCCAGCAATTGCCCAAGTGCTTCCAAAGACCCCAGCAAATGCCTGTGATTTGTAAGGTACTGTTCTGGTATTTTTCTACAAACTTACACAGTTATATAGAATGATCCCTGCAGCAGTGTATTGTTTACTGATGGCTCCAGCTAGTGATAAAATCGGCTGTCTGGAAATGTTGCTGAAATAGGGTGAGTGTTATTGCTTCTATGACAGTTTCAGAAAAGATTGACGAGCAACCTCCACTTTCCACACAATGTATATATTGAAATTGCCAGTGCAGTTTCTACTTGTCACTTTTATGTAGGTTTATTTCCATGGTTGTTCTTGACTCATTAACTTGCATAAAGGAAGGATGTTCTAACCAGTTTAGTCTTACTGAAATGAAATGCTAAAAGGGCAAGGCAGCAAATGATGTTGTTCTATTCCATTCAAGGCTGTGTAGAATGGGATCAGTTCAAACCACATCAGTCAATGAGATTTTCAACAATATGTCAGCGAGATGAGAATATCACCTTCAGATTTAGTTTAATATTTTGGCACATTGTGTGTGTGCGCGTGCATGCACATGCCTGTCTGAGTGTGTATGTTTATGTGTGGTTTATGTGTGTGTGTAACATACAGTAACAGCTTCTTTGTTTACAAGCAGTTTATAAAAGTGTTTATGATGGTTCCAGTTTAATAGATGTATAAAAATCCTTTATTTTTTAATCATTTTTATGCCCCTATGCAAAAAAGACATTGCCATTGGATTCCACATCTTGCATTTGCTGGAGCCAGCATTGGAAAAGTTGTTCTGTTTTTTTTTCCTTGACTCTCATGTAAACTCCTGAGCTAAGATCCAGAAATTGTGCATTAGAAATCATGGAAAATTTGCTGATCAGCTTTATCATTTGCTCCTATTATATTTTAACTCAAAGTAAATTTCTGAAAGATATGCCATTTACATATGCCATGTGTCCAAAAGACTGTAGCATATCATGTTCTATTTTTGCCAAAGAAAGTGCAGATACATAAGATTCATCACAAACAATGAGGTGGAAGGTGGATGAAAGTGGTGTGAAAACTTAAACAGATGATGCTGTGAGCAACTGGAGTTACCTTCATAGCTTTTTTCCAAACTTGTTTTCAAAGTCTGCAACACCTTCCCTCATTACAAACTGCCCATTAGTCTTGTAACATCTCGTATAAGATAGCTTCTTGAAGAAAATGTACTCCTAGCACTGAGAAAGGTTTGAAGTGCTGCAGTTGTCTAGGGCTTAAGGTACAGGAAATGAAAAAAAATCCAGTGGTACATTTGCAAGTGTGACAGAGTAAGAACATACAGTGCTCCAAAGCAGACCCAAGAAGCACGGATGAAATGAAGGGGATGGTACCTGTGTGCCAAGGATGCCAGGTGCCATCCAATGACAAAAGTGCTGGTGTTATTACCAGAAGCAGGGTCCAAGTTCCTAACTTCTATGACAATGTATTGACACAGTCCTAGTAATAATGAGTTGCACTGTAAATATAAAAATAGATTTATTATTTAGACACACCAAAAGACTGGAAAATGCAAGAAACCTTGCCAGAAGTAGTTTCTCACTATGAGGCAAAACCAGGACAGATGACTGACAGTAAATCAAGAATTCCCATGCTGCAAGAGAAGAGCTAAAACCGCAGTCATTTTGTCAACTGGTGAAAATAATGCAGGATTTCCAGACTGTATTTCATAAAAGCTAAAAAAAACCCCAACACAAGTCATAAAATGACACCCAGAAAAGACTCAAATAACTGTGGAACCAAGTCAAAGAAGATTCAGAGAATATTGTAAAGTGAAGGCCAAAGAGAGTCTTCAGCCCCTGAAAACATCCTGTAGCAAGAGGATGGACTGCTAATGAATCACATGGATTTCTGGAAAAGAAACCCGATTTCCAACTGTGATGCAGTGTGACACGCAAACTGTCGTATTTATAAGAATGTCCAGGGAGAGCTACGCTGATGGTCACCCCAAATCTAACCAAATAGTATTGAGACGTACTCTGGCAGAAGCATCCAGGGAGAATGGCCTTTTTAAAACCTTGAAATCAAGAAGAATAGCCTTTGGTTTACATAAAACAGCAGCAGCATTTCAGTGACAAATGTGTGGGGTTGTTGGGTTCCATGAGGAATATGCAGCTGCACACGTCTGGTACTGTGATCTGTGAATTATAGACAGACTGTACAAAATCTCTGCAGGCAACGGTATCGCCTAGGCTGGCAGACCCCCAGCAGGCACAGTTCAGTGTCAACTAGCAAAAGATGGTATCAAATATCTGAAATTTCCATTAGGCAATGCCTATAAGAACCAAGGAATGGCTTACAGGCACCAAGAGAAACAGGAACAATTTCTGGGTCTGGCCAGTTATTACCAAGAACTTGTGCCAATGTTTTTTGAAGGAACAACACTACTGGCAGAACTTACAAAAACAGTACATGGGGAATAGAAAGCGAGTGCCAGATGGCAGCAAGCCTTTCATGTGCTCCAGAAAATACTGCTCTCAACAGGTTCTGAAAGTATCCAAGTTTACTGAGCATACAGCTCAAGAAAAGCCTTTGGGGCTGTATTACCACAGGAGAACTATGGAGAGACGCACTGAGTACTATACTTGAACAGAAAACTTGTGCAACTAGAGAGTGTATCATATTGGTGACAGAGCAAAAGGAGCTGTTTCTGGGTTCACACTTCAGGTTTTTCTCCAACCCTGTCTCACATGTTGATGAAGTGAGGAGAGAGGTAACAACAGGCTGCAGAAGTGGTTGATGGCTGAAACATGCTTGCCTGTAACAGCCTGTTACATGTTTAGCTGTTTGCACAGGAAAAAGCGGAAGAGACCCACCACCATCTCCAGATCCTCTGGGTCAGAGCACAGAGGTCTGTGATAGTGTGAGAAACTCCACACTAAGGGCCACGTCCTTTAAAAAGGTGGCCTGTTCTTATGGCTGCAATGGGGGCACACAACCAAGGACAGGCTGGATGGAAGGAGAGCAGAAGCTTGGAGAGGGGAACAACATTCAGGATCAGGAAGGAATGCAAGAAAAAGATGCTGTTAAGAAAGATTGGGTTAAAGAACAGCTCTTCAACCAGTATCCTGATGAGCAAAGGAAATTGATGAGTGGGTCATAATGGAAACCATAAAGAATTGATGGAGAAGATCAAGGAGCGAGTATAAAGTCTACAAATGTATATATTTTTTTTTAACTCTAGCTTTTTTAAAAATCCAAAAATGAGTTTATAGAGCCTGATCTCTGTAGAGTTCTTTATAGCAATAATAAAGTACCTCAATACTAGATTTAGATTTACAATATATTTTAAATCAGGCTTACAAATGGAAGACTGAAAAAATACAGAAATCCTTGTTCAGTTTACAGGTCCATAGGAGGCATACATTTCTTCTGCTATTAGGTCAAGACACATACTGTTTGGAAGTGATATGTTTTTAAGTGATAGGCAGAAGATTGGAACAACAGCTGAAAATTCTGGAAATAGCTTTGGTAACTGACGGAGAGTCAATGGGACAGGTGGGTTTCTGTAGTTTTCTCCTGCTGCTGGAACATGTCCCACTCAACAATTTCCTTTGGCCACTGCCGTACTGCTTGAAGAGCCTTTCTCTAACCCAGCCTTTCCTGACAGCTTCAGTGGCAGTCCTTTTCCATTGCTCTGGGTGGCAACCAGGCCAGGTTCTGTGGCTCTGGGAGACTTGACTAACCTGGGGTGCCCTTTCTTTCTCCACCTCCCTGCCACAGAGCACACAGAAGCACCAGCTACCAAGCCTGATAAGGCAAGCACTGGCATCCCGGCACCCAGCTTCACTTGTCCAGCCCTCTGAGACATCCTTGCCTCTTCTGGAAATAAACAGAAAGAACAGTTTATTTTAATTCCTGAACTCTATGTCAGGGCTGAACTGTTGGTACCACAAGCGAGAGCAGATTTCTGTGCAAGTGCCTCACAAACATGTTAACTGTACCATATGCCATCTAACACACCGCTCTGCTCTCTGGAGTGGATAGTTGTTTTCTCCACGCAAGCATCTAACCTAGGAAAGTTAGATGATTGCGTAGCGCAGCACAAAGCGCTGCTTGAGTGGCGACTGGGGGGAATTAGCCCCAACAAGAAGCAATCCCACCAGGCCTTCATCCAGCTCCTGGCAGCACAGGCACAGTCTAGCTTGGCCTTTTCTTACACAAGGCAGCGGCTAGGTTTGGTTGCTACTTTCTTATTCCTGGAGCAGATGCCAGTGATGGGTACAGGGACAGGCCTAATTTGGGATAAAGTTTCTTGCACAGGGAAGACCTTGTACACAGAGATAGGCCAGCTGCTTGCACGTAGAGAGGAGAAAAGCAGGTGTCTTCATGAAGAGGAAGCTGATTTCTTGAGTTCGAGCATGTCTCAAAAGAAAGAGGTGAAGTAGGAACCTTACAGCTGGTGCCACATGCAACGTGGTTGACTTAACCAGGCACAACACAAACACACTGACAGACAGTAATAATTGGTCAGCTTGGCTATTTCTTTGCAGTAACTACTTCTGCTCAACCAGTAATGATATTTATTTAATATTCTTATGAATTATTACAATTTTAAAACCATACTTGGAATGCTGTTTCTGACACTGGGACTGCTTTCCAGAAAAAGTAGCCTGCATCCAGATTCAGTGGGCAACCATTGCATTCTTGATCCAAGAAACAAAACTAGGAATTCGGACAAAAATAGGCTTTGATGGCTGGGTACAGTCCAGTCCCCAGGAGGTGACTCCATATTGGACAAATCTGTCCTTGTCTTTGCAGACCAAAGGTCCTCCAACTTCAGCCTAGGGAGGAGAAGAGAGAATAAGTGATGGAGACACCAGACATGCAAACATCAAAATACTGGCAGGAATAATATTGTGGTAGCTCTGAAGGCCTCAAAATAGGACTAAGGCAAGGGCTGCAGAGATAGGGAGAGTGTTTTATTAGACCTGCTGAAGTAAAAAAAATGGAAAAAAAGAAAAAGTTGTTTCTAAGCATCCAGGCCATTCCCCTGGTCTGAAGATCTACCAATCATGGATGTGGGAACATCCCCAGATCACTGAGCCCAGTTACACACACACATAAAAACCCGTTTCTTAATTTTCTACATCCTCTGACCTACTTGATCCTGGAAAAAATTAATTTAATTGTTCTAATGCTGTTCCTTAAAATCCAGGCATGAATACCTATGTCCAATGACTTGTGAGCCTCTCAATGAATGCACTGTCCACACTATCAGAGATATCATTTGCACCGGCAGTCTTGAACACCTGCTCAAACAGACCAGTATTTGCTATCTGAGTCTGTCACCAAGTAGCAACCAGCTTTTGATTGAAAAGCTCCCAACACGATAGCCTACATTAAGAAAACTACATTTTAAAAGTCTTTTCTTATACTTGTGAAAATTAGAAAACTGGAAGCACTTCCAGCTTTATTTAATCAAGGGATTAAATAAAGATGTGGTACAACTCCAGGCTGCACCAGAAACAGTCACTAGTTTCCCCTCTGTCTCTAGGATCAAAGGGAAGTCTAGGTAGCGTATTACAGGCTTTATTTCAGGTGAGGTGGGGTATTCACCACCCTAGGCTACTATGAGTAGGATATGTCAGCACACAGTTCTGAAAAGAAGGCGAAATTACCCTACACAATTTCCCTGCTATTCTGGTTGTCTGTGTGAGTGAAGAAAAAGTGGTACGTATGCCTCAGTTCTTATGCTTCATGCAGAAGCCTTGAGTCACTGAAGCTATTTATGAGCCTTGAAAGTACAAATTGTCATTTGACCTGCTTACACTCAAAGTGAAATTATTCTTACCTCGCAGTTATCTATGCTTCCAAAAGTAAATCCACCACAAAATTCATGATTTTTGACACTTCCATTCAGAAATTCAGGGCGATTACATATTCTATTTTCAAGCACGGGGAATTCAACTTCTTTTAATCTGTTGTCTGTATCGGTACCTTCATGAACAACCAAGAAAATATAACAGTTATAAATGGTAGCCTGGGCATTGTGATCCAGTGAAGCCTCAGTAATGAAAGGACTGGGATCCGTTCCCAGCTCTACTATGGTCCCTGAGCTCCTTGAAGGACCTTATTAAATCTTTCAACTTTTTTGTGCTTGGAACATATCTACCCTCAACAAGCAGAGGTTATTCTTCTTGCAAAGTGTTACTAAATAAATAAAAACAGATGCTTAGTATTCTGAGATGTTGTGTCGGTTTGTAGGCTTTTATCACAGCGCAGTAGCAATGGCTTGTTTCAGGAGGGAAAATGTTAGCCTGGATTTACTTTACATTAATTTGAACTCTTTCAAGGAGGATTTTTCTGAAGTCAAGGCTGAATTTTCCCAAAACACATTTTATTTAGATGTGGGGCTCTGGCTTTGCTCTCCCTCCCCTGCTGATTTCATGAACTAGTTGCATGACATGGCAGGACCCTCTTTCCCTCTGCCTAAATGCAACAATGATCTGTTGAGTTTTCCATCCTAATGCACTGCCAGAAGAAATCTAGCCTGTACCATTTTTTGTGGCTGTGATCACTAGCACATAGGAAGCAGCTGCCACCGTGTGGCAAGCTGAACAATAAAGAAAAAAATGCAAGGTAAGAAAGGGAAAAAGGTGCGAGGAAACCCAGTAAATACTGTCTGTGCTGGAGAAAAGTGTTTCTTGATAATGCTGATGAGTTACACTAATAGTAGGGTGATTATTCTTAAGCATTATTTTCATAGCATCGGGTTCGCATCTAAATGACACAAGAAGGGGAAAAAGGTACTGCAGTCTATGTGGAGGATTTTTATGGTGAAACTCAGACACAAGGACATGTTCTAGTCTTTTTTTTTTCTTTCCCCTAAATTCTGTGGATGTGCACACAAAGAAGAATCCATTGGCTTCGTTTTACGGGTAGAGTATTAATAAGGTGCTGTCTGGCAAATGGGGTGGGAAGGGCATCCCTTGCATGTAGCTCAGCAAGGCCAAAAAGGCGTACGTGGGAGCTGGGACTGAATGAGGGCAGATACCAGCATCACTGCGGGAAGCCGCAGGGACAAGGAATCGCCTCCCGCTGGAGCAAAAGTGGGTCAAAGAGGGCTGGGTATTCTCAACCCTCAGCATAGGTGGAGTGAGACCTGGGCAGCGGGAGACCACACAGTCAGTTTTTAATGCTAGACTGTGAACAAAATTCAGGCAAGGGTTTTACTGGCATTAAAAACTTCCAGCTTGAACTCATTTTGCCCATGCCCCAAAGGTGGCTGGGTCTGAGCAAGCTCTGACTCAAAGGCTTCACAGTTCCCGGGATGCCATCTTATCTCAGATACGAGGGCTTAAGGCTGGTGCTTGCCCATATATCCTAGCAGTCTAGAGTGAATGTAGGTCCCCACAGAAGTCTATGCAGACAGTAATGTTTAGAGTATAGGAAGGCAAGTGCAAGCTTCATTCAGATGTTAAAAAAATGTATATCTGAAGATGAAAATTAAAGGCAAGGGCATTATTTGAGTATTGTCTTTATTTGTGCAAATACAGTGTATGCCTATGCTGAAGAAAGACCAAAATAAACAGAGATAAAAGGTAGTAAAGTCTTAAGTCTAATTCTCCTCTCTCTTTTCTCTTATTTAATGAATTCAGTTTATGTGAGCAATGAGGGGGAAAAATCAAGCTCTGAGAGAAAGAAATAAAAATAATAATGTTGCTTGGTGACCTCTGACCTAGTTAAATCTTAAGTAAAATGTGTTTTTCAGGTCCCATGAGTGCATATATTTTGGGATAAGATTTGAAAGCCTTCCTAAGTTTTCAACTGCACCGAATACTCCTTACCTCTTGTTTTTCCCCAGGCAGTTAGAAAACATACTGCATTTCTTTCCACCATCAGACTGGTTTCAGGCAAACAAACTGGTTTTACACGGTCAGTAATTGTTACAGGACTGGAAAACAAACAGAATAATTAAAAGATCCTTAGAAAAATTACTATCAGCTTGTTCAGTCTTCATACTCAGAAGGCTCTGCATGGAAATGGCGTGGGGAAGGGTGGAGTAGCTGATGGTGCCTTAAAACTGTGTAAATGGTTGTAAGATGGTGCCTAGTCACTTAGTGAAAAAAGAGGTTCCTTACAGCAACTGAAAGTCTCTGGGATGTGTTTGTGGGCACAGTGACAGTGTGACTGTATCTGCAGCACAGTGCCAGAGTGCTGATCTCTGGTGTGCAGTCTGCATAGGAACATATGTACAAGCCCAAGCCCAGCCCCGAGCAACCCTTGCAGGTGGTGTGAACCTGACTTATCTCAGATCGTCCCTGCCTCAGAGGTCATGGACATTTTCAGGGACTTCACAGGAGGAGGGAAGGATGGATGGATGGATGGATGAATGAGTAAATAAGGAGACAGCTGAAGTTGCAGAAATTTCCTTTCTCCTCTGGTTACATGGGTGATATAGCTGTGGGTGACATCATGCAGTATCTTGCACATTACTAAGTCTAGCACCTCCATAAAGTAAATACCAAAATAAAACTCTTCCTCATTACAACATAGTGCCTGGAGGCTTCAGCACTGGAATAAAGCTCGATATGGAGCAGATAGGGCCCTGGAGATGAAAACATTGCATAGGGAGGTCTTTGCTTTGGACTGCCTGATCATTTACTGACTTTCAGATGTAGATGTGAAAAGATGAGGTGGCTTCTGGAAGGTGTATCGCCCTAGGGGTCAGTCAAGTGCAAACAGTTTTGGTACAGTGAAAGTATGTCTGAACAAGCTGTTAAATGAGATCTGCCACTATCAGGAACCTTCCCTGTGAAGGTTAGTTCTGATCGTGAAAGAGAGTAAAAGGACCTGAATGAACTCCAGATGTTCAGTCAGGCTAAAATGAACCTTCATAATCTCTTTTCAGGCCCAGAATGATTTTCAAAGTATGTGATGTGAAGTTTTGGAAATAATAAGGGCCACAAAGCAAGCTGAAGAGAAATGTAAAGAAGGAATTTAATGAAGCTGAAAACAAGCAAAGTTGATCTAAGCCAGAAACTGAGGGTTATGATGTCCATACCTGCTATTTATGGCATCTCACATGCAGACTGTGTTCAGATGGTGAGTGCTGCTGATGCAAAACTGCCTACAGTGCTATAGCATGCATGTATCTACAGTGCAAATGTGCATGGGCACCCAGTGAAAGAGGAACCAAATGACAGTTCCAAGCACTAGTGAGAGTAAAACTGGTGGAGCATGAGTTCCTTCTACTCACCTGAAGTCAGTGGGATTTTGATTAATCAAGCACCAGAGAACCTGATTTGACATTTAAGTGAAATCGTTCTAAGTTCATTAAAGCTGTATGTTGAATTTTTAAAAAGAAATTTCCTCTCAGGTCAAACATGAGCTTTTCATGATCTTTAATCCATGTGTGGTGAACATAAGAACAAAAGGGAAACCAATGAGTAAGTAGAAAAGTTTCAGGAGCATTCCAAAAGGGAACAAATAACATTGAAATAGCTGCACACATTTCAGAGCAGACTGCTCAGACATCTAAGCAAGACACTAAAGAGAGTTTCAGGCAATTACAGTTACGCACACGATTTTTCGCTATATCACAAGCAGGATCTAGATTTACTGAGCTGCTGGCCTGAAGCCATGCCAGGCCATGGAACATGCATGTGGCCTGGCCTGAAGCACTGCCAGGGAAACTGGACCCTTCTGCTTGCTCCTTGCTCACAGGCCTCAGAGCTGAGCAGGAAAAGCCTCCAAGCAGAAGATCCTCCAGACACAACTCCCCTTCAGTTTGCCTCCACTCTCCCTGCTTCAGTGGAGCTGCTTCTTAGCAGGTGGCGAATGGGAATTCCCCATGACCATCCCTCCCATCCTAACTGGTCCTTGCCTTCCCTAAACTGTGTAAGAAGCTCTCAAGGGTTCTGCCAATGGGGTCATTCAGCAGAAGAGATGCTCAGAGTTCACCCTTGAATAGATGTCTATGCTAATACCCAAAGGGACTCTCACACTCTCTCATATCACTCACAACCACCCCTGAGAGCCAACTCCAGGCTAAGCCAACTTCTGCCTTCAGAATAAAGGTGTTATGGTTGGGAAACTTGGACTGAGATGGTACCTGTTCAACTTCAGCAAAGCAATGTCTGCTCCACTTGGTTCCTTTAATACTTTCTGAACACTTTGGATTTGCAGGGATGACTCTGCTGCATTGAGATTCTGTATCCCAAGAAACACCCTGTAGGAAGAAGGCTCTGTTGACCTGAAAGAAATGACAGTGGCAAGGTTATACATCCATACATGTAATCAGGAATATCACTCTTACAAAATTCAGTGATTTCCCTGGAGAACAGCAGTTAACAAGATGGTCAGCCTGCTGCTCCTGACCGTAGATGCCTTCATTTATTCTCAGGGAGAAGGAAGATGTGGCTTTTTTAAAAGTTTGATTTTTATGATGGTGAAAAATCCCATGGGCTGTAAATAATGTGGCATCTTCTTACAGTGTTCACAACTTCTAAAGCCCTAAGGGTCAGCTGCTAGACACAGTTTTTCCAAGTGCAATTAGCACCAGCACATCATTAGCACCCATTTTTGTCATGCTTGGGGGTAGGAGACAAGGCAGATGATAGAAGTAACCTCTGTTGTGCTCTGCTGCTGTTTGACTGAGACAGGAGCAGAAGATAAAAATCAGCTTGCTGGCAAGGAAGACAGGAAATAAGGGGTAAAGAAAGTGCCTTATTAGGTACATCTTGCTCCTCTGTTGATTTTCTCACAGATTTAGGAAATGCCTGTCACTTGTTCTAGCGGATACTCACTCTTGCAAGCACTGAGCAGCAGTAAGGACCCACTGTGGATGTATCAGAGTGCCAGCACAATGATGCATGTTGGTACTAGAATAGAGAAGACAATCACATTCACTTAAGACTGCATAGTCAATTCTCCACCATCTATGCTGTGCACAATGGGAAATATTAGCAAACGAGCAATATGCCCCTTATTCAAACCTTTTACCAGTCATAGTTTGTCTTTTGCCAATAGCAAGAGAAATCAAATGCAGATTTTCAAAGGACAAGCTTTATTTGCTCCAGAACATGAAAGACATGAAAAGAAATTTAACACCGAGGTGAAATTTTTGCAACAGGGCACTCTTGCTTTCAGGAATTTAATAAAAATAATTAAATTTCCTAACAATTTCACTTGTGATGTAATGGGTTTGTCCTGATTAGCAATTAATAAAAGGATACATCCTTCTGATTTGTGGGGTTGCTTTGGACTGGTTCTTTAAATAAACCTTACTATGGACTTTTAAGTTTTCTTGGGATAATATTTATTATGGTGACTATCAACGGCTCTATAGAAAGTTTCATTAGCCTTTCTGTAAGCACCTCTTCATCTTCTGTTCAGCCACTCTCACTGTGACTGTGGAAATGCTATGCATAATCGTTTTTTTTATACTGAGAGATGATGGTCTTCCTATGGCTTCTAACACAGCTAGGGTGGTCACAGCATCAATTTACATTTGAACCAGATTGGATGCTGGGTGAAAAGGGATGACCACAATCCATTTGTACACATTGCAGCTTGGTGGGTATATTCCTGGGCTTAAATCCCCCAATGCAGAATGCAATTAACTGTCACTATCCTCAGTGAGAATTATTCCTTCCCCATTTCAGTAAATAAAGGTGTACTTAATGTCTGCAGTTCAAGTTTGCCCTCTACAGATTCAGGAGAAAGTGGGGAGTTTGGGATTAATGACCCAATAAGTAGCTATCTTGTGGACATCGTGATTAAAAAAAAAAAAAAAAGTTTATTTTACATGTGAAAGGATTTTATATAGAAACCAAGGCCAGTCTCCAGAAGCATATGCATTGTTTCCTGTCAGCCTCTTTCTAACGCCTGTTCCCTGTGAAACCCTGGTGCTCACGTATGGTGATACAGTCTGGAATACCAGTACCTCATCCTGAGACTGACGTGCCAAGGCCAAGACCCTGGAGATGCGCTGCACATGCTATATTGCTCACAGGCTCGCTCACTCCTCATTAGGACTTTTCCACAGTCATGCTCAGAAGAAGCTACAGAATAAAAAAAGCTACAATGGAGAATTTTAAGCAGTTCTGTAATGCCATCCACAGTACAATCAGATGAAAAAGAGAAAGGCATAAGACTTTTTTTAATCTTCCTTAGGCTTTCACTCTTTACATTGGTTAATAGAAACTAAGGGTAAAGAAAAAACCAGAACCTTTAGACCGCATTATATTACCATTACCTTGAGCATTTAAACCTGTGGCTAATATATCACATTTGATGTGACAAAATATTAATTTACCTGGAAAAAAATTGTTAACTATGTCAAGTATTTGGATGTAGTAAGATAACATAAGTAAAACCATGAGCCCCACCCCCAAGAGAAAATCTGTAGGGAAGTTGAAGGGAAAAGAGAGCTAAAGAAAGTGGAAAAGTTTATTGCCCAGACAATAATAACAATTTCTAAATTCTTTAAAACATTACAGTCTACATCTTGGTTGAGTTCAAACCAATCCCTAGATTATAAATAAAATTGATTCAGTGTCTCCTTGTCATAAAATATTCCAATTTTGCTCTCACACTGCTCACTCTACTTTCTTCTTAATCTGAATCTCTCTACAGTTTTTAAAATAGATTGAGCTTGAGTGCTCAGTAAGGACCCAAATAACTCTTTTCACAGCTGCATATGATGCTATGGATGTTAAATTTGTTAGTTGCAGTATGAGAAAATTAATAAAGTAATCACAGGCAGGAGACTGTAAGGTTTCTCTACACCTTAATTTAAAAATCTAGTATTCAAAGTCTGTTTTGAAAGGAGATCAGATCTCAAAGTAAAGCTCCACCACAGCAGTTCCAGGGAGCAGGTTTTTACAGCTGTGGTATTTGTTGGTTTTATGCCATTCCTTATTCTTTTTGCCTGTGCAGCTCTTAGGTCTGGTTGACAAAATTAATGTGTGCAATCATAACGTATTGCTGTTTAGAGGAACACATTAGATGGCCAACATGAAGAATATCACATACTCCTGAGGGAGTGACCACTCTTCACTATTTTGTATTTATACACTGTCCAACAGAGCAGGGACCTGGCCTCTGCATGTTACTGTAGTAAAAATAATACATGAGATGAAGAAGAAATAGACTTTCCATATCCCTGCCAGATACATTAAAAAAAAAAAAAAAAATCTGTCAAAATGCAGGCAAGGAAGGGAAAAGCAAAGCAAAGGAGATGACTGCCGGGTGTGCCAAGCAGTGCTCCCAGTACATTACAGCTGTTATTGATGTCCCCTGCCAGGGTACCACAAAAGGTAAAATCTCTTGCTGCTGAATTTTTCAGCAAGCACTACACCTGCTCAGTGTACCTACTATCCCAAAACAGAAAAAAAGAATTAAGGAAAACTGTGTCAAATATCCAGGACCAAATTCACTCCCTACCCCAAAAGAAAGGCAAAATATCTAGGGACAGATTATTTTAACATCCGTATCAGAATAAAAATTACGTCAGCAGAGAATGAAAAGGGTTTCAAAGGGTGTAATCTCTGATGCTCCCAACTAACAGGAAAAGTGGATGAGCAGGCTCAGAGCATTAGTCCTGCCACAAAGTGCATGGAAAGACTAGCATGAACATCAAGGAAATCCTCTCCTGTGTTTGAGGAGAGCAGGGAAGGAATACCTCTCTTCACAGCTTCACTGTATATGTCAAATTCAGCTAGCAACTCTGAGTGCTTATCTTCACTGACAATAAAGAGCACACAGATTGTTATCTATGAAATCTTACTGATGATTCTTAGCGCCAGGTTATCTAAACTTTGGCTGACTGTTACAGGTGCCTGATTGTGTCAAACTTCCATACAGACCTAAATTCAAATCTAAAGCTACTGCCTACTGTAGTTTTTATGGTTGGATTGAAAACATTTTGAAACTATCATAACAAGTTGTAGAAAGGGAGGGCAGAAGAGTCTTGAAGGATAATTACAGCAGCGTGGAATTTCACAGTACTCCCATTTTTTTTCTGGGTCTGTTGTGAAGCACCAAACACCATTTACATCTCCATCAGGATTCCTGCAATACTGTAATAATTACAAAAACAGAGAAAGAAGACTCTAAATGTTAGCCACAGAATGACAAAGTTTGTAAGTAAAAAAGTGCTGACTAAAACTTTGACTAATTTCCCCCAACTACTTTTCCACTGGACATTAAATGCTTTCTATTTCCTCTGATCACAAAAGTCTTTCTTTCTTGCATCTCAAAACTATTAGGTGAAATTAGAAAAATATGATAAAATTGCTGTCATTTTCTTCATCCACCAAGAGTCTCCCTAGCTCTAGTGCTTTTTAAGGCTTCATGAGAAGTTTGACATAGGATGACTAAGTGCTTAGCACTAAAACATTTGTTGTTGGCCTAATCCTTCTTCCCCTAAAGTCAATGACAGCAAGTTAGGTCAGCTCTGAGAATTTGCCAGAAGCCTGCTTAGTTTGTGACAAACAGCAACAGGCATCGCTTTGGGGTTTGCAGAACTCAGGGAAGCGCTGATTTCTTTTGTGCTGCTTGCCTGCCAGCATCAACCCCATGGTGTACCTCTGTGCGTGAAGTACCAACATCCTAGGTAATATAAAATGCATTCTTCCCTCTTCAACACTATTATAGGTCTGGGCTATCAACGTGATTACTTCCAGATATGCTTAACCTGGTCTATAAAGACTGAACACGAAATGTTTACTGAGGGGTTGTGGAGGAAGAAGACAATGTTCAATGACACCAATGGCATTAGCAGCTGTTTACATTTTTATCCAGGCCTGCTCTTGGATGAGTCACAGGAGTGAAATATTTGTGGCTATGAGGTTTCTGAGAACTCCACTCTTGACAAGTCCTGCCCCTTGCAGTTTTCGCTATGGTGCCACGATAGTCTTTACCATTACCGTTAATGCAGTCTGTGAAAAAAGAGGAAAAGGAAATTATTGTTAGCTGCTGAATCTGTATGTGGTGGTGGTAAGCAGAAACAAACCAGATTAAGTACCTTTAGGACCTGCACACTCTCTAGTGTCTACAGCAGAAAGACAAACAAAAATGTACCCTCTGATGTGATCACTTAGTTTGTCAAGATGGATGTCTTCCTGGATGTACAGAGTAAATGAATTGGAAGAAATTTCAAGGAACTGCAGGCTAAACATTTTCTGTAACATATTGCAAAAATCTGAAACAACTCCAGTATTCTTGCTGAGTTCATATCAGTAAGCACCTTCCATGAGAGAAGCATATTTCAGATTTAGCAGCCCATTAGACTGAAAGAGCAATTTTTACTGCCAAGGACATTGTTTCAGGTACTTTCTTCTGCTGCATGTGAGTAAGAGTTCATGGCTCCATTTAGGAACCTTTTATCTAACCCTGCCACCTTCCTTTGCAAAGTAAATAATCTGTGGAAAGCTCTACTATACATTCAGAAAAGTCACACCATTTTGATCAACATGGACTATTAATTAAGGAAGCAATGAAGCAGGATAGAGCAAAAACTTGTTTCTCTTGATGCATACATTTTGCAAAACATGGTTGCCTTTGAACAATACAACAAGCTACGGTCAACCTCCTGAAAATATAAAGCACATCACAAGCTAAATTCCTATAAGAACAACATTCACTGTGATCATATTTCAATAGCACACAGCTACAGAAACACCAGAAATTTTGTCTATTTCCCTCTTGTTCCCCTAAATTAAAAAGTTATCCTGCAGAATGCACTGTAAAATTTTACAGGCTACAGGTTATGAACTGACTAAAGAGTACTTGCTGCAAAATTGAACAGTATACAAGTGAAAGCTGGAGGAGGGATGTGACTGTCATGTTGCAGTTCTACTCAAGAATAATTTTGATACATTACTGTTTCCTTTACCCACAGACTCTACAGGAGGTGATGCTTATAGCCAGCTGTTACCAGATGTGGTGGGTGTAGTCAGGCCAACATTTTGTGCCGTCGTTGCAGGGGGGTCATTTGGTGCGGGCTCTTGTGTATGATCATCACACCTCTTGAGATTGCAGTACTCCCATGTCACGCTGGGGTCAGTGGTGAAACACCATGGGCTGTTATCACCGTCTGGGTTTCTACAATAGTTGTCCCTCAAATCCCTGCCAAAATAAGTACCATAGTCATGCTACATAAGACTGAAAGTAATCATAGGAATAACTTGCCCAAAAGATGTGGATCTGTACTATGTAGATATAAATACATTTATTACTTTTTTATTTATTGCCAGATATCCTATTACCAGAAAAACATGCTGTGATACGAGGGGAGAGTTATATTTCACATGTACATCAGAGTCATGAATATATTCATGCACAAGGAAACATAATTCAACTACTGGCTTAAATTCTGGCTGTAATATGTCAATGTGCTGAGTAGCTAAATAAATGCCCAATCTGCCAATAATTTAATTTCTAAGTATATATGTATAAGCATACACAATTGTGTGAATGTGTGAATTAGTAATACATATGCAGGAAGATCCATACTGTTGGTGGGCAATGATGCTTTTCCAAAATTTTTATTTTTAAATGCCAAAGGGTTCTTTCTCATGTTCAAAAGAATGGCAAATAAATACTTATGTAAATACACCCCCCCCCCAAAAAAAAAAAACCCCAACCCACACTTCTACTGAATACAGTGGGAGCACTCCCATGTCTATGCTTGCTGGGGCAGGGGGAAGTAGAGTTTCTCCCTTCAATAATTTGCAGAGTTGCAGTATTTCCCCATTGTGAATCATAGCACAGTCACAGAATAAAAAAAATGAAATGCTTTTTTTCTGAATATGCCAGAACACATTCATTCCACATTTTCACAGCTTGATTTCAATTTTTCAAATGTTTGTGAAAAACAGTATCCCCTCTGAGGATGTTCCAGTTTCAATACATCAGTATTTTTGATGCCAAAATATGACTGAAAATTTAAAAAAAAAAAAAAAAAAAATTTAGTGTGACATCATAAAAAAGGCAAAAAAATAGAAAAGTATCAACCTTCCTTCTTATACTTGTAATTCACTAAGCAATGATGGATTTCCTAGCAATTATCCATGTTGCTTTTCTACCCTTATTAAAAACTGGCACATTAGTAATTATGATTAGCTCTCTAAGTCATCGCTGGTCCAGTTTTTTAGTCTGAAGAAGACAAATAAAGGGGGAAAATGACAGTGTATGCAATTCTGGGTGCCCAATTCCAACTACAAAGAACATTTGAATGGTAGTTCTAATCATAATATATCTGACTGTGTGTTTTGCAGCATAAATGCTGTGTTCTCCCCAGATGAAATAAGTAGAAAGGCCACCACAAAGGTCTCAAATTCTTAAACAAAATGCATATTTCAGCAGACGCCCAGACTCTGGATACAAGTCTCCCAGTGTTGGTTACAGAAGCTCAGATTTAAGAGTAGAGGGACACAGCTGTATTTTACTCAGAATTTAAATAACAAGAAAACACAGTTTTTAAAAATGAGACTAACAGAAAATGTTTCTGCACTTTAGAAATATTCTTCTTTATAGATACATTCCCTGGCAGTGTTTTAAAGCATAAATAATACAATCAACAACAGTCATTGTCAGATAAAGCAAGAAAAGGTGATATAAACATACGCATTTGGGAATCTGTCCGGGGTTTTTTCATGCCTATGTGGGAACATGGAGTTCCAGGCCTGGCATTTTTTTCCCGATGCAGTGATGGAAGTCGTGCCACGATAACTCTGGCCTTTGCCTCGGTAGCACTCCTCTGGCAGGGGAACTTCCATAGGCACATCTGCAGCAAAACCCAGAAGCTGGTCTTTTGCATCACGATTTTATGTTCTTACTGAGTAGGCACAAGAAAGCATCAAATGCACAGGATGACAAAAATGAATGACTTGTTTATACAAACTGCATCCAGTGAGAGCATCATGGCCAGCATGAAAAGTGGAAAGGTATTTCCAAAGATATTTAGAAAACTTTCACAGATTACCCTCATGTGTCAGATGTCATTCAGTGGAAGGTTCACTACTCAGTTTCATTTTGGTATATGTGAACATGTTTGAATTGAAGATCAGAAAGGTCCCAAGAAAAAAATCCTCAAAGATTAGATGCTAGAGATTTTGCTCCATTATATTTCTAAAATGGACATTATGTTAAACTTTAATCTCTCTATTATCCTTTCAATTGCACTAAGATTTTGTTGTTATTTTTCATGCTTAAATGAGTGGATGTTTCAGATGAGATTTTTATTACTTTGGAAGCTCCTGTCCTCTCTTTTGTGGCTCCTTTCCAAAAATGGGACTTCCTTTTGTTTAGCACTGTTTCATCTCTTTAAACCTGTTTTTCATTTTTCAACTAACTTGCTAAAAATGCCCTACCTTTGGAAATAAAAAGGAATATAAAAAAAATAAATCTCTTTCATCCTGTAATTCTTCTGTTGGGTCAGCTGGTGATTTACATCCTTCACTGAACTTCCTTAACCATTGAAAGTCCAATATTTGGCATGTTTTGTAACATGCCAAGCAGAAAAACAGCATTAACAACAGTGACAGAGTGACCTAAAAAAGATTTAACTCATTTACAATGAGAAAAAATAAGTCTGTCACTGTTTTAAAGTCTTAGTCTCAAGTATGCTCAACTACTCATACCAGCAACTCCTTGTTCTGTCCCATCACAGTGGGGAATTGCACAATATTCCCACCGAACGCTGCTGTTGATGGTGTAGCACCAGGGCCTTTTCTCTCCATCAGGGTTTCTACAGTAGTTTTCCTCTAAGCCCCTGAAACAGAAACACTGGCTTTAAACTACTCATAGAAATCCAGAGGAGTTGTGTGCAAGACTATTAATGAATACTGCATGCAGAACTCAGCTCAGTGGTTACATTTATTCTTTTTGGAGATTACTTCATGCACCACTATTTTGGGATTAATCAACAGTCTTTAAATTTACAGGCTAAATGCTGATGATATATGAGGAACTTTTCCAATGCTTACACTTTCTTCTCTTGTTTTTGGGGCCAAGATAAGGCAGGAAAAGCTGACTTCCAAACACAAGCCATTGGTGTACCTGACCGTTATGGTAAGAACGAGGTGAGGCTGGTTGTCACAGACTGATCCTGGAAGCGTGTGCATGTGAGCACCAGTGCATGCTGCTCTCTGCCCTGTGATAATGGACAGGGTTTCACATGCCCAGGAAAACTTGCAGGCTCCATTTCACAACCCACAAGATCAAAATACAGAGCTAAAAGCCTGGTCAGTCCCACTTACCCTTACCCTTTGATAATGTTCTGCAAACCCAGCTCCTCTGACCTTGGAGCACAAGGATCTTGGACCTTGGAGCATTGCTCTTCAGAAGAGTAACGCATTGAAAGTATGCCAAAACACAGCTAGGGGGTTTTTAACATAAAAGTAGTAAATACTTGTAACGGCAGTGGGATGTGAAGGAGACAGGTGAAAAAAGCACATGAGGATAAAGTAGCTGATAAAAAAAAAGGAATGCAGAAAAAAAATGAAGAGCAAGACCTGAGCAGAAGTAATGAGAGCTAACAAAAGGTGAGAAAACAGCTTATCAACGTAACTGTGGAAAACCTGTGCTCCTCTTGCCTCTGCATCTGGATTAATAAGGAATAACTATGTTCTGTGGTATTTGTTAAAATGATGAGGCTCAGCATACTTGCAGGGATATCTGTCAGGAATCCAGCCATGTCTGTGAGGAAACTGCGTGTTCCAGTGTTGACAGGCATTTCCCGATTTGGTAACGGCTATCCTGCCTCGATAGTCTTCTCCTTTCCCTGAAAGACACTGGGAGCCCAGGCCAGAGACTGGTGGGTGCATAGCTGTAACAGGATTACAAAAAAATAAAAAAAAAAAAAAGAAAGAAAAGAAAAGGAAACACTGCTAACTAGTGCTTTCAAATTTATTTTAAACCCCTTTGTTTTCTGTAATGTCAAACATGCATTTTTTTCTTTCAGCAGAGATGACATTGGTTGAAAGCCATGGCAAAACCAAACATTTTCACAAGCAGTCAGGCGTGCCAGATAGATGTCCTGTGTCTGTCCTTTTACAGCAGTTAGTAAATAACTTTGCTGGGTCGAGTCAGACTTTGTGCCTGCAGTCCCCTGAGAGCAGAGCTGGAAAGGCAGTAAGTAGTCCTGTACAGTCTTGTAAAAACAAGCAGGATGAAGGGAGCACATTAATATAATACACATGGGTAGGGTGGAAGGGCAGAAAGGATAAGGATAAAGGCCAAGACAATTATGAGAGAAAGCAAAACAGCCTTCTGAGCTGAGCCTCTGGAGTCAGTTTATTGGGAAAGTGGGGCAGAAGGAGGAGTGAAAGTGAATTGGTCTGGCACATGAGGAACAGCAAAGAAAGCAAGAGTGACAATCAGAGGCACAGAACCTGTGGAGGGCAGAGAGAAAATCAATCTACAGTGCATACCTACTATATATACTTTGTATATGGAATTTCCTGAGAAGACAAGTATGACTCTAAAGGATTGGTATGTTCCTTGAACTTTCTTTTAGTTTTAAGCACAAAAATGGAGATGCTATGGTAACTTTCACAACTCATTTTATCATACCAAAGTCTATAAATAGTCATTCTTCCATCTGTAATTGAGCATGCTGAGGTGAACTACATCTAGCAAACACATGCTAGAGCTGCTGCTTAGAGCACTGGCAAGTGCAGATGCATCAGAAAGCAAGCTCTAGAGATAAAAACACAGAAATTTTTCCTCAAAGTGCAGTCCGGTTCTACAAACAGCAGTGCTAATCTCGTTATTCAGTGCTTTGGAAATGTCCATATTTAGTGTGCTCAGCTTAATGGGTTAAACTAGCTCACTGTTAAGTCAGGTTTTTCTCCTGAGGTCTGAACTTGTTTCTCAGGGTTCATCCCTTGCTGTGCTGGCAGTGCTGGCTGTGCTGGCTGGACCCAGGTAAAATATCACAGTATGGCCACATGGTTATTTATGTGTTTTCCATGAGTTAGCAGGTCAGCTGAAAACTACCACCTGATTTAACCTAAATGACTGCCTCTCAGGTAAATTGAAAAGTAAGGTGGTTCAAGATAAATCAGGATTTCCGTAACATCTTTGGCATTATTGCACTTTGCGACACCTGCATTCTCACTAACATTACATGATTTTATATAACAGAAATTTAGTGAGTGATTCTGCTTATTAATGTGCACTTTCCCTGGTTCAGAAGGATTTCCTCAGGTTACTCAGAACTGTGATTTCTTGTCTTTCCACTCCCTGCATCATTTTAATGAGAAGAGCTACCCTCTGGAGTGATCTCAGGAAATCAGACTCACTGCAACGAGGAATGTTGCAATATTCCCAACGTTTAGTAGGGCTGGTAGTGAAACACCAGGGCCGAAGTTCGCCATCAGGATTACGGCAATAATTCATCTTCAGATCTTTCTCTGGAAAACTGCACATTGAAAATGAAAGAGAACCTTGTGAGTCAGCTATAGCCTGCTGTAGCAATTAGGCTGTCTGCAGGCAGGGTCTCCCAGGTACTCTGGGAATGAATTCAGCTCTGAGCGTGACTCACTGTTTCAGGGTAAATCCATGCATATGAGGCTCTTGGGTATCCCAGCGCTGGCACTCAAGCCCAGACTCTGTTCTGGAAACTTCTCCATGGTAGTCTTCACCATTACACTGCATGCACTCCACTGTAGGGTCTTGGCCTAGGCAGAATGAAAATAAAGCAAGGTTCACACCAGCCTGTGAATTCTGATCCTGATCTACTCATGGAGGACTACACTGAAAGGAAAAGAGGGTTTTGCTCCAGCTAATGATGAAAAGAATCCAGAAGACCATGCATTAAAGCCTAGCCAAATGAATAAAGCTTTAGGGAGGTCATTTGGAGGGAGGACTTTGTTACATATCTGTATGTAGTGATAGCAAGGGGAGTTCTGTACATAACACAGCACTTGGGTCAATCTTTACTCCTGTTAAAATTAAATAAATTGGTAAGGGTAAGACCAGGACAAACGTTTAAAAAAACTCAGTTCCTCCATATTTACAAAATTACTTTGATAACTACAGCCAATAAGGAAAACACCTTTGTGTTGAGAACTTCTTAAGTTCCAGCTTGATCTAAATTCATGTTTGAAACCAATCTGCAATATTAAAGCACAAACAAATAGCAGGAATAATATTACCTACTTGAACACTCCTCTGAAAAATAAATATACCTTCTCCAGTGTGCATGACCTGGCCCTCACACTCTGGGATGTTACAGTAATCAAATCTGGTAGCAGGATCTGTTGTGTAACACCAGGGTCCACTTTCATCCCCATCAGGATTTCTGCAGTAGTTTTCATCCAACCCTGCATTGGGGTGTTTTTCAGGTGTATATCTGTAATAATATTAAAATTCTATTTTAATTCCAGTAATTTAGTGGAGCAGAAGGGAAATGTCCAACTTGCTGAGCTAGCTGTGGGTTCTATTCATTCACAGTAAAAATGGGAGAAACAGATTCCCCATTGTAACCTGTAAATGAAATCTGAAAAAACATTTCATAACTGCCATTGTTAGTAGCTTTCTCCCTAGGTCCCAGCTGCCGATGATGAGTGAGCTACAGCCTGCAAAGACTATGACAGTCTCTAAGGACAATTATTGTCTTTAATACTTACATCCATCTGATCTAGTCAGTTCACTGACCTGTGGCTCTGTCATGTATTTTTCTTAATGGAGCTACTTTAAAAGTGGAGCATGTCTAGAGACTATTCACCAAACACAACTGGATCCTAATTTGCAAAGATTTTGAAGCAAATGACCATAGGCCTCTTCCTATAGTAATCCTCTCAGAGAAGACTAAATAGCTTTTAAACAAAAAATCTAACCAAGTGCATCCAAATTTTATTAGAATAACAACAAAAATTAATTTTTTTTAAACAGATAAAACTCCGACATAGATCAGAGAAAATAGGACCTCTGCTTCCACACTTGCTTCAGTGAGCCCAGTGGCAGCCAGCCCTGAGAAATCCCTGCCTGGGCACGTCCCTTTGGCACTTGGATACTTTGCTGGATGTTTCTTCTTGACTGTCTGGATGGCAGGCAAGGGGTCGTAGAGCTGGACAGATATTACTGCTTTTTTTTTTTCACACCTCATAAAGAAGAGAGAAATTGTGGCCCTACTGTCACCAATAGCAAAATTTTCATCAGGTGTTGATAAAAGGAGCATTTCATCTTCTTAAGAGGCCGAGCATTAAGACACAACTTCTCTAGCTGACAGTGCACCCTTTCCTATCCAGATCATTGCAGTTCTCTGACAGTAGAGTCAGAAGTAACAAGACACATGAAGATAAAGTTGTCTTAAGAAGTCACCTGACAACTGGCTTTGATAACATCCACTATAAAATTGTTTATACACAGGAAGTTGGGGAAGCTTGGAAAAGTTTCAGAACAACATGAAGACAAATATAAATAAGGACATACTTTGGGTTGTGGGGTGTTTTTTCTGCCCACTTCTGGCATGGAATACCCCTCCAAGTTTTGGCTTCCATTCCTCTGTAGTCCTTCCCAATCCCTCTTCTACATTGTAGAAGGTAAACTGAAATGGAATTGGTTTTATTAATTCAATGGTGTTACAATATTGCATCTCTTGAAACTGAGAATCTGCAGGTACAGCTCTGAAGTTCATCAGTTCATAAAGAACTATATTTTACCCATGTTTTGAACCTCTTGTGCATGCAAACACATATGTGATTCCATAAGGTATTTTAAAACAAATTAGTTACCAACTACTTGGCAACTACAGAGGATAATTCCTGAAACATTTTTATGAAGCTAATAAAACCTAGTTAAGAAAACAGATATAACAAGTTACAGTTGTTTTTGACATGTATAAAATACATGCTTATACTATCATACTACTGGGATAAAAAGGAAGGTCTTTCACCAGCAGCTGGAGATTCTTTAAAATGCATTGTTCATAAGCACATTTGCAGTGTGGGTGTCATGCAACTATTCCTTCAACCCAGAAAATTTTTAGTTATCAAAATATGTTTGTCACGTAAGTGGTCACCAAAATCTTTGATTCCTCTTAGCCTCTGACTCCCAGGTACTTTCTAGTGAGATTCCAAGGCAGACAGAATGCAAAGCATGTTGATGATGCTTTTATTGGCAACAGACACTGAAAAATCTCCAGTTACGGGAGGGAGTGACCCTGATTTCCCCTTCCAGCAATTTGCTTGCACAAGAAGGATCCCCCTAAACCCCAAAATATAAAATGGAAATATTAGAGCAAGAACAGGAGACCAACATGATAGGAAAAGCTGAGCCTTGTTTGGACACCTTGCAATATTTACTGCCATCACAGTGTGTGGGAGGGACTACAAACGTTTGTGCTGTGTGTCTTACCAAAAGGGAGCTGCTGCCTGGTTGTCAGGGTACTACTGGAGCACCCAAAAGTCTTGTCACTGCTGCTGCAACACTGATACCCCAGCAGCAGGTCTCATCATGACCATCTCTGGTCAATAGCCTTGCCCATGGACTTTCTGATGTTGCCAGGCTCCTCCTAAATTATTTTAGTTTGTCTAAATAAAAAAGCCGGACACATCTGACACCTGGGGAGAGGGGGTGGAGGCTCTGTATAGCTAGGTCAGGAATGAAGACAAGCAAGTAACTTCCCAGTTCAAATGGCACATGAAGACCACCATGGATTTAGGCCTTGGTATTTGATCCCTCTTAAACAGCATTTTTAGTAACATGGCTTCTTTCTGTTTGACCCCCAAAGTCTCTTTTACTTTTCTGTCCTGTACAGGAGTTTGCTGTGCTGGCCTACAACACCTGGTAGTCTGTGTTCCTCTGAAAAGGGATAGAATCAAAAGCCAAACTATATGTCAAGAAAAAATTAAGTTTTGACTGAGGACACTGCTCTGTAAAGAAGGAAAAGTCTCTAACCAAGTTCTTAAGAAATGTTTCAGTGACTAAGTTCCAAAACTTTATTACCCCTACAAAAGCGTAAGCGTCCCAGATGGCCACTGAGCTAGTAAAAATGCCATGGTTCTTAAACTCTGAGAGGTGAATTAGAACGAAATGAAAAGGCACTCTTGGAGGTGTGGGTGGGAAGAATTCTGACTCAACATAATGTAGTGAGCATAGCCCACAAAAGCTAGGTATCTGTGCCTTGTGGATTATTCGTACTATTAACAAGGAAGATGTAATCAGAAGAGGATTCCTCATACAAGGTTTTGTCATTAACATAAGGAAAATAAAACTATAACTACCGGACAGATGTTCATGGAGTTGCCTTTGTAACTATGGACAACGGAGTATGGTCTGCATGCAGATCCTAAAGCATCTGTGGTGGTGTAAAATGTGGGTGCATAACATTGGGTGGCCCAGCACAGCCAGACAAACTCTTTATAGTCACAGAGGGATGAACCTTTTGGTTTTAAAGTAGATGTTTTGTACAGTTATTTTGAATCCATTCCCAAGGAAAGTAAGCTCTGGCAAAGACTGATGCCAGTGTAGCTGTTACGAACTTCAAGGTCTAAGTCAGGCATAGGTGTGATTGTACAGTTGCCATGATCCTAAGGGAGTTGCAGAGTCACAAAATGTCCTGGAGATTGCTTTCTCCAAGCAGAACAGATTCCATCATATCTCAGCAGAAAGGATTTTTACAGCAGCTATTTCCTGGTGCTGAGGGGTCATGGTGGGGACAGAAAACTTTTCTGAGGCTTAAGGAAACTAAATGCCTTTATTTGCAAATTCAAACTCAGGCTGGAAGACGCTGGTTGTGATAATTACGTTGCTTCTAGGAAGGCAAGTCTTACTTTTACAATGCACTTTAACAGCCTTTTGAAAAATATCTCTGGTTTGAGGTGGATCGGGGCCATGACAAATACAAAATGCTGCTGTTTGGATTATCCAGAGACAAAGATGTTGGCAGTGGTAGCCGTGAGTTTCAGAAGAAATGAGATAGTCTTGTATTCCTGCTAGTGAAAAATACAAGGATGATGACTCTACATCCTCTGTTTGAAAAAAACAGGCACTGTAAAAATTGTCCCCTGAAAAAAACCAAACGAACCAATTCTCTGGCTATTAGAGCTAAAAGCACTTCCTGCTGAAGCAGGCTCCCTTGAAGAGCTATCCCCAAGAAGGCAGAGGTAGTGTGTTGCATAGTGGCAGCATAGGAGCTGAATGGTGTAGCCAAGGGAGTCAGTGTGTGTCCCAGGTGTCAGGGGTGGGTCTCCCAGAATGCAAAAGGCAGCAAAAGAGGAAGATGAGACAGGCAGTCCCCAAATTGCTGCAGATCGTAAGAATGCTGGATGATGCGCAAATGATGCCTGATAACTCATTAGGTGAAAACGAAGAGTCTGTGAGGCAGATGGTTTTTTCCTTGCTAGTGTCTAGCTGCCTTAAGGCTCGGGTATATGGGTTGGGTAGTTTTGAAGAGCCACGAACATTAGCACAAGGATAAAATAGGGAAAGAGAAAATAGATTCCAGTGAGGGGATTTGGCATCCATCACCTACTGTCCAAACTGTGACAGTGCCTGAGTGCAGCTTTCAGTGACATTGATAGATGCCAAATATGAAAGAGACTTGATTTCTGCTCAGTCTGCAGTGGGGGTTAAGAAGAGACAGCCTCTACTTTAAATTATCAGAAAAGGTCTCCCAGTCACATCAAAGGACTGACAACTCTGCAGAAGGGCTGCGGATGACTGCGTCTGCTCTGACAGCCCACACGGTGATGGCAGCGAAGGCCAGAGAGGTGGCTGCCTGCCGTGCCTAGGTGGGACACTGAGTTTCACCCTGCAGAAGGACAGCAGGTAACCATGTCTCTGTCCTGGGCCTGACACCTGGACAAGTGCCTCCATTCATGGGAGACCCACTGCCATGACAGGCACCTACAGGGCCGATGAGCTGGTCGCTGGGTGTGAGGAACCAGACACAGTGTCTCCTCCTGCAGTGGACTCATGGGGTGACAATTTCCTTCAGTCCTGGTCATGGCCAGGAAGGAAAAGCTCCGCTTACAAGAGAGGGGAGCAGACCCATATCTCACCCTACAGTTTCTGTTAAGGCTAAATAATAAACAAGAAAAATCCATCCTGAAGCATGAGAGGGTGCCAAGCTAGGCCTTTTTTTTTCTGCAGGAAAAGGTGGCTTCAGTGGGGGCACAAGCAGCAGAGCTGAAGGCTCTGACTAAATTTCTAGATTACATGTGGTCAGGAAGGTGAACATGGAGGCTGGAGGCACCAGGCTTGTCTTCCAGGCAATAGCTTTGGAGGAGGTGGGCAAGAAAGAAGAGAAGCCAAGCAGTGCTCTCTCTTTTTCCTGAGAGGCCAAGGCTCCTGGGTATAAAATCCAGTCTTTTTCTACTGACATGAGCATCAGATGTGTCTCTTCAGATGTTTCAGAAGTTTGGAAGAACTTGGGCAACAGCAAGCAATGTACAAGGGCCCTAATGAAGTTAGGGATATTGTCTTGATTTGTACCAATTTAAGCCTGAGTTATTGTCTGGTTTTCTATGACAGCAAATAATTAGGGTCAATGAGAATTATTTATTCACTTGGGCTAATTTCAACTTAATAGTTAATGACTTGTGCATGTGTCTATTTGCTTTCAACATATCCAGAGGAATTTACAGAGCACTTAGTCCTCCTTTATCCTGTTCTAACCTCAAAGGAAAATTCCAATCACTTTTGACTTCAGTAAAAAAAAAATCACATTTAAAATGTTGAGGCATTGGCTACACCCATATTTCTACAGATATTTCACTTGTGCCAGAATTGATCTGGCTGAACCTGCTCCAGTATTTTTCTGTAGTGGTGACTCACACATCAGTGGTCTATGAGGAACATGTGAAAAATAAAAGTGGAGAAGAAGTCTCCATAGGCTTTAGTCTTGTGAGGTCTGTTACTGGGACAAGGGGGGACATGACTGTAGAGCTAAAGTCTTTTGATCAAAACAACTGCAACAGTGGTTTTGCCCTTTAAAACAAGAAGGAATCTGACCATAATAACACTCAAGAATCAAGCAGTACACTTCAAATTCTAGCTTTTAAGGCTTTAGTAATATGTCCGAGCTAAACATAAACTGCAAGGTCAGGAAAAGTGGTGAGAAAATCCACTTGTGATTAGCATAGAAAGAAGACACCAGGGAACACATATTGCACCATAAGAACAAAATGTAACTGGCTGATAATCAGCTAGAGGTTAAGCTAGTACTTACTGAAGATATCTGTTACAAACCCAGTTGCTCTTGGTGCCCTGAACCTGGCAACCTATTATCCAGTCTAGTAGCAGAAGAATTAGGATACAGCTGTTTAAATGTTAACATTCTAGCTTTTTGTTATGTTTGGGCCAGATCTCCAGCAGACATTAATGAATTTATCAGAATTGTATCAGTTTATATTAACTGGGAATTTGGATGTGAACTGCTTTCTCTTTAAAACTTTGATATGGCAAAGGGGATCTGCCCCATGATTATTCATGCAGTTTCAGTTTTCTGTATATCTTTCAAATGCTTCAGAATTGTAAAGACACTGAAAAGAATTGTCTTTTCAAACAAACTTAAATGTTCTAGCAAGATATATTCACTATTGATCTTACACATCAGTTAGTAATAGGAGCTTTCTTTTTCATGGAAGACTCACTGAAGTTAGTGTTTGTGACTGCCTTATGTATGTTCCCACAAAACTTATGAAGATAGCCTAGTTAAAAAAATCTATTTATTTTTCCAGCTATATAGCATCTGTTCAAAACTTAGAAAAGCATTAATTAATTAATTCCACAAATAATCTTAAAACTAAGCCACTTATCTAAGCCTGGCATAAAACAAGAATTAAGCATAAACAAAACAGCTTACAAAACATGAACATTTGGTTATCATTTTTTTTAAAGTTATAAGTCAATACAATATTTCAGTCAAATAATTCCTGACCAAATTATTATACAGAAAATTAGAGAAGTGGTTACACAGAAGTAGATAATCCTGTAGTCTTGAAAATTTGTATGATCAAGGAGTCCACTAGCTCCACAAAGCAGAGGACTGCAATTACTTAAAAGGGCAGAGAAATGTATGATTTTTGCTTTGGAGTATGCTTATTCTGCCTGGTCCCAGTAATACATAACTAACAGACTGAAATAAAAGTTCAGATATAAGGAGCCTTGATGCTATATGTGAAATTCTCAGGCAGCTTCAGCCCAGTTCATAACGGGTGCAGGCCCACCTCACTGAAACTGTCACCACTTGCAACGGTTTGCTCCAGCACTGCAGCAGAGAATGCAAGGATGCGGTTAAAATAGGCTTAACATGTAAATGTGTAGCATCTTACTATATACATACTTTTCTTCTCATAAAGAACTGCATCCGTGCTGTTGAACGTCACTGTCATTCTGGCATTTTCAGCCAGTGTTAAACACTGTAGCTTTTTCCTGGTGAATAGGAAGGCCCTGTTGAAATTGAAAGGAAGCAATATTGACACAGGAAGCAATATTTTTAATTCAATTCAAATTGTTCAACTTGTAATTATTTGTCTGTAAATTATTACTTTACTAGCACTTTCTTGTATCCACTTATATCTTTTAGATACTGCACTCAGTATCTGAGACACTGAGTAAGATACTGACGTTTTCTACTGCTCTGAAGTGGCTGACTTTTTCAGGATGTATAACTACATGAATAAGTTACTGTGTGGGAAGCTTGTTACTGCATTGGCAAAATGTTATCAACAGCATCCTAGCTGCTCAGGTTACCGCCTTTCCCTACAATGATTTAGAAATAGCTCACTCTCCTTTTGTGAAACAGGGCAGCATCCAGCTAAAGAGACATAAGCAGGTCTCCACGTAACATTGGGTAAGAGTAAACTTGAGCATTTACTGCAGAATGAGTAATACATTGTAAATCCACCCTTTGGATTGACCTTATGGTAATTTATGGGTGGAGATAAGCCACAAGCTAAAGGCACAGTCATGGAAGATGTTGCTGTAGGCAGAGCTGCAGCAGCATGGGGATGTTGGTTCTGAGCAACAACAGGAAAATATCGTTGATATGCAGACACCCACAATGACATGGTTTTAAGATTCAACAGAAATTACCTGCAATTAAAATTTCTTTCTGCTTCACATTTCTCTGCACATTCTTTTTCATTATTTGTCTTGTAAAACTGTTTATTTCGAGTAAGTATCCAAACACCATCTGTTCTTAAATAGTCATCCAGAATATCTCCTTTCACTACAAGGGAAGGAAAGGAATCAGACATTAAAAATGACAATGATGCAGCTAAGAAGATCTGTGACTTTGAGTCTCATTTTCCATGTAGCATTGACAGGTGAGGCACCATTTATTTTGTGTAATTCTGGGTAAAAAGATGATAAACTCTGAGGAAATTTCTGTCTCCTGACACAATCACAGCTGTATGACTGGAACATGTCATAGGAAAAAAACAGCAGAAGAGAGATGTAGGGAAGGAGCTCTGAATGGACTTATGTGTGGGTTTGAAACTGAGAACAAGAAATGTGAAACAAGAGTGAGAGGGACCAGAGAGAGGGACTAAATGGTGTCAAACAAACACCAGTCAGAGAAAGATAAAGGGAAGTGTTATCAATATTGAAGTTTTGGAGAAGCGTGAATCAGGAGGATGTGAGTTTATGACCTCCCATGTGGATGGTGCAATCACTGCAGTTTTACTGGTCACTGAATAATTGTGTGTCCTAAGATGTCTTGCCCTGGAGCAAGACCCCTCAATCATAAAATGACTATATAATCTTTTACAATGGCCACCATTATTTTTGTTGTAATGGGTTTAGCAGACTTACTAATAAATCTGTGAGGCTACATCTCTGTTGCAACAAATTAACCCAAGATTTTAAATGAGTAAATCAATTAGTGGTATTATATCTGAAAGCCACATGTGCATAAGATGGTGTCATGGTTTAACCCAGCAGGCAGCTAAACACCACACAGCCATTCACTCACTGACCCCTCAGGAGGATGGGGGAGAGAATCGGAAAAAAAAAGTAAAATTTGTGGGTTGAGGTAAAGACAGTTTGATAGGACAGAAAAGGACGGAATAATAATAATAATAATAATAATAATAAAAGAATTAGATCATACAAAACAAGTGATGCACAATGCAATTGCTCACCACCCGCTGACCGATGGCCAGACAGTTCTGAGCAGCAGCCCCTGGCCAGCTTTCCCCTAGTTTATATACTGAGCATGTCATATGATATGGAATATCCCTTTGGCCAGTTTGGGTCAGCTGTCCTGGCTGTGTCCCCTCCCAGCTTCTTGTGCCTCCCAGCCTACTTGCTGGCAGGGCAGTATGAGAAGCTGAGAAGTCCTTGATTCAGTGTAAACACTGCTTAGCAACAACTAAAACATCAGTGTGTTATCAACATTATTCTCATCCTAAATGCAAAACACAGCACTATACCAGCTACTAGGAAGAAAATTCACTCTATCCTAGTCATAACTAGGATGGATGTATATGATATACCTGCTAATACATTTAACACTTAGCTCCAAAATGTTGTTGCTCACAATGGAGTTTGCCTTCTAATTGATTTTTTCCTTTTATGGCTATAAAGATTCTATGTTTCTGTTCCTAATTTCTACAAAAGTTTATCTTCACATCCAGTGTCAGGTTACAAAGTTACAGGAGTGATATGGTTTAATTATTTCACTTTTCAAGCTATTGACAGACACACAAAATTCATAAACGTTATGAACCTTTCTTTTATGCAAACACCCATATTAGGCTCAATTCACTGCAACATCACTCCAGTGTAATTAACTCCCATGACATATAGGTAATTCATCACCTACCTCCACATGACACATATTCATATAAAATAAAAGGTATTTGCGCCACTAATGAAAGTGAGATGATGAATTGCCTGAGGGCAATCTTCTGTGACTGTTTGCAGAGTGGGCTCAATGCTATAAAATCGCATGTCTTAAGAAATCCCTGACACTGAGGCCTCCCATATCTAATCTTACTGTTACAGTAGGACTATATGGAGCACCAACAGCATACCAATTTCTCCTGATGGACTCAGCAAACAAGTGTTTCCTCTCCTGACCTTTTTCCTAAGCCAACTGAGGCCACTTCCAGAATTGCAGGGGACAAGAATAGGAAAATTTTACTTTCCAAACTTTATTGGCTCATCTTAAAACTATATGTTTGTCCAAAGAGCTCTACTTTGGATACCATTCTTTTTCAGTGATCATAAAAAAAAAGATTTATTTCAGTCAGTTTAAGAATAAACACATGAGATTTTGGATGACATGCATAAGCTAAAAGGCAGCACAGATTGGCAGAGGCTTAGATAACAGAAAAGAAGATGTGATGGTAGTTGCCTGAAAAACACTGCAAAGTGTAAACTTAAGAAAGAATACAATAGATTTAAAAATCATTGAATCATAGAATCATTTAGGTTGGAAAAGACCTTCCAGATCATCGAGTTCAACCATCAATTCAGCAGAGAATGTATTATTCTGGATAAAGTCCAAGTCTTTGTAAACCCAGACATGACACATGATAATTGAACAGAATATTCAAATATATGTGAGCAAACCAATTTCTTCTTTTACATATGTATCTTTCCAGACTTGACCAGTGCTAATCCAGAGGACATAAAAATTGGTATTAAGGCTGTTTTGTGGACCATCACTTTGGAGCAAGTGAGTTAGAGCTGATAACAATGAGCAAATAAAAATAACTTTATCACCTGTCTTTTATAACCCAGCACAATCAAACAATCATATGTCCCTGTTACTCTATCATATTAAAGGTTTGAGCTATTAGAAAATCATACAAAATGTACTGATATGTTTTTATCAGTACTTTTTAAAAGTCATTTAAGGGCCATGAAATGTTAAAGTACTAGAGAATATGGTATCTGATTGAAATCTGATTGAAATGTATACTACATGTGGAATATTTATTTACAGCATTTGTAGACGAGATTGAAGTTCATATATTACCTCCAGTGGAACACCTATCTTCTTTTGGAGTTGTAAAAAAAAATTTCTAGACATATTCCTGGAAATGTTGATCCAGGTTACTGAAGATTAAATTTCTACCTTGTGCCCCCAGGAAAACAAGGGAGAATATTTTCTTGTAAGTGTTTGTCAACAGAAAATGTGAAATTGCTGGAATATAAAGGAGCTTTTTCATTTTTAATTTTGTTTTAAATATTTCATTTAAAAACTTTAAAATTTCTATCATAAAGGATGAAAATCAGGATCACTCTGCATAGCAATGCTTTGCAGTAAAAACAGCTTTACCATTTGATTGAAAGCCTGCTGAAACCAGAGATAGCCCTCTCACTGACAGCTATGGGTTTTGTAGCAGGCTTTGGGGCTGCTTTCCAAGGGTGCCCCCATTTCTGGCCATGGGGCATGGCTGCAGGGAGCCATTTGTTCCCCACGCAGACACCAAGGCTGTTGCTTTTCTGGAGTCTCTAACGAACACAACACTGGAACAACCACAGCTCTTGCTTTGTTCAACAGCAATTCTCGTTGGCCAGCAAGCCCCAAATCCGTCATCGTCCAGGTGAGTGGCGACACAGGGATTTGGGGACCTCCCTTCACCAAACGGAGCTTGCAAGCATTTGGCCCCCATCTCACCTAGGCAAGTGGAAGGCAAAGGACTCTTACCTGAGCTGAGCAAGAAAAGAAAGAGAAAGGCGCCTTTGCTAATCCCCATTTTGGCCCAGCTGGCGGGTGCTGGAAGTTGTGTGTGTCGGTGCACAAAGTTTTATTGACTCGCACTGAAGTGAGGTGGCATCAAACAAACAAGGCAGGTAGGTTGAGTTAATCATTCTCCCATGCTGTGACCCCCTTTGCCGTGGTGTGGCCACTCAAACAACCTTGAATTGGATGGATTACCAAATCAGACTCAATCACTTGCACTGGATGCTGGGAAATGTGAAGGCACTCTCTTGTTTTGTGGGGCATGTTTTGCTCTCAGATTGCTTGGCCTCACTTTGCTAAGGTAAAGATGGGGATCATGGTAGTGGAACGTATGGGAACCCAGGCACAATCTAATTCTGCACAGCCCTGTATATTCAGCTTTGGGTCCTAACTGTGTTTTTAGTCACAGAGTTGCACTGCTTATGTTGGAACTGATTCTGATTTATGCTTTTGTGTAAGCCAGTCCCCAAAACCAGACCCTGTTAATGCTAACTCTGTATCAGAATTTCTTTCAACAGTCTCCAGTGTCCTTTCTGGGAGAAAGAACCTTCCTTCCCTCAACTGTTTCCCATTTCTGGGTTGGTTTTTTTTTTGTTCATGACTTGGGAGGCAGTGTTCACCTCAGTTCAGTGTATAATGTGTCTTTGTCCCTCCAGGCAAAGTTTCTGATATCTCAGGTCTGCCCAGACCTCAGGGTGCATGTGGAGTGCCCCAAGCATTACAGCAACACCACCTCCATCACCCCCATGGGGCTCAGCTAAGGCAAGCTAGGCATTCCTAGCCACAGTGCCCTCAGGAATTTCAGCTGGTTTGCCTGGCAAGTTCATAGAGCCTTCAGCTGGGGTTGGCGGGACAGAGAACAACAGTTAGGAGCAAGGTGGGAATCCCACATATTCTCCTCTGTGCTGGGAGAATGATGTTTCTGGAAAGTCCACGCATAGCAGCCACATCCCTGTGAGCACTGATGACTAGATGAGTCACCTGGGGTAAAAGCAGTGGTCAAAATGTAGTTGGCTCCAGTGCACAGGTGGGAAATGCACCCTAGGCTGGTGGGGAACTGGCCTTTCTGCCTCAGCTCTGAGGCACTGCAGAGGGTTCTCAGTAGGGAGCCAGTGTGTAGCCTGCAGTCAGGATGGGCAGAAGTCACACCAGTAGGAAGACAGATGGTTGGTCTTGGTAACTGTTTCGTGGTCATCTGTGTCCATGTACCATCACATCCACAGTTCATCCACATCCCTATCTCCACATTCACTTTTTGAGCATATTATCCAATCTCCACCAGACCTGGCAGAGGGATTGAACTCCAATGTTCCTACAAGGCTTCAGAAAATCAGTGATCAGACAGAGAAAAGAAAACAAAGTTTATTCTCCATAAGGACACTTATGGTGGAAGCAAACACCATGCATTTCTGCTTTGCCAGTCAGCAGGTCTGTACCCTTCACCCAGCATGTCAGCACATGCATAGGTGAATCCGGAGAACATCCGCCTCATACAGATGGACGTGGAAGAGACAGGCTGTCCTACTGGAAGCCAGGAGTACCTCACAGAGAGATCATGGGGACATGAATGGGAAGAAGCAGGATTAGGGGACCATGTGGGAGTGAGAAGGGCATGGAGGACCTGAAGATATTCCAGTTTGATACAGGAGAAAAGTGGGGTTACCAAGAGATGCAGGAGGACACGATAAACAGGGATGTGAACTATGTGGAGCCAAGCCTCTACTGTTCTGCCACTGACAGCATTACTTGCTGTGCCCTCAGATACCGAATGTCATAGACTATAGGTGCAGAAGCCTGAAGCCACTCTAGATCTGCTAGTAAATAGCATGGAAAAGTCTTTTCTCTTGGATCTTATTTAAATCTTTGACCAAGCAATAGCAGAGAGATTTTTATGCCCGTTTTCTATTAGAAACAATGGAAGCCACATCTTTGCTCCTGAAAACTACGCTGTAATCCTACCTGATTTTGTGTGGGATTTTCTGGAGAATGTGCTGTCCTTGTAATGTCCAGAAGGGTGCAGCAGATGATACTTTTTCGACAAAGTAGGTGACAGTAAACGCCCAGCATAAGCAAAGCCGTCTGTAAGCACTCATTATACATTGGCAGGAGATGTTTGTCCATAAGCTTGAAAAAATTCTGAGGGATGTATTATTTTGTTGTTCATATCACAGCACTAGCTTATAAGGAAATTTGTCTTATGCAAATATGCTTTGCTTTTCTTTCCAGTTCTCCCTTTTCCTTCCCACCACAATACAAGAGGCTTAGAGTTGATTGGTTTGAATTTATGTAATATTAATAGGTTTGTTTTCATTTCTTCTATTTCTAGGTTAATTTCTAAAGCTCTACTTTCTCAAAGTGATATTTCATGTAGGAAAGACAGCATGCCAGCGTGAAATACAGAGAAAAAATAGAATGAGAAAGAGTGAGGGAAAAAAGCCAAGTGTAACATTATCACTGTAAGATACTGAAAAACATAATAAAGGTTATGACACAGGGGAAAATAGAGGCACCTATCTGGAACAACAACAAAAAAACCCAAACCAAATTTTGTGACAGCATAGTGCAGATTTCATCTCAATTAGAAAAATGAGATGGAGAAGAAACAACTCCCTTGAAAAGGAAAATGAATATGGATAGAACAAATAAAGGAGTTGTGAACTCAAACTGATATTCTTAAATTAATTTGGAAAAACATAGGTATACAGCTGCACAGTAATGAAGACAAAAAAATTGAATGTCAGCTGTCAAATTATAAAAAACTTTCATTTCAGCTTGGAGAAAGAGAGATTTGTACATGCTTGCTCATTCTACACCTTCACTAGGGAACATCACACAGCTCTGCTGCACTGGCTTGGAGTATGTATTTTCTTTAAGTGATGAACAGGAGACTTGTCAGTTAATCAAGGACATACTTCCAGCCACTGATTCAGTAAATTCTGTCCATGGAATATAAATATTTCTGCTGACTTCAGAGGGCTTTTAGACAGGCCTTGTATAATTTTTAATTATTAAAATCAACTTAAAGACTCTTGGGAGGAAAACAAATCTAGGAATAGAAAAGAAAATGAACACATCTCCAAACAAGTGAGTAAGAAATCAAATATCCCTCATCAAGGACAGTTCCTTCTGCGAGTAAATAATAACAGAAAAATTCCTCTGAAACCCATCTCTCTATAATTTCCTGAACCAAATAATGTAAATCACAAGCTCTGTGAAATATAAATTATCGTTTCCTCATCAGATGCAAATATGTTCCGAAGAACCAGTTTTTAAAGTACTTTGTACTTTCTCTAATCCCTAATTTTCCTTTCCTGGTAAAGACACATTGACAGGAGTAGCAAGTGAGAGATTAGCCACCAGAAGTAATGGAGTGGATAGTGAGCAGAGGGCACAGATTTTGTACTGGTTGGCCAATTTGTTTATTTTTCAGTTTCCTACTTTTCCATGCTTAGTCACAGAATTCCCGACCCCAAGCTGGTTTCCAAGAGGAATGAACACAGTGTCCTCTAACTCTCTAAAGGTTTCCTGCTTCATGGTGGATTTTGTCCATTGACACAAACCTGAATCAGGTAGACTATTAGGGCACTGTTCAGATACACTGAGCACAGAGCAGGACCTAGCTCCATTCATCAGCAACACATGAAAGCCATTTTTATAAATTTTGGTACCTCATTTTTGGGGGGCTCCATTACTGATAGTTTGCTTGTTCTCATGAATACTTACTTTTTTTCCAGAGGATGCTACTGATGGTGATGATGATTATTATTAATATCAGAGCCTCCACCTGAAATCAGAGCCCAAGCACTAGGTGCTCAAGAGAGATATACTTTCTCAACCCTGAAGAGATTACTCTGGTAGCAGGCAAGGGGTGAAAAAATAAAATGGCATGGCCAAGGCAGTGGCATGGTCAGAAATCCACATTGGCCCTGCCCACTTCAGAAATAGGTGCACGTGAGCTCTTGGCTTCACGTGCAACAGCTTATTGCTTGTGTTTCTTACTAGCAGAGGGAGTGTCTGTGAGAAAGGAGATGAGAAGGCAGCAAGAAGCTTGTGCCTTCCCCACCTGGAGCTGCTTAACTTGTACCAGAAGCTCAGGACTGTCTCTGAGGCACCTGCATGTTAACACCTGCCACATTGGCAGTGTTGCCTGGACAAAACACTGCAGCAAGTTTCCTATTTATAAAACAGAGGCAGCAAATACTTCACTGCCTCTCTACTGTGAGGTTAGGAAATTCAGACTTATTTTGGAGTCAAAAGGAAAAGACAGCATAAGTGATAAGCATAATCCTTTTACCAGGCTGTGAGGCAGGTATGGTTCAAAATCTATAGCTAAGTATTGAAATCTTATAAATAATACTGACTTGAGGTCTCATCCATCCACCTGAAAAATCAAATGAGGCTGACTGACAGAGAAACATCTTACTCCTCCCAAGTTAAAGAACTGCAAATCAGACAGAACTTGCTGGGAAGCTGTGTGGGGTGGGTCAGAGGAAAGAAGACAGAATAAGAGTGGGTTGTTTTGGCTAGAGATTGTATTACTAGAGGAATACACAAGAAAAATCTTCAAATATAGATACATAAATATGTCTATTATAACAAATGTATGTATGTATGTGTGTGCATATATATATGATTACTGCAAAGAAAAGTAGTCTGTTCACCATAAACATGGAGGATAAGGCAAGCAGTATGGATTTAAATATACAAAAGAGATTTAAAATCAAGATTAGAAAAAAATCTCTTTCACATGAAGGTGAGTGAAGCACTGGAATTTTGCCTATGGGGGTTGTGGGATCTTCATGACTGGAAGTTTCAAGAAGAGGTTTGATAAATGTCTGACACATCTTGAGTCTATATATGTTCCTACGCCATGATGGTTGAATTAGACAATCCTTTTTGTTGTCTTTTTCTTCTAATTCTGTGAATTAGATTTGTGACACCTAAATAATTTGTCAAAACAGCTGTACTGCAACTCTACACAAGCTATTGGCGGTAATCCTTCTCTTTCCTCTGCAGTATGGCTTTTGTACATTCTGCCTTCCTTCTCCACTGATCTCCTTTCACAGCTCATAGACATGAAAAGAGGAAATGTTGCATTTCCAGGACTCCACAGCTTTATGTACTCAAATTCCCACAGCCACTCTCCCCATTAACCACCTTGGTTATATCTACATGCTCTGCTTGGTTGGTAGGCTGCAGTTGAGTGCTGTAGGTCATCTCTTGGAGCATTTTGGTTTCCTTTGGGAAGAGTACAGCACACTGAATCCTTGCCCCAGAAAGACTTGTTGAGCAGAATAACTCTTCAGAGAAAGAAGAAAAATGTCTTCTTCTCCAAACCACCCTGGGAACACTCAGAAATCTCCTTTCTCAAAATGTCTCCAGTATGAACCTACAAGCAACATCATTTCATTCAAGTGACAGCTCCCCCTGAGGTGGGCACACTGAGCACAGTTGGTTTGCCCCTGCTTTTCACAACATAACTGCAACTTCTGGAGTTGCCTCACCTTGACAGTTCAGTTGTTTTCAGCTGGAGTGCCCCCCAGCTATGTCGAGAAATACATGCAAGTCAGACTTGTTTAGGCCTGATATCCTGGCCTCTGCCAGTTCTCCCGCAGCTGGTGAGGGAGAGTTTGTGTCCTTCTGGCACCCACCAAACTGGGGTTCTGGCTCCCACCCAGTGGCTGCTCTCTCACCTCAGGCTCTCATCCAACTAGCTTCTCTAGTGCCAGCACCACGGGTGTTACCAGCGTGCTCCCAGCACTGCTGAAAGTCTTTATTTGGAATAGCCAGATAATGAATTATCAGATAATAAAATGCTTCAGAAAAACATCTTGACCTAAATGACCTTGCTAAATAAGAGACTGATACTCATTTTAGTCTGTATGACCTGCACATGTTGGTATATGACCAAGACTCACCTGAAGGACAGAGCACTCTGATGGAGCATGCTCAGAGGAATTATGTCCTTGTTAATAGTCAAAAACAGTTGGTTGCCTAGACCTAACTGCTTCCAAAACTGAACATCTCTATAGCTTGCTGCCTTTGAGGAAGGTTTGAGGCACAGGCCTAGAGCTCATTTCCTCCTGCAATTGTTTGGTCCCATATTTTCTCCTCCTGCATGTGAATACAAACAATTGAAACTTTATTTTGAAATGTACTGCATATACCCAAAGTGTGAATTTGTGCCCTTTACTACAGCGATTGAAGGGCTGGAAATGGGTCCCCAGAAGCCACCTAGTCCATCTCCCTTCCCTCAAACAGAATCAACTCTACCACGTCCTTCCTGACTTCTGCTTGAACAATCACAGATTAAAAACCTCCCAGGATGGCAACTCCACACCCTCCTCAGGAAAGCAGCTAACAATTATCCTTACAGTTAAGGCTTTCCTGATGTCTAACTTAAAGCTTTTTGCTGTAGTATAGTTCTTTCACATCTTACAGTATGTGAGAAATTAGCAAGGCATCAAGTAGAATAGCAGAGTTGTAAAAAATAACCCAGGGTAGTCAGCCTAATAGTTCCTAGTAGTTTCTCTGTGTGGATGGATTATGTTTACATAACAAATATAACAGCAGGCTTTTTTGAAATGCATTCAGACAGCTGGATGCAATATTAAGTTTAAACTACATGCAGAACACCTCAAGTAAACCACGTATAACTAATACATATTAATTCATATTCATATAACTACTGGCTCAAAAAGCTGTTTGAGAACAAATATCTGAGCTGGCATTATTGAGACAACAGCTGAGTCTCATAGCCCTCTACTGAGCCGCAGTCTTACAGCTACCCCTGTGCCATGCGGCCCCAGACTCTACCCCTCCAGTTGCGCTCCAATTGTACCAGCCAGGCTCCTCCTTATCCCAGCAAAGCTTGCACACAGCCAGTGCAAGAAGGGCTACGTCCCTGCTGTTTCCCACATTGTTCATATTTTTTCCTATTCCTACAAGTGGTCCTAGATTACCTTTGTCGTAGCTGCAGACAAAGCTAGACCTGCCGGTTCTCTGACACGTTAGATGATAAATACCCTCTTGGCAGATGGTAAACCTTAGGCTAAGGGCTCTCTTCCAGAAATTTAGTTCAGTAAAAAGCCTGTCTCAGGATGACTTCACATGAGGGGGTCTATCCTACTCCTGCTGTGAAACATGCTCAGGCAGGGCTGGAGACAGCTAAGTACTGCTGGGTTGAACGTAGCGTGCGACAGGTCCTGAAGCGTCTCTGCTCAGCTGGCCGGGAGGATGCTTTGCCGGAGAGCTGAGCTGGTCACCCCCCCTGCCCCACCTGAACGAGACAGACACTTCTTGGGCACCAGCTCCTGCACAGGCTCTGACTCGTCACCCTCCCCACCGGGGGAATCGCTGCCTGGGGACAACCAAGGTATGAGCAAGGCCTCAAACAGGAAGGCGCAGACCCTTTCCTGATGGCAAGGACCATGGAGAAAACCGTTTGGCTCCCTAAGAAACTCCCCATGGGTCTGGTGGGGCAGGCCCTGGCAGCCAGGGCCCATCCCACCCCCAGCCGGGAGCAGGACAGCCAGGGGCAGCGGGGCAGCCCCAGCCCCGGGCATCGGGCACCTCCGTGGGGATGGCGACAGGCCGAGGCCGGGCCTGAACGTGGGCCCGGCTCGGCGGGGCCCATGGCCGGGCAGGGCTGTGGGGAGCCGGAGACCGGCCCTGCTGCAGCATCGCTGGGGCAGGGGCTGACGGCCCCGGGGCTGACGTGGGGTCCTGGGCCGTGGGGGAGCCCCGGGGGGCCGGCCAGGGACAGTCGGGGCTGGCCGTGCCATCAGGGCCCTGGCAGCTACAGGCCAGGGAACTGAGGTAACAGGAGCTTATTTCCCTGTCTTGCACCTAGGCCATAACTAAGAAGTCCCTCTCCTCTGCACACATAGTTTCTTTTGTTATCAACGCCATGTGTACAGAATAAGCCCGTTTAGTTTTATGTCTCTTAAACCCCTTCCTGCTCTCTCCAGACCAAGCTGGCATCCAGCACTGTGAGGAAGAGTCCAAGGTCAGAGGCATTTCTGTAGAGAAAAATCTGCAAAAGCAGTTTCTTTCAGCAGAGAAACTGAAACTTCAGGACACTTGACTGCCTCTTATCTTTGCACCCACAGATGCACAAATGTAGCAGCAATAAGAACATTTTTCCTGATTTTTTCCCATACTTATGTCCACTGTGAGTTTTCCTGCACGGTGCAGGGCTGGGAGCTGGACTGGCACAAGGAGCAGCGGCACAATCGCCTCTTGCAGCCCTCGGAAAGAACTTACTCATTTCATGGAGGCATTTCACTGAGCAAAGAGATAATAATGTGCTATGACATCTATTAGTACATGTTTTACTGAGTTTAAAGTAAATGTCAAAACTGTACATAAGAACACCACAAGTTATAATGCTGGACAATATCTTACATGCACAATGTATGGACTATTTAGCCCTACATTCACCTTGTTTCTTCCATATTTCTCAGGTATTATGTTGAAATCTACTTTTCTCTCCTAAACTGGGCCTCTCTTTGAGGGGAATCTTGTTCCTTCTCATCTGAGGGGAACATTTCCCACCCAAACCTCTCTTTTCCCCCAATAGACGTGGCAGTGATCAGCTGCATATCCTGTCACAGGTCACTTGTTGGTGACTGAAATTCACTAGCATTAAATAAATGCCAAACAATTCTGATGACTGCATACATTTAATTTAAATGAACTGTCAGCAGTCAGCTCAGAACACAGGTAGGAGCTAGTTTTGTCCAGTAAAATGAAAACCATATATCGTTTGACCAGTTGTAACATTAAGCCTAAAATGATCTCAGGCATCCTCAGTTCCTTCTTTTCAGCAAATCTTAGTTCATATTGTTGGCAACTGGGCTTTCTAACAACAAAAAAAAACAAACCAAAAAAACCCCCCAACAACAAAAAAAAAACCAAAAAAACCAACCTATTACTCTCTTTCCTGTAAAGGACGTGTTTTTAGGAAATCACAAGAGCTGAAACTGTTCCACCTCTAAAAGCACTTTATAATGCGTGCTTTTGGATAAAGTCCCTTTTAATAACAGTTTTATTTTCCTTGGAAACAACTTGACATTGAATTGCTACAAGCAGAAGCTACTGGCCTTTATATTAGGACATACTGGCCAACTCATGCTGTAATGAACTATTTTTATTCTCCTCCCTTTTCTGATGTGAGGTCATGCTACGTTCTTCCCTGGTGAGTTAGCAAATAGCTTCTCAGCACCATGATCCTCTGTCCTCTGTTCAGCTGCCACCCAGGTTCTCCTCTGGCCTTTCTCCTGCTTCTGGAGTTTCAGACTGTCAGGTTATGCAGATTTCCTTCTTGAGACGTTATGCTTTTTTCCTGGAGGAGACTGAAACAATACAATCTTTAGCTCTGCTGCTTCTTGGCTAGAGACACTAGGAGGAGGTATTTGTATAAAAAAGCATCTAAATTGGTTGCCTGGGGTGAGAGGGAGGAGACACCTGTCTACCTAAAGGTAGGACAGTTGCAGAAAACATCCCTTTGGCCAGTTACAGAAAATGTCCCTTTCCTCTCTCCCCACAATCATGCCTCCATAGAATCATAGAATCATTTAGGTTGGAAAAGACCTTCAAGATCATTGAGTCCAGCCATCAACCATGCCCACTAAACCATGTCCTGAAGTGCCTTGTCTACGCGCTTTTTGAATACCTCCAGGGGTGGTGACTCAACCACTTCCCTCAGCAGCCTGTTCCAATGCCTGACAACCCTTTCAGTAAAGATATTTTTCCTAATATCCAATATAAACCTCCCCTGCCGCAACTTGAGGCCATTTCCTCTCATCCTATCACCAGCCACCTGACAGAAGAGCTCACGTACCAGCTGTGTCAGAAAGTTATCTTCCACACACTCCAGGAACCTCCTAGACTGCTTGCTCTCTGCCGGGTTGTATTTCCAGGAGACGTCTGGAAAGTCGAAGTCCCTGTCTGTCTCTTCAACCTGGTTGGGTGGTCTATAACAGACTCCCAGCACAATATCTGCCTTGTTGGCCTTCCCTCTCATCCTTACCCATAAGCACTCAACCTTGTCATCACAATTGTGTAGCCCTGTACAATCAAAACACTCCCTAACATAGAGAGCCACCCAACCACCTCTCCTTCCTCGCCTATCCCTTCTGAAGAGCTTATAGCTCCATGCGTGGGAGCAAACCCAGGGACAGAGCACTCAGGCAACGATAAAGAAAGCAGGAGCTCTACAGTGTGGCCCCTTAATCATCTCCAAAACCTGCAGATTTGGGGGCTTGCAAATGCCTTTTTAAGGTTTAGCCCTACATTTGCGAATTAAATGCATTCTACGTACCTTGGGAAAGAGACCTTGATGTTCAGAGACATTGTACAAATGCAATTCCTATTGTGCACCTGAACTTCACATTAACAAAGCAAAACAAGCTCACTTGATCTAGTGAGCTAGAAATGGATTTACCTGTCTATCGTGGGAATCCTTCCAGAAAGCATATTAGCTTTAATTACTCTTTATACAGGGAGATAAACTATTATTTATGTTTTAAAAACATCTTTTCATTCAATGACCTTACCTACTGCTAAAAAGAAAGGAGGAAAGAGGGTTACTACTAAAGCAGTATCCAGGCTTTTGTTTATAGTCAAGGATATTTGTTATTGCTATGATAATATGCTTGGCAAATAGAGCATGCAGCTGGACTGGAAAACTATTTAAAATTCAACAAATCAACTGTGTGGCTTGTTCAACAAATTGTTCCTCCCACTGAGCAAAGATTGGGCTTTTTTATCCACTTTTAGGGGACCCACTTTTAGTGGTCAGAATAGCAATTCATCTATGTGCATCTTAAGCAAAAAGTCACAGGTAAGCTATGACTAGATGTCCTCAAGAAAGCTTAGCTAGCAAAGCCACATCAGTAAAACCCCTCATAAAGATACAGATATAGGAGTAAAAAACATACATAGAAGTGCAGGAGGGCACAACCAGAATCTGCATTAGTATGAACTCTTCCATAACTACATCTACTTTTGGGTATTTTTGTCAGTTTAACTACAGCAGAACAATTAAGGTGGAAAAGTCTATCAGTTCAGTTATCTTCTGAAGAGATGGAAATAATTTTGTGGACTGAGAATCTTTTGGAACAGAGTTCCACTCCATGCACATAAAGGTGGAAAAGGCTTTTTGTTTGCTTGTTATTGCTGTGATGGTGGTCTAAGGACATGGGCAAGACAAGATTTATAGGTAGAGTTAGTAATTTCTGTTAGATCAACTAATATAGTTGGAAAAATCAGAGAAGTTTTTGTGCACAAAAGCTCTTCTTTTTTCCTAAAAGCTCATCTAATTTTTCCAGCCATGCCAGCTGGGCTGATAAATGTGGTAGTCTGGGCCAATAAAGGTGGTAGCAGGAGAATCAGGAGATACACAGTGGGGAGATAGAGCGGGTTGGTTCACACACACTGTGAGAGCCAATTATTTACTTTGAAGCAAGTCTTTTTGTATAGGCTTACTCAGAATACTAAAATTTGATCTACCTAACCAATTCAATTTTATAATAAATCTACAGAGACCAACACTGTTGTTGTGATCCTGGAATTACACATCATCTAGAAGTATTTCAATGTTGGTTTAAATTATTTTTTTTCATTCATTGTCTAAGAAAAACAGAATTTGTAACAGATTATTCTTTTCTTCCTAATGGAAGTGATCTCACACACAGAACACCAAACTGCAGACTGGATTTAATCCAAACTTTTCTAAACAAGAACATCTGGTTGAAAGAGGCTAAAGCTAGAAAATTTACGTCTAAAAGCAAACCAGTATTTTCAACAATTTTGTGACTTACATACAATAGCTGCTATAAAGAAAACAGTACAGTAATGGAGGTTTTTTTAAGTTTAACTATATTAAAAGCCACCAGCAACTTTTAATAATCTTTATCAAAATATTTGCATATTTCACATTTCAAACCAAGATAAACCAGAAAACTTAGTTCGCAGGCAAGGGTGAGATTGACAATACAGCAACACAATGAAATAATTAATAAAACTAGTTACTGATGCTATAGTATCCTTACCCCTACCATGGAGAAAGGGGTTATGAGGCAGGTATAAAATCCTTAATGTAACACCTGACGTCAAATATTTCTGCCTCCTACAGACGATGAAAAACTATAGTGTTATGCAGCCTGTGCCTTCTAAACTAGTATATAACAGAGAAATTTGTAGGCTATTATATAATTTAGTCCACTGTCCCTAAAGGCAAAATAGAATGAAAAAAATTTACATAAAACCAAATCAGATTAGTAATCTTAAATCACTCTAGTTCTCTACTGAACTGTGTAAACTGATGCCAAAAACTGCCTGGGTAAGTAAATCATCCTTTGTCAAATACTTCTGGTTTTCAATGTAATTTTTGTTTATTTGAGGGTTTTTTTTTCTCTCTCTCTACATTTTATAGGTTTTTCATATGACAAGAAAAAAGGAACAATATCTACACACTGCTAGTCTTTGTTATTTAGATTAAGTCTTCTAGCAAAAATGGCAGATAGAATCAACATAGAAAGAAATCAGGTTTTTGAAAGACCTAGTTAAAAATTTTATCAATTTCTATTACGTACATGTAAGATTATTAAGCACAGCACAAGTGAAACCATAGACAATAAGTGCATAGTGATTAAGATGAAAAAGGGGTGATCTTTTTAGGGGAGTGATATGGACAATTAATTTTGTAATGTCTTAATGCATTGGGTTTGGAAGCTTTGTAAGTCAAGTAATAGAGATGTTTTAGCCTTGGGTCTTTAAGAGACAATGAAGTCAAGACACTTGCAAAATTCATGCTGGACTACTGTTACTCTTCTAATAATATGAGTGATGAAAGTACAGTATTATCCAATCAAATAAAATAGCCAGAGTCTACTGGGTGTATCTAGTAATGCATATTGCATATAAATATATGTATAAAGTAGATACTTTAACAATAAAAACTACAAGTTTTGTTGTTCAGTTAGAAAATGAACTGTTGCAGTAATGTCCTCTCTGACACGTATCATCTGCTTAGCTCTTGCCAAGATAATGGGCATGGTAATGACTGTTAGGGTTTTATTTTGTTAGAAAACTTACTCAGTATTAGTACCTGTCCTATGCCATTATTCTCCTACTGTACAAGTGTGCATTTATTGTAAGAAATCTAATAACTTCTACACATATTTTTAGGGAATAGCTATTCAACTGCTCTTTTCCATCTGTACAGAATATTCAATGTGGGAAATAAGTGGAGTACTGCTCAAAAGCTTTCTCAGCTCTACTGAACCAGCAAAATTAGCAAGTGAGGACTTGGGATAAAAGACATCAACATTTTAACTGATAATAGTATACAGCCAAACTGGCTTTAGGACTGGGATGAAACAGTGCTGTGCCTGCAATACGTGTCATTGTAAGCAATAAAGATTTTACCATTGGACTTTACAAAATAGATGCTGTAGAGGAAAAATAAGAGTCAGGCTGGCCTTTAATATCCGTGCTGACTCTGCAGGGAAATGAACAAAGCATGCATCTTTAAAAAAAGTAAATTAACATGATCAAACCACAGGCAGCAAAATTCACAGCTCAAACAGTTTGAAGTCCTTAAAAATGGTTTCTATCTATTCTCTGCTCTCCAAGGAGAAGAGCAGGATGATGAAAGTCTTGTGCAATGGATATTTGAATCTAGTCCAGGGTGCTTGTTATTTAAACACATGGTGAAAATTATTCCTGGGGCTATGACTGCAGATGATTTTTTGGCTGTATTGACATTTCTAGACAGCTCGTCAGTCTTTTTCTTAAAGATGGCACTTCATTATATTGTCAGAAATAAAAGCAATGTTATTTCTGATACATTCTGGGAGAAATGGTATTGTTTGGATGCAGGGATGACCATGTTGGAATGGGCTACTGAAGGATGAATGTGCCAGTGCAAAATTAAAATAGCTATACTGAGATCTGATGGTTCTTTAGTTTAGTGTTATAAGGCATGGCAAAGACTCAAATGATTACAGCTTTTTTGTTTTCTTTTCCTCCGTTACATGTCTTAAATTATCATGGAGCAGTAAAACAGATCTATGTCTGTTAATAACTAATGGGAAAAACCTTAATTAGCCTCACTGTGATATAAATTCTTTACAAATAGGGCAGAAGAATTACAGCTAGGCTGGGACTTGTTTAAGCAACACATCTAAGACCATTTTAGACTCCCTAGAATCCTCTGGGGACTACAGTTGCCACTTCAGAAAGGGCTGGATCTCCTTCATATTCGGTAACATCCCTGCCAGCTCCATCCACATGTCTCGAGAATCTGAATATTTCTAAATGACTCTAGCAATCTATTTTTGGGGCAGTTAAATCCTACCTCTGATGTTTACACACTGAGACAAGGTGGGTACTAAGGTTCTGATGTCATTTTTACTTTGCACTGTAATTGGTTGTCAACAACAATGCTGAAGAGCTCTGGAGACTTGTATCAACCTGTCCAATGGAGAAGTTTTTGAGCTGGCTGTTTGATAGGTTACTGCACCATGTGTACTCCAGTGCTGAGGCTCAGTAACAGTTCTGAATTTGCCATACACAAAAACGAAGAAAAAGTCTCTTCCATTTCCACCAAACCAGACGGGCAGAAATCCTGCCTCATGCCGATTGTCAAGTAGGAGAAACCTCTAAAATAGAAGGGTTCTTTGCTGGCTCTTCTGCCTCCATAGCATCTGGAGGAGAAAATAATCCTCATGCTTGGCAATTGCTGTGATGGCTGTTAGGTAAGTTCCAGAGCATGGAGACTACCAGAGCCACATACTGCTGTCTGAAAGGCATTTACAGTCCAAAGTCTGCCTATGGAGAATCTCTGTCTCCCAAAATTCAGCTTGATGTCTTCATGACCTATAGGAGGCCCTGAGAGAAAACTGAAAGTATGGCCATTAATAATGTGGGATGTCAGTGAAAATGCTGAGAACACAAAAGACCCAGATCAATACAACCTCTATGAGAGCTAGAAATAGGTGTGAGATTCAGCTACACAGAAAACGGGATGTTTTGAATGGGTGCTTCACCTGTTTTTATTGTAGAATGCACTGAAATATAGAGCAAACTGAAAGAGGGGAACAAGCCATCAGTTTGGCTAATTATCAGTGTTAGTTTACAGTTATTTATAATGGATGAGACTTATTTTTTATTCTTAAAATTTAATAAAAATTTTAGTGTAGCACTTGGAATCTCATATTTTGAATATGCATACTGCTTTCCAGGAGAGGGCAGTCCATTGCCAAGATCAGTTGGCTTCTGTGGTATTCTTAATCCAAGAAGTGTAACTAGAAACTCTGACAAAGATAGAAAGTTTCTTAGGCAGGGCACAACCAAGACCCCAAGAGGTGAGTCCATATTAGACAAAACTGGCTTGGACAAGGCAAACTAAAGGTTCTCTCTTCACTGTCTCCCTGAAGAAGAAAGAATGTAAATGTGATAGTACATTAGTAATCAGAAATGTGCAAAAAGGAGGCACAGAAGTGGAGTGAATATATCAACATAGCTGTACAAGGGCAAGTAAATAGCATAACCTGAACTTTGGCTAGGGAAGACTTCTCCCTATCTATTACATAATTATCATAAATCTGTAAGCTATAAAGGCATAAAAGTTCTGGAGGCAGCCAGGAGCTAAGACTGGTCTTTTATTTAATGTAATTTCATTCTTCATTTCATTTCATTTCATTACTTTTCATATTTTTATAGAACAATGTGAGGGATTATTTCTGCAAACAGCATGCAATGAGTCAGACTGCTTTTCTTCACTTACAATCGTCCACATCCTCCCTCTGCCTGTCTCTGCCAGGTAAGCGATTCACCCAAGAGAGCTTTGAACCCTGCTCTGGAGTAAAAAGCAGGGTAGCCACATCAGCAAGATACAGCAGCTAAAGCAATTAGCCATAACAGCATCTGGCACAGACACTCCTGAGCTTGAGATAGTATGTTCATGTATTATATTTCATGTTTACTGAAATCCAGAGAAGATACTGGCTCCTCTCCTGAGGTGGTGCAGCAGCACTAGTGCAGTGCTCAACAGGAGTTAGTGAGTCCTCTGCAGCAGCACAGGTGCTGACACGAGCTTGTCTGCAGCCATTGTTGCACTGCATTGTAATCTGCACTGCAGGAGATCAATGTAACAAAACTCACAGAAGGAGAAGCTGTTTTCATTTACAAAATGCCTAAAGGAGTTGATTTTACCCATTCAAACTCATTCTCCTATAAACTTCACTTGCTCACTCTCCTACACCTGCATGCACACAAGCATGTCTTGGTGCTGGAGCTCTATGCATCCAAGTGGTCTGCGCAGGATCACTGGTGGGGCATAAGGGATGCTGGCTCCTGAGTCCTCATCATTTCTCTGGGGTTATTTTTGGTTAGCAATGGCTAATTAGTTTTTGGACAGATCTTTTACATCATTTAGGAGTCAACAGTTGTAATGGGGTAGTCCTTTTCTACAGCCTGTCTTCCTGATAGGTTAACAGAAAAAAGAATGGCATAATGTGGTGTCCAGTCATGTAGTTCAAGTGCTAGAAAAGGAAGGACAAGGCATGGTGCATACCTTTCAGCTCTTACATTTTAGATGGATGATGGAGCATATATCACCTGAGTAATAATTGAAGAACTGAACTACAAAGACTAACAGAGAATTTTGATTTGCTTAGAGAATCAAGCAGAAACTTGAAATACAGATACAAACAATAATACAGGAAATCATTGGATATATTGACAAGACCAAAGAACTAGAAAAATAAACTTCTAAGAGCAATATACTTTCTACAGGCTTGGAATAAGAATAGAAAAAGATAAGCATAGCCCGTGGGTTAGGATGAAGAACTTCGTACTACAGAGCTGAAGGACAGAGGAGTTCATTGTGAGGGAAGTATACTCGCTGTTTATATTAGAAAGGTAGTATTAAGTTAGACATATGTATGAAACTTTGAATTTTATCTCAGTTCACTATATTAGCTGGCAATTGGACCTAAATCTTTCCTAAATTATTTTTTGTGCATTTGCTATCTCACCATCTACTCACACTACAGTCCAATCCACTTTCTACAAGTTTCTTCAGAGTCTGAGACAAGTGCTGAAGATAAGTGCATTTGATAGGCAGGGGGATGCATCCTCCAAAGGGCAACGATGACCACAGCACAGTCTGTGTTCCCTCCTACTTGTCAGTAGTGCAGTGTATTGGCTAGGTGGACAATCATAAATAATTATGCACATAAATACATGTGCATAACAAAGACTAAGTCTGAGAGTTTTTTTCTATTGAAGAACTCAAAGGGAATGTTTTGTTAGCCGTGTTGTCCTTTTTCAGTGAATTTTACCTTCCTCTTCCCCTTCCCCTTCATTGAGAGTTTTGCTCCTGTGAACTCGAGGAAGGGCAAGGGTTTCTGTTTGTCTCTGAATTTGCTTTCATTTTATTAAGCTGTGGTTGTGCCTTGTGACATCTCCACTGCCCTAGTGCACTCCCCAATCCTAAGTCATCTGCCACTCTTGCCAGACCTTTAGTGTGACCTGCCACAGTGCCAGGATCATACTTTCTCTTGCTGATTCAGCAGTACCCACAAAAGACTGTCTTTACCTCAGCAACTACATCTACAACCCATCTCAGTGGGTAATCTGTGTCCATGCCCAGAGCTGGATGTACTACTAACTCCCTGGGTAAATACATACGGTCTTTTCCTTGTCCTCAACTCATGCCAATGCTGGAACGTTCTTGCAGTGTTCCTAGTCCTTCCAGCCTGCCTGGTAATGATTTCAGTGTCAAAATGTCCTTTGTCTGTTGAAGAAGGGACAAAAAATATGTCTATATGAGTAAACTAAACATGACCAGAGCCTGGGCTTACACACTATCCTGTGATGGTGCAAGCTTTTAGCACATTCCCTGGCATAATTCTGGCCCATGCTGGCTAACATGGTCTCACATAGTGCCAAGACATAGTTTGGGGGCTGACAGAGTCTAGGGACTTTCCCAGCAAGAAATGTAACTGTCCATTTCATTCTTGATAAAACCTAGCAATGTTTGCAGAGTCTTAACCACAGGCTGTACAAATGTTCTGATGGGCTAAGTAATGCCTGATGATGTAGTATTTCTCTTTACTGACATTCATTAGAACATATATGCAACTGCAGAAAATATCCTTTTTTTTTAAATTCACATTTGAACCGAACCATATCTTTCATAAGTAGGAGCTTACCATAAAATTAAAAATATTTTCTTTTTCATTGTCAGAAATTGAGAAAACAACAGATGAGTCCCTTATAATTTTTAAGTCCAAGGACCTATGAACGCATATGCATGTGAATTTGAGCAGGGATTCATATCTAGCAATAGTTCTACTGAATTTAGTGAGCACTTGCCCACATAAGTGTTTTCACAGTGAAGGATGGATGGGACAGTGAGGGGAATGGTCTTCCTCTCCCCGAGAATTTTTAAGATCTCAATTAATTTCTCCATCTTGAATCAGAAGAGTGGTAAAATCTCCAACAGTTTCACAGACAGAAACCTTTCACACATAAAAAAATTGTTGATCAAAAAAGTGTGATTTGGGATGGAACAGAAAATAAGAGATGAGCTGTTGGCAGGTTTGAACAGAGATCTATGTGGGAAGAAGTAACGATACACTGGAAGGATTTGGGGAAAAATGACAAACGAGAAAGCTGAAAATTACAGGAGTCAGTTAAATTAACTGTATTAGTCTTATCATTTCCATTCCAGTTTACAACTAAGGGTAGGCTTGCTAGCCATTGTGATTGCTTTGCCATATAAAACACAGTCCAGGCCACTGATATAAATGTCAAGCTCTTCAATTTTTCCATCTATTACTCTCTAAAGCACTTTAAAGGCTATTGCAGCTCTCTCAAATATTTATAAAGAGACAGTTTTGGAAAGCAGACAGCTATTTTGCCATATGTCTGAATGGCTGTTCTTCAATATGTTCTTGAAGAGTAATGACAACTCTTAAAATTTTTAAGGGCCATTTAAAGGGACGCTCTTCATTTACATTTAGTCCACAATTTGAGTTTTGTGAAAAAATTACTAAAGGGGCATTTATAGTGTTTGGACACATTTTTTTTTGTCAAGGACATTCCCTTCTACTTTTAAGTACTGTAAGGCAACTGCATGGAAAGCAAGAGCAACTAGCTAACATAACACAAAGTGCAAAACTAACATACACATTTGGGAAATCCCTTGCTGTTCTGTTGTGATGATGTGGCATCACTAAGTTCCAGGCTTGGTATTTCTTTCCCATGACAGTAAAAGAAACTGTTCCATGGTAATCCAAGCCTCTCTCTCTCGATAGCATGCCTCTGGACTTGAAGACTGTGTTGACATAACAGCATCTGTAATGAACAGCAGAAATCAGTCCCTTAATTTCATTTATGTGTTTAAATTTAAAAAATAAAAAAACACTGCAGCCTTCAGGAAATAGGTAAAAGTGAGTTAGAAAAATCAGACAGCTTAGCAAGCAGTCACAGGAATGTTTGAGAATAAAGACCAGAAGGCATTTGTAAGGGTGTCTGGAACGACTTCATGCAACAGATGGTACTTGGTAGGAGCACTTGCATTTCAATTTCACTTCTGCATGCTGCATTTGTTTGTATTAGAGAAGCAAAATCTTCACATACAGCTCTAAAATTTCTTCAGATATAATTTATCATGAGTTAGATTTAGGAGACTAATGTTCAGGATTTTAAAAAAATTATTGTTATCCTTTTCTTTATTTTTTTTTTATCCTGATTTTAACTTTCCCCCCACCCTGCCAATTCATGCAATAAGAAATGTAGTGCCCAGTATTTTGATTTTTACTATATATCTTCAGTTGTGTTTACTTCTGATATGTTCTTATATTTACTTACATATAAAAGGAAAACTAGAACTCTCTAATTTGTCAGTCAGCAAACTTAAAACCTTCAGTGTCAGTTCCCCTGTGATCCAAAGGCCCTACTTTCTACCCATGACTGAGAAAGCTTTGCAGCATTTACACAAGATCAATAAACAATCAATGGTACTGAGCAGATTAGTAGAGATTTTTACAATACGAATGACCACCTTCCATTGTATTTTGTGCTCCTGTAGCACAGCTGCATCCCCTCCACCTTCCCAGGGCTTTTTGATGCTGTCTCTGGACACTGAGGAATGCCATAATACTGCCATCACGTTGTGTTGGTGGTGCTATAGCACCAGGGCCTCTTCTTACCATCTGGGTTCCTACAATAATTTATATCAAAACTTCTGAAATAGAAACATAGAGTGAAAATAACTGCATTCTGGAAATCTGAAACCAGCTGATGTATGAAAGTATAAAGTGTTTTCCTGACCCATTTAATATTAGTTTTATTTACTGGAGAGTCATCATCACAGATAAAACATCATCCCATGTTGCTATTCATTCACGCTAGAGACACATTATCTCAATAACTACCATTTTGGAAGTGATTAACAAACCCTGCAATAAACATTCTTTTACTGGCCTTTATATGATTAGTTTTTTGTGCTTCAGGTTGTCTTCTCTACGCTTGCAGTAAAATATGCCTACTGTATGGTATGTGTACTGGCAGCTGACCAGTCCACTAAGACTGGCTCATATTCAAAATGCTGACCAGGTAGCTTTTGCACTGGACCAGTTATGGGGATGCGTACTCTGACTTCTGCGGGGAGGATTTTACCTTGATACTACATTTTCAAACATAATTGGACTTCTGAAGTGTGTTCTCCACTTCCTTTTAACAGCAATCAGGCAGAAACATGACCCAGCTGAACATGAGCCCACTCCACCAGGCTCAAGACTGTAGCATTGGTAGGTTGAATGAGCAGCAGTACTGGAAAGGAAAATGTGAAAAGTCAGCCGGAAGAGCAAAGTTGGAGAGAGCAGGAAAAAGTGATGGTAAGAGACAGGAATAAGGTATGAAGAGAAGCACTGCAGGGTACAGAGAAGTAGAAGAACCCTACCCTAAGGAGAAACCAAACCAAAGTCCATTTTTCTATGCACAGTAACTGGACTTTATCAGGCTACAACATTTTAGTGGCTGGGTTATACCACAAGTCCATATGAACATATTCAGCCTTATCAATAAAAATGCTTTAAATTCATATGTAAAGCAAACCCCAGATTCAAAATAAAACAAACACAGAAGAATCTGAATACTCTCTCATACTCAAATATATCTTACAAAAGAAAATAAAAATCATGGTAGACAACTTAGTGGGGAGAATGGAAGGAAGAAACATACATACTCTGGCCTTTACACTCTGGAACGCCACAGTAATCTAATCTAGTACCAGGATTGGTTGTGAAACACCAGGGTCTATTTTCATTCCCATCAGGCTTCCTGCAGTAGTTGTCTTCAAACCATACATGAGCAAAAATTTCATGTGTAAAGCTGTAGTAGAAAGAAAAATACCATTACAGAAGAAGTTAATTTTTTTATTTTTTTTTTTTAAATGTTTGTGCCTCAGTTCATGTAACCTGAAAGCCAAGAAAATGCATACTCCTCTTGTGGATCTGATGTCTCTGCCTGAATATTTTTCCGTAAGATAAACTGTCATAAAAAGTCTCTCTATTGCCACTGGAATACCCCAAAGAACCACCAGCTGCATGTCCACGTTTTACAGGAAATTCTACAATCTCAAAGGGCAACAGTACTCCTCTATATTTTCATGCAGCTGATCTGTTTGACTTTTATTGTCATGTCTATTGTTTCTACCCTACAAGGTTTAAAAGAGGTTCACATAAAGAACTGTGACATTTTCTTTGGAAGATACAGAGAGAGGACACTAACGAAACAACAGAGGATTTCCAGTGACATGAATGTCCTAACCGTGTGAATCTACCTGAAGAGCAGATAGGCCTTCTTGCATGCATCTCATATAGTAACAATAACATATTAGCAGTGAAAAGGCTCATCAATATAATGATACTATTTCAGTTTCATTTCTCACATACTATCGCTTACACAAACAACAAAATCCTGGCCCCATTTAAGTTAAGGATGAAATTTTCATTGTGTTATTTTTTTCCAAGTGAGTATTTTGCTTGAGCAAGGACCACAAAAACTGGAAGCACATGATACCATTTAAATTAAAATGGGACAAATCACACATTGTCTTAAAAGCATATCTGTCGTGCTTATTTTTGTGGTAAGAGATAAAAGTCAGAGTGAGAGATATGTGGAGGAAATTATTCATTATAAATTAACCTCAGCAATAAGTAACTGTCTTTGATAATCTATGGTATAGAATTGTTTAAAACACACTGTTAATGGATAGTTCAGAAAGGATCATTCATAATATTTAGAAAAATATGAGAAGACCAAACTTTGAAGTGTGGAGTGTGCTACCTGCCCACTTCTGGCATAGCACCCCCTTCTGAGTTCCATCATTTATTCCTCTGTTATCTTCCCCCTTTTTTTTTCTTTCACGCTAGAAGATAAACTGAAGCAAAACACACTGCTGATGAATCAGTATCACTTTACATGTCTTGCCTAACTGACGTTCTGCACTTGTTATGAAATATTTAGCAAATTTCAAACCTCAGTCCTACACAAACATGCGTATGTTATTCCACTATCATCAGTAAAAGAAAATTAGAGATACAAACAGAGTACTTATACAAGGAAATTCATTAAAGGTGTCCTGTTTTCAACAGGAAGACCCTGTTGAAACTGAGAGGGGACAGCATATGAAGAGCAATAGGCCATTTTATTCAAGCTGTTCTCCTGCTACAGTTTCTGACAGCATGTGACTGTATCTCCAGCTTCCCATGTAGCATTTGTGTTAAAATGTTATTTCTTTAATTTGTATTAATGGTGGCAAACTGAATAAAGCTCATTCTCCTGGGAGTGTACAGGGTAGTGTTGCTGGAATAGGTAGTGAGGAACACAGGAGAAGGCAGGACAAAGACAGAGCCCTCAGCAGTACACAGTATTGCTTCTGAAGACAAATAGTAGCTTAAGGCATGGCAGAGGGGTTTAATGCCCCGAGACTAGGCACTATTCTATTTTAGATCCCATTTGTAGCTTCCTTGCATGTTAGCTCCTTATCTTTTAAGTGCCTTGCTTACAGAGGAGTCACGAGGATAATTATATGCAAAGTTCTGAATTTATCAAATGTGATAGCAAGGAGGACCTTGGAAGTACATAGACAGTGAGACAGATACCACCCCCTTACAGAATTACAAAGCCATTTGTGACTCTCTCCATCTCTAATCTCAATTTCCTTGTGTTCTTCAAAATGGTTCCAGTTCAACTACTCATTCCTTTTTGCTCACAGAGGTGTGCATTCTAGCTGGTTCAAGATGAACAGGAGAGAATTTGGGTGGGATGCATACTCAAGTAGGAGTGAGACTTAACTAAATCTCTAAGCAGCAGCAAGAAAAGGAAAGTATGGCTTAAACTGTCTGACAAGGACTTTGAAATAAAAATACAAAAGCTGATTTCAAAACATAAGCAATACGCATCATCATGGTTTGAAGCCCATTCTATTATAAGCACAGGAATAGCACAGGAAAATTGATCAGGACAACCATAAAAATAAACTGATTTATTTGCTTACAGACACTTCTCTTAGAAATGAACTTGGATTAATCCAAAATATTTAAAGGGAGCTTGACTGAGGCGCTATACCGCATTACCTGGAAGTAATAAGGATGATCAGGTAAAATAAATCTTTCTTAATAACCCAATGTACACACAGCACATTCCTGCTATATTTTATTATTTTTCTATATATTTATGTCATATGTGTTGGGGTTTAATCCCAGCCAGCAACTAAGCACCACACAGCCACTCATTCACTGCCCCCCGCAGTGGGGTGGGGGAGAGAATTGAAAAATAAAAGTAAAACTCATGGGTTGAGATAAAGATAATTTAATAGGACAGAAAAGCAAGGGAAAAAAATAAATACTAATAATGATAATAATCGAATATACAAACCAAGTGATGCACAATACAATTTCTCATCACCCACTGACTGGTGCCAAGCCAATCCCCAAGCTGCGCTGTCCCCCGCCAACTTCCCCAGTTTATATACTGGGCATGAAATCATATGGTATGCAATACCCCTTTGGCTCATTTAGGTCAGCTGTCTGTTTAGCAACAACTAAAACATCAGTCTGTTATCAACATTCTTCTTAGCCTAAATCCAAAACACAGCTTTATACCAGCTACTAGGAAGAAAATTAACTTTATTCCAGCTGAAACCAGGACAATATGGCATTTCTGAATTACTCGTAATTGTACAAAATGTATTGGCATGCTTGTTACTTAAAAATGCAGCTACTTGTTACTTAAAAATGCAGCTACTTGTATCTTAAAAATGCAGCTACACCAGTAAAATAGGCTTATCTAATGTCTAAATGAAAACACGCTATCATTTTTTGATGTTACATGAAAGCTGATTGCACTGTGTTCACTGAAATGCTTGCTCCAAATTCCCAAAGCTTTTACACATAAGCTAAAAAATCTTTTTAAAAGTTTACCATATTGCTTAGCATTTTGTAAATCCACTTACATTTCCTTGAAAAACAAATCCTGCAACATCTAGGCAACTGAAAATTATATTTTAATCTGCTAAAAGCCTATTTTGCTCCTATTTTTATATGCAATAAAAAAGCCTCATGAAAGAGTAGTCACAGAAAAGAGTGAATGTTCTGTGCCTTTGCTCATGCTGCTTTTTAAAAGTTTGGATTTCAGAAAAGGAGGATTAAAATTAGAATTGCTAAATCATGAAATATTTCATAGTAACAGAGGCAAAAAGCAGATACAGGACCTGATCCACATTTCAATGGAGTTCAATAGATGTTTTAGCTGCAACGAAACAGGGCTTTTTTGTAGACTTTTAGAAGTCTAATTCTAAGAACATCTGAAAGGCATCCTTGTCTAGACTGTATCCTTTCCCCAAAATTGTAAAGGGATAACCAAGGAAGTGACCCTGGATAACAGGGTATCCCAAAAGAGAAGCTTCTCTAGCACTCTCCCAGCCAGTCATTTTAACATCAGCTTGGTTGTAGCTTAATTCCTCAAGCCTGATACTGTGTGGTACTTGAGTTCTGTTTCTTAAGCCCATCCCTAAATCGTACAGAATCTTGCAGCAGCTTGTTAGGAGCATGGCACCCATTTTCATGTCTGTGCCAGCCTCTACAAAAGATATTTCTCAAAGACAAGATGAGAGCTACAGATTCTGTCGATATGATACAAGTCTGTAATGCGGAACAGCGTTACTAACATTTGTGCTTTAAGTATACCTGTCACCATTTTCAGATGATAGTCAGACAGCTTAATAAAGGTCCTTGATTTTTTGCAATTCTCAGCTACCACGGGTCTGATGTTCTTGCAGTGACTATGGCAGTTAGTCAGCAAGTCTGAAAATCACTACCTGACCTCACAAACTTGATTTAAAAAATATTTGGTTTTAACTTTACTATTTCAAATGTAAGGCAAAGAAATCATACCGGAGCATAGCAATGCAAGGGAAAGACAGCTTTGCTAATGCCCATTTTGGCCCAGCTGGCTGGGGCTGGAAGCTGTGTGTGTGAGTGCATAAATTTTTATTGATTCCCACTGGAGTTACACATCAGCAAACAAATGGTAAATTAAGTTAATAATTTCCTCAGTTCCAATCTCCATTTTTTAATCTCCAAACATGACCTGGAATTTAAGATGTTACAAAATAATATTTAAATGTTTGTACTGAGTGCTGGGAAAGGTGAAGGTGCTCTCATCTTACTAAACATGCTGTTATTCTGAAATTGCTATGCCTCATTTTGTTTAACTGAAGATGTAGATAATATTGCTGAAAATCATGGACAATGTCTCTGAGCAGAATCCTGGACTCTGCATGGTCAACTCCAATTGTCTGTGCTACGAAAGGGTTACCTACAAGATAAGGAATACAGGACTGAAAAGGACCTTCAGTCTAGTTCCCTGCAATTGGAGAGCTCATAGAATCATAGAATCGTTTAGGTTGGAAAAGACCTTTAAGATCATCGAGTCCAACCGTCAACGCAACACCACCATGCCAACTAAACCACAGACTGAAGTTCCATGTCTACGTGTTTTTTGAACACCTCCAGGGATGGTGACTCAACCACTTCCCTCAGCAGCCTGTTCCAATACCTGACAACCCTTTCAGTAAAGAATTTTTTGTCTAATATCCAATCTAAACCTCCCCTGGTGCAACTTGAGGCCATTTCCTCTCGTCCTCTCGTACCATATTGTCACACGTAAAATATTATCAAAGTCCATTGTAAAATTGTGTATGTTGAAAGCTTATCTCCTACATACTACTCCAATCAGGAAGGCTGTTCTTAACTCTTACAGGTCTGGTAAAAACATGAAAGCAAGGACTGATGTAAATAGGGAAGGAGTTGGATGAGTTACCATTTACAAGACCGTGAAATTTCACAGAGTTTAGAGTGAATTCTCTCTAAGTTAAATTTCTCTAATAGGATCTCCTAACAGAAGTTTCTTTGCACTGGAAACTATTTGAAAGCACCAGGCAAAGCCTAGAGGCACACAGTGTCCCTAGAGGGAGGCTCTGCCTGGAGTCCCAGCAGCTTATTAAAACTGACTTTCCCTTATAGAAGTTCGTAGCTCCACAGCCAGAAAAGAGATGGTTTAGTCTAGGGACATAGGTGCCACCTGAAAGCCAGACTCATCACAGATGGAGAAAAACAGCTGAGCAGGGGGAGAAAAAGCAGTATGTAATGTTCCATTGTCCTTTGGCTTGACAATGTATTGTTGTTATGCAACTGCAGTTTTCAAGAAAGAAGGACTGAAAAGACTGCAAAATGCACAATGGTCTTGGCATTTGACCTCAGAGGTCTAATTTCTTTACCAACCGGACTCTTCTAACACTTAGAGTCTCCATGGCTCAGTTGTATGATGGAATAATTAATATTGACCCAAAGCTTGACTGTGTTCAGGTACACTTGAGTACAGGAGTAGCATTCCACACTATCTTGACAAACAGGAGGAGCAGTCAGGAAAAAAGGGCAGTGCAAGACCTTAATTTTATCCAGACAAAATAGTTATGCAAAGTGGAGTGGAAAACAGCTAGATGTATAGCAAATCTGCAAAAAAGAGACTGAGCTTTCCCACTGTTCACAAGCCGGAAGGCTTAGTATCAAAATCGCCCAGTTTTGGCACGGCATTTCCAAAGACAGTTTGAGCAAGGACATTAAGAATGGTTAATTATCTTAAAATATTATCTGTGAAGAAAGCCTGCAAGACATAGATTTCTTGTCATTAAGAGAAAACTTGCAGTTCTATGGCAGTGGGTAGACACAATAGAAACCTTCAGGTGTTTAAGAGGCTTGTACTCATGATGGATAAGCTTAAATTTAAATTTGAAAGACTCAGGACAGACATGAAGAAAAACCTGCCATGGCGTAACAAGAAAGCCCTGGAATAGATAATCTGAAAAGATGTCTTAAGGACAGGTTAGACAAGCCTCTCATAGGACTGATGTAGAAGAAGTTGTACTGTTGTAGGACAGAGAGGTAGAACAGATAACCTATTTTTCTCTGAAACTTTATAGTATCTTGGATCTCAGCTCTTTATAATCCCAATAGTCCAGGAAGTCGTGTCATCTGGCACTTGGAACAAAGATGGGACCACAAGCTCCAAAACAGATGTCACTGTGTCTTGGGCCACTTCTCCATGTCTCATTTTCTTGTTCCAGTTCAAACTTCAAAGTTTGAACCTTTGAATAAGGTTCAAATCTTACTGAATAGATTTCAAGAAACCCAGCTTTACATTTTCAAGCTGTCTGATAATGCAAATATCTTATCCTACAAGCTAATTTTGCCATTTCAGTGTTTTACCTCTTCTGCCCTAAGAATATACCAAATGTTCTCAAATACTTTAGATAGTCAAGCATTTATGGCATTACTGGATATAAGGCAAATTAAATCAGCAGAAAATAAGGTATGGCCTCTGGACTTGAGCTTTGGAAAGGACAACTAAAACGAGATTTTTTTTTACTGTAGTCACCAAGTTCATATATTGAAACCTGGGATCACTACAGGGATAAACAATGCAAAATGAAGAGGAGGATGCAGGGACTTCCCAAAAAGGAGATTGTTAGAAGGATTTTCTGAAACTCAGTACCTCTCCCCCAGAGCCCCCGCATACAGTCAGGTGAAATGGCAGCACCATTCCTGGGGAACATACAGGAAAATCTTTTGGTGTCCTGCTCCTACTAGAAAAGAAATGAAGAGTGGAATTCAACTTACCTAACTTAAGATGAAGTTAAGATATTAGGTAAATACTGATTTCTAACTAGTCTGTGACTGATTAGTCACTCATCAGATTCCCTTTCCAATCAATTGAGGGATATGTATTTGGAAACAGTTTGTCTGACTGAACACATATGTCTACTTCTGGATGAGCCACATCCTGGGAATTCTCATTTCTCTCATTGACTACAAGAGGAATTTAGTGTGATGAACTTGGCAGGAGACATCTACACTGTAGATCTCTGCATTTGATCAGATAAATCCACCTACAGTGTATATAGTCCCATTGAAAGAGAGCTTGCTTCATTTCCATCTGTTCTCAAGAATATGCTGAGCAAGTTCTCCTTCCACTTCAACATGGTCACTGTTAATGGGATGGGAGAAACAGAGAACCTTTGGGCCTTTTTATTTACTCTTTTTGCTGTTGAGAGACTGCAAAAGATAACTGATTTTTATCAAGACCCTTGTGGTCAGGGGGCTGTGACCACACATCCTTTCTTTGGACAAGGTAGTCAAGCAGTCTCTTCTGCCATAATGCAAGATTTTATATATGACCACAGACTCTTCTGTGCGCTACCTTTCTATTTTTATTGATGTTTCTTCTTTCTAGTACCTAGGTAGCCTAATGCTTCAGCCATTTCATTAAGTTACAACGGGACAAATACTGACAACCAGGTGGCAGAATTTAGCTGAGAGAACAAAAAATTAAGTACTTTCCCTTGCCTGGAAAATGGGGAGACTCTGTGGAAGAGAATTTTACAGGAGTGTAGAGAGAGTTTACATTCTAGGCAGGAGTCACCCAGCTGGCTATGAAGACCCTCAGAAGCTGCTAAAGCTTCAGCATTTTGACATTTTCTTGAAACAGGACAGTGCATGCCCGTGATGGTTTTTGTGATGACCTTTGAGGTATTGCAGTGCAGACTATTACTTATGATGATTGCGATATCTAAGGAGCTTTGCCACTCGAAGTCTTTAGTCAGGATGTGCAATTGATATAGCATTCATTTATGCAATCTTCGATGCTAGTGGCACTCATCACACTGCCAGTTTCCTCATTTTCCATCTTATAGATATGTTCATACCATCAAAACAGGTTTTTTGACCTTTCCATGTGTTATCACTCACCACTTTATTATTTTTACTTTTTAGTTTTTATTGTCATATTATTAACTGGTAAGAATTTCTTTCCCCTGCGCAAAACAAAATAAAAATGCTAAACATGCAAATAAATGAACGACTACTATATTTCATTCAATGTCTACCTGAAAACGAGATCATCAAAGTGCTGCTGTAATCAAGGGGAGTTGTCACAGACTTCAATGGAGTCAAAATATCCTCAGCAATAAGATACAGACAGCTGAGCAGACTTTAAAATGTACGTGTGTCAAGAAAAGAAACCAAATAATACCTGGTCTATTTGCAATGCTATATCAAAATTCTCAGTTCATTATAATGTAACTTTTTTTACACTTTTACTAAAGCATTATTATAAGTCTGTTAACAAAAAGGCTTCTATTTTCTCAAGAAAATATCTGCTACTTAAGGTATGGCATCCAAGCCTAAACTCATGCACACCTGTAAAACTCAAGTTAGTCCACTGAAATCTCTTGGACATTATCATCCATCATTTGTTTCTTTAGAATAATAGTGTACACTGCTGCTATTGAGAATATATATCCTGATATTAAAACAGCCAGTGTATTATTAATTTTCCTTTTTGCAGACAAATTCAGTTTATTTGTGTTTCGAGATGTCTTGAGTCAGACTTCACAAATAAGACAAAAATCTCAATTGCCCCTTTTATCTATTCTTTATGTGTAGGGTACTGTACTGAGAAATGGCATATGTCTTTCTGAAATCCTCTCAATATCTCTTCCAGTAATAAGTCTGAGAACAAAAAGAAAAACTCAAAGTACATTTTTTTTCCACTGAAAGCACACACATGCTCAGGTCTTTTCTGTAGCAGGCAGCATGTGAAGGCTATAAGGAAGAAGATCCTCTTCTTTCAAGGAAGGAGGAGATCTCTCAATTTAAGGCTGCAGAGATATGGCATTAACACTGACATGGCTAACTTCCACTGATACTCTTTCATTTCAGCAGTTATGCCTTTTTTTTTACCTATATCACTTCTTTGTCATGCTCACTGTATTTGTTGTTTATCACTGAAGACAGTGAGGACTGAAAATCACAGCTCAGGAATGTGTAACAGTAATGAAAATCTCTTCCCTCTCCACAAATTGTTTTCACTTCCTGAGGGAAAAAGCAAAAATAGGAATAAAATGCATGTACCTTCCATATACCTTCTAACTGGTCTGCTTCCATTTCACAAAATATTATACTGTGGTTGCAATTAACTGAGCATTATATAAGAAACGTGGGAGCCATTTTTTTGTCCTTAGGCAGCAAAAAGTCATACAGTGTAAGCATAGACATGTGATCTTGTCGTGGTTTAACCCCAGCCAGCAACTAAGCACCACGCAGCCGCTCACTCACTTCCCCCCCATCCAGTGGGATGGGGGAGAAAGTCAGGAAAAGAAGTAAAACTCCTGGGTTGAGATAAGAACGGTTTAATAGAACAGAAAAGAAGAAACTAATAATGATAATGATAACACTAATAAAATGACAACAGTAAGTAATAAAAGGATTGAAATGTACAAATGATGCACAGGGCAATTGCTCACCACCCGCCGACCGACACCCAGCCAGTCCCCGAGCGGCCAAAAAAAAACTGCCTCCCCCCCCTTCCCAGTTCCTAAACTAGATGGGACGTCACATGGTATGGAATACACCGTTGGCCAGTTCGGGTCAGGTGCCCTGGCTGGGCATGAGAAGCTGAAAATCCTTGACTATAGTCTAAACACTACTGAGCAACAACTGAAAACATCAGTGTTATCAACATTCTTCACATACTGAACTCAAAACATAGCACTGTACCAGCTACTAGGAAGACAGTTAACTCCATCCCGGCTGAAACCAGGACAGTATCCACCCCTTATTCTATACCATTGACGTCATGCTCAGTTCCCATACCTTTAGTTACATTCTGATCAATCATCACCACCTTTCCATCCCTTTGAGACATATGAACAATGATATATATATATATATATATATATAAAAGTATATACACACAGAGATATCAGTTCTTTAGTTCATGGGTTACGTTCATAAAATGTTTGAGTTCATTTAGTTTCCGACTCTGGGCTCCATCTGTCATACCAGTCTGTCTGGGCAGGAGGGATGGTGCAAAGTCCTCTCAGTCGGTAGAGCAGAATTGGGCTTCTGTGCGGTGTGAGGAGCAGATGACATTTGATGCAGCAGGAGGATGGTGTGCACCGTTGGATTGTTGTATGCTGGAGTCAGTTCTGGTTCCACCTCTACGGCGCTTTGCTCAGTTTTATCACAGTTCTTTCTTGCTTGATCCAAGTGATTCTTACTATAGTACTATGGATATAGCATATAACAATTATAGTAATGATAACATACAGTAGCAGGGTTATATAGCAACTAATATCATACAGTTTAATTCTGGCTATTTTCACCTAAAATCAAATCCCCTTGAGGCACACATCGGACTTCCCCATCTTTTCGCATCACCCACCAAGTGCACCCAGGCCCTTGAGCAAAAGCAATCCCACGAATGGGTTTACCTTTGCCTGAGGCAGGAGTAACCCAGACTGTTTTCCCTAACATGTTTTTCATGTGCACTACAGGGACTTTATCCCCTTCTACAGTATGTAAAAATTCTGATTGGGCAGGGCCACTCCGATTGGCAGATCCTCTGGTGTTGACTAACCAGGTGGCTTTTGCTAAATGTGTATCCCAATGTTTGAAGGTTCCACCCCCCATTGCTCTCAATGTAGTCTTTAACAGTCCATTGTATCGCTCAATTTTCCCAGAGGCTGGTGCATGATAGGGGATATGATACACCCACTCAATGCCATGCTCTTTGGCCCAGGTGTTTATGAGGTTGTTTCGGAAATGAGTCCCATTGTCTGACTCAATTCTTTCTGGGGTGCCGTGTCGCCACAAGACCTGCTTCTCAAGGCCCAGGATAGTGTTCCGGGCAGTGGCATGGGGTACAGAGTATGTTTCCAGCCATCCGGTGGTTGCTTCCACCATTGTCAGCACATAGCGCTTGCCTTGGCGAGTTTGTGGGAGTGTGATATAGTCAATCTGCCAGGCTTCCCCAAATTTATATTTCAGCCATCGCCCTCCATACCACAGGGGCTTTAACCGCTTGGCTTGCTTAATTGCAGCACATGTTTCACATTCATGGATAACCTGTGCGATAGTGTCCATGGTCAGGTCCACCCCTCGGTCTCGAGCCCATCTATATGTTGCATCTCTTCCCTGATGGCCTGAAGTATCATGGGCCCACCGAGCCATAAATAGCTCACCCTTCTGTTGCCAGTCCAGGTCCACCTGAGCCACTTCAATCTTGGCAGCCTGATCCACCTGTTCGTTGTTCCGATGTTCTTCAGTGGCCCGACCCTTGGGTACGTGAGCATCTACATGACGTACTTTTACAACCAGATTCTCTAACCGGGACGCAATATCTTGCCACAGTGCCGCAGCCCAAATGGGTTTACCTCTGCGCTGCCAGTTGCTCCGCTTCCATTGCTGTAACCACCCCCACAGGGCATTTGCCACCATCCATGAGTCAGTATAGAGATAGAGCACTGGCCACTTTTCTCTTTCAGCAATATCTAATGCTAGCTGGATGGCTTTCACCTCCGCAAACTGACTAGATTCACCCTCTCCTTCAGCGGTTTCTGCAACTTGTCGCGTGGGACTCCATACAGCAGCCTTCCACCTACGATGCTTTCCCACGATGCGGCAGGACCCATCAGTGAACAGGGCATATTGCCTCTCATTTTCTGGCAGTTTATTATACAGCGGGGCCTCTTCAGCCCGTGCCACCTCCTCCTCCTCTGGCGACATTCCAAAATCTTTGCCTTCTGGCCAGTCCGTGATCACTTCTAAAATTCCTGGGCGACTGGGGTTTCCTATGCGAGCCCGTTGTGTGATCAGTGCGATCCACTTACTCCACGTGGCGTCAGTCGCGTGATGTGTAGAGGAGACCCTCCCTTTGAACATCCAGCCCAGCACTGGCAGTCGGGGTGCTAAGAGGAGCTGTGTCTCAGTACCAACCACTTCTGAGGCGGCTCGAACTCCTTCATACGCTGCCAATATCTCTTTTTCAGTTGGGGTATAGCGAGCCTCGGATCCTCGATATCCTCGACTCCAGAACCCCAGGGGTCGGCCTCGGGTCTCCCCAGGTGCTTTCTGCCAGAGGCTCCAGGTAGGGCCATTCTCCCCAGCTGCAGTATAGAGCACATTTTTAACATCTTGTCCTGTCCGGACTGGTCCAAGGGCTACGGCATGAACAATCTCCCGTTTAATTTGTTCAAAGGCTTGTTGTTGTTCAGGGCCCCATTTAAAATCATTCTTCTTCCGGGTCACTTGATAGAGAGGGCTTACAATCAAACTGTAATTTGGAATATGCATTCTCCAAAACCCCACGACACCTAGGAAGGCCTGTGTGTCCTTTTTATTAGTCGGGGGAGACATAGCTGCTATTTTATTAATCACATCCATTGGGATCTGACGACGTCCATCTTGCCATTTTATTCCCAGAAACTGGATCTCCTGTGCAGGTCCCTTGACCTTACTTTCTTTTATGGCAAAACCGGCTTCCAGAAGGATTTGGATTATTTTCTTCCCTTTCTCAAAAACTTCTTCTGCCGTGTTGCCCCATATGATGATGTCATCAATGTATTGCAGGTGTTCCGGAGCTTCACCCTTTTCCAGTGCAGTCTGGATTAGTCCATGGCAAATGGTGGGGCTGTGTTTCCACCCCTGGGGCAATCGATTCCAAGTGTACTGGACACCCCTCCAAGTAAAGGCAAATTGTGGACGACACTCTGCTGCCAGAGGGATTGAGAAAAACGCATTAGCAATGTCAATTGTGGCATACCACTTGGCTGCCTTTGACTCTAGTTCGTATTGAAGTTCTAGCATATCTGGAACGGCAGCACTCAGCGGTGGAGTAACTTCATTCAGGCCGCGATAGTCGACTGTTAGTCTCCACTCCCCATTAGACTTCCGCACTGGCCATATGGGACTATTAAAGGGTGAGCGAGTTTTGCTGATCACTCCTTGGCTCTCCAGTTGGCGAATCAACTTGTGGATGGGAATCAGAGAGTCTCGGTTGGTACGATATTGCCGCCGGTGCACCGTCGTAGTAGCAATTGGCACTTGTTGTTCTTCAACCTTGAGCAACCCCACAATCGAAGGGTCTTGAGAGAGACCAGGCAGGGTAGACAGCTGTTCAATGCCCTCCGTCTCCAAGGCAGCTATACCAAAAGCCCATCGATAACCCTTCGGGTCCTTAAAATACCCCCTCCTGAGGTAGTCTATGCCAAGGATACACGGAGCCTCTGGACCAGTCACAATGGGGTGCTTCTGCCATTCCTTTCCAGTTAGGCTTACTTCAGCTTCCAATACAGTTAACTCTTGGGATCCCCCTGTCACACCAGAAATACAAATGGATTCTGTCCCTCTATAACTTGATGGCATTAGAGTGCACTGTGCGCCGGTGTCTACTAGAGCCTTATACTCCTGTGGGTCTGACGTGCCAGGCCATCGAATCCACACAGTCCAATAGACCCGGTTATCCCTTTCCTCCACCTGGCTGGAGGCAGGGCCCCTCTAATTCCGGTCAGAGTATTCAGTATTCACTTCTCGTAAAATTGGCTCAGAAGTCCCTTCAAGAGGATCGGAAATAAAATCAGCCCTTCTACTCTGTTTGGAAACTGGAGCGGCATTTTTCCTGGTAGAATCCCCTTTTGTGGTGGCTTTTCCTCGCAGTTCACGTACCCGTGCATTTAGGACCGAGGTAGGTTTTCCGTCCCATTTCCTCATGTCCTCTCCCTGATCACATAGGTAAAACCACAGGGCACCTCGCGGTGTGTACCCTCTATATTCTCTCTCTTGGGCAGAGGAACGCTCCCTCCTAATAGCTGAAACATTGGTCCTTACACGTGTGGAGTAGGACATATCCTCTTTGAATTGCTGGAAATCCTCAGACAGCTTCTCCACAGCCGCAATGCAAGCTTGTAGGGAGGAGGAGAGATTTTCTTCGTATTGACGGAGTTGGCGAGCCACTTCCTCCACTGTCGGTGCCTCTTCATCCTTCCAGGCCATTATTGCCAATGCGTTGGCATAGGATGATGGTGCGCTCCGTACAAACTTCCGCCACATGGGTCGTGTGCATTGGACTTCGTCTGGATCTTTGGGTAATTGTGGGTTGTCCGGGTCATGATGAACCGTCTCTAGCACAGCTAATTCCCTCAGATATTGAATACCTTTTTCCATGGTGGTCCACTTGCTTGATTGACATATAACATCTTCCTTAAAGGGGTACCTTTCCTTCACACTTGACAGGAGTCGCCTCCAAAGGCTGATGGCTTGTGTCCCTCTTCCAATTGCCTTGTCAATGCCACCTTCCCTGGCAAGCGATCCCAGTTGCTTGGCTTCCCTACCTTCTAATTCCAAGCTATTAGCCCCATTGTCCCAGCATCGGAGGAGCCAGGTGATAATATGCTCACCTATACGGCGGCCAAAGTCTTTTCGCAAATCCCGCAGCTCACTCAAGGATAGGGACCGGGTTATTACCTCTGGTTCTGCCTCCTCCTCCAGTTCCCGTGATGACCCTGGTTCCTCTTCACCCTTCGCTAAGCGAACTGATTTTTTTGTATATTTCTTTTTCTGTACGGGGGCAACTGATACTGGTGCAGGTTGGTCCGCTGGTTCAGTTGCAGTATCGCTAGCCAGGTTTTGGATAACCGCAGTGTCTGTCGACGAGGTTTGGGTAGCAGCAGTGCTCGTCGCTGGGGCTGGAGGGACCGCAGTGCCCGTCGCCGAGGTTTGGGTAGCTGCTGTGCTCCTTGCCGGGGCTGGAGGGGCTGCAGTGCCTGTTGCCAAGGTTTGAGTGGCCGCGGTGCTCATAATTTTGTTGTTAGGTCCAGAGACTTTCTCTTCCCCTTGAGGGTACTGAATGGTGTCGAACAGGGCTCGATAGGCATGGGCCAGGCCCCAGCACGTTGCAGTGATTTGTATCTCTCTGGAGCTGCCGGGGTGACAGCATACCTTTTCCAAATATTTTACTAGTTCTTCTGGATCCTGCACTTGTTCAGGGGTGAATTTCCAAAACATTGGAGGTGCCCACTTTTCTAGGTACCTGCCCATACTACCCCACACACCCTGCCACTCATAATTATCCAGCCTTGGGGCACACCTCTGGGTGATCTTCTTAAATAGCTGTTTAACCTTAAACGAGAGCTGAACCACATTCAGAAGTATGCTAATTCCTAGCAGTAGGGCTAGGACTGTGCTAGTCCCAACACTCCAGGAGTATTCAAATTTCTCAAAATTCTCAAACACCATTGTAACTGGACTGAAGGAGAAAGGAGAGGGGAAGAAAGGTACCCCACCCATAGACTGGTTTTCCATGGAGGAAAGGTAAATGGTATAGTTATTAATAGTTTCCCACAAACGGCTCCCACAGTATAAAGGTGACAATGCTAAGTGCAAATACCGGATTAATCCCACAGCTGATGACTTTAGCATACCATAAACCAGAGTTATACCATACATCAAAGCGAAAACCTTAATCCACCTCCCACGGATGATAAGCAGTAGAAGAGGAACTACATACAGCAAGCGAGGAGATACATAACAGAGCCTTAAAAACCAGAGCAACAACTCTAATACATAAATCAACATAATGAATGCTTAGAACAAATCTGTTTTAGCGAGCTCTGGTCAGGTCTGTCGTTATCTCAACCCTTCGAGCCCCACGTTGGGCGCCAAAAGGACTGTCGTGGTTTAACCCCAGCCAGCAACTAAGCACCACGCAGCCGCTCACTCACTTCCCCCCCATCCAGTGGGATGGGGGAGAAAGTCAGGAAAAGAAGTAAAACTCCTGGGTTGAGATAAGAACGGTTTAATAGAACAGAAAAGAAGAAACTAATAATGATAATGATAACACTAATAAAATGACAACAGTAAGTAATAAAAGGATTGAAATGTACAAATGATGCACAGGGCAATTGCTCACCACCCGCCGACCGACACCCAGCCAGTCCCCGAGCGGCCAAAAAAAAACTGCCTCCCCCCCCTTCCCAGTTCCTAAACTAGATGGGACGTCACATGGTATGGAATACACCGTTGGCCAGTTCGGGTCAGGTGCCCTGGCTGGGCATGAGAAGCTGAAAATCCTTGACTATAGTCTAAACACTACTGAGCAACAACTGAAAACATCAGTGTTATCAACATTCTTCACATACTGAACTCAAAACATAGCACTGTACCAGCTACTAGGAAGACAGTTAACTCCATCCCGGCTGAAACCAGGACAGATCTGAAATCACGGTTCAATTTGGGCAGAAGATAGTACTGAAACATTTTTTACCACTGAATCTGCCTTGGTCTCCAGACCAGCCAGAGGGATGGAAGTTAAAGTAGGCTTTGCTTTTAAAAGCATCGAAGCTGAATTTTTGCTGATCCAATCCATCCTTTGATCTTACTACAATTTTGTATAAGCTTTCTTTAAAAAAGTGTTGTTCTGTCGATGTCTGGAAGAGTGCTGCTTATGATACTGTATTTGAAAAGAAGGGTATAACAGCACAAGATCCAAAATGATAAAGATCCTAGTAACCACATTGTTGCACGTAGGCAGGAGGTATTTGGTTATTTACTGAGCTAATTCACAACTCCTTTGCTATTTCCTTACCCATTCCACTGAGCTAAATTTATATGGAAACTTGATTCCAGTCCCTTCTCTTTTCCTTCTGCTTCTTTCTCCCTTGTTGAAATGATTAAAAGGACCAGAAAGGAAAAGGAGAAGTGATTCAAGATTGAAATGTCAGTGCTGATGGAAAGAGAGGAAAGCAGTGCAATGGAGAATTTAAGCATGATACCCAGAGACAGACTTTCACCTGTTTTTACTTGCAAAGTCACAGAAACATTGCAGAGAACTGTAGCCATTATTTCCAGAGCTGGATTGCTCCCATAACACTAATGGTGTCTTGCTAATTTGAACCAGCCTGCAACAATAAGCAAAGTAACAACGACAAGGAAAGTCCAAGCAAAGGTAAGAAAATGCAAGGTCTTACTCATATCTCGCCTGTTGGGAGCCAGATGACTAAATCACTGGCACTTTCTTTTTCTCCCTAGGAAAGTAATTGATTATTGAAATGAGAAATGCTCAGAATAGCTTTGCCTTGAATTCATCCTGCTCTTGAGGGTGCAAAAATTTGACCTTAGTAAGTGTATTGCTCGATTCCTGCTTCATTAAACCCAGGTGAGAAAAGAGGAGCCGACATGAAATAAAAAGTGGAGGAAGACTAAGTAATTAGAAAAGCAATGATACAGACATTGGCAACAAAAGGTCAATGAGAGACAAAGATATGAAAATGCTATGAAATGCATGAAAAAAAGCAGGCCAAAAATCAAGCTTTCAAGCCAATTTGAACTAGAAGACCTCAGTACTCATGAATTAGAAAAGATGCATTAACATTTTGTTTAACGTGCAAACACAGTTTAGGGGAAAAAAACCAGTGGGGTAATGAAAGGACATGTATTTGAGGGTCTCAAACTAATTTTATGAATTCTTAAAACTTGCTTGCAAAAATCCGACTCTATAAATACCATAATAACTGCAGCAAATGAAAAATGTGAAGCATATGATGAGGCATATAATAGGGAAACATGAAGATTCGGAACAATATATCAATAGGAAATATTATTCGGCTTTGCTTTACTGACTTTAAACACATATATGTACACTTTTTGCTAGGTGTTGCTAAATCCATTAGCCTGATAGAGCTGCTGCACGTCCAGCCTGTAGTGAGGCTGAGCACCTATTCCCAACATACACACAACCACATACACATTTACATGTATACACACGGCCAGATGCGTGACCATGGGACCCACTTGTCCTCCTAGTAACCAGCTCTCATCCTCTCTGATCTCTCCAGTAACTGGGCCAGGTTTATAGCTGCTTTAATAACTAGCTCCCAAGCTTCTTACCCTGCTTACTGGGTATTCAGGCTTGATATCTTCTGGTGATCACATGCTGACATACACACTCACACACAATATACACAAGCTGCTCTTTCTATTTGCCTCTGTGACCCATGGTCTGATGCCAGTTGCTGCACTTAAACCTCCACACCGGTGCAAACAGAACAGAGAGTCCCCCAACCAGAAAAACAGAAATGGAGTTTAATGGGAAGACAGGACAGACAGCACCGATCAGGTGCAGAGTGTGGCTAGAGAAGTGTACGTACCACCCACCCATTTACACGTTATCAGCCCCTTTTATTCCCTTCTCCCTCTATTTTCCCACACTTGTTCCTCCCCAAAAGACATTAAAACCTCCCATCCCCTGCCTTTGCTTCCTTCCCTAAGCATCCCAAAATAAGCACGTACAACCCTAAGATGTTCTTCCCCTGCATCCCATCGTGAGTCCCACAGCCCCTAGGCAGTAACCCCCCCTCAATCTGAAAGTGCTCTGGGGAGAGTCCCCCACTCCTTGGCTCACCTTGACCTGTGGTGCTCGGAGCCTGCCCTGTGACAGCCCTGGGAGGAGCTGGGGTAAGGACTCCCTTTCTCTTCCTGAGTTATGGGACCAAACACCCAAAAGCAGTGACAGGGAACTACTTCTGACAATCTCCATGCACTTTCTGTCAAGCCTTTTGTTATCTGGTGTGCGTGCCTTAGAACTGAGTTGCAGGGCCTTGGAGGAAAACGAGTGTAGGGAACATAAAAGGAAACTAGTATTTTTCAGACAAGTAAATGGAAAATGAGACACACAGCTTCCATTTAAAATGTATTTTATTAGGGTAGGAAAAATCATTTCAATACCCAACTCTCCATACATTCTCAGGCTGACTTGTTATAGGGAGCCAGCAGCAAGTCATGGTCTCCATGAAGTGTGAGTACCTGCACATCACCCTTCCACCATGGACACATACGCAAGCTATTTCCCTACTGGTCTGCATTTTTTTATTGTAATGACAGTGAAAAAGGAGTAGGATAACAGTCACGGGGAGTGGTGTAATAGACAGTAGGCACAGTGTTGTTCACAGTATCATAGCGTTCACTTGTTTTCCAAACTGAGTGAGCTTGGTGACCTTTAAATCTGTTCCTGCTGCTTCTGCAGTTTGTTTCTTACCCGCTGCCACTCCACCCAAGCCACTGGACCCCAGTACACGTTCAGCGCAGCACAATTCTGGAAGAGGCCATTATATATGCAGTAAGTAGAGAAGCTTTCTTTAAACTATTGTGTTTTACTTTCTTTGGGTTTCAGTCCTGCCTGGATTTTTTGATTGCTTTGGTAGCTCTTTTTCTTTGTTGTTTGGTTGGTTATAAAAGATGCTATGCTTAAAAGAATTGTTTCTTATTAATCCTGACTATCATCCTGATTAGTATTGGTATGAGTGCTCCCAGCAGAGATTGGGACCCAGGGCTTGGTGCCATACAGCCAAGCAGGCCAGGAGAAAGTGCCTTGGAGATGAAACGGAGGTGTGAAGAATAAAAAAATCTTGACCAAGTTTAGGGAAGAAGAGAGTGGCAAGGCCAAAACCCTTGGTCACTTATGCTTATTGCAGAGCTCTGTCCATTTTTCTCACGTAACATCTCTCACAACGCCACACCACCTCCCTTTCCGCCTCTGGTGGAAGAGTACCGAGGAGGACAAGGGGAGCTGCCACCATCTGCAGGGACCTCCCTGGCCTGGACCTCCTGTGGGGTGGCCACCGCTGGCTGGGGGGGGCACCCCCGGTCCTGCACACTTAATCCCCAGCACCTGATGACCCACTTCGGGTAAAGCAGTGCTTGCATTCCTTGTGAGTAAAAAGAGGATGACAACACGTGCCTATCTGCTTCCTTGATTTCTGGGTGTTTCTACTGAATGTGTGTGGGAGCGGGTATTTTAAATACCTAGCCTCTGTGATTTTGTCCAGATCACTGTAGGACTGAGATTAACTTAAAAATAAAAGAACCTCTGTATTTCAGTAGACAATGAGCTCTCCTTTTCTGGTCAAGAAATATGATTTTCTAGCTGTTCATGCTTTCCTAATCTGGGAAGCCCCAATGGAGTAGTATATTTCCAGTGGTGCTTTAGGCTAGCTTGGGAGCTGTTTCTTAAGGGAAGGCAGACAATCATTTTGTTTCTGTCTTCTTTTTTTCTTTCCTTGGTGTTTGGGATGTGTATTTGTTATCCTATGGATGAGAACAAGCAACCAGACTGGGCCATCTGAAAATTTCAGAGTGCCACTTACATCCCAGAAAAATTGACTGAAGTGCCTACGTATTATTACTGTACGATATTACAGTTACTTACATAAAGTTAGCAAACCACCAAGTTTATTTCAGTGTAGTTAGAACTTAAATAATTTTTGTATTTTGAGAGGATTTTGCTGGCAAATAAATCCAATACGATGGTCTGCTGCAGCTTTTCTCTTACACATCCAATACGTGCAAATTTGAAATTTTCAGAGACATATGAGGCAAACATAAAAAATCATTCTATAGCCACAAAATACTAAAAATATATTTTGCTTTTGTAAAACTACTTTGATTAATTATTAAAATATTCCTTTTACAAGTACATAGAAAATTCAGATAAACTGGAATTTAAAGTGCCAAACAGGATGGCTTAACCTTCACAATACAAACAGCTTTGGTGCTTTAAGATACTATTGACTACATATGACCATTTGATTTCAGCTGTCTGCTCTGAGGGATCTCACCCTCCTAAAGAGCACATCGTCTGAGCCCTACACGTTAGCCTCTGGGCAAAGTTGCTTGGCTGAGTTTAAAAGCCCCATCTGCCGTGGCTCAGTCTAAGCTGACTGCCTTGCATTCGGGCAAGCAACCTGCGAGTGAAGCTCAGCTAGATGGGCAGTAGTCGCCTGCAGAAAAACACTACACTGCAAGGGACAGCTAGGAAATGGTAAGGTTTTAAGCCATTACAGCTGTTTCCAAATAAAACCTGACTTAGATCACAGCCAGATAAAATGTTTCAGCTGTCTCTGAGACCAGATTATCTCCCCCAGACTATTCACACCGTTAACCCATCCCTCCATATTCTGCCATTACCGGCTTGGTTTGTTTTCTCGTTCATAAAATTTCACAGAACGGAAGAGCCGTGCAGTAAAAGCACCGCAGTGATGAAGCAGAAGCAAACAGCTGGGATGATAATCTTTTAATCCAGCTCATCATAAGAGCTCACCTGACTCCCTTCACAGAGCAGATGGCAATGACTAAGGCAGCAGAAGAGACGGAGCGGTGTGACTTGCAGTGGTCGCAGACATGACTACAGCTGCGGTCGGCGGCTGCAGTGGGTACCCAGCTGCGTGACTCAGGGGCCGAGAGGCATGAGGCCATCCTCCCGTGGCCAGAGGTGTGACTGCTTCCCACACCTCTGCTGCCAGCGCGCCTTCTCTCGCGAGCTCGCGTGAGCTCCCGCACCTCTTGCTGCGTACCAGCAGCGGGTCTGTGAGTGCTCCGCACGTACAAAGCCCGAGGGCTTGGCTCAGGCCGCAGGTAGGGTTTAAGCGGGGAGACCTGCTGCCGGAGGCGCTCTCTAGCAGATAGCAGGGTGCTGGGTGCCAAAGGGCACGGGAGGTGAGATCTCCCCATCCCCAAAGACAACCCCACACCTCCCGTCAGTACTGAGGAATGCCCCACAGCAGCTGTTCTTCTCGGCTGGTCGCCCGTAATAACTCTGGTCAGAAAAGCAGATACCGTCAGAAGCGAGCTCCCTCACAGGTCACCTCCGAGCCACCTCGGGGAGTCACCTCTGGGCCGGCCTTGCCGCTGGCTACAGAGCCCCCGGCTGCGGACCAGCGTGGGAAGGAGCAGTCTCCTTTCTGTAAATCCTCTTTACTCCACTGTCCCGCTGCCGCTGGTCCCTCAGCTTCTGCCCCAGCGCGTCTTGTGCGCGCCGGGTCCCGCCACCCAGGGGTGTCCCTCAGGTGGGGGTGCCCCGGCTGGAGGGCTGCTGCCCATCAGCCAGTCAGGCAGTAAATCGTTCCCTGGAGAATGACAAGGAAACATACAGCAAGCCTGGCTTTTATTTGGCTTGCCATAGGCTCTGAGGAAAATGACTTGGCCTTGTCCTGCGATGTGTTTAGACAGAAATGGAAAAAGGTGCAACTGCTCCTGCCTGGCTCGAGTGCAGAGCTGCAGCTCTCGGACCCTGCCAGACCACTCTGACCAGGCAGCGCAGGGGGAGTTTGGTGAACCAATGAGCCCATCTGTTTCGCTGATGGGCAGAAAAGCCTTTCATTCCGCTTGTGCTGCTGGTGCCGGTTCTGCCTCGGGATGTTCCTCCCCAGGGCTAAGCAGCGAAGAGTAAAGGGGCAGGGAACCAAGAGGTCTAACACAGACAGTAAAAATAAATAGTGCAAACACTTCACGAATATCAAGAACTGCAGACAAGGCTTCTACGCTTTCAGCCAGTCTCTCTGGATCATATGGTCTTAGTGCAGGAAAAAAAAATAAATAAATAAAGCCGGGTTATACAATTTTTATGAGGGCCTCCCCCTGCCATTCTAGTAGCTATTTAGTTTCACAGGTAGAGGAGTCACGACACAAGAGGGGCATTACAAGCAAAGGAAATTATTTAACAGAAATAAAGTGATCTTGTGTGCATACTGCAATGAAGTAAAAAGTTCTGCCTCCCTATATAATGCAAACTTACTTTTGTTATAATTGCCCATCTAGTCAGAAGTCCATTTAGCTTCATGTCCTTTTAAATCCCTTCCTTCTCTTTGCAGAACAAGCTGGCATTCAGCACCATAGGAAAGAATCCAAGCTCAGAGGCGTCTTTGTAGAGAAAAAACTGAACACAGTTTCTCTCAAAGGAAAAATTGAGTGTTCAGGGCACTTGGTGAACTGTCATCCTTGTCCCTACAGATGCACAAATGTAATAGTAGCAAGGACCTTTTACATATTTTTTTCCATGCTTACGTTCACTGTGACTTTTCCTGCTGGATACAGGCTTGGAAGTTGGACTGACAAACAGATTGTGTGTTATTATAATCACATTTTTCAAATCCTCTGGAAAGGCATGTGGGCTTTGCATTTCACTCTAAAGCATTTCATTAGGCAACTGAATAGCATAATAGCAGTTACCACCAATAAAATGTTTCTGTCTTTTTTGTGAAATGACAGAGCTACAGAATATGCAAATATCAAAAAAGTACAGCCAAGTATTTTGCAATATTTATGTATATAAAAAGATAGATATATATACCACCAACAGGCTGAAAGAATTTAACTGAAAAAAATCTTACTATTGTTTTTGTAGGTAGTCTTGAAAGGGTGGTTCCACAGGCATTTGGTGTGAATGTTGACTGCAGAGCAGGATTTCACTTCTACAGAGCTAGAAGCCATAGAAGGACAGAAAACCCCTTTTGTGTCTTGTGGGGCTCAGGCCTGTTTGCTTTTCAGTGTTTTGCTGCTGAGACAGCTTGCTGCCCCTGTGGGAAGGTGGAAGGTGGGGAGGAAGTGCAGCTTCTCAGGTGACCCAAGATCTTTGGAGGAACTGATGCAGAAGGACTGCTGTGGCAGGTCACATTGCATAGTTGTTTGCATATTTCACTCTGCATATTTTTTCACCTTACACATAACCGTAATTTCTAACACTAACTGGATAAATTACTTGGCAGTGTGTCCTAACCTCTTACTGATACACTAATGGTGTGAAATGGAGTGATTCTAAGATCACATCTCCCATATAATCCAGAACAATGGCAGCTGATTCCTGAAGGACACTAGAGAGATCAAAATCAGGGATGCTTCCATGTTCTTCTTGTACATATTTAATGAAAACTTAAGCTCTATTGAATAATGTGCAAGAATCTGCCATGCAGGAGCTATCAAAACATTACACAGCTAGCTACATGTGACAAATACAGTCATCCAAACCACCTTTGGCATAGTTTTAAACCTGTTAATCTTTAGAGTCATTACCAGACTTGCATATGCCAGTATATTTTACAAACATGTCCCATTAAAGTATATGTAACATATTCATCTAGGTATGTACGGATAAGAAATATACAGATAGCAATAAATAGCTCAAATAACATGACGTATGATTTTGCACCACAGAGACCGGTTGCTACAAGTTTTAGAAAGGAAGGACATACAGGAATTCTAGGCAGCATAAGTCACTTGAAAATCAAAATGAGACATGAAGAAATTTCCATCAAAGTATCTTCAAGGCAATAGTGCGGGCACAGGCTTGCATAAAGGCCAGCATATTGCAATATTGCTCTGGTTTGTTTTAGAGAAAAAGAGTCTCCCACAAGAGCTCCCTGTTTGGATTAGAGCAGTATACATTCTCTTTTTATAGCCTTTTCTTTGTTTTGGGGTTAGAGGCAGGGTTTGTACTGATCAATACAAGGACAGACCGACCTGTGGTCTGTCCTGCTCTCCTAGACTAGCATAGGGGAGCAGCTGGTGCCCTGAGGAGGTGCAGCTGTGACTGGCTGGCACTTGCACAAGCCACACTAGGGCGAGAGAGGATGGTTGCTTCTCTGAGTAAGGGTTGGCCAGGTTCTGATTCTGGACGTTAAAGTACTGATATTTGGGATTTGGACTGGAGGAGTTTAAAGGAGTTTCTATAGTGTTGAGACTGCCAACACAGAACAGGAGGGACACATTTTTAACATAACAGTCTTAATCTGCATCTAAAGTACATATATATGCCAGAAGGCACATACGATAGAGCAGAAAACTTATCTTATCACTCCAGATGTCAGCTTTCAAACCCTGTATTCTGGAATGAGGAAGTGTCCCAGATAGAGGCCCAAGCAAATTGATTTCCAGTACTTCATTTGCTTCCTATTATAGCTTTGGACACAACACTGAGACTAGGAATTGACCAAAATTGTTATTTATTTAACACTTACAATATAGCAAGTGAAAAAGTCCAGCCATATTATCCACTGTTGCCTTAAAAAAAAATGGGAAGTGATAGTTTCTATCCCAAAGAACCAGCTATCTAAAAGATAAGATGTATGTGAGTGGATAAGATCAACAAATAAATCAGACCGGGGTAGACAAGAGCAGGAAACACAGGTGATTTGTTAAGGCTTGCCTGCGTTCAGTCAGGAACACTTTCCACAGTTCTCCAAATATGTAGCTTATGAGGTCACAGTTTTTTTCACTTCAAAAGGAAGTAAAATTTTTGCCCAGTGACCCTGCCCTTTTGGAAGTTCAATCAATTTGAATACAGTTGCTTTATGCATCACACTTAAAGGACAAGTCATAGAAGAGGAGGAGGAGTGCCTCAGAGCAGCTCCTGTCAGTCTGTCACTGTGGAGAGGCAATAGTAGAGAACTTCAGATTCAAGAGGCAATGTTGCATATTGATCTTTGTGGACATGCCCTGCTAACTGCCAAGGTCTGGGTTTCTTTTTTTAGCAGCTTAGCATGGCTTTAACCCAGCATAAATATAGCTGCACAAATAGTGAGAAGCTATTTTTGAACATTTTGGTCACTGCTAAATACAGAATTGCTAACCCAAGCAGTCAGAAGTCATGACTCAGGTCCCCAGAATGAGAAGGCTGGCCTAAGTATGGAGATACTTTTTTATTTGCTCTTTGCTTTGCTTACTGAAACTTTAGAATATTTCTGGATCACATGTCCAAGCACTTTGGTTCAAAATTGAAGATAGAAATTTAATCTGAGTTTATATTTGCCTCTAATTCACATGGTTCGTGGAGCTGGGGCTCAAAGAATTCTTCCTAATGCTCTGAGGCAAGAGACTTTCTTTGCTTGCCTGCCAAAGTGTCTGTTATACCAGTAGCTGAAATTTCTTTAATCAAAAATGGAAATGTCACCAGTGAACGGACAGACCAGCAGAGGACTGAGGCACCATTCATCTTCCACCTTCTCTTGTTTTCAGAGCTTTGATATAAGGGGAGCACAATGCCTTCCTCTACAGGGTTGACATTAGTCAACCCACAGCAGAACAGCAGCAACCTTCTGGGTGAAGCATTTCCTCCTGCAGCATAAACACATCATGAATGTCACACAGCACACAAATACCATGGCACAAATGTCAAATACTCCAAGGAATACTTGCAACAGGCATTAGCTTAAACTTGTTTGATGAATGTTTTGTACAAGTAATTCCAATTTGTGACGCATTTGGGAGAGTTTTTTTGTTTTGCAATTTTAAAAGCAGCCTATAAGCAGAACAAGGGTCTAACTTTGTCCAGTGAATATACTGCTTGTCCAGTTGTAAGCTTAAGCCCAATATGATTTAGTACATCCTCAGCTCCTATTCACCAGCAAATTTTAAACTCGGCCAATGTTGCTAGCGACTAAGACTTCCTGCAAGAATGGTTTATTGTCCTCCTTCCCTTGAAAGGATCCATTTTTAAGCAATCAGTGTCATAAGAGCTGGTGACTCTTTCATTTCTAAGAGCACTTGAAAATGTATTTTTTTGGATGAAGCACCCTTTATTCACTATTGTGTTTTTCCTGGAAACACCTCAAAACCAAATTTATACACAGGGAATATATTGGCCTTTTCAATAGTACAGATTAGCAAGCTTCCCTTCTATAAAATAACTTTTAGCATCTTTTTCTATTGCAAGACTCTCAACTGGTCTTTGCTGAAAATTAACAAACTTGTCCTAGCACCATAATATCTCATTATTGGTTCAGTAGCCATTCACCGAATACCTGTTCTATCTTCTGCTTTCTCTTGTGAACTCCATGTTTTGCCTTATAGGGGCATCCTTATGCCTAAATAAATTAACTAAATGTATTTCTGTAAAGATACTGCAATAATGCCAGGTTATTTTTCTCTGTAGCTCTCAAAGATGTGTCGCTCTAACCCTCTCCCCTGCTTAAAAGCTTCAGAGTCTGCTTGATATGTATGAGGGAACAAATAGTCTGACGGGGAAGGGCATGGGCAGGGTTTGCATCACCCTGACCCGTTCCTGCTTGTTTAGCCAGCTAGGCAGCCCAAGTCAGAGGTTACACCTTCCCTAAACAGGTGTAACTTGAATACTCCTCCAAGTGTACTAGAATGCTGGGAGGAAAGAACCAGAGTCCCTGAACAATTTCTTCTGGTTTTTCTTCCTATGGCTGAGTGTTGACATCCAACCAAGAGGCAAAGCACCTCCCTGTTCACATTGTTTGTACCCCTACCTTTGCAGATATGCAGCATGTAGCACGGTTATGACTCACACCACAATAACCTGAAAGTTGAGTCAGCATGGGCCATGCACTCTGCCACTACCCATGGAGGTAAGGGGATGGAGCACTCGGGCAAGGGAGAGACAAGCAGAAGCTCTGCAATGCAATTCCCCTCCAGGCTCATGGCAGGTCAGCACTCTGCAGAGCAGGAGCAAGGCGGCCTGCAGCAAAAACGAGCTGGCCTATGACATGTCTGCCCTTCTGCCGTGACCTCATCCTCCTGCAAAGCCACAGGGATTTCTCGCGAGGTCGCTGCTGAATTTGCAGCACTTTCATTTTGCCCATGTTTTCATTAAGATTTAGCCCTACCAAATGCAGATTAAATACATACCTACATACCCTTGCAAAGATGTTCAGAGATACTGAGCATTGCAATTCCCTCTGTGCCTTTCCACTTTACACAGAAAGTGCAAAACAGGCCAGCTTGGTTTAAAAACCTTGAACTAGACCGAAAATGTTATTATTAATTATCCTACATGGACAGAGGCTAGGGGTTTGGAAAAACTTTTTTCCTTATCTAGCACTTCAAGGAAATATGAACCTTGAATATCAAGGGTTGCTGGTGACACTAAAAAGAACATTCAGGCTTTTGTTTATAGCCAAGGAATCTGGGTACTGCTCTGATAATATATTTGGCAGATGGGGAGCATGCAGCTGGATGAGCATTCAACAGCTAAACTGTGCAGCCTGTTCCTTAGAGAGTTCTTTGCCCTTGGCAAAAAAAAGTGCATCTTCCTGGCACTGAAACTGGGTCTTATTTTATTGATAAGAATAAACTTTTTTCCTACTTGTATGCACAATAAATGAGACTTTCAAAGTAAGCTAATGATGGGTGTCTATGACGTATGCCAGTAGCAGCTCTGTTTATTGATTTAGTTATACTGGTAAAAAATGCACACTTTATTATAGTTTTATGCTGCAATGGGAAGAGATTCAATTATGCTCATAAGCACTGCTGGTGCTGTATTTGTAGTTCTGCCAGTTTTCCCCAATATAAATACATCAATAAAACCTTTTTCAGCTAGGCAGATCATACAGAAATGAAGATCAGTCTGAGCAAGAATGCTTTGGAACAAAGTGCCATGTAATCCAAGCACATGGAAGCAGAAAAATCAAGCAATATACAGAGGTGAGAAGCGTGGTTCATAAACACATTGTAATAAATGACATAAATTAAACCTCAGTTATTTATTTTTAAGGCAGACTTCTTACTTTGAAAAAAAAGCAGCTAAATTCAGTGCAGTCAACCATTGCTAAATGAATACTTAAACCAGGTTTGTATAAGGGTCAAGTTACAGTAGGCAGCACCTATAACATCCTCTTGTTTCTGCTGTTCCAACGTTTCTATATCTGCTGTATGTAACTACAATTACTGACAGAACCTACCATTAGATTTTACATCTGGATTTGCCCTGTCATCGCTATAGTTGTATTTATCTAAGGATATTTCTTAATCTGCTCCCCTCATCATACAACAGTAATGTTATATTTCTAAATTTAAATTAAAAAAAACCACAAAGGATGAAGCATGTTAAAAAGAAGCAGCTAGAAAACCTAGCAGACTTGCTTTGTAACATCATATAGGCAAGCTGGCTGATTTTTTTATGTAGCTTTGGATACTGACACTGTACATTTAAAGAGTATCTTTCAGATTATTTTTGTATTCAGATAGCCACATTTTCATAATCAGCTTCTAGAACAACCAATATGAGCACAACTGGTTTACATTGAATCTTCATATTTATGCATGAATATAAGGCTCTGTGAATGTCAAGCTGGTAATCAGATTCACTTCTGGTTTCCACTAAAGATTGCAAATAGTATAATATGAAGAAAACTTGTCAGTGCACTTTAGTTACTGAGCTGTGGACCAAAATGTTGATGATCAAATAGGAAAGGCATTCAATGGTACATTTAAAAGGCTGGTTGCTTGTTACTGCTTTCTCAGGCAGAAATCTTTTAACTTCAAATAAAGATAATTTGACCTTACAGTTCACAGGAAACTGGACTCTCTGATGGTAACCCTACAAGCTGTGACTGTGGCACCTACAACTTGAAGCTTTCCAGGAGACTCATACTCACTGCATTACGTCAGAGAGTAATTTTGACAGCTCTGCCCTTACCTCTTTAGACAAGCGATGAGGCAGGCAAAACATCCCTTTCTGAAGTCTATGTGAGCTAATTACTTCAGGGAGAGCGATCCATTCCCAGTTAAATCCTCTTACTCAACACTGGTTGGCAGGCTGTTGTGGATACAAGAAGGAGATTTGGAATAGCTGTAATAAATGTAGCATGAAATGTAACTCTGAGAAATATTGGTAATATAAATAGACTTTAGGTACTTGCCACACAAAACATGCTTACAGGCTATTTTCAAATACAAGCAGTGTGATAACTAAAATATATCAGAAGGCTCAGCAGTGCCATGAATGGGGAATAGCACAGAGCCAATTCATCTGTTGGTTAGGCAAACCTCACACAGGGAAAACAGCTACTGAAATCAGGGGAGTCTCAGATTTTCAGAATCTGACTTCATACAAATGAATAAGGGTGTCACATTCACTTTTTGCGGAGCAGTCAAGCTGACCACATCCAAATAATGACAGGCTTGGTTTATTTGACATGTAAAATGCGATGGTTTATAATTTATACAATTTGAATATCAGGATTTTGTATCACTTGAAGTACAAAAGCAAAAGACATTGTTAATGTTCATTGTTCTTTAAAAGTGTCTTAAAACAATTAACCTACAGTCCAAGTATAAAAAAAAGGGGGGGGGGCAGTATTGTCATCGTGGCTGTAAAACTTCATTAGTAAGAAATGACACAACTTGGAAAGGAGAAGAACAAGGACTTGCTCACAAAGCTGACCTTATATCCATATAAATGGTATTTGTACACCTTCTTCTGACAGGAAGTTACAATTTAATATGCAGAAGTGGCTACTTAACAGCAGTGTGAATGATATCTTTTAGAATAACTTCTTACCTGCAACTGTTCTTTACTCAAAATTCATCATTTAAAAAACACACAACTTGTAACAAAATGATAAATAATATCAAAAGTTTTGTGGTGCTGTGTGCTTTTAAATAGTTGTATTTCCTAATGAACTTTCTGTATTAGAGATTGCTTGTAATTCAAAAGTATTTATGAGATCAATCATAGAATAATTGAGGTGGAAAGATTCCTCTGGAGATCACCTCATCCCAACCCTCTGCTTAAAGCAGGGTAAGCAGGAGCAGGTGGCTCAGGCCCACAACCAGTTGGGTTTTGAGTATCTCCGAGGATGGAGACTCCACAACTTTTCTGAGTGACCTATGCCATTGTTTGACCACCTTCATGGTAAAGGAAGTTTTTCTTATGTTTAAACAGAATTTCCTGTGGTTTAGTTTGTTCCCATTGCCTCTTGTCCTTTCACTGGACACCACTGGGAAGAGCCTGGCTCCATCTTCTTTACTCCCGCCCATCAAGTATTTATACACATTGGTAAAATCCTTCCTGAGCCTTCTCTTCGCCAGGCTGAACAGTCCCAGCTCTCTCAGTCTCTCCTCAGATTTCAGATGCTCCACACCCTTCACTACCTTTGTACCTTTGTAGTCCTTTTCTTCACTGGACTCACTCTAGCATATCCATGTCTCTTTTGTGCTGGGGACCCCAGAACTCAGTTGTCATTTGGAGATGTTTTATAAACATGTAAATATTACATTTTAATGCAAAAATTCTAACTGAAGTGTTATTCTTGAAATTTTAAATCCAGCTAAGTATAACAGTCTATTCTTATATTAAATACCTTAACGGTCCCTTTAGAAATATAATATGTATTAGAGTCATCTTCCATAGCTTATAGAATACATATCTTCTCATTCAGTGAGTAGTCATCTACGCCTAATGAAGACATGAGAGTCTACCTCAGACAGATGGGCTATAGATCAAATGTCCACCTACAGAGTTAGCGTCTATCTAAACAGTTAGTTAGAAGATAAAGAATTTTGCGATCTCATCTCAGGCAGGTTATAGTTATGCAACATGTCATGAAGTGTTGTAACTGACCCATACTGAATGCTTCCGACAGTCAGCAGTCCTTCTCCAGTACTACTGAAAGAATCATGTGTGCTTGCCCTGTTGAAAACTGGGTGCTGAATCTGCAGATAAGCATTTTTTCCTAGCTCTGTCTGCTGCAACATCCATGCATTGTTAGAAAGCTGGAGTCTTTTAACTGAGTTCAGTATGTTTTATGTTAGTGTCTTAATGTCTAGGCTAAGTAGTAGGGCTAATTGATGGGTGTCTGCTGGGATTAAGGGTGAAGAAGATTTCTCTCCCAGTCTTCAGACTATCTATAGATAAACAGCAGAAATAGGGCTGAAACATGCCATAGCATTCAGCCTGTAAGAGAGGAGGAACTCAGCTTCAACAAGGTCATCCCGTTCTCCAGGAACACACTAACTCATTCTATTTTCCCTGGATAGAAACAAGAACTAACAAAATTTTGACATCTTTCTTTGTATTTCTGATTATCACCACAGCTGAGAGCAACTGCTGTGGAATTAAATGGCTTCAGAGTACAATTTAGGGTTAAAATATCTACTCTTAAAAAAACAAAGCCCATCGTATCCTCACAGTCATAGTGAAATCCACCCTAAGATGCTGATAGCAACCATCTTTTAAAAAAAGAGCAATTTCAAAAGCATTCACATTGCTAAGAAAAACAGAATAAAGTTACAAGTTATGTTTGGGTTACGTTATATTTTAACATCATAACTGGTTAAAAATCAGTGACATCACTTTGTTTTTATCTCAAGCAAAACACAGTCATGGTATCAGTGATACCATTGTCATATATTGATGAGACTAACTGTATACCCATAAAGATAACAGGAACTTTATCTTCATCTTTTAAACCAAAACAATATAAGCATCTAATGCTTGTTAACAGACACTGCTGTCTCAGATTCTGCTACTGAACTCTTCTTTGGCAGATGCACTAGAAATAATTATTTCCCTGATATTCTGCTCTTCCCTGAGGATTAGTATGGTAGTGACTGCAAAGCACTAACTGCGCTGGCCTTAGACTGAGATGAATTTTCACATGGATTACTTATGTTCGCATGGTTATATTAGCAAACAATTTTTTTCAGATGCTCTTCACCTGAACTATTTTGATGCGACTTCACTCGGGTTTTTCGAATTTTGATTTGTAGGAAAAAAAGTACAAAAACATTCCAGAATTTTTTTCCTTAGGAATGAAAGAACATGAATGGGATTCCAAATTGTTAAATGTATTTTGTCCAAATTTTGACAAAACCCTTTCTTGGATGGAGTCAGAATGTGGAAAGTATTGGTTCATTGTGAAGATTTTTGGAAAATTATAAGCCTAGGAAAAAAAGCAAAATGATGCATCCTCTCACACTTTCACTAAGAATGTTGCTATGGTAATAAAAAATACTTACATTAAAATAAAACCTAACAATTTTTTTCAAATTTTCCCAAAATTTCTTTTCCTTTTGCAAAAACGTCATGGTTACATGGGTAAATCTAAACCACATGTTAGCCAACACAGTAAAAATAGATTATATTTCATTTATCTGTAACATATTTTCCCATCAACAAATGAAAAAGAAGGAACTGTTATACCATGTGTGAGATAATAGGATTACGAGGGATATATAAAACTCCACAGGCCGTCTGACAGCAAAGGCAAAACTCTTTCAAGTCACCTACAGAGGTAGTTCTGCTAGTTCTGTGTAGCCTCTGCAACTGTGATGAATTCAGGCAAATGGGGGAGGGGAAGGAGGATGTTAGAAAAAAGGTGTAACTGGGATAAGATTTGTGCTCAGTGTAACTATAAACTTCTGTAGACCTCCATAAGAAGATTCTGCAGCCACAAAAAAAATAATAACCTGTCTTTGTACCAAACACATTTGTTCTGGAATAATTTTATCCCTTGTATTCCATGGTGAATGTTAATATTACATCTCCATAAAGCACCTGGTTAAATGAGTTTTTTGTTTTGGCTAATATGGAGTTTAATTCAAAAGATGAAACACATACATGCCAGTACTGTAATATTACAGTTGTGAATTTAAAGATGAAAATACAGGAATTCTGAAGCCATAAGTCACACGATGCTTCCGTAACTTTGGTAATGGTTCAGACAGTCAGCTTGGTGTTGCCTTTGATTCTGACCCATGTTATTTGAACCTATATCTATCCTTAGGAGAGGTCAAAATGTAGAGTACTTGAAAGCAGGTTTCAGAAAGGCGACGTGCACAAATATGTTTGATACAGCATCATTTTTTACTCACAAATGCATGAAGGCAATGCTGAATAAATTCTGAAACTCTTAGAGACAGCCTGCATATGTTACGGATCTTACAAATAACACAGTTGAGATCACTGGGATTATTCATTTTCTTTTTCTTAATCCACCCTCCTGTGCTTCTGGGATAATAGGAATGGTTAGATCATTCACTTCACCTGCGACTAGGTTTCCTCAGTCCCAAACAGACACAAGCCTCCCTAAACAACTTCAGAGAGTCTCCTGGCTAATGAGATGAGCAGAGAGCTCCTTAAGCTGGCAAGAGAAAAAGTCAGAGGAAAAGGGCTCAGAAACCTGTCCCAGTCAAGCAAACCAACAGGCATAATACATTGCCTTACAATTTATCACCTGCGCCACAACCAGTATGTATTTATAATGCACCTGGAGATCCTGGGGATCTCTTATCACAGTAGAAGGTACTAAGTACGGCAGCCAAATGCTGTGTGATACCTGCAGATCTGTGGTGCTCTGATTCTTTGCAGAAGGATGTGTGAACTCCATCATACAAAATGGATAGGAAAAAAAGACTCTTTAAAATCCTATAGAATATACAAGTTTTTCTTGGTTGAAGTTCTCTGAGGAGGGAAGAGAAAAGAAGGAAAAATGGGGGAAGGAGGTGTTAAGCTTTGCTGTCCAGCTTTTCATAGCTCTTCCAGAGATTCCAGCACTGTCCTTTATGGTTCTCCATTATTTTTGTCTAGGAAGGTTTCAGAAGTACTGGCATTCATAACTAACATCCATGACTCCTTCTGAACTGCCTTACAGAGGTAATAAATGCGTGGAGGCTACCTCCTTCTGTAGCTGCTCAGCAGAGAATGTCACACGGATCTCAGCTCCCTAATAGAAGGGTCATAAACTGGATTCCTCAGCTGGCTGTAGCTGGAGAGACTGCTGCTGCCAGGAAAGCAGATTAGCTCACATCATTCAACAGTTATTTCAAATGCTGAGTGCTATGTTTCCTAGCATGGATGTGTCTTAAAATAAGCATGTGAAGAAAAGGAAATGCAAAACAATTATAGAAATAATGATAGGGGCCCATAAGAGTCAAATAAGAATAAAAAACTCTGAATAAATTGAAATAATGGGAGACAACTAACTCTTTAGAGTGTTTTATACTGTAGGAACAGTGTAAGTATTTAAAAGGATGGAAATATTTATGCTCACAATGAGGTAACAGCTTTTTTTAAGTAATGAAGTGGACAGAGACGAAGGTGTAAGATAAAACCTGAAGCACTGCACAATTGGAGACATCTGGAAGTTGTAGAATGAGTTACGATCTTGCTGTCTTCTATTTAGTGGGGCATTGCACCAAGCAGAGAATATCTTGGTTCCTATTGCTGTTCACCAGAACCGAGCCATCAACAGAATTACACCATGAAACTCACCTTGTGAAGTTGTGGGTGGTAAATTCTTCCAGATGATTCAGAGCAAAAGGAGGAAATGAATCCTATAAACATTTATATATATGAGTAACTGTTCTCCCAGGGTTGTCCCATTGATTTCAGCATGCCTATTATATAAGTGAACTGATGTGTACATAAATGTTTGCAGGGATTAACATTAAATGAAGATTAAAATTTTCTCATGGCTGCTTATAACTCCATACAGCTGATGCAACAGCCAGGAACTGCTGGGGTAAAGGAATATGCCAGCTACGCTGGTTTTCTGTGATTACTCTCACTTCATAGAAGGAACTACTGGAAGGAGGAGAGATGGACAGGAGCTGTAGAAGATATCCCTAGGCAGGGAAGTTTGATACAGATCTCACAGCTGTTTTCTGCTGGGATAACGCAGCTGCTGTAAGGCAGATATAGAAAGAATCTCAGATGCACAACCAGATATTTTAAATGATACCGTCTGGAACTTTTTTTTGCTTTCTGGGCTGATGAAAATAAATAACATCACTTTAAAACTTTTAATATAAACAAGTGTTCAAACTTGCAAGATGCTTTAAAACACAGAGAGTTGCACACAATGATGTGCTAAATTGTACTGTCAGGCACGCACAGAAAAGAGATGAATATGCTCTGGGTCTACAAACAAGGTTTCAGAGGATGGGCCTCAATTCTTCAGTGGAGCTTCTTTGAACATGAAAATATAATACTGAACACAAATACAGACAAGCACTGCAATGATCTTGGTCTTGTTTATAAATGTCCCATGGCTAGTCACTGAGTATGTCTATTATACAGTTGGGGAAAGGATTATAGTGTGATTTAGCAGGAGCCAAGCTAGCTTTAAGAAAGCTTACTCTGTTGTTGGTAGTCAAGTTCAAGTAGCGCTAAATTCAGTGCAGCTTGTTTTCACAGGCCCAAAGTCAGTTCTTGGGAAGACATAAGCTACTGTAGCCAGACTGTTACAATACATGCGTTGACTCTGAAACATTTTCAGTCTCTACGGTCAATCATTTCTATGTCCAGAGTCTAGGTACCTTTGAATACCACCCAGTGGTTTTAGCTATGCCCAGCTTTATAGGCACCAAGCCCAAAGACCAGCTTTACGTAGTAAAAGCATACCGCTTTAAGCAGAACTGAGGTTTACACTTCCCTTATTTGGGTCATGCCCTTTTAATAATGGCAGAGGCAGTGTTACATACAGTTGCTTTTTAGGACAGGAAGTACCAAACAAAAAATAATACCCAGTTGAAGTGACAAGACGATAATCCCAGGAATGCTTCTGACCTCATGCTACTCTTACTAACAAATACTCCTTTAATAGCGATGAGTTAATGATATCAAGCCCTCTGTGATCTAACATACAGCATGTGAGATGACAGTGTTCAGACAGAAATACTCTATCTATCTCCCTCAAGCTAGCTGGCTCCTATTATAGCATGGGTGTTAAACCATGCTGCTGAACAAGCTTTGGCAGCTATCATGCGAGCTTCTGAAGTGAATGAATCACAGTGGTAACGGATGATTGAACAGGGGTATATACAGCATGACTCTTTAATTTCTTTCAGAGGTTCACACTTCAAATCAATTGCAGCAAAGCTCAAATTATATGACACTGAAAACTGAGTTCCGTTTCTTTCAAAAAAAACCCCCAACTTGCTCCTCTGTGAAAGCAACAAAACTGTAGATGGAAGAATCTGCATATTACCAGGTATCTTGGTATTTTATTTTGACTCTGGAGTAGCTCATTGCAATATCTACATAAGAAAGAAATGGTGTCAGATTGTCTTCTAGATATTAAATGCAGGTATGGTTCATGTTTTCCTCTTCATCACATTGCAAAAGAGCATTTCTAATCTGTGACCAAGAAAAAATGAAAATTCTATCTTCAGCACTTTTAACTAGATCTAGACTAACTATACCTAACAGGCTGCTTTCCAGTGTCTACTGCTGAAAGGGGGGTTATGTCTAATTAACTTTGCTTTTACTTTTAAACAGCTTTTAGTGGAATTAAAAGAAATAATTTATTGGAAGAAAAAACCTAAATCTACAAATCTGTTTTTGTCAAGAATTTAATTTTTGCATGTAGTTCACAGTGAAGAACCATCTGATTACTATGTTTCTTTAACTGTGTTAAAAAAAAGACCAAGTTGTGCCTTATACTGCATAACATTCACAACGTGAAATAAAAGTTTGGCAGTTTGGCCTTGTGACAGTTACTGGGAGAAAATTTTTGAAAGATATTCTTATAACATATTTAATTACCTACACAAACCCAATCTTTCTTCATTAGAATTTTTTGTATATAGAAAAGAGCTGTAGAATTCACAAATGGCAAAAGCACAGCTGCATGTACGATCCTGCCTGATACTTGTGATGAAATGAGGAGAAAGGAATAACAGAATCTACGCCCCAGGAACAGATAGAAATTTAAAGGGTAGTTGCAGTAGACATTTAAAAAAGCTATTTGAAAGACCTATTTTTGTTACTAGGATGCTATTGCCATATCTTAAATATTTATTGCAAGTTCTAGGACTGCTGGTGTAATAAAAGGCACAATGCTGGAATAAAAAACAATTCCTAAGCAATCACAGTAGCTGCTAAAAGTATAAACCCAAATGGTTGCTGAAAAAAAGAAGAAAATTCATCCTAAAACTTCAGAAAACAGAAGATAAACTGAAATAAGTTTGTCTACTTTGACAGTTGCATGTTTGTTTGTTTTTAAACCTAGAATTTTGGGGTCACAATTTTGTCACATCAGACAATAAAATCCATTAATATTACTAAAATTTTAACTCAATTTTCTGACAGATTAAGACATCATTTATCGTAATGTCTGTTTTAATTTTGTGCCTTCTTCTGTTCCAGTAGTGGAACCAGAGTGAACAATTTCATTTATTAATTTTCATGCACCTGTGCAATGCTGATAATGTTTAGACTCACAAACTGGCAGCCAGGGAGTCTTTGAAATAAAAAGACATCCCTTAAAAGAAGACAAAAATAATTAAAATAATTTTGTGTGTATCAATTTTTGTAAGACCTCTGTAACTTCTTTAAATTTCGTCTCTGCTATATATTATCTCTATATGGGCTCTGACAGTTTTATGTCATCTGCTGTTTCCTGTATTATCAGCTCCATATATTCCTGCATCTCTTTTCCTTTCCTTCCAAGTTCTCCATAGGCCATTCATAAGCATCTCCTCTTACAATTTTCTCCTTGATGCCAGGAGCTATGTTGCATGCTATCGCCTCTTGCAGACAAAGTGTCATTGTATTAAACTTACAGCCTTGCTTTGCTCGGCCAGTTATCTGTAGTTTTAGCATATTCTCTATGGTATACCACAAGAATGTGACGCAACCCAATATGTTGGGTTGCCCTAAAGGGAAAGGGGAAGAGGCATGCAGGGAAGATTATTCTGGACTTCCTTGTTTGAGAGGCTGCAGTGAACCCCAATTTACTTCAGTAAATCGTCTTAATATTTACAGAAAGTAGTGGCAGGGGGCAGTCCCCACTTTCACCTTTGCCAAGGGCCCCTGGGATGTCTGCACATCCATACCATCATGCCATGACATCTGTGGCAAAAGGCAATATCAGATATTTTTTTTCCCAGTTAATGAAAACTTCGTGCTTCTAACATACCACTACACTGATTGTTTTGATTGAAGAAGCAAAGCGGCTGAAAAATTTTGCCATGATTGCTAAACATAAAGACTTCTCTGCCCTGCAACTAGCTGAAGAGGTGGTGTCAGGTGATGAACCATAACGTATCTGAGAAGAATTCCAGAAGCCACTGCTATGCAATTATTTCATCAATGACATTGAGCCTTTGTTATTTGCAGTCATACTAAAAATGTGCATACTGTGAAGCTTTGCTTTAGATTTAGAGAATTTATGTTTTTATGGAGATGACAAGTAATTTATTAGGTTAGCACTTCAGAATTTCTAATGTTGACTTTCTTCACCTATAGTTTCTAGGTTTTGTTCACCATGACAGATTAGTAGGAATGTATTATGTGTATCTGCCTTTAGAACTGCTTTTTGGTTTGGGGCAGAAGTATTTGGCAAAAAATCATCAACATGCTAAATACTGCTTTTTTCAATTATATGAAGTAATCTTAAATAATAACTCTGCACAGAAATGCTGAATGTCTTGATGTTTAGATGTTATGACCATCAGGGGCATGATGATCCAGGTATTTTTCTTGACCTATAGAAAACAGGGAGCTGGCTTCCTGCATAATGTTATTTCATCTGGTCGTACATTTTAATGCATGTATTTATTAAGATGATAAATGTATAGTTGAAGTATCTTCTGCATTTCAGCTTTAAAAAAATTCTCTTATTTCAAAGGGCCTGTTAAAATAAATTTGTAGAAACTTTGTTTCTTGAACTTGGACAGATACATGGACAACTTTGTATCATGAACGGTGACTTTACAACTGAACTTTTCTATCAGGCTAGAAATCCGTGTAAATCTCTTGTAATTTAATGAAGGAACTGGGCATAAAGCAGAATCTAGCATTGATTCCAGTCCAAGTTCAAATTTCACTCTTCAGAAGTAACATGTAGTGTTTGTATACACATTACTGATACCAGGGTTTGCTGCTGTCCTTCCAGTTCTATAAAACAGAAGATGAGGTTCTCTCTCACCAACTCTAACAATTAACTAACTCATGGCACTTTTCTGCCTTTGAAGGGCGTTAACGTCGGTATTCCAGCCAAGCTATAGTTCAGGAAATTACATTTTTCCTCCCTGAATTTCCAAATGGATAACGTGGCTCCAGTTCTCTGTTCAAGGCCGATAACCAGTGCTGCTGGAGGCTTTAGAAAGACCAGATTTATAAAATTAAACAAGTTACTCCATAAGCAGCACAATAAATGATGCCTGCTTTTTTTTTTTTATTTCTCCTGCAAAGCTCTGAGTGCCCCTAACCATTCTTCCACGCACCCCCTCTTCCTCGAGGGCCTTTGGTGCCCTCGAACGACTCGCAGAAGGCCGCGGTACCTCCAGCCTCAGCGTGCCTTGGCCCTCATGCAAGCAGGCTGCGGGGAGCTGCTACCTGCTGAGGGAAACCATCTTCCTCTCAGAACTTAGATCTTTCTTCTATCCTTGCCTGCTAAAGTTGGTGAAACTTGCAGTTTCCGAGACCCCCCGGCGCCCGTATGCGAATGGCAGCCGCTAACGGCCAACAGCCCTGTCACGGGTGGGGAGGGAGCCAGGCGCCAGCTGGCGGGGTGGCAGCTCCCGCCGCGCCTCCCTCACCGCCTGGCGCCGGAATAAACGCGGCCCCTCCCGGAGAACGGCGGGGAAATACCTCCCCTGCATCCCCGGAGGGAAACGCCGCCGCTTCGCAGCGCGCCCCGTCCCCACCGCCTGGCCGAGGGGCGGGTGTCCCCCTCACGGCGGGGGCAGCGGGCGGGCGGGGAGGGGAGCCCACGCCTCGAGCCGCTCCCCGCCCGGCCGCGGCGGAGCGAGCGCCTCTGGCTCGGCCGGTCCCTCCTCGCGCGCCGTAGCGATGCTCCCGGCTTCTCTGCCCGCGGAGGCTGTTTTCAAGATGGCGGCCGCGCGGGCGGCTCTGCGCGGCCGGGTTCCTGCAGCTGGGTAGAGCACACACCCCCCCCCCCATCCCCCTTCCCCTCTCCTCCCTCTCCTCGCTGCACCCCCGGCGCCGCAGCGGGCCAGGCCGGGCCGCGCACCGCGATCCGCCGCCATGCCGGCCTCAGTGCATGCATGAGAAACGCCGCCGCGCTGGTCTCTGCCGCCGCCGCCATGGAGGAGCCGCCGCCGCCGCCGCCGGGGAGGTCAGTACCCAGCGCTGCCAAATAGGGAGCTGTGTCCAGGGAGCGGGGCAGGCCGCCTGCTGCCAGAGCGTGGTGTGGGGGGCCGGGGCCGCCGCGTCCGCGGTTGTGAGTGCCAGCCGCCCCTTCTGCACTGCGGGGGCACGGCCGCGGGAGCGGTGGGCGGCTGGGGCTGCGTTTTTAACCTTCCCACCCCCCGGTCCCTGCGCGATGCAAAAGCTCCGGCTGCTGCTGCTGCTGCTTCAGCGCTTCTATAAAGCGCCCACCGAGTGAGAAAGTGCTTCGATAAGAAATCTCTAGTGGCTGCGGTGGGTAAGGCAATGTTTTGTGGGCACTCTGCAATTAAAAACAAACCGTTTCCTCCCCCCCACCCTCGTTGAGCAGCAGGAGCAAACGGGTGTTTCTGGGGCACTCGCAAGGCCAGCTCTCGGGGAAAACTTTTATCGGCAGTTAGGGCTGGAGCCGGTGGCTCGGGAGGGTGCAGGGGAGGGGGAGCAGCTGTTGGAGCCCCCCTGGAGGCTGACAAAGTGTGACCTGTGCTCGTTGACTTGTGAACGGCGGTGCTAAAAACGCTGCCTTCTGGAAGGGTGTCTGGTGTTTATAGCAGCCGTGATTAAAACCAGGTAGGTAGGTTCTCTCTGGCGCGCCGATAAAACTGCAGGATCTTGGAGCATCGCTCCTGGCAACGTTGCAGTCGGTATTTGTCAGAAGATACAGTTTAAAAAAAAAAAAGCCCAACAACTTCCACAGACGGCTAGCGTTATGATGCCTCAAGCTTTTTGCAACTGCTGTTACCTCCTGAATGTGCTGACCTGCAGATTGTTTTTTTGCAAGTCTCCCTCTGTGCCCTGCTGAGAGATGGGGATGCAAATTACTTCATGGTCTAGTGTTTCCAGCCGGCTATAGAAGTGTTGCATAAGTCCAAGTTATTAATTCCTTGGCAATTATTTCTCCTTTTAAAATAACATCCTGTTGATGCACTTCACTTCTCACTAGGAGGCATTCAGGAAACGTTTTTTAAAACACTTGTGTGATCAATTAGTACTGTAAGGCAGTAGTCAAGCATGTTGTATTCCAGGTGTGCTCTGCAAAAAAGCTATGTGTTGTCACGTTCCTGAGATCATTCTTGGATATTGCAAGCTACTGTTTCGTACTGATGTAATAAAAGGGAAGTGGTGATGCACTCCAGTTTGGATCGAGGCTATGGTGTTGAACAATATCTGGTTTGAGTTTTCATTAATGTATTTTAATGATTTGTTTTTCTTACGTCATGAGAATGCCCAAACCAGAAGGTATATAACAGTTAATTAGATTTAACAGAAATATTAGGAAATACAAATGCCAGTAGGGCAACTGAATTTGTAAGCTTCCAAGTTCCTTTTTACAGTATCTTCAAAGAATAATAGTGCATGTTAAGCAGAAAATGATTTAAAATTAAGCTGGTACAACAGCATGACCCTAGACCTGGGCTGCCTTCATGTAGAAGAGTAATCTGCAGTGCCTGAATGGAAAACACCCAGGCATTTCCTGTCTAGGGCCATTTCTGACCTCTGCTGGATTCTGCTTATTAAAAGACAGTTTACGTGAGTCGGATGTGGGTGTGGATAGTGTGGTGGCAACTTTACCCAGCAAATGAAAATTGAATTAGTTATTTCGGAGTGAGCTGGTGGGTGGGAAGGAGGTGTCTCAAAACAATTAGGTAGCCTTAATTTGTGTAGGGTAATGCGTGTACTCCACTGTGATTCACTTCTGTATGTACTTTGTGTATCAACTTCACATCTGCTTTAGAAGAGAACTGTTTCTCTGGCTTTATGTAGTACTGCTTTTTCTTAAAAGTAATACAAGAGTAAAGTGAAGCTTTTTCAACATGATTAAAGTTGATGTAAACTTTGGAGTTATTAGGTGTTCAGTCTTATGGCTGTGAGGTTGGAATCTTGTTGAAATCAGTGGGACTGTGTGCAGGCTTGGGAATTTGAAATCCATTTGGTGGCAGATAGCTTTTAATCCTGTTTGTAGAGTAAGAATGTGTTCTTGTGATAAAGAATTCTGGCTAGCACTGAAGGGTCTGGTATAATGCATTCTTTTTAAGTTAAATTTAATTCTGTTGGAGAAGTACTTGGTCATTCTCATTAGCAATACACCTACATTTGTTTAAAAGAGAAAGTTTATTGATTCATTGTTGTGAGATTGCCTTCTGTGTTGGAAAACTGTGTAAGGATTCTGTGTCTTGTCAGAATATAAATGCAATGGTACATTCTGTAAATCTAAGGCAAGCACACAATATGTTCATGGCTTTTTTTTTTTTAATTATATAGTCCTTAGTCCAAAGCATTTGATTGAGAATCCCTCTCCAAAAGCAAACTGTTTTTCCCAGGTCTTCCTTTCTTTCTTGAAACATAGACTTTGGGGTGGGGAGAGAGGGGAGGCAGCTCTAAACTGAAAAACGCTCAGGGAACTTATGAGCACATGTCAATTGTGAGATAGGATTGCACTTGGACATTGGACAGCCTGCAGTGGTTATGGGTAAATGAAAAGATATGACTAAAAGGTTTTGGAAAGAATTCACATTTAACTATCAATCCTTGTAACAAAGCAAACAAAGTTTTCAAGATAGATGTTTCCACTTAGATAATTCAGAACGCTAATTAAAACAGGTACATGTTTGGTGCTTCTTGGTTATGGCCTATAGGCTTTAAATTTTCTGAGCCCAATTTTAGGCTTTCCCAAGAATTTTCTGGCACGAAATCCACTATAGAGAAAAATGAGGCCTTAAGCATTTCCTTTGTTGGGATGCCAATTTTGGTGGCACTGCAAAGGCATGAAGAGCCGTAGGGCTACTCTAACTTGTGCCTTGATTGTTCGTAGCCCTCTTCTCCTGGCATATATCCAGTGCAGGGGGTGAAGGAAGGGGCAAGGCTGTGAATAAAGCAGGACAGAATTGTGAATTCCTCCACACTGGGGAATTTTTCAGTGGTCTGTCTGTCAGATTTGTTTGCTCTATGATGACAATGAATTGGGCTGTCAGTCTGCAGCATCTGTTATTTAGGCAACACCTGAGGTCATGTCGTGAATTGTGCTCAACCTATTTTTCTGTTTGCCAAACTATCTATATGACTGATAGTGTATCAGCAGTGAAAGAGTTTAAAACTGTTTTATCAACTTAGGATCATAGCTTTGCTGGGAAAAAATGGTTTAAGTGTATAGAGTTTTACAATCCTTTTTTTGGGGGGGTGGGGTGGGGTTCATGCATTTAAATGAGGTAAGATGTAATCTCTATTCTTCATGTATTGCATTTTCTTGTTTACATGTGCAAGATTGGGATGAATGACTGATTACTCCACCTACGCGCAAACACCCATGAAGTGCTAGTTGAGATGTCTTTGGCATTTGTAGCAGCAAGGATTAGTCTGCGTTGTGTGGCTGCCTGAGTTGTTTTTATGTCTGTTAATTAGTGCTGTCTGTGTCAAGGTTGGTTTTACTATTATGTAAGCTAGTGATATTGGCCCTTGTGGAATGCAAACTGTGCTGTGATGAAAAACAGATGTACTGAATTTAAAGGAAAGGATAAGGGATATGCAGTAATTTTTATTTTAGGGAGCAAATTGGGATTTTTAAAGGCTTATAAAGATTCGGCTTCCATGACAACCATGCTTCTTCAATTATATACAAACTATTCTTTTAAACTGGATTTAAAATAGATTTAGAAGACAATTTTTTTATACTACTCACTGCTAGTCAAGTAGTACGTTGACTTCTCAGCACAGGAAGATACAGTTATCTTGGTTCTTATTTCTTCAGCTGTGTGGTTGCATTTGCTGTTGTATATGCCATTTATGTTTGCAGGGCTATTACTTTCATTAAGTTTTCTTCTGCTCTCAGGTGTTAACTGCATTGATGCATTGTTTATCCTGTAATCTATTAACTAAATAATTTTTTAATTTTTAAAAATAACTTAGAAGCTTATTAATTTAAAGAACTGATAATTGTCCCATGCTCATCCTTGGCCAACTGCAAACATAAAGCCAAACCAGAACGTTTGCTCGTAACTCCTGAGTTTGAGTGTTACTGAGTTGTTAAATGTGCACTCATGGCCAGTCCAAGAACCCTGTATGTAAAAACACATCAGCTTGCCATGAACCCTGATCAGGTTTATTCTGTATCTAGACAAGTTGGGAAATAACTTTATTGCCCTGATGAATGTCTCCTGCTGTCATGAGGTAGAAGGAGGAAATTCATTCTGTTCCTTCCATGTCCTGCTAACATTTAATGGTATTGACTGTCTTATGTTGCTTTCTAATGTGGTATACATGTATGATTTATTCTGACCTTGGCTTATGTGTGCTGCTGGTTTACTTGCTGATGGCTTCTCTGAGAGCAGTATTTGTAAAAGTTTTTATCATTTTAGCTATGAAACATCCATCCAGTAAGTGGTAACAAGACCACAGTTACTTGTGCCTCTGTTACTTCTCGGTTGCGCCATAGAACTCTCTGTGGGCATGTCCATTGCGCATTTGGGATGCTCCAAATAGTTCACAGAGTACTGCAGCTCCATTGCATGGCCTGGGTTTTCCAAAGGTTGTGGATTAGTAGTCCAGCATCCAGTGCTTAGGTACCACCTTCCACTAAAAACATATTTAACTTTTAATGCTTTACCTTCAGGGTTCCTGTAGACGCTGACTTCATCTAAAAGATTAACTGAAACATTGGGATCAAAACTAGTTGTCAGCTTTTTCTTGTCTAGGAATGGAACTTTCTGCCAGAAGAGTAAAGTCTGTGCATGGGAGAGGGGGGGAAGAATGGCCTGTTATCTTTTATCCTAGGTGTGTGTCTTTCCCAGTTTATCGCTGTTGTATATGATATACTTATAGCTGAGCCTAGCAGCCTAACGCTTTCTCTCATAGTATCTCTTTTCCCAGTAGTATGTAACTTTTCCTGATGTGGTTTAAATTTTCCTGAAAATCCATCGAGATTTGATAGTATAGAGTTTTCATAAGTAGTTCTTAATTAAATATACTTTATTTTTTAGGTGTGTAGCTTGAGTAGCTTGAGACCTTGGGATCTGGTTTGTGCATGTGCCAAGAATTTAACTGCAGCGCTTATCCTTTGGATTTATACTGTGCTTTGTAATGCTCAACCATCTTTACCTTAGTGATGAAAATGTATTTCAGGGCTTCTCATATTGAAAAAAAAGAAAAGATAAAGTGCTGTTCCCGGAAATTGCAGTTTAAAAAAAAATATTTTTTTTCCCAAAGATGGGTTAGGATATACTTGAGGTTGAAAAAGTAGCGCTAAGGATGAAGCATGGTGACTGAAACCAATTAATACTTTGGCATTAGTTGTTCTGAGGCATTGAAGAGAAGAGAGCTGGATACTGGCTGGGCTGGGTGAAGCTCTCTTAACTCCTACCGTTCTAACCTTTGATCCATTTGGAGCCTCACCTGGTAGGCTTAAATGTGGATACGTGACAAACCCATCAACATTTTCACACTTTTTTACACAGTCTGTTGTTCTTTCTTACTGAAATAACATATGGTACAGTTTTAATCAAATAATCTATTTGTGAATGGAGAAAAAAAAGCTCAGAGATGAAAGTGCATGCATATTCTCTAAATGCTGTTATGTCATAATCCAAACTTGCATGAAAACTTATAATAATCCAAGATGGAAAAATTAGTTAACCTTTCTCTGCTTCCAAATTTACTAGTAAAAAAAGAACAGGAAGTTCTGATTATTATTTTTTTCTGAGATGAGAACATGAAGAACTGCCAAAACTGTTATAAGAGCTCTATTTTATTTATTTTTGTACTTATTTCTAGTTGGTGTAACTTGCAGAAGAAAAATTACTTCCTTGGATCATTTAAATAGGTCTCAATAGCTCTTATATCTGCTTGCAATAAAAATATATGATTAATACTAATTTGCATTTTGCTTAATTTATTTTTAGCTCATTGTTTGATGATTTCTTTTTGAAGTTTAACATATTTTTATAGTAAGTTGTAAGGTGCTTCAACACTTTCTGATGTTTCAATAGCCTTTGTTACATTTTTCTGTGACTCTGTCTTTCTGTCCTAAATATAATAATCGAGCACTTAGAAGCTTCTGCCCAAGAATATAGGAGAATGTGGGGGAAAGCGTCAAAGTATTAGTAATTTACAAAACTGTTGTAGTTTCCAGATCTTGAGAAGCAGAAGATTTTGTTTGAATTTCTCTTAAAAGAAATACTGCTAGTCAATACAGTAGGGCTGTAAGGAACTTTGTAATGGGGGGAACTGGCTACAGTCAGTCATGTGCTTGAAGTGTACTATAGAAATGAAGTGTGTTCACACTTGCTGGGTCCTTCTGTTGTAACTGAACAGCTTAATTAAGAGTTACCAAGGGTGAAAAGATGTCATTGGGAATCAATTAAAGATTAACTGTTTAGCTCTAAGCTTTACATTAGTCTTTTCCCCAATAATGACTTTTTTTTCCTTGTAGATTTCTGCAGAAATAGTGGTTGTTCTGTCACAGTGAAGTCTTGCTCCAAACCACTGCCGATCATGCAGCAGAAATACTTGCTTTGTACTTCTCTCAGGCCTTAGCTGATCTGGGATTTATTGTACTTGGTGCTTAACTGTTAGCAGGGCTGTTGTAGCGTAAACCCATAATTTGCAAGAAGGTGGCAAGATGTATGTCAGGGCTTCATAGCAGCATTGGGTGTTTGCATTTGTGCAGCCATGCTACAGGTTAGTCTTCAAAGATAAAAAAGGCATAAATAGGGAGCAAAGCATGGCTATTACAGGGCTACTATTACATTCTGACTATTTACTAATGAAGTTGTAGTGTTTCTGTAATTATTTCTATGTTGATGACCCCTTGTTCATAGGTTAATTTATAAATAAGATACTGGAATTATGTAATTCAGTCAGTTCTTGGTAGTGATACAGGTACTACCTTAAGCATCTTCCTGCCTAAGTATTTTGCTTTTATCATTGCTGCAAGTAAAAAAATTACATTAGTTTTGCAGCTGACCTAGACTAGAAATTACTATTTTCATCTTCTAACGTCCTTCTCTTCCCCCCCTCAACGAGGAATATCTGTCATATGAAACTTGCTAGCATAACATTAAGTACATTTGGTTGCCTAATTAAAATTAAAGTGGTTGAAGTTGGAAAAATCCTGCTAACAAAGACATTCCAGCTAAGCTGGATTGTTTGGCAGCACCAGTGAAGGACCAGGGTTGGTACTTGCAGTTACGCTTGTGCATCTTGGGCACTAGTGACTTCTGGCAAAGTGTTAGTGGAAAGCAGAAAGGACAGTCATCATGGCATCACATCTTATAAATTGCTTCAGCTGCAGCCAGAAGAGAGCGACTGAGGTCACAGTTTTACATTACACTCAACACGTTAGAACAGCAGGTTGCTTTCTTCCCCTGGTCTTTCCCCAAGAAGCAGCCAACCTCCTCCACTGCATTCTTTATAGATCTAGTAGTCATGTGTTTGTGGAGTTTTCACTTCAGCTTATTATCTGATGGGTAACTGATGCACCAAAAAATTAATGGGGTTTTTCCCCCATCAAATTGGTGACTGAGTTCACACGATTGTTGGCTTCTGTGCAGAGGGGCCAGGGATGCACAACCTGCGAGACAAAAGGCACACTGTAGCATGTTACCCTTCTTGTGTCAGCTTACTGTGACTATAGTCTTGGTAGTTTCTGAGGCTCTTTACTTCATCGCTGTAGAAAATTGTGTGAATAAGCTTCATTACATTTCATACTCAATTTAGAAAGTTTTTTAATATTTCTTCATGGTTTTTGTGCTCTTACAAGCTTCTCTGCTGTAAGCTGTTCTAATGAAAACAGATTCTGTAGAATTTGCATCTACAGACTTGCTGAAAGAGAAAAGCGCTTTTTTTCAGTTAGCGGCAGCAGTAAATGATAAAACTACTACCTCTGTTATAAATAAATTCTACCATCCTCTGCCCAAGTGCTACCTTTTTTTCCCCAGCACACTGGTTGTTCATTCCTAGACTATAGAGACAATTGATAATATATCTTGCCTTTCCCTGATTCCTCTGGGAGGAACAGCTGAATTTGAATATGAATATGTCTTAAAACTGAAGTTGTTATACTGGTACTATTTCTTCTTTAAAATGTTATTTTGAAATACTTAGTGAATACAGAAAAGCCCTAGTTTTCTGCTTTAGGATGTTGTTTTAAGACAACAACATGATAAAATATTTTTTCGTTTCCTCAGATTACTTCCAGGCATTATCTTTAGCATCTCCATTTCCTTCAAACTTACTTGTAATTTTAAGATAAGTTTCAAGGTTGTTTTTTTTTCCCATTCATTTTAGCCTTGACATTGGTGTGCCTTACATAATATCTGCTTTTATGGTTAGACAGATTGATGAAAGTTTGAATGTGACCCTCATAAATATTAGCTTTCAGAAGAGATGGGAAGTGGATGCATTTGATTAGGTAGGATTAGCCACCTCTTGTAGAAAGGAAGAATAATGCAGATATAAGGGTGATCATAGGGTTATACTAATGGAGTTAGAGAAGTGTGCTTGAAAAACAGGTCCTGAGAAATGAAAGGAATTAGCAGTCTTGATTTTTACTTACCAACTGCAGGAAGAATTATGAGTGCTTTAGAGAACAATGTTTTTATTTTGTGCTTCCTCTCTGCCTTTTTCTTTTTTTTTTTTAAATACAGCCTTCATGCCAGAAGAGATGATACTCTGAAGCTCCCGTTTTGCACTATGAGATTGCTGTTAGGTGTTTTTCTGCCAGGGTTTATTGTCAAGTTAAGTTATCCAGATGCCTCTTTTCTAGAGTAAAGTAATGTCTCCAAGATCCTTGTGAGCTGGAAACTTGGAACACCAAAGCTTTTGTTGCTGCTCTCCCCCAGCTCAAAGTTGCTTTCAGGGCTTTTTGTTCTACTGGTGGGATGTGGCATGGGTCTGTGTGCTCTTCTTTTCTCTAAAATTTGGGAAGGCAGCAGGTAACAGATACTCCTTCCAGTTTCTTACCCGAAACCATGGGTATTCATTTGCCAAACAATGATTTCCAAGAGGGGTAAAGTTTTTTTTTTTTCTCAGGAGGAAGCCGATCCAGGCCTTAATAGAGACGCAGTGCTTTTTACAATTCTAATTGCATTCACCCTTCATAATTTGAAAGCTTTTCTGTTTTTATAAGATTTTTACACTAGAAGAACTTTTAAGAAGGAGTGTATCTGTAATTTATCTTTGTGGTGGTGATTCTCATTCAAAAAAACCTCTAAAATTTGGTGCTTTCCTATAGCTTACCCAACTTATCTTAAGGATAGCAAATTAAAAAGCCAGACATGTCCTTAGTTTCAAGTCAAATTTAATTATATTGTTAAAAATCTTATCAAGTATATTACCAAGTTTGTAACACTAAGTCCTATTAATATGTTGGTAGCAATCAGAAGTTGTTGGTGATTAAGATTTAAGACTGACTGCTCGGAAATGCTGAGCTCAGGCACTTGAGATTCAAATGTGAATGCAAGGTCAAGTATCTCCCTTACTGTATGTCAGTATTAGGTTTTAATGTGAACAATATTTTTTTACTGTCTCTGCAGGTATAGTCACAATAGGAATACATGACACATACACCATGTAAATGTCCGTGCTAGTCACAGAATTTTCGTATCTAGTTAACCAGGCTATTTCCCCCTCACCCCATAACACTGTGCCAAATTTACACAGGATGTATTTAGCAAAATATACAGTTTTATTTGTACAAACTGTGAGCAAATTCCTGCTGCTCTGTAATAAAAAAATAAAATAATAAAAAAACCCCAAGATTTGTTTCTTGATTTTTACTGAAGGCTTCCTCGGAATTGCACTTACAGTCCTTCTTACTTCAAGTTTTTTTGTTTCTTTTGCTGCCCTTACAGCAGTTTGTAATAACTGCTTTGAATGCAATAGCTGCAAGCACGCACTTTTAGTATTCAAAAATGTAGCAGATCTTTAAGAGAAGACTGTATGCAAAATTGGATTTATAGTCCTTTCTGCTTTCAGTTCAGGAAGTTTTCAGAACCAAGTCCATTCATTTAAGCTTATAGCTTCCCTCAGAACAGGAAATCTTTAAAAGGTGATTAAAAAATAGGAGTGTGTGATGCTTCCATAATGCTGGAACGTAATACAAGTTTACACCAGATAGCAGTCCTGTACTTTAGCAGAATTTGAGTTCATTTCATCTTAACTTGGTTTCCTGATTAGGTTGTCTAATCCTCAGTCTTAGCTTCCCAAAGAGCTACAGGTTGATTAATGAAGTTCCTTCCTTGTGCTGTTGGTCCAAGAGTACTGTCATGTTCTCTTGTGCTGTGCAGATAAATCGAAACCCAGTGCTGCCCCACAGAAGAGAGGTTAGAGCTGCTGATTCCAGAGTTGTGTTGTGTGTGGTGTTTAGCAGCTCTAACTGGATACCATTTTGTTTTTCAGTTTGAACAGATGCAGAGATGGTTACCTAAAAATCCCGTTTGCTCTTTGCATTGCCAGCAGCTGCCGGATGATGACAATTTGCAATTATGTTCTTGTCAGAATATTGTTTATCTTTGAAATAGAATGGTTGCAATTACATTTAGGGAGAGCTACCCTGGCTTTAAAAAGATTTGATTGGCAATGTGTAGCGCGTATATTTTCTGCTGCCTTAGCCTGTTCTTAGTAATGCACGTTGTCGATTAGTTGATGAAGCGTTGTCTTCCTACATACTTAAATTATCAAGCTGAATCCCTGTGAAGGAACTTATGTTTGAAAAATAGACACTTGCCTTTTAAACAAAGACACCGAGTGTCAAGAACAAGTACTTGGTAGTTCGGTGGTGGACCTTGTACAGATCTTGCAGTTCTCTATATGGAAATGGCAGGGTGCCATGGGAAGTGTTGAGAAAGACCCTAGCTGAAGTGTGCATGGTGTAATGCCTTTGATACTGCAGGAAGCTGTTTACGGCAGCAGCCTGTGGAGCGCCCAGCTTCATAACTGTAGTGGTGGGTGATTACCCTGGCTACTGCGTTGTAATTGCCTAACTCAGATTTATTGCTATGTGCTTGTAGTCCAATCACATGACCTCTACTGTTCTGATTCCCAGCAAGCTTTTAAGCCGTGTGTGGGATGATAAGCAGTGGCCGAACCCGAGTTAATTATCTAAGTGCCTAATAAGTTCAAACTTCTGCTTATGGGGATCAAGGGTAGCTGTTATAAAGGGAAGATTAAAAAAAATGTTTTCCCCATATAGCTGTCACAGTTTTTAGCATGACCTCTTATTATTGGTTGTTACAAACTTTTAAAGTTTGAGTAATGCTTCAGTAAAGCGCAAAAAGTTTATACTGGTTAAAAATCATACTCTTCAGTGTGACTTTAGCCTACTTAATTTTAACATGTCCCTATGTGATCTTCAGTGGTCTTTTCATGTGTTCATTTATTTTTAATGATAAATGACTGTATTTTTTGAAAGGCTCATGGCCTTCATCAAGAGCAACAGTTACCAGACTTCTTGCTCCCTGTCCTGTTGCTTCAGATTTCACACGCCAGTTCTCCCCCTCCTATTTTTGTTTCCAGGCCTTCAAAAATCTAGAAGATGTATCTCAGTTTTCATGACTGAGATTGTAGAAATATTGCCGACACTTAGACTCAGTTAAAAAAACCCAAAACAACAAAAATAAATAATCCTGTTGTCAGCTACGTATGCAAATTGAAGAAATTTTGTATTCTGTTTATTCAGATTCTGGTTGAAGTGCACCTTGGTGTAACACACAGTAGTTGTTGGAAACATTCTTGGTTATTATTTTTTTGTTGCATTTCAGAGCTGTCAAGATGTTTTGTTTGAGTTGGGTTGGTTTTTTTTTTGCCATAGTGCTCTTGCAACTCTCCCAGTATTCCTGATTTATGCATCCTGGCTACAGTCTCTTCTATATTCCTAGGGTAAAATTGATAAGAAGCATTTTGTTCATTAAAACTGGGGATGAGACCAGCCTGTAAACAGACTAATTTGAAAACTATGTGCTTCCAATTTTTCTCGTAAGCATTGGGTTTAAACTGTCCTTGGCAAATAGTAACTTCAGTCGTCACACTTTTAGCTTTCACTTTTTGGGTATATGCCTGATGAAGATTAGGATGGTTTTCACTGGCTGTGAGGGAGAAAACCTGCAGTTCTTGGTAGCAAACAAGAAATCAGCTTTGATTAATGTTTCCTAACTCTGCTTACAGCAGTATTTAGGAACCAACAGTTCTGTGTAATAACCAATACTATAATCTGATTTAGGTTTGCTAGCAGTGCATTTTATAGGTTTGCAGATTTAATTAGTCTTTGGTTAGTTCATAAAAGTAAATGGCACACAAACCTTACAAATGCTATGTCAGTAATCTGTTAAAATTATAACTGGTTTTAATAGCAGAGGTTTTCTGCTGATGATCATGTGTGTCTGGTGTCATCTGGATGAGAAAAATTGATACCAGCATGACTAAGCTGATGTAGTTGCTTTAGTTCAGACCCTATGTATCTAGTGCATTGTTGTACAATAAGGCTTTCACTGATGAAACTGAGTCTTTGTGTTCACTGGCATTGATTTGAGCTCTGAGTTGAGATACAGCCTTTGCACACAAACCCTAAACTGAGCATGCTGAATTTTTAAGCTTGAGTTGCAAGCTGTGCCGCCTTCTCTCTAAGCAGACCAGCCTGCTCCAGTTAGATCATCTCGTCAGCTGCTAACAAGTGGTTCTGTAGAGCATGATTGCTGTTTTGTGATGTGACTTCTAGTGCTGCATGTTTTGTGATAAATCTGCTATGTTTTTTAACAAATTAAAGAATAGCTTACTAAGTTACCCAGGATCCGCCCCCCCCCCCCCCCCAATGTTAAGTAACTCATGCTGGATCCCACTGTATAGGTATGTATGTTATTCGTGTGTGAGATTGGAGGGTGTTTTGAGTATTTTTGGACTTCGTGCTCTCTGATTGGACTAGCAAGAAACAAATAAGGTAGTGACTGTTGAGGAAAGAACCAGCAGCCTTGTGAAGAGGTTTGATTGTTAGACTCTTAGCAGAGGTTACTCACTTAAAACCAAAAGAAAAACAGTATTTTCACTGGTCTTTTATAACAAGGTAACTTGTCTGAGTTTAAGACTGCCTTGGAACTGAGACCTAATGTGTGTGCTGCAGGATCCGCTCTGCCAGGCCCTGCAAGAGCATCAGCACCCCACCCTGCGCCTTGCCAGGCCAGTGAGATCACTGAAAAAATAAATAGTTCTGTAAGCACTGGAACTAATGACTTCTTGTTTCATGTGGTTTAGTCTCTTGTGGTTGATTTGTCTTTGGCAAAATCAGAAGGGTGTGCTCTGCCTGAAGTTTTTTTCTGCAGTAGGGATGTTTGCAGGAGTTCTCAGAAGTAAAATTTTTCTGTTGTCCAAGAAGATATAAACTTGTGTTCTGCTTTCCCAGTTCAGCATTTACAAGATCCTTTTCTCTTATTTATCCACCTGTTTTCACAAGATCTGTAGGAACAGATTAAGACTTCTTTGTTTTATTTGGCCAGTAGTGGTTAATTAAATCAGACTGTTAGAAGACACACAAACAGCACAATTTTCCAAGGCAAGAAAACTAAGCTAAAAGTATTGGTGATTCTGAGTGATTGTCATTATACCCAAATTCACTGTAGGGCTCTCCTTGGACTACAGGTGGTGCTCTGGTACCACCCGAGTCCTTCATCTACAATAGTTGGTGAACTTGCCTGCTGCCTTCTCAAAGCTATAATGTGAGAAGAGTAATTTCACACACTAAATATTTCCATGGCTTTGCAGAAAACATAACTGTTCTGCATGTTAAGGTATTTATTTCTCTTTATAGCTAAAGGCAAAGAAAAAGTACAGTATCTGATTTTTTTTTTTCTTTTTTTTTTTTCTTTTTTTTTTTTGTTAGCCTTACTGCTCTTCTACTGGCTGGCAATATTTGGGCTTATTTCTTCCTGCAGACACTCAGACTCATTCCACCAGAGCATGAGTAATGTTCATCGTCTGCCTCAAAAATAGTAGCAAGTAAAATGTTGTTTGTGATTTCAAGTGAAATTAAAATTGACGTTATCATGTACTGATGCTAGTCTTGCACTGTCTGATTGAGGTTGAATGTTTCTTTGCCTCCATGTCTTTTACCAGAGTCAAGATGGTGTTATTTGCATGCCTGCTTCAGAAATAAAATATGTGAAGAGATGGAGGCAAAGTGCATTTTTTTTTCTTCCTCCAAGCTAGAGTGGTGCATGTTCTTCTCCCAGATATATGTTAAAGCAAGAGAGTTGCATGTATGGCACAGGTGGGGAGTGGTGAGGATGAGAGGACTATGCTGGGGTAATGGGTCCCATATTCTGAGAGATGGCAGAGGTCTCAGTGCCACTTTGAGCTTCAGCCTACCCATGGGATTCAGTCAGTTAGGGACTTGTTTTGGCCTTGGAATCCTCTCCTCCTCCTCCCCTTTTTCTCCCTTCTCTGTATTTATCCTGGGTAGATAAGCATCAGTTTGGTATAAAGGGATAGTGAGAGAAACTAAAACCCCATCCTGCTGCCATCTGCTTTCCCCTGAAGCCTGAATTGACCAGAGAATTTCATTACTTTGTGGGGCTTTTTTAACATTGTGAAGAATTCAAATGATACGTTATTGGTGGGGCAATGATACAGTTCACAGATTGTCTTAAAATACCTTGTTTCCATATATGAATTTAAAATTTCTTAATACATCAGTGAGCAGCATAAAATGTACTGAAGTTCAGTTGTTCACAGTCTGAGAGCAGTTTCGTTGCTGTGTGTCACTTGATCGTGGAGAGGAGATCTAGCTATTAGTAGTATTGTGCCCAACTGCCACTCTACTGAACTTATCTTATTTGGTGGGACAGAGCAAGTGTCCAGGGGGAAGGAAAGGGTATCTGACATGATTACTCATTTATTGTATTTGTCGTATTTTATTTTTAAAGCAAGTCCTAGTATAAGAGTGCATGTCCCACATTGTGGTTGTTTTACATCTGACCTCTTCTTATGAGAGGAAGCTGGCACTGGAATTTGTCTTTGAGCTTGCCCATATTTTACATACGAAAACCGATGGCTTTTCCTTTTTTTGCCATGGGAATTTACAAATAGGTCAGCTCCTGGCTTTGGCTTAGTGGGCAGTTGTGTGAGTGCCAGAATAGACTCAAAGGAAAGGCTACAGGAGTTTTTGGCTGGGGAGGAGACCGAAATCATAGCAGTCAGGACTTTGTCTGTCTTGTTCTGCAATGGAATTGTGCCATTGCTAGGGTTAACTATGTGATACCATGCAGTTGTTGTTTTGTTGTTCTGATTTTTGGGGTTTTTTGGTTTTGGTTTTTTTTTTTTTTTTTTTTTTTAAAGGCCTGTACCTCACTGAAGGAAAAAAGTTACTCTATAGTTTTATCTTTGAACAATTTAAATCAAAATAGTTTAGAGTTTTGGAAAATTACAAAGACAAGTCAGCATTTTTTAAATAATGAAATAAATTACAGTTTTGTAATACTGTATGTAATGTTACTCTGCAGTGTTTGCCAATGCTGCTAGATGTAATAGCAATGAAAGGTCCTACCTGGGGTTGGAAAGCTATTGTGTTGGACTCTGTACTGACATAGGTACTAATCCTGCAAAAATACATGCTTTCTTTTGAATTCAGTGATACCGCATCCAATGGTTAAGCTGACCATCTGGATTTGGAGTTTGAAGAACATATATACATTATCTTAATTTTGTGTTTGCATGAGCTCTGAGGGGTTTTTTTTTGAAGTATTACTGGTATTTTCCCAAAGTGCCAAAGTAATTGAGGCTAAAAAGTTACTATACAAACCCTGTTATTTTTTTTGCTACCAAAAAAAAAAAAAGTTCTGAGGTTAAACCTACTTAATATTAAAATCAGTGAAAAGTACATAACATACATTTAGGTCTCCTGTGCTAGATAGAAGTTTTGTGAAGGGTGGAGAGCCTTTTCAGTGAATTTAGAAGTTGCCTTCATGGTATGCACAAGTTAGGGGGTGGAAGATGGAAGGGAAGACCTCTGCTGTTGTCTCTGCCGCTGATTAGATTGACTGGCTTGCATTATGTTAGTATTTTTGAACCTTTGTTTGTTTTGTGTACCTCTTAGTTTAGGCTTGCCGCAAGTTTTCTCAGAAACAAATATGTTACTTACACATTGTGTTCTCCTAGTGACACTCCGGCTATACAACCATTTTGTTGTATGTTGCTTATACTTTGCCTGATTGGAAAGTTGCCCATATGGGTGCGAAAAAACTTTGGTAAATATACATGGCTGTGTCAGGAAAATATAGAAGGTTGACTGTGGTTGGGATTTATTGATGGATTAGCTTTCTAAACAGATATTGCAAGGAAAAATTCTTTAACATCGTGGTTTAACTTGTTCTCTACAGGAAAGAATGCAAATCAGAAGATGCTACTTGCAAGATCTCTGAATCTGACCCTGAGGAATTATCAGATGAAGCAAGTGCTGACACCTTCTATGGAACTTCTCCTCCTAGTACACCCCGCCAGATGAAGCGTATGTCAACAAAGCACCAGAAGAATAACGTTGGGAGACCTGCTAGCCGTTCCACTTTGAAAGGTAGGTGTGGTATTTTGTTGTTTTGGTTTTTTAAAATGACCATAAAGTCATAGTAGTAGCCCTTCATTACTTGACAGAGGAGATATGCAGAAGATGGAGCGAGATACTGAGGTGCAGTGAAAGGACAGGAGGCAGCTGTCCTAAGTTGCAACAAGGGAAAACTCTGTGTATTAGAAGAAAAATTTTACCATGAGAATGGTCAAAGAGTGAACAGTTTGCCAGAGAGGTGGTTGGGTTGTTGAATCTCCATCTTTGGAGATTTCCAAAGATTTCCAACTGGATAAGATCATGAGCAAGCTAAACTAGTTTTGAAATAAACACTGCTTTGAGCAGGAGGTTGGAAGAAATGATCTTTTCCGTGCTTCTGTGGTCTCTAGTAATGGTGTAGTTGCCTCTCTGCCCTAATTTCATGTTCTGAAGCACTTCAGTCTATTTTAAAGAAAAATAGAGTTTTCAGTGGTTATTCTTTACTCTAGAGTGTCACTGAAGCAATTAAATTGTAGTTACCACTGTTTACTTCTGTTGATGCTTTAGTCATAAAGTCATAACTGGGAAAAAACAAAAGATATTTGCTGTATGTTTTTTCCTAATGTTACTGAGTAACGACATCTAATACTAAATAAAATATTTTTAGGTTAAAGTATGAATTTTAAGCTTTTCTTTCTTTAATTTTGAGCAGGTATAGAATATGGTAATTGCTTGTTGAAAAGATAGTTTTAAAAAACATGCGGTAGCTACATCTTTTCAAGCTACCCTTCCAAGAAAAAAAGAAAAAATTATTCTATTTTAGTTGTTTTGCTCAGCTTGTGATGGGGGCAAAACCCTCAGTTTTTAAGATTCTATGTTCAGTATTTTCATACAGAATTATACCTAGGTTTGGTTGGGGTTTTTTGGGGAGTGGGAGTGGGCGGGGTGTTGTTTGTTTTTAAGAAAAACCATGTTAGACAAGGTTATTTGCCAGAGTTGTTATGGCAGCTTGACTATTGCCAGTTAATATTTTGGAAGCAATTTTTTAAATCGCTTCAGAGGAAATGGGAAATGTTATCACAAAGTGCATTTACTTGCAAGGATTACATTTTCAAGGTAAAGCGTAGGGGAGAAGAAGGTAAATGGTTTAGTATGAATAATGGAATACAGTCTATTCTTCAGTTTCACACAGTTGTGGAGTGCAAGTTCCTAATAAAAGAAGGGCCCACACAAACATCTTCCAAAGCTTTTGGTTCCCTTCCATTTCATACAGCCTCTGAATAATGTCACTATGAAGAAAGCATTCACCAGAAGACCTCTTCCTTAAACTAAATTGAAGAGAGAAATCTCGTTACACTTGCCAGTTAGCTGTGTAGGCATTGGAATTATTAAACTACTTTTATTGGCTTTTAGTTGTGCCTTTTGGCTAAGTTAAACTCTTTTAATGAAATGTTAACCTTATTTAGGTCTCTCTCTCACTACTTGCGAGGGGAATGGTTCTTGCTTCTGGAATAACAATATCCTGTTCTTGGTTGCTGTGAGTGTATCTTTAAAATATGTTTCGGTTTGTTGTTTGTTGTTTGGGGTTTTTTTTGTATGAATTGGATGGTGTTACATTGTGTAAAATATCTTTTCTGGAAAGTTCATAGTTCATTTTGTTTAACTTTTTCTGAGATTATACGTATAGGCAATTTATTCGGGGGGGGGGGGTGGTGTGTGCAGGGAAGAAACCCACTGCAAAACCAACAACTTCGAAGTGGACAAGTTGATTGACCTGGAATGGGTGTGCATATGCTATTATTGGAGATTGGGTTTACTTCAGTAAGAGAATTCATTTGGGGGTTAGTTTGATGTAATTAATCAGTTTAAAAAAGTAAATTTGAAATAACTTCTCAGACATTTACATATAACACAGATTTACTATATCTTTATTTAGACAACTGAAAGAATTTTGGGCACTAGGGCCTTGCTTACTTGCTTCTCCAATGTTTGTTTAGTTTCTGTCACACCAAGTTTCTTATAACTTGCATTTAGTATTGAAAAATAAACTGACGCAATAAGCTGTTTAAACTTGTTTCTGAATTGTTTCTCCTGCAGCCCAAGACCCATGGGTTTCACATTTTCTAAGCTAACTGCATTTCAAAGTTGCTTCTAAGACATAGGTGTGTCTGCTACCTGTTTTTTCTGACTCGGAGGGTATGGAATGTCAGTCCAGTGATGCTTGCTTACTTATTGAAGTGTTAGCTTCTTGGACTATGTAAAAAACAGTCCTCCTGTCTGCTTTTTAGTATGAAACTTCTGCAACTTCATACTTGAAGGGGAACCTCTGTCCATCCTACTTTCTTACCCCCATCAAGTTCCTCAAGTTCATTTTGTCATTTTTTCTTTTTTTTTTTTTTTTTAATGAGCTGTTTAAGATCTCAGACTCTACCATCTATTGGTTGCTCCCTCTCAACAACCAATTGTTGCTTAGTCATGAAACCTACCTGCCCCATGTAGCAGTAAAGGTAATTGTAACACAAAACTTGTTGAAAAAAACAGCTGAACTTGTTTTACAAATTGATTTAAGCCTGTATTACAAAACTGCAATAAAATGAGAAGTAGGAACTCTTACAGTTAAAACACTGATACTCATTTGTTACAGAATTGTTGGGTATATTTGAAACATTTGCACCTGTTTATTTGATAAAATGAGAGGATTTTGAAACAATTTGTAGATTATTGTGCCTGGGCTTTGTTAAGAATGATGAATATTTAAGTATTAGGACATTTTGGATGTCTAACAATGAATAATATTTTTAACTTACCTTTCTTTCAATGTGTTTTGGTGGGGTGGAGAATCTGAAGATCAATATTGAAGGAGAATAACGTGTTCAAAATACAAACCGAAGGGGTTTATAGGACCTCCTGGTAGCTAGAGTGTAAGTTCAGAAAGTGATCTTTAAATGTGCCAAGGTTTTCATTTATTTTGCAAGGTCACCGAAATATTTAACATCAAATTGCTGTTAAAAGTTGATCCATTCCTAAACTACCTCAGTCTGGGGGGGATATTTACGTGTGTCTGTTTCATCTCTGCCAACCTCCTTCATCTTCCTTCTTTCCTGCCAATGCAGAACACGTCTTCCCGCTCCTTGCCTGTCCTAGCTTTTTGGGCTGTTGCTCCTCAAGGCAGTGCCAACTGTGGTGTGGAATTCAAGCTGATACGCTCAGTAGGACTTTTAGTCTTGTGTTCTGTGTGGTGCTGGTTAACCTCACAAGTTAGTAACCAGTGAGGGTGAGGTACCGCTGTCTGACACTAGTGTTTGAGTAGATAAAGGTAAAATCAGTGATAGTGAATTCTATAGCAGGTTTCTTAGAAGCACTTGTAGGCTTCCATTTCCAGGAGGAAACTGTGTTTGAGTTAGGTTTTCATGTCAGCTGCTGTTGTACTTGGTAGCTATTCAGAGAACGATGTATGAATACCTGAAATAACAGTAGTATAAGAGGCATTAATGAAGTCCATATTTGCAAGAAACAGTTTCTGTGATGATTTTGTGATTCTTTTTTTTTCTTCCTCATATCCTTCAGAATACAATTTTTTTTTCCAGAGTTAAATGCCGTTGTACACATTGTGACCTGCCCCGATCCTACACAACTATGACAAGGGTTAAATTATATTTTTTTAGATATGGGGATTGGAAGGAGGCAGTGTGGCAGGTCACACCCTTATTAACTTGGTTATTGCTCATTAACAGCTGAAAACAGGGTTTGTAATGGAAGCAAGCAAAGGAAGGTGCTCTGACCACATACCTCTCTACTTTTGTTTCAGGTGTCTCTGCAACCTTAATACAATGCCTTTGTGTGCATACATTTGATAGTCTTTGAGCTATGTTACCACACCAGTTCTCTTACAGAGCACTGCTGTCTTACATGAGTAGAGATTATTTGGAATTTTGTGATGGAGGAAGCAGATTTCTCTATGACTGTACCTTCTTTTGTTGCAGATGCTGGAAGACATGTAGTGAATGGAACAAGAATGAAAGGCCATCTGATAATTAAGTCAGTGAAGTACATCATATGATAACAGCATTCTGTCATGAAAATTTGTGTGATGCTAGGCAAATACTGCAAATTAAAATCTTCTGTCTGTTTCTTGTTTTCCTAGAAGCAAACTAGAGATTTTGGGATGTGGTTTGCAAATTGGTGAGAAATCAAGGTGCAATTGAAGTCAGGGAGCATTGAACACGAAGTGCTTGGTGTTCTGAAATGTTGAGCAATAGCTTTTCCCATTTTTGGCACCCAAAAGTATGCTGGCTTGACGGACTTTTCTTTATCATGATTTTCCATATATAGAAAGGGAATAACATTATTCTTCCACTGAGCAGGCCTGTTTTGCAAATAAGCTTATTAGTATTTCTGGTATTAATGGATGTTATAGTGAGGAGCACAGTAGCAAAGACTCTAAGGAAATTACTACTTCTAGCGTGGGGAATGAGCTGTGTGCAGCAGATAATCCTTAGAGTCACAGTGAACAGTGAAAAGAAGACAAAGTATTCAGCCATCATTCTGAAAGTCTTTTCTGTTCTTGAATAAGCAGGGGGCCCTGTGGCTGTGTAGCTTGTTGTGTTCTAACTGCTGATCTCTGGACTGCAGCTGTCTACATACAGGTGCTTCTCTCCAGCCTGCCACTAATTCCCTAAGAGAGGGAGAGAACCACTGTTTTGATACCAAGTAGTTCCTCCTGTCCTAATCTGCAAAGCCTAGACTGAAGTGCTTTTGTTAGTGCTGCAAAAGGGTGATAATGTCTGCTGCTTCTGAGGAAAGAGGAGGAAGAGAAGAGGCGTTTGCACAATTAGGCAGGAAAGGGCTGCTGTTGTGTGGTAAGGGAGAAGGCAAGTGTTTGTGTGTTAGGAGAGTGGGGAGTTAGGCTCCTGGTGTTAAGGCAGTGTATTAAGACTACAGATGGGTTCCCAGAACTAAGACCAAGCCCTCCAAGATCCAGGATTAGATCATTCAAACTAAATTTCAGAATCTGTACGTGCTCTAGTTTTTATGAAATTGCATGTGCAATGGAGTCTCTTTAATTCTGTTTGACTTGGAAACCTTAATAATGCTCTGTGGCATTTTGAGTTTTTGTTTGGGAGTTTGTGACAAATGTTTCGAAAATGAACTTGAAAACCATTCTTTTCCTTTTGATCATACTCAATTCTCAGTAGATGGCATACTCAGAATAATGAGAATTCTCTCAGGTCCTTTCTACAAAAGAGGTAAAGCAAGAAGAGAAAAAAAAATTCCTTTTGGTGCTGCTATTGATTTAGTTGTACTAATGGTAATATTGAAGACTACATTTTACTTCTACCCATGCCTATTTTGTTTTGTTGGTATTAAAAAATGTTTTATGCTGAACCTAAGAAATGTGATCGGGAGCTGGACTGAATGATGCTTTTTCTTGTTGCTGCAGTCACATTTTTTTTTTTTCTTTTCTTACAGAAAAAATGAGTGTGCCAACTCAGTCAGTGCATAAAGACAATGGGAAAACCATTGAGAATGTGGAGGAGCACAGCTATAAGCAAGGAAAAAAGATCCGAGACACCCTAAGGACGACAGAACGAGATCACAAGAAAAATGTGCAGTGCTCATTTATGTTAGACTCAGTTGGTGGGTCTCTGCCAAAAAAAACAATTCCAGATGTTGATCTTAATAAGCCTTACCTCAGCCTTGGCTGTAGCAATGCTAAGCTTCCAGTCTCTGTGCCCATGCCAATACCCAGAACTGCACGCCAGACTTCTAGGACTGACTGCCCAGCAGACCGCTTAAAATTCTTTGAAACCCTGCGGCTTTTGTTAAAACTTACCTCAGTCTCAAAGAAAAAGGACAGGGAGCAGAGAGGACCGGAAAACACCTCTTCTGTCTGGCTGAACCGATCCAATGAACTGATCTGGCTGGAGCTGCAAGCTTGGCATGCTGGCCGGAGCATTAATGACCAAGACCTCTATCTCTATGCAGCCCGTCAAGCTATCCCTGATATCATCAATGAAATCCTCACCTTCAAAGTGAACTATGGAAGCTTCTCCTGTGTAAAAAATGGAGCCAGTCTCAATGGTACTTCAGGAGAAGGAGTTTGCAAGGCAACACGTGGAACTAGTGCTTTGGGTTACTCAAGTTACCATGAACACCTCCATCGCCAGCGGGTCTCATTTGAGCAAGTAAAGCGGATAATGGAGCTGCTCGAGTATATAGAAGCACTTTATCCATCTCTGCAGGCTCTTCAAAAGGACTATGAAAAGTATGCTGCAAAGGACTTCCAAGACAGAGTGCAGGCACTCTGTCTATGGTTAAATATTACGAAAGACTTAAATCAAAAACTAAGGATTATGGGAACCGTATTGGGTATCAAAAATCTTTCTGACATTGGCTGGCCAGTGTTTGAAATTCCTTCTCCTCGACCATCTAAGGACAATGATCCAGAGGATGAAGAAGTTGATAGGGAAACAGAAGTAAAGGAATCCTCAGGAACATGCACAGAGGAGAGCGATGGTGAAGAACAAATATCTGAGGAGAATGTTGAGGAACTTAGACAAGCCATCAAGAACAATTTTACTAATAAGCCAAATTTTGACTTTCAGGACCATTTTTCAAGGAGGTTTGATAGGCTTGAATCTGAGGATGACTCCGCCTCTTGGGTTATTCCAGAATGCAGTGCTGAGGCAAGCTGCAGCCAACACTGTTTGACCTCTATTTACAGGCCGTTTGTAGATAAAGCACTGAAGCAAATGGGGTTGAGGAAGCTAATTTTAAGACTGCACAAGCTAATGCATGGTTCATTGCAAAGGGCCCGTATGGCGTTGGTAAGGAGTGATCATCAGCTGGAGGTAGGTTGCTACTAGTGTAAATGGGTAACAGGAGTACCTCCCGTGCTGTATTGTTTCTAACTGAAACTGGAGGAATTGGGATCTTAGGAAAGTTTTGGTTGCTGTGTTGGTTTTTGAAAGATAGTGTATGATATGATGAAGAGCCCAGTTCTGCTTCCACTGAAATGAATCTGTCATTTGATCTGAATTAGAATTTGTGTGAAGCACAAGCTAGTTCTCTGTTCTTGCTTGTAACTGAAATGACATTTTTATGGTAACATCTTTGCTCATTACATTTTCTAATGTCTAAAGGTAAAAATCAGAAAAATTACAATGGAAAATTAGGTACAAAAGTTGACTCATGAGGAAAATTAGCAATGGGACTGGTCATTTTCCTTTTCTTGTCTTCAAGACTGGATATCGCTCTGCAAGACATCCTTTATGAAAACGTCACTATTGTTTTGGGTTTTTCCTCATCTAAATAAATGGATTACTGTGGTGGCATGTTGTGCTTGAGGCCAGATTGGATAAATGAGTGGACTTTCTTAACCTTGAAATCTATGAAAGCAAGTCATGTTAGCTTGTTGCATTTCTCAGCTGTCTCTTAGTTTCATTTTGGGGGGCTTGGGGTCATTTTATATTCTTAATTAAGAATGATTGTGAGTTAATAAAAACAAAATTATGAAATAAGCAGTAAATGAAGGACAGTAGCTGAAGTTTCAGATGGTAAGTTGTGATCACTAATTCCTTCAAGGCAGAATAATGTTGCTTAATACAAACTATTACCTAACTCTCAGGCATTTTTATATTAGGAAGAACTAGTAGTAAGGATTACATGCCCTCCTTGATACAAGTAGCACTGTGGGGGGGGCCTAACCGTGGATTCTGGATGAAGGAATTTCTTAGCCATTGTCCCCGCTCTAATATGGATACCACATGTGGTCTTTGACACGATGCTCTTAGTGTTGACTCACATTTGCAAAAGGAACAAGAATTGTTTATCTCCCTCAGAGGTTTGTTGGTTTTTTTTTAGGTTGAATAGATTTATATTTATAAAGTTATTTGATTCTGAAAGTTTTTATTTGTTCTGTTGCTAATGTAGATATTACTGTAAAAAATGAAGTTAGTTGAATTTTTATTTATTCTCTACTTGGTTTCAACTCGTGTTCTAGGAAGTTTTGCATTAAAAAAATCTGTGTATTTCTAGAGTCATGTGCCTAAGCAAAACTTGGAGGTATCTGTTTGTTACACTGTTACAGTAACCAAAAGTACCCCCAAACCATATATACTTAGATAGAAGGTTCAGCTTAATATACAGGTAGAAGTACCTTTAAAAAAACAAAGGGAAAACCCCCATAATTCGGGAGTATTGAAAACTACTTTGAATGTATTTTTGAAATTGCTAAATACCTCAAATGTTTTGACTTCATAAAGGTTCTTGAAACAAGTTAATGAACTATAAGTAGCTAGAGTCTTTGCTGCAGCTTCACAGAATTAGAGTTCTTGGTAATTTAGTGTTGGATGACTTGTGTAAGACGGAAGGTTAATCTTTTCTTCCTCCTTCTCCACCCTTGCGACTTATTTGAATGTTCATTTTCAGTAACGATTACATTTTCTTTAGAATATTGTCCTCTTTTAAGAAATTATTTTATGACTACAGGTGAATGTTATAAAACTGTAAACTTCTTTCCTGCCCCAAAGTTAAAAAAATGCTGTCAAAAAAAGAAAATACTGTTTGTCAGAAGCGTGGTACCTACTGCAGCAAAAGATGACATCAGACTAAAATAGAAGAGATGGTTTTGAATTGCTTGGTCTTTGCATCTTATGGCATTTGAATGTAGTGTCTTGGGGGTTTTTTTAGTGCAGTTCAGTTTGATATTTTTATGCAGCCAGAGCTGTTAGTGTTTTGTTCATCTTTGTTACTTCTGTTATTTTTGTATCTTGACTCTGTGTTCATGAGTGTACATACCCTTTAAAATCTCTGGACATACTTTAATTTCTATTGTTACTTAAACACTATCTTTCATCTAAAATGTGCTTTCTGGATTCTTCCACTGTATCCATTTTAATGCTCATTTCATCTTAAGTATGTGTAAATGTTAATCCAGATAGCTGGTTTTAGTGTTTTTTAAAGTGCAAGTTTCATTTGTCAAAGGCTCTGATACTTTAACAAGGCTCTAGGCAGTACAGGGTCTGTTTTGTGTAGAAGTTGTATGATTTGATTCTTAAAGAAAATGGCTAATATTTCTTCTTTCAGTTTACAAAATCAGAGATGTTATTTTAGTAGAATAGTTCTTAAGCCCATGTACCCTGCTTGTTGTTTATTCAACTGGCTGCACTTTTGAGTATGGATTTTATGTATGATCTCAATAAATGGCTTGGACTTTGGTTTCTTGGGGGTTTTTAAAGAAGTATTTGATAGTCACTTGAAACATTTCAGACTGGGCCCACTCAAGATTAAGATGAGTCAGTAGAGGTTCAGGTATCTAATATTAAGCCCTAATGTCATGTGCTGTTATCCTTAATGTTAGAAATTGAAAAACATATTTATTCAATTTTGTGTTATTTATCATACCATAGACTAGTTCTTTAATATTTTTATAAGAACTAAATTTTTCAACACTATAATTGCATCACAGTGAGGATTGCATTTCTTAAATATTTTGTGCTGTGTAAGTGTAGTATTTTCATGATCTGTTATTAATGAAAACATCTTGTATAAAAGCCTTTAGCTCTGGAGCTATTCTGGTGCTGTATGTTTCTTTAAAAGAGAGTTAGTAAAAAGAAGAATTAATATACCATCTAAGAAGATAAGTTCTTATACTGTAGATCAGCTAGTGATTAAACTTCAACTAAACTAGGTATAAAGGAAATCCCCACTCACGCATGTTTGCTATCTCTGCATAATGAGCTAGCGGTTTTAGAAACCACTTAAGAATCTGCAGCGCATAGTATGTGTTGTGCCAACATTAGACAGTAATGAATATGCTATTCCATCCCCTCAACAGTTGAGAAGCATCACAGCATTAAAAAATAAAAACACTAAGAAAACTGACTTTATTGGTAGCTGTAATTTTGTGTGGCTCTTCTGAGAAAGCAGAGCTTGTACAACACTGTAGAGACAAATGTCAAAAATGTGCATGTAAGTGTAAAGGAATAAACTATTTTTTTTTTTAATTTTCTGCTAGATAATAAGCTTAAAAGTGGCTTAATTTTTTTTTAACTCTCTAGGCAGCATTTTATCATTCTATCTAATTTCTGGTAATATTTCCCCTCTTTTGAAGTGATTTTATTTAAATTTGGCACTGAAGAAGAACCTAAAAAATGCTAGTTATGTCTAATACATGAATGAAGGATATTCAGGTGTCATAGTTAGCAGCCATGAAATGAGAATTAGAATAAAACAAACTTCGTCTGAAACAAATCTTATCCTTAGATGAGGTACAGTGTGTTGTTATCTTTAAGAGCTATACATTTGTTGCAGTCCAAATTTTCTTCCTAAATTAAATGCCAGAGTGCCTCCATGTACAGCTTTGCTTAGAATGTTATCAGAAGGTATATAATTTAGATATCTATGATGTATATTTCAGATAGTTTCAATTATTTTCTCTAATTAGAAATGTAATTTCATTCAAGTTTCATTTTCATTTAAATGAAAATAAGTTTATTAATTGAAAAAACCAGCTTGATCTCTTTATATTTTATCTTCCTTTTTAAGTTTCAATTTCTTAACATCTACCAAAGTTCATAAGTTGTTTTTTTTTTTCAATAGTTTGGTTTTTTTTTTTCATTTTAGCTAGCAACACTTTCTTGAATATTGTGTTACTTTACAATGTGGAGTTTTATATAACATATGCACTATGTATTTGAAAAGGAACAAGGTTACTCGCCTGACATGGACAAGTGCAAACTTGTTTCTCTAGATATAGCCATTAGTGTAAGACCTTTTGATTTATTTATTTTTTTAATATATTTTTAAATTCTCAAGTATTGTATCTTATAATGAACTGACTATATGTCTCTATATATTATGTTAGGATTAACCTGTATGTTCATCATAATCTCAAACTGCAGTTTCTTCCTGTGTAGTGAGGTGATCTCCAGCTTTAATGGATGGTTTAATAATTTTGAAACAGAAACATGAAGTTAAGAGATTGTTTTGTTCACTCCCAAGGGTCCATAATTGTTTTCCTCAGCCTGCTGATCCTCAAAAAAAAAAAAAAAAAAAAAAAGAGAGAGAGAGAGAAATTGAAACTTCTGTGATTTGCCAGTTAATAGAATCTTACCTTTTAAAAATAGACTTTAGTGCATGCTTCTTTAAACAAATGCTAAATCCTAAAGTATTTAAGGATCATTTTCATGATACCTATTTCTTGTTACAGTTTTCAGAATTTCCAGATCACATGTTGTGTTCAGATTATGTGCAGTTATTAAATTCCCCACCTTGTTGTGAGCAAAAATGCAGCACTGTATCATGGGAGGAGCTGAAATCCATGGATTTGCCATCTTTTGAACCTGCATTCTTGGTCCTCTGCCGAGTCCTGCTCAATGTTATCCATGAATGTCTCAAGCTAAGGTTGGAACAAAGACCTGCTGGGGAACCATCTCTTTTGAGTATTAAACAGGTTTGCTTCAACTGTTGTTTTAATAGTTCCTATTTGAAATTACTTTGTCATGTCATTATGATAAGGTTGCTGGTTTAAAGAGGATTAGTTTAAGAAGTGACAATATATAATTATGTAATAACTTTTTATAAATAGTCTTATATTTCATATGGAGATCTGGATTTTGCATAGTAAACAACTGGTCATATATAACTCTCTGATTTAGACTTCCAGGAATCAAGACTGGTGATTAAAGAATTATTAGCCAGTGAAGGTAAACAATATTTGTTCCATTTGCATTATAAGCTATATAACCTTGTCCAGCACATCTTCCTCTATTTGGGTTTCTTAGGCAGTGTAACCAGTTTTAAGGGTCTGTATATTTCTTTTTTTCTTTGATTTGATCCTTTTTTCATTGCAAAAGTAAGACCTCTGCCAACATGTGATGGACTCATAGTGGAAGTTGATTAAGAAGAAAAACAAAATGAAAAAAAAAAATCTTCTTTCCTAGCATATTGTTTTATATAAATATCTGATAATTTCTGTGGGTAGTGACCCAAGTTTGTCAGTCCTGTCACTGGCTGAGAATGTTGTATGGGGATTTCTTCTCTGTTGGTTATCTGATACAATGAAGGCTGTTTAGATCAACGCCATTTTTCAAAGTCTAGTCCAGGATATATTAAAATTTTCTGAAGTCATCTCCCTGCTCCCTGGCAAGCATAACCAGATCAGAGTTTTATCAGGTGGTCTTTAAGGGTAAACAGTTAAATAAGCTCTTGGGCTGATTATGATTTCCTATTCCAGTTATCTGCTGCTCCAAAATCAATTGCTAAGTTACTTCACCGTCCCAAGTAAATTTCAGTCCTCTCTCTTTTCTCCTCCTCCCCCCACCTTACTCCCCACCTTTTTTGGTCCTTGGTATACTAGGATTTTGGATGCCCTTTTATCCAAAAGTACAGTAACTACAATTTCAATCTTAAGAGTCATAGTTACAGTAAAATACAGTATAGCATACTGTATTGTAAAGCACAATATATCCTTTTTTCACAGAGTTTGGGGCTATTTTTTTGCCCTTAGGTTTTGTATTCTCCTTATGGACTTCGAGTTAAGTAAAAATGACACTTTCTTCCTGGAAAAGAATGTGTTTGTTACAGACTGTTTTGATGGCGTATACTGTCTTGTTAATTACATTGAAAAAATGAATTCAACTCAGCAAATGCTTGCTGTCCCACGCAGTATTTCTGAACAGGCAAAGGAACTGTGGAGGGTATTTCATAAATAGATGTATTTGTTTCCTGAAGAATTATAATTCCTGAAATCTTGGGCAGGCTCACAACAGTCTAGGGGTCTGTGTTGTTCTGCAGGTTCACAGAATATTACAGAATTACAGAGAAGTTTGGGTTGGACATACTCTGGTCCAACATTCTGTAGTGGAAGCTGGGCCCTATATTAGGTTATCCAGGGCCTTGTTAGGCCAGATCATGAATACTTTCAGTGAGAGAGAGATTCTACTGCTTTTCCAGCCAATCTGTTCCAGCGTTTTATTTTTTCTCCCAGTAAAGCATTTTTTTTTTCCTGTATCCAGACAGAATTTTCCTGAAGCAACTTGTGCCTGTTGCCTCTTGTTGAGTTGCCGTGCATCCTTGTGAAAGGAGTGCCCCCGTTTTCTCTGTAACTACCCTCTAGGCATTGGAAAACTGTGGTTAGATTCCCCATGCGTATTCTCCTCTCTAGGTTGAACAAACCCAATCCCTTGAATTGTTCTTCGTATGCACGTAGCACAGTGCTGTTTGGGTTCTATCGTGATGGACCTACTGGGTGTCATTTGAGGCACTGACACTTTTAAGTGTCTCCTACTTTTTGGTACCATTTGAAACGTGTAGCGGTACCGTTTGGATGTGTCAGACATGCTAGTCCTGATACTTAGCTTTTCCAAGGCGAGGTTTAATTTTTGGATTACTAGCAAGTCAATTCTATATTTAAAAAAAAATAATATTGGTTTGCAAGAAAAAGCATACACACAAAAAGACAACCAGCACAGATATATGCTTCCTACAGCATACTTTTCCTCCCATCCTTTCTCACTAGCTTCCCCTTTTTAAGCCATCTCATCCATGTTTCATTTTTAGCAGTAGCTTTTGTGATCCTGATGATCCCATTATCAGAGAGAGCTGTTGTCTTTTAAAGGCAATTTGCCATTATGTGGTGGCAGTGTAGTTCCTGAACAGTTCATGACGGTTCTCAAGTTCTGCATTTGTGCTGAAAAGTGGAGGGGTGGGTGTGTGTGAGTATGTGTATGTGCACACAGGTTATTTCTGTTACGTGGTTAAATTAGACACTGTTTGTCTGTTCTAGCCTGTGTTGAGTTTCTTAGAGTGCTATGATCTTCTGCAAAATAACTATCAGATCTCTCTGGATCTTTCATACCAGTTTGTATCTTCAAAACAGTAGTAGATTGTCCTGTCGTTTCATAAAAGCTTCTTCCTTACAAAATGACTGGAGAAATTAGGTCAATACTGTTAGAAGATTTTTAGTTCCAGATTGTAGGCTACTGTAATAGAGAAATGCAATTTACAAATAAGTAATTTCTTTTTCATCCACACCTATTAAAATCTGTAGCTAGAAGCACAGCGGCGTATTGTATGTTGATGCAGGTGCTGATTTATTGCATTACCATTTCTGTTATCCACACACCTGTTAAGCAGGTAGTATTTGAACACATTTTAATGATTAAAGAAGAAGCCAGCTAAAGCATGTGTGTTTGGGTGGGGAAAACCATATCTGATGATCAGCACTCTGTCTAGATGGTCTTAACAGCATGTTGTACCTCCTGGAATTTTTGGGTCAACAGTCCTTATGTCAGCCATCAACATTTTGTACAGACTGCTTATGGTCTGTTATTGTCATGTGGAATGCATTAACTCTGAGGTAGTCTGACCTAGTGGAAAAGTGAAAAGTCACACCTGCCTGGTTTCTGATAAGTAACTGACACCACTTAGAGCAGGGCCACAATGTACTGATTAGTTACTGTGTTCTGCTTAATCAGGTTTTATATATTGGGTATGGTTATAGGTCACTTAGAGTAGGTGTGATGTAAATTTTGGAAATTACTGGGACAGAAAAACGTGAATGTTTGGTGACATATTGTTATTTTATAAGTCAAGTAAATATCGGGGGTAGGGAGAAACAAAAAACAAACCACCAAAACCAAGAAAACTTAATATGAAGTTTCTTGCTCTAAACTACAGTACCCTGGAGGCTGTGTGACCTGCCCCACCTGCTTTGCAGAAAAGAATTTCTTGTACAAACTCCCTAAACGAAAAGAAGCCCATTAAACAAACCAGTAATAGGGATAATATTTTCAGTTTAAGCTGCACATTCTTTAGTGTGCTCGTTATGGACCATATTTTTTGTTTGCCTATTGCCTTGTGAATTTCAGTTCCAAAAGTTGACACTTAAAATTAGCACTACAGGGTTTTTTGTAATTCCTATATTCTGTTATTCAATAGCACTACATGCCACTGTATGGCAGTATTATTTAAACAAAAAATGACTATATTTAATGAAGTCTTGAGAGTATTTTAATTTGGAATAGACAAATGTTACTCTTTGCAAATTTTAGAAGTGAACTTTGCTTGTATTGTAAGATATACCATACTGTCTAGTAAAGTTTAATGGATAAGTGATATTGCCAAGTCCCATCTGTCTCTGTGACGGGTAGTTAAATATCAGTTTTAAATTCTTTGAACAAGTTATGGGTTTTTTTGTGGATCCAAGGGCAAAAAAGTCCACAAGGTTAACACGGAGTACACTGAATGTGATTGAGTGAGTGGAGAGTGAAGAATGCACATTTGTTTGTAAATATGTGACATATTAGGGGTATAAATATGTAATTATTGGATTTCCACCTTATAAAAAAATATTTTTTTCCCTTTTTTTGCCTAACTATTGGTCAGTTTCAAACTACAGAGTTCAGAATATTATCCTTGTTTCCCTTGCATGCAGGGGAGCACTGCGTAATGTGTTCTGGCTTGTAAAACATTCCAAAGACTGTTGTCATATTAATAACATTATTGTACATTTTTTGCTTTCATGCCATTACAATTTCTCATACACTGAGTCCACTATATTGATATATTATTTTGCCAGGATAGCCATTAGAGAAAACTTTAAAAAGCAGATTAACCAACCAACAATTCCATTCCCTCTGACCCTCAAAATGAACCCCTCTCTTCCTCTCAGACTCTCGATTTAATGAAGTAGTTGCTCAGAAAAGGTCAGGGGTTGTCAGACTTGGAGACTGATAATGATTTCAGAAGAATACACACTTAGCACTGAAGGACTTCTGAAAGAAAGGCTTTCATTGGTGTAGGTTTGAAACCATTCTTGCTGTTTGTGTACTCCTATGTCTGTGGTAGTGCATCCTTCTTCAAATAAATAAAAGCTGTAAGCTTTCAGGGAGGAGTGATAGGTGTTTTGCAAAATGTCACCACTTCTATGATTGAAAAGTTAACTTTCCTCCTGTTAGCCTTGCCCAGGGAAGCAACAAAAGAAGCACTAACTGTTTTAAGGTCTGGTATGTGTTTTAGAGTTGTTGACACCTGCTCAATAGATTGACAATGAATTTCCTGTAGTAAAACATTTCTCATAGGTCTCTAAGCATCTGTCAAACACATTGCATGTTGTTTCTGACTTGCTTCCATTTAAACTTGTGATTTAATGATTGTGAGCCCTCTTGCCCACTTCTAAACTTTTTAACCACCCAGTAAGTTGCTTGCTGTGGCTCTGTGCAGGGAATGAATTCTGAAACATCTGCTTCCATCTCCATTTACAGTTATGTGGCAAATGGCATGATGGCAATTAAATAATCCTGGAAAACTAGTCACATCTTTCCTGCAGATATGTAAAGCGACTGTATTCATTTCTAAAAACTGTAGAAATTATCTAGTGATAAACTTAACGCATTTAGACAAAGTGGACTGACAAATTAAGTTTTCACTTCCCAGGGAGAATTTAAGAGTAATGTCTTGACTGATGGCAGGTTTTGGGTTTTTCTCTTGCAGCTAGTGAGAGAGTGTAAAGAGGTTCTGAAGGGTGGCCTGTTAATGAAGCAATATTACCAGTTTATGTTACGTGAGGTGTTAGATGACTTACAAAAGATTGATTGCAACATTGATTCTTTTGAAGAGGACCTGCATAAAATGTTAATGGTAAGCTTCAAAAAGGAGAAAATATTTGGAGTTCTAGTAAGTGTATTAATCTGAGTACTGCTAATAGAAATCTATTGTCCCTGTTGGGTATAAGTCTTGCTTTCTTTTTTTTTTTTTCTTTTTTTCTTTTTTTATGTTGTGCTACTTCAGCATAATTTTATTGTTTTAGTGGACTTGTAAAGGTAACACAATAGTCATTGCCATTTAGCAATACTGTTTTTTGTTTACTGGACTGTGGTACAGTAGTATACTTGTAAATTGCCTGTATTTACAACAAAATGGTTCATATGTAGAAATGTAAATTCCATACATTTAAACTAAACTTTTAATATTTAATACTGTTAGTATTGAATTAAAAAAAAATAAATACAATTGTTTGACTAACATCATGTCTTAATATCTTGGTATTGCATTCATCCATTAATGATACCTTAGTTTTAATGTGTATTCATTATTGCAATAAGTTAAATACAAAGAAGTATTTTCAAGACAAGCACTTGGCCTATCTGAAAGATATTAAATTAAATATTAAGTAAATTTAGTTTAAATTACGTTCCCTTGCATGTGACTGATTTTTATTCTTTTGTGAGTTGTTTGAGCTTTGTCCTCACTATTGTGGGGACCCTCCCCCCCCGCCCCAAGATACACCTCAGTACCTCATCACTAGTGTCGTCAGCAGAGCTGTTGGTACCGTCTGTTGCTAAGTATGCATGGATTTTCCTATTACATGCTTTTCATTGCATACAGTGGTGAAACTATATTGTTTTAACTAAAGTTTCTGATGCTGTGTGCCTGCCTTCATCTCCATCTGAAATGTCTAGAAACTTCCAGCAGAAATGACCTGGCTAGATGAAAGGGAAATGGTTCATCTTGTCCATTTTTAAATTCCTTACCTGGTGGTTTTTGTTTTGGTTTTTTTGTAGGTAGCTGTAATGTTTTTGTGCTTTGAGGCAAGAGGTTGAACTTTGGCAGCAGTTTCAGTTGTATAAGGGTTTTGCTTTTTGTGGGTCTTGAAGGGGGTGGTAACAAGACTGTGTAAATAGGAATAAATATATTGGACTTCAAAGAATCACAGTTTGCGCCTATTCAGAGTTGCAGGTTCGTGTAGCACCTGGAGCAGGGGAGAAAGATTGGATGAATGGTCAAGACTGTCAGAAGATTGGGACAGCTGGGCAAAGAGAGCTGAAGAGCTGATGTGGACTGGAAATAGGGATAGGGAAAACTTGTATGAAATCAGAAGGTTAAGGCAGGATTAATGAGGGGTGAGAGGTGGAACTTACTGTCTTTTCCTATGGACTCCTTGTATAGGCAGGCAAGGTAGCCAAGAGGAGTACTGGAAGAGAAATTAGGGTGAGAGTGAAAGGTGAATTAAATAAAGTCAAGAATGGGGCTGTGGTCTGAGACTACCAAAACACAGTACCTACCTAATCCAGAGTAGAGTTTTAAGGTTTTCCATATCTACTCTGCTCTCGTGAGACCCCACCTGGAGTACTGCGTTCAGCTCTGGGGCCCCCAGCATAAGAAAGACATGGATCTGCTCGAGCGGATCCAGAGGAGGGCCATGAAGATGATCAGAGGGCTGGAGCACCTCTCCTATGAAGACAGGCTGAGAGAGTTGGCGTTGTTCAGCCTGGAGAAGAGAAGGCTCTGGGGACACCTTACAGCGGCCTTCCAGTACCTACAGGGGGCCTACAGGAAAGATGGGCAGGGACTTTGTACAAGGGCATGTAGTGATAGGACGAGGGATAATGGCTTTAAACTGAAAGAGGGTAGATTTAGATTAGGTACAAGGAGGAGATTCTTCACTGTGAGGGTGGTGAGGCACTGGAACAGGTTGCCCAGAGAGGCTGTGGATACCCCATCCTGGCAGTGTTCAAGGCCAGGCTGGATGGGGCTTTGGGCAACCTGGTCTAGTGGAAGGTGTCCCTGCTCATGGCAGGGGGGTTGGAACTAGATGATCTTTAAGGTCCTTTTCAACCCAAATCATTCAGTGGTTCTATGTCCTAGGTCCAAAAATACCTGAGGTTGATGGGAAGTGTCTTAACCATTTCTGAGGAGGGACATTGCTTGATGTTAGGGATTATTGAACTAAAACAAATTGCAGCCATGTTTTTTGCGTTCAGTATGATCCTAAAGGGCCAATGTTTGAAGAAGAATTGTACTTACCTGGATTTTTATGTTGGTTTAAAACAATAATAATTAAATAAAGGTGAGAGAGAAGACTTGATATAAAGGAACACAAGGTATAATGCGTAATCTGAGAAGCCTGTTCACTGCACTTATCCATATCCAGGAGAATATGTTCAGATAAAACCTTTCAGAGTAATCCAGTTAATAAAAGATATAGAGACTGTTTTTCAGTAGTTCAGCTTTAAAAACTCTGGCCATTGTGGGTATTCACTGATAAAATGGTGAATAGCAGCACAGCAAGTGAGGTGGTGATACTGTCAGTATTTTCAGAAGAGTATAATGGAGACATAGTATTTAATACTTCAGTAGCACTTTCTACTTCCTGAGCCATAAATTGCAGCTTTTGAGTGGAAACACGTAGCTCATTTTCAGTCATAACAAATGAAAAATGTTGTAGAAATAGATTCTACAAATTGTATAATGCTGAGATTGTTTGTTGATTTGAGAAGTTACAATCCTTAGTTACATGTTGTGTAACAATTTCTGTTTAAATTATCTCTTTCTGTGTACAGGTTTACTTTGATTATATGCGAAGCTGGATCCAAATGCTACAGCAGTTACCTCAAGCGTCTCATAGTTTAAAAAATCTGTTGGAGGAGGAATGGAATTTCACCAAAGAAATAACTCCTTATATAAGAGGGGGCGAAGCTCAAGCTGGAAAACTATTCTGGTAGCTTTTATTTAATTACTCTGCTGATGGTGTTGATTTGTACCAGATATGTATTCAAGTCGGCACTTGTTCAGGGTTCCCATGTTGGGCTTCTTGAGGCCTCAGTAAGCAGCTGATAGCTTTTGTGAATTTATGGATTATTACAATGACTGAGCTGTAGGATGCAGTAACTGCAGATTGCTCTTACTCTAGCTATAACAGGAATGACTGCTTCTATGGAAAGTTCCCATTTCTCCTAGCCCCGTGCACGTAGAGTAACTGAGGGCCCCCAAGACGCTGCTTGTTTCTGCAGGCGGACTTGGCAACATGGCTCTCTTGCGTTGGACAGAGTAGGAAGAAGTTTAAGGTGCCATGCTACCTGAATAAGACTGAAGTTCCACCATTTCTGTTGCTACAGTGATATTGCAGGAATGCTGCTGAAATCTACAGGAATATTTTTAGATTCTGGACTACAGGACAGTTGTGATGAATTTTGGGCCAGTGCCGATGACAGTACTGCATCAGATGAAATCAGGTATTAAGCCATTTGGCTTAATAATAACAAACACACTTACTCATGTTTCTAAACCCCTGACAGGTACATACTGCATTTTATTTCTTAGAATGAAAACTTCATAAATAAATGCAAGACTCCATAGACTTTATTGCTAATATTTCTGTATGCAGTAGTAATGAACCATCATTTTGTTCATTTGAAGCCTAATAACCTTCTTTTTAATTCAGGGTATCAGAGATTGTTTATGTAATGTTCTTTAAATTCAGTTTTTATATCCTTATAAAAAATGTGCCTGCTTGTCAGTCAGCTGCTTGTAAATATCTTTTCTATGTTCTTTCTATTGATATATATGTAAATAATTCTTACTTTCTAGTAGCTGTATAAATGCAGTATGATTTATTAAAATGTTGTCATTTCATTCTTACTAATGTTTCAGGAGGTCTGTTATAGAGACCAGCCGAGCACTCAAAGAGCTGTTTCATGAAGCTAGAGAAAGGGCCTCCAAAGCTCTTGGTTTTGCTAAAATGCTGAGGAAAGTAAGTTAAGAGTAGATTCTCATCTTATTTATATGCTTTAAATAAATTTAGTCTGAAAGCATATTCTTTTTGTTTTGTCATTATTTGTAGGACCTTGAAATAGCAGCAGAATTTGCATTGTCAGCCCCTGTGCGAGATCTTCTGAACGCTCTGAAAACAAAAGAGTATGTGAAGGTAAATTCAGTTTAGAGGCATGAAAGTAGAGTGGGGATGCTAAGCAAAATGTCAAAGGATATTTATTGGCATACTTTCAGGTTTTTAATGTGGCATCTATATCTCAACATATTTTAAATGTCATGTATTTAATATTGAATTATGGAAGTCAAGTTATTTTCTGTACCTGTGTTTATGTGAGTGAGAATGCTAGTCTCTGTTTTGGGAAATCAGTGTCTAATTCCTTGTCTTCCCAAAGATTCTCTTTGTGACTTAGGAAAAGCCTTTTTGCTTTAATAGTACTTCCTCATTTGTGAGAGGGGAGTTATAACACTTAGTAGGGAGTGTTATGAAAAATAAACGCTTTGAAGTTTTGAGGTAAACAGATACATCAGTAAATGGACATGTTTAAGTAGATAATCTCAAACTATGGACCTGTGGTTTTTGTGTGCTTTTATAAAGCAACAATATTGTAGTGGAGGTCCGCTCTAGCAAGCTTTCTTGAAAGCACTAAGTATGTGAGAAATGCAGGGACTGTGTTCTGTTCCAGAATAACTGTTGCTAGAAGACTGTTGTACAGCAAATGTAGGTTAAACTCTTGGTGCCCGATATTTACTGCACTATAAATTCCAACATTTATGGTTTTGCACTTTATTCCTTAAAAATTCCTAGGTTAACAAGTCTTTATTGCAGTTTGAATTTAAGTAAATCAATTGCTTCAACAGATTAAATTTATTTGGATCTGCTGTTGTTTTTTGTCCTTTCCTACACTTATTATATATAATTCCCAACTGGGAAATAATCTACTAACTTTTGCATGACAAAATTCTTGTTCGATTGATATAAACGATTGCTAAAAGTAGAAATTGGTTCAAGGAGAGACTGACAAGTTCATAGGAGAGAAATTCATAAAGGGATGTTAAATACATGGATGAAACATCTGGCTCAGCAGGACACCAGTGGGAAAATAGGGAATTCAGTGTATGTTTAGTTTTTAAAAATATTTTTCCCCAAGTATCCACTCTTGGCTGCTTTAAGACATGATATTAAATTCAGTAGATCTTTTAGTTAAAGATAGCATCACTGTTCTTACGCATGTGTTTTGAAGAAAAAATTTAATCTTGAGTTTGAAAAATCTGTGTAAGCACATGGTTTAAATAATCTAGATAGATTATTTCGATCTCAGGATTTATCCCTCTTCATCTATTACTTCTTCCCTTTTTTTCACCACTCAAAATGACACACATTTTGGTGATTAACACTTCATGTACTGGCACCCTAACATTGTGTAGGGAGTTTAAATTTTTAATGGCTTTTTCAATCAGATGCTCATTAGTTTTGGGAAACTACTTTAGCTTTCAATAACAACCATCTAGTTTTTTGATTGACCTATAGATTATAATGGCTTTAATTATAAAATATGGCTGCCTAATGGTAAGAACGTTGAGTATAGTGTTTTGTCTTAGCTTGATGACATCAGACTCTGAAAAGAGAGAATTAAAACTTCACTGTAAGTCAGTTACCTCATGTCAAATCACAGGTATCAACTATTTTACTGTTTTCACAATCTGATTCTGGTGCCTGACTTGGTTAAAGTGTTGTTAACAATGTGACAGATACAATGCAGAAATAGTTTTTAAGTAGTATTTTATTAAAAGAGAACACCCTTATCAGACTTAATTAATCTCTCTTTCATGAATAGTAAAAGAATAACTGATACTTTTTTATCCATGTTTTTGCTTACTCTTATCTTTTGTAGCCATTGAGAAATGTTATGTTGTTTCTTAGAGATCCTGAAGGAATTTTTCTTCTTTTAATATTTCAGTCTTAAAAATGTGTGCTTCATAAGTCTTAAATTAGTGTTGACTAATTTACTTTTTAAAATATGTGTGTGTATATATATTTTATACATACATATACACACATAGTTTATATGTGAAATCAGACATTTTTGTAACAAAATTCCTTTAGAAGAATATGTAGAAGGATCAATTGAAGGTACAAGGAAAGATGTCACTGAAAGTTGGTGATCAGTGGATTTCAAGACAAATGATTTCTTATAATGCACTTTGACTTTTAGTGCAAAAATGGCTGTATGTATTGTTTTAGTATGTATATTGCACAGCTGTTTAAGATGGAAACTCTCCCTGATGCTTAAGTGAGATGACATATATATATATTTTATCTGTTTCATGTATCGTAGAAGACAGTGAGATTCGCTCATTCAGTATATTTATATTTTTTTCTACAGGTGCAAATCCCTGGACTCGAGAGTTTACAAGTATTTGTACCAAATAGTATTGCAGGGGAAAAATCTGTGATTTTGCAGCTCCTCAATGCAGCTGCTGGAAAGGATTGCTCAAAGGATTCAGATGAGGTTGCATATGAAGCTTATTTACTAATGACCAAACATAGTGATAAAGACCGTGAATTAGATGACAGCTGGAGCTCATGGGAAGGTCAGCCAGTCAAAATAGTGCCACAAGTAGAAACTGTTGATACACTACGCACCATGCAGGTGGGTTGTTTGGGGTTTTTGGTTTCTGTTTTCGCTGTTTATGTGATCTCCACACTTCTGTGAATGCTTATCCTTTCAGATTAACCACAGTGAGTGGCATGTCTCCTTTTATACGTAATAAAAAGTTACATTTAAGGATAGGATTGATTCTTAGTTATGTTAATACAGGTATTACATGGATTTTAGCATTTCTTAGAAGGATTAATCTCTACAATGTGCATTTTTCAGGGTTGGACTTTGATAATAAAGAGATAGTTTCCATATCTAGTTGGGTGGTCAGCGTCAGAAGTGTGGATAGGACTTGAAAACTGTACATTTTATTAAGAAGTCACCAGTCTCCAAGAGCATGTGGCAGTTGTGTGCTTTCCACACACAGAGGCATGAAACCAGTTACTTTTGATCTTGGATGAATTGTGACATTTAAAATTAAATTTCTGTGGAAGCTACTGGATGTTCAACAGTTCTGCAGGAAGAAATCTTTCCAGTCATACTTCCCTTCATCCCAAGCCAACAGGGATTCCCTGCCAGCAGTTCTGCTACGCTCTAGCAACTGAGCCAGCTGCAGCTCCCTGCCCCTCCTGTTCTCATATCTTTATGTTAAGCTAAGTGAATTTTCCTTTTGGCATGTCATCCAGTTCCTTGGATCTGTACCATAAATGGGCTCTACTGTCTATGGACAAAGTGACTTTCCATGTCACTCTGCCTGGCCTCTAGTATTCAGAGGGCTCTAGCAATTACAGGCAGTTGAAAAAGTCACTCCTGTACCTACTGCTGTTTTTAACATGTAAGCATGTTACTTCTTGTTTGTCTGTTGTCCAGACTAAAAATGGAAAAACCAGCCTTTGATTAAGTCTTTAGAATTTCATTGGACTTCTGTCAAAGTTAGCATTTTGTTCAGAAAATGAAAACAGCAAAAGATGGAATTTGGTTTGCAGATGGTATTCTATCTGACATATGTAAGTGCACATAAAACACTGTGTCTTTGTGTATGTGGTTATACGTGTATATGTATAACACTGTTTATTAATTTTTACAATCCAATATTGAAGGGTTAGGAAGTAAAAATCCTTCAGAAAGATTGTGTCCTGTGTTTTTAAATAAACATGTTTCGATTGCAAACTAGAGAAAATGTAAGGTGTTATTTAAAAGATGCTCATAAAATAGAAGAATCCCATCAATATGTAAAGAATTTTGAGCATGAAAATATTCTTTGGGAATGAGGTATTGGAAATCAGGATGAAGTAGGTCTTGTTTTGTGAGTAACTTGTTGCAGATGCATTGTCTGTAGTTTGTAATCAACAGATTTCATGTATGTGACTCATAGTGCCACAGCAAAGGCAATACCATCTGTGACTGTGGACTTTTATAGACTTCTGCAATATCAGAGCTCTAGTTTCCAAAACATATTCTTACATTTTAATAATTTTCAAAATTTGAGCAAATACTGTGTGGTAAATTTATGGCTTTTCCTGTTCAGTAGTAGGTTTTGTCCTGAAGTGTATTGCATTACTTGGATAAAACCTGCTTACTTACGTGATGGTTTTTACCTCCATCTGCTTTGAGAAAATATAATTCTTTTGCTTAGATGCTGCCTTTCTGTGTGTAACTGTTCTGAAGACAATTTTAACACAGTGTTTTCCAAACCTTTCCAGAAGTGAAAAGAAGTATATTCCCCTTGAAAACTTGCTGTGGCATTTGCCCTAATAGAGTTCTGCTCATAAGATGAGAGTTCATCAAGTTCAGTTGCCAGATCAAGCTTTTCTGCCAGCATCAAGCTTTTAATGAATAGTGACAAGACAGGTCCTTCATATTTTAGAATTAAAAAAATAACCATTTGGAATTTGCTGATATGGGACATGTTTTTATAGAGAGGATTTTGTTTATAAGAACTAGTGGTACCTTGTATTCCTAGGTTGATAACCTCCTCCTTGTAGTCATTCAATCTGCCCACCTTGTGAGTCAGAGAAAAGCTTTCCAGCAGTCTATTGAAGGGCTTGTATCTCTGCACCAGGAACAGACATCCAGCCAACCAGTCATTGCCAAAGCTCTACAACAGCTCAAGGTAAGCAGTTTTTGAGATTATCTCAGTCAAAGTTGATGGTTCTTCGCTCACTGATAAGTAAAAACATGTAAGGAGACTTAGTTGCAATCCTAATGACATATTCTGCAATTGTCATTTATGCAACCTCTGTGGACTTTCATTACAATTTTAATTCCGTTTTTGCAAAGGTTTTGTGAGTGTATTTTTGAGCAAGACCGGTGCAGGCATTTTTGCACTGGTAAGTGGGAAACAATTCTGTAATGCAATAGAAGTATTAATAGCAACAGAATAAATACAACTTTGTATGACAACACTACTGAGTTGAAAGAAATTGTTTGATTTTTTTAAAAATAAATTCTATCAAAATCCACCTGCAAGAAAATCCACTGTCTGCAAGAAACAACATTTTTTTTTTTTCCCCATCTTTGGAGAAGATGGCTGCTTTGTGATGTAAAAGTAGGTAGGTCTCTCTCTGGTTTTTTGCTCTTGTTTTTGGTGTGGGTGGGTTTGTGTTTTTTTTTGCTGTTGTGTGGTTTTTGTTGGATGAGGGTTTTCTTTATTTTTTTGGTTTTTGTTTTTTTGTTGTTTTTTTGGAGGACTGAGAAAAGCAAAGATTTGTTAGGTTGAAGTTGCAGTATCAGGTCCCTACATTTCCCCCTGAGTTCAATAGAAGCTGTGTCCAGATACCAGGGTGAAATACAACCAAAGGCTTGGTCACAGTACAGATAATAAAACTCATTTTCACTTTTCCTGTCTGTCTGGTTTTGATTGGGGTTTTTTGTTTGGTTGGTTTTTATCTCCCTTCGCTGTCTTTATTTTTAAAGTTAATCTTAATCAAGCAAAAAAACTTCATTATGATACTTCAGTTAATTAGAAGACTTGCTTAGTTCAACTGCTGGAAAGTGGTTTTCCAAGACTGAATGAATTGTGATGGCATTGAAGTACATTTCCATTTAAAATAATGTAATTGTAAGATTCGTGTTTGCCTTAGTCTTGTCAACTGTAGAATATAAATAATAATTTGATGCCCCCCCATCCCTTTTTGTTGTTGTTACTCAGAGTGATGCATTACAGCTATGCAATAAGATAAGCAGTGCCATTGATAGAGTTGATCACATGTTCACATCTGAGTTTGATGCTGAAGTTGATGAATCTGAATCTGCCACTTTGCAGCAATACTATCGGGAAGCCATGATTCAGGGTTATAATTTTGGGTTTGAGGTAAGGAAACAAAAACTTAATGGCAGGTTTGTCTTGTAGTTTTGGTAAGAACCAATTGAAATTTCTGGGTTTGCATTGGTGCAAATAAGGTAACTATAACTCTGTGGAAATATGAAGAATTCTAGCAGAACGTCATAAAAATATGTGTTGCTGCAGAAATGTTATGTGAAAATGATTGAAAAAGAACAGATAGATCTATTAAGTTCAGACTCCAATTACCAATGCCTGGAACTCTAAAAAGCTTTAAGAACTTGATGATTTCAGGTATAGCCTTGTAGGCTCTGCAACTTGGCAGCATTTTAGATGAAATCAGAAATATCCTTTGATATTGAATGTCATTGTGAAACTTGGCTTCTCACAGTTTTTTTCAGCCTAGAATAGCATAATACTGTAATATGAGCCATTCTTTCAAAGTTTGTGGTGGTTCTTTAATGCGGTGCATGTAGCTTTTGAGTGCCTGCCTTAAAGTGCTGATGAGGAAATGTCATGTTCAGATGCTTTCAGTATACTGTTTCACTACTTGATTCCTGTGAGCTTTGTAAAATTTTTTTAAGATTGTATCATACCCTAACATACTTCTAAGGATAGTCTTCTAAAAAACAGCTGGTATTTCTGTTTAATTTTTTAAATGTACATATATGAACTCCTTTATCCCCTAATGTTACCTGCAATATAACTAAAAATAAACACTACTTTGTGGTTCAATCTCTGATTGCAGAACTGAGCATTTGTGTAGGATGTTTCTTAAATGACATGTATGCTGTTAAACATCAGCACATGCCCATATACACACAGGAATGCAATATGGCTCAAGTGCTGCCTCTCACTACAATACATTTTGTATTGTATACTTTTTCATGTTTGTTTTTTTTTTTTCTATAAATATGTGACTGTTTGCATAAAATCATTTCGTCTAAGAACAGGATGTGACTGTTATCATACTGTAAAGTTTTGTTAGCCTGCAAATACTCCAGAGGCTATTGCAAACAGTATTTTTGTTCTTATTAATATCTGAAAAGTAATTTTAGTTTCTTACAGTACCATAAAGAAGTTGTTCGTCTGATGTCTGGAGAATTCAGGCAGAAAATTGGAGACAAGTATATCAGCTTTGCCAGAAAATGGATGAATTATGTGCTAACAAAATGTGAGAGTGGCCGAGGCACTCGACCCAGGTAACAGCCAACTTGTTACTGCTACAGTAGTTTGTGGTTAAATACCATGCAGGACTTTTCACAGTGTGAATAATGCTTTATTGTTTAGAAGTAGTTTTTTTCCGAACTCTTGATGCTTCTGGCTCTTAAATTTTGAAAGTAATTTGCATAGTAAATGCATAAGCCAAATGAACACTTTTAGCAGAAGATTTTGTGGAACTTTTTGCTTCACGTTAGCTAACAGAAAATGGGAAGAAAGAGTGGAGGTTGTTGGATTCAGACAATTAAAAGACTTTAGATAAGGGTCATTAGATTGGAACAAAAGTGCTATGTGATCAGGAGTCAATAAAGATTGCAGAATATGCAACAGTCATTCTCTGGGTGTTCTACAGAGAAAGCAGTGTTATTTTGTGCCAGTTGAGGAAACTATGTATGTATGGAAGCTTTAGCCTGCTATAGAAGTTCTTCTATTAGTCCTTTCTGAAAGCATCTAAAGTAAGGCCCACAGATGAGGAAGAAGTGTTTTGACTCTGCTGAAAATTCTTCAGTTTTATGATTGCAGTAATGGATGCATTTATGGAGGTTTTTTTGTTGTAGTCCGAAGTACTTTCTGTCTGTTGACAGTAGTGTTGTGCACAGTGATCTCTCAAATTGTGCTTACAGTCCATGCTATGAAACTCTACTGCTGGGCACTAACGAAAAAAGTTAAAGTTACATCACTTTGAGGACGTAAACAGAGGAACTGAGAAACTGGTTCAAGCAGAATGATACTATTACTTGCCTTATTTAGGTGGGTTTGCAGCATTTTGCAGCTGGCATATCAGAAATTTAATAGAACTCTTTTGCATTAAAATAGGTGCCCTATATTGATCTGTGCTAGCAGATTACACATCAGTGACAGTTTTGTTTCCTTAAAGTATGGGGTGATCAGTCCATCCTGGAGGTGGTTTGTTCTGCTTGCTGGAAGGAGAGGAGGAAAGAGTGGGTAGGCTGAACCATGTTTGGATAGGCTAGTTAGCTTGCTGTGCTTATCTTAAAAAACAAAAGGACCACACACATCCCCACCTCCAAAAATCAGAACAACTTCAAAAGCATTTTTAAGTGTGTTAACAGTAAAAGGAGGACTTAAGATGACATTGGTCCATTACTCGATGAGATTGGTCACCTCACAAATAGGGACAAAGATAAAGCAGAGACATTTAATACCTGCTTTGCCTCTGTCTTTAACACAAATGATGGGCTCTAGGACCCCTGGAGCCCGGGGTTGGAGGATGACAACTAGGGGAGTGATAAGCTCCTGGTTGACTTTCATCTTGTATCAGATTTGCTGCTGCAGTGGGATGCATGCAAATCTATGGGGCCTGATCGAATTCATTCCGAGGTACTGAAGGTCATGCTCACTTTATTTGGCAGTGTCCTTGCTATAATCAGACTTTATCTGAATATAAGTGGGCAAATATTAATACAAGCTAAATATTTTACCTCTTATATATTAATACATTTTCTTAGAAAGATTTTATCATATTTTCCAGAGGAAAAATAATTAATTGCCATTTACTGTTCTTGGATGTTGTTGAAGCTCTTGCGATGGCTTTAGCCAAAGAGCAATTAATTTTCTGTCTTTTCTTTTTCTTTGAGATAGGTGGGCAACTCAAGGTTTTGATTTTCTTCAAGCCATTGAGCCAGCATTTATTTCCGCTCTCCCAGAAGATGACTTCTTGGTATGGAATAAGTTATTCTGCTTGTTGTTTATTTCTAAATGCTTGTGAAGCTATCAACATATGTTTTCAGGGATGTTTTTTATAAAATGATGTCTGAATACAGATGCTGTTCTGAAACAATTGCTGTTTTATATAACTGTTGATGTTGATATCTCTTCAGTTTGTAAGATTCTGAATAGAGTAAGTTTGTGACCATTGGCATTAATGTTTTCAAATTGCTGACAAGTTGCTGGTACTGTCTTGGGAGGCTATCTCCCTTTGCTCTTGGGAAAGTTGACAGCAACTTTTCTACTGAGTTACAGTTTATAGTTGTCATAATAAATTCTGAATATAAGCTTCTGAGGCTTAGTTAGCGCTTAGAGTTCATTTATGGGGTATGAATACAAAATCACAATTGTTTAAAGGTATGTCCTCAAATTGTGCCAATGTGAAGCAGACTTTAAAGCATCTTTCTTGTGTTTTTACTGTGGAAAAAAAAGTAGACTAAGACTGGCTTTTTTTGTGTGCTCTGCCTTCCTCCTTTTCCTGTGGAAATAAAATTCTGAGAATTTATTTCTCTGATCTTGGTACAGTACTACAGAGAAGTGAAAGCACAGTTGCCACAAAATAGCAGAATGTGAGTGTCAACACCTCTGACTTCTATTAATTTCAAGATGGATTATGAAATACCAACCACATTAATCTTCTGTAATACAGAAATGATATAGTTTAGTCTTTTTCACATATATTTTTATCAAGAGCTCTGAAATAAGTTATGTTTTAGTCCCACGTGTGTGTTGCTGGGAAGGGGTTGTCTGCCTAAATGAGGGAGTTAAGCTTGTATTTGACATACACTGATACTTTAGCTTTAGGAAGTAGTTCCTCAATTTATTTGCTTTGACACAGTTTCTAAAACAGACTTTGAACAAGTGGGAGAGAAAGGGGGGATCCCCAAACCTGAACTGCATTTCTGAACTTCTGCTTTCTTAAACTGGATTTCAGTTTTGGAGAGCATCACTTGAAGTCACTTTGATTAATCCGACTCCTATATAACACAGGTCATGAGCCCACAGCATTTTGCCTAGAAGTGCCTATGTCAATCCTAATATCTTACTTAGATAATACCTGATGCCACAGAAGAATGGTGGTCTAGATTTAAGGCTGTAGTTTTAAAGCTGAGATTCTAGCTCAGTCTGGGTTGGTAAAATATGCCAGTCACAGGCTAAACACATACTTCCCTGGTCTTCACTAAGTCTTTGGATTTCTGGAAGAAATTTTGGCTAATATGAATGACTGGTATATAGAAGCAGCCTTCATAGCAGCTATACCAAAGAACATAATTTCAATTCTTTATTGTGAAGACATGTTTTATACCTGATGTTCTGACAAGTAAATTGAACCAGAGGAAGATTTAATAACTTGTCTGAGGTTACATACACAGTGAATAGTACACATAGTAATTAAACTCAGACTGCCTGAGCCCCAGTTCAGTGGTATAACTATTAAACACCCTTTCATGAAACTTTTGCTAACTTCAAGGGTAGATAAGGGAAGTGGATTACTTCTAATATGCAGTGCTTCATATTTGTTGGTTTACAGGCTTTTGTCTTGTGATTCAGGCCATCATACTCACCAGGTTTTTTGGGGTGTTTCTTCTTGGGGTGGGGAGAGGGAGGACAGAGGAGGTTGTTGCAGCTTTTTCCAGCAAGCTTGATTTTTAATTTCATTAACAATGGATATTTTCAAGTTCTACTAGCTTTATATTATGAAATGTTTTATTTGATATATCATTGTTCAGTTCCTACGGTTACATAATTTTGACAAGGTCAAAAGGCAAGACAAGACTAAGACTTCCTAGCTTAAAAAAAATCAACAAAGTCAAAACCCTAATGTGAGTCCAAGAGTATAATATAATTGGTAGAATGTAGGGGTGCTTACTTGACAGATTACATATTTAACCAGTGTCATTTTATTACTGTGAGCTTTACCATATGACTATCAACTCTCTTTTAACATGAAACATCACAACTTTTTCTGTTTGTCTTTTCTAGAGTTTACAAGCTCTGATGAATGAGTGCATTGGCCATGTTATTGGAAAACCTCACAGTCCTGTTACAGGTTTGTACCTTGGTAAGGCACAAGTTACTGGCATTTGTTGTGGAGCTTTGCTGCTATTGTTACAGAAGTTTGATTGTGAAGTAATTTTAAAATGCTAGAAATACCAATAAAAGCATTTTTAAGCTTTTTGTGATTGTGATGTAACCATTATTGCCTGAGAAAGTGTAAATACATGGTGGTTTTACTCAAGAAAATTAAAAGCTCTACAGATGCTTTCCTCAGATTTTGTCCTTGATTTCCGGCGAAGTCTTGCAGATCTTCTGGAAAAGGATTGTGATTTTTAAAGGTTGGGTAAAGAAGTGGTTATAACTTTAAGGAGGCAGTTACAGCTCCTTCTCCCAAAATTTCATTGTGGCACTGCAGATATTTGCACTTCTGACGGACTTTAGATTATTGAGGTACAGAGGAGTTATACCTGGGAGCTTGATGATAGAGCTGTGAGAAATAGTTCTCCAATATCGCAAAATTTGTCATAGTGTAAAAAATATCTTTGGCCTTAGAGTGAAATCACCATATTTCATTGTTTTTCTTGAGAAAATGATGTTGCCTCAGCTCTGTTTCCCTCTTACATATCTCTTTCTCAGCAATGTTTCTCTCTTCCTCCTCCCAAGTCCATTGACTGGTTTAACTTTCAGAATACCACGTCGTCGTCTTTTCTTTCTCCTGATGTCCGCTTCCTGGACAGGGTTGATGGCAGATGACATGAAGGGAGGGTAATTTGACTCAGGCAAGAGAGAGGTTTTTCAGTATTTCAGGGAAGTTTCAATTTTGATATAATTTTGATGAGAAACTCTTAGAACTGAGAAACCTTTCACAATGAAAGTCAGTCCAATCCTTTGGAAAGAAGCACAGTCTAAAATAAATTTTATCCAAATTCTGTACTGTGATGTAAAACCTGGACGTGTGCTTTTGGCACTGTTGTTCAGAGGAGGGCCCATTTTAGGTAAATCAGTAACATGATGATCCCAAAGTACTGAAACTCTTATAAATGCTATTGCAGACACAGCAGATCACACAAACTGAATTGCTTGACAGCTTTTGGCTCAGAGCATGGGGAGGGGGTGGCACAGGTGGATGGTGCAGATTTGAACAGCAGGCCGAAACTTTAATACATGTGAAATAAATGTACCTAAACAAAAACTGTATCTTGGCTGCAGATACTGCCCTTTCTATCTCATGATCAGGAGAAAAATAAGAATTCCTAGTTCCATTTGCATACCATGTTGAAGGATTTAAACCCACTGTGATCTTTACCTCTTTTCCCAAAGCTGAGGATCCAGTTGTGTTCATGCTGCTGCCTGTAGGCACATAGCTGGGGGTCTCCTGGCGTTTTATCCTGTCTTTTTGCTTTGTGAAACAGCCTATGTCCAACTCAAGTGGGTTAGGTTCTGCCTTCTGGGTCTTCTGCTTGTGTCCTTATGAATTATAACAGGACAATTAACACCTAGCCCTGGCATATTTTACTTGCCCTGGTCGTGCGAAGAAGGCAGAAACTCAGCTCACTGATAACCTAGCCTGGCAGAAAGTACTAACTCATGTTTTGATGGGCAATCTTGCGATGTGACTGCCACAGTATTTTTCTGGCTAATTAAGGAGGGATTGAGGGAAAAGGAAGATGCTTCAGACTACTCATATGGGCACTGAATGAAATAGGCATGAGGACGATGATGGCTCCTTTAGGTTTGACCCTGTCCCTTTGTACCACTTCTAAGGGCAGACTATCATGGGGGGCATTAGCATGGGTAAAACTGTCATATGTGAGTTTTTTCCCCAGCTCATTTTGTTTTCTGTTATTGGCTGAGAAAACTAATTGTGATGCAAAAGGAACATGATAACGCTGTTTGCTTTTTAATTATTATTTGGTTTGTTATTTTGCAATAAGATAACAAATCATCTTTAATCTGTGAAGTTGAAATAATGAAGATGTGTACTTACTTCACTAAAACTAAATCTTCTAATTGCTAGTTTTTAATTCTCTGGAGAATTTTCATTATTTTACAGATGAGTTCCATGATAAAATAACGTGAATAATATTAATACATAGAATTGATTTATTTAAAATTGGAATAATTTTGATTTTTCTTAAAGGATAAGAAAATATGTGCCAGTTCACACTTAACACTGTAAAATAGGAATTAGTTTTAATTTTGTGTCTTGAAATGGCCCTAACAGAGTTTTTCTGACGACTGAGTAAACTTACTACCTTTTTATGTTTGCAGCTATTCATCGAAACAGTCCCCGTCCTGTAAAAGTACCTCGGTGCCATAGTGATCCACCAAATCCTCATCTTATCATCCCCACGCCTGAAGGCTTCAGGTATTTAGCATTAGTACAGAGTTCTAAACTGGTTTATCCTCTCTTGGCTATGCTGAGTGTCAGTGCGTGGAACACCTTTTCTTTCCTGTTGAGGGCAAAGCAGGTAGCAAAAATTAGCATGTTAGTGATCTGAATTTTATTGATGTGCTTTTAAGGACTATGGTTTCTTTTTCACCCACCCCCCCCCCCGCCCCCTTTATTTTACAGTTGTTATTGGTGCATGCTTTCTCGCTTTGAAGTCATTCTTACCCCCTTTGTCTTTCCTGAGAACAATGTTTCACTGTAACAAGCTTTAATGCAGTGAAAACTGCTCATTAACAAGACTTTTATTTCCTTCCCCACTTTGAATGTCTGCTTACATGCCTGTGACAGTGCTTTCTGTAGTTTAGCACAGATAAGACTTAAAAATGTAGCATTCTGGAATATGGTGGCATTTCTGCATCATTACCAACCTGCTGTCAAGAGGCTTTAAACAATGGATGGTTTTGCTTCCCTTTGAAAGAGTTGACATGAGAATTAATGCTAAAATAGTTTTTAAAAATTTCAAAATGAACTTTGCCATGCGTATTTTTACACAGAGGGCCTTATTTTTCAAGAAGATCAGCACAGTGTCAAACTTCACACTTGATTTTTTTTTATTTTTTTTTTAAGTTGCTTAGCTGTTGGCAGAAACTAGTACTACTCTAAAGATTTGGAGATTTTTATTTTGAAGATAATTATTGTATGTATTGACAGCCCTGAAGCTTCTGAGACACAGAATTATTCCACATAAAACTCTTTATATACTTGAAAAACTTTTAAAATCAGGCCTCATTATGCACACCGCAAAATTTTATTTTTAAAATAAACTTTCAAATCCATACTTTTTAAAAATTGTTTCCTAAGTTTTTTTTCTTGCCACAGCACACGGAGTGTCCCTTGTGATGCACGGAACCATTGCAGCGTTGCTGTCAGTCGCCCCGCTCCCGTCGGTAGCGACTCAGCTCAACCCAAACCTGTCAGCAGTGCAAATGATACCAGGTAGCTCCACTCCATGATGTAGCAGCCTCATTCTACATACATCACCCATATAACTGTTTCCGCGTACTTGTATCCTAGTAGATCATTTGCACCGTGCTTTTCCGTCCCATCATCTCTTCCACTGGCTCTGTCATTCATGTTTGACTTGAGCAAAATCTTAGGTGTTAGATGATTAAGACCGCTTTCAGATTTAAAAGGTCTGAACAGTGTGGTAGTTAAAGCATGCAGTTCTGATGTAGATTACAAATTTGCTCAATAAAAATGTCCATGAAGTTAATGTATGCCAGTCAGTTCATTGATATGACTTTACTAAACAATTAGTATTGATAACTAACACTTTGCACGAAGATGACTGTAACATGCAAACAAGCCCGAGGATTTAATTTTTTTTTTATGTTAGCTAACAGTATTGTTATTGTCTGCCATATATATTTTGAAATACTATGTAGAGGCAAACACAAAATTAAACACATAAAACTTCAGGAGGGTTTTTTTTATTTCTTGCTACATCTTTGGCTTCTTAGGGTTGTGCAGAATAAACTTAATATGAAAGAAACCATTTCTGTATTCCTGTATCAGGATGTGTAACAGAAACCATACCTGTATCATCTGTTTGCTGAGGTCACGAGTGAATTTTTTGGCAGACCTATGTTAGTATCTTTCTTGCTTTTTGGCTTCTGATTTGGCCGTTGTATTTCAGACTGTTGGGTTCTTTCTTCCCATACTACAGTCAGACCATTGACATGTCTCCCAGGTTCTCTAAACTTACTCCTCCCCGCCCACACTCCTAACTGTAAAAATCCTACTATTCACCCAGTGATATTATCTTAGGGTTTATAAATAGCTTTTTGGATTCTCATTTCTACTGCAGAGTACCAAAAGCTATCTTGTACAAGAGATTCGTATGAATGGAGACACATGATCTGACTGTATCACACAGCTGTAGAGAAAAGAAAGAACAGGTAGTGAAGGAACAACAGATTGCTGGTGACCAAAGTAAACTTAGATATGACTTGATTATGAATCATTTATTTTTTAATAAATAATTTTCAGTTGTTAGCCAGCAAACCATCATGGTTTGTAGATTCGTTACCAGATGCGCAGCAGAAGCATGCGTTAAGAGGGAACTAAGTTGCCACTTTTTATATAAAATCTTTCCTGCAATTCTTCTCAGTTTATTTTTATGATAAGATGTGACTTGCACCCTACAGTAGCCTCTAGATGTACAGCTTGTGAGTCTGGGCCAGATTTTTTTGGTTGAAAATACATCCTGAATTTTTGTCATTCAGACTACGTGTATTTATTATATATCCTTCATGCTTCTGTTTTAAGCCTCCTGTTGAAAAAGACAGAGTAGGCAGTAGTCTGCAGCACTATGCACTTGAAAAGCCTTTTTAAACTAAGTAACATTCTAGAGAATTTTCACTGAGAGGTTCTGGCAGCTTTATAAGCTGACAGGGTGATGGTTAATTAGTATTTATGATTTTGAAAATGCAGAACTTTTTTATTTGATAATTAGTCTTTACACAACATATGAAGGGGATTTTTTGTAGAATATGTACAGCACTTTGAGCCAAGGCATATCTTTGAATTTAGTTAATTTTTTAAGAGTGAGATGGAAGGCTAGTTTTTAATACTTGTAGGCTTTGTTGTGATTTATACCACTCAATGCAACTGTCAGATTTATAATTTGACAGACTTGAATACAGTGGTATATTCTTTTAAGGTTTTCTGCATGTATGTCCCACACAAATATTGGTCGAAGTGTGAAGGTTGGCATTTTGACAGTTTCTTCTAGTTCAAGAAGATAGTCATTAGGAAGAAAAATGAGAATTCTACTTTTTAGTTGCAGTCAAGCACGTAATACTTTCATGGATTGTAACATGAAAGTTGATGTGAATGCAGCATTTTAGTCAAATTGCCAAGGCCTGTTTTTCAAAGACTTGTATTTTATTTAGAGCTCTCAGTTTTTACTTTTCTGATGGTTGTTAATAAAATACCCCATGATTTTTATTTTTTTTTTTGTAATGCACTGCCTGAATTTTTAAGTAGCATCGTTTAACCCCCTGTATTACCTAGGAAGAATTTCAAGAAAAAATTATTAAAGCAGAGGCAGATTTTTGGAGGCTGTTGGGATTTTTTAGGGGTTTTGTTTATTGAGGAAGGCAAAATATTACAATGTAATATATTTTTAGTGAATTTCTGGTTTAAATATAGTTAAAAGAAAATTGCAAACTTTAACACATTGTAGTCTTAATTATGGATGTCATTTATTTGTGCTCCAAAAGAGAAATGGAATCTGTTGGATCAAGAAAGTGTTTTGTGGTTTTGTATGCAAGAAGCATGGGGTCCAGCTGCTGGAATAGCACAAAAACAGAAACTTTGTACACTTTCCAGAAACTCTTTAGACATTTATTGCATGATTGTAGGCATTAAATATCTGAAAAAAATTTAATGTAGGAACTTGATAAATTAATTGTACTAGGCAGTGCGTAGTGCACAAATGCCACCATAGTTCTATTGAAGTTTTTCTTTGGGGGGAAAAAAAAATCATTTTAATATAACTTGAAAGTAAAATCCAAAGCAGCAGTGCCTGGTTGTTTACATTGAGCTTTCTGATGGTTGTGCATTTACACTATGTTCATACTAATGACCTTTATAAATTTTTTAATTTCTGAGCTACCTGGAATTATTATTCATCATTTTATATTTACCCAGGACTGGAGTAGAAATTTAGCAAGTCGTCTTCTCTTTTGCTGTTTTTCTTTGCCTAATAACATGCACACAGTCTTTCTGGACACAAACAATAAAAGATCTGTGTGGCTAAGGCATGCCTGAAATGGATTTTAGACACCTTCATTCAAAGCTATGATACTTAAGGTCCTCTGTTCAGCTACTGCCTCATTTTAGAGGTAGTTTAGCTTTGCTTGTTTTTAAGCTCTTTGTGCATCTAGAATTGTTGCTCTGTGTGTGCTGAGAATAACTTCAGCCTTCTTGCTGATTAAAATCTCAACTTCCTGAAGAGTACTGAGGATTTTCACTAGTTCAGTTTCAGTTCCTTCTCGAACTTAAAAAGATCTAGATGGCAGTAGTAGGGATTCCAAAGCAAAGATCGTATTGAGAACGTTTGCATAGGAATACGGTGTCTTGGGTTTTGGCTTCTGTTCTTAAGATTGTGAAGATTGTGTCTTTTTTTTTTTTTTTTAAATACTCGTATTAGGTAATAATTGGATACAATTCAGAAGCAACTTTAGGGCTGTAGGGCAGTCCTCTCATAGGTGTGTGCACTTTGTGATGCCAGGTATATTTCATATTTTTGTAGTTGTTAGCTTTCAGTGAAGGATTTGACAATGTTCCCTGCTTTCCAGTAATGTTTAGCTCATACCCCTAAAGCATTATGTCAAAGGAGGCATCAGTCACAGCTCTTCCCCACCATGCTTTAAAAATTGAAAGGGAGCCTTGTCCAAAAGGGAGTTATTGTAGACAGACTGCCATGAGGAATTTATGGCTCTAAAATATGGGTGGATTGATCAAAGTCTTGGGCTGGGGAAAGGTGCCTGAAGATTTAAGGATTTAAGACTCATTTCTGTCCGTATCGTTCCCCTTTCTGTTCAGCATGCTTATTCATCTGGGTCTTAATCTGAGGTATTTAACTCTACGCTGTGCTGTCTGGTAGAGGGCCTCCAAGCAGTCAAGCTGCTGTCATTTAACACTGTCCTTCCTGTCAGCTGGCTTGTGGCTCTTCCCACTAGTTTTGACTTAATGACTATGGACTATGACTGTATTTGCAGCACACTAGGAGCATATGAATTCAGTTACCACCCTCCATCTGATAATGTGGCTCACATTATCACCCAGCTGAATCACTTCTGATTGTATATCCAAACCTGGCACCAGCTGCATCCTGCAGCAGCTGCCTTAGTAGTATGTTACAAGTCATTAAATTGGATTTTGTTATGGACAAGTAAGAGTTTCAAGTAGTTTATGCTTTTGAAGCTTAGGGTTTTTTTCATAGAGTGGCATAACTAAAATTATGTAAAAAGTCTTCATTTGGGGGAAAAATACCACAGAAAGGATTTTCAGTTTGCCTCTTGGCATCAGTTTTTCTTTCATGTTACTTTCATGGTTCATGTCCCAGGCTTCAGAGGTTCTTTCTCTTTAAAACTGCAGTTAAATTGTCACTAGTAGTTATCTAGTGCAATGCTAAGTTAATTAGTACAATGGCTCTTTTTAACAGGGGTTCCAGTGTCCCTGAAAATGATCGATTGGCTTCAATAGCAGCTGAGTTGCAGTTCAGATCCCTTAGTCGTCACTCCAGTCCCACTGAAGAGCGAGAAGGTGATTGTCACAGTAACAGATTGTGACCTGGATGTGCAGATGATTTATGTCACTAACATATATCTCTCTCTTCCCAGTTCTTACTCTTTCCAAAATTTTTTTCACCTTTTCCCATTCAAAAATCTTAGATTTTTAAGTTTTAGGCTTATATCGTCAGAGAAAGTTCTATTTTCAGACGTACCCACTATTCTCTTGCCTTTCATACTGTTTCTGAATTGTACCTGAAGGAATTTCCTGGTGTCTTACTAAGTTACAGTGTTATAAAAGAAACGAGTGACATGATTGCTGAATTACATGCCCTATTCAATAGTAAATTTCTAAATGCTGTTAATGAGATATAAACTGGACCCATCAGGACAGCGAAGAGTTTTCTATCCTGTTTTTTAACTACCAGTGCAGTATTCATCTTACAAATACTTGCTGTTACTTGAATCCTGGAAGAAGGGATAGGCTATGTGACTTGATGCCCTGATCAGGGCTCCTCCTTCAGGTTTCCCCAGCCCCTCTTTATGTGTGCAACGTTGATTCTTAAGATAGTGTGTTCTGTGCAAATTAAAATGAAGTACAAAATACCAAGTGAAGCAGAGTTGATACTGTGGTCATCCTGCAAAATGAAGTCGATTTCAAAGAAAAAAATGCCTTAAAAATTTATACTAAGGAGTGTGTGGGATGGTTTTGTTGGTGTTTTTTTTAAGCAGACGTTGAAAATATTCTCTGCCTTGTGCTTATGCCCTTTTTTATGTATCTGTGTGAATGGGAAACAGGCTTAGGTTGGAATGAATACATGTCTTTTTCTAAGGAACCTTAGAAGATTGTTTTCCTACAGATTTCTTACGTATTTGATTCTGAGTGCCCTGACTCGAAGTGCTTTCCTCAATTGTAGAAGGAAATCTCTGTTCCCGTATAAATTAAATCCTATTTCAGAATAGCTTTCATAATTTGTTTTCTAAAGATAAGTCATTAATTCAAGAGCATCCACTGCTATATGGTTGCCTCATATACTTATAGGGTGTATTAGTCCTGATACGTAAGATCTCAGTTTCTGCTGAATATAGTGGCATAATCCTTAATATGAGATAAAGCCACTTTTATGCTCACAGTATTATTTCTCTAGAACCATCGTATCCAAAAGGAGATTCAAGTGGCTCATCCCGGCGCAGTTGGGAGCTCAGAACTTTAATCAACCAGACCAAAGGTAGGTGTTTAGGAGTCACTATAATGTAAGATCTGTTAAACTAGTGCTGTAATAAAAGGTTAATTCTTAATGCTGATTGTGAAGAGGTTTTCACAGCTTTGTACACAGGAAGGGGAAAAAATAAAATCCTGATTGCAGATAGAAGATACTGCTAACAAAATCACAAGGTGTACTCTCTGAGGTAGGAGTAATTAAACTTCATAAAAGTTACATCTTTTCAGTTTCTGAAAGATACTAGCAGCGTTCTACAAAATGAGTACATTCATTACTATAGGAATTGCAGAAGTTTGCTGTCCTTATTCAGTGCCCAATTACGAATTGCATGACACTAGGAAGCACTTCCTCACTTCCTAAGCTCTCTCCCCAGCATGGGATTTTCTTATTTTGGGTGTCTAACAGCATGTAATCCTACACTGTTTCCCAAATTCAAGGCTGTTATGGGGCCCTTCCTCTCTGTCCTGCTGCTTAATTTCATCAAACTTAAAGTAACTTGATTACTTCGGAGACTCCTATACTGTACAGATAGATACGTGTAGCTTGCTTGCATACATTCTGGCAGGGTGGAACCTCATGAAGCATTAGGAGAAAGTTTTCTGTCACATAAAAACTGGTCTCTCACGTGGCTTAGAACACAGGAAAAACAGCAAAATTTTTTTCTGAAATCTAGAAACCTTATTTTCTGTTTGGAACATAAACACTGGAAGAATTTAGTTTGTTTGAACCAGAAAAGAAGAATGAGGGAAAACTTGAAAATTCATAGAAGACTACTACAGTGGTGTTGTGGTTTAACCCCAGCCAGCAACTAAGCACCATGCAGCCGCTCACTCACTCCTCCCCCCCCCCAGTGGGATGGGGGAGAAAATCGGGAAAAGAAGTAAAACTTGCGGGTTGAGATAAGAACGGTTTAACAGAACAGAAAAGAAGAAACTAATAATGATAATGATAACACTAATAAAATGACAACAGCAATAATAAAAGGACTGGAATGTACAAATGATGCGCAGTGCAATTGCTCACTACCCGCTGATCGACACCCAGCTAGTCCTCCTCGAGCGGCGATTCCCTGCCTCCACTCACCCCAGTTCCTATACTAGATGTGACGTCCCATGGTATGGAATACGCCATTGGCCAGTTTGGGTCAGCTGCCCTGGCTCTGTCCTGTGCCAACTTCTTGTGCCCCTCCAGCTTTCGCGCTGGCTGGGCATGAGAAGCTGAAAAATCCTTGACTTTAGTCTAAACACTACTTAGCAACAACTGAAAACATCAGTGTTATCAACATTCTTGGCATACTGAACTCAAAACATAGCACTGTACCAGGTACTAGGAGGACAGTTAACGCTATCCCAGCTGAAACCAGGACAAGTGGGAACTGGTCTTCCTGTCCACTGTGAATAAGACAAAGATTTTGGTTTAAAACTACAGCAAGGCAGATTTAGTGTAGATGAAGTGGTATTAATTATAGGTGGGCAGTAGATTGTACCATTTGGGAGTATCAGTATCTCCAGCTTTTGGCAGTTGTTAGAAACAGGTTAGACTACTGTCTGTCAACAGTGACAGGTGTAATTTTTGTGCTTTACAAGGAGGGGATAAATTAATGCCACCTTGAGATTTCTTCTGGCCTCAGTAGGATTCTGTTTTGTGATAAGACTTGAAAGCTGGAGTTACCTAATACCTCTAAATCTTTGAAATAACAGATGCTGTGAATTTTCCAAGCAACCTCTCATATCTCTGTAGAGCAAAACCTTACCTGTCCTCCTTTCCTTGGTGCTCTTAATGACCCTAACATACTTCCACTTTCGGTGGTTAGTTACAGGCCAAATGCAAACAAGTGCAAATGCATTGCATTTCATACATTTAATTTCCTTGAATCAAGAAAGAGATGATTAGAAAAGGACTAGTATTCTCATTTTACTTTAGTTTCATATGTGATTAATAAGTGATAGTTTCATATGTGGTTGCTAAAATGTTTTATTCTTTTCCTACATCTTAAATTAGACTCACAAAATAGTTGTCTTCTAACTCAAGTCACTTCACGTGATATCAAAAGGTAACAAAATATAAACACAGCGAATATTTCTCAATCAAGGAAATTGTTCATCACTCTTTTTAGACACTGCTTCCAAGCAAGCACCGATTGAAGCTGTTCAAAAGTCTGTTCAGTTGTTTGAAGAAAGGAGATACAGAGAGATGAGGAGGAAGAACATCATTGGCCAAGTTTGTGACACACCGAAATCTTATGATAATGTCATGCATGTAGGTTTGAGAAAAGTGACTTTCAAGTGGCAGAGAGGAAACAAAATTGGTACGTTCATTATACCTTCATTTACCAGGCTAAAATACCAAGCTTAGTGTTTTTGAAGGAAATCTAAGACTATCTTTTGAAATTTTGGGTCTCTGCATAGGTAGCTTTACCGAAATCAGAATGTTAAAATACAAAATTCTGTTGCAGCTAGGATTTCCTTTATGTTAGAACTTCAGTGAAGTTTTCACTGGTCGAATAACAAGAAACAAAGGAGGAGAAGGTTTTGGTTAGGACAATTACTTAGGTATGATCCTGTGATTCCTGCATGTGTTTAACCCTATAAAATGTTTGAGTTCTGCTTTTGGAAGAACCAGAAATATGAATGGAAATGAGCAGAAACTTTGGGTTTTGTTTAATTCACCAATATTGTTGTTTCACCCACATGATCATTGTTTCCCCCATATGGTCATTGTTTCCTCTCTGGTTTGGGATTTGTGGGGAAAATCCTCATATTCATGAGAAGTTTTCTTTCAGGTCAGCCTGTTAATGTAATGTATCTACTTTTAGTCAGCTCGAACTCAGGACTATGAATGTACTATTAAGTGTTACAGGTTAAAAGCTACCTGAAATTCTAAATGAAAATAAAGGTAAATGACCTTGGCAAGCTCATTTTTCAGTGATGTTTTCTTATTGCAGTTGATGTACATGTTGCTTATTGAATGTAGTGTAATTAATTATTCTTATTTTAATTCTGCAGGTGAAGGCCAGTATGGGAAGGTCTATACCTGTATCAGTGTTGACACTGGAGAGCTGATGGCTATGAAGGAAGTGAGTACTCTGTATACAAGAATCACTGCTGCCCTTGGGTTTTTTTTCCAAACGAAATGTGCATGACTTAGCAGGCATTAAGGAATTCTGAAGAGTTGTTAGCTAACTGTGAAAGGATGGGAAGACAAATTGTTTATTCATGTAGCCACATCTGCTGTTCCTCCTTAAGTTGCTTAAGCTTTTTCTTTTCAGTTTACAACTTTCGGTTTAAATGTATGTAAAATGGATAATGTTTTTTTACTAATCTCATAGGGGTTTTGTGAACTTCATGAATGCTTGCTTAATATGTGCGAACTCCCATTAAGAGATCTTAAATTATTTTGGAAAGAGTTTTCTGATTAGTGAAGACTGTACCCAAACTTACATTTTACTCTGCAGTATTTCATCTCACTTTTTATTCCTTTTTTTCTTCATTCCTTAGATAAAAAGATAGGAAGTGTCACATCAGATGTTTTTCAGCTTCGCCTGTAGTTTAAGTGAGCTAGGCTGAGTCACAAAACTGTTGACTAACCTGGTGGGTACAGAAAATTTGATTTTCAGGATAGAAGTAAGTAAAGCTGTGTAGGCGTAGAGATCCATTTTCCCTACAGCACCTTGTTTTTTAAAATATTTTTATTGCTTAGTTTTATTGCATTTCTACGTCTTCAGGCAACTGCAAGCATCAACTGTTCACAACAGTTACCATGCCAGCCATTTGATGCTAGAGCAGTTACATTTTATGAGCCAGTTCTTCCACACACACAATAAGTATGTGATCTCAAAGGTGTGGAAAAGCAAGACTAGGCTTGTACATAACTTCTTGTACTGTACTCATTCACTGACTAACTAATACCAACACTTGAAATTTTGTTGTTGTTGTGTTTGTGTGGTTTTGGGTTTTGGGTGGGTTTTTTTTGTTTTCTCCTGATGAAATAACATTATTCCCCCCATCAGTAGCACTCTCTGTTTCTGGAATTCAAAGTTGCTTTCTGGATGCAGGTCATTTTTACAGATTAGCATGTGTGTGCTCTTTAGCAGAAGTTCAAATAAGTGAAATGGACCTTGTTTGACAGACATTTCACTAGTAGGCTAAATATACAGTATGCTGCCTTTTCCTGTAATATTTTTAACTTCCAGAATTATTTCACCAAGAAACATTCCCTGCCTCCCCACTGTGGGCTTAAATGCAAAGTGCATCTTCCAAATAAAAGGCTTTTCTGGAGTTCCTTAAGAGTACCTTGGGAGAAGACTTCTTTATTTATTTTTAAACTGGTTAAAAACATTGCATTCCCCGTGCCCCCTGAGATTTCTTCAGACTTTACTGCCTTAACCACAGTGTCATTAAAATGTCTACAAATTATAGTGGACGAGCTTTACTACAAATACATAGTATTGCAACTTTGAAGTGTTAGGAAATACATAAAACACTTGAATGTCATTTGTCACCTTTTTGTAATCTCCATGTATTTAATTTTACCACTGTTTGAGTACTAACTGTATCCTGGAATTGTTATACAGAACAAAACCAATCAGAACATCCTAGCAACCAAAAGTAGAACATGTGCATTTATTTCTCTAGCAGTTGTCCTGTACTCAAAGAAATTTCTGCTTTCTACCGATATGGTAAAAATCACATCTTGCATAAATTGCCATGCATTTTGCTTATCTTTGTGTGAATAGAAGCTTTAAATCAGTTTTTCAAAAGACTTGGTATTTTTTTCTTCCATGAAAAATCCGTCACAACATACTGTAGGAGAACTAATGAAAACCTGTTTCCTTCATCAAAACCTTTATGATTGTATTTGTTCCATGCCACACCTTTTCCTTGCAGCTGCCTCACTCTCAATGAAGAAACCCCTCAAAGAAATCCCTTAGAATCTCCGTTGATGAAGTACCTGGCAACTAGTCTTTCTTGAATGATAGCTCTCACTGATGTTACTTTCAGATTCTCTTGTACTGTGTCTATCTACCACGTTTAAGCTAGAAGGCAAGCTCAGAAGAGATATATATATATATGTGCATACATGTGTGTATTTATACATTTAAGTAACAGCATTTTGCTCTTAAGAAGTTTATAAATCATCATATTTGTATGTAATTTTCAAAAAATAGTTTGATGTTCTTTTTTGTTTAAGTTTGGGGATGGGGTGATATTTTGGGGCTTTTTGTGTGATGATGCTGTGTGTTTGTGTTTAGGATGGGTTTTTTGGATTGTGGGGTTTTTGGGGGTTTTTAGGGGTTTTTTTTTGTTCCTTAGTAAATTGAAATAGTGGCAAAATAATGAAAAATCTTTCTTGCAGATAAGATTTCAACCTAATGATCACAAAACCATCAAAGAAACAGCTGATGAACTGAAGATTTTTGAAGGCATCAAACACCCTAATCTTGTTCGTTATTTTGGTGTGGAGCTCCATAGGGTAAGAAAACATAAATTATTGGGGCTTTTTTATAGGGCAGAGAGAAAATTTTAAGAAGCTTTGAATCATGGAGGTTTTACTTGAGAACGTTGTAGTTCAGCTTTATTGTCTGGATATCTCTGTGAATTGCAGTGTGTCTGTCTTCCTCTGAAGGTTGAGGTCTCTGAAACATAGTTTGGAGAAATTTTTTGGAACTGGCACATAAACAGAGAAGGTTCACAATAAGTGAATAGAGTGAGTCATGCTGGAGCTATTCCATAACGCTACTCTGTTTAACTGCTCTAAAAGCAAGCTATGTCATATACAGTATGCTAACTTCTGCATGTAGGTAAAGACTCGACAGCCTAAAACCCTTCACTGGTAGCAGAAAAAGTTGTACCAGTATCTTGTTGATTCCTGAAAAAATTTTGTGCTGGTGTTTAAATTCTGATGCCAGACAAGTATCTTAAGGAAGCAGATCTTCTGGAATTCAGCTAGCATCTCTTCAGAAGGAAAAACAAGTTTTCTTGCTTGAGCAGAAGAACTAATGAAGTCTGGTTTTCTTATGGAGTTGGATTGCAGCGTTGCATGCTGAGATACCCTACTTTTTATTACTCTCTGCTTCCCACGTGCCCTTCCCACCTTCCCCTGTGAGTCTCGGGTGCTTCATGTATCTCTGCTCAGTAAGGTGGGCAGGGAACAGGACGTCTGGTGTCTGGCTGGAAAGTGATGTGTGGTTTTGACTGATTTGCTCAGTATGAATGGGTTGATTTGCTGACCCATTGCTGGTTTAGAAGGGGACAAAGGCTGCTTTCTGTCTGCATTTATTTACTTGGGAACACAACTTTGGATGTCTGTGCCCCTATATCATTGGTTTCTCAGCTAATTCTAAGAGCTTAGTGTCTTTGCCATCTTTTTGTATTAATTAAGTCTGGCTGAAATTAGCTGGGCTTGGAGACAGAGAAAGGGAACAAGAACCTAACTTTTCCTTAAAGTGAGTTAGAGTTGGCATGCTTGTTCAAGCCACAGACAACAACAAAAAACTTGCCCTCCCCAAGAAATCAACACATGATATTGCAGGAACTAGGAGAGAGGAAAAAAACCCAACCACCACAAGCCCAAACCATCATTTTGCCTTTTTGCTAAATATGCAAAGGATCATTTTGTATTTCTGCGTAATAAACCTACAAGATTTCCAAAGTGCTTTTCGGTCGATGCCAAAGTAACATATTTTATACCACCAAATAGTATCAGTTACATAGAAATGATGCAGATACACATGTGGCAGAGATTTTTCCATAGCTGTGCAATAGAATATATTAGATTGAAGCATACCCAAAAGCATAGAGTTCTGAAGAGATGATTTATTAGATATTCCATGGTAAGAGGTACTTCCATTACAACATTACATGGTACTTCCATTACTCTTTTCACAAACAATGAAGGATGGAAGGAAAACTTGATCCTAATTCAGTGTTTAAAAAACCAAGAAAAATAAAAAAAAAACCCAAAACAACAAAACCCAATGAAATCTGGTTTGGTTCCCACAACAGGAAGAAATGTACATCTTCATGGAGTACTGTGATGAGGGCACTCTGGAGGAGGTATCAAAACTGGGCCTTCAGGAGCATGTCATTAGGCTCTACTCAAAGCAAATCACGATTGCTATCAATGTACTACATGAACATGGTATTGTTCATCGAGACATTAAAGGTAATGTTAACCATAAAAGGTAATGTTGTTGTTTCAGTGTTGTAGATGAGGGTGGGGGGGAATGCTGGGGGATGTATTTGCAGATTTAGTGCACATTATCTCTACAGCCATTAAGTGTACAAAGCCTTCCACTCATTTTTCAATTTTCAATTTACAAGTTATTGGCTAGTTATGTGCTCCTTCTTAAGTGCAGAACATAAAAAACGTTCACAGTTGGCATTGCAAACTCCTAAGTTCTGCCCATGATTTATATAGTTTCTGTAGAGGTTAAGATTGTTGGGGATTCATCCAAACTCAAATCTTGGTCCTTTTATTTCTAGTACTAATACACTGAGTTATGTAATGCTGTTTTTCTTCTCATCTATGCAAGAAACAGTGGTGTTTTCTGGGAGCTGACAAGCAGTATAAAGTGCTAGAGTTGTTCATCAGAACTTTTCCTTGTGATTCCCATTTTCCAGAAGAGTTTTAGGATTTCAGATGAATGGTTGATTAAACATAGTAATAAAAGTCTTGTTAAAAGAAGTTAAAGGGGTATGGTAAAATTACTTGTCTAGTGGGGTTTTCTGCCATACATTTATCTACTCATGCCTGGTTCTCAGCTTTTGCTTACAAAATGAGCAGACTGGAACTACAGTAACTGAAGGGGGGTTGGTTTTGGCATTTGCTTAAGGCACCCAGTGTCAGTCCACATTTCACATTCATTTTTCTTTTCCTGCACCTTCCAAGAACATCCTCCATGTCTAGTTATCTTGTTTTTGTTAGTCTGGCATACTTTGCTCACCTATAGCAGAAACTTAACAGAAGGTAGGGGAAACAATGCACACAATATGCCCTGCAAATGCTCATTTTATGACAAGGCAGTGCAACCCAACGATGCTGGGTTTCTATGTCCCTCTTGCTCACAGGGTTTTGAATCACCGCAGCAGTGTAGGAGGTTCCCAGTTGCTCTTGGTCCTTTGGCCTCGTGCTTCTCATTTGGGAAAAGAACTATCTACGATCCAGAGGCCTCCCACCCAGGTAGGCCACTCTTGAGTCAGTTTTGGCTTTTTTTCCTAGAAAACACTTTCCCTCACTCCCATTCCCCAGCAATCTTGCCTTTTCTGGTTCTCCTTCCTGACCAAAGGTTTCTCTCCAGTTGTGGATTTCCCTCTGTGCTTTTCACAGTGCCCTCCTTGCCCTTCACTTGATCATTCCATGTCCAGGTTCTGCTTAGCTGGATTACACTCTCCTGGAAGCTCGTTGTGATCAAAATCCAAGGCTGGCTGACAGGGATTTCTTTTGTGCTGCTCTATGTCATTGCTGATTTCTGGATATGTTTCCAAATAGGTCTTCCTCTCATCAGGGAAATGCAGTGAAGTGAGAAGAGCTGTGTAACAGAACTGTAACACTATGTTATCTGAGGGCATTTCTGTTGCAACAGGTTCCTCATACCAAATATTGGGGTGTTCCTTGAGAGTAACAGCAGCTGTAAACAGAGGGTCACTGCAGACACATTTATGTATAGACCTTCATGAAACTTAGTGACAGAATATGAAGATAGACCACAGGGAGTATTTTTATAAAGGATGCCTGAAGTTACATTGGAAGTCTCTTGCTCTCTGTCTCCTTTTATGCTAACATTGCATCCCCAAGTTTTCAGGCTAACAGCAGTAAAGAAAACTCTGGTTTTACTTTTAGCTCTTACGTACTCTTATTTTTCTGATAGGGAAGAATGATAATATGTCATTCAGGCTGTTAAAACTGCTTTCCTATGGAAATCTCGCTGTCAGATCACACTCTCATGGCCAGTTTGCTAAATATCACTGCGGATCTGTTTCTTTCAGCAGCAGATAACCAATTCTTAGAGTAATTGTTTATACGTGTCCTGCAGTTGGTGTCTGCAAGTACCTTGTGCTCAAAAATGGAGTCTTCCAGTTAGCAGCATCCACTGGTGTCACCGTTGTCCTTTGGATGCTGTTATGGCATCCAGTTCTAGGAATGTAAAAGATGAAGCAAGACACAGCTGCCTTGAATCCTTTTTCAACCCATGGTTGTGAGAGTGAACTGAGGGTAGTGTCGGTTGGTTGTTACACTTGGCTGCCCTGGTTTTGATGAGTCTGCATCAATGTGTAAAGTAGTTGGTCTAATATGTAGCAGGTGATTAAATCTTCTCGGATAGGTTTGTTGTTTTGGGTTTTTTTTATCTCTGTCCTGGGTATTGGATTTTAACCCCTGTGGCTAAGCCCAGATTCCTCAGATACAATTACTTCACTTTTTGCAAGGAAGCTGTTCTGCTCAATGATCAAGAACGATGGAATATTTAATGCTGAAGGGAGTCTTTGTTCAAAACAGGGCCAACCTCAGTATCAGATCGAATGTCAAATTAGATCAGACTGCTGAGGATCTTGTTCAGTTGAGTTATGAGAATCTCCAGGGACGGAGATTCCCTTTTCTCTGGGCTCCTGTCCCAATGACTGACCTATCCCTGCTGTGAAAAACTTTTTCCTGATACCTCCCTGCAATTTGCAGAAGTTGCTATTTGTGTCCATTGCTCCATATCCTTTCATAGTGTGCCTTTGAGGAAAACGCCTGTTTCCATCTTCTTGATATCCTCCCATTACACAGCTGAAAACAGCCATAAATTACACACACACACACTCCTCCAGTCTTCCCTTCTTCAAGCTAAACAAACCCATCTGTGAGCCTCTCCTTGTACCTTGTGTGCACCAGCCCTCTGACCATCTTGATGCCCTTCTGCTGGATTTTGTCCAGTATGTCAATGTCTGTCTTGTACTGGGGAGCCCAAACCCAAGACACAGTACTCCAAGCGTGGTCTCACAAGTGCTGAATTGACAAGAATTAATCACTTATTTCATGCTTGGTGCTTTCTCTCTGGGAGAGAAGGGCATATTCCTGAAGACTGCTTGGATTGTGTTTTCAGAATGAATACAGAAAATGAAGGGATTGTATCTGAAGCTTTAGTAGATCAGAAACCTGTGAATGAGATGCTCAAGGCCAGGAAGTCTTCATCAAAGTGTTAACTCTTGTTAACTTTGTTGATAGCTCTCAGAATTTCTGCTATTCCTGCCTTCATGTCTTCGTGGTGAGCAGAGGGGAAGGAAGGCCATGCAACAAGAGACAGAAGGCTGTTCAACAGGAGACTATGGGCACATGTCACACTTTCTAAAGTAAAAGAGGATGCCAACGCTGATTTTTTTTGTCATCAGAGGGTAGCATATGGCCTGCTTGTTCCTTGAATGAATTTGGCTGTTGCACTGCTTAAGTAATGGCTGAGGAATGTCTATGAGCTGCCCCTCTTTGTGGAATTATGCCACAGCCTTTAGCGGGGCTTTTGGTACTGCTCCTCAGACTCGCATTATTTACACCAGCACCTTTGGAATATCACACTGTCACAGTTCCCACTGTGTTTAATACGGGGCTGACTTGGTGCAGAGATACAGGGCATGAAACTAGTTTAAATGCTTTGGGTCATAGCTGTAGTTCTCTCTAGCAAGGGTACAGCTTTTGACATTTGCTCTTTGTTTGCAGTCTGCCCAGAAGATCTCATGGTATAAATGGCAGTAGGGCTATGCAGAATTGGGCTACCTCTTGCCTCTGCCAGGTACATCCAGTGAAGATGCTTTTGATAGTGTATGTGTAGGAGGAGAGAAGAAACAGATGGGCGTGTTGTGCCTTTTTGCTGTTTTAGCCATAGTCTCTAGTTTTATTTTGCTTATTAACCATGCAGATATAGTAGGAATTTTGTTACATTCCTAGCAGCATTAACTGTCAAAGGTAAAAAGCATCTAGCACCCTCAAAGTACTGCCCTTATCTCTCCTGTTCTCTTACCCAGGTCCTGCTGGATTCTGTGCAGGTTTCCTCTAACAAGGAGACCCTTTTTAAAGACTCCTAGAGTTTGATCTTGGTCTCTGAAGCAGAGACCAAGCAGCTTACAAAACAGAGGCTCCAGTGAGCAATGTATCAGTGGAAGCCTTATTCAGCTGACAGAAGGTGTCAGCAACATGAGTCTTCAAGTGGTCTCTTTTTCTTCGCAGTGAAACTTTGGTACTAAATTGTCATTACTTTCTTTTTAAAGGGACAAACTTTAGTTTGAAAGGACTTCTAAGTAGATTCTGAACCAAACTATTAAACCGAACTATCATAATAGCTTTAGATTCAGTCAGGAGATGGTTGCACTTCAGCTCTGCTGGTTTCCACCCACTGCAGTAATCAGAAACCACTTTGTAGCCTTCCATGAAATTGCTTGTTGCTTTCTTGAGAAATGGGAACATAGATTTCCAAAACATCCTTGTAAAAGTGTTTGCTAGTGATCGCCATTTTTCCTAAGCTCTTTGTGTGGGCTAAGCGTACCTACTTTCAAATATGACAAGTAATTGCTTGAAAATCATTAGAAAAAGAAAAGCTGCAGGCAGTAGTTCAAAGGAAGAAGTTGCTGATGAGTTAACTGTCACTCTTCTAATGCATAGCTCTTATTTAGTGTCCTGTCGAGCTGCCTTCTTGTACTGCTTTGGTGTGTTTCTGGATTCTCTTTCATTCAAGGAGCTGAGGGATGGCCTACCCAGCTCCGTTACACGTGCCTGTGATTGCAGGGTGACTCTGGACACGTATGTCCCTCTGATGGCAAACTGCAGAACCCAGCCAAAGTACTCTGATCCTGAGTACATGCAGGCACCTGAATGCCAGGAGTGGAAAACTTACGGACACAATGTGCAGAAGAGTTGTATTCACTGAAAGTCAATTCTTCTTTCAGAACTTGTAAAAGGCTTACAGTAATTAAAGGTTGGAATTTATTTCTGTTAATGATTTCTCTCCTGCTTTTATAGTGCAGTTCTGTGCAACACCTCTTGGACTAAATAAATCTTGCTTTAGTTATCAAGCATTCTCATCGTAGTTAGAGACGTCCTTTGAGAAATGGGCAGGGGTTTGGCATCATTGACCTGCACTGCCTTTTTTTCACTTGAGCTTTTTGAGGATTCTTTTTATTTTCCATTAATATCTTGGGGATGCCCAGTCAAGCTAACTGGAAAAAAGTCATTAACTAAGAAAACATAACACAAAGGAGGAGCAGCCAAGAATTCCTGCACTGACCTGTGTTCAAAGTGGAACAGAAGTGAGAAACTTCTGAAGGTTGTATTCGGATGAGCAATTTTTGAAAGAATCTTCTGTGTGACATGGGAAAAGGCCATGTGTAACAAAGTCCCCAACATTTGCCTACTCCTACAGTAGGCAGGCAGTTTTGTTCTGTGCAAAGCATTAATCTTTCCTCAAGAGAGATCACAGCTGAAGCTGTGTTTCTGCCAGGTGACTCTTGCAACCTACTTGTGGTTTCATTGTGGTACTTGCAGAATCCAGGATTCGGCCTGACATAAATAGTGAGCTGCTTCTGCTCTACCTGTTTTCTGTTGGCTGTCAACATGTGTTTTGGCAGGGTGTTGAACGAAAAAAAACCCACTTGTTATCAAAACCACTTGGCTTATTTTGCAGTGTTGCAGAGAGCAAGTGACTTGAAGCCAACTGCATATTCCCCTTGGAGATTTTCAGCTATGCTAGGGAGATGTTTTCTAGCGTAAGCTGGCAGTGTAGCCAGCTATTGTAACAGTAGCCCTCCTCCAGAAATTCTTTTGGAAGTAGAGCACAATAGCAGTGGGCATTTGGTCGTACATGAAATAAAATGCTATAAGCTCCATTTTGCAAGTTGGCTGTGACGACACAGCTGTATGACATCATCTGTCTTGACTCAGCAGAACGGAAAAGATGGCTGGTGGGAGGTATGCAGCAATGGCCTCTGCCAGGAAGCTCCTTAAGGACGGGTGTTTTTTCGCAGTGCAACACTCACAAGGATAAGCACTGGAATTCATAAATTCCTGGAGGACTAATTTCTTGTAACAAGCTTGTATGGAAAGCTGATGAGTTTGCCTGCTGTACTGCTTTGTGTTTTGAACACTTCCTGTTGTCAACTTCCAGTACACTTAGATTTAACACAAACCCACCAAAAATCCTATTGGCTAATGGTAATATACCCTTCAGGGAACATGTCTAATGCTATCATATTCCACACTTAATCCACAGGTAAAGATCTAAGTGCGAATTCAGCTATTCTCTACTGTGTAACTTCCAAGAGTATACTGAGAAGCCCTCATTCCTTAAATCAGCACTTGTTTAACAAGTGTTACTGTTTTTTGTTATGTTTCCTAGGAGCAAACATCTTTCTTACCTCATCTGGACTGATTAAACTAGGAGACTTTGGCTGCTCAGTGAAACTTAAGAACAACACCCAGACAATGCCTGGAGAAGTGAACAGTACTTTGGGGACTGCAGGTAAGGAAGCATGTGCTAGGCAAATACTTGTCTAGTTACCGTAAAAGAAGATAGATACCTTTGCCAAAGTCTGTGCTGGAGTAAAATGATGTGTTTCAAGGAAACTTGATTTTATGTTAGCTGGTTAGATGTACTTTACATCCAGAAGTCAAAACAATCAGTGAATGATGTAACGCGAGAAATAATATTGTATTTGTTCAGTAATTATAAAGATGCTGGAGCTTGTGTTTTCTGGGGTTGTATCTTTCTCTGCAGCCTTACTGAAACAGTACTGTTCTTACTGAACAGCTGCTTAATCTATTTTTAAAAAATGAAAATAACTGAAAGCATATACTGTACCAGCATTTTCACTATTCTTTTTCAAACTGAAAGACAGTTATGCTGCAAACGTGTCAAAGAACAAGAAGCCAGCAAATTACAAAACTTAGCAAGAAAAGCTGAGTGGTAATTCATTACAGATGTATTAAAAAGCATTTGGTTTGCCCAATTAATCACTTACTGTTCCTCTGCTGTATGAACTGATGACATCATCTGTGTTGTTTCAAAGCATACATGGCTCCAGAAGTAATTACTAGAGCTAAAGGAGAAGGGCACGGACGTGCAGCAGACATCTGGAGCCTGGGCTGTGTTGTTATAGAGATGGTCACCGGCAAGGTAGGGATGTTTCACGTACTGAATGACCGCAAACTGTCCTTAGCAGTTTCTCTGCAAATTCTGGTCCCACTTCCAGCAATTTGTCACACTGAAGTCTGCAAGTACTGGGGTGGCTTTTAATTTCTTGGGGTACAGAAATATATGTGCTATTGCATAGCAAGTTGCTCACTAAACCTTGCACTCAGCAATGCTGTTACCTGTTGCAGAGGCCTTGGCACGAATATGAGCACAACTTCCAAATCATGTATAAAGTGGGGATGGGTCATAAACCTCCTATTCCAGACAAAGTGAGCCCAGAAGGGAAAGACTTCCTTTGCCACTGCCTGGAAAGTGACCCGAAGATGAGGTGGACGGCCAGCCAGCTCCTCGATCATCCTTTTGTCAAGGTTTGTCTCATTGCTTTGGCTCCAAAGACTGTAGATGGGAATTGGAAACAGCTTTTAGTTGGCTTCATCGTTTGCAGCTATGCCACAGGGCTTTGTATCACGGTGGGAGGCTGGTATCAAGTTGATGCTGTCCAGAAAACAAGGTGTGGCAACTTTTCAGAAGCACGTGTGATGTTGCATTTGACTAAAAATCTGGTGTGTACCATGCAATCAACTTTCACTGCTGTTTTGAGATGCATTATCTTTATGTTAAAAAGACTTGTCAAGCTTCAACTTGGTGGTAGTTATTTGGATCTGCCAAGGGCTCTGCCTAAAATTTTAGTGAGTACATATGCACAGACTTCTAGAGTGTAGAGATAAGGGTCCCCTCCATAAAAAGTGAAACAAGCACATGCGTGAGAACTCTACCATTCTTCAGTGCAAGGGTCTGCTTTTCTTTTAAGTTCATACTTATAAGTTCACTTTGAATGTTTATCTGGCAACTGGCATAACAATATGCAGTTCTTGCACGAACTGTTGTTTGATTCTTTGCTTAAGAATAGACAAATATTCACAGCTACAAATTTAGGTGTATCAGTAACTTCCTTTTTTTTGAAGAAGTAGGAGCACAGTAGGTTATTGAATTTTGTCCCAGTTGCCAAGCATAAAGTTGTTCACTTTGGTATTCTGGTTCAATAAGAGTGTGTTTGGGATCATCCCACCCATCCCCCTCGTCACTGCAACTGTAGTCAGATCCCATCCATCACAGGGGCAGAATGCTTCTGTAGGCACGCAAGAGTTGCATGGTGACAGTGGAAACATCAGTATTCACATATAAACACTTGTAATTCATTATCTGTGTGACAAGGGAGAAAGAAGAAAGCTTCAAAGATGTTCAGTGAAGGTGCTAAAGAAACTGATGCATTGTCACCTTCTTGCTGCAGCAGGGAGACGATTGAATTAATTGCCTTTTGTCCCCTTCACAGGTTTGCACAGACGAAGAATGAAGTTTTTCACTCTCTGGCCTTTTTTATTCTGGCAAGATATCTTTTAATCACTACTGTATGTAATATTTACATAAAGACTGTGCTGAGAAACAGTATAAAAGTTGAACTTACGAAGACTGCACAAGTGACAAGCGTCACTTTCTCTGCTGCTCCTGTATGTTTTACTTGGCACATGTTGCTCATGTGACAGTGTCCGCAAGTTGGAAGAAGCTGCATGTTTCAGTGAAAGTGCCATTACTACTGTATATGGACCATACTTTTTTTTTTGTTCTTTCTCCTGTTTCTCATTTGATTGAGAACTGTAATGTTAATAAATATGTAGTATTTTTGAACTCTTTAGGTTCAGAAAATGCTGTAGTGTTATCAGGCGTTATGGACCTTGTTTTTTAATCTGTTTGTTGAGTGCACTGACTGTGAACTTTTACCGGTTTTTTGTTTTATTTGTTTTTGGCAAGCTTCAGATTTGTTATGCACAAGGCTGATTAATGAAATTTTAAAAAAAGTTTTTTCTCAATAAATGGTTTATTTTAGGAGTTGTTGGTGAAGGGTTTTTCTTCTCAAAATAAGTATGTGGGGTGGTGTCACATTTTAAACTTTTTTTCAACGCTTGTTTAATGCTGCTAAGCTAACCTAACTGGAATAAGCTTCTCTTACTGCAATAGTCCATGTTTTGTCAAGTTCAACATATGCAGTGTAAGGTGCTTATTACACAGGTCATAATAGAATTAAGGTCACCCCCTTCATCCTCTCCTGAAGAAATAAGGCGATGTGCAATTCCCGACACTACCTGTCACATAAGGGATAATAGAGTCGTGGTCTGAAATAACTTTCTTCTTGAATGTGAGTACTGTGAACGGGGAGTGGTCTGCATGGCCCTTCTGTGGCCAAGAGGAGAATTGGTTAAGATTATTCTTTTGTTCCATTTGGCAAAAACAAGAACTTTCTTAACGTTAGCTTTTTAAAACTGATTTCTGATCTTGGACTTTGATTTCCTCACCACCCCGCTTGTCATTGGTCTCAGAAAATGGAGAGAGGTTAGAAGTGGTTAGCAATTAGAAGCAGCAGTCTGCAACACTTGATCTAGTTGTTTGACTTGCTATTAATTACAAACAGATTACTTGCTTAAAACCATTACTTGTAAGCATTACTGCAAGTTTACATTTTCCTGTTACAGCTTTAGACCTTAAAATGGGTAACTAACTGATGAAGTAGTGAACTTACTTGCTTTTAATATTTGGCTTTAGTCTGAAGAAGTCCTCTCTCTCCTCTTAATCCACAAATCTTTGGTTTGTTACAGGTGGGTGAGCTGTTGAGATGGTGTCATGAAATCTGACATTTAAATCTAGAAAAGCATGAGCCTCACTGTGCAGGTCACCAGTGCAGTGTATCTAGGATCTCAAAAATACAACGTTGAATTTAAACAAAGACATTCCCTCCTCTTCAGTTCTTTATTTTCAGTTATGATAGGAGGGGAAGTAAGTATGTTGTCATGGACTATGAAAGTACCTGAGGTAAAAAAGTCCCCCCTGGCCTGCCATATGCTTTGCTTTGCAGTATATCAGAAGTATCCGAGCGGTTTGTGTCCTCATTTGCCTTGTTTCAGGTACCCTTGTATGCAGAGAGGAACTGTGGACAGCTTTTAGGAGTCAGGGGATAAAGGTGAAAAGTAAACTGTTACTAGTTCGTTGTTGCTGACCAAAAGAAAACTCATTCACTGCACGTCAGCTTTTTATACTTTTATTTTTGTATAAACAAACGTTAAGACTACTTTTGTTAAGGCAGTTGTAGAACATACAGTTGCTTGTGGGGACGAGGGGCAAATGCTGCTCCGTAATGATGTATGTCATTCTTTTAATACAGCGAACTGGACTAGTGTAACTTTGGCAAGTACCTTTAAGCTTTCTCTGTTTGCCAGGGAACGCTGGAAGGGCCCAGTGGTGCGGTCCTTGTGTGCTGGGACTTCTAGAAGTGCTTAGGAGGACGGATCCAGGAGTGGTGTGTTTAGCCCTCAGCCTGTTCTAAGGGTTGGTCCCAGGGAAATGGGTATGAAATAGTCTAAATGCTCTTTCCAAAGTACATATATGTTTGGTGTTTTCCTCTGGGAGAAGTGATGCTGCATGCAGTTGGAGAGGAAAGGACTAAGATTCATAAGGAATGTTAAGTAAGTGTCTCGCTACCAGCATGTTCTATCAGTGGCTCTTTAAAAAGGCAAAAAAGCTAGTCTCTAGCACTACAGGAATACGTATTTGCTGCTCAGAACTGCTCACGCCTGCACAGAGGGTTCGTTCTACCACCCTGAGAAAAGCCCGCTGGATCTGGCAGGTAAGGCTTACAGTAATGTGCTTGGAGAGATCTTTTCTCTTTCCCATCCCCACCCATTTTCAGTCTTGTGTACAGGGTCTCCAGGTCTGGCTTATTAACATGCCTGATGCATTACTATGGGATAGCTGGACCTTCAGACACTACTACAGGTTGTAATATTCAGTTTTCCACTGTTAATATTGTTTTAGCAAATAGAGTGCAGGACATAAGCTTTATTAAAAGAATAGCTTTCTAAGCATGGCAGTATTTTCTGGTCTGAGGCTCTATTTCACGTGTTGGGAAAATTACACTAAAGCCCATGTTTACATTCATGACATCATACAACCTATTCCAGAAATCTTCAGAGCACAGGGAATGCAGGTGGGGAAGAGAGGCCCCCCCAGACTAGTCACTGACACTTTCCAAGGCCTGTTCCTTCACAGTGTATGTTTTACTGCCTCCACTCTCGAAAAACTTCACTTACTTACTGCCCCATGCTAAAAGCACTACTCCACCTGTTCTTTAGGTGCTTCATATTACAATACTAGTTTCTAGATGATCTGATGTACTGAACAGCAAATGCGTATTTCATGGAATGATTTGTATTTTGTTGTATTAGCACCTCTTTCTTCTGGCCTCAGTTTTGTTACAGGAAAAGAGAAATGTTTTTTTATTCCAGCTGCTAGAACTAAGACTGCTCGCTTTCTTCTCTAGAGCCACACAGGCTCTTCATTCCCAGACTATCATGGTTTAGTCCCATGTGCAATGAAAATGTACCATCACTGAAAGTGCCAATCATAATCCCCACTGCTCAGCATCAGTATCTTTAAAAAGATTGGGTTTTTTTCAATCATAATTGCTGGTAGTTGGAAGTCTCTTCTCCATTTTTCTCTGTTGAAACAAGCTCTTTTTGGTAACTTGCATATCCTTAACCCTTGAAGTTTAAAAACAAGAGGAGGCTGCCCTGGAATCAGTAGCATAGATGTCAGAACAACACTGTTGTCCCAAGGAGCTTGATTCTAGTTTTATTTATTTCAGAAGGGTGTCAAAGCAAGTCCAGACAGCCATAAAAAAACTCTTAAGCCATACCAATACTCTCTCCTACTTCCCCTTTTCTCCGCAAAAGAAAAGCAAAAGATAATTTAACTATTACCTCAGGCTGACTGTTACGAGGCACCATGTAAATTAATTTATCAGAAAAGACAGACAAGCAGCTTTAATTGGGATCACAACAGTATGGGTGTGGGGCATAACTTTTAATGCATGCTTTGCACTACTTACAGCATACCCAGTGTTTTGTTTCCACCATTGTTAGGAAGGCTTTTTAAAGTTAAAACTGTAATCAGTGTTTAAAGCTGAAAGGAATTCTATTACCTCAGTTTTTCCAAACTATAAATGGCATTTACTCTCAAAAGAATTACAGGTTTTGGCTATCCCTCTGATGCATCGCCTGGGGACAAATGTGGCAGTGGGTAACATAGCTCTGTTCAGGCTGCAAGGCCAAATTCCACTCCAGGTTATGCCACTGCAAGGCTCTGATCTAACCCAGTGGGCGCTTAGCTGGGGACTGGCTGAAGTTTCAGGGGGCCCATGTGGTGTACACTGTGGGAATAAGTTACAGATGTAGAAAAAAAAACCTCTACTGCAGTTCTGCCAGTTCAGTAGAGCTGCTTCAGTCCAATACTGGTATAACCAAGCAGAGCATCTTACCGTATTTAAACATTGACAGATTATGGTTGTTAAACTGTTAACAAGTGATCTACACAACTATCAATTTTAATCATCTTGTAACAATCTTCTGACATTAATCCATTCCTTAGAGCAAGTTAAGAAAGATAAAGGCTGCAGCTCCAGTTAGTTTCCAGGTAGAGTCTCATCATACAAGCATACTGGAATTTTTTTTTTTTTTTTCTTCAAAACTTAAGACACTTTATAGGAAAACAAACCAAACAAACAAATGCAAACCTGTTGTGGAGAGTGTACAAAGGAGTGCATCTTTCAAGCGTGTCATCCAGCCCAAACCCCCAGAGAAAAATAACAGGAGCACAAATTCAGGTATGTGTGGCAATTGCTCATCCTACGCTCCCTTCGATCTCACTTGAAGGACCATGATATGCACTTGAGTTTTCAAAAGTTGCATTTGTTCCCTTTGGATTGAAGCAGTCTGAAGACACTACTTTTGTTTCTGCTTGTTGTCATTGTTGCCATAGGTGGAGCCCTTATTAATTTCTGTAACGCCTATCATCCATCTGACACCAACAGAAGCTGCAATAAAAATAAAGAACAAAAGCAGTTTGCAGACAGAAATTGAAGGCCTGTACCGCAGCACAGCAACAGTAGTAACTACCCATACTTGACCTTCGATGAAAAGTACACCCCTGTGTCACATAAGCAGCCCTCACAGTATTATTTCATTAAGGAAGCTTCTAGTTTGCTGGCCCCAGGCTAGACATGACCTCTCCCACCAGCAGGGAAGAAAGAGGCTACATGAAGCAACACAGGGGTGGGAGGCACAGGCATGTTAAACCTTACATGCTCAGCCCTGTTAAACCTTAGACAAGGCTGGCTGGGAGAAGGGGGTGCTTTGGGGCCGCTGGTGTTACTGCCTCCCAGGAGTTGAGTGACAAGCTGTACTAATGTATCCACATGCGAGACTTGACAGGGGAAGGGAATTGTGCCTGCTTTCAACAGCCCCGTGCCTGGAAGAGCACGAGCAAGTGCAAAGAAGGCACTTCAGATCTTCATAAACAACAACAAAAAGTAAGTTGTGGCATTTTTTAACTACTGCTCATGAAACAGTCCATTACAAGAGGCCAGGTTAATTTAAAAGACTTTTATAGTTGATTTAGTGGTAATAATTTATCATGCACAGGGATTGATGTTTTTGGTTTGTTTTTTTTTTTATATAATTTGTGGTTCCTGAAGCGACTGTTTAAGTTAAATACAACTTAGCCTAAGGCCTTGGCCTTCCCCTCCCCTCACACCTGTTACTCCCCAAACTTCTGCTCAGCTACTGTGTATATCCAAAACTGCCACACTTCTTTCAGGCCTAAACCTACCTGGGCATCACAAACACCCTCCCTCTGCTCCAAATGCTTTTTCCAAAAAAAACCCCAAGAAAGCCAGGAACCTCTCCCCTAAGCCTCCGAACCCCAGTTTCTTGCTGACTGATGGTGAAAAGACCTAGTCCTGTGAGGTGCTCACAATGTCTCATTCCCATCGGTCTTTACCTCTTTAATATGACCCTGAACAATTCCTTACCAGCCAAAGGCCTCTTTATGGTCAAGTCAGACCCCGAGATCACCAAGAGAATCCAGACGCTTTGCACCACTACAAGGGCTGATGATACAACACCCTGTGTCCTGGCATTTGCTGCTTTTCAGCACAGGAATGGGAGAGGGCTGTCAGCTGGTAACCAGTGCTGCCCCTGTGCTTTACTAGTTGCTTGCTTGGCCAGCTGTAACCTGGCACTACCCCTTCAACCATGCAAAACCATCACTTTTTTAAATAGCTATTTCTCTTGTGCTTCAAGCAACCTGTTCTAAAGTGGAGCACAGACTTTTGAACAAATATTATAACTGTAAGTAGGTAAGGCAACTTGAAAAAGCCAAATATATATTATTTAAGTAAGATAGGCTAGAAAGCAGCTCTGCAGAGAAGGACCTGGGCTTCCTGGTAGGCGCCAGCAGTGTGTCCTTGTGGGAAAGGAGTATGAAGCTGCCCAGAGCTCCATTAGAAGAGTGTTTCCAGCAGGTCAAGGGAGATGATCCTTCCCACCCTGCTCAGCACTGGTGAGGCACATCTGGAGTGCTGGGTCCAGTTTGGGTTCCCCAGTACAAGAGAGACACAGATATACTAGGGAGGCCAGTGAAGGCCACAGAAATGATTAAGGGAGTGGAGGGAGCGTCCTTCGTATGAGGAGAGGCTGAGCGAGCTGGGACTGTTCACAGCCTGGAGAAGTGCAGTGCGATCTTATCCGTGTGCATAAATATCTGAAAGGAGGGTGTAAAGCAGATGGAGCCAGGCTCTTCTCAGTGGTGCCCAGTGACAGGACAGAAGGCAATGAAACACTAGAGGTTCCCTCTGAGCATAAGTAAAAAAAGGAAGAAAAAAGTCTTTACCGTGCAGGTGATGGAACACTGGCACAGGCTGCCCAGGGAGGGTGTGGAGTCTCCATCGATGGGACACAGCCCTGAGCAACCTGCTGAAGCTGACCCTGCTCTGAGCTGGGGCTTTGGACTAGCTTCCCACCTCAGCTATTGTCTTCTGTTTGATTGGCTTGCATGAAAGGCACTGTGTATTTTATTCTTTCAAAATACCAGCACTTGAAACCAAACCAATCAACTACACACTCGCGTTTTGTAGTATGACAGTAAATTGACAGTTTTCAGAAGTGCAGGTCGTAACTGGATACCAGACATGAGTCACACATGATGTGACACAGCCATGACTGAACGGCCAATAATGAAATCTCTTTCCTAGCACATTTTTTAAGCTCCAAGAAAACCCCCACCCCGACACATAGTACCACTTCCCTCAGCAAAAAACTTAGCTCAGCAGAGGATTTCCACCTTTTCTCTCACACCTCAGGATTTCTTCTCATGTTATCTGGGGCTTGTACCACACAGCAAGTGCAATAAGCAGCACAACAGGTAGGGGTATAAAAATGTCCCACATACACTCTGCTGTACACCTGAGTTATATAAGGTATACATTGAAATGAATATTTGTACAATTAAAGCTTATATGAATGGTAGAAATTGCCATTTAGGGCATATCTTATGTACTATTAAGGCAAGGAAACAAGCAAGTAACAAAAACAAACAAACAAAAAAACCCAAAACCAACCAGTTTTAGGCACCAGGCTGAAAGGCCAGATTGTCTGGCAGCTCCAACAGGCACAATCAACACAGGCAGAATCCTACACACGGTTTGTATCCTCCTGCTGTTGTAAAACTTACTGTAACAATGCTGGTTTGTGGTCTCCTCGCCTTCCACTCATCTCAGCCTAGGGGCATCAACAGCCTTGCTGCCCAGATCACATCGTGCTTCGACCCTTTGGTCCATATTCTGCACTTGGACACTGTCAAGTCACCAAGGACTTACACACAGTTTGTACTGTGATCCACAGAACCAGGTTTTCTAATAGCACTGTGCACATACTGTATAGCAGACATACAACAGCTCCTGCAGAATCAAAGCTGGCTCATTACTACTTACGCTTGGTTCAAATGAAATACTTCTCTTGCCTGTAACTGATACTTAACTGCTGGCTCCACACCTAAGCCCAGATGCCATTACGCTTTTAGCATTAGACATGTAAGAGCTACTTCTTCATTTAAAAGCCAAGAGAAGCCCTCTCATCTTTTGCATACCGAACCAACAATCTCCTTTTAACTGCTGTTGACAGCTCTATAATAAAATACTTCTAGAGCATGAAGGTTGTTCTCTTCAACACAAATTACCAAAACATGAAAGGCAACCTAACACTGGGTTCTTTGGAGTCAAATGAGATTGGGGAAGCAGGAGGAGGCAAAAAAGTAGCGGCTGCCAAATACAAATACTGACATTTGACAGACTTGCTCATTGCTTTAACACTAAATATCAGCTCCAAGTTTTAAATAGCAGTTGTAAGCTAAGTACGTAAATCTCTTGCCATGTGTCTGTCCTATGAAACTAAAGCCAGTTTTCAGAAGAGACTTTTGTCCCTCAAACTGCTTGAGCATTTAACCTCTGGAGCAAGCAGGGACCGCCTTGTGTTGGTTCAAGTAGTATCACAAAGGGTTCCTGGTCCCAGACTGGTAGTTAGATATTAGCACAATGCAATGATTGTTATGAGTATAAATAGCCAAACTGCTGCACAGCAAAGCAAGAGGGGATGGCTCAGCATTCTCAGTATAAAGAGGAGACATTGTTTATTTAGGGCTGAAAGTGTTTGAGCTGAACCAGCAGAGCTATATATACATTGGTTATTCATTCCTTGGATCTGAGAGTTAGGGTCTGAGGTATTACAGTGCTTTCACTTCAGCTTGACCGCCCTGGGCTTTTCTTTTACCGCTCTTTCCACCTGAACAGCCAGTTACTTACAAGCCAGTAAGTGTTTTACTGGAGAGCACAATTAGCAGAGACTGTCCAAAAGACAAATGACACTCTGGAAACAAAGCAGAGGGTACCAGGTATAAGGACCTCCTAGTTTCTCTGCTCCTTCCCATCACTGAAGGGTTATGCACATCTTGTGCTATCTGCACCTATGCTAATAAAGGTGATGCTATCAGGTACTGAAATCTGCCCTTAGAAACAGCAATTGACTTATAATGGGCTATTAGGGACTGCAATAAGCTTCTGGATTCCAGAGTATCAGGTGAGCTGTCAAATTGCCATACAAAAAAAATAACATCCCAAATGCTACCTGTGCTGCTTCAGTTAACGAACACAGGGAAACAGTCTACTAGGAGCAATGTGAAAAGGCAGCTTCATCATCTGATCACAATGGTAAATAAATCCCTCTGGTTTACAGAAAAAGCTTCCTCTTTAATTGTTAAGCCACCCGGTACCAATTACCACTCACACTGGAAGACAGCAAATCCAGTCCTCCCTGCTTCGCTACAAACTGGATCTGCCAAGCAGACAGTTTCAACTGGCAACAAGGGTCACAACCTCCAAGGTACATTTGTGTTCATCTACTGCTACGTCCCAGCCATTGCCAAAGTCACTTCTGAGACCCTGCCTAAAGCTGGAGGCAGAACTGCAAAATAAAATACTGGTTGCTCCTCTGACAGAAGACAGCTGCATCCCTCCCAGGACATTCTTGACAGAGACACCCCTCAGAATAAAAAGCACAGTTTTGGGAGAACAGCCCTGCTACAGAAACTCAGCTATTGGCTACAACAATGCAAGAGCTTTAGCTGCAGTTGAGATGCTTCCACAGAATGAGGCCAATGATTCCCAACTAGCAGTAACATTGCTTTTAAAGGGATATAGTAAAAGAGATACAGACTAAAACATACAAAGGGAACTGTTGCTCTTTTAGCGAGTAAGGACACATCCACTTTTAAGTGACCAGGATAAACCAGCTCTGCTTTTCGTTTGTTTTTACTGAAGGCTGAGCTTCCTTCCACTTCCACAGATTCTCTTCCCTCCACAGCTTCCCAGCAGCTGCTATCTGCTAATAAGTGACAACATCATCTTTCTTTCTGCCTGCTCATCAGCAAGAGGTGGCTGGCTGAGTCTAATCAGGTGACAGCCTCTAGTACAGGCAATGCAGCATCTTCTGCTGTGACTCAAATCCTGGCCAATTACAAGCACTTTGGGTTTGATCACACCAGGTATTCAGAGGGAGAACAGAGCTGTTGCTAAGCTCAGGGGTCTCGGACAGGTTGCAAAGGACTGCAACCTGTACCGTCCCAAAAATGTGGTGGATATGTATGGGGCAGCAATGCACATTGCACAGTGTCCCATTAATCTCACCATTCTTAATGTGTTCCTCAGTTGTGCTTTTGCAGCCTGGGAGCTCAGGCGTTCATTCTGGCAGCAGACTGCTGCTGTAGTTTTCTGTTAGCTCCAGCATCACAAATCACCTGAGAACAAGTCCTTTGAATTATCACTGCATTCAAAAAAGGACTCACACCAGCCTGCTTGTTAATCTTTCCTTGTGGCTAGAAGTAGAAGAAAGCTAAGTGGGGAGTAAGACACCAAGAAAAAGAAAAAAAAAAAAAGGGCTCTTTTGCTGTCCATTCGTAGTAGAATCATAGTTTATTTTCTTCACAGGTTCTTTCCCTCATTTCCTGATAGAGAGAAGACATGACTTAGTTGTAAAGGCCACTAATGGCAAGATGGTATTGGACTTAGGGTGGGGGGTGAAGTGTCACTCAACTAAATTAATAACGGCTAAATCCGGAAACATGTCTGCTGCCACAATGCCAAGCATTAAAGCATCAGCCCTGAGGTTAAAATCCAGAAACCCTGAATTATGCAGTGAGGCTCCCTGTGGAGGGTACACAAGGAATGAGGCACTTTGGAACGGTACCCGAACAACTAGTCCACTGAGTGGAGAAACTGAATTAAGAGGAAAATCCTGAAGGAAAGATGAGAAATTAAAAAATTTTGCAACAGCTAAGCTTCAGTGCCCCATTAGGCCATTGTTTCACAGCCCAGTACCAAACATAGACTATACCAGCATTTCTTCCAAAGGCAGAAAAAATGCCCTCTTGAGCGCTATTGCCAGGGAGGTAGCATTTGCAATGGTGCCATACCTCATCCCACCCATAGCACTCACGCTTCACTCCCATCCTATTCACCAGTCAGAGAAGGGGACACACACACACGCACACACACACACACACACACACAACTTGTGCCTTCCAACAAGTAAGGTGGGTGAAAAAAGGTGCTTCTAAGTTGTAGTCACTGCTCCAAGAAATTCTTACACTCTTTACATAAAACACTCCCAGGGTAAAAAGCACCAACAATTTCTCCAGGTGAGGACCAGAGCACAGGATTCCCCTCCCTTTTGCTCTACCTTGCCCACATTAATGTACCAACTATTATGATGGACCTTATCCTTGCTCTTCTTTTCCTTCCTCTGGCCCAAAGCATCAGGAAGCAAATTTCCTGCACACATGCACACACACACACACACAAATTCTTCCTTCTCCAATTATCTTTGTAAGAAGCTCCCACAGTAGCTTACGCAGGGTTTGATTTGGTGGGCACTTTCTGAAAAAGAATATTGTGTGCCTACCATATCAAGCTCTTCACAGATGCGCAAAAGGACATTAGTTAATTCATTTTGATCAGACTAGCATGGGGCCTGCTCAAGATTCAGATTTCTGAGAATGCAAAGAAATACTATGTGTTAGGAACAACTTCCTAGGTGGAAAGCAAAGACGCGCTTCTAAGACAAGAAAACATTTCACGTTTCCCCATTTTCTCTGTTGTTATTTTGGACAGCTAACTCTACTATCTCTGCATCCAAGTTCACTCAGAGCCAGAGGGACTGTGAAGTTCTGTTTCTTTCTCCAAGGGTGATAGTAATATACACAGACATTAAGGTGATGAAGCCATAAATACATGTGATGGTCAGTGCAGCCATAGAAAATATTTGCTCTATAAATATATGGCTTATTCTGGAAGGGAACTTATTCTTCAAACAGGCACCCGATATGCCAAAAAGCACAGACACCCAAATAGGATGTAATTTGCCAAACTGACCTCGTTCCTGCTTCCATGAAGGACACCAAATGAGAACTCCCTCCCTTTCTGTGGGCCAGCTGCTTGTTTTGTTTTCCTTCCTCCTCTTAAATAACATACCAGTTTAAACACAAACCAAGGCAGTTCAGAACTACCACAGGAACTGTAGGCATCACCTGTGATATTCTGTGCCCTGTGATACATTAAGTCAAGAGTAGATGGCCACAACAGGCTGTCCATAAATCACAAGTTCACGCATTTCCAGTGGATGACATATCAGACTATGATTAGATGAAAAAATTCTCAACGGAATAAATTATCCTTGAGCATCTATTCTAGGCGTTCAAAGTGCAACCCGGTAACACACTACACAAGAAAAGAAACCTTTTGTAGGCAACCCACTGGCAAGTTACTGTTCTGACTTCTGCAGAAACAGAAAATTTTGTATGCAGCTCTTACGAAAAAAAAAATACAACTATACAAAAACAAACAAACAAACAAGAATCTATTTAACCTGTTCCAAGATAAAGTGGATATAGTTTCAGATGGTCTGCTGAATTCACAAGTCATGTTTATATTTAGTAAGCCTCAACAAATCTTTCTGTTTCAGAAAACTTACCCATTACAATGACAAATGCAAAACTAGCCAGTGTCAGTGATGATCCACTGTTGATCATGTTGATGAGCAGCTTGAATAAAGGATATAGCAGCAATAAGGCCCAGAAAAGCCAGTTCAAAAGCGTCCATGGTCGTCGGGGTGGTACTATAGGGACTGCTGGGTAGGTTCCTGTTCGGTAGTATTCTTCCTGGAATGCATCCTAGTAGACAAAGGAGGGCAACAATTAAATCCCCATCTGCCAATAAAACTAGCCATTCCTGACTTTGATGTTCCTCTTTCTGCAGGCTTGTAACCGTGGGGGAAGATCAAAGACCAAGTCATGGCTGGAAAGCTTGTACTTTGAAGTCAATGAACACTCAGTCCAAAACAAAAGAGCTTACATTGATGTGCGCATCCTTTCTTTCTCCTACACATAAAAGCCTGAAAAATGGCATGCCTGGAGAGTATAACAAGCCCAGTAAAACAAGAAGGGTGAGGGGTCATACAATCCTGAACATCCTGCAAGAGCTGCAGCCACTGGCCAAATATTGCTGGTAAGCTATAGAAGCGTTTGGGCTCCATGTTCAGCAGCAGATCCTCTGTTCCCTAATGTTTTCTCAAACTGCTGCTCTAAACCAGCATCCATGGCCCTGTCAGAAAAGGTGAGTAGACCCTGTCTTGTCCCATACTCCAAAAAACACCACCCCCTCCTGTCTGCTTTGTCCCATAGATGCAGTCTCGTTCATCTTGTTCCCATTAAGCTTACGGAAGGAAGTTTGGGTGTTTAACCTCTCTACTGACAGTTGAGCATGCAAACAGTTTAGAATCTCTCACTGGTTTTGACGAAAGGACTCCCTTTTAGTATAATATGAGGAAGACAATGGGGTGGGGTTTGGTTTTTTTTTGTTTGTGGTGTGTGTTTTTTAAAGCATAGAAGACGTAGAATTCAGCACCTTCCTCTAGAGCCCATATGGATGAACGGCATTGCCTTTAGCGATGTGATCAACCCAAGACATCAAAGTGGGTGGGGGGAAAAAAACGTTGCTACTGGTTCAAAAGCAAAGAATATTAATCTGTGTTGTCACATGAAACTGATTAATTAATGAAGTCAGCATTAGACTGACATAAAAAGGAACCTCACTTTAGTCAGAATGAAGTACTAAATTTCTTCAAAGAAAGGAATACTTCATGACCGTTTCAAAAAATTCTGGCAAAGCCAAGATTGTCCTTATCAACCACCCCAAGATTATTTCTACTATGCTATGATTTTACATTTACTTACGCTCCAGTTGACACAGACAATTCTTTACTTATTTAATGGCAACTTGAGCAATTACAGGCTGCTAACATTTTATCTATTTCAAAGGGAACATTCAGCTTTTAAAAGACTACACAGTAATTAAAGCATTGCACTCTCTTTATTGAGATTAGAAAAATTATGACCGTTTTGCACGTGCGAGCTAGATTGTACTGGGATCACTATGGCCAATTAATTAGCTGTCTTCAACAAATTACACAGTGTATGAAGTTTTCTTTACAGTGCCTCGAGGATTTTGGTTTATGACTGGTTTAACACAGAGCTACTAATCATCAGTAAACTGAATTCTACTATATACAATTAGGTTTCTAAATACAGGTATTACCCAGAAAAGTTAAGATTTTCTGACTATTATTGGTATCGCCATTAGGGGGCCTATTACTACAGAGAGCAAGACAGACTCACTTAAAACAAGCGCAGCAGTTTTCTCTTTGTTGGCTCTGCACGTTATTAGGGGCAGCAAAACCGTTGACCACATCTCACCAAGAAGTTTGAGACAGATGGAAGAAATACACAACGGGCAAAACAAGGCTAATGCCATCGCCTCCACTACACGTTTTACACCACTGTGAGGAACAGCTCTTAAATTCAGTTACAATTCCTTACCCTTAAAAACATTCACATTCCTTGCAGAAAAGAGATCTGTGGGTTGATCTGTCTTCTAAGCCTTTGCAAGGGTGCCTGTGTACCCATCAACAGCTCAAGTCAGCATTTAAACCCATGATGTACCTTAAAATTTCCCTTAACCACCTCGCCCACATTAAGTTCCTTTCATTCCCCTGCATACAGAGCCTATTTTCAGTTTGTAATAAATCCCACCTACCCAAGTATCATATTTGGACAAAGAAACATGCTCCCTCTAATGCCCCCACCAAATTCGAGTTACTTCAGACAGTGGGGTGGGTAATGCAGGGGGGGGAAATCAGGGAACATCCGTCATCTTCTGAGAGGCTAACTGAATTCTTCCCCACTGCTCCCACCAGGGAGGTCTGATTGCAGAGGTATGCCACTGCCCTTTCATGAGGAAGCCCACAAAGAATGAGCGTCCAAAAATACATCCTTTGTTCCCAAACACTGGAGTTCTGTACACTTCCCCTCTTCAGTTATGCTCTGCTAATTCCCTGGGGCATTTCAGCATATATTTTCATGCCCTGTTTTCCATGCTTCTCTTACAAGTGAGAGGAGTTAGAAGCTCACTTTCTTTTTAATGGAAATTAAGATTCTCAAGCAAAACTTCTATTTCAGGCACTGAGGCTCTGAGGAGGTGAAAAAGAAAACAAACATGCAAGGGCTAGCAGAGTTGTGACTATTATACAGTACTTTTTCAGACCAGGCACTAGGGTGCTCAACCTGGTCGTTGTTAAAGTCAAAGGCAGTCTTTCTAGCAATGGCAGTTTAAAAAAAGAAAAGAGAAGAAAAGAAATGAAATGAAAAAAAGAAAAGCCAATGTGCAACCCAAATCGCTCCTCTATTATAATTTGGCATTAACAGTGCTGGCCAGCCATGGAAAGACAAAATTCACCCCAGGTGAGCAAGAAGCACATGGACATGGTACTCACTGTAAGCCTGGAAAATGAAGGAGAACACTGTCCGATTTAGAATAGCACAGTGTATCTAGCCAGTGTATCTAGTGCCACTGTGTATCTAGCAAGGCCCTGTTCATTGCATTTGCAGCAGTGGCTAAACCAGAAAATTAAGTGATAAGTAGCAAGAACATAAACACACCAGATTCCCAGAGAGCCCTATCTCAGACTGAGGTACATGTAACTGAGATCAGGCAATGAACATGCATTCCTTCCTCCTATACTTAAACAGGAAACTATGCATTTAACCAACCAGCAAATTAAGTTGTTATGAAGAAAGCAGGATAGATGTATGCTCTGTTTGCACTAGAAACAACTGAGCGTTTGCAAAAGAGGGAATAACAGAAAAAAGTTCAAGTGAATTACTTTAAACTATGTAATAACAAATTCGGGGGAAAAAAATCATCACATTCTCATTTGATTTATGTTCTTGTCTTGCAAATGTCTAAACAGTTCTTAGGAACATGAAACAGGGTTACAGATAAAGTCATAGTAGCAGAAGGTGGACTTTTGCAATGCCTGCAGAGAGCACAGGCCCACGGGTAACATAATGCCTTTCTGCAGAAAGGTGTTAGGGGCCATGTCTGAATTAGGTGTTAGTGGCACAATTTGCAAGAAGGGAGATCAGAGACAAAGCTAGTAGATCTACAACTGAGGTCTCAACACACATTTACTTTTCATATTCCTGCAAGCAAGCCGCTTAGCAGGGCTGTTAATTAAACCAGAGACAGTCATGGTTTGAAGCCGAGAAAGACTAGAACATAGTCAATACAGAAATGCTAATGTGGTGTTCTCAGTGGAGTACAACAAATAACACAGCAGAATTTTGCTGCCCCAATGAGAGGAAACCAGAGCGTAGCTATACTCTATTACTTCAGAATCCAAAGCACTGCTATATTCCAGCCTGAATACATAACTTCGATCAATTTATTGGAGCAAACTGAGCTGCTAGGCCCTCATGTTTTGCATACCTATGACTCCCACTGATTGAAATGGGAGTGCTGCCTCTATCCAAAGAGCGCATCCCCCAACCATTATCTCCTATGTTCATAAAAACAAAACCCATGAGAAACAGATTCTGAAAGTCTGAAGGATGCATATGAAAGTATTCTGAGGAAAAGAAAAAAAAAATCAGTGGACATCTACAAATGCACAGTCATTATTATTCTGCCCCCATCCTATGTAATTAGCAATCTTAAATACACACCTTCTATGCACACAATGTGAAAGCAATTTATGAGCCTGTCCTATTAATAGTAGATCTTTGCCTTGGTAAAAAAAGACAGGATAAAACAAGGGACAAAAATTCTAATACCCTAAAGCAAAACATACTTCATTTAGCCCACAAACTACTTCTTGATTTAGGAAGTGCCTTTAAGGGGAAGAAGTCCATCTACCAACCAGGAGGTAGTTGTGTCTTTCGTATCCTTATGCAACTTTCTAAAGAAGAGTTCTAAAACTACTCTATCGAGGCTTGCTCAAGTTTTCTTCCTGTTGCTCTAAATACAAAATAAAGGCAATCATGACTGATAGCACAAGACCAGTTTGTGTCTGAAGAAGCAGAGCACTTATCCTGAAAAACAAACCAACCAACCAACCAACCCCAAGGCCCCAAAGCAGGACCATTATGTATACACACTGTAAAGGTCTACTAGCAGTATAAATAAGTGGGCACTAGTGGCTCGCAAGTGCTGTCTAGACAAAAAAACCAACCTTTTCTTGATACAGTTTATGGAGCCAGTTAGAACATTCTTGCTCATCTTCTGGGACTTCCTCTAGCGGAATCCGCCTGCCAATGGTAAACAAGAGAAATTGAAGAATATTAAATACTTCAGCTCCCATGAACAGCACTTACATTATACAGAACTATACAGATAGATTATCCATCTGACAGGAGACTCACTACTTTTTCCACCTTTTTTAAATTTGTGGTAACAGCTCCCAGATCAGCAAAGTATAGTTTGCTTCTAGAGCCACCTTCAGTTTTTAGATGTATCTGAAATTTAGAAATTAAGATTTCTGAAATAGTAATGCATTATGTTTGAGCTCACTAGAGCCACTTTCTAGATTAAGGTTTGCAGTTTTCTGTTTCCAAACAAAGGTTTTAAATGAATTAATTTCTTACCCCGCCTATGGAGTTCAAGGCTGTATTTAATCAGCGAGGCAGCAGAGAGAAAAAACGAACTATTCTCCTTATACCTAGGGTAAAGCACTCTAGTATTTTTCAGGCAACATTTCCATTCCTGTGTTTTTTGTTACGTGCAGCTTGGTTGGATAATTTCCAGCAAAATGGCTCCTATCACTGAAAAACCCTCTCTTGACAAACCAGAGTTTTCATCACATTACATGAATTTTGGTCAATAATCCTGTGACCAAAAAAAAATCCCCTTGTCATCCTCATTTAGGTATGCTAATAGCAGTTTTTAATAATTTTAATTTTTTCAATATAGCATATATTTTAATTAATATCCATTAAGAGCGACATCAAATTAACTTTCTTCAGCACAGGAGAGAGCACTTTTCACAGTCGGGACGCTCCTGTTTACAGTTAATAAATTAAGAGGTGCAACACTACTGTTTTGTTCATTTATTTAAGAAAGCCATCAAATGACAAACATTAGAAGTCAACAGAATTTAAGCAGAGACAAACAAGGCCATCCAAATTTTACAAACTTCTACTGCGTGCAACACCTACAGCACATCAATAAGCAAATATGGAAGATTTTGAAGAACATCTGTGATGGTCCCCAATTAATTGCCAAAACAAATTTTGCCATGAGGTTTACCCTGCTTGCAATAGCTTTTCAGGAAGCTTAAAAGGACAGAAGGGCAAACAGCTAGCCCGAGTCATGAAAAGCAATTTCCATGCTCTGCTAGATTGACTGGCAGCAGGCTGGAAGGGTGTAAAGGGACACACAGCAAGATGCACACCTCTACAGTGCATTCCTACGCCTCTAGGAATGGCCCACATAGGTAGGGCCAGCTGCTCCTCCATGAACACTAGCCAGCCAGGCCATGTACACCAAACACAAGGCCACTAGGCTGAGCTACCCACGAGAGACAAGTAGGAATGCAAACTCAGGTTGCAGCCATGAGGAATCAAGAGAAAGTTTCTTTTTACCCTTGGGCAAAAACAGTTCTGAAGAAATATTTTTTCAAACAGGCAGAAAAGGGGAGGCAAGAAGAAAAGGTCACCCTACTCCACTTCATGTCGGTACCCAAGATAACCCCTTTATAGGTATAATTGGCTGGTCCCGTTGGTTTATGATGAACTCCTGATCACTCGTGGCATCACTTCTAGGCTCCTATGCTCCAACCTTAAACCATCACATGCCCTGAGTGCCTGCAGCATGGGTGCTGCTGGTAGAGCCTGGCCTGGGAATAAGGGCCTTGGAATTGGCCCATTCCCGTTAAGATTATGGGAAGCAATTGGGGTATTCATCACTTATAGAAACACTAATGATACAGAATCCAGGTAACTGTTTTTTCATTAAACCACCCCCTTTTTGGTAGGGAGGGAGTGGCAGTCAAATACATCAACAACCACACCAAACAGAGATGGGAACAGTCCTGAGCCTGGCCTCCACGTGAGTGGAAATTATTGTGCCAGAGAGAGGTATAAAGCCACTTCGTCTGAAAACTTAGTAGATGTTTGGTATTCTGGCCAAATGACTGAAAAGAGGTCCCACTGTGGAGCTGACAAATAGACACACAAATGAATAAAAAAATAACAAACAAAAAATCCTGTTGACCTTTATAGAATCCCCACATATTTCTAGTCACAGAACTTTAAAAAATACTCTTCCAATGCCATATGAGTTTTTATCTGCAGTTCTGTGAAGCCAGGTTGGTAGAGATTTGCTGTCCATTACCTGCTTGAAAGTATTTCCTTATTTGTGCAATTGTGATTGCAAGTACACAGTCCTGTATGCTGAAAAGGAATTAAAATATGGATTACTTGCCTTACATATAAATCTGCATGATATTTCTTTCCATTTAGAACTCCCAGCAACGTTGGATTCTCATTATTTCTAAAATTGAGGGTAGAATCATAGACTGCAGAAACTATAAGAAAACAGGTTATGTGATTACTGTAGTAATAGAATGGAAATAAGTCATTCTTTCTCAGACAAGGAGCATATTTAATACGAAGTCATCAGCAATAGCACCATAGTTTGAGCTGTCACCAAGGTAAAGATGATGACGGAATATTCAACATGCAGGTTTTAAGAAGCAAAATAACCAGTGACCCTTTCAGCAGAACAAAAAGGTTTGCTCTCCACCCTTGTCTCCTTCCCCATCAGGTGCAGAATGTTGGGCACTGGGAACACAGTTACAGTTTCTGACAATTAATATACCTAGGACATCCTAGGAGTCAAATGGTTGAAAACCTATTAGCTTTCTCAGCTCACTGTGAATGACACAACTCCCCCGCAAATCTGGGTAAATAACCAGGCAGATACACACTTTATAAACAATAAGCAACACATACCGTTTGACTAAGAATGGGTAAAGTGTGTGAGAGACATCCTACAGTAAGAGGGCTTAATGCAACTAATGCATCGCTGGGGTTCAAAACAACCTCCCCTTCATGCCCATTATTTGGTAACTGAGGCACTTGCTATAGGGCAAAGGCAGAGACAGAATAACAGACCTTGTCCTGTGTAAGCTGGGCTGCTGCTATGAACACATGCAGCTGTGAGGAATATAACATCAAAGCTCCACAGAACAAAACTGCAGCCAAACTTTGAGCCCTGAGAAAACACTGTTTCTGCAGTTCAGGACTGCACAGTAACAGTAAAAGTATTTACAAAGGTCATTTGTAGTTAAACTAAGACAGCATTAACAAGCAGTTTCCATGGAAAAAGTGTTCACTGTTTAAACTACATAAAGTGTTTCAAAAAATTTAGGTGAACATGTCCTTAGAGATGCTATTTTCCTGATGTCACAAAATCACCAGAGCGCAATTAATTTTCCTGACACTGAAAACCAATTGTACATTGTAGTATGAATTCTAAGATCAATGACAGCAATGAAACTTTTTTTTCTTTTTTGTCACAAATGTGACTAACATGCACTTCACGTGTAGCTTGCTGTATTTTAGGTTTTCTGCTCTAGAGTTTTGCAATAATGAACACTGTGATGAACCTTTACCGTGAGAGCTCTTGACCCACCTAAGAAAGTCTTTTATTACACAGAATAGATTTGCTTTTGGTTTTGAAGCCTCTCTAGCTATGAGAGTTAAATATGGCTTGGTCACGACATTCAGCCCCCAGAAACTCACCACAACATTTGTTATTGCAAAACAGAATTCACACACAGCGCAGAACAGAACAGCCTGGCTTCAGTGCTGCAAGGAAATCCTGAAAACAGAGGCCAAAACCCTGTCACTGCATACTGACTGTATCCCTCATTAACAACTCTATGCTCTTCCTACTACAGTTGGGTTTTTAGCCCAAACTCAAAACTACAACACATAAGCCAAAATCTGCTTCAAGCACACTACTCTCCTTGTACAATATAAGTAGGAAATTACTTTTTTTGAATTAATTATCTACCTCCCTTTTTAAGCTTCTTAGTGTAGAAGGATTTTACTAATCTACTCTAATTTACTAATCCAATGTAATTGAAGGAAGACAAGAGCTCAATTTGGTTTATACAGGGTAAGCTTCTTAGTTTATTCTTTAATAGTCTGAGATTACTCTAATGACAATAGGGACGCAATAAAGGAAAGCATGATGTACGCAGCACTTGTTCTTTCGTCTTTTAGAAGATGTCTACATTTAAGTTATTCATACTAGCACAAAATGATCTGAAGTGAAGGCTGGGAAAGGGAGGGGAAAAGACAGTGGAATTCACTGTACTGCTGGTATGACAGCCACCTTGACACAATCCTTTGATTTAACATTTCATTGCTCTGGTCATCTTGATCAAAAATCATTCATGCTCTCAAACTTGGTAGCTTGCTTAGGAGGATGACCAGGACCCTCACTAAATTTTGAAAAAAATCCAGGACTGAAGTGCAGCTCATGGGGAAAAAAAAGTAATTGTAAAACCCCCAAACACTGTCATAGTGAACCCTAGGAGAACATCACCCTGGAATTTATTCTCATGCGTTCCCTCTAAGACAGTAGTTCTCAGCATGCACCACTGGAGGAAAAGGCTGACAACTTGGAGTTATCTACAATCCATCATGAGGCCAATTTTTAAATACAAGTCTTAACTAAATCAAAACAGCTGAAAGGAATTGTCTGATATACAGCCAGGCAATAAAAGTAACAGTTAAATGTATCTTTTGTAATATTTATGACATTTATTTTTATTGTAAGTAATAGATGACTGTTTTAGAAACAGAGCTGTATTTTCATTTGCTTCCACGAACAATACAGGTAGCAAACTCTACCACCTAACAGCCATTTATTAAGACAGCAAACAGCTTCTAGAAATGAAGTTCCCGGGGGCTGCATCTGTACTACCAAACCGTTAGAGATAGCCACTTGTTATCAGAACAAGTTAAAAAAATATTAAAAGCACTCCTTTAAGAATCAAACTGTGTGCAGAGATCTGAATTTATGAAAATAACTCTCTGAAGAGAAAAGAATTCCATTACCACTTATGAAAGAAATGAGTTAGGAGGGAAGGTTCTTCGCTTGTTATTTTGTGTTAAAGATATTTTTAGCCAAATACATCTGCTTATGCTGACAGATATGGCATCACTGGTATTGAGGCAGTTTCCCATGTATGCACGTTAAATAAACTCCTTCTGAAGCTAAGTTTTTCAAAATAGGTGGACTTGCCAGACTGATGTCACCAATGCCTGTTGCCAACAGGCACAGAACTACTGCACCAGGTAGCTTTAAGAGTTGATAGAAAGTTTTGAAAAGGACCAAGACGTGATGACTGCTATTGTGGGTGAATTACCTCTACAGCCACAGAAACCAGCTAGCCAGCCATCCTATAGTACTACAGCCTCAGACAGGTTGCATCACACCCTTGTCAGAAAGGAGGAATGAAGAACAGAGGAAAAGGAAACTCTGACCTCTGTCACACCCAGCTTGGAACTGGACCCAAACATTTGGCTTGCCTTCACTGCTCTGTCATGCTGCAGCTTTCTCCCTTAGCAAGGCACTGCAGCCAGGCCCACCAGCCCTTGTGGAAGAGCAGAAAGAGCATTAGCCTAAGTGGCAGGCCCCAAAATGGGCTCAGGCAGCTCAGCACCAGTCTCTCACTTTCAGAGACATGCAGGGATACCCCACTGCAGACTTGGCCACTGACATGAATGTGAATTGTGCTGCAAGAGAGACAGGTCAGCCTGCAAGAGTCATTCTTGTAGATCATTAGAGATGTCACTGAACTGAAGTTATGAACATCTGCATGCTGCCTTTGCTTCTTCTGCAGACACAGCAGCGATTCAACAGTCACACTGATGCTGTTTGGAACAAGTAATTTGAGGCTGTAATAGAGCGATACAGTCACTTGCTGGGCCACATTATAAGGCAGAGCATAACAATGAGACTCAGGGCTCACTGAATTACAGTGAACAAGTCAAATAGTATTATTTACCAGTGTAAATATTAAAAAGAAAAAAAATGGTCGGATTACTACAGAGGCTATACCTCTGCATATATTGACACCTACAATAACATGCTACTGCTTACAACGTGTGTACCAAATGTCAGTGCAGATTAAGTGATAAGTGGTCAAATCCTATCAATATTCATGCAAGAAAGGAATAATTTCTAGACAGAACTTACATTTCTAGATTATGGACTGTCAAAACCAGACTTCCATCACGTTCTCTATTCAAAAAATATTTATGGACTTCCTTGTTACCTGTACATATTAATGTTACAAGGAACTCTAAAAATAAGAAATTGCTTACAAAGGCCTTTCAAATGCTCTTCACATGTACCCCTTGTCTCTATAGCAGAGAAACATACAGTAACCCAGACAGTTAACGCTTATTATCTCCCTCTCATTGCAAAAAGTGACAAGGCAAGTAAAGCAACATACCCAGAAGAATTTGCAACATTGATCTGGGTTCATCAGCTGTTTCCCTCAGAGGTTTGTTGGTTGGGGTTTTAAGCTATACTGTTTCAACAAAAACTATCTATGAGAAGTTATGACTCTCTGCATTTCTCCTTGAACCCTCCCAGAGAAATATTACCTTCATATTAGCCTTACCCTGTTTGATCTAGCAAGTCACAGCTTCTGAATTAAGGGAGTGACACACACTTCCCTAAGTATACAAATAATCCAGCAATCTCAGTCTTCTTTTTCTGAAGGTATTTCAAATATTTAGGATCCTAACAAGTGTTACTGTAGTGTGTCACATGAATGCCTAAAACTTTTTATAAACGTCACTTGGATTCCCTAAAATTGTTTCCTTTTGAAACATTTTCCCAAAAATCAGCTACATGTCCACAATCATACTACGTTTTGCTCGCTTTACACAGAGTAGCGAAAAGAACAATATCACCACCAAAATAACCTGTCCCTGATTCCCAGCTCAGGGCATTGAGGTCACATAGAGTTTTGACTCAGCTCTTCTTCAATGCCTCAAGTGTACCACCCCCTGCCCTCAGCAAAACAGTCGCCCTTATACAAAAAGGAAGGTTACACTGTGCCCTTAAGGGAGTTGCAAGTACTATTACTTCACATATCAGAAAAGATCCAAGCTATGCTATCCATTTTGGGGGTGGGAAGTTGTGGATGCCTGACAAGCTACAACAGTGATACCATCTACCTGACTTGCAAGAGGATATGTAGAAGAAACATGACAGATAGCAAGACAGCTGACTGCCAAGCTTTTTTTACAGCAGCTATCCCAGATCTGCCACATGAAAACACGTCTTCAAAGACAAAAGAAGTTTTGACATTAACTTCAGTGAAGCTAGAACATTTTCTTCTAAACCACCAACCACTTTGTCTTTCTTACATATCAGCCTTCTAACAACACAGATTTCTACCAAACCCCAAAGACACTGTAGCACTATGGCTACTTAGCATTGTCTTTCCTTTGCCCATGAAGTACACAGCAGAAGACTTTGATGGATTGTATTAGTCAAAGAAAATCACTTCAAAGCCACGTGTGCCATATTCTCACTGATGTCACTTTAAAGTTGGCAAATGCAAGTAACCAGAAATAACAGGGAGGGGGGAGTTCAGAACAACATTAACTAAGAAAAACTTACTCATGTTCCGTAATGTAAAAATAATTTATTTATAAATTTCACCTACATGTATCTTCAGCCAAGGCCTGCTGACCTTCCCCAGCTCCACTAAAGAGTACATCTATACAGAAATTTAAAGCAGAATATTTTTTTATTTAAAACTGGTGTTATTTGAGGCAGATATTTACCACAAGATTTAAGACACACTGCCTCAGATTCTCTAGTGATGTATTTGCTTCATTTAGAATAGGATTTTTTAGTAAATACTAAGATATATTATCCTTTGGCAATAGGTACGAAACACGAAACTTCAGATACCCCGATACAGACTCACAGTAACAGAAAATTAAACAAACAAACAAAAAAATAACGAGGTTGCCCCAGCACTTTGTTAGTAAAACCTAATCTTTAATTTTCACAGGCTAGTGGAAGGAAGGTCAGAAAGGATCCCAGGGCTTTTCTGCTAGGACACATGCTACAGGCAAAAGAAGAGCATGGCAAAGTGACAACAGTTAGACGAAATAACCATTTAGCATTGTTCCTTGTGACTTTCCTTACCTACATTTCTCAAACACTGCACGGTGACAGCAAATCCTTTTGTTCGTGGCAGTAGGTGATACTTCAGCTTGGGCAGACCTTTGGCTTCAGCTACCTGCATACTAATCTCGTGCTTTTGTTCTGTGAACCTTGTGCCCTCGCAATGAATCAGGAACTAAAACCAAGAGAGAACTACAGTTAGACAGCAGCTCATGTCTTCTACATCTGCCTGACCAGAGGCCTCTCTAACTCCCACCAACACTGCCCAAATGAACACTGTTAGCAGGAACAGGTGTAGCCACATACACATTTAGGTAATTTAATTGCCCTGGAGTCAAAAAAAACCCTACCCCCAAAAGCCAAAACCAAGCCCTCTCAATTGCCCCCACCCATCCAACTTGGCATCCTCTGGTTTGAAATCTAGCCTTTAGGCTTTAACATCTGCTCTGCTACTTGCTATCAGAATGACTTGATTTCTCTAAATGAGTCACTCCATCTCTAATGAGATGTTAGAAAACACTCAGAACATACCTCCTGTTGCAAATCTCTCCCTGACGGTGAGGTGTTTGAGTGTCATGTTATCTAAAACCTGGTAAGTGTCTAAACCAAACATGTTTCTAGGAAATGCTTCAGTGCCTAGCTTGCTTCCCCTCACTCCAACCTGCTTGCTTTCACTGTGGCATGAGGACCACTGACAACTGCAGACAGTAACTTTGACACCAATGACTGAGCTGGTAACAGATGTAAGGCAGTAGATGCAGGAGAACTGAAAGCCTCATCCCCTTATGAACTCTACAGTGGAAGTGCTTAGACACAAATTATTACAATTTTGCCACTGGCAGGCAGAGGCAGATCTTTGGAGATTTACCACCTGCTCATCTGCTTTCTGCCAAGCCTGAATGCAAACTAACACATCAGAAAGCATTGCCAAATTGCGCAAGTCCTCATAACGCACAGCACAGATTTAGCCAACAAAGACACAGAGACTAAAGAGAACCAGCCAAGCAGCCAGCTTCAGTTCCAGCTCATCTAAGAGCACATTTATTCACATAGCACATGCATAATGTTAAACAGCTAGATGAAACATACAGAAACTGATGAGAAAATCCTTCTAGCCCACATAGCATGCTCTGTCTGTCCACCTTCCAAGGTGCTACTGCTGTGCCTTTTGACATTATGTCACCATACAAAGGCAAATAAAAACTCCACATTGCAATAACTCCACATGTACATCAACTGTGCCCCTCTTACTACAGATATAGCTCCTTCTTAGTAATCCCTCCACAGCAGTATATAAAGGTGGCAGTTTGTGCTCACCAATTAGTGCTAAACTGCCTAGGTGTACAGAAAGGCATTCAACATCTTTTAAGAGTCACAGAGCACAGGCAAATCCCTGTGAGACAGATTAGAACTAGAAACCAAGAATTGTCCCTTTGCTAGACAGCCTCCTGCCTGGAAGTCATTTAATCATTATCCAAGCACAGAGCTTAATTTTGATTGCTTAGTGTTCATTTAAATCAATAACAATTAAAAAAAAAGTTTTGTTTCAGAGAATGAGAGATACAGCATATAAACCTACACTAGGAAACTGCTTCTTAGGCATTAGTTTCTGTAGGGCTTTGTGAGGCTGCTTAAGGTACCATTTCCTTAACTGAATCCCTCTATCACTATCACCAGCTCATGAGAACTAGGATTTTTCTGATTACTGAGAAGAGAAAAAATTCAAAGGCTTTCCATTCCCAGACCAGGAAATGCCAGGCAGGCTCAATACTAAAAAATGATGGTGATGCAAAAAGTAATACTTTCCTGTTACTGAAAGGTGACACCATTCCTCTCTCTGTAACACAGGCAATAGCCCCAGGGGCCCATTCTCTGACCAGGTACTTATCTGTGGCTTCCACTTCTACAGGGCCATGTCTGACCTAGCACCTTCACAGGAATGGCAGAATCACAGGGAAATGGAAGGGGAGAATACTAGTATGAACTCAGCAATCTAAGGTGAGAGGGGAGCTTAGGTAAAGAATACAGCTAATGTGTTTCACTACAATATTGTCACATGCATAAGTTACGCTGCCGTGAATCCCTGCATCTACCCCTCTCCAGCTCCTGTATTTAGAGGACCACAAAGTTTACTGAATGGATCACAGTAGAGGTATTTTTGCAGTAACGTCTGTAGGGCTCCATACCACAGGCAAGACAGACTATTACATGGGAAATTCAAGAGAGAATTCATTTCTTAGAGAATACTCTCCTGATACTGCCAGGAAGCTCATGAATCAAAGTTCTCGGGAGCAACCTGGCAATTATCACATATTGTCTATGCCCTTCATCCCTCCCAATCACTACAGCACCTCGCACTCCACTTGTTAGTCGTGACTCACCCAAAAGTTTTCAGGGTAGTCCCGGAGATTCAGCAACTTCTGCATGACTGTTTTCCGATCTTCCTCCCACTTACGCTTGCAGAAGACTATCTCTAGGAAATACCACATCCAGCCAATGATAGGCATGTAGGAGAGCTCCTTCTTTGCAAGCACTTTGGAACTCTGCAAGACAGAGTCAAAGCAAGTAAAACAGAGTTACACCACTTAAGAGATCTCTGTGGGTATGACACATACACAGTTAGACACTAATATATTGATTCGTAATGACCGGTCCCAGTTTTAACACCAGTGCAAAAGCAAAATGCAGAAAAAGTTTTTCTCATATGACAGAACAGTCAAATCTAATCTCAGATATCTGCATGAAAGAAGACTTCCAGAATTAAATATATATATATCTATGTGTGTGTGTGTCTATCCTACTCAAACCCTGAAACCCAAAACACAAGCCAAATTCCTTCAAACACTGAGGAATCCATGCAAAAGATCCAAATGACATAAAAGAAAATTCTTAATTCAAGCAGACCCTCACAGTGGCAACACAAGTTCCTTTAAGATATCTTGCAGCTATACTTCTCCCCAAAGCTGGGACAACTCACCATGACAAAAAAACCCAAACCTATTCTGAATGAGAAGTAGAGTCACAGAGCCATTGCTGCACAAAAATATGTTGATGCATACGCATGGTTTACCAATGGCAGAAACCTTAGACAACGCTAGAAACAACACCAGCAATAAAAATACTTCTTTTATGTTTAGGTTTGTATATGGAAGGGCAGAAATACTTACACTAGTGAATTTCTTTTCAAAGCATGCTTCTGGAGTTAAAAAAAAATAAAAAATTCCTGTTCCTGTCTCACAGGTGTGACAGACACTGAAGTGATTTGTCCAGACCCTCCACAAGAAGTCTATGGTTTATCAAGCATTCAACAAGTTTCAAATCTCAAATCCTACTCCAGAACTTAACTCCATGATCATCTTAGACTGACATCCCTTTCCACTTGCTCCTTTCCTGCCTTCCAAGCCAGCCCACCTTGGTGAGCTGTCTTATGTTTCACTTTGTTATTTAATGAATAAAATGGCACGTGTGTGTGTGTATATATAGAAATTGTTGCTTCAGCTTTTCCTGAAAAACAGTAACATTTTCTTAGAGGATAGATGGAGCGATTACAGTCCAGTTTCTATCCATAATATCTTTATAAGCTACCCCATCAAAGTGCTCTGCAGATGGGTTCCAGGACATAGCATTTGACTAGTAGGAATTATTTACTGGCAGAAGTTACCATCAACAGAAAGGATTTGCGTGGTTTTTGTTATTTTTTTAATCACTGTTGTTCATTTGGTTACTAGGGGAAGAGACTTGACCTAATTCTTTATCTCCGCTCATTTCTCTCATCTGCTCTCCTTCCTTGAAAAGGAAAACACCTTAAATAATTAAGCTATCTAAAAGCTTGTAAGACTGGAAGGCAAGTGCACATTACATAGTTTCACTAGCAACTGTTACACAGAAGCAGAGCAGAAGACAACATGAGGCAATTCCATTTCTAAAAATGCACAAATCACCTCTGCCAAATGATTTAACACTTTGCAATAAAGCACTCCTTCTTGATCATTTGAGAATTTCAGTGATGGGCCCAGATCAGGACTCCAAACCCAGCTCTCCCACAGGGAGCAGCTGTAGGATTCGGCATACTTTGTGCCATTTCAATTTCAAGGCATGTTGGTCGTTAGTCCCTATTGCGTGGCAGCAGCAATGCTGAGTCCAGCCTCCTATTCCAGCTCTCCATACTGGCAACAGAGAAACAGGCTGTCCTCCCACCACCTTCCTTAGCTCTCTGGTTTTTTCCCACACTACTGTTTTTCCTTTTCTCAGTTACTCTTCATACAAGTAATTTTCTTGTTTCCAAAATAACTGTAAACAGTTCTAGCATATAGCTTCAAAGGCCTCCAAAGAGCACTTTTTTGTCGTAGGCCACGTACACTATAGCTTCCATTCGAAGCATGCAGACCAGTTCATATGCTCTTCTATTCTTCTTCCCTGTACATGCCTGAGGAAGACAGCTGAGCCAAGGCTTTGCCCCAGGAAATCCCAACAGATAGATGCAAAGTGTTTCTAGCTGAGCAGGGAAGGCTAGAACCTTAGGGAACTACTGCCTGCCTCAGCCACAACCAGGGCAGCAGCCAGCCACAGCCTAGCAAAAGCCACTGCACAATAAGGCAAACAGCAACAGTGTCACCCCCACAAAATAGAAAAAAAGCCATGGTCTTTAAGTTTATTTACAGTAAGTGTTCAGTATCATAAGACCTACCATAAACAAATGCAAGTGTGCTCTGTATAGGACGTACAAGGCCTCCAGTGGACAGTTAGAAAAGACAATCTAATAGTCCTCCCTCCCAGACTTTAAAACACAGGAATCCTAGTCCAAAAAGCAAGCTAAAGTAACTATTTCACCATAGCTATTTTCTCACATTTTGCACATTTTAAAAAACATATGAGTTAAACAAGGGGCAGGAGAGAAGGTGCCACCCCCCCACCCCCCACTGAAACAAAGAAATTGATGTTGTGAGCTAAGGGGTCACATAGCACAGGTATAACCACAAAAGCAGAATAGATGTTTGAATTCTTCCCCAGGGCATGTTCTTACCCATTTTCTGTGCTGATGCATTTTTAAAATTTCAAAGCACTCTTTCAGACACGTGAGAGTATGACTCCTTAGATGCATATAAAAAGAAACTAAATCACCTTATGCTATTTTGTGCACCCCATCTATCCTAGGAGTCGAAGGAAGGCTAGTGACACAGAACTAATTAGAGAAAGGAAACTCCTCAGTGCATTATACTGGCAAGACTGCTCTCGTGTGGGAGGAATACATTAGGCCTCCCCTCAGAAGCTACCATCTCTCTTACAATAACTAGAGCTACAATCTATTCCGTTTCAGTCATCTACCCATGCACTGCTCCTGTGTAAAGACCTGAGGGGAAAAATGCAGCTCTAGTTGACTTAGGCCACTGACTTTTCCTTTACCAAAGTGCTTTGGTAAATATGTGACAGTCACCTCTAACATTCAAATCAGCTTGTTCAACAGAATAAATTTCATTTAAAAGTGCTGATTTATTCCATGTAAGCTGCCTTCTTGAAGGAAGTCAAACATTTTCAGTGCTCAGAACTGTGTAGTTCCAACAGATGTTTAATGAAATTACCGCTGGATGGGGACAACTTGTCTACAGTTATAGCATTTAGATCTAGGTTAATTTCTTTTGGCCAAGTTTGTTCAGATGGAAATACCCATTAAGTTCTCCTTTTGTGAATGACTGCACTAACATCACATATAAAAAAGTATTTTTACGAGCTTACTTTAGATGCATTTTCACAGCTACACTATCACAGAAAGAAAATCTTGATTTATATGTCCAGCCTCAGTTATTCAACAGATCACAGAATGCAACAAACAGCATGAAATAACCTGCAAGCTGAAGATGTCTAACAAAATTTGTTTCACAGTTTCAAAACAAATTCATTATAGCTGCAAACAATGCATTAGCAGCAGCAATTTGCCACGTCAGTTATTTGCTCTCCAGGCTGCCCTCAGCATTGACTGACTTTTGATGATTCCATTTCCTCTATTTTTGAAATACAGCACTCCTTCATAATATAGTCTCTGGGACATCAAGATGGAGAGACACATTTCTTTAGTCCCTCAAAGCCATCGTTCCAGAAATTTAGTTAGGCTCCTAATTTCTAATGCTTCATGTTGAATAAAACTTTTCCATGTTGGAAAGGTAACACAGTAATATTTTAGAGGATGTATGCCCAAGCATATAGTAAGATGCTGTGTTAAATACAAATAATAATGTATTTTTGGCTGCCTACATGAACAATTCCATAATTTAGAATCATAGAATCGTTTAGGTCAGAAAAGACCTTTAAGATCATCGAATCCAACCACTAACCTAACACTGCCAAGTCCACTACTAAGCCATGTCCCTAAGCACCACATCTACACATCTTTTAAATACCTCCAGGGATGGTGACTCCACCACTTCCCTGGGCAGCCTGTTCCAATGCTCGAGAACCCTTTCGGTGAAGAAATTTTTCCTAATGTCCAATCTAAACGTCCCCTGGTGCAACTTCAGGCCCTTTCCTCTCGTCCTATCACTTGTTACATGGGTGAAGAGACTGATCCCCACCTCACTACAGCCTCCTTTCAGGTAGTTGTACAGAGCGATCAGGTCTCCCTTCAGCTTCCTTTTCTCCAGGCTAAACAGCCCCAGCTCCCTCAGCCGCTCCTCATAAGACTTGTGCTCCAGGCCCTTCACCAACTTGGTTGCCCTTCTCTGGACACGCTCCAACACCTCAATGTCTTTCCTGTAGTGAGGGGCCCAACACTGAACATGTTATTTGAGGTGCGGCCTCACCAGTGCCGAGTACAGGGGGATGATCACTTCCCTGCTCCTGCTGGCCACACTATTTCTGATGCAGGCCAGGATGCTACTGGCCGTCTTGGCCACCTGGGCACACTGCTGGCTCATATTCAGCCGGCTGTCAACCAGCACCCCCAGGTCTTTCTCTGCTGGGCAGCTTTCCAGCCACTCTTCCCTAAGCCTGTAGCACTGTGTGGGGTTGTTGTGACCCAGCACTTGGCCTTGTTGAACCTCATACAATTCAAACTCTAGCTGTGGATCTGTAAGACTACACTGGAGAAAGCAAACAAATTCTACAATTTACTGGGAAAGAACCACAGAGCAGCTCATCTTTCTGCAGCACAATTAACTGTCATAGTTACCTAGCAAGCACACAGAGAAAAACAACTGTAATGACCTTCACAGGTTAAAAAAAAATTATCTCCTTCATCACCTTTAACTGCAATGCTTTTAAAATTTCTGTGAATGCCCAAGCAAACCTGTCTCAGTATTCCACATACTTGCATTGCATTGCTTTAGGTTCACCCCTCTTAATTTTGGACACTGGCTGAGTGAAATTCAAGCACAGATCTGTTAACTTTCAAAAACACAAAGAATTTGTTTTGGGTTTTTTCCACATCCAAGAAGAGGAAATTTATTTTAAATGCTAAACAAAACTCACCCCCAAGACCCCAAATCTTTCACAAAAGTTCCAACCACAGAGAAAGTCGATTTCAAAGTTGTGATTAAGGATTACAATGGCATTCTCCTTCCCATACTTGTGGTAACTCTCTGGGTCAGTGTAGAGGGTGCAATCGGTGCCTGACCACCATTCCAGCAACATCACCATCTCTGGAATAAATAACAAGAAATATATGAATGTACAAAGCATATGCAAAGCCACAAATTAGTAACATTTTGAAAAGCATCAGTCATCTCAACAGCGCATGGCAAAGAAAGGGCTGTAATGAAGTTGAAATGCTGAACATAAACCACAGTCATACATCTTGGTACAGGAAGGCGGGGGACAGAGAAGATAAGGGAAATAAGGAGATTGCATGGAAAGAGGGAGCAGAAATTTTTCCACAGTGATACTGAGAAAAAGGAGTTTCATTTATGTGAAAACTGCAAATTCAATGTTACAAATTATTTTATCAAAATACATGTAAAATTAGCATTTATGGTTTACAATAGTAAACAAAATTACATGAAGAACAGAACAAGCTTGTAGGTGAAACAAACACATCTATTCCTGCCATATACAGGTCCTCATGCTCCTCTAAAAGCTGTACAACTATAGACTAGAAAGCAGCTTGGACAAGACACCTGGAACCAGGTCTGTTACATGTACACCTTATGCATCATTCTGTTAACTTGCCCTGCTACAGCTGATGCAGTCTACATTTGACAGGGGTGTGTCAATCATCCAGAGCAAAGCCAATAGCTCCGATTGGATGAAGAACATCCATCCCCAGATCAAAGACAAGGTGGGTGGCTGGCAAAGTGTGCAGAGCCAAGAATAGTTATTAATAGTATAACTATCTGCACATCCCTTCGTTGATGAATTGATGAAGCAAACGGGGAGCGGAGGAGGGGTGGGGTAGGGAAACACCGAAATCACTGTTAAATACCTCAAAATCACTTTGGTCTGGGGCATGGGAATTTGAGGCGTCAGTAAAGCCAACAAGCTTGGAGAGCTCTATCTCCATGGAGATGGAAAAAGAAAATCTAAAAGCAGTGGCTCTCCTCAAGCAACCCATGTACTGAGCTGGGGGGACCATGGGACTAAATGAGAGCTGTCTGTCAAGACGGAAAAGGAGTTAAGGGACATGTTTGCTTCCTGTCAAAGCTATCACAAAACTTCTGCACCAAAGCAAAGGTCTAGTATGAGGGGTTATTCTTCTCTAAGTGAAACGTATCTCCTTCTCAGAGCATATCTGTGCCATATGAATGTCTCTGCTGAAAGGATGAGACAACTGAAGTGCTCTCCTGGCTTCAGGAAAGCCCGAAAGCACCACAAATCCTCACTCACCTCAAGGAAGATCAAAATCAGGCCAGTCTGAAACACTTCTGAAATCTTTTCAATTTAGGTCCCCTACTGGCCTCAACTAGTGACCGAAAACAGAAAAAAGCTAAGAACAAGTCATCTACATTTTCAGTCATCATTAGTGAAATTAATTGCCTGAAGCTTTTGGATGACATTGTGCTGTACACTGGAGAACAGGCATTAGTGACATGAATAAATTCTATCTAACCGCGTTACAGCCAGGCTAATAGACAATCTCTATTCAAATAACATTACCTTAATATGATAAAACCATGTTTATGGTACAGATAAATGACTGACTTATCAGTCCCCCTGCTTATTTCTAATCAGGGCAGGTAACTACTACCATGGCAGGAGTACGTATTACTCAATGCATGCTACGATGCATCAAAACAATAGTCAGAGATGCAGAGGGAGACCTAAACTGCCATATATTAACTGAACAGTGATTTCACTGGTTGGAAACTGATTTCCCAGCAAAAGCCAAAGATTTCCTAAGGAATCTGAACAAAGCTAATAATACATCACAAATCTCACTATACAGGTGTGCTACATGCAGAGTTCTTCAGTTACATATTTTCAGTCTCAAATACATTCAAAAAAAGCATAGACAAAACTATTTCTATATGTGGTTTGATTCTTCAGGCTTCACATAAGCAGGCTTTTTGTTTAAATAAATACTGCAGAAATAGGTCCCTATTCTTCACCTCGCATGCCCATTTGCTGCTGATATGCTCAGGCAGTTGCTGCAGAAACACAAAGCAAGCACTGAACGCCTCTGTATTAAATACAATAAATACCATCTGCCAGCCTTTAAGTTCTTAACATGTTTCTTCCTCTCATCTTCCCTACTCTTTCTTTCCCTGTCTTCCCAGCCTCCTTTCTCCTTGTGGTTCTCAAGCAATAACTAGCAGTGTTAGTTTGAGCTACTCTTGCACCAGCTTAATTCCACAGCCTGCACAGAAATTTATTACCCAGAAACTTGCTGTGGTGGCTCAGCAGCACAAGGTCACTCATATACACTCTCCCTTCCTCCTTCACAGTGTAGACGATCAGCGTAACTTTCTTTCTCTTTGTACACCAATCAGACTGTATAACTAAAAATCAATTTATATGGGGGAAAAAGATTCTCTTGCTCCCAACCAGGGCTGATCCAAGACTTCCAAGGCTTCTCCCCACCCCTTTTCATGAGATTTTGGAGTTTGAACATCAGAACTGAGCTGGTAAATTCACATTCACTCAAGTCATGGGGATCCTACCTTGTAAGCAACTCCTCCAGTGACACTTCCACACAATTAATGCAAAGGAAGGGGAAAAACCAAAAGAACTTGAAATATCTCATCCCTGCTTTGATGGCAGAGTCCTTGCGGTATGTTACAACTAGCTTCAGGAGAGGCTGATGGTAGGGAGAAAACATGCCTTCAAATGCCTAATATGGATACTCTCTCTGCTTAGAATTTTGAAGTTTTCTACCTTTCTGGAATAAAAAAAAAACCCTCACCCTGCTACACAGTACAGCCCCTACCTTGTGTGAGAGCGGACTGCTTCCTAGCCCTTCACTGCACGAATCAACTCCCTCAATGCCTGCACTTATAGAACAAATAACTAAAAATAAAACATCTCCAAGGCTGACCTGAACTATAACTAGTTCTATGACAAACATTTAAGGGAAGGGAAACACACACGGAGTTTACTGAGACTTGTTATTTTCCACCTCAAAGTTTTGCAAGAATGAGTCATTAAAACAGCTAAGACTGTTCTTCTGTAAAAGTTGTTAGTAATTCCTTTAGCTAACTACTCTTGATAAGCCATAGAAACACTTGCTTACAAGATTAACCATAAAATGCCTATTTTAAAATGCAACTAAAAGCATAGTTATGTGTTGACTCAATAAGTACAATAATTTGAAGATCTCAAGTAAGAGTAACAGAGCTGTTTTCCTCTATGACATTCTTCATTTTCTTTAACCTACATATCAAGGCAACACCAAGAAAGAGAGCTTACAAAATTCTATGGGAATATATGGTAAAAGCATAGTAAACTCTCCAATACAAATAAAAAGCAAGACAAGTGGGCAAGCTGTGACCACCATTTCAAAGATCAGACAGTGTGAACAGCTGCATGATGAATGAGTACATTGCATAGAAGACTGGGGAAAGCATTTTTTAAAAAAAAATTAAAAATAAGGCTAAAGACAGACTGACAGACAGCATAGTCCAGTCCATGCCTGTCTGTGGAAGAATGACTTACAATAATTTACTACCTTTCCAGATTTTTCAGACTACATGTACTAGGTGCACCTCCTAAATGTTTTCCATAGAATTAATTAAGTCTACAGGTAGCTAAGAAAAGCAAGTCTATTATCTTCTCTGGACTACTCAAAAGCCCTCTGTGTACCACAGACAGGGTTAAACCCCTGAATAATACCTACTATATTAACTGCAATGCTGCCTAGGAGGTTTTCAAAAGACTTGCAAGTATTGATGACTTCACAGCCTCCTTACACAGCCTATTCTAGTGCTTCACTATGCCATCTAACCTGACCAGCCATTTATTTCTGGTCTTTACTCCCTTCTTCTCTGCAGGAGCTACAAGTAATTATGAGGAAAACTTGAAGGCAGGAGTTCTGCTGTAAGCTTGCACTGATAAGGTACATGAAATAATTGGAGTTCAGAGCTAGAACATTATTATAAATCTACAAGAAAAATTTTTAAAATAACTTATTATTGTAAAAAAGAATACACCTATTTCCTGTGAAGGGAACAAAAAGCTAGTTCTTGGGAAAAAAACCTGCAGCTAGGAAGTCAAGCAATGCCTTCCCCCTTTCCCCAAGACGATGGGGAGGTCATTCACAGAGCCCAGCCAGACAAGCCATCAGCTCTCCAGCTTCAAGCAGATTCCCTCCCCTTCTTTACTCTGCATGAGCAACACACGCAGGTGTGCATGTAAGCACCAATGAGGTGCAATGGAGTAATCTGGTCCATACCAAGACAGAGGTCCTGGTCTTCAACCTGCAGGAAAATGTGTAAGTCAACTGGTTTAAACAGAACAGAAAACCAAGATCCAACCCCTCTTGCCTCAGTGCCACCACCCATTACCTACTCTCCCCCATTCACCCTAGCTGGTGATACGATCACTGCTATCTTTGGACTTCTTTTCCCCTCCTTTAAATCTGTTTTGCAGCAAAAGGTGGGAGGCTGATGGGGGGAAAATCGTGCGCACAAATTTAAAACGAAAACCAAACAAACTAAACCTTTCTCTATTGACTGCAGATCTGCTTTTGAAGATTTTTGCCCCAGTCCCCACAGCAGATCCTGTAAACAACTCCCTTGAATAATGCTTCGATGAATTACACGGCTGTGCTTTTAGGGACAGAAATCACCAACAGAGAGGAAGGCAGAAATGATGACTTAATTCCCCACCCATCACAATAAGTTACTGGATGCACTTGCAAGGAAAAAGATAAACACAGCCCAGTCCTTTCTTATATTCAGGCTCTGAGACCCATTTATTTCAGCATTTGCTTGCAGGAAATTCTTTTAATGTACTTCTCTTCACCAATCTTATATTCCAACAAAGACAATGCGCTGCTTTTGCCACAGATGACTGAGGTCAGCATAGCATGTGCTGATCAAAGGAGTTAGTACCAACAAAAGGTGAAAGAAAACATGCTGCTTGGCAAGTTCCCATGACACCAACACTTGCTTTGTATGGGCATGAAACCAGGCAGTTGCATCTCTTCCGGATGTGGTTTCTCGTTGCCCAGAACACCATTGGCTTTTTCCTACTGTGCACACACACTGAAAATAATTTTTTCTTCAAGCATCCTTCTCCTACTTGTAGGTTTTATTATTTTTAAGCCTGCAGATCTTTAATTTAAGAAACTCTGTCCCTACTTAGCTGCTTTGAGTAAACCTTTTCACTACATCATGACCATTAGGTTTATTATAAAGACCTCAAGGTTCAGTTCTTCATGAGAATTAGTTATCAGCAGGAGGTGAGAAACAACTTAAAAGAAGGTGTTAAGTGTTCTGCAGTGATCCATAATACAGCATTTGATAGCCCTTATCAGTTAGTTTAGCTTGGGCTTGCACAGCAATGGTTTTCTAAAGAGACAACCAAACAACTTTCATACTCTGGCACACAGGCCCACCCTGGGACAAAGCAAAACACTACCTGATCCATCACATACCCCTCTCCTGGCATGCCTTCATCCAGTGTGATCCTGCATCATGCCTTACCCAGGGGAGTGTACAAGGACTAACTTTTGTGTCCCGCTGATGAAGTTGTTGCAGCAATGACAGCGTGGATGAACAGCACATACGAGGTTACTTTAGTTCTCATTTTGATGGTTAGGGTGGCATATTACTGCCTAAATCCCAAAACAGAAGCTTAAATGAGAGCAGCGTGACCTATATTAAGCATAAGCAAGTGCCATCTTAGATTGATAGACTCAAAAAATCAAATGAAATAATTATACAGTGGTTACAAATCTGGTCCCAAAGTTTTATAAAACACCAAATGCATGGACAAGTACTTGCCACCAGGCGTCTGAATCTCTACAGTTTCTTTTCAAGCCCTCTCCTGATACCAGAAGGGCCAAAAGCAACTTGCTCTGAATAAAATTTGAGAATCTGGCATCACTTAATAAACTTTCAGAAGAAACAACAGCTATTTACAGGACTTACAGCACGTACAAACAGAGGAAAGAAAAGCAAATAATTGAAGATGCAAACACAAGTAAAAAACTCACTAGGTAACACCATTAAAAATTAGAGGAGCCACTAGATGGGCACAGGCAGTTAAAGAATTTTACCAGTTCTGAACAGGATTTCAGAGATCAGAAAGAAATACCTGACACATTTGTAAACTTTTGCATGGTACAGCCGAAAAAAGAACCCACCTGCTAGTACAGAAAAGGCTAGGAGAGACAGAAGGGCAAGTCAGGACTGCAACCTATGTTTTAAACAAAGTAGATTTTTGCTTCTTGTTCCTCAATAACCAAGGCCATGATATTTGTTTTTGTGAAAAGACAGTATAAGTAAGTCAGGTCAGTTTAGATTTCAGTGAATTGGAGAGGAGGGGAATAGATGGATAATCTGTTCCACTGGGATAGACCCAGAAGTCTGGTGATGAACCCCATACTTTTTTTTTCATATTATTTGAGAAAAACATGTTATGGGTTAACACCAGTCGGCAGCTAAGCCAAGGAGCTAGGAGGAGCTGTGCTTCTGTACCAACTATTTCTGAAGCAGCTCAACTCCCCTCGTACATTGCTAATATCTTTTTCATTCAGCGTGCTGTGAGCCTCAGATCCTCTATACCCCCAGAGGTTTGGGATGTTATGATGCCCATCTTGAGGTATTATTCCCCAAAACTGGATCTCTCATGAAGGTCCTTTGACCCTGCTTTGGTTTATGGCAAAATCAGCTTTCAGAAAAATCTTGACTATTCTCTACCCTTTCTCAAACACTTCCTCAGCTGTGTTGCCCCAAACTGGGTGTGACAAAGGACTGTTGTGGGTTAACCTTGATCAGCAGCTAAGTGCCACACAGCCACCGCTCACTCACCCCATCCCCAGTAGGACAGGGCAGAGAATATAAAGAGCAGAAGCAAGAAAACTCATGGGTTGACAGAAAGACAGTTTAATAAGCACAGAAAAGAGCAAGAAGAAATGGGGGGATGGGGATGACTCACCAAAAGAAGCAATGCAAAAGCAATCCCATCCCACAAGCAGACTGATGCCCAGCCTGTCTTGAAGTAATGGCTGCCTTCCAAAAAACAGCCCTCCCCTCAGTTTTTATTGCTGAGCATGATGTTATATGGCATGGAATATGCCCTTGGTCAGTTCGGGTCAGCCGTCCTAGTTGCATGCCCTCCCAACTTCTTGCACACCCCCAACCTTCTTTCTGTGGGGGCAGAGTGGGAAAAAGCTAAAGCCTTGACACCATGCAAGCACTGTTCAGCAATAGCCAAAACACTGCTGTGTTATCAGCACTGTTTTAGTCACAAATCCAAAACACAGCACCATACAGGCTACTAAGAAAAAAAAAAATATCCGTACCAGCTAGACCCAGTACAACTATAAAGAATTCACTCTTTATGATTAAATTCTGTCTTTGAATGGTGAGCAAACTAATGACTACAGCTAATGACTAAGTCATTGATTCACTCCTAGCCAGGATGAAAGAAATTTCTTTAGATAAGCAAGTATCCCAACAACAAAACAAACGCTTTTTCTCACAAATGAGAAAGCAACAAGGAAGACCGTTGACAAGGAAGCAGTATGAAAATAAAGGTAATGCAAAACTCAATCTAATGAATGAGACCCAGATGACCTCCCAGAATACTGACTCAGAAGTGAAATGAATTCTCATCAAAAACATAGTTTCAGATTGAGCATGGCACCATGTTTTTAAAAATAGAGAAGAGTAGAAACATACTACTAATACTTAGACTGGTGAGTAGATAAATGATCAGAGTAACTAAAGACACAGTAACTGGGCCTCAGCACTACATGGGAACATAAAACAAAAACAAAAAAGAAGAGTTATTCAGAAGAGAGGTCTGCAAGAGTTGGAATTTAGGAAAACAAACACTCTATAATTTTTCAGAGGGAGGTATATATGCCATTATCTGATAACTCTGATTTTATAGACAAAAGAGAGAATTCAAATCTAACACACTCAGGCTATGTTAAGCCATTTATATGGTACAATAAAAGAAATTGCTATTAAACCGAAAAGAAACTGAAAAGTAGTAAACAGCTGTAAAGGAGAACTAAACTAAAAAGTGCATCTATTTTTGATGTCTTTTGGTCAATCTGGATAAAAAAGGATCTCCCTGAAGTGTTTCTAAGGGCTAAAGCATTCAACACAAATTAATAAATTTTGTGGATGATACAAAGTCAGAACACACTTTAAGAATCAAATGACCTTGAGAGGCAAGGTAACAGAAATGGAATTAATTTTAATAGGACAGATCATTGTCTGATGCCTTGCAGAACTAATAAAATACAGCCTCATCATTTGGAAATGACAGAGGAGAGAGATATCTGGGAACATTAACTTGCCACTGAAATTTTCTGCCCTGTTCATATTATGCAGCTCTACAAAAGAAAAAGACAGCATTAGGATGTTTGTTCCTGGAGCGAAAGGGAATAGCGCATTGCACTACCGAGATAATCTCTGGGCCAGCACATCAGTACCAGACATCCATACTTAGGAAAGAAAAGCTGAAGCAAAGCAGATGCAGACCAGGGCTATCAGGATGACTGGAAAACAGAAAAGCTTGGCTCACTTGAGCTATCAAACAAATGCTGAAAGAGGATTGGGTTGCTCCCCACAAATATGGTTTAAGGATGCGGGAGGTTAACAGTGCAGAAAAAGAAACATTTAAGCTAAATGCCACTAGCACAAGAGCAATCGTGTCTGAAGTGACTGAAAATACAGGTATCTGATGTTCTGAAGCTGCTTCTCATTGCTTTGGCAGGTTAAAAATACGTAACAGCTTGATAAATTGAACAAGATTCATCTTAAAAAGAGTATATTATACTGCTGCTAGAAACAGTATGAATTTATTTCAATGATACAGGAACTCCTTTCTAGTCCTATTTCCTGTTATTAGGAAAAAAGTGAGATTTTTCCAAACAGACTGCATTATAGACCCATGTCTCCTCTCTTCCATCACTGCTCGAGAAACACACTGCAGAGCTATGCTACCACAGGCTGCAATGAGCATTCACTCAAGGAGGAAGCCAGTATCTTGCAGCAATATGCAAAAAAAACCTTTCTCAAAGGAGTTCTCAGCTGAAAACTCACCTTCCAGGGGGCTCAGATCTGAAAATTCAAGTATGCAAAAAAGCAAACGTGAACCAAGTTAATAGATATCATAGTCTTAACTTGTATTTATTCAATCACAATTGACTTCTTTGGCATAATGAATCATTAGTGTTTCCCTAACTATAGGGTGATCAACACTGTCCATACTTAGGACTCATACTTCCACTTAGAACAAAAGCCCACACACTCATGTGACTGGGTTTTTTTGCCATATGCATTGCTAATTTGTACTAATTTGTACTTAATTGTACTAACTGATAATCTAAAGATTAGGCTCTGAAGTGAATCTTTCATGTTTAATCCACATATTTAGGAAGGAAACCTATTTTCACATAATTTCTCTCCTTCTAGCATGTATTCTTACAACAGTCTTAATTTCTACATATAGCAAGTTTATCCTCTTTAGTTCCTAATCAAACAAAAATTTGGACTTGGGAAAGAAAGCATTTCAGAACAAAATGGTACAGCAAGAGAGAAAATCCTGTTATTTTTGTTGCTCTAAATCCATGCCTTCAACATTTTTATCCTGTATTTTCAGTTACCAACGAGAAAGGATGTGCATTTATCTCAGATAAAAATGACTGATGATAAAAAAGACTACCAGTTGCCATAGAAAGCAATCTCCAGCACAAATTGGAAGAAAAGTGAATTTGATTAGGAAACTGAGCAAAAAGTAATTTAAATCCTAAGAAAATCTGCAGTGCTTTTAAATAAAGCCTCTAGTTACTAACAGTTACATTTCATAGGGGTGTGAACACATAAAAAGAACAAGAAAACTATGGGTAATGGCATCTAAGGTTTCTGTATTTGCCAGTAATATTTGCGTTTGGCTTTTGATTTCAGATAACCAGCGCACTCATAAAGAAATACCCACATATTACCAGAAATAATATGCTACAAACAATTTATTTTTAGACTTAAGTCAAGGCAGATAATTTCTGCTTAGTCTTCTTATGCACAATGTATTCTATCTGAATTTCAGGACTGGAAACAAAAAGCTGACTGAGTACCTGTATTACATCATCAGAGTTAATGGTGAATAGCCATGGAACCTCTATCACTTTGAGAACACTGTTCAGAACAAAACCATTACTCATTTTTCACTTGCATTCCATGAATCCCCTGTCTCTGCCAGTAATCTTACAGCATCTCATCACGTGAGGTCTTGAGAGACAAGAACTATGTCCCGGTGCTTATTTTAGCTTCTTAATCCCTAACAGTGACTTTCACAAAGTGTTCTTTAAAGGGACAATAAGGTCAGAAACTACAAATCAAACAAACGGCTTTCATGAATTAAAAATAAAGTACTACAGATCAAATATACCTATCAGGTACACATAAAGCTGTGATTTTTGTAATGGGTGTAGTGTGTAACCCCTTGAAGTTATCCAAATATATAAAAATACAAAAATCCCCACTTTTTCTTACCAAAGAATATAATTCACATCAGAAATAGTACATTCTGTTAAGAAAGACATACACCCAAAGTATACAACAATATCACACCACAGGTAAGGACACCAGTGCCTCTCAAATCACATTGCTTGATTGTGCTTGCATTATTATTTCCTCAACACTTAAGTGCAGCAAGAAAGTTAGAAAACGAATCCACAGGAGGAACATGGCGACCTGCTCAGACAGCCTGCAGCTCGTGTGCTCCAGCAGATGGGGATGCGAAGATACCACTAATTGGCCTAACCTCTCACTGCTCAAACTGAAAAGGTGCCCACAAAAAAAAAAAAAAAAAAACTTACTGGCTTCCTGCTCTGTAGTCCCAGTGGCTCAATGTAATGCTGCAGAAATACTGTGCACAGAGGTAACCAGCTTCTTGCTTTTGCATGTCTGCTGCAACAGTATTGTACTCTTAGAATTATTTGAGTAATTTTCCTAGGAAACACAGGTTTAGCTTACATGATATATGGCAACCTTGCATAATGAACAGGCTCCGAATTTACTCTCTTCTATAAAGTTTCCGAAAAGACAGCCTCTGCCAGTTACAAAAGGCAGGCTGTGCTTCTCTGGTAACCCAAGACATTTTCCTATGCAATGCTTTGCAAATTATAAAAAGTAGCAGCCAGACATACCATTTCAAGTAGGTACAGGAGGAACAGCTGTTGCTTCTTTTAAAAGGTACAATCTGACTTGTCACAGCAGCAGCAAAATAAAGACCCATCATGCAAACAAGGTGTGCATGTGTCAGGAGTAGAGATATATCACGAGATCAGATGCATATGCGCTATTGATATTTCTTTCAACTTCATCACAAGTATTTCTAGCACAACAGAATCACAGAAAAAAACAGGAAAAACTTCAAGATTTAAGCAGGGGATACAATATTACACAAAGCGTATCAGGTATCAGAATTTTCTCCCATGACAAACTGATCAAAACTGTACAGAAATCCCAGAACAAAGAAGGCAGGCTATTCCAAGAGTCAGTGATTTCCTTGAACTTAGCTAGAGAATTCCTTTCTGAATTATCTTTACCACCTTTGTTGCCCCAATTTTCTCAAAATTAAAGATACACAGGACCCATGTGACTCACTGACTTGGATGCAGCATTTATCAGCTTGTAAGGTGATGAAGACAAAGTTATCCTCTTCCCATCCTCTAGGTCGTACACATTACTGTTTTACAACTGATTGAAATACTCCTCTTTAACTCATTGTCGTGGTTTAACCCCAGCCAGCAACTAAGCACCACGCAGCTGCTCACTCACTCCCCCCCCCACCCAGTGGGATGGGGGAGAAAATCGGGAAAAGAAGTAAAACTCATGGGTTGAGATAAGAACGGTTTAATAGAACAGAGAAGAAGAAACTAATAATGATAACAGTAATAAAATGACAACAGTAATAACAAAAGGATTGGAATATGCAAGTGATACACAATGCAATTGCTCACCACCTGCCAACTGACACCCAGCTAGTCCCCGAGCGGCGATCCCCCACCCCCACTCACCCCAGTTTATACACTAGATGTGACGTTCCATGGTATGGAATACCCTGTTGGCCAGTTTGGGTCAGCTGCCCTGGCTGTGTCCTGTGCCAACTTCTTGTGCCCCTCCAGCTTTCTCGCTCGCTGGGCATGAGAAGCTGAAAAATCCTTGACTATAGTCTAAACACTACTGAGCAACAACTGAAAACATCAGTGTTCTCAACATTCTTCGCATACTGAACTCAAAACATAGCACCGTACCAGCTACTAGGAAAACAGTTAACTCTATCCCAGCTGAAACCAGGACACTCATGCAGGCTGACATTTCTTCTTTGTATTAGAAAGACTTACAGCTTTCTAAGATCAACCCTTCTTGATGGACATCTGGACTTCTCACAGGACTTCAGCCACTTGAGATTAAGAGAAGCACAGTAATAGCACCCATTCTAACTGCTATATCAGAGCCATCAAGGGCAGACTGCAGAGTTAGGTTGCCAGCTGGCACTGTGCCTGAGGTCTTTGAGGTTCTGTGCAGGCCATTTGGATCGTCTCTAAAAGTCTTGCCTGAAAAGCTGGAAAGCGGAAAGCCAGTGCAAATAAACACTTTTTACCATTTGAATTTACCGACCTTATTAGAAGGCTTAGACAATAACCTCCTGAGTTATCAACACTGCTGCTTCAATGTCTTTGCAACAGCTTGCACCACAACAGAACAAAGGAGAAGGGACAGGAAGAGCCTAGAGGTACTCCAGTCCTCTCTCATTATGGGCCTGTTATTTGAAAACTCTGTAGTTTTTACCAGTTCAGATCTTTTTCCAACTGGAATTGCCATGTAACCTGATAGCAGTGGAAGAAGCAATGTCAGCAAGTTCAGCTGAAGGACAGAAATCACTCATGACCTAGGTTGCTGTGAGCATCATTCCTTTCAATTTTTTTCTGACTGCCAAGGGTGTAACTGAGAAGCTTGTGAAAAAAACAGCACAGGAGCAGAGGACAACACTCCAGTCAGATGGCATGCAAAGGCTCCTCCAACAGCCTGGCTCTGTAGGATGAAGCTTGCATGGAGGCTTCCACAAGGCAGAACTCAACCCAGAGTCCTCCAAATCCAGACATTGCAGCACATCAGATCACTCCTTGACACAGTACAGCAGTGGACCAAGCAAGCAGATCTTGAAGTTGAGCAACTAAGACTTTGATTTATAAACTTTGTGCAAGTGGTACATCCTCTTGCAGAGAAAGATGCACCGGAGGGACTAGAGCTTCTTCTACAGAGGGTCCAGATCAAGGGCCCAGCCCCAAACCTGAAGAGGAAGTCTTGCTCTGCTCTTAGCTAAGAAAAAAAGAGCTGAACAGCAAAGGAAAAAATCTAAAACAAGATTCAAAACTCTGTTTTAAAATACACTTTGATTTTCAAACCCGAGCTGGCCATTTATTAAAAAAAGCCCACACAACTCAATGAGGAATGTGGACAGGAAGCAGGGTTTCATCTAACATCCCTAGGTGGGGGGCACAGAGGGAGCCCTAGGCTGGCCACAGACCCTACTGCCATTGCTCACCTTTTAGATGTAGAGAGAAAGGCAGGGCATGCAGCGTACAGAAACAGTCCCCAGGCAAGTGTGCAAGGCAGTGTTCTTTTATAAAGCACAGGGCACGCACAGGCTGCTGAAAGCAGAGCTCACTGATAATTGCTCAAAGGCATGCTCTACGCAGAGGTAGCCTGTGACTGGCAAAGAATAGTATGCTAAAAGGAACACTTCCTAAGTGTGTCATTTGGAACATTAAGGTACCAACTACCAGTTTAAAGTAACAACCACCACCTCCTCCCAACACTTAAGTAATTTGTCAACATAACTTCAAGATAAAAATCACAGATTAGGAGAGAGTATGATATATTATGTACCTAAAAATCAAACCAACCAAACCAAAAAAGCCCATCCTACCCACCCCACCTGGTTCTGTAAACTGTAAGAATCGAATGCAACTTTAAGCTGAAACGTGACTTTTGCATTAGTCATAATTAAACTGGTTCCTGAAGACTGATGGCGCACAGATTTTTTTCCCCACCTTTCCGTGCCCCCTCCCCTCCCCCCAATATACACTGACATTTACTTAAGTTGACCAGATCCTCAACTGGCATAAAAATAATCCTCAACTGCAGTGTAGTCACCATGCTGAGTTACGCAAAATAAGGATTAGACTCATCATACCCATTACAAAGCTAAAGCTTTATCTGTGGTTTGATCTTCTTGGCAATTTAACCTCAATGCTTGCTTAGTCATAGAATTAAAACCTGCATGTACACATGCATGAACTGGCTAGTAATAAGTGAAAAATATATTGCTTTATTGAAACATTATGGCTTTAATTTTGAAGGCTGACATTACACAAGAATAGTTCTGGTGCTTGCTGTGCCTCAGCTCCATGAACACGATCCATTTCATTTTCTTACAGAACGAAGACAACTAACACTTTATTGATAAAAATTGTTTCACCCTTTTTGATGGAGTGTCATCAATGTTTTCTCAGATGAAACATACCAAATGAAATAAAGTACAGACAGTTTAATATGGTCAAGCTTGTGTTCCTGTAACACAGCCAAGCTGTAACTGCTTTGGGAACCAAGATCAGAATCAGATTTAATGCAAGATCTTAAATGCACAAGCCTTCAGCGTATCCTGAAAGTTAGAGTATTTCAGATCGTCATAGGGCCTAAGATAGGAACTGAGAACTTGTGATTCAAACCTGTAAATTAAGGCTTGCTTCTAGTATTTGAGCCAGCAGCTCTGATCTGGGCACGAGCCTTGCGCAGGACCCTTCCTGTTACTGCATGTGTACTGGGCACAGCACCTCACTTCCCAGCTTCCCCACAGCTCCCATTCCCATTCAAGTTTGACCAAATAGATTCTCTCCTTCTAACGTAACGCCCACAAAATGTAAACCACAATTTTTCTTCAGGTAAAAAAGAAATTTTAAGTCAGCATATGCATTCTTGAAACAAGAGGTTTCAATTTATGCTGCCTTCTCTAGCGCAGTCCTGAGCTAGAGGGGTGGAGGAATACAGAAACAAGTTTTGTTCATTGCTTTAGCCACTGTTCCTTTTAAACTATCTCCATGCTGAAAGTCAAAAGCAACCTTCCCTTCAGAAAAAACAGCTGCACACTTCAAACATTTCACTTCACAGCTTTTTTCTGACTTTTATCCCTACACAATCTGCGTACAAAACAGCTTCTTCTTTCCGAGTTACAGAGCATGGGGAACAAAGCCAGCCTCGCAAGTACAACGGGTCTAACACACATACAGATCTGCAGTAGTCAGTGTTTTGAAATGCTCTTTTCAAACTCTTTAGGGAAATTAATTATTTAACAGCCATGTGTCAGAGATATTTGTCTCACATTTGAAGGCTCCTCTTATCCTTCTTCCCCAAGGAATTTAGCAATACTCCTACATTTCAACAAACCAGCAGTTCCTCGTGGCAACAGGACCAGTCAGTGCAGATAACAATTAAGCAGGAATCTCCTCCTGCTCCTCTCTCCAGCTGGACTGTCCCCAAAGGCCAGCACATGACCCCTTGTTGAAGACCTAATGAGGCACTGAAGGGAGCAGCAGGAATGACCCTCTAATTGTAACACCAGAATTCAGTAAGAGTGCCCCTCCAGACAGACAAGTTGGTCCCATGGGTTTCTTCTACTAACAGTTATTTTTCTTATCTCAAGAAAGACATCCTACAAAAGTACCCACCTGCAACAGGCACTGCTCATATATGCAAACAGACAACCTTCCTATCCCTTTTTTGGTCTTCCCTGCGTAAAAATGTGATCATGATTACAGGACTTTTCTACAGCAACAGATCAATAACACAAACTGGAAATAAAGGACAGACTCCAGTATCCTGACTCTTACTCCTTGTATGAAGGTCAGAGACAGCATTATCATTCCCACCCCATTTGGGACAGAGTACTCAACAGTATTTTCAACCTTCTCATATTGTTCACAGGAACACCTTTGAAAAACAGTCCTGAAGATTACTACCACACTGCAATATCCTACATAACACAGGAAGAACCTAGCACACCACTGCTCTTAATAGAAGCCCAATTCCCATCTTTCCAACATAGAAAAAGAACTTTTCAAGGACTTACATGGCACATACATTGAGTAGCAGCACATACCAGGTCCTGTCTTTCCCATTAACTTTAAGTCACTAAGTCCAATAGTGTAACCCACACAGTTTGGGATGCTCCTGGGACATTGCTTGGCCTTCTGCTCACCTGCACTTGCACAATAGTCTATTTATCAACCATCATTTGCTTTCCACAGGAAGAAATCCATCACTTATTATCAGAATAAAGTCCATATCTCAAAGACTCATGGATCTGCCATTCCAGCCTCTCTAATTCTCACCTGAGGACTGCATGCACCTACAGGAATCTGCAAGCTATTGCCATACAGCTAAGGAAATTTAAATTACCTTTCAGGAAACCTTGAATTTTAGGCATGAATTAATGCAGATTTCTAGCACTGAGTCAGAGCCTATGAAGACAAAAGGAAGACAAACTCCGTAGTGAGCTTCAATCCAACCAGAAATTTTCTGAACTCTTAGCATTTAAAAAAATACTGAAAATATAGTGTCATACTAAAAGGAAAATGTACTGTGGTCTCAATTTTAAACTCTAGATAGACGAAGAACCTCTGGAAACTGAAGACGTATATTAGCTATTTTGCCTGTGTATCTTCCTCCTTTATGAGCACAAAAGGCAATACATGTTCAAATAATAAAACTTTAATTGATATATTTTGGTGGGTGGGACAACTCTGAAAAATTCAGCTGAGATCAGTTTGCATTCAATTTCTGAAAACAGAACCCAATTCAGCCAATGAAAGCACTTTTCTGAACACTGCAACATTAACATCCCCCTCCCTATCTTTTGCCTTTGTACAAAGAATAGCATTACAAGAGTCTACCACATCGGCCCTACAGAGAAATGGTCTGAGTTTGAAGGAAGTAACAGATTCTTTAGTCCTCTACAGCTAGCTTGCCAACATAGAGTCCTCAGCAAACTGCAGGGTACTAGCACATTGCACATCTCTAGATGAGAAACATATGAGCTAGGGGAAAAGCCTGAAAAATGTCAGAGAATAGTATTGAGTTTGTTTGCTTCAAGAAAAAAATAAAAAAATCCAATAAGGGTCTCCACAGCATTCAAGGGTGGTGCAGGAAAGGAGCTCCTTTATAGCAGCAAAGCTATATTAATGAGAGTCCCTGTCAAAAGTCTCACAGCTGCAGAACTCCCACGCTTTCCCAAAAACCAAGGGCAAGCTTCTTTAGAAGTGACAGCGAGAAATTAAGTCTGTACAATCACTCTCTATATTTCCTTACCTAACACAGGCAGCAGATACATTCATTCATCAAAATCTTTCATCAGCAGTACATATTGATTCCTGGATTTTTTTGTTTTAGCAGAGCCACATAAGTACCAATGAGCAGTAAGAAATTTATGTACAATGGAAAACCCCTCCTGTATTAGAAGGCTCACTTGTTTTTTGACTTTCAAAGAAAACACCACACTCAGAGATGCAGTATACTGGAGATTCAATTTAGAAACACAGCTAAGTGAACTGATAATCAGACTGAAGTGTACTTCCCGCTTCTTTAACACCATGAGAGAAAGGAAATGTTAGTTATTGACACTGCAATGCAATTTGCCTGAGTACAGAAAAAGCACACAGATATAAAATACTAATAAAAGTGGGCTAACAGAAGAGCAAAACAATCTACCCACAAACAATTGCACTGTAATCTCTTTGTGGTTTCTTACATTGTTTCGAATATTATTTCGGCAAGGACCAAAATGAGTCTGGCAAAATGGTAACTGCCTCTCCAAAACCAGGAAAATGAAAGAATTGTTTTGCATACATTTCCATTTGGTTTCTTATCCAGAGTTAAAGGATTTCTACTTCTGAACATGGTGTTGGAAGAAACATGTTTAAGCATAGACTACACCAAGATGGATGCAAAGGAAATTCAGCAACATACATTTAGATTGCCCAACAAGACCCTGCTACCTTGCAACAGTCTCCAAAGTGAGAAAACAACATAATCCTCAAGTAAGAAGCCTTACCCTGCAGGTTGCAAACAAGTCACAGGAAATAACCACCTGAGGAGTACCAAGCATGTACACTCAGAAGCTCTTTCCTTTCAACTGTCACACTGAAAAACCTCAAGTACCTGCTGAAAGGAAATATTGCTTCCTACCAGTTTGGAAATCCTCCTGCAGACAGTTAGTCAGACACCAGATACTTTTACTGAACCAGCTGCTGAAATCCTTCCTGCAGTAGGAGCTGGAAAACCTGCTCCACAACAACTTGCTACTATGTGACTTACATGCTTTTGGGAGAGGGAGAATCACCTAGGTAAACACTTTTAGTGGTGCACATTGCTCAAAAGGGAGCAGGGAGGCAGAAGATGTAGCCAACCAATAGCAAATGAGACAAGACACACTGCACCTCACTTGGTGCAAACACAAGAGACCAAACATGGAAGTATTCAAAATTACCCCAGTAGTTCTGCCTATGAAGGTAGTGTTCTTCCCCAGACAGAGTTGGATTACTGCTAGTTTGTATTTGCTTGTAAGTGGTGATGGTGATCAATGAGCTACTCTCTGCATCTTTGCAGGAAGCTTACACAGGATCAAGAGGCTATACTTCAGATTTAGTATCATTTCAGCAATTAAAATCAGCCCTATAGCTAAAATGGGGTTTCTACAAATATGCAATGTCTCTTAAGAATTTGATCCTCTGATTGTGATATTCACCTTTAATGAATAAACAACTGTAGCACCAAACTCATACAAACATTAATGTCTTCATATTCTGTGCTATAACTTGGAACATTAGATATTAGGTTCCTCAGTTATGTCATGTCAGATGTAAGTACTTTCATACAAATACTCCAGATTTACCCCAGTTCAGGAATCTAGGAAGCTTGCTGGCCAGATCTAATCCTTAGCAAGAGGTGCTAGAAATTTTGTGATGTGAGATGCCAGACACCAAACAGAATGTGGTTCACCTTCTATTGCTTCCCTGCCATCCCTCTCTCCAGTCTGCAGGCTATCACCATCACCCTTCTTCAGATCAGGAATCTGAGGCAAAAAAAAAAAAAGAAAATGAAGACAAGCAACCTCTACAAAGGCTCCAGCAACAGCAAAATAATATCAATGATAGTGAAGATGCTCTTTTTATTAAAGATCAGACTAAGTGCCTTTCTAGCTCTTCATCAGTCTTGGATAGAAAGCATCAGAACCAAAAGTTTTTTTCACATCCATTTTCCCAGAAAGCTATCCCTTTCTCCTAAACTAAGAGCTGGTAATAACAGACCATATCCATTTTAGGTTGAATTAGGAATTCTGCTAAAGGTCATGCACAGATGTCATTCAATCACACTTTCATGAACAGAACAGCACTACACTCACACAGCATGCCTGCAATCAGCATACAGTCTTGGCTGATCCACTAAAGCTCACTGTCAATATCTGAACCACCATGAAAACTGGATAACGATGCCTGCAAGTGGCATAAAATGAGAGGGACTGAAATGTTATTAGTTGATACAGAAAGTTAATGGCAGTAGGGAAAATATGGAGGCATTTGCTAGGCACTGCAGAGGACTTACAGAGATGAATATAATTCCGCTAACACAATCTGGAAAAAAGGGAGTTCAAGCTGTGATGGATGCAGAGAACAAACACATTCTCTTACTCTACTAGCAAAATAATGGAGAACCTGCTGCAGTGACTGGCTCCTTCAGTCTTTCCAAATTAGAGAAGTTCAAGGTTTGGTCTCAGCGGGGAACTGTACAGATAACCAGCAGCACTGCCACAAGTACATAACAGGTATTAAAGGGTATTAGGAAGCAGGCTAGAGGAAGGCATTAACAAATTAGAGTAGATGATACTTTAGATTAGATATTTCTACTCTAACAAAATATCTACATTGTCAAAGCGAAGCAAACTAATAGTTTTTGAGTGCAAAACTCATTTCAGCATGATAGAGATCTACCTCTACCCTTTGGAAGGCTTCAAAAGGGAAATCAACCATAAGAGCAAATACGATCTACCAGAAAGAAACTGTGTATGCTCATATGTGGCCATGCACACACAAGCTTGCGGGATAATAATTCAGACAACTCAACAGTAGTATACTGAGGCACATGCCATCATATGACAAGAGAATCCTCAGCAGCAAAAAAACATTTCAAAATCCCATCCACAAACAAAAATGGTGTGATCTCCCCGCTACCCCTAAAATGGATCCTGACTGACTTTATGAATGTCATTATACAGCCTATCACTTGAAGAGTCAAGCGGTTCATATTTCAGTATTATGGCATACTTCTCAGTCTACTTTCCAGCCTACCGCCCCTAGAATAAGACTCAGACCCCAGAATGAAGCAGGCAAGAGCACTGTGGAAAACACACGAATACAGGCTGCACTGTACTTCATAGCTTGAAACATTTAATCTACTGATCTCTCAGCATTATTTTGTGAACGAATAGTGATACATTTTGTTTACTAACAGACATGTTGTCAGGAGAGGTACAATCTAGAGAGGTCTTTGCGAAACTGCTGACTACTGGTATGTTTTGGGCAAACAAAAACAAAACCTTGAAGTCATAAAATTTAGATACACAGACTGTTTAAAATTGGAGCTTAGTTTTGCCCCACACTGATGGAATTATTTACTTTTAAACACTAAAAGGCAATCTAGCTGTAGAAGCTAACAATATACTGCTACAGAGTTCATAACTTGTCACATATTATTTTTAAATTAGAGGAATACCTCCTGCTGCCCCTGCTTTGATGGCTTCAGTAAATCAGATACTACTTTCTCACATTCTATTGTCCTTGCTAACAACAAGAGGTGAGATCACTCCTGTCACTTTGCTCATTTTTCACTAGATCTTTTTTATGATGCAGTGCTAAGTATGTTACTACATTACTTATATGGAAGGGAAGACAAAGCAAGTTAGAAAATTAAACACTACCATACAATGACATATATACACTCTTCTCTGCTCTAAGAATATTTTATATTTAACAAAATCTGTCACACATGATACACCCTTATGAATTTAATTTTTGAGAGCAAAAGAATCCAAAGATTCAATGACATTCATCAATCTAACAAAAGTAGATTTTAGAGAAAGCTAATCATCTACCTTATTGTATGCAGCTCAATGATTAACACTGATGATTGGAACTTACAAGCAGGATACCCCCCCAGTCTGACATGTAAACCCCTACTTTAGATTTGCAGGGAACACAGGAAGAAACCTAAGACTACATTACAGAAAAGAGGTATGGTAATGGTTTGTCTAGAGATACCCAAGGTAGCCCGAGTGCTGAGAATAAAATTGCCACAACAGCATGGAGCTTGATGCAGGCTGCAACAAACACCTCACCACCCAGGTAGGTACTTGGGCACCCACTTACTCAGATCTCTGCACTACCATAACTATCCTGCCCTCAGTAACATAGCTTATCTGCATTAAAACTAACATGGGCATTTCCTTAGTACACTCTATTTCTACAGTCATCCCCATGGCATGGCTTGAGGGAAAACAAGAAGGCTAAGGTGATGGTTTAGCTCTCCAAAGGTTCAAATCAACATTTTCTCTTTGCCTGACTATCAAATCTGGCCTCCAGTTTTCCCTTAGTATTTGTTGCAAACTTTTCAGCCTTCGCCAGTGGCTTCGTATGAGTGTGGTGTGTGGAACCAAGATAACAAAGGCTTATATGGAAAAGTAGCACTTGAGAAAAAGTCATTTTGCACACATTACTCAAAACAACTTTGCAAACAGGCTAAGAAAGCAGTCCTAAGTGCCCTATGAAAGCTCTTTGCTACATCTACGTTGACAAGCATAACTCAATTTGTTTATAAATAAAACACTACAGGATTATATTAAGGACGCTGTGGCATACTTCGAACAACAGCAGACTGCTTCCTCTGCAGTGTGAGATGGCAACAGAGGGAAGTGGAGGAAGAAGAAAGCCCTGTCTCTCCAGGGCCCTCTTGCTTCCCACCCCTTCCCACCTACTCAACTGCACCGGAGGAGAGAGTTCTTCTTTCTGCCCCAGCACCACCTTGGTATGAACAACAACCAAAATGGCCAAGGGCTCCTCTGAACTCCAAGGGGACAGTGGGTTACAACCAGGGAAACAAAACAAACTTGAGGATTAACATGGCCCCAATACTGCCCCAGAGCCCTGTTTGGATGCCCTTTTCTCACATTGCAAAGCCTATAGCTGTACATGGAAGGAATTAGTTTTACTGTCTCGTAACAGCTAGCCAAGACGATGAACTTAAAACAGTTCTCAATTTCCTCTGGTTTTGTTTCTAGAAAGCTTAGTCATAAGAAGAATCAGTTTCCATCTTGGTTTTGCTGCAGTCAATGAGCAGGCATCAGGGTGCCTCTTTCCATTCAGAGAAGGGCCTTTCCTCAGAGGGATTTACAAACTGCAGTCTACATAGTGTAACTTTACCCAGAGGTGTAATAACAGCCCTTTCATAGCACAAGAATAGGTATTAGTACTACTATAATTTATTTATGAAGGCAGATTAGAAGCTAAATTGGTTGCTTTTAAAGCCCTTATGCACCTGTCCCCACAACTGTGTCATTGTTGGCAGATCTTTTGTTTATGCAAAGTTCACCTTGTGCAGAGAGTCAGCGGGAGGCCAGTTTGCCACTCACCCTGGGAGCACAAGGTGGGTTTCAGCACAAGGGGAAGCTAATTTGCCCCCAACACAGTGGCAGCAAGAGGACAAGTTATCAACCACTGCTCCACTCACAGGCAAAATACCTTCCCGAGTAAATACACCCAGCACCACTAAAGAAGCCATTTGTCCTGTACGTGTTGTGTCCCATTCTCACAGTCTTAGCACATGGCAGAGTTATGTCCCAAATAGCCCGCAGGAGCCCAGCAAGCTCTCCTCACCCCGGGGTAGCACTGCACCAGCCTACCAAGCACAAAGTGGTTCAGGAAGTACAAACCACTTTCCCACTGCCCCAGCAAGCTATGCAGCCATCTGCACACATGGCACTAATACCCAAGACACCCTGTATGTGTTTGGCCAACTTTACGAGCTAGTGCAAAAAAGCTGTGTGTACCATTTGTGGTGGTTTGCTGTCCTCAGATAAAGGGCAAGAGGAAGATGTATTCCCACCTCTTCCAATTCAGGCACAAACAGCATCCATGAGAACTGTGATGTATTCCACACTAAGTGCTTTCTTCCTTGGCATACATCTTGGCTCTCAGTTCTCTGGAAAAAGAGACTGAGGACAAGATGTCCTTAAATTATTTAAAAATAAAAAATAAGATTGACTGCTTGCCCAGCCTTTGTTCTAATGCCATCTTGCAAGCACATTTATTTTTAAAATTTTTATTGTTGCCACCTTGTAGGGTTTTGCAGTGTTCAATTTCCTTTTTAGAGGTGCACTATCAGGGTTGTCATTTTACAAAAGGGGGATTAACAGGCAGTTGAACCAGTCACTGAACATACACTTGGAGCCAGAAAATACTTTCTGAAAGTTAGAAGCCCAAAGGCTTTGGGTTTTTGTTTTGGTTTGGGGTTTTTTCTTTTGTTTTGTTTCTTTAAACTCAAAACACAACAGAGGGTGTGTAACCCTTACTAGTCTTTTAGCTCATTTCGAGACCAACACAGACAAAAGTCTGTTCAAACTGAATGTTCACTCTCCACAACTAATACTCTTCAGTAAAGGTTAAGATATACAGATGAAAGAGGACTAGAACTAACCATTACCTTGCAGATATTTGTGAAATGGGATAATGGGATCAAACAGGAAGAGTTTATTCATAGTAAAACGTGAAAAGTATCTTGGAGATATAAAAGCAACCCAAACTGCAATCTGGCTAACTCACGCTGTGGGGAGCAGGAGACTCGAGCTGAACAAGACTTGCAATCTGCAATTAAAGAACATTTACCCAATTCAAATTTCATAAAATGCCATGGCAGAAAAATTGGCAGTTTATCAAAGCCAATTATTTTTTTGTTTGCAACACTGTCATTAGAAAGTTCTCCCCAATGCTAATCTATAATGAAGCAGGTCAGTAGAGAAGCTAAACTCACCCTACCTGACCAACCCAGATTCACAACTGGTTTGAAGAAAAACAACTTCTCAACACCAATTATTGAAGGTAACTTGTTGTGTGCCATTACATCTGCTCTTTTCCATTAAAAGCAAGTTGTTGCTCTAGTTAATCCTTTCCACTGTAAAATCAAACTGGAAAGCAGGTTTCCACCTCTTCTCAAACTTGCATTGACGAAGAGAAGTTTGTAGTCTATAGCTTTAGCCTGCTGGGTTGTCAGTAGTTACGGTGAGAAGCTATAGTGCTGTTGTCACACTCACAGTAGAGAAGTAGCAGCTCACACAGCTACATGTCCTCAACTACCAAAACACAGTTACTCCATACAGCCATTTTATGGTATGAAGCTGGTGAGCGGTCTAGAGCACAAGTCTTACGAGGAGCGGCTGAGGTAACTGGGGTTGTTTAGCCTGGAGAAAAGGAGGCTGAGGGGAGACCTTAGTGCTCTCTACAACTACCTGAAAGGAGGCTGTAGCAAGGTGGGGGTCAGTCTCTTCACCCATGTAACAAGTGATAGGATGAGAGGAAAGGGCCTGAAGTTGCACCAGGGGAGGTTTAGATTGGACATTAGGAAAAATTTCTTCACTGAAAGGGTTCTCAAGCATTGGAACAGGCTGCCCAGGGAAGTGGTGGAGTCACCATCCCTGGAGGTATTTAAAAGACTTGCAGATATGGCGCTTAGGGACATGGTTTAGTGGTGGACTTGGCGGTGCTAGGTTAGTGGTTGGACTCAATGATCTTAAAGGTCCTTTCCAACCTAAATGATTCTATGACTCTATGAATACTTTTACTTGAGCTAGTCTAGCTTGATTCATGTGAACAGATAAGCACCCCCAACTCAAGCTGGGCCACTGAAGTGAGGACAAGTCATTAATCACAATAGCAGTTTAGCTTCCCATATGCAGTATGACAGCAGACGTTGCACATGAAGAAGTGAGAATATTCTATGTTTTTATATTAGAAAGGAGATAGGAAAAAAAAGGGTAGAAGAAAACTCCACCACTACTTGAAATACAAAAAAACTTTCCCACAGAGCATAGTGTCAAAGATGAAATGCTCTCCCCTGATTTTATGGAATCATTTATCTCTACTTTTGACATCAAATAGAAACTGACTGAACTTGCAAGATCTAAAGGCAGCTGCTGCTTTCATTCCATTCTTAAGTTAAATCATGCCCGCTCTATTTCACTCTTTTGTTGACTTGGTGACTCAGGCTGTACAAGCCACTCAAAGCAACATACGGTTGTCACCATTGCAAAGCACATGCCTCTTTACATTCTCCAAGGGTAAGCTTCATTATCTCAAAGTGTAGGCTGTTCCCATAACTTTCATCAGACCCATACAGACCCAACTTAAGTTATTTATTAGTCAGCACACAAATGGCCCCCAAAAGGCATTATCTTACATATACACTACTACGAAAACACATTTGTTTTAACTGGTCTGCTGCATTCTTCAGTTCTTCCAAATACTTTTTTTAATTAACCATCATTTTCCGCTTTTCAAAAATCACTCAGGTACGGTTGACTCATATCAAGTGCTAGCTTGCTCTGTTGTAAAACTAAAATAACTGTCTTTAACCTAGAGACAGTTTGTTCTGAGCATGATTGGGCAAAAACCTTACGACCTTTTCCAGCAGTGTCAGCACTGAAGACTAGATCAGCAACCCTGAGTACAAAGCCATCTGCCCAACCAAGGACAAGCATGCAGTATTACTTGCTCTTACACAGTGGCCAGCCCCCAGTATAGATGAGACTAGATCGAGGGCAGCTAAAGGATTCACTCTGGAGACTCTAGAGTAGCTGATGTCTCTGCACTAAGTAGCCAATGGGGCAGAAGGCATTGCATGAAAAACAATAATAATATACCTATATATACCTGTATACAGCTGTACAGTATCTTCTACATTCCATGACTTCAAACATACACTATGCTACAAGGAAAAAGGTAAAAAACTGGCCATATTCATGCCACTGTTCGTACATACAAATGAATAGTACTTGTGAACTCACTACTCCAGGAACGTACACACGGACAGCAAAAATGAATTTTTTAAGCAGGAGCATCCTCTCTTTATTACAGAAATAATACAACAGCACCCCCAATTTATTTGGGCCTATCCATGCTGACGCAGCTTTGAAATTTAAGTCAAAAGTATGTTTTAAAAAAATGCTTTGAATAGTTGCACATCAGAATCACTGATGAGAGACAGATAATCCCTAGTGGCCTCCAACTTGAGGCATGTGGCAGATTTCTCCCTCAAGCAGTTCATTATGAATACTAACAATGCTTTCGTTTTTCAGGTTCCTAGTAGCAGAACAGGTGACCTGAAGGAAACCATTTTGCTGCATTTCTGCAGCACAATTCTTAAACACTGCGTTGGAGGGCTGTTTTCCCCAGTATGATTTCATCCATAACTCACTCGGCATTGACAGTGACATCACATTTGAAAAATCTTCAGAGAGCCTCAAAAGGCATGCACTTTGCAACAGTTTCATTTTTAGAAAGTACTTTTGAGTTTCAGAAAGGTCCAGGGAAATCTCTCTGGAAGGTGGACACGCAACAGCACACTCCCAGCTACTGAACACAGGCACATTACTGTATTTTTTTAACAGCTTCTGTGGAGAATGCTCTCTGCTGTAAGTTGACAGCAATTATGCAGAAGTCAGAAGTTGCCCTACAATAAATCAGTGCTGAAACTACAGTCATAGCTCTTTAAAAACAAATATATAAGCAGACCGATAATACCAAGAAAACTACATATGCTCTGATAATCCACTGTTGACAGGTGGAGATTCTACCAACCTCCTACTAACAAAAAAGAAATGAATGGATATAGGTCTCATTCACTCCACTGGAACTACCTGTTTAGTCAAGAGTCAGTGAATTGTTACGTCTCCCAGCAGTTACAAATGTGTGGTCTTTCTATGACTAACATCCTGAGCTTATGCTCCCATCTCCCCCAGAAAATAAAAATAATTGCAACCCCCACTTCTTCCAATGCTTACAGGCTACCTGCTGTATTCTACATTATAACTATATGCATATACTGAAAACATACAGACACAGCTTAAGTCTGAAATGCCTGTTCAAAGAAACAACACTTTACAACTGGCTTAAGAAAGAAGCACATGGAATCAAAGATTTTTTCCTTTTTTTACTGTTATTTCCCAGTCCTGAACAGTATTTTTGCACATGAAAACTTAAACCAAGATCATAAACAAAGTCATGCATGATAAAAAGATTGAAAGCATTATTGGAAGTGACTTGTTAACACTGTAAGCCTACATATAATGCATCTCAGCAAGTTCAGCTATTATGTGGTCAATATTTCTCATTTGGCTTAATGGAACATGATGGATAGCCAAATGAGAGGCATTCTTTCTTCAACATCCTGAGTCAAGCAAGTATCCCAATATAAAAGTGCAAAACATGTCAGTAGAACAGGACATTTCAATAAAGCAGACATCTCTTCACACAAATGCAATAGGAAGCAGTAATGACCTTTATATAGGTTACTTTGAAATCTCTTTCAGAACTTTTCTAGCAATTTCCTCAAGACAAAATATGAAAATACTTTAAAAACCAAAATTAAATCTTACGGCTTGAAATGCAGTAAGCCAGCCTGCAGTTGATCCTCCTGAACAGTTGCTTGTTGATTGGCCAAAGTATAAGTGTAAGGAGTTGAATGAAGTTAATGATCAGTCCTGACACTATAAATATGTAGCAGATCAGAAGGTGGCAAATGAATTGAGACTTCAGAAAGCCAACGATGTCCATGATTTGCTGAGAAAGCAAGAGGGTACCTTCAGACCCAAAATTCAGAAGACAACCTGCAAAACCAAACAGTATTAGTGGTTACAGAGTGCATTTATTTCTATAAACAGACTGTTAATACAGACTTCCTGTTTTACACTTCAATACACTAAAATAAAAGTTAATTCTATTGTAGAAAAAGGCTTGACAACAACATTTGCAAAAGTAAGCATGGAAAGAGAATACCATATTTCTGAATCAATTTACATTTAGATTTGGAAACAAATTTTCACATTTCAGTCCTCATTCTGCAAAACCCATGAGCATATGACTCCTTTCCATGGGCTCCAATACTCCTCTATCTGGTCTTCGTTGATAAAGTATGAGCAAAATAATCCATTTATATTTTGATTTGAATTGTCTGTACTTCATAAGACATACACTATGGCCCCTGTTATCTTCAAGAGCAGCTCCAAAGTAAACACAAGCTTCAGAGCTTTATGATAGAAGTTGTGCCTTCCTCTACAGGCTATGCCAGCCATGGTCCCCAACCAAGAGGTAGTAGCAGCCCCTTAATTCTAGCTTTATTGGCTTTTTCCCTTGTCACATTCAAATATCAGTTGATTTTGGCAAGAGAATAAAAGCTTGGCTATGCACAATACACACAATTTGTTCAATTATTCCTTGACACTGTAATTCTGTCAGTTATACTCCATAAGCCCAAAAAGGAAACATCAATAACAGTACTAACCTATGACCCAGCCGTGTTTCCAGAAAAAAATCAACTCTTAGGTTACTTAAGACATGTTTGTATAATTTTGGAAAGGACCAGTCCAATCTTAGCAGCTGAGCAGTCAGAGGAAGTGTCCTCTGCCAAGTATTCTGGCCTACCAAATACCGTATTGACCTCCCCTCACCATCACTACCACCAACGCTAGTCTCATTTGTTAAGAGAAAACATATGAAGACATGATCTCTCAGTAAACAACACCCCAGTATTTTGAATACAGTTAAGCAGGAGGTGCTGCCATCCTGTTCCATTCCAACATGTTTCTCCCTCCGAGGCGTAGGAGAGTTTGCCCAGGGAGGAAGCCCTGAGACAATATTTCTGAATGTGCCAGTCATAGGCAATAACAAAACGGCAGCTGTCAGCATCCCAGGGAATTAACTGATGAAAAAAATCTTTATGCCTATCCTTTTAGTTTATATGAGACCCCATTATGTGAGGCACTGAGTCTAGATCAGCGTCCTGAAACATTTGTTTTACTGCCCTTGCTGACTATGCTTACCACAGCAAAGAGCACGCACAAGAATTGCTGCAAAACGATAGGAAGTTATTTACCCAGGTTTTCAACCACAAGGAAGATGAAGAAAAACTTAAGAAAGAGAATCTGTATTGTTGTATAATTTATATAAAGAATTTATGGCAGTCCCAAGCCTATTATTAGCAGACAAAATGTGCCCTTTGTGAATCACAGACTTTGTTCCCTTTATCTTGCTGTACTATTCAGCACCAAAGCAGACACCATCTGTAGCTCAGAATGGCAGAACAGGCCTCTGTTCATTGTAGTAACTACTGTCATGACACTTGCAAAAAGCTTTTCCAGCTTTAACCAACCATTCTATTAAAGATACGTTTCTGAGGGTGGCAGACAATTTATTAGCATGGGCTTTGACCAAAGGCTTTGTTTTTGTTGAAGGCTAAGTAGACTAAGAAATGTTGTTGAGTAGGAACCATTGCAACGGTACATGCCCCAGCCCCTCCATCGTACACTCTGGAGAGAGAGCCAAACGCTTTACAAAAAAAAAAAAAAGCAAACCCAAGTTTTCAATAAGTTTACAGTGAAAGATACAAGATTTCACTTCCCTAATTCAGACTACTGTACTTCACCAAGTAGCAGGATTAGAGCACTTCTTTAAAACAGTCAGAATGGAAGCAACCGATTACTTACAAGTGGGTGGCTTAAAAGACTGTGCAGTGTCCAAAACCCCAATGACTGGGTTTATCCTACCGTCCTTGGTTAAAACTGATCAAAAGTTTTTTGTGCTAGCTGGCCTGTTTAATTCCATGCCACAGAATCACTCTAATCTAATGTAATTCCCAGAGATCAATAAGGGACTGGGTCAAAAAAAATCCATATATAAAATAAGATTAAAGCACTGTCTACTTACAGTGGAGACCTGAAAATTCACTATTTGATATAATCAACAGAAATCTACCGTACTAAGCAGTTGATCGACAGACTTGTGACTAGAAGAATTCATCAGAACATTAGTGCACCAATTTATTTTTTTTCATTGTAATAGTAGTCAAACTGGGTTACAATGTTATGTTTATGTGAATCATTTACTTCATACTGGGTCTTTAAAACAAAACTTCACAGGATTAAAATAAACAAAGATGAGATGACCCTGATAAAACATAATACTGCCTTACAATTTTATGAAGCCACAATGGAATGTTTGCAAGTAGTTTATTCCTTGCTTTCATAGCTCAGTCATCAAATTTCAATTCTGTAAAGCTTCTAAGACATGTTTTAAGGGCAAGCGAAGTCTACTTAAGCAGTACCACCGAAATGCATCTAACCTAACTTGCTTGCAAAAGGAACAAGAAATTAGAACCACTGCTTAAATTTTGCTTTTCTGAAAAGTAGGGAGTCTACAGAGATTAATTTTCTTTTCTGATTAAATGCAAGCTGTTTTCCCTACAAAATTTGCAACCCATACATTGTACACAGAGTGCTAGCTAAGTGTTCTGTTTCTCCGGCATAAGGTCATTCTTAGAAGACTTTTTTAATATGATACTTTTTGGACTGTTTTCATTACCCAAACTCCAAGAAGTGCAATTTATTCTTGGTACAAGCAACAAAAAAGTAGAAATTCATTTTCAGGAATCAATTCTGAGCTTATGAAAGAGGTCTAGAAGCTTGCTTTTTAAGAGTTCATAGGAACTTCTTCCGCTTGCTCTTTGTCTTACTAAAGTTCCTCATGGGTAACATCAACGTAACACCAGTTTAAGTGGTAAAGAATCAGGTCTTTAATTCTTAATCCATGATGCTGGTTTAATAAATTACACTGATTTCCTTATAGATAATGACTGAAAATTACAGCAATCTTTTGAAAACAAAAGGGCCAATCAATGCATTTTCTCAGAAGCTATTAAGATCGGAGAGCTGCCAAGAAACTCTCTTCTATCAAACACCCCTTAAAACGAATTAGGAGAAAACAGCCAGCCAGAGCATCAAAACCAGATAGGGACATTCTTTAATAACAATTTTCCTTTGGATATAGAACAAAAGACTCAAACCTCAAACATCTGTCTAGGGAGCAAGTCAACAAGCACCTATTCATGTGACTAAGAGATCATAGGATCAGATTTAAAAGCAAATTCCACAACTATTCATTCTACCTCTTTTCCTCCCCAAGTTTCATTCTTCAGCAAGATCCACTGTGTTTTCTACTTCAACTACTCTCAGCATTTCCTTCTGCTTAGAATAACTGACCAGGAGGACATAGAAGAAAAGGCAATGTTACACCAGTGATGTGCAAGGTGAACACCTCTCTTCTGGCAGAGGCTGTGGTCAATTAACAATGCTATTTCATACCTCAAAGTCTGTAAGAGTTTTGAGACTACAAATAGTGATCTTGTAAGAACGCAACTGTTTGCACTTTTACAGAAAGCACAAGAATGACGCAAACAATTCCCACCCACATTGTCCAAAGTTTATGTAGTAAACAGAGTCCTTGGAGTGTGGAAAGCAACATGGTACCTATCTGACAGCACCTGGACTAAGCTAATACTTTCCATACTTAGATGCAAGACAGCACTATACACGGTTATTTTCAGAACAGCATGTTTCAAGCCGATGCAAAGGTTTTCACTCATGTCTACTCTTTGATAAAGTCCTTAAATGCTCTGCTGCAAGTTAAGAACAACCAGGCATGGGATAATGATGCTGCCCATTCTTGCATTTTCTCATCTAAACCAGATCTTGGATGAGTTACAGAGACCAAGACTATGAAAATACGCTCAGGTCAGATTACAGCAGGTTCAGTAGTACCTCTAAGTGAATTTTAGTTGCCATCAGAACAGCACAGGTGGCAGCACTGAATTTCATATCAGAGTCCATTTTAACAATGCTTCTGTATATGAAATGTATATGCAAGGCATGTCACAGGAAGCCCTTGTGCTCTTCTCTTTCTATCAGTGAGCATCAGAAGTTAGCAAAAGTGAGGTTGTGTCCAGGGATGTATTTGCCTTCAAGGAGAATATATCGGTACATGCCACGCAAAAAAAAAACCAAAAAAAAACCAAACAAACAAAAAAAAGCCCCCCCCAAAACTCAGATCTGCACTGGAGCAGAGATTCTCCTGCAGCCCACAGTGAAGACCATGGTGAAGCAGGCTGTTCCCCTATAGCTCATGGACGATCCATTCAGGAGCAGGTTTTCGGGCAGGAGCTCCAGCCCATGGGGGACCCAGGCAGGAGCAGTCTGTTCCTGAAGGACAACACCCTGGGGGAAGGACCCCAGCAGGAGAAGGGGAACAGCACGAGGGAGAAGGATCAGCAGAGAGGAACTGTTATGGACTGACTGCAGCCCCTATTCCCCATTCCCCTGCACCACTGGGGGTCTGGCAAGGGGCAGGGGGGAGGTAGAAGAATCAGGAGTCAAGTTGAGCCTGGGAAGAAGAAAGGGCTAGGGGAGAACGTGGTTTTAGTTTTGTCCCTGTTTTTCACAGCCCCGCTCTGTTATCAGTTGGCAATAAATTAATCTTCCTGAAGTGGCGTCTGTTTTGCCCAAGATGGTAACTGGTGAGCCATCTCCCTGTCCTTATCTCAACGAGCTTTTTCATCTTAACCAGGTATCAGCTTAGGAACGCTATAGCCCTGATAGGATTAAATCTGGCCAGGGACATCAAAGGCAACAAGAAAAGCTTCTATAGATATGTTGGTGATAAAAGCAAGACCAGGGAAAAACATGGGCCCTCTCCGGAAGGAAACCGGAGACCTGGTTACCTGGGATGTGAAGGTAATCAACAACTTTTTTGCCGCAGCCTTCACCAGCAAGTGCTCCAGCCACACCGCCCAAGTCGCAGGAGGCAAAGGAAGGCACTGGGAGAATGAAAAACCACCCGCTGCAGGAGAAGATCAGGTTTGAGACCATCTAAGGAACCTGAAGGTGCACAAGTCCATGGGATCCGATGAGATGCATCCATGGGTCCTGAGGGAACTGGCTGATGAAGTGGCTAAGCCACTATCCATCATATTTGAGAAGTCCTGGCAGTCCAGGCAAGTTCCCACTGACTGGAAAAGGAGAAACATAACCCCATTTTTAAAAAGGGAAAAAAGGAAGACCCAGGGAACTACAGGCCAGTCAGTCTCGCCTCTGAGCCCACAAGATCATGGAGCAGATCCTCCTGGAAACTATGCTAAGGCACATGGAAAATAAGGTGGTGACTGGTGACAACCAAGATGGCTTCACTAAGGGCAATCATGCCTGACAAATTTGGTGGCCTTCTATGACAGGGTCATAGTGTTGGTGGGTAAGGGAAGAGCAACGGACGTCATCTACCTGGACTTGTGCAAAGCATTTGACACTGTCCCACACAACATCCTTGTCTCTAAATTGGGGAAATGTGGATTTGACAGACGGACCACTCAGTGGATAAGGAATTGGCTGGATGGTCACGCTTAGAGAGTTGCGGTCAACAGCTAGATGTCCAAGTGGAAACCAGTGGCGAGTGGTGTTCCTCAGGGGTTGGTACTGGGACCGGTGCTGTTAATATCTTTGTCAGTGATACGGACAGTGGGATTGAGTGCACCCTCAGCAAGTTTGCCAACAACACCAAGCTGTGTGGTGCAGTCAACACGCTGGAGGGAAGGGATGCCATCCAGAGGGACCTTGACAGGTGGCCCCATGAGAAACTCATGATGTTCAACAAGGCCAAGTGTAAGGTCCTGCACAAGGGTCGGGGTAATCTCAAGTATAAATACAGGCTAGGCAATGAGTGGATTGAGAGCAGCCCTGCAGAGAAGAACTCAGGGCTATTAGTGGATGAAAAACTGAATATGACCTGGCAATGTGCGCTCACAGCCAAGAAAGCCAATCACATCCTGGGCTGCATCAAAGAAGTGTGGCTAGCAGGTCGAGGGGGGTGACACTCCCCCTCTACTCTGCTCTCATGAGACCCCACCTGCAGTACTGCATTCAGCTCTTGGGGCCCCCAACATAAGAAGGACATGGACCTGTAGGAACAAGTCCAGAGGAGGGCCATGAAGATGATCAGAGGGATGGAGCACCTCTCCTATGAAGTCAGGCTGAAAGAGTTGGGGTTGTTCAGCCTGGAGAAGAGAAGGCTCCGGGGAGACCTTATAGCAGCCTTCCAGTACCTACAGGGGGCCTACAAGAAAGATGGGCAGGGACTCTTAATCAGGGAGTGCAGTGATAGGACAAGGAGTAACAGTTTTAAACTGAAAGAGGGTAGATTTAGATTAGATATTAGGAAAAAATTCTTTACTGTGAGGATGGTGAGGCACTGGAACAGGTTGCCCAGAGAAGCTGTGGATGCCCCATCCCTACAAGCGTTCAAGGCCAGGTTGGATAGGGCTTTGAGCAACCTGGTCTAGTGGAAGGTGTCCCTGTCCATGGCACGAGGGTTGGAACTAGATGATCTTTAAGGTCCCTTCCAACCCAAACCATTCTCATTCTATGATTTTTCTTCCCCTGTCCTGCTGAGGAAGGGGAGTGAGGGAGCAGTTTCATGTGCATGTGGCAGCCAGCCAAGGTCAACCCACCACACCTCCTCAGAAAAGTCCCAAATCAGGGAAGAATTTGAGCATACCTTAAGTCCTTCCCACAAAGTTAAGGGAACTTAAGAATGTTTTTAGGTTTTCCTGAGGAGTCATGCATTCCTGAACTGCATATTTTGTAACACACACCGCTACAAAGGAGAGATCAGTCAGTTTGGCTGAAGAATGAATACCATCTACCAGCAAGTTTTAGGATTTCTGATTTATAGACTTGCTATAAAACTGAATTTTATTTTCTATTAAGCACAGATATAATTAGTATGACAGAGTATAAACTGAAGAAATGGAAGCAACCCAGGAGTTTTTGAAATGGGTACCATATCATAATGCTTTCCACTTCCCCTTTTGTATTTTCTTCCTGCTGTGATCTAATGTAGAGCAAGACAGCTATGCAAACTCTGCATGCCTGTCAGGATGCAAGTTCTCTGTCTGTGTATGCATATTCTTCACTGGTAAAACGCACAGCATAGCTGCTGTTAGCCCTGACAGCCTTGATGCTTGTCCCCTTACCACGTAGAAAGGAAAGTGTTTATACAGCAAGGCAAGGGGGATGACAGCAGCCTGGGAGAGGCATGCATAGTCTAAGAAGGAGCAAGAAAGATGGGGAGCTGCTGCCCAAGTGCTGGTGAGAAGCAGTTCAGTCTTGCTCCTTCTTCCAGAAGCATGAAATATTCAGGGAGGAGGGAGCTGAACAAGCTGTAGCAAGCTGGGCTTAAACACAAGGCAATACAGAACTCCTCAGAGGTGCAGTGTTTAGGGACTGCAGGGCTTGATGCTGAGGGAGGAATTTGTTTGAAGAGGGTAAACCCCTTGAAGTTAAGCACTTCTGTTCCAAGCTCCTAGAGAGATCCTCAAAAAATATGTTGGGGTGAAGTACAGCAGTTATCTCGGGTGCAGAACATCAGGTTCACAAAAACAGCAGTGGAAGGCAAGTTGCTTCTTTCCAGCATGCCAAGTGTTGTTCTTCAACTGTTTCCCACCCAAGTTTCTGTATTTTAATACATTCATATATATATATATATATATATATATATATATATATATCTCCAAAGCACAATTATCTGCAATTTGCTTGGGAAAAATAAAAGAGCGAGGTGCATTAAGGTATTTAAGACCTGGAGGAGTCTATCAGAGTTCAGCCCCAGAGTTCAGTTCTGGGGACCAGAGTCCCTCTGTTTCCTCTTTTACTTTATCTTGGTCCATTAATATAACAAGTTACTTGCACTGTGAACAAGGGCAACATAACTAACACAAGTCAAATTTAGGGACTGAGCAAGGGAGCAGGACTAAACAGCAAACAAAAATTTACAAGAAAGTATACTGAGAATCTAAGCAGGATGTGGACTACGCTGTCACACAAATATAAGCAACCTGGACAGTTCCTCAAAAATAACTGGGGTGAACAACAGCAAAGAGTCTAGGACAAGCAACTGTATCATTTGCTCGTAGCCAACTTAATATTTGCTTTCATAGGCAACATCAAGTGCTTAGTCAAAGGTAACCAGGCCCACACGTTACTGTCATCTGGCACTCTCCTCTATAAAAAACAAACCTCTCCCCCAAATGAGTTTCTACAGAGTCACTTCATTGGACGATCTGGCTTGCTGCAAAAGTACAGGTGGCTTACCAAATAACAGAATCTGAATGTCTCCAACAAACTAAACCTTCTCAAATATACGTATGTACGTACATAAGTACGGACGCCTTTGTGTTTATGATAAATGAAATTGTATACAGAACAGTCATGGACCATCTGAGGCAACTGTACATTTGAGGTACAGAGATCAGAGCCTGCCTAGTTAAGCCATTGGTCCTCAATGCACAGCCTCTGAGAAATCTCTCAACGGTGAATTCCACACCATCACTCCTGTGCATGGGAAATTAACACACTAAAAACTACCTACAGAGGCAGCAAGGGCAGTACAGCAGGATGTTGCCACCTGCATCATGGCATTTCCCCAGCAAGAAGGGCACATGGGACAATGGTTGACCACCTCTGCACTAGGCATTTCAGGAACAGATCCAACACAGGAGTAGCTACTGAGTTCTCTAGTGGTTATTACAAAAACATTTCTTTTAGAAGAGCCCAAAGAAACAGGGGGAGGGAGGAAGGCAGACAAAGGATTATTCAGGAGCTGGTATAAAACCAGGGTTGCTTTTTTTTTTTTTTTTTTTAAATTGTGCTGGGAGTCCAAACATTCTCTTGATAAGAGATAAGCTTTGGAAAGGAGGTCTCTCCTATGAAGACTCATGGTTTATGCTTGCCAAACACTGATCACTCTCATCTTGTTTTAAAGAACTGTAAATTACATTCACAGCAATGCAAAGGGTCAGCACAAGGTACAGGAACTGCCTATACTCTCAACAGACAAAATACTTCCCCTGCATCCAAACCAGCTTTATATGCTAGACAACAAGGAAACATGGATCACACGTTTAGTTCAAAGCTCTAAATATTTTATCCTCCTATTCTTACCCACAATGAGTTAGTTACAAAGGTAGACTACAAAAGTATCACTGAACTCCAGTTCTGCAACAGACAGCTTTCCAGACCACTAACACACATAAGCAGATGTATCCAGGCAGAGAAGTTTCACATCCACTCAGCAGACTACGTAGCACAAGCAAGTCCATCTCTATATGCAGGATCAAACCCTTTATAGATAGGATTAGAAAACAGTGTGGATTTTTGTCAATTCTTTCCTGAATTTATCCATCCCCTCTCATATAAAAAGCTACAGCCATTTGGAAGACACTAGTGAAGTAAGCCTGCCAAGATCTGTCTTGCTGCCCCCACCTTGCACACAGGGACCTCAGAACAACACTCAGAGAGCTTGTGACAGTCACGTGGCAAATCCCTGGCAAAGCCAACTCCAGACCACAACCTGCCAGCTCCCCCTGCTCCAGCTCTCAACACAAAATGGTACTTTTCATCCTCCTTTATTTGCCTTCTTGCCCATGCTCAAGTTTCCCTTGCAGCACCTTCTGACAGGCCTCATATAGAGAGCAGAGAGGGAATGGACACATCCCACAAGGACCTTCAGTGGCAGCAGATGATGCAACAGGTATAAACATAGGAGATGGTTCAAACCAGGATGTATGTGCTGATCTAGCGAACTCTACTTTCTCTTCATTTCGCCATTTCTCAAGAAATGAAAACCAAGTATTCAGCAACTTGGATGGCTCTGGACTATAAACCAGAAGTTAAACTTTAGTACCAAGCCAACAGTATTATATCCATGTGCAGACAAACATACATCTCTCTCATTATTGCTATCTAAGAAGGAATTAAAGGCATTGCTAGATGCTTCAAGGACAACAATCAGAAGGTAAAAATCCTCCACACTGGGAAAAGGATCATTTTATTTCCTCAGTACACTCCCATAAAATGACTTCTTTATATTTTCTGGAATTGTGATTTACATTTTACTAGTTTTGGGCAGCCTCTTTAAGCCTTTTCCTAGAAGTCTAATTCCTAACTTGTGTGGCTTTGTTCTTTTGTTTAAGAAAGCCAGTAAATGCAACTAATGAATAATACAGAATTTGTGGCAGCAAAAACCTTAAAAAAAAAGATCTGGAAAGTGGCAGAGATAGGGCATAAATCACTGAGCTGAGAAAAACACCATGGTGGCAGTACCACTGGTTTACAAGTGTGATTTCCACCACCAAACTGTGGGCTGGTAACAAATATTCTGCTGTCCCCCCAAAACCAGTATAAATACTTCTAACATCGTCTCTCTCTCCGAGCAGCTGTATGGCCTGCTGGAGACAACCACGTTCTCCCGCTTGGCGGCTGTGAGTCCTGCTGACAACACTGCCACAGATGCAGCAGGTACATGGGACAGACTGCATCCTCCCTGCTTCCAGATCACAGGCATGTAAGGGAACAGCGCTGGCCTCATCTGTGAGGGGATCCAAAAGCTTCCAGTACAAATCACAAGATGTTGTTAACAGTGCTGGAAACAAAAAGTGCCATCCACCTGATTACAACTCCAAGTGAGCTGTTAGGTTTTTTGATCTTCTATGACAGTACACTGCCTCCTTCAGCTATGCCATTTGCATATTTTTAATTAATATGAAATAACATTCTTTAGTATGCTCTTTGAATACTAAGGAAATGTTAAACAGAAAAAGATTTACAAGATATTTTTTTTTAACCTCCAAGTATTAATTTTATTTGGCTGTATTCTATCATATGACACTGAAGAGTATTAAGTAGCTGAATTTCTCCTTTATGAAAATCACATCCCAAAACTGGAAATGACAATGCATTCACAAGATGTAGCCACACCAGAACAGGGATACACAGGATATTAATATTTATTTATTAAGTATTTTTTAATGCTTCTTTCTGTAGAAAATAGTTTAACTTAAGAATGAATGTGGCAAGGAAGCTTCCAGATTTATTATTCAAAGAAAACCAACTCCTGCCTTAAAGAGGTAACACCCAATACTTAGAAAAACATGTGTCTTACAGCTGAGATGTGGTTGGCATGGTTCCAAAAAATACGACGCTGGCTTCAGTGAGAGGCTCAGCTGACCCACACCCACACAGAAAACAATCAGACATCCAGATGTCAGGTAAAAATCCAAATAAACATTGTGACTGCTTTACCCACATTTCAGCAGTCCCATCCCACATCAGTTTTCACTCACCTCTGCCTCTAAAACACAAGTGTTCAGAACTGTTTTGCTACACCATGAACTCGGAATACTTTCAGCCACCTCATTCTCCCTGATCAGCAGTCCCCTAACAGCCTGATTTAATTTGAGAACTTCAGAGAATAAAAGCCTTTATCACAGGCACTGGATTTATCACATCCAATAATAAAGGGAGGTTTCATTTTGGACCTGATTCAAATCCTGTTGAAGCCAAAAGAAATCTCTCAACAAGCTTCAGTAGTCCTTGTTTGGAAAACATTATCCCTCAAAAACAGCCAAATGTGATATAACTAATCAATGAACTTGTATTCTCAGCACCTAAAGCCAGGGCTAGTCAAACCCACCTTAAACTGCCAGCAAAATCATTCAGAGATAGTGCTTGATCCTACAGCATTTACGTTACTGGATGGCAAATGTGCAGATGTTACAGTTCCTAAACATGCTGGTAAGAATCCAGTAGCATTTTTATAAATTTTGCAATAAATTAAGCATCAGGTACATCAACATCTACCTGGATTTTCTACAACATCTCTGCACAACTTCTGGTGCCTAAATTCTTTTAAAAGCCTGGCTTTGAGCATTTTCCTGCTAACTTCAAATAAATTCCAGACAGTTTTACGAGGCTTAAATTCAGAATGCAGCTTTTCTCCATCTCCATCTTGGGTGAAATGCAGTATTTATGCACGCTCTTAGAGGTACAGGCATAGGCATGTAAAAACCAGACAGTGACACACTGAAGGCTCAATAAACTTGGGAATAGCACATTCCTAGTTATCTTTCTGCTTAACTACAACCCTATCACGCCTATACCACTATTGGTCAACAGTAACAGTTAGTTTCTTTCAATTCCTTTGATCCTCTGGATATTTGTTTTACATTTGTTTCTTGTGGAAAGATAGCGGTACTGCTCCTGCCCACCATCTGCAGATTTGTCAACACTGATGTTACTGTATTGTTTTATGGTAATTTTCACTAATACCAGATCAAGGAGAAAAAAATAAATGTGTCTGTGCAAGTTTCAGCACTGTCTAAACATATCCTCAGAACCATAAAATAAACTAAAGCCTTGTTAACCCCTGACAAACCACCTGTGACTTGAAGAGGGAAAACCTCATTTATGATTCAAGTGAGGTGTGGGCTGCTGCAGACAGCATGCTTCCAGACCTTCCAGAATTGCCAAACCAGCATCTGTAGTAATGGTATTTTCCAAAGTGCTGAAAAAGATGGTAAGAAGAGGCAAACTCTGATGTGTGAAGACAGGGATAATACGGAGACAGGGGGAGAAGCAGTACACAGTTTAACTTTCACACAGTAGTTGTCACTTGAAATGGATTAAAAAAAATCATGTGCCATTTCTACACATAGACTTCCCCAAAATATGTTCTTTCCCTGTCTTTAACAGCAGGTTTTAAGACAGGTCTTCCCCTTTTTCTGATAGGTGAAAAAACTTGCATAATCTGCCAACTAAATCCACACAGGCAAACCTTTTCGTTCACCTGGATCCTGCTGGAAGAAAGTGATTGAAATTCAACTTTGTTAGATTAAAAGGAAATCTGGTGCATGTCAGATATTTTTCAGACATTAATAAACAGTCACACATGCACATGAAATCAGTGTGCTTGTCTCTGCCTGCAGCTTCTAACCTTCTGGCAAGTAAACCATCTTTCAGTGGCCTCTACCTCTGACTTCTTTCCAGCCTAGAACTGGTTAATTGTCTTTCCCTGTTCCTGTTATTTATGCTACAGCAGAAACCTCAAGCGAGGTCAGCCCTTCTGCAAGCAGCAGAAAATTACTTCAGTGTTAAGCTCTTTGTGGCAGAATATAACACGACAGACACAAGGGCTGAAGGTGAAAACGGAGGCATAGAAGCAAAAAGGCTTTAAGTTCAAAATGAAGAGCAGACCACTAGCAGTACCATAACCCAGCATCTCCCAGATATGGGCTCACTACAGTTGTTTGACTGCTCTGCCCAATACCTAACACATGGTTTATGTACCTTTTCAGGAAACCCATTACAGCCATCATCATAATCTCACATTATCAAAAAGGGGTCTTTACAGCATCTTCATCCTTGCCACAACACACAGTTATTCTCATTCATTTCCATTTCCTCTTTCCCTGGCTTTACCTTCACCCTACCACATCTCTAGTCCAACACATTGGAGGACAGGGGAAAAGTACGAAAACGAAGTGAGTCAGCAGTTTCTGAGCAGCACCGGAGCATTAGTCAGAGGTGATCAGGGTACTTGCCACACAGTCAGATATGAATGAGCTTAAGACCACCAAACAGCAGACTGGTGGGCAAACTTTCCCAAACGCCTGAAACTGAATCACTGGGGAAAGCCACCGCAGACAAAGCACTTGGGGAAAAAAACACGTAGTCAGCTGTCGCGTACCAGTACTGAAATGCAACAAAGCATACAGGGTACTGCTCTCAGTCACATTTCTAGTTTCCTTACAAAAAAGCCCACTGCATTCAGTACAGCTAAATCAAACACACCTGAGGAGACAGTTGCCTTGACTCATATAACATTTTCCCTAATGAGGGAGGCCCACAGCTGCAAAAGCGTTTGCTGACTAAAGCACATGCATAGTGCACATAGTGCATTGTTGCCCTCTTGTTCATCTGCTCCCTTATCAAGACATACATGGTAGTGATGCAACTAATTAGGGAAGTGTTCTACATCAGGCACTGGACGTTCCGCTTTTTAAAATTTAAGACCAAATTACTAATACAAGTTCTAAGGGCCACAAGTGCATGTTTGGAACACAAGAATAGTCTCTTGCTAACCTCAGAAAGGCTGTGACAGTGTCTTCCTGCGTTGAAGAGGTTTCAAGGGGCATTAATTCCCAGTCTTCATCTTCCAGCAATAAAATCAGGGTATACAACAAAAACTAATAAACCACCTCTTTTCAGCAGGGCAGAGCACAGTCATGGGATTCTCATCCATCACCTGCAAGAGAACCCTTCTCCCACAGAGCTCTTCTCTGTTATGGTACAGTAAGTACATTAAACTCTAAACCATGTACAACAGTCACTCCAGGAACGCATGCCTCGTTCCAGAGAGACAACAAACACTGCTTCAGCACCTCTAGATTTAGGCTGGACAGAGCAAGACTTAATGAAAAAACAACCTCCCCAGCAAACTGACACCTACCAAGTTTTAAGAAACACAGTTAATTACCGTGCTCTGGGCACAGCATTCTCTGTTCTGTGACTCTGGGCAAGCGCTGACCTCTCTGCGGCTTCTCCACTCTTAAAATACAATACAGCTTCTTGTGAAGCACTTACTAAAATCTGTTATTTAAGCGCTTGCCAACAACACAACACAACTTTGCTTAAGAGCAACATTTATCCATCAGCAGTTTACAACATTTTCTCTGCTCATTGCAGGCTTTCTGATATATTCTTCCACGAGTCCTGTCCCTCTGTCCTCCACAAAACATGGTTGAAGTTTCATTTTTAGATACAGCTTATTCAGGCATTGTTAGGCAAAACATTAATAGGAAAGAGCAAAGCTATGCATAATATTTACACTAATTCCTAAAATGAATCAAAATGTATTTTAACCCATAGCATTTATAAAAACACAGCATTAGATCAGATACCAACAACTAGAGAAAGCTGCTGGTCAGTAAATGACAACAAACACTTACAGCCCATCAAATATTCTAGTGATCCACGCAGTCTTTATATAGAGGTAGTCCTGGCATCCTATAAACAGACATTTGTATGTCTACAGTAATCTTATCATTTACCTGAGAAATTAGAGAAGAAAGAAAGCTGCAAATTTCAGCTTAAGTTGTTCCACAATAGTTTCTCTGCTCCACCAGCTTTTAATTCTTTTGCAACTCACCCTCAGGGTGAAGTGATTATCAGTACAAGCTGAGGCTACAATCGCCTAGTACAACTTCCTGGGCTGGATGCATCACTGCTTTTAAAGAAATGCTTGGGGGATTTTATTTTTTTTTTTTTGGAAAGTTTCTTGCATCCTTCCACCTCTTATAAAGTATTTTCGGCTTTCATGTAGCAGCAAGGTTTCTCTCTCCCACACAAGCGCCTGCATAAGATACATGATTCTTAGATGTTTGCACGTGGCCTTGAAATACTTAGAACTCTTAGAAATGCGTAACAAAGACCAGAAGTCTCCGTGTGACATCATTGTTCAGACAGACTCTTTTCTTGGTTGTCTTTTCAGCCATACGAGCAAATGGTCACTTGTTGAAATAAATGCTAGAGAGGATTACTTCCTAGCTAAACAATACCCCCCTTGGAGTTCTCCCTGCACCACACGCTATCAGTCGACACGCCTTAAGTCAGTTTGTGGCCATTATTTAATTCGGCTTAAATATCTTGATGAAGAAACACAGACAGATGAAAGGCAGAGCTCCTACAACACGTGAACACATCACCAGGGAGGCAGGCTCCCCCCCTCCTCCGCCTAACCACCCCTCACGGACTTCTAGGCACCACGGAAAAAGAAAACAACCCAGCCACCACAACCTGTGCCTGGGCACCCGCACCTCCCCTCCGGCACCCCCGGCCAGCGGGGCACCCTACGCCCCTCTCGCTATGCAGAAGCGCCTTCGGGGAGGAGGCAGCAAACAGGCGATCGCACCCGCCCGTTTCCACAGCAACCGCCCTACCCGCCCCCCGCCGACACCGCCAGCCCCGCCGCTGCGAGAAGGGAAGACCGAAAGGAAAGTGGAAGGGGCCGCCGCCGCCACCGACCGACCGACCGGCCGCCCGCCCCGCCCCGGCCCAGCCGGCAGCGCCCCGCGCCCGCCGGCGGAGGAGGAGGCGGCGGGGCGGGGGGGGGGGCCCAGCGGGGCAAGGCCGCCGCAGCTCTGCCGTTTCCACGGAAACCCCGGCGCGGGCCGCGCTCGCCACACAAAGGGGGCCCGCGGGCGGCAGGAAAATTCTCGGCGACCGCGGCAGAAACGGCGCGACGGGACCGGGCGGCGGCGGCAAGGGGGGGGGGGGAGAGACCCGGCCCGGCGGCGAATAAATCAGGGAACTTCTGTCCGCAGCCCGCCTCCCGCCCCGCCTCGCCTCGCCTCGCTCGCACACCCCGCCGGCGGCTGCCGGCCCCTCGCCTCGCCGCTATAGCACGCCGGGGGGGCGACGGTTGTGTTGGGGTTTTTTGGTTTTTTGTTTTTTCCCAAATGGGGCAGCACGCCGGCTGGAGAAGGGCGGCCGTACACCTGAGGAGCTCGCCGGTCGCCAGGGGAAGAGCACGTACCTGGCGCCGCCGGGCCTTGGCATGCGCGCCGCGCTGAGGCGCCGGGAGCGGGCGGGCGGCGGGGCGGCTGCCGAGCCGCACCAACTGCCACTAGTTTGCACGCGCCGGGAGGCGGCCGGGTCGGGCGGGGCCGCCAGGCTCCACCCGCCGGGCGGCTCCGGGAAGAACAGGGCGCCCCTCGCCTTCCCTCCCCGCCGCCGCCATGTCACTTCCTCCCGGGGCGGCGGGAAGGGGCGACCCCTCCCCGCGCCGGCTTCGCCTGCCCCTCGGGGCGCCGCCCGACGGAGGCCGGAGCGGAGCGGGAGGGCGCCGCTCCGCTGCTGAGGAGCGCGGGGCAGGGAAGGGCGGCCGGCTCTGAGGAGGGAGTGGGAGCCGGGAGAAGCGGCGGCCCGGGGAAAAGGGCGCAGGGCAGCCCCCGTCCTCTGAGGGCCGCCGGCGTCTGGGCTGGCTGCTCATCATCCCTCGCGGGGGCAAACGTGAGGTAAAGACGGAGGGGGCAGGCTGGGCTGTGCCCGCACGGAGGCCGTCCTGGAGGGCAGGCTGCAAGCTGTTGCCGGGGTGAAGGGCACCTGTGAGTATCCACCACTTCCAAGTTGAAATTGGGGAACGGAATACCAGCTCCGCGGCCTGGGTGCTGTGGAGAAGAATAAATGCGGATGGCAGTCATCCAAGCAGCGAGTACCCTGACGCACAATATTCACTGCCTGTGAAAACGCAAACATTTGCTGTCAGGCTCTGTCTGTGGAGTGAAAAGCAGCTTCCCTGAATAAAGAATAGCAAGAACTGAGTCTATTAAACACCCAAAGCCTTGGAAGGTGATAATGCCCGGGATGACGTACCACGGGGACAGCGCTGTCAGCTCCGTGGGGTGCATGGTTGCACAGGGTCTGGAGGGGTCCTGAGGCTGGGGTCTGGCAGGGGGCAGCTGGGATGAACTGGCTGGAGCAGAGCCCAGTTACAGTCCGGGTCTGTAACAGCCACATAGCCTCACTGCTGACCCTCAATGTAAATTTTTATTTTTCAAAAGTACTTGAAGCAAACACTGAACTGTTGAAGTTGTACTGTGCATTAAGCAGGGGCCAAAGGAGGATATATACGCAAGACTTCCCAGACTAGCCACTGGAGGACATCCTCTAGGGAGCAAGAGGGAAGTGTCCTGACTAAAATACCACATTTAGGAAGGACAAGAAGCTACAACTCTCTCAGGGAGCAGCAAGAGCAAGACTGCTGCTCAAAGGACGACAAGCCTGGAGCTAAGGCTAACCACAGCACTGGCATTATCCTCACTAGCCAGAGCACTGCCTCACAATACCTGAGCAGAGCAGTCACAGCACAGTGCAGGGTCCATTGAATCCACCATGAATCAGGTGCAGAGTTTGGACGGGGGAATCTAGTCAGGAGAAGCAAGAGGTAGGACCACAGCTGGAAACAGGGCTACAACATGGATCCATCCAGGAAACAAGGCAGGAGACCAAACTGAAAACACACCCACCCACTAAACAGCCCAGGTAGGGACTGAATACCCAGACCTGGGCTTAAATGGAGCCCTGGTCCACGGGAAGAGTGTGTGGGTGGAGGTCCCAGGTGAGGCTGGTCAGGGCCATTAAGGCCCTGTTAGATTCCTACTGGTGGGGGGGGTGGGTGTACTGTTCGGGAAGTCAAGATTTGGCAACCTTCCTCCTATTTGGTCACGAAGGAGTTGAATCCAGCTCACTGACATCCTCAGGCCAGTGGTCTAACTGCTGAACTCTTACATGGAGAGAGATTGGTAAAGGTTATTTGTCCAGCCATACGTTAAAAGACTGAATCCTGTGGCTGCATTTTTAAAAAGGGACACTTCCAGGCAGAGGGAGAAGACTTAAAATCCCTGAATGAGATACTTAATTCTGGAGGGCAGCTGTGTTTGTGGCACAGCCATGTCCTAAGCATCCCATACTGGCTACTTTAAGCAACTTCATATACTACACATACAGATTTGGGGGATATTATTCCAAGGCATCTCACTAAGGGTCTCGGTGTTATCCTGAGAGCCAAGGGTCCAAAATTCAGGCACCCTGATGCTGAGTGTGGTAGTGCCTGAACATCTTTTGCTTATCTGGTTTTGAGATGAAACTCTCTGCAGCTGGTTATTTGTATGTTCCCCATTTTCTGGGAAGCCATAATAAAAATCTGCCTTCTTGCTTTCATTAGTGTTGAGCTGCAGCTGAATATAATAGGATTTATGGATGCTTTACACCTGAGAAAACTCTCCAGTGAAGACATAAATCCTAGTTTTGATGCAACACGTCTATTTCTCAAAAGTTGAACCAGAAAAATGTGAATAATAAACCCCCCTTATTTAAATTGGGGTTTAAAAGGTAAATGTATTAATCACATGAAGCTGTTTGTTAGACACCATGGTAAAGACTGAGACAGGAAAGCCCACAGCAAAAAAATACTTTTGTATTAAGAGCAAGGTTTGTGAGGTCCTCACTGTGTATTTTTTTAGGTGCCATGAACAAGGAGGATAAAAAGGAATCAGATGATCTTTCCTTAAGCTCTACCCTCCAGAGCACTGAATAGAGTATATTAAGATTTGTACAGCTAATTAAAAAACCCAAAACACCATATGGCCAAGACCAGCTAAATTAAGTTTCTTCAAGTCTTGGTTTTGGCATTTCCTTGTTCTGAGTGCTTGAGTTTGCACCCTCAGTGAAGTTCTTTCCTTGTTGCTTGGGGGCATGCAAATACCCTATTTGTATTAGGCAAGACTCAAGAGTTGTCAGGAACTTAGACCAGACAATGACTCCTCCCAGCTATCCAAGGGCTATTTCTTACTGTGTGTGAAATGGGTGACTTTCAGTGAGTTTCCCTGTAAGAAAAAAAAACAACAACAACAAAAAAGAACCAAAAAAGCCCTCAAAACCCCAAAACACAACAACAACAAACCACACTAGAAAAACCAGACCACAAAACCCCAGACTCCTGCTGGGCAAAGCATGCACTCCAGCCAGTGAGGAACCCAGGTATCTCTCATGACTGAAGTGAAATTAACTGCTTGCTGGTTCTAACAGGGTTCTGCTGGTTCTAAGGCTGGATCCCCAACCTTACTCACCACATGCACTTTTAAGTGTCTTGTGAATTTGATTTCACAAATGTTATGGCAGGTAAAAACTTACCTATTCTGGAAAGTTCTGTGGTTCTAGCTATGCCAGCCTAGAGAAAGGCAGCTCCCGTAGTGTTGACGCTGCTAGACTCATAGGGTGGATAATATATAGGGGTACACTATGATATGCTGCCATGAGCAGCTGGACTAAGGAGCTCCAGTTTACTCTTGCTGCATGTCTTATGGTTAGATTCTCTAATATCTAATAATGAACAGATTATAAGAGATATGTTTCCTGCATTTAAAAGCATTCATACTGTTCCTCTTCTGTGTAGGTTGAGCGTAATAAAGGCTGAACTGCAGGCTCTCTCTCCGTGCAGGCAATAACAGGAAGTCTTTCCTGGACTTGACTTATCCATCTTTCTGAAATCTGTGGGAAAGTAATTGTGTCTGAGATCTCTGCTGCTTTTTTGGGCTTGATTAAAATCAGCTAACAAGTTCAGGATTACTGTAAGGATTGATGCATATAGCATGACTGCACAATTTTTTTCCTTTAGGAAGCCAGATGCTAACAGTTTATATAAATATGGAAACCAAAAATGAAAATTACTGATACAATGCATTGTTGTAATGATAGAAGTCCTAATACAGATGCAGGTGTATCATTTTAGATATGCTGGGGGGGGGTGGCAGTGAAAATGACACACTCATAGCCTGTGTAACTGGCTTTTCTGGGCAAGTTTTTCTAGTGCAGACTAACCTGAACTGTGACACCTGCCAGCTTCTCCTCTCCCTCAGCTATACAGTGGATCCACTCCTTTCATGCAGAAAACCCCACTTCCCTGCAAAGAAGCCACACAGTACCCACAAATGGAAACATCCTGTTAAAACTAAACCCTAGGGCCACAGTTAATTTTAGACTAGACTCATTCTTTAATTGAATATGTGTTAGCAAAAGAGCTGTGTGAGATGCATTACAGGAATTGAAGCTCCAGACTGTCCAGTTTGACGCTTTATGAAGTCTAGCACATAGAGAATATAAAGAATACTGGCTGAGATGCAGAAAAAACATGTTTCTTCTAACATGTTTCTTCTTTCAGCATGCTTCATTTTCTGCAACAGGTCCATGGCTACTAATCAATTATGGAGCATTTATCATTTTTGAAGTATACCATTCCTTTAATAAATACCAAGGATCATGCCATACAAAAAAAGTTTTCCAAATTACTCTTTGCAGAATTAGACCAAATATTTTCGCATCTACTGACATCCACAAAATAAGCACTCCTTACACACATGCAAAGATTATTTCCACGACTGTTTTAAGTATTCAACTTGAGCCTACCTATTAGGAGAAGAGGGGCCTTTGTTTCTCTCTACACACATATCTAATACAAACTGCCAGAGATTTGTTTTCCTTGTTTTCTTAAAGCTTGATTAAAATGAAGACTTCGTGGACCACTTCGGGCCCAAACTTGGTGGCTCAGATGACTAGTTTTAGAGATACCCATATGTGCAGATGACAGCAGAAATTTTACACACACACACGCATGCATGCGCGCACACACCCTCCCCCCCCCCGTGGCAGGAACTCTGATCAAACATGGTTCAGAGAGTGACAAAGTGGTGAGGGCTTCAATGGCACCTTGGAAACACAGAGTTGCCAACATCTGTTACTGTCACAGTCATGGGTGTGTGTGTGGGGGGGTGAAATTTCTCTAAGATCTTAGAGGAAAGATCACTTTGGAGCTGCAAAGGTTGCATACTGTGTAGAGGGTACTCAGGAAACTGCTATTCTTCCAAAAGCAGAGGTAAGAAATCATAGAACAAAATCTTGGTCTGAACGACTTGGAAGCTGGAGTAGCTCAGACCCTATAGTAACAAACGTTGCTTATGCATAATTGTGTTTACATCAAGCTTACCAGGAAAGAGGCACACTGGCTGCTCTCCAGGTCTTCAAGGGCAATACCTAATCTGCATATACAGTTACACAGACATTAACAGTCAGAAACAAATCCACACAAGCATTCTTTTTGCTTGTATGTGTACATTTCCTCACCTAGAAGAGGAAATAATTATTTCAGTATGATGAGGACAAGGCTGCTTTATGTTGCAATAATGTGTAGAGACGAGCTATGCGAGCCTGCCATTTTGAACTTTTACAAACTTAGAGAAAATGGCAATCCCTGCAATAAGTGTATGCTGCTTGATCTAGCTTGTAATGAATTCTGTAGCAGTGTCCTCACCCTGTGAATGGCTGCATGCTCACCCTGCCCATAAAAGACAGAAGCTTTAAGCCACGCTTAAAGCATTCATCTTCATTCTGGCAGGGAGCAACTCTTGTTCCCTTGCCAAATTTACATTAAAGTTAGCATTTGATTATCTGTTTGTTCAATTACACAAAACTGGAAAGGTAATTAAAAAAAAAAAAAACTTTAAGAAGCCGCAATCAAAATACTCACCCTTACACATTGCTCTACTGACGAACATGTTGCCTGCTGCAGGTCTTCTCACCAACCCTGCACCACGCTGTCCATACTGGAACATCGACAGGACGCAACTCTCCTCTTGATCAGCTGTTGCACTCTCTATCTAGTGTTCTTTTATGTGCTACTTTTGTAACGACTGCTTTATCTGAAGGGAACATCAGGGAGCTGTCTATTTCCCTAGAAAATAATGGGATAAATCCTGGTTAGGTGGCAGGAAATACGCACTATGCAGCAGTCTTTATATGGATGGTGAATATATATATATTTAATTTCTGTGCAGTCTGATGTATTTGAAGAATAGATTTGTGTCAAATTTAATTCTGTGTACTTTAGTGGAGCCCACTAATTATTCATGAAGAGCCCACACTTTAGAGACATTCTGGGAAGTATGGTTCTTGAAGACTCAAGGGTTAAATTTAGTGGTACACCTTACAGACTAAGACACTTGGTGTGAGCAAATTTGACCCCTCACAAATGGAGATAACTGGCATTCTATACTGTTACTTGCTTTCTTAAAATGAGCTGGTGGTTGATGAAATAGATTTTTTTTAAATAAAAAGGCATTAGCTGAAAGCTAATTGGGTAAAAGCTGAATACTTACTGTATACTTACATCTTGTAAATGTGTATTATGCACATTAAGGAATGAAAAAATTTGGGACAACATTTTTGATACTACGTTGCAGAAACAGATTGCATAAGACATGATAACAGGGAACACAGACACAAACAACATTAGAAGCTCAGGACTTAGAGAAAAGGGGTGAAAGAGTCAGTTAAGAATTTGTACTGGTTTTGCTTTGGGCTGCCAAATACCTGTGATACCACTGAAAAAAAGTACAGTACACTATACATTCAGATTGCCTTATTCCACTAAATAGAGCAGATCTGTATCCTGTGTGAAAAGCGTACAGGACACTACTTTTTCCTCTAATTTCTTCCAGTCAATCTTTCTCCCCCTCTGAAGCTGTGGTCTTGGGAACCCACTATTTCCAATGTCACAGCAGGAGACAGGCCTCCTGCTGTGACCCCTTAGTTCTTCTTTTTCTATGATTTGGCCTGATCTTGCTCCCAGTGGCATTTCATTGGTTTCATTGGATATAGACACAGCTCCAGGACTGGCTATTGCATAAGGGTGCTGTATTAAGAAAAATAGTAAGTTCCAGAGAAAAGGAAAATAGTGCCTGAATATAAAACTCTTAAGTGAGCATGAAAACCTTAAAACAGGAATGTTTTTACATAAAATAGCTGGAAATCTCATTAAGACATCTGATCATCCTTCGACAGCAGTCACTCAAAAAGAAAAGGGTCCAGGAAACAAAAAGCAGACTGGACACCTGTGAGAAAAATGAGAGTAGTTCTCAGAAGCCCAGGCCTCATAGTGCTTAGGCTATTTCAAACACCACAATGCTCTTAAGACAGGCTGTAATGAAAAGAAAACACTGTTTAAAGAGTGATGTTATACTTTCTGAAGTGAAATTGCCTCTATGTGAAAGATTTTCTGGGTGCCTTGCTGGCATCTACTAATTATTTACCTTTGAATCCTTAACTGTAGTACTTTATACGTGTTTGGTTCCAGTTCTGTACCATGTCCTGCTGTCCTGCAGCCTGCGCATGGGGCAAAGCTTAAAAGGATGTAAGAAAGGCATGTAATCCAGGGATGCCTTTTGGTAGGTGCAAACTAAGTGATGATGCCACACCTTTTCCCTTTTCAAAACAGTACCAGCCACTGTGCCATGGCAGAGCCCCCTCCATAACCACTATCACACACAAAAGATCAGGGCATTTCTGTAAGAGCTTGCTTTTGCCTCCAGCTGCCCCCATGTGCTGTCTGTATGCTTGTCTGCTTCAGTCCTAAGTGTGGCCTCCAGCACAAATCACAGCAACCACCAGCACTCTTTCAGTATAAGGGCCCTGATTCTCTTTGTATGCTAGAAATCACCCTGGCCGTCTTTACTTCATGGCACAAGCTGCCCCATTGTATCTTCCTCCCTTCTGTTCTTTGATTCTGTGAAAAGCTCGGGGCCTAAGGGATAGCTAAGGGTGTGACAACAGGGTATGGAGCTAGTCAGCAGTCTGAATCCAGCAAAGGATGGTGGTGAATCAAAGGCTGTTTATTCAGATGATTCCTTTGTGGTCTATGGGAAATTGCAGTTGTGAATTTGCAATTGCAATGCACTTCCTTTGGAAAAAATCACTGCAATCAATAGTAATTAGCAACCTCTTACAAACCATTGGCAGGCTGTCCTGAAAACAATCCTCAAGTTCCTTGGGCATTGCATTGCCTGAGGCTGCTGGGTCCCTTGTCCCGGATTTAATACTTTCCTCAAGCCTGAGGTAAAGGCCCTGCTCTAGGAAACTGTGCTAAGTGACCTTATAGCTAAACCCAAATGGCTCAGCCAGAAATTGGGCAATTCTCCCACTTAGCCCTGGAGGGGCGAACCTCCTGGAGATGGCCAGCTAAACCTGGTACTAAGGTATTAAGATGAGACTTCATCAGAGGGCTGCCTGCTTCACAAATGGGTCTCAAACACCCAGGACCTTCTGTCAGATGAGTGTCACAACCACAAGTTTAGATAATCCCTCATGAAAACTGTTATATGCAGTACACAGAATGGACTGTTTTCTGAGAAAGACTGACTCTATAGCCCAGCACCAGAATTGCTTTGACTAGGCATGTGTTTGTATTAGAAGGAGGCATAAAATCATCAACAATGCAGTTTTACAGAAAATGCAGTAGGAAATACAGAGTTCCAGAGCTGAGTGCAGTACATGTCAGATATTTTTTTGTGTGATGTATTAAAAACTGATTGGGCCGAAGGACCTGGATTGCTGTTAAGAGACACCTCTGCAGAGGATCCTCAATGTCATCCTACTAACTGTCATTTATCAAAGGAGTTCGTGTGCCCCTGAGCTCAAGCTGTCAGTGTTAACAAAAAGAGGCTTGCTGTGCACACACACAGCCTGGTAAGAGCCCACGTCCCTACCAGCTCCTGGATCTGCAAGCTCAGTCCCAGGTGTTTGTTGTAGCTACAGGTTTAGCACAACCATTCTCAGAGTGATTTGACAGTGTCTTATTCATATGCTCACTTCCATGCTAGCAGTATGTTATTAATCCGACAAATCCCACTGATTCATATTTTTTTACAATCTGAATAACACAGCTAATGTCATTTCCAACTCACCAACTCCCAGATGACTAAGAATCGCTAGCCCAGGAAATTCTGAGGGCTGGGATCTGTCAATCAGTCACCTGGCAATTCAACCACAAATCAATCTACGTAAGCACTCTACATCTACTGCTTTTCACACCTTATTTGAATCACAGGTGTCCCAAGTATTATCAATACTACCAAAAAAGCCTGCTGCCTCCCAGGCACGGTAGCCATAACGGTAGCATGAATCAGAATTGGCTATACTAACTGCAGTTAATCAACAGCACTGAGCAATCCCATTTCCTTAATAACAGCATCTCAACACCAGCTGCTCCTTGGAGACAGATGGCTGCAGCTGACCCCCTAAGCATTGCTTTCTCTTGCCACCCCCAATGAGTTGTAGCATTTGAGGTATCAGTGACCTAGTAGTCTGAGTTTGTTTATACACTGGAAATGTCTCTTCTGTCCTGTTGTCTTCTTTTTCTGTCCCTTTTTCTTCATAAAGGGAATCACAAACAATCAGAAAAAGTCGGTATTTATTTCAACACAGATAATAGAATTCCAAAACCCACGGCTGAAAAATCTCCACCTCACACTAGCACTGTTACAAGACCTACATCAGACAGCGTGATACCATCATGACAACTAATTAAGAAGTCTTTTGCCAGAGGGAAAGCTTTCTACCCGGCCTGTATGAAATGCTTTTTTCTCTCTTAATTCAAATACCTTAGTTAGGCAAAGAAATGAACTCTGAAAACAAATCCTACGCATTGGCATTGCAATCCTAATCAGACCCTCCCTCCTGCTCTGAGCTGTGCCAAGGGGACTTTCCCCAAATCCACTTGAAATTAATAAAGCTTCTATGAAGACAAGGGGATTTGCCAGTGCTCAGTTTAGTGCAGCGTAAAGATCTTACTCTCCAAGACATATGAACTTTCAAACAGCAATGCCCTGTGTGTGCAGGAGTCTCCATCATGTGAGAAAACAACTGAGGTTTGCACAACCCCGTGGTAAAGACTGCTGCATAGAGTGGTATACTTCATCCAACAGTCAAAAGAGATTCCTGGGCTCATGTGCTGAATCACTGTGTATCATAGCTGGAGGGGGCCAGCTGTCTTCACAGCATTTTGTGGATTTTGCCATTAAGTTTCAGCTCTTCTCTTAATGGAATAGGACCTTGTGGGAATATGATGTGTCTCCAGGAGTAACTTGTCCTCAGACTGTTGCTGTTACTACAGTAGAGCTCACAAGAATGGGTGGGAGGGAGGAAATACCAGCCACCTGGGTCTGACACCTTAAGGGGATGAACAGTATTCTTTCGCTATAATGCTAGACAATATGAAGCACAATAAGGCTAAAATATTACCAATAATACCCCACAGCTCAATAGAGGCAACAAGTGACAGGCTTGGGCAGCAGAAATTGTTTAATTTTATAGATAAACTATTTTATTATGAATGTCTTTGGGAATCTAGAAGCCATTTCTGAATTAGGAAATGAAGGCAAACAAATAGATGATATGCATCTTCCAACAGGAAAATAGCTCTTGAAAACCTTCTTTCCCAAATTTTTTCACTTAAAAGAAATTCAAGTTTGTTCCTTGTTTTCTTTTAGTTTCCTCTATCCTAAAATTGTGCCTAGAAGCTGGTTATTAAAAATGTATTTTTGGAAGCATGGCCATCAGTACTTTTAAAGTAATTTAGAGCAAATGACTTTATATTGGATGCTAGCAGCGAATGGGAACCAGCACAGTAATGGCAGAGGGAGTGTGTTAGCAGACAGCAAATGCTCATGAGGGAAAATACAGTAAGCCAGAACTTCCTTGACTTCAAATATCAGCACTAATGATCACCTTGCACTACAGTATCTGGCACTCAAGCTGATAAAAATAGAGTTATTAAGAAGATCCTTAAGTGTTTGTGGACCAGTTGATTGCATCGTCTTAATTAGATGAGACTTGAATTCCTTAATGTTGCATCAGCTCGCTACCTGACTGACTGCAAATCACTTTGGGGAAGGTTGTGGCAGCTCTGTTTGGGGTGATGTGGGGGCGGGTGGGAATGAGACGGACCTGCAGCTCTGCAGAAAGGACGCTGTGCCCTGGCCTGACATGCATCTGGTCAGTGTAGAGTATAGGAAAACTTGCCTTCTGCTGGCTAAATATTTATCAGGGCATGAACTATGAATAGGTATAACTGGTTAACTGGTGTAAACCCAGTGTAGCTCCATGAGTTTCCATGACACTAGGTACTGGTTTACAGTAGAAGAAACTGTGGCCCTTTGACTGTGCTTTACCAACATAGCTAACGGGATTTTTAGCAGGCAGACTCTGGCAAATGTCGCAGGGGCACTTTCAGATGTTATCAGTCTCCGAGCTGTCCTTCCTACCCTCTTGGGTTATTGATCCTGTAGAAGACAAAGGACCAACACGTGCCTGTGTCTTAACTGCTCTAAGGCATAGCCCAAGTGTTCAAGAAAATCACCCCTGAAGGTGAACTGCTCAACACAGACTGTTCATTGGAATAAGGCAAGTAACAGAAGAAGGGCAGGGCACACAGACGGGCACGGTAGTGTCTTCAGCCACTTCAGCAAAATTCTTCAGAGGACGTTTGCCAAGGTGCTCGCTGACATCGGATCTATACAGAAAAGTATGGAAAGTATAGTCACTTACTTCCCACAGCTAGCGCTCCTAAGGAGAGGGAAGAGGGCACAGAAGTGCAATGGATCTTGAAATGAGTCTGAGTAGCAAAATATGGCCACAGCATGAGATTTCAAACTTCGTAGAGCTAGTAGGGGGTTTAATGCACTGTTTCAGTTTAGGTTTATATGCTACATACACACAAAACCAGCAAAAGGTATGTTGTAAAGATGTATCAAAAGTATTATAACAAAGGATGGGAAGGGCAGTGGTGGGTAATGAGAATGTATTGGATAGTGTGAGACCTGACCATGCTGTAAATGGTATGGAATAAGGGGTGGTGAATGCGCTGGTTTTGGCTAGGCTAGAGTTAATTTTCTTCATAGTAGCTAGTATGGGGCTATGTTTTGGATTTGTGCTGAAATCAGTGTTGGTAACACAGGGATGTTTTTGTTTCTGCTGAGCGGCACTCACACAGAGCCAAGGGCTTTTCTGCTCCTCACCCCACCCCACCAGCGAGGAGGCTGGGGGGGCACAAGGAGTTGGGGGGGGACACAGACAGGACAGCTGACCCCAACTGACCCAAGGGATATCCCAGACCATATGGCATCATGCTGAGTGTATAAAGCTGGGGGAAGAAGAAGGAAGGGGGGACATTCAGAGTGACAGCGTTTGTCTTCCCAAGTCATCATTATGTATGATGGAGCCCTGCTTTCCTGGAGATGGCTGAACACCTGCCTGCCCATGGGAAGTGATGAATAAATTCCTTGTTTTGCTTTGCTTGTGTGCACGGCTTTTGCTTTACCTATTAAACTGTCTTTATCCCAGTCCACGAGTTTTCTCACTTTTACCCTTCCAATTCTCTCCCCCGTCCCACTGTGAGGGAGGTGAGTGAGCGGCTGTGTGGGGATTAGTTGCCAGCTGGGGTTAAACCACGACAGTCAACCACTCAAAGATGGAAATGCCAGAATGAAAGTGGCCTGTGCAAATTTACTGCTTCCTCTGTGGGTCTTCATATCTTACGTAGGTTTCAGTTTACATGGCTGCCCAGTTCTTTTTCCACAGACCATTTCCCATATTCACAACAAAGACCAAGCAGGCCTCATTTAATGAGAAGTTACTCAAAATTGTTTATCTTCCTTGTTCAATGTGTGTGACAGCAACACAAGCTAATATTTATTGCATGTTGTTTAAACCCTCATAGGCATTTTTAATGGTACTGACTGTTATAGTGTCCAAGCTTATTTTCACAACTTGTCTGTGAAGTGAGGCCAGGGGCATGAGTCTGATCCTGCCATCTTTACCCTAAGCGGTGAGCAACTTCCTTCATGATTACTGGTGCTGCTTTTCAGAAAAAGGAAAGAAAATTCAGGCCGGATTCACAGTCAGGGTATCTGTGCTTCTTCTAAATGCCCCCCCTTGCGCCAGAAAGCTATGTGGCAACGTGATAGTCATCATCTGGGATGAGTTAGGTTCTCACCAGAGAGATGTAGAATGAACTTGGTATCAAGTTCAAAGAGGAGGATTGTCAGCAAGAGAGGGATGTGTTGTTAATTCCAAATTTTGTTCTGCAAATGCAGTTTTTCCATTACCTTATGTACAGTTTCTAGTCATATAAACCCTCATGTGCAGCCTCTTTCAGTCGTAATGCACGGCACTCCTGGCTGGCAGAGACTGAAGTATGCAGACACAGCCTGAAACAGCAGCAGAGGAAAGAGGATGAAATTGTTTTATCCTCCTACTTAATAACTTCCTCTGTACTATAATACAGGACATTTGATAACCCAGCCGTTTGTGTGCACAGGGTCAAAACATTGTCCCTTAGCTATAATAGTTACTATTGTAATTCATGAAAACTACAGAGTTAGGATATAAGAGATTGTAACAGCAAAAGGAAAAAGCATGCCTCATGTTTCCTTTATAGTAGAGCTCTTCCAATGGCATATAACCCTAGAAAACTTTCAGCTTTCAAACTGAAATTCCCTACCACTGCTCACTCTTAAAGACTCAATTCTTGGTGAAATTACAAGGTGCTTGCTTTGTTTATTTAAGATAATAAGAAGCTAAAACTGAAGCAAAAGCACCTATTAAGGTTTGTTTGGTTTTGGGGTTTTTTTGCTATTAAATGAGAAAAATGGAATAATATTTGGAGCACCTGTTACTCCTCAGAAGTTCACCACAGAAGGAGGTATTTTGTCACAGAATAATTCTGCTAGAGTCGTGCAAGTACACATTAATGCATTTTGCTCAAGGCCAGACAAGTCATCAGAGGCAGGTCAGGATGCATGTTCCAGTGTTCCTGACTTCCCGTGTTGGTTGACCTGTTTATAACGAAGTTCATTTGTTGATGCAAAGACTACCTTTTTTTGAATGAATCCTGACCAAAGTGTTGCTCCTGTAATTGTGGTAGTTCAGCAGGTGTAAAGTACCACCATTTACAAAGTTTGCAATGCAAGATTCGCAATGTCTGTAGCTAGGAAGTAACAAAGGGATAAGGTTGTACATAAAAAGCTTATTTTTTTCCTTTCCCATGGAAGTAGGACATGAATGAACTGCACAGGATCTATAGCTACATGAGAAGATTTCAATATTATTATGTTTGCTCTCAGACTATGGAAGTCTCGGGGTCTCCAGAGACATTAAACCTTATTTTGGAGAAATGGTTTCTGACAAGCCATTGCTCTCTGCAGAGAGGGTGCACTGAGGCCAACTTGCCCGGTGGTGCTGGTATTTGCTGCTGGCTTTTCCACTAAGCAGTTTGCTGAAATGTTAAATGTGTTTCTGAATAATTTTCTGACCAGTGAAGTGTTTTATTTTTGTTTTCTTTCTGAAAAAAAAAAAAAAATACTGTAGAAGAATTTAGGAGTCTTTTTATTCCTTCCTACAGAAAGAAATGAAACCCCTGTCCATGCTATAGAGTAGTCTATGTTCCAAGAAGCATATATAGGAGATAAAAATCACACCTGCTATGTGGTATACCTTCTTAATATTCTAGTCAACATCTATATAATCCAATTTATTTAGTCCCTATTAGGTGGTATAAGACAAACCTAATTCTGGGGAAAATGTTCAAAAGGGCATTAATGGCAGAGAAGACAAAATCTTATTTTAACTTCAGGTTTCTTAGATACTCCAATAAAGAGTGAAAAAACTATTTAAAAATATGTGCCATTTACATTTTTTAAAAAAATTATTACCTAGCAATATAGTTTATATTCTGCCAATCTCCATAGTACAATGAGTTCAATAAAAAAAAAGCAAAATGTACTTTTAAAAATCCCCCATGAGATGTCAAATTAAGTAGGAAAATAGAAGGATGTGATTATGTGGCATTATTTCAAACACTGGCACTTACTGATAAAAAGCCATTATAATCCCCTCTGGAAAACTCTTCCTATTCCCTCCTTGCCAATAAACTGGGCCCAGCCTGGAATCTGGCAGACCAAAGACCAAGATCACTGAAACCCACCTTTATGTCCCTCCTCCTCTCATCTCTCCTCTGAGTGTGATGTGCTTTGGATGCTGCATGACATGAGAAGGTTGGTTCCATACTCCATGTACGACTAGGCCACTGCCACCACAGAAAGAAGTTTGGCTGTAATCAGCTGTGACTTGAATGCCCTCCCTGGTGAGCTGGGAGTTGTGCTGACTGTATTCTAGTGATCTTTAAATAGTAGCCAAAAGTAGGCTGGCTGCTGCTGGTGTCATCCCACCAATTCAGGATATTTAACCCAGACACCCGAGTTAGGAGCATGGTTGCTCCAAACTTCATCTGTAGTCAAGAGAGAGACAGGTAGATGCTTGGTGAAAATGAATCAGATAATTTTCATCACTGATGTGTTTTAATTAATGCCAACATCATTCTCCCCATGAGTCAGGAGAAGCAACGCCCAATAACACCACAGGACAAGGCCCAGCTTTTGGGTTGAATCCAACAACTTTCTTCATGCTTCCTGTACAGCCCCAAAAGGGGTGTGGGAAGAGTTAATCCATTTATCACAGCCATGTATCCAAATTTATGCAATACTTTTCCCCTTAAGTTAATGGGGAACTTCTGATCTCAATTTAAAGTAGAAATTAAGACCAGACTGGGAAATGCTTAATGCTTTGTGTAGCTACCATTTAATGATAAAATGAGGCTGTTTAGCCTCCTTCGCTTCATCTCTCTGACTTCACTTCACACTTGCCAGTAGCTCGGTGAGAATTTAATGTAGCTATCTGGATTTTAGCCTAGTTTCCGTGCTGTCTGTCAGTCCTCCCACGGAAGTTTTTCAATGTTAGCCACTTTCAACTAGATTTTGCCAAGGCAAAAAGATCTCAAAGATTACTAAATTTATAAAAATAGGCTGCCAGTCAAGTACAGAAAACCTGCTAATACTCACACTGAGAAGAAAACTTCATCGTTTGTTCAACCCTTGTTAGGCATCAGAGCTCTTAGGGATGCCAAGGCAGGTGGTAATTCATGCTGCCATGACCACATGTGTAGCAGTATCCTGCATCAGCTAGTTTAAAGAAAGCTCCTGTACTGGGTCTGGGTGGTACAGGCTTAATTTTCTTCATAGCAGTCTGTATGGTGCTGTGTTTTGGATTTGTGACTAAAACAGAGTTGATAACACACCAGTGTTTCATCTCTTGCAGAACAGTGCTTGCACAGCGTCAAGGCTTTCTATTTCTCCCACTCTGTCTGCTCTCCCAGAAAGAAGGTTGGGGGTGTGCAAGAAGTTGGGAGGGCATGCAACAAGGACAGCTGACCCAAACTGACCAAGGGCATATTCCATGCCATATAACGTCATGCTCGGCAATAAAACCTGGGAGGCTGTTGCTCGGACACTGGCTGGGCATCCATCTGCTTGTAGGAGGTGGTGAGTGAGTGCTTTTGTATCAGTATTTTTTTTTCTTTCTTTCAAATATTAAGCTGTTTTTATCTTGACCCATGAGTTGTTTTCTTGCTTTTGCTCTTCCTAGTCTCTCCCCCACCCTGCTGGGTGTGGGACCAAGTGAGCGTTTGGGTGGAGACTTAGTTGCTGGCCAGGGTCAACCCACATCATTAGTCTATGTCTATATGAGGTCTACCAAGAGCAGTATAGGTGAACCTTGAGGATAAAGGACTGAAACACATTTGGCAAACAACTAACTTACCAGACTGGAGGTATTCAAACCCATCAAGCTCCCAGATTCATTGAACATAGCAGATTGACAGTACTTTAAAGTAGTAAAAAAATGCTCTTGTAGCACTTGGAGAAAACATTTATAACAGAATACAAATGTGTACAGGGGTGATTACCAAAGGATGTTCCTGTACTTGCTCACTTTGCAGTAACTTCCTTGTATCCTGAGAGGCACAGCAGCAGCCAGCTAGCACTGTATAAATGCAGAAACTGAGAAAAATAAAGTCAGAAAGAAAGTGTAGACACCTCATAAATTGGAAGTGCATCATTTGGAAACAAGGTGAAGAAGGCTGTGGGTGAGGTAGACCATTGTAAGATGATTATGAATTGCCAGCATGATGTGTCTGTGAACAACGTGTTGTGATCTGGCATGTGTCTGAAGTGTTTCCAATAGAGACATGGAGGCATCAATGCCACAGAAGGCGGTGGTGCAACTATACCTGCTGTCATATGCAAAAGTGTATCACTTGTAATTGAAAAAAGGTGAAGTAAAATTGGAATAACTTGATTCTAGGACATTTAGAGAAATGTTGATCCAAACTTTTAAGCTTGGCCTATTAAGCCTGATAAAACAAATGGAGTGGAAATACAATTGCTGTCTGCTCCATCCAATCAGGGAAAAAAGGGAATAGGAAGCTTAAACAGGAAAAAGAAAACCTTAAGCTTAAAAATGATATTGATATAATGAGAAATAATTATAAGGTGGCCATTAATACCTTGGAATGAAAAGGTTTCTCATCACTAGCAGTCAGAATCAGATTCCAGAATTGCCTTGCCATGAAAGTAAGTGGGACTTAAAAATTGCTTGCCACAACACTCTGTAAATTTATGGAAAGACTTACACAACAAGGTGCCTGTGATGGTAGGCTGGACACAACAAACTAACAAAACCTTACTACTCCTGAGATCTTAATATCACGAAAGGGAAAGAAATTAGGTGGTGTTAAGTATCAGGAAGACCTCCTGGCATGGAGATCTGTCTGGTAATGCCAAAGGAAGCTGCTGGATCCGCGACAATGACTGCATTAATAAGAAAGGCTTCTGGATCTCTCTCTCTTCCTGCAAGCAATTAAATAATTGATTGAATAGTTCTCAAAGCTGAAATTTTCATTTGGGAGTAGGCCAACACAATGCTGTAGGAACATATATGAAGGGACCTCATAAGATCATCTTATCTGTCAAAGCCTACTGCTTGTAAAAATAGTGCTCTCTTCCATAGTGGGGTGAAGGCAATAAGAAACAACAGGTTTCTTTGGACCAAGCGGTGCTGCATAATAATAAGTATACATCATTTATCTGAGACTTGCTAGAGCACTGCTAAGGCCTTTTAAAATTGAATACAAATATTTAAATAAACAGAACTAGCAAAATAGTACGACATATATATTTTTTGCTGGAAATGTAACAGAAAAGCAACACTGGGTGCACTCATTACAAAGGGCTCTGGATTATGGACTTTTTTGGCTTTTGAAGGAGCAAATGTATTGATTTAAAGTTTCTCAGGGCCAGATTTTTCCATACTGCTCAGCATCCAGAATCAGAGAAGAAGTTTCAACTGTTCTCTTTTGTGTGTATATGTGCACTACCTTTGCTTAGATACCAAAAGAAGGTATTTTTTTTCAAAGTACATCTGATGGTGATCTTTGACAACCTGGCCTTTTTTTGGGAGCTGGGCACTTACAAATATCAGACTCTGAGTATGAGAGCAATCTGTACCCCAGCTCACCCAGATGATGATACAGTTTATGCGCAAGCAGTTGGACTGCCCCAGCCATCACTTATCATCGCAGGTGTCTATTGGAATGGGCCCTTCCTGAGGAGGGAAGGGGCTTATGGGTTTTTCTAGACTGGCAAAGGTCTTAAAAAAATAGTGCAATATATAATGGCATAAATAAATATGTAAATTTGCTGATCTACAGCTTATTTTATATACCACACTGGTCTACCAAGCTGGTATACTATATTGGGTAGGCCTGTGGTATAGATGTACTGGAACAGCAAGAAAAATAGGCTTTCTGTTGTGTAGAATTGGCTTTACATTTTTATTTATTCAATTCTACCCCGAAGCTTACACAATAACGAGGACTAAAAATGAAATGCCACTGATTGTTTTTAACTTGTGCACGGTAAATGTCACACGAGAAGATAGCCTACCACACAGGAGCTTATTGCTAGCACTCATTTGAAGCCTATGTTTGCTTTCTGTAAAATCCAACAGCATGAGGCAATAGGCATAGCCTTGATCATTGTAGTTTTGAAATAAAATAAGGACCTGAGTGATTACAACTCAGCTAATAAGCACCTTAATATTCGCTAAGCAAAGCCTGAGTAACATTTTGGTATAGTGTTAGATTCAGTTACATCACCGCTAAAACTTACAAGCTCGAATCAGAATTGATTTCAGCTTCATTAACTGACTGATTTTAATGTAAATATCACAGTCATTTTTGCCTCTGAGAAGCAGATTAAAAAAAAAAAAAGCAAATGCGGCATTTGTTGTATCACTGAGCACTTGAAAAATGTCAGTGTAGCTTAGTGAGGTAGTTCATTTTTTCTGCTTTTTAACTCCATCAGCTGTGGAACACATGGACTTCAGCTATTCATTAAAAAAATTTCAAACCCTTTTACCATATTGTGATGTCTTTCCTTTGGAAAAGAGCAGTGCAGGGCTTTCCAGGTTTAGCTTCCAGGCATAAACAAACTCAGTTGGCCGAACCTATTCAGAAGCATTTAGCATCCATTCCAAGAAAAACATTATATTGGCCCCAACAGAAGTAGTGTCTGAATACTATTTCATTTTATTGATTGCTGCTTTTCATTTTAACACTATCTTTTGATCATTACTTAAGGTCTTCATCCAGCCAGTTTTTGGCCTGGTAACCAGCAGATGAAGTTGGCAGGCTGTTGAGATTACTGTTTATAAGGCAGACAATACAATCATGTACCAAGTAAGAATGAGTGTATAGTGTGTTGATTCAGCTGTACTTAACTAAAGGTTTTTAAAACAACTCTGACATCAGTGCTTGATGGATTTTAGTTTGCACTAAAATGAGGTGGAGAGAGTGGGCATGAATGCGTTTTGTAGATGAAATATTCAACTAACAAAGAGACAAAGAGGAAACTGGGACATCAAGTTCTCCCAGAGATCTCCTATGTACTGCTAAAAAGTTGAACTAAATGGTGTTTTCAAAGTCTCTAAATTAGCCTTCTCCCAGTGAAGCCAGCAGTAAAATTCCCAGTGGTTGCAAAGGATGTCAGGTTAGGTCACTGTTCTTTAGGCCACCAAGATTCCTACCTTTTTTTTATTGTATTATTTCTTTGTGTCCCTAATGTCATACTGCTGTCCTCTGGACCTTAAACTTCAAACTTGCTTCCTGCTTCCCTGAGCTTGTGTCACCGCTGTGCCACGACGCAGGTGGCCTCAGCTTTGGTGCAGCCACAGATTTCCCTGGTTGTGAGGTAAGGGCTGGTGTGCATTTGAGCTGTTGCCTCCATGTAGTCTGGTTGTGCTCTCTGGACTGAATACCCTGACCACAAAATACAGATAATGGCACTTCCCTGCCTGCATGGATTATGTGGATTCCTCAAGCTTTCTAGGGATACAAGCCAAAAAGTAATGTAACAGGTGATGTCTTGCTGCATATTTTATCTACTGGCATAGAACCATTACTCCATTATTCAGAAAAATGGAGACACAGACAAGAAAAACAAATTAAAAGCAAAGAAAAAGCACCATTAATAATAATGAAGAAATGGCATATGACCTGATTTCTAAAAAAAAAAAAATAAAAAAAATAAATCCCTGCAGATACACAAACCACTACATTAAAAATGATTCTCCATATGATTAAATGAGCTTCTCTCAACTTGCCTACTTTACTGCTTGCTTAAAGCCACTTACATTTTTTCCGGTCTGCACATATTTACCTAGAATATAAGAAGGGACTATTCAGTGCATGTACTCTAGTAGTTCCTAGACAATCGAGTTGAAAACTGCTAGGGCATTCACTATCTGAAGAGCAGCCACAGCTGGAAATCGGTAGGTGATACACAAGGGGAACCACACAGGCAAACACATACACAAATAAACATAATAGGAATCAGTAGGCAAACATGTTTGAAAGAAAAGGGAGAAGTGTTTTTCTAAATTTTCTAATTAGAGATAGAAATATTTCCTTACAAACTGTAATCAAGTCAGATAAAATGTAAAGTGGTAAATTTGTCTCTTGTTGCTGAATCACTGTCAATGCTGTGCTGCCAGATCCATCTGGGTGAAGTTGCTGAAGGACCATCAGGAACAATTAGACATGGGGGTTCCTTCTTCTGGCAGCTTTGGGCCTGTGCTGTCTTCTTCAGGCTTTTCTGTCGCTTGAAGGGGAACTGAAGGAAACACGACAAATTTGCTGCCTGGGAACAAAATCTAGTTGTTAAGAGCTATACTGCAGCTCTCCATCTCTGTGTAGGGTTTCTGTAGATCAGCCATCACCATACTAGTCAAGCGCCGAATCAGCTAAATTAAGTCAGCATGGCACTAACCAATCTTTGGAGCTGATAGTACGCTTTATCCTTCCTATCTTGCTGCAAGTGTTGTTTATTGAGCTTACTGTACCCAAAGATTTTGTAGTGGTTTGAGCAGCACAATGAACATGAGGAACATAGCAGTTGTTACCTTAAAGTGTGAGAAAGTTTGGCACAAATGGCTGAATCTTTCCAGTCTTCCAGAGCAGCAGAATCTCTTGGAATCTGGCCTCTCACCTCCAAGTGCCTCAGATTCCCCTCCACAAATGCAAATGTTAATTCAGTTTACATGACCTACAGGATCTTTGTTGCCATAGCTTGTTACCAAAGCTTTGCTGCCATACTGTTTTGCACTATAGAAGGTACCTTACTATTCATATGCAAAAAGCAATCCCCACTGTTTGCTGTCCTTTGAAAGGGTGACTTTTATTTCCCAACAGTTGTGTAATGTTTCTTCTGGAGTGCCATTTACTGATTTTTTTTTAAAGTGTACATTTTAAAATGAAATTATTTGGCTTGCAGTTTGTGATGAGATAAGGCAGACATATAAATGATTTTTTAGTCAAAGTCATGGCTCCCAAAGTATTGTTTATGCTGAGCTTTGAGATATGCTTTTTCCTGAGGGAGCCAAGCTGTTATGTATTTTCTTCTTAATCTACTCGGTATTCAGATTTCACTGCCAGCTGGAATTAAACATTAGAGATTTTCATTGTTGTTATAGAGCTGAATTATTATAGAGATAATGATTATTGAATATTTCAGCATACATCCTGTACTTAATCCATTTAACACACACTAAGATGAGCCCAGATTGCAGTACCAAGAACAAGTCTGTAATTGTTTTAATCTGAAAGATGAAGAAGGTTCAAGGTAAAGAGAATTCAATTAACAAAGGCAAACCTAGATGTGAAAAGATACAGCCTTCTTTTTTTCTTTATATTACCATAATAAATCATCTTCTTAGAACATACAGTTACATTTCAGTGTTTCCAGAGTGTATTGCCAGTAGAGAACATAAACCCACAAGCTCTTGAAAACTTTGCATTTGCTTATACCCTCAGATTGGTTTCCTTCTGTCGGAGTGGGGGTCGGTATCGGAGTAACGATGAAATTTTAATATGAGTATAGTCGTTTTTTCTTATTACAGGTTTTTATAGGGTTTATATAGAAAAAGGTGATAACACGCGCTAACTACAGTGTTATTATTGGCTAAGCTTCTATGTCCACGTGCCTTGAGCATTACTCTAATTGGTATAATACCACATTTCACACGACGATATCTTATTCTCTATTGGTTGTGCAAACTTCTTCACGAGGTGTCTAGCAGTTACTGATCTCATCCTTTAGCATCCAGGTGTTGTTAGTCAGGCTCTTCTTATCTTCCTTTTTCCCAGCGTACAAGGACACAGCGTCCTTGTCTGTTTCAGCACTTTGTAAACTTATGCTTCACTCCCAAATACCTGCTGGATTGCTCATATGCCTTTGCCCAACCAAGAAATCCTCAACATCCTTCTTGTTTCGTGCTTAAGTCCTGTTTCTTTTCATTACCCCTATGGCTGTTCAGGATCACTTCCAGAGATGTGTGTGCCGACCCACAAGGCTGGCTTCATGGATACTAGCAAGCAATGCCAGTTCCTAAGTTTTAAAAAAAGGAAGACTCCCTTCTCCATGCCAAAAACAGAGCCAGGAGTGTGTGGGAGCTCTGCAGTCCTGTTGGTCCTGTCAGGAGCCGCACCCTGTCTCGGGTGGAGATGTTGCCATCACGCCTCTAGCCATGACCAATTGTTCTTCAAACTCAGTGGCCCCTACCGTACACATGTGCAACAGGCCTCTGTGCGAGCCTCTGAGGCTACTGAACCAACTGATAGCTAAAGTTGGGTGAGATGAATTCCACGCTGATACTTCAGAGCTGAAACAAGAGGAACAGTCTGAATAGACACTGAAGACTTGGTTTGTTCTGGTTTGGTTTGTTTTGAATTACAATATCAATTAGGGTATTTTTTTTAAGTTTTAGATTTTTTTTAAAAAGGCATTTTCCATGCAAAAAAAATTATCAGTGTAGAAAATTTTAGGTCCAATTCACACATCTCTATAGGAATTCCAGCATTCTTACAGTGTCAGCAGAGCATTAATCCTGATTTTTCATGCCCTTTGAAACCATGAGAATCTCACTGTAAACAGAAATCAGGTTTATAGCCTGTACCATCTCAAACTTTGTGCATGTCTGCATACAGATGTATATGTATTAACATGGAGAAGATCAGGACACGTTCTATTAAAATCTGCAGGATACACATTTTTTTTTGGCAGGGTGTAAATCTAGGCTGTGTGAAGAAACCCTATGTGACAAGGGCCTATAAAGTCAGTCTCTAAAAGTGGATAATCTTGAGTCAGTTCTTTATTCTCCTTTCCTGCCTTTGCCTATGTCTTAGATGAATGCTCATATCCCATCCTCTGACAAGTTCTTCCCAAGAAAGAGTTGTTCCTATTCTAGCTGTATAACTCATGCCTGCCATGCCTTGCCCAGGCCAGAAAGAAACACAGGAGCTGATCTATAGTCCATTGACTTCAATGGACCTTGTTCCAGGGGCATAAATTACATGTTTTTACGAGACAATTAAAACATTAACTTGTTAGGGCAGGCCCTAACTCAGTGAAACTGCCTGTATTGGGTTTGTGTGGCAAGGTTTTGGTAGCGGGGGGGTTACAGGGGTGGCTTCAGTGAGAAGCTGCTGGAAGCTTCCCCCATGTCCGACAGAGCCAATGGCAGCCAAGGCCGAGCCCATCAGCAATGGTGGTAGCACCTCTGGGATAACGGATTTAAGAAGGGAAGAAAAAAGTTGCTGCACAACAGAAACTGCAGTTGGAGAGAGGAGTGAGAAGATGTGAGAGAAACAACCCTGCAGACCCCCAGGTCAGTGCAGAAGGAGGGGGAGGAGATGCTCCAGGCGCTGGAGCAGAGACTCCTCTGCAGCCCGTGGTGAAGACTCTGGTGAGGCAGGCTGTCCCCCTGCAGCCCAGGGAGGTCCACGGTGGAGCAGATCTCCACCTGCAGCCCGGGGAGTACCCCACGCTGGAGCAGGTGGGTGCCCAAAGGAGGCTGTGACCCTATGGGAAGCCCACGCTGGAGCAGGTTTTCTGGCAGGACTTGTGACCCTCTGGGGGACCCACGCTGGAGCAGTCTGTGCCTGAAGGACTGCAGCCCATGGAAGGGACCCACGCTGGAGCAGTTCATGAAGAACTACAGCCCATGGGAAGGGCCCACGTCGGAGAAGTTGGTGGAGGACTGTCTCCCATGGGAGGGACCCCATGCTGGAGCAGAGGAAGACTGTGATGAGTCCTGTCCCTGAAGAATGAAGTGGCAGAAAACAACGTGCAATGAACTGACCGTAACCCCCATTCCCCATCCCTTTGCGCCACTGGAGGGGGTAGGTAGAGAATCTGGGAGTGAAGCTGTGCCCAGGAAGAAGGGGAGGGGTGGAGGGAAGGTGTTTTGAGATTTGGTTTTATTTCTCATTACCCTACTCTGGTTGATTAGCAATAAATTAATTTTCCCCAAGTCGAGTCTGTTTTGCCCATGATGGTAATTGGTTGAGTGATCTCTCCCTGTCCTTATCTCAACCCACGATGCCTTTGTTATATTTTCTCTCCCCTGTCCAGCTGAGGCAGGGGAGTGATAGAATGGCTTTGGTGGGCACCTGGCATCCAGCCACGGTCAACCCACCACACTGCCTTACAGTGAACAAGTTTTCTTCCTCTATAAGAAAGACACTAAAAAAAAAGGGGGGGGGGAGGGGAAGAGATTCAGACTTCTTTTATTCCGAAAGTTTGTGGATATGAAAAATAGCAATGAGCTCCCATGTAACACACTATCAAAGTAAAATTAAGCATTGTGATTTTTTCCTTAGTCTGTTGGCAGCAAGCCATATAAATTATAAAATAGACCCAGGTATAGGAAATCAAATCATGAAATAATCAGAGTTCACAGTAAAATACCCTCATTAAGACAATGTACTTAAATGAGCTACATTGCAGCATTCTATTGCACCCTTACACTTTAATGTAGCTACTTCTGCATACATTTTAGTTCACCAGTGCCAAAAAGGAAAATGACCTTTAAGAAATAGCCATTGTCCTCTCGTTGCCACTTCCTTTCTCTCTCATTTTCTTAATTCTACTAGTTCAGTCTCTCATTTTTGGTACCTCATGTCTTCATCCCTTTGTTTCCTCAGACTTTTAATGTCACTTCCAGCTGAGACAGATGAACACTCCACTGCTTTTAGCAATTCAACATTTTTGTAGTGAGCCTAGGATTTCTTTATACCTCAAGCTTTTTGCTCTGCACTGACTGATACAAGGCACACCCATATCTTCAGGACTCTACAGTCATGGCATACAAAATATTAATTCAAATTTGATAAAAGAAGTCCATGGCCCTGGAATTTATTTTGTGCCAATAGTATGTTTCAATCAAAGCGGTAGCCTCTCAGCTGGGAGTTTGAATCAGTCAGGTAAATGCATGACCCACCCAACAGCTCTGTACTTACTTACTTTGTATTCAAATGAAAAAAGAAATACAGTTTAAAATTTTGACCACTTTATTTATTGTGCGTTTTTTTCCAAAACTGAATTGTGCAAATCCTTACATGGCATGTTGGATGTGGACAGTACCCATTTCATTTCAGACTAAGACAGCAATGTAAAGCACACCAATCAGTAAGGTTGTTCAGGCTTGGAATTGCTAGTAAGCTTTACTTACTGTGTTAACCTTGTAAAATGAAAAATGTCTCTCTGCCCTATGCTGATTGAGCTGTGAATGTATTTTCAGAAATATACCCATATTCTAATTCAACTTAGGAGAATGATGATAGAGAAAACCCCTGAGAAGTCTCCTCCTGCCTCCCTTTGCCATGCCCAAAGTCTAGCTGTAAGCACATGAAAAATGAAGCCCCGTGAGTGTAGCTTGCACAACACTTAATCGGATCCAGTCGCCACTGCAACAAAAGTCACGGTTAGAGCGGAAACTGCATCCTTAACTAATCTTCCAATGGTAACAAAGTCTATAATGAGTATGCAGGCAGGTTTCATGTCATATGTTACAAATACACAAGCACAAATATGGCATAAAGCTGGATGTTTCTATGAGAATTTTGTTTGAAAGCAAGACCCTCCCAGAAAGCCTGTTAGGAAGGAACCCTGAGAAAACACTGAAGAGCCACAGCCTTCCCTCTGCCAGAAAAAGCTGTTAAGAAACACCGCCTCAAAATCAAAAATTGTGCTGAATGAGCAAAGGAGTGGTCAAAGAAAAAACAGCTGATGCAGGGAACATACTCCACCCCCCTTGATCCTCACGTACTCACACATATGCAGGCTGCTCGCTCTTGCAAGAGTTACAGATTCCTGACTATAAATGTCAAGCAAAGTTCCTCATGTAACTCTGTCTGCATTCTGTGCTGACAAGCTGTACGAGTTCAGAAAGGTGTAATTTACCCCTCTTTGTACCACGATAAGCAAGTCTGTCCATTAAACAATTACTCTTTTTACTTAGTGGATTTAAAACCCTTAGCATAACTTCAATGTGATTTTGGTATGATTGCATGCACAAGAAAGCAAAAAACAACAAACTGGGCCAACTTCCGAACTCCGTGTCCCTGAAACCACCGGGAGTTTTGTTTAAGCAAGGAGTTCAGACTTTGGCCCTGATGAAAACAAGCTTTAGCAGCAACAGGAGCTGGCCTCAGCAGCACTAGTCAAACCAGTGATCTCCCATGCAGGTTCTGTTCCACTCCAGGCCACAGTTCCAGCACCACTCAAATCTGCACTGCGGGCGAGGACATTTCATGTGCATGCAGCCACCTGCAAAATAGCAACAGAATGGCTTTGGTACTTGGCAAACACTTAGAGACATTAATCAACAATTAACAGTGTTAAAATCAACTTTCTTGGGTGTTCATTTACTAAGCAAGTAGAATATTTAATAAAAGAGGAGTACAAATGTGAAGAATATTTTTCCTAGGCTTTCTAAAACTTGCTACTCCCTCTCTTATTGCAGTGTAATGTGCTGGTCTCACTTGAGGGACTGCAAGAGTAGGAGGAAATTAGAAGAGACTGTGCTAGGGATTTGGAAAAGAGATGACAGCCTGTGGCCTCTCGAAGCAGTCATGGTGGTGTCTGCTCAAGGATACTCTACCCTAGTCCAGCTGTGAGCCAGAAGATGAACAAAATTCAATTCTTTTCTGAATTTGGATTCAACAACTGAGAGATTTGCAAAGAGAATAAATTGGGAGATACAGCCTTTGGTGGCTGACTGCTGATTATATCAAAATGACATTAGTAATTTAAGCTGATTTGACCTTCTTAGTATCTGAAGCAGCCTTTTGATCGCATCAGTTTCCTGTGTGTTGGGATTCTTACTTGTCCATACTGTGAGAGCAGCTTTAATCCCTCTGCTCCCAACCTTGATCAAATGTTTATTTTGTGATATATAAAACATTAACATTGTCAAAGGTCATTACAGAAATACACTTCAAATGGAAATTATGTTGCTTAGCACACAAAGAGATCTGTTGTATAATTCGAACTGAAAGAAAAGCATGCAGTATGAAGAAATGCTGAAGTGTCATCTTGGTTTGACTCCAGATGGTGATAGGATGTACAGGGATTGTGTGTACCTTACTGTACACCCTGCTACCCTTACACCACCTTTTTTTTAAATGCCACTCCAGAATGATTCTCAGAAGGTAAAAACAGCAGGAGACACAAGAACGGGTTTGTTAAAATAGGCCTGTCTGCTTCATCTGACCGAGAGAGAAAACCAGCTGTGATGGCAAGGTCTATTTGTCAGTTTATATCTTTGTGTAAGAGATGCAATTCGCCAGACATTTTTATCTTATTTAAATGTAAGTGTACCAATGACCAGCCTCCATGTTACACTTTGCTTAAGGTTTAGATCCAACCCTCTCTTACGATTTGTATTAAACCATCACTGGGTAAAACACATCTCAGTTCTGGTGCAGGACCCAACTCCCAATAGGCACCCTCTGTCAAACATGTGCTCTACCTGCTAAGCTACATAAATCATGTTATTCTCTGCTACACGGCAGCTGAGATCAGCAGTCAGAGTGGAGAGTGCCTCAAGCAACGTGGCCTACAGCTTTGTGAGTACAGCAATCCTCTGAGAGACCTGGATGTGTGTTTAAACTCACTCAGCCTGGGAATTGAGCTGTGGGAAAGTGTTTTGCTCTTTCACTTTGGCTATTACAGAAAAGTTATTGGCATATAGAAGTATTCTACAATGCCTATAGCTACAAAGGCTATTATAGAAAAGGTATTGACATAGAGAAATATAGGCTATTATGGAAAAGTTATTGGCGTTGTCACTGTCCCTTGTAAAGGACAGTGTCTGCAGAAGCATTCTGGGGAGGGAAGGCAGAATTATTCTCTTGTGTGTACTCAGTGTACTCCTCCCAAATGAGGACTGTTGGCAGACTTCGGTGTACAGTTGTCAGCCTCTTGACACCAGCTGTACTTAGGCAGAAGTGAAGTGCTCCTTTCAGTTTACAAATGCCAGCCTAGAAGCTGGCATGTGTGGTACCCATGACCAGTGAGGAGAGCAAGCACTGCACTTTTTAAGCTTCACACCTTAATTTGCAGAATCACAGAATCACTGAGGTGGGAAGGTACCTTTAAAGTTAGCTGGTCTAACCCCCCTCTGCTCAAAGCAGGGTCACCTAAAGTAGGGTGCTCAGAGTTGCGTCCAGTGGGGTTTTGAATGTATCCTAGAATGGACATTCTTTCTGGGCAACCTGTTCCAGTCTTCATCCACCCACACAGTAAAGAGCATTTTCTTACGTTTAGATGGAATTTCCTGTGTTTGAATTTGTGCCCATTGCCTTCTGTCCTTTCAGTGGGCACCACTGAGAAGAGTTTGGTTCTGTCTTCTTTGCTCCCCCAACAAGTATTTATTTATCCAGTTCTTTTATCATCTTTGTAGCCCTTCATTGGACTCGCTCCAGTCCACGTCTCTTGTCCAGGGGAGCCCAGAACTGGACCCATCACTCTGGATGTGTCTCACCAGTGCTGAGCAGTGGGGAAGGATCATCTCCCTCAACATGCTGGTGATGCTCCTCCTAAGATGCTGTTGGCTGCCTTTGCTGCAAGGGCACATTGCTGGCTCATGTGCAACTTGTAGTCCACCAGGACACTCAGGTCCTTTCCATCACATTGGCCCTTAACCTGTACCAGTGCATTTCCCTTTGTTGAACTTTTTGAGGTTTCTCTCAGCCCATTTCCCAGCCTGTGGCAGTCCCTCTGAATGGCAGCACAATCAGCCGATTCCAGGGTGTTGAAACATTTCTAGCCTGCTGCCATGGCTTTGGCATTTTGCATGAGGAGGCACTATTCTGACATGGGTCAGGCTATAAGCAAGGAAAGGGTTTTTTCCTGCTTATTATCCGTTTTCAAAAAATATTTTCTTTCAAAGATTAAAAAGTATAATGGTCTATTTCCTTCTTGATACATTGGGGATTTTTACAAGCAACTTCCCTAAACATTAGTGGGAGTTGTGTAAATGGTGTCAAATAGGGATATCCTGTTTGTGACAAGTGAGAACTGCCTGCAATTTAACAGTAAAGATTTTGTAGCAGAGTCTAAGAGAAAATAAAGGTCCTAGCACTGCTTCAAGCCTGACCAGAAGTTTTTTTTATTTAGCTATGCACAAACTGTTAAGCATGAATAGTCACGATTATTATTTGCCTATTTCTAATCCAGTTCAAACTTTTGGTTTCCAGCCTGTTTTACAAGTCTGTAAATAATTTCTTTGACCTACCCCTCTGTTATCTCTCTTCTGCTGCCCACCTTGCTCTCTACACTTTGCCAAATCTTGTCTCGCCTTCCCACTCCTGAATTCATGCTTTCTTTCCTTCTGCTTCTTGTGCTTGAAGAAGTCTCCCACTTTCCATCTGCCAACTGCCTTCTTTTCTTTCATCAAACCCCAGATTTCAGCATTTTGTCCTATTTCTTCCTCAGTAATATTTCTGTGGTATCACTGCTTGAAGTGTTCTCTCTTTGCAGTTTACAGTGTATTATTTGGTGTTTTCAGCATCCCATTTGAATAAGTAATGCCACAAAACGGAGAAGCATCCTCTATACTTAATATTCATATAACATTTAGGCAATCATTTTAATATATATTTTCATTAATGAACATAAATACAATTAAATCTTGGAATAGCATGAACCTATAGGGTGTAGCTTATTTACTGTTCCTGTTCCCCATTTTAACCACCCCAATGCCAGCAAATTACTTTATTTCCTACATGGTAAGTATTGATTAGGGCAACCAGTTTGTCAGGACTTACGTTTCTTCCTCTGACTTACTCTTCTACTGTGTACATGTCATTGGGTTGAGATTAATCTCATTGAAATTCAGCTATATACTGTGTAGACATCTACAGCAGGACTAATTCTCCACGCCCCACTTTTAGGTGCGATTCTTCTGCCCTTTAGACACTAGACACATATTCTATTTCATCATGAGGTGAGTTTTGCCCTACAAATGTCTATTTTTTCCAGTAACAATGGAAAATCTAGGCAACTAGCTGGACATTTAGTCATATGAACGCTACATCCAGTGTCTCTCTGTGCCTCATTTTCCTGATCTATAAAGTAGCCAGGTATTTTGTGAGGCTTGATTAGTGGCTTTAGAAAGTGATTTGCATTTAGTGATTTCATGATAATTTAGATAAAGTGACAGAGGGGAGATTCAAGCTCTGTGTGCTCTCCATCTCTTGGAAAAATAACATTCATATATTATTATTGTAAAATGAATTTTAAAAGACAGTTAAGATATCTAATAAATTTACCATTTTTTTCTACTGGAATATTGCAGCTGGGGCATGGCTTGGTTGTCTTCTTGATTGTTTCTCTAGATGCCTCTTCCCATCGAGCTTGCATGGCTGCATGTTCATCAACTACGTATCCCTGCAAAGAGAGAGAAGAACCACCTGTTGGCACAATACTGAAAGGCTGCGCTGGGACATGATGTCTACACTGAAGCGATAACTATTTACCCGCCAGAAACAGACAGGAGAGACTGCAAGGCCAGGTAGGCTGGACCTTGTGAGAGATGCAGAATTTTTGCTTCAAAATGCAAACTGATTTTCTCCCGGTGTGCGTGACACATGTGCTGGGTTAGATCCCGGGCTGCAGGATGGCGGGGGGAGCTGCAGCAGCTGGATTGTGTTCCCATCCTGGGGGTCCTTCCTACGTCCAGCTCCAGCACAGGCTGCGCCCTCCCTGCTGCTCCCTGCCCCGAGCAGAAGGCAAAGCCCCCACAGGAAAACACGGGGGGCATCAAGCCGTGCCGCAAATGCACAAAGACAGGTAAAGCAAAAGGTAAGGTGAAGCGGGAGAGAGAGGAACCTGGCTGAGACACCGTGGGTTTGATTCTGCTTCAGGGATTAAAATGCTTCTTGCAAGAAAAGCAAAACCACCAAGGCAACGCAACACTTGATAATGCAGAAGGGTGGAGTCCCTGGAAGGAAACTGGTTTTCGTAATAAAGCGTACTCCGTTGTTTTGGAGGCCTAGATTTCATTCGAACATAAATCAATATAAATTTAAGAGGCCTGAAGAGGCACGAAGAAGAAACACAAAAATTTCAGAGAAAAAGTAAAAAAAAAAACAACCCACTGAACAAAAGCAAGTAGCTCCCCAGATAGGATGACACAGATGGAAAAAGTCATCATGAAGAGTGTTTTAAAAGGGACTCCTGTGTTTGTCCTATTTATGACTGGGACAAAAGTATATAATCTACACAAGTGTCCCACTTGGCAATTTCCTACCTAAAATGATAGTACAAGGACAAAAGAGATGGCAGTGCCTTGGGTCATTTCTATCACACAAAGTTGGCAACTATGTGAATAGTAGCTGTAAACAGTGTATGTAGGTTCCAGGCTTGAAGTTCTGCTCTCTCCATTTATATTGTGTTTTTTTTCAAGCACGTGGGAAAATTATGAACTTAAACTAAATTATATAATTTGCAAAAATTTCCACAACTTCTTTGTGTGTACCTTCTAAATACCGGTAGGCTGTTATGTGGATAGACTTTTCATATTTATTTATATGGATAATTTTTTTATATATTTAGTTCTAATATGACAGAAAAAGGAAATTGGCCCAACTTTTAAACGTGCAACAGAACCATAACTCCTCTTGATTTCTGCTCAGCTACTACTGATAAAACCTGTGAATTGTTGCAATGTCAGTAAGACCTAGATCTTATTTCTTGGCTGAAGTCACCTGAGCTAAAATGGATACAAAGAGCAACATCTGCAGAAATTAGTTTCCAGCTCATCTGGTGGCCGTTGCAACATGCATCTTGAGAAAACCAACAGGCTTTTTTAATCAGGAAACCTCAAAAATGTGTTTATGTTATTATTTCTTTTATTTTACTACCTACATCAGTCTCCTTAGCACTTGAATCCCTTTTATTGCTCCTCACTTAATAATTTCCAATTTGCTAATATTTTTGATGTAGAATTGACAAAAGTTGAACAAAGTCTTTCCAGCTGTATCCTAGAAGTGACTTTTAATTTTGGCTTTTTGCTTCTGGAGAGGGAACTCGGCCCCGCACCCTGCTGGATTATTCAGCAGTTTGGCAAAAGGATGACTTCTATACAACGGCACATTAGTTAACTTCTGGGAAATAGAAAAAGCTGCTCAGGCTAATAGCAAAAAAAAAAAAAAAATCTAGTATATATCTTGCAACGCCTTGATCTTTAAGGAACGATGACTTTAGCAAGCAATCTGAGCTAACTTAGAGAGGCCTGAACACAAGATGGGGACAGTGGGGAATGCTTGACCTGGGCCTCAGTTTGCCCAGTGACAGAAAGAAGGTGATATTAATTTCATCTCATTGTAATGGGAGTTAATTACTTAATATCTATACAGATGATTCAAGATGAAAATCATGACAGCAGTGACAAAACATTTCTATTCTTTTCAGAATAATAACTACATGAGAAGACCAGAAGTATTTTTAATTTTTGTAGTCACCCAGAAGAGCATCACAGTGGCTCTGTTTTTGCCAAACAGTCCAAATCCAAACTGTGTGGTTCAGTACTTGGAATCATACTTTTTCCCCAACTTCATGTCTTTGTTGTGCCCTAACAGCAAATGACACTGAGGCAAAATTTCACATGCCAAATTACTAATTAGATTGTATAAAGATATTTTATCTTAGTTCTGAAAACAAATACAAACTTGGGAGAGCTTAGAAACAACGAAAATAAACAACTTCAAACCACACATACGCAATTCACCAAGAAAGAACAAATTGCTGAAAACAGCGGAATGAATTATTGTATTAATATTTTCCATTGCAAAAATTCTAGCATGAAATAGATGCAGCAGCATGATATTTTCAGCCCATTAGAGCTGAAACATCCCTCCTATGCCCAGTCTTGCTGAATGCTAAGTTAAAATCTTCCTGCTGCAGGAAGCAAATGCAGAGAAATGGTACAGTGATGGAGTCCCTCTGATTCAGTAAAGAAATCACACCGTACTGATCTATGAGCCCCTAGGGTTCATGTGCTTTATTTAGTGCTCCAATACAATGACTGCAAGCATACATATATTTAACTGCATTTTTTCTTCAAACAATAAAGGGAAGGTGTTCCTCATTACCAATGTCTATTTAAATCATGTTATTTCATCCTAAGCTAGCAAACCTAATCTCCTTGACAATGGCCTAGGTAATAGAGCAAGTCTATCAAGCAGAGGTGGCTCTCACTTTATTTGGCCTGCCCGGTCTTGGGTAGGAAGTTTGGAGTTGGGCCAGGTGTGCATCATGTGTCAGTTCACCAAGGACAGGAGACTGATCACTTGTGATGCTGACCCCACACAATATGCTCTAGTTCCCCAAGTATCACAAAATATTTGTCCCAGCACTAGTGAAAAGCTACTAGATTCCATCCATGCCACATCATGAATAATTTTTTTTGATTCTTGACTGTGCTGCACATTATGACCAGGAATGAATACCCATAAATAACAGGAAGCTACAGTAAGAGCTGTTGCAAGCATTTTTCAACATCCCCTCTGCAATATTGCCTTAGTGAGATAAGGGAAAAAGTCTGTCTTGTTATCTCTGGGTCACACTGAAGGACATAGATTTACTTCTATTCTGTATCTATGCTGAGTCCTTTGGAAAAACTAACAGGGATAAAGAGACCACAGAGACTGCTGAGCACCATACAGCAATAGAAAAACATGTACATGGAAAGCTTTTTATGCAGTTAATCGATATCAGGCAGTACTGGAAAAAGTCCTACAAAGACAGAAAGCATCTTGAAATAGGAATAAAGTGTCCTTCTTAAAGCAGCATCTCATTCTGGTAACAGGGCACACATCGACTTGTCAGTAGGACTACATATAGTAAACAAAGTATGTGTTCACCGTCAGCAGCTAAGCACTACCATCCAGATTAAAAACATTTATGACAAAACTTCTTGTTCAAAACACTGGAAGCATTAGATATATAATGTTAAATTCTGACATCCACCGCATTATATACTGTCTTATATAAGCATACCTCTTTTACGATCGTGCTTCCTTTGCCTAGCACAGACAACATCTGAGAACTGAAGACCCTTGATTCAGAATAGAATATGAAGCTGTTAACATTATGTTGTGCTTAGCTTTAATGAATGTAATTTCTGGACTTCTGCTTGTTTGCTCTTGGTGCTCAATTCCTTTCTGATAAGCAAAAACTTTAAAATGTATAACTTTAAAAAAAGTATCCTAGTGCAGCTTCCTTTAAATCAGAAATACTTTTCCTTTTGATCAGAAATGCTTGGCTTTAAGTTAATTTTCTTTGGAAAAATAAATACAAACTTGTAAAATTATGACTTTATGTGAAAGGGAGTATTTTAAAAAGGCTTAGATGTCTCAAAACAAAGTATTACTCATTTTCTAGCACGAATGTGAGAACAACTATGCATGTTCGAAAGCATTGGAAGGGAAGACAAAGAATAATTAATTGTACACAAAGCAATGTTCAACCCAACATAACATTTAGATTAACACAGCCCACTAATTATTTTGGGCTAGAGCTCTGAGCAGAAGTAGCCTCATCTGTGGAAGCCTGATCTACAAGGGGTAGTGACAGTCCAACTTAAATTTCTTTTGTTTTCTCAGGTTCTTCCGGGCTGTTTTATGAACATGTTCACATGAATTAACCTGTCATGTTTAGTGGTGTCTTTTACTTCAGTTGTGGGGGAAAAAATAGCAGATGTCTAGGGCACTAGATAGGCTAGAGGAACTTTGTAAAAAAAATACACTGAGGCATTTAAAGATCAAAATCTCACAGAGGTGTGCATAGCTATGGGGCTAGTGTTCCAGTCTGGAGAAAGATTTGGGCTAATCAAAGCACTGAAGTATGTCAACAGATAAGGAACAGGAAAGGTATCCATCAAGGGGAATATGTTTCACGCACAGGAAAAATAGAGGTGTCAGTACCACAGTGATCCAGTTAAATTCACATGAAGCAGCTTTTTGTGAGCCAATTTGTCTGGTGTGCCTAGGGAATTCTGCTGTAAAAAAAGAGCTGCTTTGTGATGACAGTAACTAGCTAAAATCAAAGTGATACACACAGGGTATTGTGCCTGATACAAGATGAGAGACATTCACTAAATAAAATCAGAGTGCTCTGGTTTGGTGACACTGCACATCAAGGTTCTCACTCTGCATGTTGGGGCCATTCATATCATCATGAATTAAATTCAGGTAGCTGGTGAATATTGAATTTTCACTGCTCTAAAGCAGACAATTTAATCTAATACAGGTCATTCCTGTATAACTGTTTTCCATGAGTGGAATAAAGAACATGCCGTCTCCCGTAAGTGGCAACTCAGCTGCAAATGACTGTCAGCTTAACCTCATAAACAAAAGCAGCCTGTCACATCTTTTTACTTTATTGCTGCCCAAAATAGGAAAGCTAAAATTCTCTCTCTATACTTCCCATCTATTTCTCATTAGACAGAAAGTTAAGACCTATTCTCAGATTTCCTCCGGTGCATCTTTATTTATAACATAGAGATTAATTTTACAGGACATTTCCTGGTTATAGTTATTTTTCTTGCTCCTTTAATTAGGCATCTGTGGGTTGAAATGTCCTGTGCTTGACATTGTGAATATACCAACTACTAAGCCCCCGAGCTTCAGTTTCTTTCCCAATTGTTTAAGATACTTCAGAAATCGAGGTAGGTGTGCCATTTTTTGTACAGCCATGTTTTATTTAACTTTTTAAATTTATCTGATGGAAAAAAAAAATCAATGGTCTAATAATAGATGTTCCACATTTCATACTGTGACTCAGGACTCATTGAAAGATGTTATGTATGATGAACCACTTCAGTACCTTTTTCTTTCACTAAAATGCAGTGAAATAATTCATGGGTTTTGTGGTCACTGTTTACTATTTATCATTTTGATTAATGTTGCCCCTCTTGAGTAGAGAAAGAAGTTTCCATAGAAATGCTGTCTATTTCTCATTTTAACTCTTGCCTGTAGTACACCATTTCAAATACCTCACCTTCTGTTTTCCACTGTTCTAAAAGCAGTAAGGAAAGTTTGCTGAAATAGTGAAGGAACAATTCTGAAAGTGATGTTTGCAATATTTAGAGCATAAATACAAAACGCTGATAACCAAGAACTGATTCAGAAGGTCATATAACTGTGGAATCCAATATAATATATATGTTTTCCTTAACATCTCACCCTTCACTGAAGGTTCAAGCAAAAAAGGAGCTTGCTGCTTCCTTCATACAGTAAGTCAGGAGACATATGCAATTCTGTAATTTTGTCAGCATTATGTCTTTCTGTTACAATTTAATATGCACATTGCAGAGTTTTTCAATTCCACAGCAATATTGTAAGAAATACCTTGCACCAAACCTGGTTTTCATGAAGCATTAGCAAAATATTTCATATCTTAGCATTACAATAATTCAGCTAAGGATATTTTGAAAGCACTTTTATTTGAAAATTCCACATTAAAATCAAATTCTGAATTATCTTGTGCTCACAGTGGGCCAATGTGTTCTGATGCATAATTACAGCAAATCGCCACCTACATAGAGACCAGGCTACACATCCCTACGTGCTTGCTGGGAATCTACAGGCAAAACAGCACAAGAGATTAGGCAGATGTTTTTCAGTGGATGGGAAGGGAGGTCTGGCAAGCGATGTCTGTATATTTTATACCACCTACTGGCAACTTCGAGATCTGCATAGATGAGGCAATGGGAGGGAAAGATGGGCTGGAGGCTCAACTGCAGCCCAAGTGAGCTGGGAGCCTTTCCAGGAGCTACATTACAGAAGCCTTCAGCAGGGTGCCGGGTGATGTGGCAGCTCTCCTGGATGTCCGCACACAGGGCTGTGTTTTTATGCCGCACGTGTGCAGCAAAAAGCACTGGGGAAGTGGTCTGGGAAGGGTCTGCTTCAGAGCTGACCGTCCGCCTGACAGCTCATGAGCGCGTTAGGTCTCAGCTTTGAAACGATGGTTAGGGATGGAGTCAGGGCCTAGGTGGCATGTACTGATGAATAGGATCAGGTCTGGAAAAAATGCTGTCTCTGAGGTTTGCACTGACTCAGCTGAGGCACTGGACTAGTTTTGGTTCTGTCTGATGGGTTCCCGGGCTGACAGGGCTTCTGGATATGTTTTACACTGCCAGTGGCAGAAAAGCAAAGTTGGTATCTGGATCCTCCATCAGCTACCTGGCTACAGTAACGACTGGGTGCCAAAAACCAAACAGCTGAGGTCTGATTTGAAGGTGGTAGTTTTGGGGATAGGCTTTTAGATTTGGGTGACCAAGGCCTCCAGCTTAGGGCTGCAGCTGGGCCAGGCAGCATCCCACAACTTTGGAGTGGAGTTGAAGTTAAGTTTTACAGCACTAGCTATACACTTACACTGAAACAGATTGTAGATGGAGGTTTAGAACATGTAGCTTTGTGGCCCAGCTTTGAGGCCACAGCCTTTGTGCCAAGGCAGTACCACAGGCTTTCTCTGGACTTCTCTTGGCCTGCCTAGAGATTTGGTTTAGCAAGTGACAGCAATTATCTAAGGACCAGGTGACTAGTACCTATTTTGCTTTTGCTTTTGTATAATTGTGTGGGTTTACAATGTATTTTTCTAGCTAACAGACAGCAATGACAAGTACAGGTATTATGGGCAGAATGAACTGTCTCTGACCCTAAAATAAAATGATGTGCAGAGGAGTAAGGGCGTGGGATGGTAGCAGAGGCCTTGAGGGCACTGGCACAGGATGATACGGGAGGACCTGGCGCTACAAACAACTCTTCATTGGTTAGTTATCCAAATGCAACCTTGAGAGCTGGGTAAAAACCAAGTCTTAGGGATAACAAAGAGAACAAAGACATAACCGACTTAGGTAAAACACACCATAGATAATAAATTTGGATCCAATGATGACTTGCAGACCAGTGAAGGAGTGTGTTAACAAACATAGAAAAATGTCTCCAAGCAGACCATACAGTGAGAAGGAAAAAAAACCCCGTCAATATCGACATCATGCTCCTCCTGGTAAAGGACTCACTATGCCAGCCTGTCCCAGACGGAAGCGATGGAGCTTAGGACCTAGAGAGGCAGTGGGAGGTTAAACATAAAACCAGAGAAGTGGGTGCTACCAGAAAGTTTGCATATCCATTATTTTAACCATATATAATTTGAACTGTAAGGCCTAGTGTTATTGTAAATGGACTAAAAATAGTTCTTTGATTAGCTTTCTAAGACTTTGATAATAATAAATTTACTTTGCATATACAATGAACCTGGTCTGAAATGAACACCTTTAGCAGGTGGTGAGATTTTCAATGTAATAAAATAGCAGAAATTCACACAACTTATTCTGTAACCTGTGCACAAGAAATTGGTAACAATTTTTAGCTGCATCAGCAGCTAAAGATGTATGTTTAGTGATGGATTTTGCTGGATTGCATGTTTTGCAGGGCCATGGTTGCTAGAACTAGCTGGAATTAAGGCTTGAACTGTGACTAGATATGGCCTGACAGGATTTTTAAGGAGCTTGGGCTGGAGCATGGAGCAGAAGAGACCACTGGGCAAGCTTTAAGACTTCAGCCACCATGGACGTTTTATCTAGGCTTAGATTTACAGCTGTTGCTGGCCTAGGGTTAATAGTGGAGTTTGTTCAAATGAGATGAACTAGATTTACATCTGGATCCCACAAAGACTGCCAGACTGATGAATTAGACACCAGGTGTTCTTTTAGGTTCAAGACTTTGAATGCAGGTATTGGAGGGATTTGCGTACAGCTGTACTATAGAAATCTATCATGAGGTTTACTTTGTTTTCTTCACTAAATTCACAGCAACCTCTGAAAAAGCAAACTTACTAAAAAGCTGTTACCTTTTTATAATCACACCCTCATTGGCTTGGCAGGACAAGATAATCAGCAGCTAAAACCATCTTTGGGAAAGTTTGTCCATAGAACCATCTCTAAACCATACCCTTTTATATCCCATTTCATCCATTTTGTGTCATTTTTTTCAAACATTTATGTCTCTGTGCCCCACATTCTATTCACTTATTTACACATGCACCACTTTTACATCAGTGTCGTTGCTATTGCTATTACATGTTACCTTGCAGATGTCTTATCAACATGCCCAGCACAAAAACAGTCCTGGAAGCTACTCTGTATGTGTTTAAATCTAATATGTGGTCACATTTTATGGTTCAGTTGCTAGTGAGCAAGAAATATATTATTTATCCTGGTAAAAAGCAAGCTGTCTAGAAAGGTTTTGTGCTAGGAAACCCAGGCTAATTTTAAGCTTGTTTATAGCTAGATTCCCCATCAGCATAGACTGTCTATGGGTGAGGTGAAAAGGGGCCAGGAAGCTTGGTTTTGTGGTGTACATAGCAGGGACTATGCAGTTATTTCTAAACCTAAATCTGGCTGGAGTCACCTTTACTGTGTCATTGATTCCATCATGCACACCGTGCCTTTTAATCCATCAAATATGAGTACTTCTCTTATCCCAAACTTCAAACAGCTCCAAGAGGCTGCAATGGTTTTAAAAGAAAGCTTCTCAACTGAAGTTGCGACAGATACATTTTATTTACCCTGAAATAATGTAACTTACACACTAAGATGGGAAATAATCAGCCCTGCACCAGTAAATGCTTAAGATGAGCTTTCGATGGCCTATCAGGGCTAAAAATGGACATTTCAGTAGAAAGAGAACATTTCATCCATTCCAATGAACCATGCAATATCTCTGCATAGATCTGAAAGATCATGATATACCAGTATTTAAAGCTAGGCTACTCTGCATGCCTGCTGCCGAGTTTGCCTTTTCTACCCCAAGCAGCAAGCAATGCCCTCTAGCTTGCCACCATTATAAGGTTCAAACCCCTTTCTTTTGAATAGCCTGAAGGACCACATGTGGCAGGCACCCGCTTTGTCCCTCTCATGCTCTGCAGCCGCGGTTGCCCTCTTCCTTCCTCCTGCCAACTGACTCCATTCCCCCTACCCTGCTGCCCTCCCTCCCTTCACAGTCCCAGCAGCTCCGCTGCCCCTTCTTGACCTCCGGCTACCTCCTCACTCCTTCCAACATCTGGCCAAGCACAGACCCCTTTCGCCACCACAATTTCTGCTTCCTGGACCCTCATAGTTGTCTCATGTCACCTCACAGGCTTATTCCCTTTCTTCTCGCTTCCTTCTCCTCCTCCTGGAGCTTCCACTGTATCTCTGACAGGTCACAGTCACTCTCGTCAGCTCTCGGCTTTCATGGACTCTTGAATGCCTCTCTGTCAGGCTCTACCTCTCTTTCTGAGGGATCTCCTTCTCCAAGGCCTCCCAAAAGAAGTCAAACTGCAGGAGCTGCAGACAATCCTGGAAGTGTATTATTCCTACCTTGAAACAGATGATGGTCAAAGATAAAACAATCCTTCTCACTGCCTCAACAAGCAGAGCAATAATAACAAGTCAACTCTGACACACAGGGCTGTGCACCTAGCAGGGAGGGCCAAACGGAACAAAAAGGCTGAAAGCACAGGTGGATAAATGTTTAATCTCAGTGAGAGAGAGATGAAAACAGAGGTGAAAACACACGCATTTCTTTCCTTACATGCCCCACAAATGTTTTCTATGCATTGTAGGGGAGTGTTGTATGCAGGATAGCTTTGCAGTGATGCTATTCGGATTAAGCCAACATCTCACCAGCACCTGGACTTGCCTTGTTTTAGCCACCTCTCAGTTTGCCTGATTGCAGAAAGTGAGGGAAAATATTCCATCAGTGGCACATCACCACCTTGTGGAGAAGTTTAATTAGTGCAGCTCTCTTAGTTTCTTGGAGGAAAAGTCAGCTGACCTGAGTCAATTAACTTCAGCTTAAGTTGGAGTCTAAATGAATTTTGGGTAGTCTGTGGTCTTGTCTATACTAAGGAACTGATTTGCATAGCTGCAAGAGTTATTCTGGTACTATCATTTAGCTATTCTGGAACCACTCTTCGAGAGTACAAGAAATTTTTCAGGAACAGCAAAAATGTTCCCATTACACTGGAACAGCAAAAGTAGTCAACTTTCCTTAGTTGACTAACTGGGTGCAATTCATGTGCTGACATACTGGACCAGATGGATGAGGTGCTCCCATTGTCATCAGGAGAAGCTAATGCAATATGCAAATATTTAAAAGAAATCACTTCTTCCTACGGTTTTCTGATTTTTCCTGGCACAGCTTTATCTCTGCCCTAAAGCATGGAAATTATACAAACTCTAATTTCCAAAGAGCCAACATTGTTGAACTCATTTGTAAGGTGCCATGACGACTTTCAGTACTCCAGGCAAAACTCTAGGCGTAAATAGTTTAATGGATATAGGGCTCATTGTTCATGTTGAGATATATTCAAGTTCCAGTTCTATTTAATTCAGGTAAGACATTGAGCCTTGGTCTCCTAGTTTACTAAGCTGCTGGATACTTTCAGTATCTCTAAGTAACTCTGCTGAAGTTGTTTTGTTTTTACATACATGTGAATGGGAACTAGAAGACTGTTCTAAGGCTACTGCAAACAAAAGGGGATTGTTCTTCAGAGAGGGTAGTTAAGCTGCAAATCTCCTTGTATATATATAGCTTCAAAAAAAGGGGTTGCACAGATTCACAGAATAAAAATTTGCTGATAGCTGCTAAACACAAAATACCGCATCTGAATCACAAATCACTAGAGGCTGGGAAAGTAGATGGATTTGGGGTCTCATACAGTACATGTGCTCAGGACACCAGAGGCAGATACCCTGACTGACTACTAGGATACAGGCTGTTTAATTTTGTCTCAACAAGTGCTAATTCTTTTTCTAAATTAGAAGAGCTTCACCAAGAAAGGTTAAAGAGAAGAATCTCTACACAGGTCATAGCCTAGTGCTGTGTCTCCAAAGTTCGGCAAATGAACTGCTTCATGGCAACAGTCTCCAGTAAGCCTCCAGCTCCCTCCCAGTCTCTACGTTCAAAGAGTGAAAGGCCCCAAAAGCCAGCATCAGACAGAGCCTGCCTGCAGGCACTGACAGGAGCTGGGTATACCTTGCTGAGAGCTGGCCAGCCACAAGTCCCCATCAGCACCTGCCCACAATCCTGCATCTGCCATGTTCGACTATGTGTGGGCTCAGGTTTGAGTTTCCTCTTAGCATCAAACACGCCAGACATCTGAATATCAGTTTTCTGCTTCCTAGGAGTGCACCCTGGGCATCAGGCTGTGAGAAATTTAGGGGGTATCTCTCCTGTTCTTTGCACCTTCTCCCCCCACCTTTTTTTTTTAAAATTGGAAAGACTGTGATTTGTTTGCTATGGAGAGCAGGGAAACTTTAATCTTGAACAAAGAGAAATGCCAGGAGAGGAAAACTACTTCCTGTACAGGTCTATAGCTACAATAGCTACAAAATTATACAGCAGCCTAGAGTAATTATCATTGAACAGCTTCCAGCCTAGGCGATCCATTTTTTATTTCTCTAAGCTAAAACATAAATTATCAACAGCATTTTCTGCACAGGCTGTATAAAACCCTTGTTATTCAGTCCAAACCCACATGATTTCCTGACTGGTGCACTGAAAATAAGCTGAAAGGCAGCAAGACTACAGAAAGCCTTTCAAAAGTGTCCACATTGAATAGAGACAACCCCAGAAGCCCATTGGGAAGGCCTTTCCTTTATCAACTGATGGCAGAGCCCTGTGTGTTCCTGACAGAACTCAGCTATTCTATCAATCAAAGCGACTGAACTCCACCCCAAAGCCAATTCGGCAACTCCAACGGCTGGAGTAATTCAGCATGAACATAATTGCTTTTACTTAGGATTATAATTAGGACCCATTTGACAAATGTCTCTTTAGCTGGGCCAGGGATAATGATCGGGATGTAATGAGTTGTGGGATCCCTACCTTCTGGGCCATGGCTCCCTGCGTGCTGAAGAGAGAGCTACATTCCCCTTCATGGTATTCTTCTTTACATTCACGGCAGAACACAAACTGGAAAACAAACCAAAGCACACAAGTCATAAAAACACATTAGGGATATAGACAGCAGGTTACAATCATGAAGAGTCATACAGCAGATGATCTCTTGCCCTTCTCATCCCATTAAATTCCCATAATCCTCCTAATTGTGCATCTTATTATACACTCTGATCATTAACACAACAATTTTGCTGTTATTATTATACATTTCATCGGTGAAGTAACATAAATGCCATTATTAAAAATGAGATTTTGCTACATGGTCCATTTAAGGACATAAAGTCACACTAGATACTTCTGGGTGTGTTTCTCCTACAGTGAAATCTGTTTATACAAGAAGGGTGCTGGCTGAAACAAGCGGTTCTGCTTTATAGTGTTTGCTAATGGAGCTGTCTATTCATAGTTCTGAATCAAATGCATTCTCTATGCAAAACTATTGCTGACTTTACTAGGAGATGATCACTTTATATAGGTCATATGAAACACCATTTTCTAGAAAATTATCCTTGCCATAGACTTTTATAGAATGGTTTAAAGAAAATCCATAGAAGGAACACAATGATAGGTTACTTAACACGGGTTTTAGGGGACTACCTCTAGACCCCTATTGCATTTCTAGCAATTGTTCTGGTTTCATCTTCCTTAAATTACATTGTTCTTTACATAAGGCTTCATTGAAAAGTAACGTCTTCTGCAGATGAGTAAAATAATTGTCCCTACCTCAGTCTGAGCTGCCTCTGCCACCTAAACTGGTTCATATGTATCAGTTTTGATGCCTTTTTTTAAACGCTAAAATGAAGATATCTGTCTTGACATGTGTCAAAATCTTTGACCCATCAATGCTGCATTAAATTCTGTGTCCTTGCAGGTAAAGGGAAAAGTCAATAATGTAAAATGGGTCTCTTTTATACTGTTTTAAAGCTATGCTCTCTTGATGCAACTCCAGACTCTGAAAGATCTCTCAGCGGTAAGTCATTCTGACTGGCATTATAAGCAAGACTGATAAAACAGCATTGATTCTTAGATACAGAGCTGCATTCACATGTAATGAATAAAGGATATCAGGAGGACATGACACTAGAACATTTGTCTGCCACAAATTCCAGCTTTTGCAATTTCATTCTGAACTCTTTCAAGCTGTATTGTCACTTTTCTAAGAAGCATTGAAAATCGTATTTCATTGTCATGCTAAAGAAACTGCACTTTTATGAAAGGAAGCATTGTGCAAGTCCAAAAGGGTTGATCCTGTTATTCAGAAAGTCAGGGAAATTTGGAGTGGAGGAGTGGAGTGAGTGTTTTAACTTCCAGAGATATCAAACCTAATCACTTGTTTGCTTTCTTGTCACTTCTCTCCACTGTTTTGTCAATGATTTAAAATGTTTTATTTTACTTCGACTAACACTGATTTGCTAATTCACTTGCGCTTGTTAGCAAACAGCTTAACAATGGAGGCACTTTCGCAAGGTATGTTGTATGAGAGGCTGCGTTATTGTAATAGAGCATCATTTAAATACAAGAACAATTTGCACCGCATTAGTGGTCAAAAGTTTCAGCTGTGTTTGAACACTGCTCAAACACATAGAGAGAGGTACTCTCTGCCTGGAAACCTAATATCTCAGAGACTTGTTATTCCTTAACAATTAAGGTTATGGCCGGGTTTAACTCTATTTCCTACTGTGTGTCCTACTCTCTTTTTTCTTCCTGACTTATTTCCTTATGAACGCATCTGGCTGAAAACATTTGTCTGAAGGGGTTTTGTGTACACTTCCTTTATCAGTGCCTTATCACAGAACACCTCAGCTTGCTTTCCTCTCTCCAATCTCTCTCGCTTTACCCATATAAGTGCAATTTTAATCCTTTCATAAACACTGAAAAGGGGGAAACACTGAAGAAAGGAAAAAAACCCCAGGGCATATATTTTGCAAATACATTCTGGTTGCCTCACAACTTAGTTTATGTGGTGTTGCTATGTATTATAAAAATAACATTCATGAACTCGTGCTGTATTATTTAAAGATGTGAAATGCATTTTCTCATTATAGAGGCCACTTTTTATACTTACCTTTAAAACAAAATTCCTCAGGACCAATGTTACCAATGTTTTCCCTGTAGGCTTGCTGTACTGGAAACATGCATGAGTATGTAACTGGGCCTTTCACTAACAATTGTATATCCTGCAAGTAAGTCCATGAGTGAGTCTGCCACATCCTTGTAATGAAACAAAGCCTGATTTTTTTGGTGAGACAGGATACTCTTTTCACATCTTATTAGATAATGGATGAGATGTAAAATCAGTTCTGTGGCAAAAGAACACCCCGGAGGCTGATCGGTTTGTCAGAATAAATAGGCATCTCCCAACAGAAATGCATTAAGCACTCCCTTTTTATGGCAAGGCATGCATCATAAAGAAAAGGCATGTCACTTACAACAAAGAGTAGTTCTGTGATAGTCTTATTCATTTTTTACATTCAGACATGAAAAATATAACAAAGTTTCAGTAATAAAATACAGCAACTGCAAAAATGCTGTCAGTTAACTTGTATTTTGTGGCTTCATTAATATTAATACAGTTATTTTGCCCTTGGAAAGAAAAGGATTTAAGTTGTTCAGTCAGGATTTAACACTTTTGCATAAATTTAATATCAGTGTTTAAAATTACTACAAGTAGTGTAATTACTAATAATAGTCACACTTTCTTTCCCTTCATTTGCCAAAAAAAGACTGGCAGATTACTGTGATAATATAAACAGCATATAAACTTTCTATGTCTTTGTGTATTTAGCACTTACTGTTGTTACCCTTGAAAGATTCTTTGGTTGGAAAACAACCAACACAAAGAATAAATCCCAAAGGTCCCAAACCTACCCTCTAGGTTTATGCATTAAAAAGAGGATTAGCAGGGAAATCCCCAAAGCACTTAAGGGATTTAGGCACTGGAAATTAATATAACCTGTGTGTGTGCTATTACAGGCTTTTGAATATCTGTAAAAACGTATGCAATAGGCTTAAGCAGAAACCCTGAATCCAAGTGACCTCAGAACAGGAGGTATTAAAAACCTCAACAGGGATCCAGATCCTGTTTTTAAAATCCTCCTATCTTTATGATCATTCAAACAACAGGTAAAATCAGACCAAACTCTGGTCAGCTCTTTGAAATTCAACCCCCACAGATGATATCTGCAGTGCCAAGAGTGTCATTGAATAAAAACTAGGATGGTGAAACCAAGCTGTAGTCTCAGTTATTCCTGACTGGCCCATTTATAGTGTTTTAAGTGTTTCAAGTTTGGAAGTGGGAGCAGAATGTAGCTCTTTTTTTGGATGAAAGGAAAATGAGTTTGTCATTTACATGCTATGCTGGTTGTTTTTTTGGAAACAAGATTTTGCCATTTCTTTTTTCACAACATTTCAAAGATCTGCTTTCCCTTGGATTAAGCACCACAGCTCTCATTCTCTCTCTTGCCTACTGCAAATGCCTTTTCTTTGGTCTCTGATAATATCTCCCTATAGTGCTTATAAAATATTACTGTTAAAATCATCTTTCTTCCAACTTCAATACAATACTCCCATTCTTGATTCCCTACACAAGGCTTCAAATTTGAGCTCCCTACTGTAACTTTAAGTTTACTCCTCGACTCAGATATTCCTTTTCTTTTTCACCCATACCTCCTCCCATGTGTGTACACAGCAGAACAAAGGCAAGGTTGCAGTGAGGTAGTCATAGCCAAGGTTTGATCTGCAGCAATGCAGGTGCACTGCTAGAGACTTCTGTGTGAGCTCACAACTCAAGCACAAACCCAGATTTCTTACCGGGCTTCTGCAATCCACGTTGAAGTCTGGACTGCCATGTCTTCACTCCTACAGTTATCACTATCAGCTAGATTGAGGATAGACTAGCTATGATACATGGTTTGGCCAAAGTGTGTCTTCCAAAACAGACATTCACATGCAGATTAAAGACATCAGGTGAGGAAAGATGCCCTCATACCTCTGGTATAGTGTTTTAATGGCCCTTCAGAATCACTGTTAAAAATTTTATCTAATGTCTACTTTGACCCTTTCTGGTTTCAGCTTCCAGCCACTGCTTTCTGCTTTGCATTTCTCTGCTAAAATAAAGAGTCCTTCAGTATCCCATATTTTCTTCCTGTGAAGGTACTTGTGTACTGTAATTAAGATACCTCTGAATCTTCTTTAATTTAAACAGAGAAACTCTTAAGTTTCTCACTGGTTAAGCCATTACTCCTCCCTCTCTCCCCCAGCCCCAAATCATATTCATGGCGCTTTTCTGGGGACTGTCTTATTTTTGTCATTAACTGTACTTGACTAATCTTTGTATCATTGCTGTGCTGTATCAGCAGAGTCTTTGTAGGTACTTCTGGATCACTGTCGAGTATTGAATTGTGACAGGTTTGCTGTCAGTCCCTGTTGAATGCTGCTAGCAATACCCTGCTACACATGAGATTCTTCACAGAAAACACTACTTTGTGATCTGCCAGTTCTTAATCCACATGACCACAGTGCAGTGAGGCATCCATACTGCATCATCTGATAGTGATGAGACAATGCTGCTGCGCAGACCCTAACCACGTCAGCTGGAACCCAGCTCCCTAAAGCCTTTTATTGATACATTATGGTGATGATTTCCTTATCAGTATATTCTGTAGTTTGAAGTCTTACAAAAAATGAAATTGATTTTGTGCAATTACTTTTATCAAACTTGTAATCTCATAATGAATTCAGTTTCTTCTGATATGACCTTTTGTCACTGAGAATATGACTAGCGATCTTATCAAAATTGTTTTGCCTTCTCTGTTCTCTACCTTTTTTTCTTTGATCTTCCCTCATTCAGTGCTAGCTGTCTGGACCCTTCACCACAGATGGGAATCATGAAAATTAAAGCTACTTAATGAAGGCAGGATCAGCATCTCCACCAGTACTGGAGCTTCCTGCCAGTAGTGCAAAACTAGCATGCAAGAGATGCAAAGGTTCCTCAAAACCATTAAAAACCCCATCTAAACATTGGACTCCCCACTAATCATCTCAGATCATTCCTCAAAAGAACCACACCCTTCTTTCATCAGGTCAAAACTTAAGTCTAGTAAAGGTAATCAGTAAAGTATTTCCATGCTTTCTTTTTTGGTAAATGAAAATATGATGGGGGAGTGCAAATAAGTAGTCACCAAACACACAGAAGCTCCTTTGAGTTCTAACCAGCAAATGTTTATATTGTATACAAAAAATGTATAGTTGTTTGTTTTTTTGTCAGACTAGTAAGATTTTTCAAGTAGGTTGGTTTGTTTGTTTTAACCCGGAGAGTGTTTTATTAAATAATACCACAAATAAAACACTGGAAAGGTAAAAAAATTCCTTCTTTTCACCTGACAACATGATCACCTCATCAAAAAGACCCCTTGAAAATGTAAAATATTATAAGGCACCAAGTTTCAATCCTAAATGAGCTTTTGTAGTCAAACTATAGGCTGCTGATTGGAGCAGGGATTTATACTGAAGATATGAGCATGCCTTAAGGGAAATCAAGGCTATCAGAAAGCAACATATAGAATGGCACTGCCCATAATACCCAAAGTCATCTCTCCATAGTGTTTCTGTTTAGAAAAATATAGCTTCCAATTGCACTTTCCAAAGTACAAATTATAATGTTATCGTGAGAGATATACACATAGAGATTTTTTTTTTCTTTTCTTAAGAAAAGCCCCCAGACGCTAAATTTCACTGGAAAAGATTTTACCATATAGTGTATCTTCTGAGTAAGAGAGCAGTTGGATTCTTGGCTAGAGTTCAAACCCCCATAAACACAGACTAAACATTTTTTACTTTGAAATTATGTACTTTGTTCTAATTTCCATCCAAAGTCAATTAACCCACCCCCCCAAAATCACAGTCCTTGTCGTGCTACGGCTGTGAACCACACGTCTTGGGTATTGGATTGACTTTGCCTCTGGCACTGTTATACCCAGCACCAAGTGTGAGACCGTCATCCACACACCCTGTCTTTTGGTATTTCTTGTGCTTACAGCAAGAAACTTTAAAAGCAGAATATATACCATCTGCAGTAGCTATGTTTACTTAGGATTTGTGGCTTTGCCAATTGTCAGTTATAGAAAAACCTGCAAATACTACAATGAAGATAAATGCCACAGTAGAAAAAGTATCCATTTTTAATGACACCGTTTTGATCAGATATAAGGCAATTGCAAAGCATGGTAGTACTTGCAGAGCAATTTTGGTCTTTTTCCTGATAATAAAGTACACACATTTACTATGCATATTTAATCCAAAATCAAACTTCTGTGAGAAGCATGAGAATCTGTCAAAACATGGTGTCAAAAATACAGCTGCAGTCTCTGTGCAGCTTTTGCAATCTAAGGACAATTTGCCATCAATACTATAAAAGGCAATTTTCTATAAACATTAAGAGCTTTAAGTGTAGGACTGCATCAAAACGTCTCAGAGATTTCAATGTTTTTCTTCTGAATCTGAAAGTGAAAGTTTCCCTCCTGACTTCTGCAAAACAACGCATGGGCTCATTCCCTAAGATTGAGATAATGGCATGTACAGCCCAAGGCTCTTCAGTGAGTGCTGATGAGTTTGTGTCCGTAGACAACCAGACACTCCTGGAGCTTGCCTTACACCAGGTGGCATTAACCTAAAAGACGGACTGGTAAAATGGACAGTGTAAGCTCAGAGAACCTGTCCCAGACCTCCTCAAATCTCATTTGCTGATTTATGTGGATGGGCAATCTTACTTCTTCTTTCCAGCCCCCTTCTGAATTGCCTTGTAGTCCAAGTGCTGCAAGGGATAGAACGGAAGAAAGAAGCTGAGAGGAACCCAGGTGTTTCTCTCAGATGAAATGACTTCAGGCCCCTGTGGGAGAAAGGATAATGCTCCTTCCAGATTCCTCTACCCCATACCTACACACAAAGGTATTCCACAATCTTGTTCTTAGCATGTTGGCTGGGCTGTGAGACTTACTAGCCCATTCTAGAAGGTAAGAACGAAAAATCTATAAAGCAGAGTTAGTAACACGATTATGTGGTATATTGATAGTACGAAAACCTGTTACTTGTTGTGCTATTATGTGTGCATAATAGTCAGGTCTTGTTATCACTGAAGAATCCCACCTGATAGCTGACTACTCAAGCTAACATGAGTTCAAACACTGGAAAATTTGCAAAGTAGACCATGGTGTTGGTTGTCTGAACAGGCATACATGGCCCTGGCATAGTTGCACAGCTTTAACTGGGAGCAGAACAGTACTGTGCCCTGAAGCGCTGGGAAGGGATGCCCAGATTGATGCCAACCTAGCTACCTCTGGAAAAGGAAGCCAAACAAGCTTCAACAAAGTAGGCAGCTGCCTACAGCAGGCTGCTAGACATAGCAAGACATTCCTGTCCCTGTTACTTACCTCACCTGTGCCAGAGCTGCGGACAGCAAGCGGAGAGTGCGAGGCTTCTGTCCCATGCTACAGGGACTATGACAAGACCTCAGATGTTAAACATCACTACTTTGAGGAGCAATTCCTAGCCCCAGAACTAGCTGCTGCCATGGACTCTGACCCCTCCTTCAGGACCAGCTATCACAGCCAGGCATCTTCTCTGGCTCTTAATTCCCGTGCACCCGCTTCTCCTCTCTGCCTTCTCATTTCTACACAGCAGTAGCCTAGCCCCTTTCCTTCTTCTTCAGGGGGCAAACCTGAATTTTACTTGCAGCTGACACTGCTGAGAAGCTTTAAGGTAGCCACACTACCTTACCGCCAGGTCAGTAATCTGTAGCTAATACAGGTATAACGCATTTGGGACCTGGACTACTGTCTCTGCAGGGTGCTGTATTACGCTGGGTAGATGTTTCAGCACTGCTTGGAGCTCACCTGGGGATGCAGAACTACAGAGATCCCTGACTTCACTGTGTAGTACAGACATGACAAAGAAATTTAATTCAGTATCAGGTTCTTGCTGGCGCCACTAGAAAGAACGAACAGTTGTGTATTGGCTTAATTCTGTTCCCATTTAAGTAACTTTAGTAAGTGGTACAAACACCTAACCACATCTATCTAGTGTATAATTTTGAGCAATTTTATGCCTGGATGACTAACAAAATGCAAAGTGGATGCAGGTAAACTTAAATTTTCTACGAATGATTTCCATAATAAATTACATAGTATTTATATGAGGAAACATTGAAAAAAACCCAGTATTATTGCTGCCTTGTAATTTAATGGAATATATTAGAAACTAAATGCAAGGGATCAGGGGATTAGTCATTTATGAATATGAGGAACATTTTTAAAGCAGTCAAAGATGTAAAATGTACCTAAACTGCGATTTTTTTAAATTTTTTCGTAATCTAGTGGATATCATTCTCTATATTTTATATCACAAAAGAATGTAGCATTCTGCTTACAAGTGACAAAGGAAAAAAAAAAAAAGAGAGAGAACCAAATCCCTAAATACATAATATATATAAGCATATATAATAAAACATAAAGTGTGTTTCTCTCCCTTTTACACTAGCAGAAATCCACTGTAAATCCAGTGGAACAATACGGTATTTACCCCAGAGCAGATAAAGTCAGAGCATGACTTATGTTGTAAAGAAAAAAAAAAGCTAGTATCTACATTCTCACCACTAAAATGGATACAAAGAAGAATAAGAAGTAAAATTTTATATTGAAGGTAGCATTACTTTTAAGGAACTAGGATGCAAAGAGGAAAAATAATAGTTATCTTGAGATGCCTTTAGAAAGAGTGAGACAAAGCATTTCATAACAAGTATAACAGCATATCTGTTGAAAATATTCTTCCTGCAGAAGATGCATCACTTTACATGTGTGATGTCAAAAGCTGGGGTTTTTTTGCAACAAAGTGGTTGGAAACTACATTAAAATATCACTGCTTGCAAGTTTGAAAAAGATGTTTTGCTGCTGAATGCATATATCAGTTCACAAGGAATGTCATGAGGAATGAATTTTACTGCCTGTGGCTTTAGCTCCTGCTCTAGCAGCTTTGGAGTTCAATTAATATGCCCTTAAACAGTATGACAAACCTATTTCCATATGATAATACTGCTGCTATGCATGCATGCCCTGGGCATTTGAGCATCTAGCTGCACATTTATATGTGCAAACAGACCTGGAAATCTGATGGATTCATTAACGTGGTTCTTGAAATGAACTACTGAACATGCAGGCTGGGAAGCTGATGAGAGTTAAGCAATTACTCAGTGCCTAATTCACACTGAAATGCAATAGAAGTCAAGCCACTCACTTCCCTGAATGTTTTTTTAAATATCCCTAACAGAACCAAGGCACCCCACAGACAAACTTTCATTCCATGCCATTCGGACTGTGTTCCTGTGACCATGAGTAAGAACCACACATTTTGTTCGTCTCCTGCTTGTTGGAATTCATCGACATTAAAAAAAGCCCACCCAGCAATATTAAAAACGTTCCAGAAGATGGCAGCAGTGACACAGGAATCAACACCAGCAGGCTTTGCTAAGCTTTTGCAATAGAAAAAGATTCTAAAAAAATCATAGTCAACAGCTAAGATCCAGTCCAGGATTACTAATAGCTGATACATGCAAAACCAGTCCTGACAAGACAGTCTCATAAAGAAGAAATGGTATTCAGATGCACTGAAACACATAAAAAGGAGCAAGGGGTGCTCCTTGTTTCAAGGGCATTGCATCTTCTCTTGAATCCAGTAACAGCTGAAGCCCTGTTAAAAGAACACCCTTCTAAATATGACCAGCTAGAAGATCAAATAGCATAAATAGCGTATCTCGGATAGCTATGGTGCTGTTTTAAGTATTTTAGTGGGTTCATGGTATCTTCTATGTGTAGCACTTGCTTTTTATAACTATAAACTCATATCTAGTCTATGTGCCAGGGAAAGCACAAAATATAACATATTTCTGTAAGTCTCTCTCATCTAAGAAAATGCCTAGCTTCTGCACAAAGGTCCAGCACATGTGCCTTTCCTCTTAGTGACCAGATTAAGCAAGGCATTAGGATACTTCTCTGAGAGAAATTCTTTTTTTTTTTTTTTGGGGGGTGGGGGGGAAGGAATGACCTTAAGCCTCTGTTCTGCTTCTAGTTTATGTTTGTCTTTTGAAGAAGTGAATCCTTTAAAATCAGGGAATAACTAATCTACAATTGTCAAATCCAATCCATGTTCTCTTCAAAGACCAGCCCCATTCAGTTCAACAACTGCTTGGTTCAAATTCTGAGTGTGAATAGTATTTTACTGCAAAAAAAGATCCTGCGTGAGACGATTCTAATTAGAGGTGTTTCTAAGCCTGAATATTGACACTGAACAACACTGAGAAACTTCGGGTAAATTTCAAAAACAGTTGAAAAGTTGGTGTTAAGCCTCAGTCTAAAATTAGATGTAGCCAGACCTCAGAACTCCATCAACTCCAAGCTCCAAAGGATGAATTTAGACTGAGGATCAGCAATTCCAAGTCATCTGAAAGTGGAATAAACGAAAACAAAAATTGTCTAGAAGAGAAGTGAGAAAGAAATTGCAAGAATTTTCAAAAACCTTCATATCTGGTTCTCCTGAATGGGGCATTGTCTTTGCAAAATGTTTATAGAACATGCTGGAGAAAGAATTGCAATAATAATGAAAATATCACGCTTCATCTTTCAAGGAAGAAAAGCAGGTGTTTCCTGAGAAATGCAGGTCTGACTAAAAGTCAGTGATAGTTGTGCTGGTTCATGCCAGCAGTACCCTGTCACAACCCAGAGCTCCCATTAAGGATCCCTCAATTTCTATACCTTCTTTTCAGTGCAAAGGCTAGTTGTGAAGTTTCAAGTCATTTTCTTCTGAAACAAGAATGTTTTTTAAAACTTACAGAGTTTGTGCTAATTGTGTTCACAGAGTATATACCTAGTCAATAATGTGACTTCTTGTCTGACCTTTCAAACTGATCTTTTTCTGGTTTGTTGATCCTAGACATTTTCTGCAAAGTAATTATACAAACTACCAAAAAATGATCCCCGAAATGTGAGCTCAGAACATTAGCTGGTTTACAGGATATGCAAACAATTTGGCACTTGTCTTGTCACCATTTTGATGAACCACACAATAAATATTTTAGCAAAAGAAACTTCATATTCAGTTTTTGCATACATATACATGTGTATAAAACCAACAAATAATGTCCTGTATCAGCATGTACTGACAGGTAGCAAGATCCCTGTCTACAAAAAATACGCTTCATAAATCTTTCATGTTTATAAAAAATAACTTTACAACTCAGCAATTTTCTTACTTTTCTTTGATTTTCTGACAGATCTACAAATGACCCAGCATGCACTGTATTTCTCTAGTTGCTTGGGAGGCAACACAGCAGGGCATGAGCAATCTAGAAGTTTTCTGGAGTGCGTTGATGACAGTTCCTTGAAACAAATGATGGAAGACACAGCAAGGAGACATGGTCTGCTGTACCTCATACTTCCATCAGGGAAGAACTGGTTGGGGATGTGAAGACTGGAGGCAGCCTAGGCTGCAGCAACCATGAATTGATGGAGTTCAGGTTCCTAAGAGGAGGGAAGAAGGCAAAAAACAGGACCACAAGCCTGGACTTCAGGAGAACAGACTTTGGCCTGTTCAGGGACCTGCTTTGAAGAATCCCGTGGGAGCTGGCCCTGGAGAAAATGGGGGTCCAGGACACTGGTTGATGTTCAAGGATCACCTCCTCCAGCTCAAAAATGGTCCTCCCCAACCATCAGGAAGTCACTAAGAAGTAGTAGGAGACCTGTATGATGAACAAGGAGCTCCTGACTAAACCCAGACATTAAAATGAAGCATGCAAGAGGTGGGAGCAGGGATCCAGGAGGAATATAGAGACACTATCCAAACGTGCAGGGATGGGGTTGGGAAAGCCAAAACCCACTTGGTGTTGAATCTGGTAAGGGACACAAAAGGCATCAAGGACTTCTACAAGTACATTAGCAACAAAAGGAAGACCAAGGAAAGTGTGGGCCCGCTGCTGAATGGGGCAGGAGATCTGGGAACAAAAGATATGGAAAAGGCCAAGGTACTCAATGCCTTCTTCACCCCAGTCTTTACTGGCAAGACCTGCCTTCAGGAATCCTAGGTTCCTGGGACCAAAGGGGAAGTCTAGAGCAAGAAAGACTTGGCCTTGCTGACAAAGGATCACATTAGGGAATATTTAAACAAACTGGACATACACAAGTCTATAGGCCCTGGTGGGATACACCCATGAATGCTGAGGGAGCTGGTCAATATCATTACAAGGCCACTCTTGATTACCTCTGAGTGGTCCTGGCAGCTAGGGGAGGATCCTGAGGACTGGAAAAAACCTAATGTCACTTCTGTCTTCAAGAAGGGCAAGAAGGAGTATCCAGGGAGCTACAGGCCAGTCAGCCTCAGCTTGGTCATTTGGGAAGCTGAGGAAGCAACAAATCCTGGAAACCATTTCCAGACATATTAAGGACAAGAAGGTGATTGGGAGTAGTCAGTATAAATTTGTGAAAGGGAAATCATGCCTGACTAAACTGATAACCTTCTACAATGAGATGACTGGCTTGGATGAATGAAGGGAGAGCAGTAGATGTTGTTTATTTGACATTGAACAGAGACACAGGTTACCCAGAGAGGTTGTGGAGTTCCCATGCTTGGACACATTCAAAACCTCACTTGACCTGACCTGAGGAAACTGCTCCAGCTGACCCTTCTTTGAGCCTGATTCTGCATGATCCTGAGAATCCTTTGCCTATGTCAACTTTAGTGCATTAACGTGCTGCAAAGGTTCTTCTGAGGTGCAAATATGCCTAGGGTCTATACTTAGGAGTCACCTTCTGCCTGGCTTTACCAAGGGAGAAGTCATGCAACAAGGCACCATCAAAGGCATGTTACTTCCAGTGTAGATGAAAGGTCCTCCTCCAGCTGTTTGCTCTCTATACATCCATGGGATTTATCAGTAATGACAAGAAAATCTTGGATGACTGTACAGAAATATTCCTCACACACAGGTATAGATGTACAGTGCATTCCTAGGACCCAACACTAGCATAAATTTCACTGCTAGTAAACCTATGATATAGAACTACAATCTGGATGGCACAACAGTTTACACTAAACCAAAGCCCAGATGTTCACCCTTTTCTCAGCACAGTCAGCAAAGCAGATGCAACCCTTAAATCCCAAGGAAACATATCTCTGCACAGGCACATGTACGGAAGGACCACTCCAAGTTGGAACTTCTGCACAACATGGGACAGACTTCTGTATAAAAACAGTTTATGCTTGACTAAAACACAACCATGAATCAGCCTTGGTTCAAAAGCTCCCCTGCAAGGAGACAAATCAAACACAGTGCATCTGAGTACTGGTGCTGACAGGAACAAAGGCTGCTTGACATCTCAGAAAAGCATGATCCAGTCACTCCAAGTACCACTGGGAGATTCCTACACCTACTGACATGTCTTGTTTTTAGAACAACTCTGAACTGGCACTTCCTTTTTAAGGTTTCTGGAATTAATGACTGCAGTGCAAATGATCTACTTCTTTAGAATAAGCATGCACAGCTGATGAATGCCTCATTTATTTACTGCTTCTAAGAAACCAATGTGGTAGGGCTTATTGCTTGTTTTTAATAAGAAAGGAAGTTGAAGAATTCATCTTATATAATTAGGTTGTGTTCTAATGATCTGATTATATGTGAAATTTCTTGCTATCATGGCCAGATCCTGGGCTCATGGAAATGGGCATGACTCCATTTTCTCCAGTGGAGCTACATTAATTTACAGTTGCTCAGGATCAGGGCCTACCTGCCTGTTTCTGACATCTAGAATATGAATTCATACCCCTCTATGGCATCAAGAGTCACTAGACAAGCACAGCACACACCTAAATATTTATCATTTGAGACATTCTGCTGCAGTAATGTACCTCCTCCTGGGCCTCTCCCCTCTCATTACTCTTCCTATGCATTCCATCTAAATTCATATTTTCTTTCCATTTCTCTGGCTACATTTACATCTTGACTCTCTTCATTGCATTTCTGAAACAAAATTCAAGCTCCTCTCTCTCCCCCCCCCCCCCTAATCTTTTTTTCATGCCTTTAAAAACCTGTTGTCTTAAAAAAAAAGTGAGCTAAATTTCTCTTCTTTTTTACTCCCTCTCTCCCAATGCCTTCACTTTCCTTTTGTTCACGCCTGGAAGCATGAACTCTTCTCACATTGCTCCCGAATATAGGAAGAGCCTCATAATCACTGTTAGAACTTAATAAAAGCAATAATATGCTTATAACTATGCTAACAATATCACTAGACCGACACCAGTAAGAACAATACTACAGCCTAACACGAGTTGTATCATCTCTTCCTCTCATCCCCTTCCCTGCTCTCAGAAGGCTCAGAAGCAGCCACACCTGGAAGCCTTCCAGCTAGGAAGCCACATGACTTTGGAGTGCTCTTGGGGTAGGAACAAAAAGGTATGTGTTTGGAGACGTTCACCTTTTCTACCTCCTGAGGTATCCTTAAGGCATTCTATGCAAATGAGTCAATGGTAAGTAGGGTAGCATGAGCTAAATTCTGTATTCAGGACCTGTATAAAAAGCAGATAATTAATCAAGGGGGAAAAAGAAAAAAAGGAAACTTTGCTTTTTTTCTATATATTATTCAGATAAAACCGAGCCCGAGGAAATTATTAGTGTGTGTCTAATCCCCACTACTTGAGCATACATGCCTGTGGTTGTATTCTGTTGCTAATCATGATAGTTTGGCCTTTTTTGGGGTTTTCTTTTTGCATAAATCAAAGAAGAAAGAAACATACCAATGGATCACTGATAAATAGAAATTTATCATTTACCTTGAAATAATTATAATCTGGTGGAAAATGTCATATTTTTTCTCTTTTCCCTTCAAAATTCAAATCCCTTTGCTACTGGGAATTTAATGCAAAGAAAAAAGAAAATAGCCACTGTTAGTGTATGACCCCACTGTATTTTTGTTCTTTGCCTTCAAAGGCAACCTGCCAGCTCACAAAGAGAACAAAGAAAGGTTACTTTTGCAAACTGTATTAAAAGCACTCAACAATAACAGCCCCAAACCACTACAGCTCCCAGTTGTCTTATTGCAGTATTTGGGGGCTATTACTGTAGCTTTTTATTAAATAAGGACCATTAGCAAACCTTGTTTTGAGTCTTATGTTGTGTTACCTTTACGTAGTACGTTTACTACAACTGTGTGCCACAAACTCCTTCTGACTTCAATCTGATTTTTTGGATACACAGGAGGTCAGAATTTTTCTATAAGCAGCAAAACAAAAAGAGGCAAAGCATGCCTGCTTGCACTGAAGTGGCAAAATCACGTTTGTCAAAGAGAGATGGACTTTAATTTGCCCCTGTAAGTTGTGATATGTGTTATTTTCCCACTGGAGAATCAAGTGTGCATCATTTTTCTCAGCTGCAATATGAGAAAATTGTAGTTCATGAAAACCTGGTAGGTATTAATGGGAAAAGGATACAATTTGACTTACAGTTCAAGTTATCTCTATTTTCCATTAACAGAAAGTGTTATGTTTTCAAATTAAAAATGGTCCCAAGCTGCAAAATTCAAGGTTTGTATCAACATTTTGTTCGATCTCATGTTCAAGGAACAAGTTGGAAATGAATCCCATGATTAGGTTCAGCTCATTTTATATAGCCTCTGCTCATGGACTCTAGCGCTTGAGGAGTCAGTGTCCAGTACCAGGAATTTGGTAAATGCTCATTACTTGTTAAGATAAGATTAGAAAGTCAGAATTAACAACTATTTTCCCTAGCTTGTCCAACATCCTGGATGCTTGAAGTAAGTACCTAGCCAAATGCTCAGTACACATACACACACACAAGTAGAATTACATGACAGCACCTTTTCGTGATGAATCACATACAAGCTTCCAAAGGGAAATAACTTTACAAGATGCAAACCCCTGATTTTCTGTATTTATAATAATCTATATACCACCTGCACTAGTAATATGACAATAGATAAAAGAAAGGAATTGCCTTTGAAGACAAGCAATAACGTACAGGTTTGCTATTTTTTGAAAAACCTTCATTTAAAGAAATGGAATTTCTCTGATTTTTGACCAATGCCACTGTTGCTATGGAATCCAATTAGATGTTTTTGTCTTGATAATGACTGCTAGGGATATATACACATGGCATTACACAAGGAATTATGATGTATAATTCTTAATGAGAGCAATGTCTAATGCCTGAGAGTAGCAGGTTAGACATTAGGTCCCCATTAAGAATGAGCTTAACTTAAACCATTTGAATAGCCTCACTGAAATGGATCTCAAGTAAAGCAGATGCTTAAGTAAAATTTTGCATTAGGTCTTTACTCCTAGTTCACAGCAAATTTATTTAATTGAAATTTTCTAAGAACTTGTATTAGAACTATATAAAGCCAAGCAATTAAACCAGACGTCATTACTTACATAAGGCCTTCCCAGTACATCCATTTTTTACACCTAATAATTGACGAGTCAACCTACAGCAAGTTTTTGTAAATCTTGTTTTATTAATGTCTTCTGTACTGAAATTTTTTCTTAACCCAGAAAGTACTTTGAAATATTTGTGGTCGTGGTACTGCTATTGGGCCATCTCAGCCCACTAGCAACTCTGCACTCAAACTCTGTCCACACTTCTGCAGATTTTCAAAGGAAACTAGTGTTACGCCTATCCCTGTCTTGACTTTGGTCTAAGTGCCTTCCCATTATACACATTCGCAATATGATGGATGTGCATCTTAGCACTGAACTGTAGACAATGGGAGAGCTATAAACATATAAAAGTAGCATTTCTGTTAAGACCTGGACAGTAAGTTTGTCCATCAGCCACAGAAAATGTAAGGCTTAACAAGACGTGTGGTACTCTGAGATAACGCATGCCTTGTGGGTGTTGTGAAGTATGAGGCAGAGGCAAATGCTTTTAGTGACCTGCCAGTGTTATCTTACAGTAACATACACACCTTGGGATATCCTATGAAATTATAAAATAGCCCCAAGCTCACAGAAAACTAAATATATATTTTTTAAATTTAACAACTAAACAAAAGAAATGAGGTGCATAATAATTAAATGGCCAGTAAAGACCAAATAGCTTATGAAATATTTCATTTCTGGACTGCTGAGAAGAATAACAGGCAGGGTCACAGGTGAATGAAATAAAATGTCATGTACATTCTTCATGTTATTCAAGCATAGCAATTTCCCCAAAAGGTTCTTCATTAAAACAAAAATGAAATAATGGAAGAGATAGTTTGGAAAGATTTCTTCTTTTTTTTCACACACCTTAATATTTCTCAAGACACACTCCTATTTATAACTCTGATTGGCATTTGGAATGCCATAGTTACTGTACTGGATCGTACCACAGACCTGTATAGACACAAATTTTGCAGCCTGTAGTTTAATTCATATAGATACCTGTAACTACAATAATCCAATGTTTCCAATAATCTGTACATCAAACAAAATTTAGCAGGTTCAAGTTTTCTAGAAAATATGGAATCCTTTTCTAAAGGATTCTTACAAACCAATCACTATTCAATTCTTAAACAACTGCAGGTAATTTATCAATTTGCTCTGAAATCTTGCAACCCTGCATGATGTTTAGCAAGTATCAGGCACTACTCTAGATTTACAGTGTTTTGTCTCTTGCATTTGTGAAAAAGAGCCTGTTGAGTTATATAGGATGAAATACTAAGAGATATTAAACCAGCAAGTTCCAGTTCTCTCTTGCAGCAACCTTTCAAAAAGGCTGTTAACAACATTTCTCAACCATATTCTTTGAAAACAGAAAATCCTTCCTAATTTTGTTGGACAATCAATTACAGATAAAGTAGATAGGAAACTTTTGTCCAGTTTTGTCCACAATGAACAACCAATGCCTGGCCTCTTTGTCCTATCTGTAAATAAATATTGTTTTTAGCTGGCATAACTGTCCAAATATTGATTGCAACTCAACTTTTAAAAATATCTCACCAGACGACTTGTCTTAATGTCCTCTTGAAGCAATTGGTTCCACATTAGTGAAGTATTTCACATTCAAGAGAAAGTTTCTCTTGTTTTTTCTGTGAGCAATGGTCGTATAAAATTCATATGCAAGACTAAAATACGGTTTTGATACAAAACCAGATGATTCAATGAATACCTTAACATTCAAACAGCATAACAGCAAGACTGCACATAGTAAGAATTTCTTAAAATCTTATTTTAGCTGTAAAGATACATTATAAATCCACCCTTGATACTTCAGCAGTTATTTCATATGATATTATTTATTTCATAGTCTGTTTGCTGAAAAGTAGTATCTTGTTCAAGGGCAAGATCTCTGGAGAAAGGTACTATCTTTTACTGGACCAGTTGGTACAGCTAGAATACTGGGTGGGGCTTTGGGATATATACAGTCGTCTTCAGCTTGATCCAAACCCCAAACTTCTCCCTTCTAGGAGTTCCCCGGAATGAAAGAAATTAAGAAAGCTTTTCTATGAGCATTAGCAATCAAGAAGACAGTTTTGCAGACATTTGTATAGTAAGTTTGAGAGATGATACGGATTTTCTGATGTTTAATCAGGCTTGAGCTCATAATGCAGCTCAGGACATTTGAAAGGTCTCTCTCTCTCTTTCTCTTCTTCCCCACTAACTGTTCATGAAATTTGTGGAAATATATCTGGTAACATACGGTTAAAATTGGCCCCACAGGTTGCCACATTACTACAGGGGTGTGAAAGATCAGCAAGGACACAGAAATAGTGCTATTGCATGAGACATATTTCCATACAAAATCAGGGTAAAAAAAAGTGAGCTCGTCTCACACTCTCTGACAGGCTAAGTCTGCTGATAAAGAGGGAACAGGAACGTAGAGCAGATACATAGTGATGAGCACAGGGTAAGGACTTAGAGTAGAGAACAGAGTGACATGTCCCATTGTTAAACCTGCTCCTCTTTGTGCTCTCTATATCATTTTCTTCCGTGCTCCTGTAACTCTCTCTCCTTTCTTTCTGCTGTATGTTCTGAAAAGCAGAGAGATATCTTTTAAAAGCCCTCAATAGGTTTTTGGTAACCTATTTTATGTGATCATTAGCCTTCATTATGTTTCCATCATCTGATTTTCGCATTACTTAGCTGCTTTTTTTGCTCTCTGTGACTGTGAAAAAAGAAATGCACCTACATCCAGGTTAGCTTTTTGTATGCTAAACCAAAACTCTTTCAGTAGATTACTCAATGGGTGGTTTTTTTCTTCTTCACCCCCCCTCCCTGTGGAAAGAAAACCTCATATTTTCCAACATTTTACTGCTTAAATATTTGAAACTTGTTATCATTGTGGTTGTTCTGCTTTGTTCCTTTTTTTCAAGAGCAATTATACCCTGAGGCACAGGACACAATAGGGGTTATAGCATTTTTGATGCAACGTAACTGGTGACTTATGTAACAAGACCATCCCCTCCCAGGCTTTGCTTCACTTTGTTTACCCCAGCAATACAATCCAGCATCTGATTTGCTTTCAGCACTGCAGCTGTATTTTAGTCCAAAGGCTTTAGGGACTTTTCTATAAACAACTCCCAAATCTCTCTCCCATTAAATAATCCCCATTCTGTTCTGGGAAGGATTTTTTTTCTGAGTGCTGATTAGCAAGGTAGCAGAGTAGAAGTTGTTTCCCTTCAACCTTCCTACCGATTCATTTGCAGTAAGACTACAACACGGTGCTTGTGACACCACAACTATTTCCAAGAGAGAGAATTTTGATGTCATAAACAAACGTGAGCTCATGGACAAAAGCCATCAAGAAAAAGCCAGTTATAAAGAACAAAGCTAAAAATAAGCTCTTCCTCATGCCATGATTAACTAGTGGTAAGCCATGAATCATCTGTGTCTATTGAATACTATGAGAGCTCAGAAGTTAAGTAGTCTTTCTCCCAGAGATGACATTTTAAAGGTATTTGTTTTATGGTTTCTTGATTGTTCAGGCTGTATATGATATACTACTACACTGACTACAGCAGAGGGCATTGGCAAGTGATATAAGGGCAAACAGATTGACACATCAAATGTAGCCCATTTACCATGCACATAAAATGCATAGTAAATAAATATCTAAGGACAGAGCTTTTGAACCATTTCCATATCATATGTGCAAAAGAGGGTACAAATACGTACTTCGTTTGTAGTTGACCCTGTAGTCACTACAGTATCGTTGTTTAGTTAAAAAATGTGTGTATCCTTGTGGCTGCTGCCTTCCGGGTCCTGTTGTGCTTGTGGACTCCCAGGGAAGCAGGAGCTTGCTTGCTCCTCCGGCGCGTATGGATGTGGGGAAAGCTGCGGGAGTATGGAGTGGGATGGGGAGTGGGACCTGGCAGCTAGGACACGAATACAGGGTGGCACTCTTGCAAGAGGCACAGGGGACTCGCTCGCTTGAAGAAGGGAGAAAACCCACAGCTAAGTATTCATAGAAAGGAGATGAGTTCTTAAAAATTTGGAGGGCTCTCTGGGAAGTTTGTTGCAGCCTGCGAGGCCACTAATAGTTGATGGGCTGGAAAGCAATATGGAAGTAATGGCGCACTTCTGATGACACACTGAAGGATTTAACTTTTCCCAGACATTTTTGTTTAATGTCTTGGCCACCACCTTTTCTCTGTTTAAATTTATTACTTCATTCTAGTTCAGTATATCAGATATAAATACATATATCTATACAATGTATAGTGGTGGGTGTACATGTGTGTATACATATATAGAGGGAGCGTATATGTAGTACCTGGTTTGGTATATTTTTAATAAAATCTACATCCAGAGATGGAAAATTCTCTCCTGGTTTTTTAGCATGCTTATTTTTAAGAAAAAGTGGGGCAGTTCAGCTTTATGGCTTCTATATGGAGGTCCAGCTGTAATAAACAGTAAGAATGCATTACTGCCTGGTTAGGGTAAATGCCTGCTGGGTTCAAAAGATAAATCAATTAGGATTTTTCCCTGTAATTACCATTTTATAATGATTAATCTTCACAGTGTTTGTCTTTCAATCTCCTTATGAGAATCACGTTTAAGTAAATAAATGAATTCTACTGAAACCAAATCTAATCACTGGGGAGAGGTTTTCATATCGTCTGAACAACACGAAGCCATCTATTAAAACTGACTTAACCTGTAGGATGATGCAGTCCCCTCTGGTGTGTGTTTGGGAAGGGGTTTGTGAAGGGGATCCTGCAGCTTCAAGTGCAGCAGACAACTGAGATCCACCTGCAAAAAATTGAGAGTGAGACTCCCTGCAGCACGTCTCACCCTGGGTCCAAAGCGTGTCTAGTTCTGTCTCCCACATCAGCTTCCCCACTTCAGTGATAGATGTCTTCAGAGATCCAAAGACTTACTGATGAGAGAGAAGTATGAGAGGAAGACCGGGCAAAAGAAAGACTTCAGCCTCCTGACTGTGCAGACAACCTCAGCCCAACGTTTATCATTCTTTCAGAAGCGTAGCTGGGTTTCCCAGTAAAGGACTGTAAAAAGGTAGTACCTTCAAATGCTTTTCTATTCTACCGTTTCTACACAAAGGAACAGTGTTGGTGTGTACTTCAGGCTAGATCCAGTAAAGGACTTGGGTGCACAGAAGTTAAATGCTGCAGTATTTAATGTCCTAGAATGAAATACGGAAATTTGTGCACGTACAGCAATTTGATTTCGGTGTTTCAGAGCAGCACAGAGCTTCTGGCAGGTAGATGTGTTGTTAGCTCACAAGGATTGTATAGCATCCACAAAAGGACTAGGTAGACTGACTATTAGAACTTAGGCCTACACAGAAATGAATAAGTGGTATTTTGCAGGCAGACACAAAGCAGAGAGTAAACAGCCAGTTTTTGCAGTGCAAATGTGACATGAGCAGAGTTCCCCTGGGACACATGCTGGGAGCTGCTGTTCATCACCCCCAGCCAGGAGACTGCAGCGAGGTGAGAAAGTTTGCAAATGACACTGTGTTCTTTAGAGAGGCAAGGATGAAGGCTGATTGTGAAGAACTGTAGAAGGACCGTACAATACTGGATGATAAAGTGGCAGGTTAAATTGAGTATATATTCTGTGACTATTTGCCCTGACTCAGTACAAGATTTAGGGGGCATCAAATGAAGAGAGTAGGAATGAAGTTCAAAGCAGTTGATTGGAAGGAAGCAGTTCCTCATGCCACAATACATCTGTGGACCTTATTGCCAAAGGATGTTATGCAAGCTAAAAATCTACACCTTTTCAAGAAAGCCTGGTCAAGTACATGGACGAGAAATCCAATGGAAATAATTACTGACATATTGGTCTCAGGAAGTATCTTTAGCTAACTGGAGTCTGAGAAGGTGTAAGAGACAGTATTATAGTTGCTTCTTCTGCTCCTACTCTTTCTAGGGATCTGCGTATGGTTACTTCAGGCAACACCACAGGCTTGGCGGACCCCAGACCTGGTGCAGCACAGCCATTGCCCCCCGTGGAGTGCAGAGTCCAGGCACGTGCCAGTGCTTGGCCCTGGGGCAGGGGCAAGAGGTGTTGCAGGGTCAGGCAGGACCCAGCGAGGCCGGATGAGTTGCCCAGGGTGGCACAGGCAGGAGCACAGTAATACTGGCTGGAATTCACTGTCACACAGATTTAGAATTGGATGTTATTGTGGTACTGGTACCAGGGCAACGGCGCTGGCACTGGTACCACCCACCACTGCTGCCAACGAGCTCTGGCAGTAGGAACTTGTCGGGGAGCAGAGCCAAAAATGAGACCCTAGTGCATATCGTGACAGCTATACCAGTTGACTGCAGGAGCTACAGTAAGCTGATCTACTCTGCAGCTTACTAAACTGCATTGAGGGGCATGTCAATGCCAGAAATAACTCAAAATGGGAAGCATTCCTCACTACTTTACCAATTCATTTGCACTAAACTGCATCTTCTACGGTGCCCCTCCTGGAGGAGCAGCACAGGAACTCATTCTTCATATATGAGATGCTGACGATGTAAAAACAGGTCCGGCACAACATTAAGCAGTGAAAAACTATATACGGAATGAGAATTTAAAACCAAATTTAAAATTAGGGGCTTCAAAACCAGTTCTTTCCTCCAGTCTGTTACAAATTATACAGCCTTCAGTATCAGCTTAAAGAAACAGCAGTTCCTGACAGCAGTTAACCTCTTTTTTCATTACTGGGGCTCTTCCAGTTCCTCCAGATCAATAGTGCTCCTATGTATCTTTATAAATCTGAGTAGCAGATCCATTCTCATAAAGTTGACCCCATCTTGCTTTTCTGCTGAAAAGCAGAATCAAAAAGTATTTTAAGGGATATTTGAAACAGGGAGATTAAATTCTTTCTCAGTTATACCAAGAACAAAAGCCAAAAAAGAATGCTACATACCTTGGTACATTTTTTACCCTTTAAGTTTCTCAGATAACAGTTATTTTTGGCATTTGTTTTTACATTGCTTTTTGCAATCCTGAAAGTTTTTTAATGTGAATTGACTAGGTTAAAAGGTGCCTATATTTCATAACCTATTAAAAAATTAAACCCCTTTAGTTTACAAAACTGACATTGTTTTTACATTTTGCAGTTTTACTTTTAGAAACAGCCTGGGTAATTAAATGAGGCAATCCATGTCTGTTCCTCTTCCCAGTAAGTTTCAAATCAAATTTTTATTCAAGATCTTTTATACCAGCATAGAGCTGTTCCTTCTGTGCTGCAAGGACTAATGTGGAAATTAAAGGAAACAGTTTTTTCACTGATCAATGGATATTTTAAAAGAAAAAAAGCACAAGGATATTAAGTTTATTTTCAGATTGATTTTACAACATTCATAATCTGAGAAAATTTAATCTGATAATTTCATTTTAAAATTCAGTTATAATTTATATTAGTATTTTCTATGTAAATACTTCTCAAGTGGAGGAAACTAGGCTGATGATGTATGTATGCCCTCTCGCCTTTCTAAATGTTTTGTAGAAACTTAGTCACAGTGGATAGAATAATAAAAAGCCTGTTTCCCAAGCTAGCTAACAGTTGTATATGTCATTAACTATAAATACAGGTAAATGTACTTCAGGTGAATGTAAGTTAACTACTCAGATAGTTAAGTAAAAATGCAAGTTGCTCCAGAATAATTTACAACTTGATTATTTGTTAGATAATGAGAAAAAAACAAATGCAATACTTTGGTCTCCTTTTACTAGGAACATTAAAAAACCCCAGCATGTCTTTCCAAAGACAATGGAGGAGTTTTTCACAAGATACTGAAGCGGTCTGATGACATATACAGATTGGCAACTAAATTTGGTTTACTAGCAGGGCTTCTTTTATGTGTGGAAGCCATTATGTGGCGGTGTGCTCCCCCCCTCGCCTCCCCCACTGAAGCCATAACCACCAGTGGGGGCTGGGACGGCTGCATCCAGCTTCCTCTGGACTTTGGGGGATGGATGGCAAGATGGTAGCCACAGGCTGTCTGGAACAGTGAGCCAGATGTCTTGCTGGTATGCAAATATAAGTCAATCACCTTACTTTAGAAATAGTGGACAGCCCAGGGCCTGTTGAGCTCTCCTGCACAGCGGCAGGATGCACGCCAGGATCTACCCTTGAGTAGGGACAACTCTCAAGGTTACTCCTCGAGGCCAAGCAATTCCTTGCCGCAAGAGATTCTTGGTAAGTGATTAATAGCATGCTAAACTTTGTAATCTTAGCGAAGTGATACAAAGGATTGACTGCGCATATATAGTCCTTTAGACATAAACCGTTGACCAAGTCTGGGACTAGGATTGGATCCAGCTGCACCTAGACTCCTCTCTGAGAAGGAGTTTAGAAAGCAAGGGGGTCCTTTCTGAACCTTGTGACTCAACGGGAGGGTCTCCCTGACAGTTTTGTCTACCCTGTCCTCTGTGTGGTAAATATCAAGTGTACCTTGCCATCGAGTCTTGTTAAACCACTGTTGCATTGACCATTGAACTTGTTAACTCACTGTTTTATAGCAATAAAGCATATTGTTGCTCCTTTCTTATGAGAGAAGAGCATCACTCTAACCATTACACATCATGACGGCTATGTCCATTTTTGGAGCTATAGGTTTCTTTCTGTGAGTAAAGCATCCATGGAAGAATTATTATGATTATGATTATTATTATAACTACTACTACAACAACAACTGTTATTATTAAATCTGTTGAAAGAGCAATGCTCTAACATCAGTTGTTGAACTAGTACCTTGATAATAATCTCCAAGGTAGCTAACAGTAATCTGAAACACCCGTATCATTGCTATCTAAGAAGTGGAAACTACAGGAACACTGACTTCTGATTCTGGTTCTGCTTTTAATGCACTGTGCTGTCTCCAGCAAGTCACAACTCCTGAAATGTACTGCCTGCATTTTTGAATGATTGCGAGAAGTAATTCAGAAACTTCTGAAATGTGCAAACTGAAACCCTGCGTTTGGCTTGTCAGAGGATGGATCCCTTTCACTTCTACCCACTGGACTGGCACTTGGTCCCCTTTTTCCAGGCATTTCTACCACTCTGCCCATAAAAATGTGAATATTGCAGCAAGGGACCCGTGTGTTGAAGCACTTGCTAACGCTTGGGAGACAGAGCTGAGCACTGCAGATGTTGGGAAGCGCACCTGAGCATCTGCACTCTGCCGAGAGCCGAGCGGGCAGAACCTGCCTCCACGCTGCACAGCTCAGCTGCACGGGGGCTGTCTGAGGCTTCCAGAAAATGGACACACAGACACCTCCTGGTTGAGGTGATCTGGAGGGTGCGATTACTTACCAGCTTTTATAAGAAAGCTGTAACTAGCAACAAAACGGAACCAACTGTAACCTAGGAAACTGCTGTGAAGTAACCACAGCACAAGTGAGCACAACTGCTGCCTGAGTTACATCTGCAACAGGCGTAAACATCTGAAAATTGCCCTATAAGCTACCAAAAAACCTGTGGCTTCTCACTAACAGGCTTTTAAAGGGGCTATATAACACAACTAGGAGCTTGGCCCACAGCTGCTCAGCAGAGAGCAGGAGAAATGCGGGGCTTTGCTGTCTTCCGAGAGTGGGGCTCCAGTGGAAACATGACAGCAGCTCTAAATCAGGGCCGTGGACATATTTTCAGCTTACCTGTGAGGTTTACAAGCAGTTATTCAAAATTTATATTACAAGGTATGCACTCCATAAAACTTTAAAAAAAGCCCTTGACCCAGAAAGAACATGTTAAACAAAATAGCTGTAAGAGGAGAATGGTATACACAGGCTGAATGCAAAGGAAAGGTAGGTAATACAGTTTGGACACCTTTAAGCAGATTTCCTCACTTTCAGATGTCTGAGGTTTTTTGCAAATGTAATTAACTCTGAATTTCAAAGCTTTAGGATGTTCACTGAGAACCTCCCCGTTCCTGCAATTTCTGGATTGACAGGCTCTGCCACCTAACTACTTGTCTCAGGGGTCCTGTTAACCTCAACAGAAGCTTCAAAAAATTGGAAAGCATTTCCCAGCACTCAGACTCAGTACCTTTTGGTTACAAACATCCCAATGCCCAAGATCAGGAAACCTGTAAATTCTTCAATGTCATCAAGCAATTCTGGACCTACATACTTCTGCCACGTGCAACCTCCATTCCACAGTTAATCTTTATTTGACACCTAAATTTCCTAACCAGAAAAAGCCTTTTGTAAACACACAAAATGCAGGCAACTTCACTTATTCTGAGCAGTGCTCTTCATACAAATACTCTCTTTGTTTTCAATGGTGTCACTTTTGAAGTAACATACTATTGAATGTGATTATTTCTTTTATTCGACCACCAGGAACAGATCCTATGATTGCCTATCACACAATAATACAGCAGAGGACCAGAATCTGTATTTTTATTTGAAAAGCCATTCCTTTCATACTTTTATCAGTCTCTTTTCCCTTCTTCCTGAAGTGGAAAATACCAGTGTCCTAACTGTGCAGACATTTATTTGAAATATATAAACCACAGAAATTTGGAGTTACAATGACTGCAAGCAGAAAATCAGACATCAAAGATTTCCTACAACCAAGTGAAGCATAGGCTTTTATGAGACTCAGCAAAATTTGGATCTGGATTTAAACTTCTGCTTTTGGGGTTATCATAAGAGGCCTTAGATTTTAATACTTAGTAATGTAATAAACTGCAGAATGCTGAATACTATTGGGAATACCTAGTACATACAAACATGGCACATGAACATTGTTGGGAATACATAGCTCTGGGATACATGGTACATTTAATTACTGCATTTGCTGTACTTTTTGAACTGTGGTAGGAAAACGGATCAAACAGCAGGCAAAAGGAGTTGAGTTGTTCCAGACTATTTCCTTAAACAGCTTTCATACTGTACTACAAGAGAACAGGGAATTGTTTGAATAAGGATTTTATATACATATATAGCATCATGGTAATTTTTTTCAGATGAAGCTCAAGGCTGATTATGTATGAAAGGCAAATTATTCTCTCACCCAACAGAGGATGGTCTCTGCAGATCAGAATATCAACAGAGAACTGTGGTAAAATTCTTTAGTTGTCAAAGACTACATTATGCATGGGCTGTAAATGAATGGATTTTGGTTCTAAATACAGACACTCTTCCCATTCACAGAAAATTAAACTTACTCCAACAAGGAGAAATATCAAGGATCCACTTTCTTTCTAAAATTATCTGACAGCTCACTGTTTAATGACATACAGCCTCTCATTCCTCAGAAAATCTGTGAAAGCCACAGCTGCTGTGTCACCTCATTTTTACTAATGCACTGTTCACATAATTAATAAAACCATATGGACGGACCAGGCTTTATCAGAAACAACATCAGCATACACAAAACCTTGCATCCTGCTCACTTATGATACATCGCCGATAACCGTGACTAAGAAGACAAGAGTACATATTAGCTATGTCTGTGCAGCTGAGTCAAGGCTGTATATGCTAATATGACTTTTTCTTAACTTCTGATTTCCGAGCTCTTTATCCACAATATTTTTGTAACAGATTTTGAAAAGGAACTTATCTATAGAAAAACTAATGTCGTTTCAGGGATAATTTACAGGTCTTAATTATGATTTCTTACTCTTCTGAGGCTATACGGTATCAAGAGAGCTTAGCTGTAAGTGTTGAGGACCACAGGTAAAATAATATGAAGAAATAATGTCTAAAATGAATCTTCTTGTACATATAAAGGAAACAGTTGCATTGTTTATCAAGCTGTATTTGTGACCAGAAGTGCCTCATGGATTCAGCACACGGCTCTATTCAAATGTCAGTGCCACACACTAGCTACTTTTGTCATCAGTGTTTTTCACCTATCATTTGACCAAAGGCTTTAAAGCAATGCAGTCCAAATGCGGTCCCTCTCAAAATGGCCATGTCTTTCCACTGTTGTAGCCAGCTACTGGTTGTAGCAAGATCTCCTGTTGTGGTCTGAGATCACTTTCCATCTCAAAACACAATGCTGCCTATTGGCTCCCATGAAGGAAAGAAGAACGTATCTCTACTAACATGGAAACGTCCTGCTTTGCTTTGTAAAATTCACAAGCCTTTTACAAAGGATACTTCAGACTGCTTGCAACTTAGATGCAAAACCTGATGTGCCAGCCACTGGCAGCAGGGAATGTCCTCACCTTCCAATGCTCTAAACTTGGATCAACTTTCATAGGAGAACTCTGTTCTCTGAAGTGTCAGGTTATGCAAAATGCAGGTTGAAGAAAAAATAATAGCAGCTGATCTGAATGAAGAGGAAGAGAACCTCCTTCATGACACTCATTTCTACTTCTGCTTATCAGTTTCTGTCTCTGTTCTCAGCGATGCGTTTGTCCACGTGCTGGACTGATTCTGCAGCGTTTCCTATGCCAGTCCTGCCCAGCAGGGAGATGTCAAGGTGACCCTGTCTAGACAGGGCTGTTGGGCAGCCGGGAGCTGCTGTCTCCCCACAAGGCTTGGTCAAACTCCCTTACAAGACATTTAATAAGGGTGAAAGCAGATGACAAGAACTTTTCTTTTTGCCTCTGGCTTTTCTTGGCCCAGGGCAGCCCTTGAATTTACAAGGGCACCAGCTGCTAGAAAGGCTTAAAGAGAGGCAGAGCTGAAGAAGGAAGCTCCCCAGAAGGTGAACACAGCCCTGGGCACAGCTGGGGAACAGACAGACATGTTGCTGAGCATATGTTTAGGTCACAAATTTGAAATACCAGGATTTCAATTTCCCTTGGAGGAACTCTGAACCCAGAGGGAAGGTCTCCAGCTGAACTACAGTCCCCTCTCCCCTCCCCCAAAAAAGAAACAAAACAATGCTCCCCCTGCCAAGGGCAAGGAAAAAAAAAAAAAGAGAGAAAAACGGAGGGGATGAAGTTTTCCCTAGTCCCTAAAGACTGACAGTGTAGTCCTACCGCCATAGCCAACTAAAGACAAAGTCCAGGTCTCCCTGGCTGGCAGAAGTTGCTATAAGAATGGCCAAATTCGATGTCCTCCTTCACTTTGTAGCACATCTTTACCTTCATACACAGGAAAATCCTCTGCCCAACACAGCTCCAAGTATGACAAAAGTAAAGAATTTAGTTTGGAAAAGGTTGTGTTGGCTCACAGGATGTCTGCCAAGGCAGCGTGCAATCTGTGTGTCTCTTTTTATACTCTTGACACCAGAGGAGAATGGAATGAGGGAAATTACATCTGAAGTAGCAAATGTAGGGGTTTTGAGTCACCACCCAGAAGCATCTTTTTATAGATGAAAACTGCAATCGTTTTGACAAGCAAAGTGTAGCTGGGTGTTTTTTGTATAATTTGACTTATCTGGGTTTGCTTTTTATAGATCCCTTTCCTGCCCACAATGGCAATTTCCTGTTTACTGCCTTTTCCAAGTAAGACATTATTTGTTTCCATTCGTAATTAAGACGTTAAAAATTACAGCAGTGTTCAGTCATAAAAGCTGACTACAGTTACAAGCTTTACTAGTAGAGCTGTTTGGTTCTTACAGACAATGGGGGAGAGAGAGAGAGAAAGGAAAAACATTTATTTGTTGCATCACAGCAAATATGTTCTCCAGAAGTAAAATAACCATGAATTTCTAAATTCTGACTTTTGGATTAGAAGTCATTTCCATTTACAATGGAATGGGAATTGTTACTTGGGTCTCTTTATTGCTAAAGAGTCAAATGTGTTCTGCAAGTATTTCTGTGAAATATGACACACAATTTGTTTTTGTGAACATTAGCACAAATAAAACTTGACAGAATTACATGTTTGCCATGGGAAACTGAGCAAGCACAAAACATAGTTAAGATCAAACCATATTCACTTTAAAATTGAGTTACATTTTTGAACAAAAAGGTTTGTATAATATTACAGTTCCAATATGAAAGATCACCTCTACCATAAAAATTTGCCTTCTACATCAGGCAATAATTAACAAACTCAGCTGTGGAATATTTGCAATACTTTTAATGCTGTTACATAAGTCAGCATTCATTCACAGAGAATAAGGTAGAAAACAATCAGACTGTGCAATGCATGGCTTTGCTAGGCTAAGTATATTGTGTCTAACACTACTGGTTATGTAAGTGCAATGTTTGTATTATCATTTGTGAAAATATTTGATTCAGTAATTGTGCAAATATAATAACTGTTTTTGAAAAGCTATAGTATGCACAAAGTTTTCCAATCTTAGTCCAATTTGGTTTTGTCTGGTTTCAGTTTTCAGACACTGGTTCTTGTTAAACTCTTACATTATTAGGTGTTAAAATTCTCTGATGGATTAGAATATCCATTAGCACCCTCCCCAGGAAGGGGATCAATCACCCCTCAGTCTCTTCTGTTTACTTAAATGAATTGAACAGTCTCACTTTTTCTCCAGTTCTAGAATAAATTCTGTGGCTCTTATCTGACCCTCCTCAAATTTTCAATTGTTCCCAGTCCTGACATCCTCGCTCTCACCTCTAAGGATCACCTGTCCTTGTTGCACCATCCTGGGAGTGCATGGGTAGTTGCATGGCCCTTAGGACCCACAGATCCTTGTCAAGGTCACTGCTTTCTTAAAAGTAGTCCTGTATTTGGGAAGTAGTTGTACAGCTGTACCTCTATATTAAAGTGCATTTTGGTTGTGATCTCAGCTGCTGAGAATGACTGCATCTTTGTTTATAGTTCCCACCAGTCTTTGTGTCATCCACAAGTTCTATGATGGGCCATTTCCATTCACCTCCAGATCATTGATTAAAATGTGGCTTTGTACCAATGTCTATGAAAGTCCAATGAAATCACTCCCATCCAGGATAATTTCTCACTGGCAGCAGCTTTTTGACATCTGTTCAGTATGCTAGAATGTCATAAGTTATGAAGTCAAACCTCTTGCAATAAATCATTCTGTATCGTTTCTACCCAATTATATTCATCAACCAAATACGTCATTATGTCTGAGATTTAAATCAAGTTTGTTGACAAGATCTTCTCTTTATAAAGTCATGCTGTCTGAAATTGATTACTTTCTTGCCCTTTAAGTCTTTGTTGATTTAATTTCATCGGCAATTTCTTGGTTTTGTCAGGGATAGGTGTCAGGCTAACCAGCATACAGTTACCTGGGACATCTTGCTTGACATTTTTAATAGGGAAAAGATACTATATACTGCGACAACAGCTAGCACTTAATCACTCTTGTTATTTCATTTTACCAGAACTTCCTCTGTTCCAAGATTTATTAGAAAGAGCATCAGCAGACTTTAGATCTCCTTATCTATCTCTTTCAGGACTTCTGAATACATATTATCAAATCTACTTATTTAGAAATATTTCTGCCAAGTACACATTTCTGCAGTCCTTCCAAGTTAGTAAAAGGCTGGAAAGTCTGCAAGTGAAATAAAATGCCTTATGCTACTTTCTTCCAAATTCAGAGCTAAAATATTTATGGTGCACTATCGATAATTTTGCTAACTAGATCTAAAGGAGAGACTACCAAACTTAGGCTTTCTTTAACAATGGATATACTCATCTTTGTTATTCTTATCTTCTTCAATTTATCATATTTCTATAGGAAAAATATATTTATGTAGCTCAATCTTTAATTTCATTTATTGATTTTCTATACTTGACAAATTCTAATTGATATTAATGATTATCTATTTTTCCTTCATCCTATTAGTTATATTCTGCTTTCTATCTCTGTTTTATGTCTGTTTTAGACAAACTATAAGCCAAAGCTGCCTTTTACCATGTATCTACTATGGTCGATAATGTTTCCTGAATAATCATTACTATCCATTAATCCATCTCTAAGAGTTCATTTTTCATTTCAAGAACACTATTTATGTAATATTTATATTTATATTGGAAAACATATAATACCTGTGCTGCAAATTTAGCAACCATATTTTGTAAAAATACTCCTTTTTTATTGTGCTCAAGTGAACACATGATACATTGTGTACCATTTAATGTTTATGTAAGCAGTAGTGCTTGCAAAACCTTACAGAATAAAGTGCCTTAGAAGGCAGGACAAGCCTGGTGGGTTTAGCCAATGTAGGCCTGTGCATTTCAATATTATGATCAGTCTATGACTGCCTGCTGTCATTTCCAAAATATTCATAAACCAACTTCCTTACAAAAATCTCTTACAATTCAGTTAGAATGGTTTTCTTCTTTTGTCTTCCTAATTCAGCCTCGTTGTAACTTCCATGAAGAACTTAAGCAATATACCAGTTACTGTCAGGACAACAGGCTGAGAAATCTAGTTAATACCTTATTCCCAATTAATGAAAGTATGTGGAATTTATTAAAACTGCTGAGCATAGAGATAAAATTATTTTTAAAGAAATTTAACTGTATCTTTGCTGGAGATGGTGAGGGTTTGAGCTAGACCTGCAGCTGGACTTGAACTGAGGTACTATAACAGTGAGTTTGGGCTTCCTAAGATGAGACAGAGTAACACACACATAACTTGGCACCTCCAGAACAGAGTTTAAAGCTGACGCTTAGCATAGGGAACCGTGGCTGCCATCACTCCTCCATTCTAAACCCTACTCTCTAGTGAAGAGGACAAATGCAACTGCATATTTCCTTCTGGGTATACTACTTTTTACATGGCTATCGAATATGAATTCTGGTAAAATACTTCCATTAGTTTCATGGATGACAATAAGACCACATATTGAAGTATTTCCCTATTTCTGCAGGTGGCTTAGGGTCCTCAGGAGCATTTGTTCTCATTGATCATCTTTCCAGCTATCCATGACCATACAGAAATCAATGACAGGATTGCAACTCCCCATCAAAATCCTCACAGGTCCTTGGTGATTAAGTCCCATTTTTTGAGACTCTCCTTGAACAGACCACAAACAACTACAAAATCATGTAACAGTAGCCTCTGGAGCTATTTGAACTGTGCCTGCACAAGGTATAGGGATCAGTAAGGAGCAGTCTGCGCTGGCAGAGGGGTGGACTGCATGGCATCTCCCCACTCTGCCATTTCAGAGGCTCTGCAATTTATTAAACAATCAGTGGTTAAAACCATCAGTCAGTGAGTGTGAGAACTATTGAGTGCTTATGTATACCTAACAGGACTCATCTACCAAGAAATGAGAATTTTTTTCTTGATTTTGTAAGGCATTTTGATGTGCAAGGTTTATAGTCAGTGACCCATGATCACAAGCCATGTATCTCAGAATCAGTGCAGCTTCAGAACAATTTTGCTTCCATTTTTGCTGCTTGAGATACCATGTACGGTGAGGGTAGTTCATCACAGTGTATTTCGATAAAGTGTCAAAACCGTTTTTAGTTGTGGATGGGACAGCACACTATAAACTTAACTGTAATTATGAAAAGAAAAAGTGCTTGCCATGGCTCTACCACAGTGCCACGCATGAGGGAGGATACTGAGACTGGCACTGTGTCGCTGTACTTCATTAACCTGTCCCACATCTTAATCCAGACTGAACTAAGCCCTGCAGTTGATTGCTTTCTACAATCTATGCTAATTTGTGTAGCTAGCAATTTGTGCGGCTCTCTAGCACTGCTGCTTTAGAAACAGAATGTGATCCAGCAACTCGGTTTTCCTCCTCCCATTACTATGCAAGGTCCATATAGCAAGCAGAGAAAATCAAGCAGGGCAGGTTGTTTCTCTTTTAATCAATTGCAACGGCATGCAGGACAGACAATAATCCTTCTGCACACTGTGTTTAAAGGAAATTAAAGCTTTCTGAAGGATGAAAAATATATACACTTACCAACTGAATTTCAAGGATTATAATTATCCACAGTTCTATGCAAGTGAGATAAAAAAAAGAATCTCCCTTTAGTTTTAACAAGATCTAAAGGTGAAAACAAACTATGACTGAAATTTACTGCATAAAATATGCTCCATCAGTTTCCTTCTGTTTTATAATCACAGATTGCTTAACAATATCCTGTATTTCCTAATCAGAGGAGCACAGTCTTCAGGCTGAGCATTTTTATTTTCCAAGTTACGCCATTGAGATTGAAATAGCAGAATGCGAGTACAGTAGTCTAGCAATTGACCTGCTTGGAACTGTAAAATACATCTGAGACTAATGACAATTTGACCAGTATCAGAAACAGTAAACAAGTGAAAATAAGGAACATCAAAATAAGTTTTTTGCTTCTTATTTCAGTTTTGAACAACTTCAAGCTACATGGAAGGCCCCTAAAATAAGTTTCATTTGCAAGCTACTTATATGTGTGGTATCTGAGTTTCAAAATTCTCAGTTTTGAGTTTTTTTGGATGAAAGCATATCTCCAATTAAACTAAATACACACATTTGTCACTTTATGAGTGAAAACAATGAAAGAACTTAAAGGTTCTGACTACATTCCTTGGGAAAAACATTCTTACACAGCCACTCTCTAACGCTGGACGTTAGGTCCCCACACTAATGCAACTAGACTTTTGTGCACTATCAATTTGTTCTCTAGGAAGAAATCACAATTTGGAAGGCATAGGACAGATTAATGATTCCCCCAGCTACTTAAACTACTGGATTTTGCCTATGATGCTGTTTAAATTTAGCATCTTATTAAATTAAGTCTCTGAGAGATGAAGTGACAGCTAGAAAGTCCTTGATACATCAGAAGTAGTGGTGTACCAGGAAAAGCCTTGACAGCACTAATGTTCTTGGTAATATGAGAATCTTTAATTTACAGCCACCTTGCATAGGTTTGGTTTGGTTTGATGCCCTCAACTGAGAAGAGATGCCCCCCAAACTGCAATCTCATTTTATTAATTTCACAGTTTTCTGAGTTCAGTGTCAAGCTAGGATTTTCTTAAGACATTTGAACACTTGTCTAAGAGTATTATCTTAGTCTTGCTGTGCTGTCCTATATACTAAGATGTCCATACTAAAACTGATATCATAAGAAAGCTTCTGCTTACATATGCAATAAAGGTAACACTCTGTCTCCATCATGAAGAATGTGCAAATTTCTGCTTCAAAGAAACCCCAAATAAGTCCAAGATGTGTTCCTTAAAGTTGATCTGTATTGCTGCAGATGTACTCAAGACTTGAAACAACTTTGGGAAGAGATATTACACTATGAAAATTAATAACTAATTTTTGGTATTGCTAAAGTAATTAAAATGCTCTGAGTTGCAAGCCAAGGACGCCTTTCAGCTATTCCCCAAACTGTAGTTTCCCCCAGGGTTATATTTAAGAGATACAGACATGTTGTTTTTGCAATCTCCTCAGTTTCCAGGACCACTTCAGGATATTTTCTTTGCAAGGTATGAGAGCTCTAGTTTGAGATCACTCCCTCTCTTTATTTTGGCCTTCATTAGTTGAAAGGTAAAGTTGTCCTTTTCCTCTTAGCCCAGTCCAAAAATGTGTGTGGGTAGATAGAAGTTAATTCAATACTGGTTTCATATTTTTCTCTTAGCTGTAACAGGGTTTAATAAAGATCTCTTTATAAGGTATTTGGAACATGGTTTAAAGTGATTTATTTTGTAAGTCTTACAGAGTGGACATTTCTTTGAAAGGTGTTCCCACTGAGAAAGAAGAGTAGAAGAAACAACTTAAAATGGGCACAGTGAAGCTGTGTAACATGCCAGGAATTCAAAGTCGTCTGATTTCTATAAGGAGAGCGTTATCCATTCAAATACTTTTTTGTTTCATGGTCTATTGTGTACATGCTCCCATATGGCCAACTTATTTGATCATTATTTCTTAATTATAGCAAAAATAGGATGAACTAAACAAAACTGAAGAGTTCTGGCATAAGCACTGACCTGAGCTGTTTATTTACTTTTTCTAGCAAAATATATGCACATATGCCACTTCTTCCACAGGAATGTCATTTTGCAGGCTGACAGATTTGCTGATGACATCACTATGCTATATAGAAAGAGGTAACAAAGGTGTCCTGCCAAAACCTGTAAGAGTTTATCACTGCTCTGTTTCATTTTGCAGGTTTGCATATGTTGGACTTCAGTAATTTTCATTTGGCAGACATACCATGAACTTTAAATCTTATAAAGGCTGCCAAGAGGGCTGCATCTTTTATATAAAGTTTATGTACCTAAACTATTGATTAACTGAAGTCTCAACATTTCTTGAAGATTTTTGAAATGTTTTCTCACTAAGGCACTTCTAAGTGAAGGTGACAAACAAATTACTCTCAATTGAGTTTGGTATTTTCGATACTAGATTTCCAGTTTCACAGAGAATTTACAGGTCCCAGCAAGTGGCAAAACCCATCCATCATCCCATCATCCTAAAGGGTCACTGCTGGTAGCTCCGAATTCCTCTCTTTCAAATTCAGTGTTTTGACATGGGCTAAAACCATGGGCGATGCTTTGCAATTGCTGCAGTCTTGCATGGTTGAATCAGGCAGTGCTTCCTAAGTGTCATGAACCTTGGTCCCAGCACAATAGAGAACACTTTCTCCTTCTCCCTCCTTTTGAATCAAATATATTAAAAGCAACTAAGAGTCTCCTAAAGCAATCTGTTTTCTTCCCAAATGGTGCACTAAGTTTTTAGCATCTGACATGTCAAGAATGTGAAAAACATAAATGCCTCATACTTTCACCAGCATATCTAAGAAAAGCAGACAGAAAATATAGCTGGAGGGTTTGGGTGGAGTAGACAGACCCTGTGTGACTCTGGCTGACTTTAATATCTAACAGATGGGGCTCCATATCACTAGATGCTTCTGTGGTTCAGCATTGATTCTGAAAGAATACACTTCTTACTGCAGCCTTGAAGGTCTTTAATTTACTGTGTTTTTTTAAGTGTGTTGAACTATAGGTGCATTTGATTGTTTAGGGATATTTTTCCATTGGTCTGAAGGGCTGTCTTTTAATTTCCAGAAGTTATTTTTCTAGCCCCAAGCGCAGCATGCACTATAATAAATAGAAGATGTAGTAGTAGTAGTAGTAGTAGTAGTAATGCTCTGAAGATGTACTGCAGCACCAACCTCTCTTCCAAAGACTAAAGAACACCATGAAATTACTGCTCATGCTACATTTAGTCATCAAAGCCTCCTACCACAACTAGAGCCCTTAAAAGGTGAAAACCAAAAAAGGAGCCATTCTGTGGATCTGGCATTTTTCCTACATCACTTAAAGAGATCTCTTCCACAATGTAAGGCCCTTGCTTCCTCAAAACTTGGTTTAAGACACCCAATATAGCAGTAAAAAAGAAGGCATTAGCTTTTCTGTAGAAGTGCTTGCCATGTCTCCAAATATTAGTGATGGAGTAGCACTCTTCAAGCCTGACACGGCATAATAAGACATGGAAAAGGCTGCTTCTGTTAACATTGATCCAGGATCTGATAATGAACATGTAAAAAGTGGTTTAACTCTGATCCATATGTCTGTGGGCAACTGGATTCTCAGATCATTGCAACAGTTACATATTTTGCTTTGAAAAAATGTTAGAATATTTCCATTCAAGAAATATTTGTCATATCTGCATTGACATGTATCTGATTATTGTATCCTGGGAATATTAAAATAAAAATCAGTGTTTCATCCCAATCTGTGTGAGAACAGCAATATAGAGTTGGATTCTTCCGCAAGATACAAAACCTGAATTCTTTTCAGCGTGATTCTTTATCAACGGACTCATTTACTCTCATCCGCTCTCTTAATGCTGATAGAAACTTTCTTCCAAGGTATAGTGTTGAAAAAACATTCTCCTTCATCTTAGTTACATTGCTCCCAATATTCTTTTAAACATACACATCTCTTTTTCATGTTTGATACCTTATCCCAGAGATAATTATTCAGCTATTCAGGTTGGTTCTCTGATGGACTGAAACAAAGCAACATCATTACTAGTACTAAAAGAAAAAAATACAACTGTGATTTTGCTTTGGGTGGTTTATCAGGCTCTTTTTCGTGCTGCTGGGAGCCTCAAAAAATCCCAGACTAGTCCATTAGTGCTAAAAATATTTTCTTCCTTGATCTTCACTAACTGTATGCAGAATAACTTTGAAGTCATTGTTAAAATAAGTCATCAACAGGATAATGAACTGAACTCCTCATTTCTTCCCACCAGAGCCAACCTCCCTGACTGTATTCTTTTTCTGAGGTACAGTTGCTGACACAAGGATATTTGCATTCTCGTAGTCTTCTTTCTCAAAGGAATAAGATGTATTTCATCCACCAAAGAACCTTTTCCCCTAGAAAGGCTGATAGAAATGGTTTCACTACAACCCTTGTGTGTTTAAAGACCTACTCATGAAGTCACTCTCCGTTTTTTCTTACTAAAATATTGAATAGGTATGGAAACACTGCAACTGCTAATAGGAGTTGCAGCTTACCCTAAAGAGACCACCTCCCTCATGTAAGACTTGTGTGCCTATATAGTTTCAAAACTGTATCTATAAATTCATACATATGCTGAGCCGAAACCTGTAAAGAGGAGTAAGAATGTCCTAAACTACAAAACATCTCATGTTCTGCAGCTCCCTTTTTAGGAATTCCTTAGTGGGAAAGTCTACAGGAAAACCCTACAGGCTTGGAAATGAGCTTGGGAGGTCAGCGACTGGTATTGTTGATGGATTAACTGAGAATTAATGAAGTTCTACTACATCTTAAGATGCTTAAAAAGGCATTTTAAGCTTAACCTGACCCAATTAAATATACTTATTTACCATATATATATTATTCCACATAACTCCTTTTAAAGCATCACGTTTGAGCCACATATCTATTTTATTTAGATTCTGTTTTTTAATGCAACCTCTCTGTGGCACTGCAAGCTCAACATAAAGCACCCTCAGTGTTTTCTGAGTTGTTTGGAATGCCTAAGTAGAAAACTGTTTTCTTTGTCTCTTTATCACAATAACATCTTTAAAAAATTATGACATCTCTATATAGCTTAGCAAAAGAAGTACTTGGCGGGGGTAGCAGGGACTCAGCTGTTATTTCCAGCTAATGCTTCCTCCTGATACAATCCCACCATTTTGATAAGAACAATGTTATTCTATCTAGAATAACCTATTGTGCCCATTGCATTACAGCTGAGAAATTAAACTTTTTCTACTGCTGGAATCTAAACAGATGTGATCTAGCTTGTCTAGGTATTACACACAGAAATAAAACTTAGTATCATACAACAGCCTATTACAGAGATAAAATGGTGCAATCCTGATAAAGTTATAGAAAAGAAAAAGAAACATTTCATTGTGAGAGTGTTTTGTGGATAACAAGCAATAAAGCAACATTTATTTTGTGTGCTATAATTAATGGACAGTGCAGACTGCAGTTTTGTATTTTTTAGGTCTATGTCATCTCTAACTGTCCTTTGGTTTTTTACTGTGCAATCAGCTCCTTCCTTGAGATTCTCTTTCTCTTTTTTTAATTTCTTTTTTAACTAAGTTTGGTTTCCAGTATATGGCTGGCCTCTACTTTTCTTTGGAAACCTATGCCGTGATCAGCTCAAATAGCATTTTTATGAAGGTACCATTTTAAAGACGGCTACACTGTACAACCATGCATCTAACCTGCACCTGAAACAATCCACTCTTATTTAAAAATACTATGACTTGGAAAGGCACCCTTGGATAAGCTGCATTTTCAGAGAAGCTGTAAAAAATGAGGAGCAGAGAGGGCTGGGTAGAGCAAGAAAGTTCTGGGAGATCAGGAACTGTGAGGACACGGAAGAAGAGCTCAAGGGTGAACTCCACCTATATTACTTGCATTGCTGATGAATCACAGGTGTTTCTTTTTTTTTTCCTTATTGCTTGTTTTTAGGGGGCAGCACATGGACAATGCCTATGAAAATGTAATACTTGATGGATTTTTGCTGACTGCCATGCTCTAGACTGATTTAAGGATACAACTCAAAAATACATTTCAAAATGTGTATTTTGAAGTATTACCTAGTGGATTTAGTAAACAGGCATGAATGTGTATACTTCTCTCTTTTGTTTCACTTGGAACAGCTTGTGAGGTAAATTGACTGAGACAGATTTATATATTCATGTGTGAGGAGAAATTCACTACTGCAGGAAAAATCCCAAGTGTCTGAGATACCTTAGGAGTTTAGGTTTCAGGTAAACACAAACAAGACAATCAGAAGAAAATAAATCACATACAGAGAGCTCTGAATATGAAATCTGGGAGAACATGCCCCTGAAGTGGAAGGCAAATACACGAGAGTGCAGGGACCAAATGGGAAGGGTGACCCTTCTTACACTGTGGCAACACTGGCCACTGCTGAGGAGGTGCACGATCCTGAGCTCACAGTTGAAGACTGCACATTCATGGACAGCGATGACAACCTATGGCACTCCTATCTGAATTAATAACAGCAGCACCAGCTTTCTTCTTCTAGATTGCTCATTTAACAGAAGAAAGTGGAGGTGACAGCTTAAATACAAAACCTGTTAAACTCACTATATTGGACAAGTAACAAACAATTTTTGATACTTCAACCTCTTCAACAGAATATTCTGCTAACATGGCAGAGCATTAAAACACACATTTTTATTCCTAACATAAATTGTTGACTACTTCTTATTCCTACTTGCTGCTCATCTCAAACATTTAGCGCTAGTCGATTGTAATATCTGCATGGCTTTGCAATCTGAATTCTCACCACACCATGTTTCTTCACTCTTAGTCATCCTGCATTTAATGCACTAAGCCAGCTTTCTCTACTCATACCACAATTGAAATTTAAAACCCCATTTTGATTTATTAATAATATCAGATGTATTTGTAACAGACCTTTGTCATATATTTAAGGCAGTAGGAAGACTGTTGATAACTTCCAGGCCAGACTGTGCCTTAAACTTAGCTTACTGATACTTAACTTGGGCAGCACATTTTATAATCAGAGTGTACTTTTTGCACTAGTGACACACGACAATAGCGATGTGTAAACGATGAACGCTTTCTAAACATTCAGAAGTTATCTAAGACTTATGGCTTTAATTTCTTGAGATTTCTTTTTCACAGCTGCCTTCCAGTAAGGTTTTAAGAGAAGATAGCCCTTTCATGATTCATGGCATAAATAGGTAGCATTTAAAACAGGTAACTTTAAAGCATTTGAAAATAATTTTGCTGATATCTTATACATGTATTTAAAAGAGTGTAATATGTAAAGAGTATGAGAAAAAAGCTCTTCACAAACTCAGTAGTCCTTACAAACATTTTAATCTCTACTTTAAGACAGATGAAATGAGGCATAGGTTATCTAAGTCTAAATTTTTAAACATGGGCATCTGAACCTGAAACTGAACACTTGTTTCCACATTTATATTTCAGGGCTATGTGAATTAATATTTACCAAAAGAAGATCTTCCTGCAATTAAGTCATTGTCTGGGACACTAAATATCTGCTTTTTGTTTCCATTTCTCTCAGAGAATTTTTTTGCTATGCCACAGTTCCCAGTGGTACTGCTTTACTGTACAGGTTGGGGACAAGCCATCTAATGTGAAAAATGTATCTATATGCCAAGCTGACAAATACCACCAAGAAGCTATTGACAAATACCTACTTATTATAATAGTGAATAATAGTCTATTATTTTTTGTGCCACCATTTGGATTTTAGTGGCTATTTTAGACACTCCAGTGAAAATATGTCCCTTAGCTACTTGTCAGGTTTATATATTGAGTGTAGTAGTAGCACAACCCAAAACCTTTACACCAGGACCTTTGTCTTGAAAACTAGACCACATTTACTCTTTAATAATGTTCCTCTTCTGATCAACGAATTCAAGATTTAAAAGTTTATAGAAACACAAAAGGACTAAGATGAACTCCTGATTTTAGAATAATAAATTATTCAATTAATTACAGTAATAATCTGAAACTAACAATGGCTTCGATGATGTAGCTTAGTATTTGTGCATTCTGAGGGAATATGATGGGTATGCAATTTTATTCTTTCTCTGGTGTAGCTGTCAAAATGGACAAAAAATGTATAGCTATATTCATTCTATCCCCAGGCAGCTCTTAACTGCAGTATGAAAAAGAAATCATGTATGGTAATAAGTATCAAACAAATGCTACCATAAAAGCCTATCTATTTATATTAAAATCCTTTTTGTGATCTGGGAAGGAAGTAATGAAAACCCCAGCAAATACAGTTTACAAACCTATGCGGGGCTGGAAAATATTTGTCACGTAAGCTCAGACACATCTATCATTAGAGGTTAGCAGTGAAAAAGAAAACAGATTCCCAGAAGCCCCAAAGAAAAATGTTCTTGAAACAGCAAGGTCACGCAGCAGTGTGTACTCAAGAAACACTGAGGTCTATCGCATCAAACAATGACAACGTGTGTGCTGTTGAAACCTGAAAGAGGGTGGTGGTTAGCCTCAGCATTGGAGTGCTGAACTTTTTCCATCTAGATACATCTTGACAGCATTCTCCTTTGGTCACGCATGCTAAGGCCAAATCTAATTCCTTTCTTAGTTTGGCTGGTTCAGCTTTATCCTCACAGGAGGCAGCATAATTCCAGTGGCAAAACAATTTGCCCAGCAAAGCAAAAAAAGCGTGTATTACAAAATGCAAAAAAAAAAAAAAAAAATCACAGAGCAACATCTGCTGCTTATGGAGGGGCCAGCTCAAGGCCTATGTACCACTCAAGTCCTGCTTAAATCTTTTGCTAGACCTCCTACTTGGAGGTGAATTACATGGAACACATTGAGAAAGCAACTGCGGAATTCAGAGGGAAAACCCCAGATATTTTGAAATATATTTCTTTATTATTCATGCTAGTGTAGCATGACTGAACTTAATGGTGGGTTTATCTTTGTGTACTTAAACAAAGGCCTGATTCAACTTCCTTCATGAGAACTGCTGAGCTGTTGCATAGGCATCCGCACGGCCTTGCTTGCTGCCTCGGGTCACCATTCCTGTGTGTAGACCCACACGTTCACCTCTCTAGTGTGAACTCGTCAGCCTCTCACTGAAGGACTGAGGCTCCTGGTTTACAGTTTATCTCTGTAACAAAGGAACAGAGACTTTGTGGAAGGTTCTAAGTCAGTTACTTTTTATTAAATACATGAAACGTAAAAAAGCCTACAGATATTTGCTAAGAAGAAATCCTTTCAGTGCAATGGTATTCAGTCTTGCATTCCCTTCCTTTAAAGTTGAATGATTTACCTTTGATGAAATAGTCAGGACTTCCCTTTCCTCAATAGGGTCCTGAAACAAATCATCTCTATTTCCACTGGGGAAAATGGTCAGAGACATAGAACTGTCTTTGTGCTTTTATAACCTTTCACTTTTCTGTGGCATAGACTCCTGATCCACTTTGACAGGTTAATACACATCACTTATAGGCAATGTCACCCCTGCTAAGCTAACTGTCTTGCACAGAAGCCAACCTATTGCCCTGAATCAATTCTTTTCAGGGACAGAACACCTGAAACCAAAGACTTGTTCTTGTCAATCCTGTGCTGGTGCTTCCTCAGGCTCTCATCCCACACAATTAAAACAGGGAAAAAAGATAACAAGAAAGTAAGAATACTCTCACGTTCACATGAAAAGAAATAATCCTCAGCATCAGTCAGAACTCAGAAACTGACTGTAAACAGATTATCCAAGTCATCACCCTTGCCACAAGTCATGAATTTCTTTTGGGTTTTCTATTCTTGTTTTTTTGGATGTGTAAATTCCACAATAAATGTCTCCCAAACTTTTTTTGTGAGATCTCAGTCATGACCAGCCTCTTAATGATAATTTACTATTTCATATTGTAATTAAATACTCATTTTCCCCTTTCTTCTGTGTTACATACTTCTACTGGTACTTGATTTATAGTTACTTATTACTGCCACTATTGCATGTTGGACTGCCTTATTTTGGTGATTTCTACATTAAGTGAGGTCAGGTGGTTTGAGTCTCTTAGCTAACCATCAATAATAAAAAATAAAGTAACTATGTTATAGATGCATGTGAAGCTACATCTAAATATACTGACATATGTATTAAGCGCTTGGCTTCTGTATTAGCATGACAGTACACAAAGCATGACGCAGTTATGTTACCATAAGTAGTAAAGAAGATTAATGTGTTTTATCTCTTTGTCATCACACAGAAAATCACATCTTAATCCTGATTTCTATGTGGGGCAAGAATATATTGTCAATTATTAATGCTTCTATTCTACTGCTTACACATTT